>NC_050467.1:19100378-20383761 GCF_013373865.1 Monomorium pharaonis
GTCGTCGGCCGACAAAAAGTAGGAGCTCACGCACGGCTGTTCGTCGATGAGAAGAGGAGAGCGCTCGCCGATAGTAATAAAGGGAGGCCGGACGCGGGGACGAGGGACCACGGGGCCCAGAGACCGGGCGGACCGTGTTCACGGAGAGGCAGAATAATCCGGGGCCTGGCGTTGTCGCTCACTCTCGTGTATACCGTCCGTGGAAAGTTTCGCCGGCCATTCTGTGTTCGAACGCAGCGACAACGTTCGTTCTATCCCGCGGGTCGCGGTGAGATGTCCCCGCCGCGCGCTCCGACGACGGGCTTTTCGTCGGAGAACGCGACACGGATCTCTCACGAGAAACGGAGATCGAACAGCGACCGTGCCAACTGCCGGGAGTTTCGATCGATCGAACGACGACGATGACGACGTTGGCCTAGCGCGTTGGTCTTCCCCCTCTACGGCTTTTATCGCGGTCGACTGCATCATCAGCGCGAATCGTTTTCACGAGGTCTTTTGCTGTAGCTCTTTTTCTGGGATACTTGAGCAATGTAGCCAGGTGCACGACGCAGCTCTCGAAAGTCACATATTTTCGCTAGAGGCTAGAAATTAATTCAAAAGGAAATGACGGTTTTACCATGACGGTAACAGCAGACCTTGAGCACTAAGTAAGAATTAGAGAGTTGTAAGAATTCCCCGTTAGATTTCAGGGATACCGCACGTAGATGCGCAACGTGATGCTATATATTTCGCCTAATCTCGCTTTACCGGGGGTATACCTTCTTATTACGCTTGATCTCGCTTCCTGCGTAATTCTAAACGACTCGATGTCCCGGCGATGATTCAACGTCGAAAATCGGTAGCGCGGTATCTGGAATTTTTTTGAAAAAGGAGAAGAAGAAGAAGTATTGGTAGACCGGCGCGCGCCGATACGACGACATCCGTCCAACGGCGGCATTTATAAACCGTTCATCGCGTGTATCGCCGCACCTCGGGAGGGACGAGGTGGAGGGACGAGAGGAAGCGAGGACCCGAGACGCTGCAGCGAGGAACGGACGGCGGGACCAGCGTGGAGGAGGAGGAGGGGGGGGGGGGAGAAGGCGCCCGATCAGCGGAGATGCATGCGAAAAAAGGCGAAATTACGTAAACATCTTGCGAACGGCGATTACCACACACTCGGACTAGCACTCTCGGCGTTCACCTCTATTCGTGCCGTCTGAAAGAGGCTGCTGCAGCAGCTGCATCACGGCCTTCGCGCGCGCAATCGTCAAAATGACCACGCGTCCCTCTTTTTAAACGCGACAGTCCCGCTTTTAGACAATAGACCCGACACCGCACTCGAGAATTTTCACGACGACTTCGCGATAAGCTCGGATCTCGCAGACACGCGGGAAATATGTGCGAGGTCAGTCGTTAAGAATTAACGAGAGAGAAGTTTTTAAGCGTGTGAACAATAAAATATTCACTTGTGATTCTAATCTTATCGATCGTATATATGTATATTTGTAAAAAAATATATACAACTTCTCGTAATTATTTTGTCCTCGAGCAATGGGGAAGAGGAAATCCTCCTCCCTCCTAAGTTGCTGCGTGCGCGCGAGACCAACTACTGAAATTGGACCGATCGTTGCAAAAGCACCGCGTGCCATGCTCCTGCTGCTGTTGTTGAGCAGCGAGGTCGTCGCATCGCGTCGCGGCGCTTAGCATGCGATAAATATTAATGCGCCTCGCTCGCTCGCGCAAATATTTGCGATCAACGAGCGCATTAGGACAATGATAATTATTGGTCTACTCGATCGAGCCCGAGACTCCACGGCTGCCTCGCGTTACTTTGAATCCTTCTAGCGATCGATCGTGATCGTGGTTGCATTAACCTTCGCCACCTCCCGATGCATCGATGAAAGGAAATGTTCGTTTCAAGTAGATTCATCGCGAGCGGCGTGATTGTTCAGTGAAAGTGTTCCACTAAAGAACATTGTGATAGAGAAGATTTATGCCAAGGCCCCCCTTTATTATTTATAGATGCACAAGTCAATTTTGTTGATCGTAAAAAATGTGCACGATTTTATATGCGCGATTAAATTAATAATATAATTGTTGCGATCAAAAATTCACGTAAAAGTACGAACGTCTTACGTCATTACGAATTGTGCACGTTATTATTGTGCCGAGAGTAAATTAACGGAATACTAATTAAACGAGTAA
This sequence comes from Monomorium pharaonis, assembly GCF_013373865.1. NCBI lineage: Eukaryota > Metazoa > Arthropoda > Insecta > Hymenoptera > Formicidae > Monomorium > Monomorium pharaonis. The sequence continues at coordinate 19,102,563 of NC_050467.1, forward strand.
CTGAAATTAGAGTAAATAAATAAAATAATAGAATGTTCAGAGAAAGAGGATATGTGAAATTTGTACATACATAGTGTATTTCGCGCACAGCAACGCACTTTGACGAACGCAAGTTAATTACCTCTAATTATAGATTCATAATGAGGTATTCGGGGGATGAGATCCCTTCTCCCTCCCGTCCCTTCAGTGTCATTGAAAGTAGCCATTTTGCGTCGCCTACTACAGCCAAAAGCACCAATATATTCCCACGATGAGCGGCAGAGTCGCTTAGAAAGGGGATCCTTGTTGGCGTACCACGATTGGCCACCTAAATCCACGGCCATGTTTAGCCGCCCGGGCCCCTCCTGTTTAGAAGGGTATGACGTCACCAGCTACAAAGCGAAGGCCAAGCGTCGTGAAGCGCCGCGAGAGAGATAGAGAACTCCGTTTACCAGAGTGAGTCATTTTTTTAGGAATTCTAAAAACGATAGTTTCAATGAGTAAAATCAGTAGAATTTTTTAATGTGAGTAAATATATTTAAAAAATTATTATTAAATATTACATGTACGTTATATAAAAATATACATGTGTAATATATTTTTGTAATTTTATTTTACAATATTAAAAATGTTATAATGTATACAGTTAATTACTTTGAATTTGAGAGGATTATCTAGAATTGTTTGTATATTACAATAAGTCCGTAAGTAATTCACATAAATTGCGAATTATTAAAATTTGCATTACCAGAATGGAATCTGCACAACTGAGTAACGATCGGAAAACACAAGAGCGTATTTAATTTTATTTCCTATCGTATAAATCAATAATATAAATTATATTATTTAACTTTAATTTAAATTATACCCTCTTCCGGATACACGTAATTATTTTATGGAAAATATAATGGAAAATTTATAAAATTTATAAGATCAATTCGTTCATATAAAAAAGAGATCCTTCTGAATGAAAATATTTAGCTGAAGTCAACACGATGCAAGAGAACTCTCTATTTTGTTTGTTACATTGTTTGTAGTGCGTATACTAATAATTGTATATTTATTTTTGGAAAATGTTATGTATTAATCCTAAAAGAATAAGAAAAAAATAATAGTTCTGAAAAATAATAGTTTGATTTAAAAAAGTGAAAATATGCAAACAAACACCAGTAAATTAATGACCGGTAAGCTATAATTAACGACCGATGCGCACTAATAAATGACCAGCGTGAGGAAGTTTTTATTTTATAATAGAAAGAAAAAGAATATAAAAACGTATTTTAATTTAAAAACAAGCTTACAATAATAATTAACTTTTTAAAATACTAATAAGAATTAAAAAGACTGTAGTATATATATCTAGGTACGTGAATATCAAAGTACAACTTTTAGTCGACATTAGAACATGTTCGTTCACTGGTGAATCACTTTCACGTTTGATTCATTAGTTAATGACTAATAAGGCGCATATTCTTCTTTTTTAATTATTATAACATTACATTTTTAAGTAAAAAATATTTCAATTAAATTTCTATAAAAATTAAATGTAAAAGAATTTAAATTTATTAATTTGTCATTTTAAAGTTTTATTATTTCAATATTTTTCTTGAAATAATTTTTTACTGGCGACTGATGCAGTGACCTTATTCTACGCGCGGCACGTTCACCATTTTTTCGGCGCTATTGAAAGAGGAACCACGTAACGTCAACACGTAGCGTGATTGGTCCTCTAAACTTGTGGCCAATGCTCGGCCATGTTTAGGCCCCCCTCCTTGTTTAGAACGGACTCGCCTTATTATAAGGCGTTACAAGACAGTAGAGATGGCTCGCGTGCCGCTTGAAATCAGTAACGAAGCATGAATAAAAGCTGCAACAATGGGAGCTCGTACGTAAATTATAAAATTAATAACAAGATGTACAAGTGCAGGAAATATAAATTTCTTTTAGTACGACGTGAAGTAAATCGCGCTCCTGCGTCCGAGATATAAAAACAACGATACGAATTGACCATATCGCTCTATTATTCGTGCTTGAAAATTTTATTGAAACTGCTAGATCGATCCCGGGCTCTCTCCGATGCATTCCGTAATGTATTCTGCGACGTTCCTTTATCGTCGCGCCCGCAGCAAATTTGCTTCGTGAACGGCAATTTCGGCGGATGTAATGACGATGCATTGCAGCGTCGTACCTCGCTCGAGCGAAACTCCGAGCGCAACGCAGCAAGCAACCCTGAATTAATTTTGTTCCGCGAGCTTCTTTTTGCCGGCTGTCTCGGGAGTGGCAGTATTCTATAGTACGAGCGCACTTTAAGGTCGTGTCATGCGTCGTTGGTCGAAGTCGAATTCCGATCTCACGTACGCTCGCGAGGCTTATCCATATTCACACTATCTCGCCTATCGGATCTACGCGATTAAATAGCGCTTAATTACACGGTTAAACGTACCGGTTGGCTATCTCATTATATCTGAATTGGAGCAAGGCATTTCGGCGCTTCTGCTGCGATATTGAATTTCGTATCTGCAAGATGCGAATATCCTGAAAATTATTTAGAAAATGTCGGGAAACTGAAAGGATTGGTTGCTCGCTGTTATTTTAATTAATTTCTATCAATCGCTGTTAATTGATATTACTAATGTCTTTAATAGGAAATAAATAATTTTTCTCGAAAAATTGCAAGAAGAAGTTGTAAGTGTCGTAAGAAATTTATTCAGTTGCGTTTAATGTATACCGGTATTACGAAAATGAAGAGAGTACTGTATTTACTTAAGATCTCGTTGAAATAGATAAACACCTATCCAGTTTGCAGTGGAATTTTCTTTTAGTCGATTGCTAATCGCTCATCTAATCACGTCGAGATATAATTGAAAGTATCTTTACGTGCGATTTTTTAAAACTTTTCTTCATTAGTGCAAAAAAGCTCGAGTAGAATATATGGTATGGCAAAACATCGAATAAAATTGTTTTACGTTTTAATACTAGCTATGATACAAGAAATACACAGATAGAGTTTTTTATTCAAGGAACGGCAGACTTTTTCTAGGAGAGAGAGGTGAGATAACATCGAATGAATCGTTATGAAAAACGTTGGTTGATGAAAAAAAAAAAAAGATTCTGAAAAAGGCTAGACAGAATCTCCTCTCTTTCTCTCTCTCTCTCTCTCGACTCCGATTCTGAGCGTGCCTTGTCTATTTTCGCAACGTTGGCGCAACAACTGCGTTACCTGCGCCGATGTAAATTACGATCGGCAATAATGAACGGTGGGCAGATTTCACACACATTGCGGTGTAACACACGCGAGCGATTATCCTAAGTGGTGACACGCCGGTGGGTAAGAAATTGTGCAGCTTACTTTCAAACGTGGTCGGGTGGCTTCAAGGTTCTTAAAACCATTGGTAATGCATTCCAATCGGCGCTGCTCGAAAGATAGAGAGAGGTTCAGAGAGACGGATTTAGAATTAGAATCTACAAGGACAGCGTACGCGGATACTCGGCCGCGCCGCTCCGCTCCGCTCCGCGCCGCGCGCGGCTGGATCCAGCGAAACGACGTAAGACGAAGAAATTCCACGGCAAGAGTGGCAGGTATGCCTCCGTTGCATTTAACGGCCGATCAACAGCGTCTCTCTTTTTCTCGCACAAACAGCGACAAGCGAAATACTCGGCGCTTTTGTAGCGTTTCACCTTACCATTACGGGTACGCATCGCGTTCCGGCGACCCCGTACGATTCCGCTATTTTAATTGCATCCTTTTCATATATCTCCATGCGTTTGCTCCGCTTTATCCGCGTTTCACACGGCTTTTCATCGATCGGGCGCGCTTAATTATTTGCACCTTGAAATTATTCGATATCCCGATACCGAGATAGAGAGAGAGAGAGAGAGAGAGAGAGAGAGAGAGAGAGAGAGAGAGAGAGAGAGAGAGAGAGAGAGAGAGAAAGAGAGACAGACAAGTTTTCTTCGATGTGAGCAGAACTTGTCCTGATTAATGATAATGATAATGAATACTTTTACGCGTCATAGTAGCAACGAGATCAGATAGTTAAGTAAGTTAGCACACCGCTAAAAATATCACTTAGCGGTCTAATGATAAAAAAAAGGTCTCTCATAGAGCTACGTTCACTCTCAATCGATCGATCGATCGATCGAACGAACGATCGTTTTTGTCGTTGTATGACCAATATAACCAATATTCCTCGAAGTAATTTTATTTCGAAGGATCTTTGATCGTAAACAGGCTGAAGAATCTCGTTCCTGAATCATTAATCAACGATTTTTCTCCTCGCGCGGAGAATTGATTTGGAGTTTAATCAAATGTTTAACGTCGCCACTTATTGAGGGACGATCGCTTGCTAAATTTTCATTAAATTTCCCGGAAAATGTCGGCTCGGGGATTCCATCATCAAGGGTTGACACTGCCGGTGACGCTGCCCGGCTGCGTTCAACGGCACGCGGAACGCGTTGTTCTTCGCACAATGCGGACGATCTGCGTTCAGAAACGCAGTTACTAAATGGAGTGACTCGTCTCGGCAGGTGCGAGCACACGATGCACGCTCGGTAAGAGTGAGAGAGAGAGGGAGAGAGTCGCTCTCCGCGCAGCATCGCAACGGCGACGCGATTCACATTTATTCGCCGTTTATTCGCGACGCGCGATCGTATTCTAAGCTCGCGTTAAACGAGCTCGCGTAATCCCCCTCCCGCGGTGGGAAAAGGGACGCAGTAATAATTGCGACTCATTGTCCGCGAGAGAAGTATTGTTTAAAACGACGTAATAAGAGAGACCTTTGTCGCCGTTATTTATTACGACGCTATAACGGCGCGCCGTGCGGTGATAGCCGCAGAGTAGAATCGCCGTGTAAGATAAGGGCGAATAATCCCACGGACAAACTTTCCCCCGCGCCGCGCCCCGCCGCGCCGCGCCGCGCGTTCTGCATTCCTCGTGTCGTTAAAAGCGGCGGCTGCATACAAGATTTATGTAACTGTCCGTCTCATTCATTGTTTGCCGTATGGAAGTTCGCGTTATCCGCGTTATGTAAATGTGCGCGACTTTACGTGTGTTTCTTCCATTAACTAACGGGATAGATAACGATTGACTCGTTAAATTGTAATCAATTTTCTAGGAGCTCGCGTTATGCATATGGATCAGATATCATTTATTGGGCAAAGGGGAGGAACTTTGAGGCCAGTATCTACATTAATGAGTTCTATTCTTCGCGATGTGAAGCGATAACGTTTTGAATTTGCAAAAAGGAAAACCTGGCGATTTTACACGCGGAGAGAGAGAGAGAGAGAGAGAGAGAGAGAGAGAGAGAGAGAGAGAGAGAGAGAGAGAGAGAGAATGTTTAATCTGATAGATTAGGTGCCTGCAGAAATTCCACGGTAAACGTGACTCGAGCGGATCTACGCGGTTTAATCGGTAAGCAAGTTCGATAGTCGTGTAGCATCGCGTCGGTTGCGATAGAGGCCCGGCACCCAGCGTTGATATTTTCAGCGGCGTCGCCGATTGGCCGTTTCCGATCGGCGATCGCGATTGGGCACGGCCGCAGGTAGCAAAAGCTGCACCGGGACGCAACGGGAAGCGCGGCGTCGGCTACCGCGCGAGAGCTGCAAGAGCGGCTTCTAAACCGGTCGTCGTAAAAAGCCGGCCTGGCCTTCGGGGCGGCCATTTTAGTAGTACGTTCTAACATTTGACGGTCGCGCAGGCCTCGGCGGACCGCCTAATAAGCGGCCGTTAATCTATTATTCATCACGGGTGTGGGTGCCGATAGCCCGAGCGACATGGAAATCCAGCTCGGTGACTGCGCGTTACATGTCAACCAAGCGAATCGCGCCGAGCACGCAAAGTAATATACCTGTATCCGCGCAGCTTCTTCGACGAGCACCGAGCGAGATTTCGCGGCGCTAATGAATCTCCGATCAAAGACGTGGGTTTCGAATCGACGGATCGCCATCTGTTGAGGCCCCCCTTTCCCTTCCTCCCCCCTCGCTCTTTCTCGCTGTGGGCTTTTTGTTTGGCTCGGCTTCGATAAGACGACTTCGTAATGCAACTTTAATAGCGGACGGTAGGAGACATTCGAAGATTTTGCGTGAGATTAAAGTCGTAACCTGCTTTGCGACATGACATCTGATTTAACCATTAAGTGCGACGATATATACCGAGGGGGTACCGGTGAGGCAATCAATACAACGGCAGTTCGGACGCGCCTCTTCCGGGTCGCGCGAGCCGAGGACCACACGTAGACGTGGCTGACAGTCCGAGTATTCGGAGGCGGAGGTCGGCATTCAGGTGTACTTACTGCGGGCTTAATGACTTCGGCGAATAGCCTCGCCCGCTACGTTGCCTCGGCTAAATGAAGGGAACGGCTCTTAGCAGCGCAGACAGTTTCCCTATACTGTTGCTTAGTTGAGGTAGAACAACCCGCGTACACGTATATAGTTAAACCTACTATTATCCCGTCTCAAAGTAGTCGGCATTCTTAACCCTTAGTTGTCCGTGACACTATTTGTTACCCTTTTTTTCTTTCTCATTGCCGTGTAAAATATTGTTTATGAGCATTAAATTAATTTTAAATCAGGACATTCCTTTCCTATGGAATAATATTACACAATATTGTCTTTGTTTTCGCACAAAAAATACAAAGGTAATATTCAACGAAATGTTAGTCCATCTCAATTGTACAATAATCATTTATTTTATATATATATAACAATCATGTTTAATTAGTAGTAATAAAAGTTAGTATAAAACTCACGAAATCACACGTAAAACCTGTTACAATTAACACTTTGATGCTACATCTTTATATTTTTTGTTTGTTTGTCACAGCATTGAATCGATCAAGTTTGCATCTTACAAAAATCTTCAAACTCGGATGACGAGTTTTGAAATTTAATCGTACGCTCTGAGACGCGATTATTACTGATTCGTAAGCGAACAACGTCATTCTCTCTAATGGGCGACCGCAAGTGTTCGTTTTGTCATTCGTATGATTTGCAATAGCTGTTATATGTAACAATGTGCGTCTCGGAACCGGTTTCGTTTTCGATGCATCGCGAAGATACGCGTAAAAACGATTCCAACTGTCCATAACTGCATATCAACAGGCAAACAACGCTAAAAATAGATACAAATAAAAAATTAACGACTTTAGCTTTTATTTTCCGAAGGCTAAAACTGAAACATTTAATCTTACTGTTGAGAGATTAAATCTCTCAAATCGAGATTTAATTATATATATATATAAATAAATTAAATAATTGAAATAGAAGTAATTTTTGGATTATAAGAAACTTAAATTTATCAAAATTAATTTTCTTTACCACACGCACCAATGAAACTGTTAGTTGCGGTATAATTTTCCGAGTCATTATTTTTTATCTTTCGTGAAAATAGATTCATTTCCTTATCTCGATATCTTCTCGCGTCACTGATCAAGACAAGACTGAGAGACGCACAGGTGGGGAATTCAAGACGGTAGATCTTAAAAAAAACTACCGGCGGGTGGTAGATCAGGCTTAGGGGCCCGGTTTTTATCGGGGCTACCGGTCGCCGCGGCGCACTTTTCGCGGAATCGCGATAAACGGCGCCGCCTGAAATATCTGATTTAACTGCGCCGGGATCGGGGATGAGGGGAGACAAAGATCGGCAAACTCGTGCGCGCTCGCGCCGATCGCACTTAATTGCCTCGGCTGTATCCTCCTGTATCCGCAACGGAGGATCCTCTTCGCGGCGGCCTCGCGACGACGGGGGGGAGCCATGAAAACTGCAAGCGCATTCGCGACGCGGTGCGGGAGAGACGCGTCTGTAAACGGTGCGTTGCTCCCTCGTGCCGGTTGCGTAAATACTTGCGCTCCTTTTGTGCTCTGGGATTCAATGCCCGCTTGCGCGCGAATACATATTTACATATTTTACAATGCGCGGCGCGAGGAGCACGTAACGCGCGCGTGGAAGAGTGCCCGAAATAAAAATTACACGTTCGCGTTTTGCGCGAGAGGAGGAGCGCGGGATGTCACGCGAGTGTTAAAATAAAATTCACTTAAAGGAATAACATATACATCCTTTGTCTCGAGATCGATACGCGCGACGAACTGTCGTCGCGGATGACGCGTCCGTTGCTATTTTAGTGATGAATAATGAGAAATATTTTCGGTGCCGTTGTGAAATTTTTAATTACACTTCTTCGAGCCTCATATCTTGTACCGCTAATTGTTCGTGAATCGCTTTGCGTTAATGACGCCGAGACGGAAATCCTCGTGACGTTTTGCAGGTACGACGTGTCCGCGCCGTACGGTGAGGTCGTACGAAAGATATTATTCGACAACCCGTCGAATCCGCGAAGGAATACGAGGGAAAGAGGAAGAAAGGGTAAACGAGAGAGAGAAAGAGAGAAGAGGGGGAGGGGGGGACGGGAAGCGATTCCATCCGCCGTCGTATCTCCTTGCCGGGTGTAAAACAATCCCGATGAAGAGGAAACGTCGGTCGGCGTGGCCGCGAATCGTACTGCATCTCTCGCTACAAGGATCCATAATAAACGGACGTGATCCTCCCACTTGGCGGATCCTCCGGGGAGAGGAATCCGCGCGCAGGACGTCGTTGTCGGCGAGGCGAGCGAGCCCGTTAAAATTTCACGACTAACTCGCACCCGAGTCGGTCGTAAAAAAAAAATTGAATCCATCGATCCGTTTCTTCGCCGTCCCGCTCCGCCGGCTTACGACTTACGTTTGTTCGGCACTTCGCCGGAGGAAAAGGGCAGTAGCGCCGCTCGCTCGCCCTTTCTCCCTCCTCTCCCCCTCCCCCCCCTCCCCCGGGCGGGTCCTCACGAGACGTCGTCGTCGCTCTCACGACGCGGCGAATTTAATAAAAAGCATTGCGAGTTTTTACGCGAGCGCGAAATGTTGCTGTAACGCCGTGTTGACGCGATCGGCCGCGTCCCCTTTTGAACCCGATAAATTTCTATGTATGCGCAACAACGACTCGCTATAAAATTAGCATTGCACGCAGGAATTTGCGGCGCGCAGAGGCGTTCCTGGAAAACGAACCGGTAGCAAGAGGGCACTGGAAACCAAAGATATAACGTTCGATTGAAAATTTTATCATCGAATCAGTGCATATTTGCGTCATTGTAAACGGAAAAATCTATATATATTTATTTTCAATATTCAATATCCATATTTTTCGATAACATTAACGTATTTGAAAGGAACGATATTATAATTTTATTTTTCAGAGGAGCATTCTCATTTCTGTAAAGAATACATCAGTTGTAGCGTCTCGCTCGCGAATGGATGTACTTTGTGCAAAAAAATATTCTTGCAAGATGCTGCTGCATCTCTTGAGAGTCAAGGAAATGAGAATCGAGAAAGAAGGGAAGCGAGTGATTCTTTAATTTATCCGCGCGAGAAGGAGCTAATTGCTAATGCGCGCGGTGGATATTTCGCTCTTACAGGCGCTCGTACATAATCCTCATGGCTATTAGAAAACGAAATTTTGTTAATAAACAAAAGAAAGAGACATCAAAATAGAATTACAACTTCGTAAAAAACCGTCGTGCGCTTCGCATCCGCTTCACTTAGTCTCGTCATGGTGATCCATTCAAGGGCCGAATCTCGCGCGTGAGTTTATGCAACTCCGACCCGTGTTCCTGTCTTTCCGTGCGCGACAGGAAGCGGCCGACGGTGGACCGACGAGACAAAGAGCCAGCGAGGTTCACCGACAACAGCACACGACGAGAATCGCGTCGTGTATACGGCGCAAACGGCAAACACCGCCACCGCCACCGGTGGTCGGCCACCAGGTACACCGGAGCCCGCAGTCAGTCAGTCGCAGTATTTGGGACAAGGTCATAAGGTTTCGCGCTCCCCGGTTCGCCGAGACACCGGAGAGTCGCTCGCACGGAGAGCCCGATTGCACTTTCACTTCGCCCGTTCTGCCGTGCATTCGCAAATTGTAACTCCGACACGGCGCGGTATCGACGCGGCGGCGCTTCTCCGCTTCGAGGGAAGCGAGAGAGACGCACACAGAAGCGATCCCGTAGATTCGCGATCTCCCGTATGCAAATTAATTCACGGTATCGCGATATGGCAATTTTGCGTCTCTCCCGTATGATACCGCACGATGCGAATTTCGGAATTGGAGGCCCCTCGCGGCCATTCCGCTATACGTACTCGTACGCGAACTCCGCGTTGCGTATGCATTAGATTTCCTTTTATTACGAACGGGGCGTTAAAACGTAATCAGCGTGATCTGAACTAATTAGTAATTAGTGCCACTCCGTTGTAGTGGCCGTAAGAAGAGATGTAGATGGCGGATAAGGAGCCATGCCATAAATTAAGACATTTTGAAAAATTGCATTCGAAGTTTTTATTTAATTTTATACAGCACTTAATCGAATTTATGAATTTTAATGCGCACGATGCGAGATAATGATACAAAAACGGGAAGAATCGGAATCGAGCGCGTCTCCTTTGGTATGGTAAATCTCTCATTTGCCGTGAAACGTTTTTACCCAAGCTCGCGAGTAAATCATGAGCTTCGCACGTAATTTGTAAACCGGGTCATTTGAAAATGTTATTTGTAAATGATATTTTAACGTGAACCGCGGTATTCGCATGTAAATCGAAATGCGATATACCTTAAAAGTCGGACAATGCTGTTTAAGCGAGATACTATTAGCGAATGTTTTGGGAACGACACAAATACATAATTCTATTATTACGTTACGCTTATTTCATAATGCATATCTCTTATCTTTTACTGTGAAAAGCAAAATAGTACATGCTTATTTTTTTATTACATTCTAGAAAAATTTACAACCATTTTGAATTAAATTCCTTTTAAGAAATTTATGAAAATAATAACTTATACTATGTACAGAATATCTCAAAGAAGATACATAATTTAAAGATGTACTCTCTATATATTTAATATAATTTTATTTGTGTAAGATTATTAATCAGTCGTTTTCCCTTTTCATTATATATATTATTAATAATAATTACCTAAATTATTTAATCTCTGTCAATGCCAAAAGCTTGATAGATTGATCAATTGTTTTATTTAAACGGAATTTTATTTTTAAATCGCACATCTTTTTTTATAAAAAAATCTTTTATTTAGAATGATTTTTTTTTTACAAATATATAAAATATACATTAAAATATCGCGGATTCGTTGTAGAATCTTAATAACAATATCTCTATTATATTTTTTACAAAGGAGCGAGCCACAAGATGATAATCAAAACTGATATAAAATATGAAAAGAGCAATACATTCGGCAGTCTACAATACATTAAATGTCTTCGTAGAATTGCCGCTTGTTTTTGTGTAGTACGCATAGCGCGCTATTGTAAATTTCAATGGTCGCCTTGTCACTCGCGGCAGGACTCGGATGGTCGGGCAACGGCATGAAACGCTCTGCGTATCATCGCGTCATTATCTCCCGCATCGCGACAAGTACCAAGGAGAGTACGCGATCGTAAATTAGCGATTGGGTATCAGACCGTACGAGTAATGAGGACTCGTGGACGCATTGGGGCCGTAGGCCAATTGTTTGAACCTCGATATTTCGCGCGATCTATTCATTCGAGGTCGAAGAAATCCCAGCAATTCTGTGCATTTCCTATAATAAATTTTGATTTCGTTGCGTTTTTTTAATTAGCTATCAACTCCACTTTGTATTTTGCGTACCAGGAGAAAACTCGAACGCTACGAGTTTTTCGATCGTTAACAGAACGTACGAAAGGGATCGATTCCGAATGGCATTGCGACGCGTAATAAAGCGCGCGTTGTATGCGATTGTATCGGGACCGCGTTACCGCGCGATCGTAATTAGCCGTGTTTTCTCGAGTGAGCGTTGTGCAAGTGCTAGAAAGAACAGAGAGAAACGAAGCAACTACCAGAGAAAAAAGGAAAAAAAGCCCGGGGAGGCGTCGGGCGCCGGTGGGACAACTTTAGAGTATATAATTCACTATTTGTTCATTATTTATTCGTTACTAGTTCATTAAATTTTGTAAAAGTTATATACATAAAAAAATGTTGAATGTCCGTTTAAAAGACAAATAAGAATTTAATGCAGATAATAGTTAATATTTATATTACATTAAACATAATTTTCTAGCTTTATATTTTGAGACTTTTTATTTTAATAATTTTCTAATTATATTCCAAAAGTTGTACGTTATTTGATATATAAATAAAACTATGGGATATATTGCCATAAAATTAGAAAGAATCACCAAATATTGGGGAGAAAATTCGCGGATCTCTGTCTGTGTTCTCCACGATGGCGGACGATGTCTTTACGTCGACTATAGCGATCCGATCGATGCTCCAAATGACTGGTTACGCGATGAATCTTTTACGATCGTTCGTCGTTGTCCCTTGACAAAGTGTGCATGACATGAACGAGAGCATTTGCTTTGGGTGCTTTAACGCGAGTTGTCTCCTCTCGGTCACAATTAAAACTTTTTGCGGTATTATTTGCGTGTGAGCGCTACGTCTCAAAAGTATGGAAAATTTGACATGTAGCGGTGCAATTGAAAATTTTCGGTCTTTATCTTCTGATATACTCTTCTCTCTAATTTTCACTAGCATTGAAAACGTGAAAAAGATCTCAGGCTTATTGAATAATTTAAACAGAATGTAGATACGTTATATAGATATCTTTCTACAAATTTACTTCAATTAAAATGAGTCTCTAAGAAACGGAGAAAGATTTAGAATTAAACTTCGTATGGTTCGGAAAATTTAAAAAGAACGCATCGCGCTTTACTATCACACGTAGATGTTGCTGAAATCATTTTTAAGAGCCTGAGAACATTTTTAAAAATATTATTTATTACGCGGTTCTTAAGCTATTCACACAAGCACTATTCAATAAGTGGTTTGAAACCACTTGTTAATTATTGGGTGAGATAATACTTTTTGTCGAGCTTCAGTAGAGTATTTATAGATATAGTTGGACGTTTATCCTTATAAGATGCATATTCCTTCCTCATGTATGAATAATATATATTACGAATAAAATAATTAGTAAAAAAAAAATAATAAATCTTTAAATCTCTATCGAGGAGAGGTAAATAGGATGATTACATGTTAGACGAACTGTTTTGCATAACAGAGAGAAAGAGCGCGCGCGCGACTCGTTCGCTCGCCGCGGAAACGCGGACCGGATGCAAAGTAAATAGCGGGAAGCACGTGGATATTTTTGCATGCGGCGTCGTTAAATTGCTCCATCGCTTTCGCAATGCGCCGAGATCCGCGCGCCGGCACACTCGCGTCGTGCTCGATTCCGCGAGGTATAACGACGCGTTCGCCGCGCCTATATATATCGCTTCCATTTTTCGCAATCGGCGATTTTACGCGAATCACGTCAATCGCGCGGAAGAATAAAATCGCAAACGCGCCGCCTGTCATTAATTGCAACATTGAGAACGGGTTCCGCGGCGGGTAATGTATGCGCGTCGTAACGAGGCGGACGTTTATTCGACGAGGCGATGCACGAAGGTGAACATTACGAGAATTATTAAGAACGCACACTGTGTCCGCTCGAGAGAGGAAGCCCGAGCGCACGCGCGCGCGCGCGCGTGCGAACCTTCTTTAAATCTGTTTAAAAAAAGAGTCACGTAACCCGCAAGTTTTTTTTTTTTTTTTTTTTACGACGGCCAGAAATTCACGTTTCGATCATCTCCGCTCATATGCAAATATTTCTCCGGGCTATTTTTATGTGGGTTACGTTTCTGCTGGTTTAACAATTTTTAGACGGCCTCAACTCTCAACTGGCATTGTCGTCGATCCGCGAGGACCGACGACAGATCTTTCCATTCCTGTCGTCTCATTTGCTCGTTGAATGTTATGTACGAGTGTTAATGCGCTAAAGAGAGAACGCGCGCGAAGACGGGCGCAAAAATGTGGGACGCGACGCGGGGGCTCGCGGAGGGGGTTGGACAGAGAAGACGCTCAGTTGCTGTCCGCGACTGCGGCCGGCACAATGGCCATTGAAAACAGAAAATAAGCGCCATTGTTCGGCGCTTTTCAGAATCGATATTTGCGAGTACAACATCGACGCGCGCGTCCGCGGGCACGGCGCGCGGCGCGGCGTGATTTGAAGCGCAGATTAAAAATAAAGGGGACACACGTCGATGCGCGGGCCTCCGCTCGATCTAACTGCGCGCACATGAACATCGACGCTGTTTCATGACAAAGATAAACCACGTGACGGTGCACCGCGACGACAACGACGGGGAACAAAGGCAACGGGCGCACTGTGCCGCTTTTGTCTCCTTCCTCTTTTTTTTTTTTTTTTCGCCGGTAATTGGTAGCGTTTCTGTCTTCACGTTCGGCGAGCGGCCCACAAAAGTGTCGCTGATAACGATTGTTAAATATGCAAATGCGAGAACAATGCGAGCAATTGAGCGGTCAGGTTCGTGGCACTGTTAAAAGCATCATATTCGGAAATACCCCGTGCGCGATACTCTTTTTTTTTTCCCCTCTCTTTTTCTTTTATTTCGCTGAACATCTGAGTTTGTTGGACGTTAATTGCCGTGTCAATTTAATACTGATTTATATTCGCGCTTTTTATTGCAAAAGCAAAAGTTGAAATTCGACTATGAAATATCTCCACTTTTCTGCTAAAGGCAATAATCGTCTGATCAGTATTGGCGCTTTCCACTTTCCCGATAAATGGCAAGGAATTTATTTTCGTAGAAAATTGCGTTTTTAATCTTGCCTCTCGGAATGTCGGACATAAATCGATATCGGGACGTAATTTCGTTCGCTCTTGGCAGTGTTACGCCGTGGAAGTCGTAAATTTTTTGAAAAACCGTACGGTACAGCCTCTATTTACGTTTTCTATGAACGAATATGTCTCGATGAAAGGCGGCAACGGTATCAAATAGTCGCCCGGTTTCGCGAAAGACGAATTAGAACGATGCATCTTTCACGGTAATATGTCATGCGTTTCGTCTTTGTCCGAGGAGCATATTTATGTGTGTTATGGGGCTGCTACCTTTGTGCGAGCCCGTAGTATGCCGGTGGTACAGTTCGAGAAGTAGCCACAGTCCCGCGTATTTTCCGATGTAAAGCCAGCCGGCAGCCCCACGTGGACGAGAAACAATCGTCGCTGTCAATCGTCGTCCCGTTGCGGTGACAGCACGCATTCGACGTTTATTATTATGTCACAGAGGCGCGCGTTTTCCACTTTGATTGATCCCAAGGTCGATCGATGGCATAGTTTGTTAATAGATGTAGTGATTCGATTTGACAAGCAATTCTGAAAATTTCGACGGAAAATTCGGTTTTCCAACGAGGATTTAGATTAAGGAGAGAATCCTCCCCTGCAAATTCTGAATTAAAACTCTTTATTTAAAATGCCGTTTCTCTCTCAGGAGAACGCGTAAATATAGGATATATCTTTAAAAAAAACCTTGCAGAGAGCAACGCGAAATGTATTATCATTTCAAATAATATTTTAATACTATTAACTTTTAGTATTATTTTCAATACTAAATATATTATTATTTCTAAACTCGCTACACGCGATTTATAAAAATACAAGAAATAATAATCCTTGTGTTTTGCGGCTGTTAGAGCTCACGGCGGAAAAAAACGATGAAAAAGTTAAACTTCGTGTACAAGGCGATTAAAAAGCGCATTAATTATGAACTACTTAATATTCTCGAATTTTTTTTTTTCTCTTCGCACACTCCGTGCATTTAAGTAATTTACAAGTGCGCTACCGGCACAGTCATAAATTCATGCCGATGAATCACCGAATCAGCGCCTTTTGAGTCGTCTTATCGAGGAGAGCCGGATTTAATACGGAAGGGTTACTTGAATTAGATGCAGCGCGACAGAGTCGCACGCGAACGATGCATTATTATTACCGTGGACACTATTATGTAGACTGATGGTGGAATTCGAAAGAAATGAATCGCATGTACGGAGCGCGCGACTGCCGGGGCGGCGGCGCGGGGGAGGAGGAGCGGCAATCGTGCGAACGATCTCGGAACGATAGCGCCCCAAGTATCGTTTTTAATTGTACGACGCCATTTTTAGCGCGACGTGCGATTCTCGCATCGCCGCGGGGCGGAATGAAACCGGTAGGCACGCGAAACATCGCTCTGTGTCACTGTCGCTCATCGGGGCAGAAAAACGTGCAGTTTGTAGACCCCGCGCGTATGCGAGTTTAGGGTACTCGTTTCGCGCGCGCGTCGTACGCTCCGTCGTAAGCTGGCAGTGATGAATGTCGGATTTTGGATATCTTGGAAAATTCTTGGCAAAGTGCTCGAGACCAATTTTAACATTATTTTAATTTGCCGCCCTTCGTATTACGGTTTCCATATAGAAAGAAATGTATTAAATAATAAATTTATGAAAAGGAAAAATAAAAAGAAATTAAAATAAAATGGTTGTAATTGTTAGTAATGGTTGTAATTGCTATAAATATCCGTGTACTTTTTGTATTTGCGTTTTATATATTTTAAAATACAAAGGGCATAGGCAAAATTAATTGTTACAAAATTGTTACTTAATATACAATATATGAGGTATATGTTTTTATATAAATGTTATAACGTTCAAGACATATAATAGAGAGAGGTTTAAGTATTATGCCGTGATGACTGTAATCTAATCGTTCTACGTTCTACTATCGATAGAGACATGAATAATCGATATAAACGTGAATATCTGACAATGAGTATCTTGAAATAGAATAAGTAGTAGTTGCCACTGCTCTATTTAATGGCAGTTATATTTATCGAACTCGTACAATTATCGATTATTTCAACTCGCTGCCTAGTACATTTTTCACTCAATAATATTTCCGCAAAAAGTTCTTAACGTAATTTCTATCGTATTTTGATGTAACGGATTTGATCGCGAGATATAGGAAATACCCGTTAATTTTATATTTTTAACAGATAATTCACGAATTATTAGAATTTGATTTCACTTTTTATATTTTTAAATATTTGACTCTATGACAACAGATAAATATATAATTTAGACAGATACACGTTTTGAAGATTACGACAACGATTTTACGTTCGAGTGGCACGATTTCGCAACAGACGTGCTAATTGTAATACTCTCTAGCCGATTATAACTTTACTATTACCTTCGATTTCGCTCGGAATCACCGTCGCGCCGCTGCTGCTGGAAGCGCAAGCGTTGCAGAGCCGTTCACTTAAGCACCACGCTCATTTATATTACCGTCGTGCGAAACGCAGTGCAACTCGTATAATTTTCGATTCGTTACACCGTGTTCTACGTCTGTAGAAAAAGGCGGGCGATCGGTATCGTTCGCGATCGATCGATCGTTCGTTCTGGAAATCGCGCGGAGTGCGGTACCCCCTGGTCGCACCCTCCGTCGTTAGGATCGTCGTCGTCGTCGTCGTCGTCGTCGTCTCAGCGAGAGGAGCACCGCTTGATACCGGAAGCGGCGATGATCGCGTTATTAATTAACGCGTGGTCTCATCACGGGTTACACGGCCGGCTACAGAGACGTTGTACCGCGCCCCGTGCTATACTCCGGCGATCCCTGTACAAGTTGTATAGCCGGTACACGCGCAGAGCTATACGTGTTCGTCGGGGCTGTCCCCGATATTTATGGCTCGCCGTAGGTATGATAATTGCCCGTATGTATCGCAAACGGATTTTTCCTACTGTATTATAATTTATCATCCGCTTTAATTAATTTTCTGAAGTATCCGTCCGTTCGCGGCAGCGAACTTCTCCTTGCAGTCGAACGGGTATCACTCGCGCGTTATCGACAAATGAAATCGGGAGACGTAGATTGAGAGTTCATAGCTGCTGACACTTTCCCATGGATACATTATGCAAGTGAGGCACGCGACATTGGCCGATCGAACGTTCGGCTTCTTCCCTTTCAAACTGGACCAGTTGACGGAGGGAGGCGAGAATCGAGGAATCCGGCATGGAGCCGCCTACGGGATTAATTTATTCACGGCGGGACATTAAAGCCACGGACGAAAAAATCGTCCGGGGTCCGTTCTCGTCATTGCCCCTTCTCCCCCTCTCCTCGTCTCGTCCCGTCCGCACCGGCCACGACGACGTGCCTTCCATCGTGACGCGCGAGGAGCAGCAGTATCCCTGAATTTCCGTGACGGATCGTTTCCTTGGAGCATCGTGAACGATCCGACCGGCTTGATCGATCGGCGCGAGCGCCGTCCTTGAAGTGGTTGTCCTATCTCTCTCTCTTTCTCTCTCTCTCTCTCTCGCGCGCGCGCGCGAGTGCTATGAACGATTCGAGCGAGCGAGCGAGAGGCGATAGGCTCGTCTGCTTGGAAGGGATGGACGAACCACGACAACGAGACTTAGAAGTTTCTTTGTCGCGTTAGAATCATGTATCTTGTGTGTATGCATATGTGTGTACGTGCGTGTGTGTGTATGTGTGCGTGGCGGCATTCGGCAGCGCATATGCCGCGGCCTAGGCAAGATGGCGCATTCTCCTCTCTGTCCCCCGTGAAAGAGAGTGGGGCTGGGCACGCAGGGATTTACGGGTGGAGGAGGGAGGGCCCGCGGGCCGGGCTGGACCGCGGGGATCACGGGGGAACGATTTCAGGCCGTTGGAGGCCGCCCGGTTCCCCAAGTCGCATTAGAGAACGCTCGAGGATTATTACTTGCGCCAGCGGCGGCGGCGACCGCGTGATCCTCCGGCGTCCGTATAATAAATTCGCGCGTCTTGCAGGACGATTTCTAATGCGCCGTCCGGGGACCGCCGTCGTATCGGCGCACGCAGATTTATCGCGCCGCCCGACATTTTTGCGATGCCAATCGTGGTATCGAGGCGACCGCGAGATGTTCAGCGCCCCACGACGGATGTGGAACTCGAAGTATTGTTTCAGGATCCTTGCACTAGAACGATCTATTGTTCTGAATTGTGGCTCTCTTTTTCGTAAAAACGTTTTGCAAATAGACAATTTCAATCTAACATCTTGTACGTTTTGCGAAATATTGAAAAGTTCTTATCGGTCTTTTTAAAAAAATTTTTGATCTTTTCTTTTTACTATAAAAATTTCATATATTTATATAATAAGTACCTCTTAATAAAATTTCTCTTTTAAAGTCCAATTTTTTGCTAAAGAAAAATCAATTGCAAATTTGTCGCACAAAAATTCATAATTACAATGTAAAGGAGCTTGCATTTTAATACACTCTATGTACGTAACATTTTATAATTGGATTTACTTCGAGCGATCTACTTAATGTTCATATTTCTATTGACGCACGTATAAAAAATTTTTTTTTTTTGCGAATCTGCAAACGTCATTTTAAGATGATTAAAATTCTTTTTTTATTCTCAATCGGAAAGTGATTACAAATGTGTACATTACCAGGGATTTAACGGCAGACGTTTAAAGTTCATAGGTTCTCGCAACTAATTATAAAATAGCTCCCTTCTAACCACGTAGACCAGCACGTTAAACACGTTACACCTCGAAGGTCGATTACTAGGAATCACTTGAGAAATTTTAACGGATATGATGAGGAAAATGTATCGAGGTGCAATGTATCTAATTCAATGACGGTAGGCTTTTCATCTACAAGGATACGCTAATACTTCCGCATAAACGCACGCATCTTTCATTACCATGACTGACCTTTAATTCAAAGCCAAAGTTCACATATCGTCAGCGCGAATCTCAATTGGCTCTAAGTTCGTGATCTTTTAAAGCGTGACGCATTAACATAATTTTGCAAAAAAAAGGACGTTTTTTATAAGCGCTATTACAATCTCGGTTACCCAGTTTAGTTTTTTGCGATTTTTCGCAACGCGAAACAGGTTATGTAAAAAGATTTTGAAGTGCGTCACGAGAGTATTCTTAAAATTACGAATTATGCAATCAGAACTGCGTTCGCGATCAAAACAGTGTGTAAAAATCTTGAACGCGCAAATATAAGTACACCGGTGAATTAATAAATGCTTTGTGGAAAATCCCGCAATAATAAAGACTTGATAACATAATTGCATACCAATACTGTTAGCTTTGGCTAGACATTTTAATGAAAAATAACGAGGATAAGCTTGGCTTCCTCCACGATTTGTATTTTGTTCACGATCTAATAATTGAAGCTAAAGATGAGCTAATATTGAACTAATCATCTTCAGAAACTTGACTGATTAATTACATACACATAAGAAATATTTAGCGCACTTCAAAACATTTAATTGATATTTTATTAAAACTTAATAATAACAAACTACGTGTTATAAACTAACGAACGATGAAGTAAGTAAATAAATTATTGATCATAATAGATTATTTAAAATTCCATCGGATGATGGCGTCTCACAATTTTACTTGGAGAGCTCTTGGGAGACAGTTTCGCGGCCATGGGATGCCAATCGGTAAATCTGTTCCGATCTGTTCGATGAAACGGAGACTAGGTCGAGTGGCGAGTCATGATGTTACGAAGCGTCTCGAGAAATTGGACGCGCGGCCCCTCGAAGGGCATTTCGCAATGCGATTGCCGGTAAGATTGGCGCGGGATATTAGAAGCCGATGGAAAACCAGTCACTCAAAGGTTATTTTCTACGATTTTATCGCAACCGGCGGGCACCCGGCTTTCGGTCGTGGTGGAAAGAAATAGTATGTTTGCCTCTACGATTCCAAGTGAGGCTTGAGCGTGGCGTTACACCGCGAGGATGCGAACGTTGGCATTACGCTGCACGGCGCGTATATATATATATATGTGTGTACGTGTGCTACGTTATGATGATATTACAGTGCCAATAAGACCGCCGGTGGTTAATTGATCGCGACGCGCTTTACGACCGAGGTGATCTGTCAAGTTAAAATCGTCATTAAGACGATCATAAAGCGATAGTGACAAATTTATTCACGCCGCGCCGCCGTTGCATCCGCCGTGGACCCTTGCATGAAAGTCCAACGTTCCCCTTCCTATGGAAACCATCGGCGATGATCGGGGCGGCGATAAGGCAATCAGAATAAATCGCGGATAGGCGCTATTACTCAAACGGCAGAAATAAACGCCCGTGTATCAGGCCGATCGTTTGAATATTACTGCTACACTCGCGACTTGGTAGACAGACACGAACATGCGCCCCGCGCACGGATCGTATCGCGCGCGGCTAACGATCAGTAAAAAAGGCAAGAAGTACTCGCGTAACCGTTCGCGAGACTGATCCGCGACACCTGATCCCGCGCGATCGGCGTGCTGGGAAACCGACTTCGGTGAACATTTTGAGCCCCCCCCGCTCGCCACCGCCGTCGCCGGTTCGGCGACGCCGATAATGCGTCTCGATGACGATCGCACGCGTGGTGGTGCGTACGCGTCAAGAGCGGTTTGTGCCACTGACAGGCCGGTCCGTTTCTAGGACAGCCAGTTTTTCACGTGATTTTCGCACCGTGCTCAACACCGCGGCCCGGTCTAACCTTCTTTCTTGGTGCACGATATCGGCGATATGCAGCACGATACCGATCACGGGGCGATTGACGTTTGTTTCCCTTCCCCGTCGCGCGTTTTCACCGGGCGACTTTTGCACCGTCCGTCCTCGGTTGCCCTTCGAATCTCATGCCGTTTACGTAATTCAAGGTTTTTGCCGGAATGACGAAATTGCGGAAATATGCGCGCCGTTATATGCATCCGGCCTCCGCCTCCGGTCAGCCTCAAGAGATACGCGCTCTGAATTTCGATTCAAGCGCGATTCGATAGCCGCGAGTTTGCGATACGAAATTCTACGGGAGTGATTTCGGGAATTGATTTTAAAACAAAGTGATTCATAGTGCAGCATGTACAGAAAGCCTGAGAACCAGTATGTTTACTAAACTTTAGCACGATATTACAAAAATAAGTCGTGAACGAATAATCTATACGTCGAATGTTTAATCAACTTTTTTTGTTACTTAACTGGTGTGTTAAAATACATATGCCAGCAGTGCTATTAGCTATTGCGGTATTCTCAGTTTACTTAAATTGAGAAAATCGGATAATAATTAAGACGTTTATGCAAACTAGATTCTTAGATATCCTAAACGATAATCTAAATTATTATTATGCGATCTAAGTAAGCAGATGTTGAATAGCAATGATTACCTCTTTTTATAGGAGCATTCCTTTTAAATGACATATCAGCTGATAATTTATTACAGACTTGTACTTTGGATCGCTTCTCATATTTCAAGTCCTTCTCATATCTTTAGATGATTCTAATCCTAAACGTTTTAAATTATTACTTGCACTTTGCTGTATCAGTATCCAGTATCTAATCTTACACTTGTATCGCATAGCGCAGTACGTTTTTCACTGTAATTTTTCTTGAAGAAATGCAAGATTAAGAGCTTTGCTTTATTCCGTATATTGTCTTAATTTTTAGTCAGGCTGATAATCATTTTTGTTTGCCTGACTCGATTTTGATCAGACAGCAGTCAAGTACAGACAAAGAAAAACGCGATTACACATGCAACGCGGGCCGATTATTATTGTATTATTATGTTACGCCGAGTATGGTCAACAAAAACGTATCGCAAGCAACATCGCGAATAAAAAGAAGAACGGCATGCGCAAGATTTTGCGAAGTGTGTTATTTCTAGAGAATTCTAGAGAATTTCTCACGTTTCCAAATTAGCATATAATGATAATCATGAACGTAGTTATTTCAAAAGACTGCGTTCTGTTTTTATGCTACTCCCAACGATATATTCGCTTCGAAGTAAGTATTCATAATAAGTATTCATTGATTGCCTCTGCGAGATGTATGTTAAAAAATATAGATCTCCTGCAACATTTAATAGTCTCGGAATGATTATCAGTATCGATCATTAAAGTGCATATGCACATGCATGATAAATTACATTGCACAGTATTCATTCCTAGGAGTACGAAAGCGCTAGGTGTAGAAAAGCGAACAGCTGTTTAAGCACTTCTGCAGCTCAATTGTCTCGAATTGATATATATCTTTCTAAAATTTTCCAAATATGTATTTTCTTCCGAAGCATCATGCGACTCTGGCAAAATTATTGTCACGTTTTATAATGCATTCCATTTAATACGCGCGTCGGCGTGAAAGAAATTAAAAGAGAAAGAGAGAGAGAGAGAGAGTACTTGGTATATTTAATTTAAGCATTATTTATAAACGTTAATCTGAAAAATAAATGCGACGTTTCTGAAGATAGTCGCGATTTGCTTTCCATTTTGCTCAAAATACGAAAATTTCTTTCGACGTTAATGAAAACAACGGGGCGTGCAAATTCGCGAGCAAGGATAAGCGTATCAGCATATAAGCGTAAAGATTATTCCAATTAGAGCCTCGTAAACCCGAGCGAGCGGCAGATGACCGATAACTGCACAATGTTACTTCTCGCCTTATCGGAATATATGGCTGGAGACGACGACGACGACGACGACGACAATGACGACGACTCTGCACGACCGATGATGCGGTTTCGTCGTCGCCGCCGCCGCCGCCGCCGCCGCCGCCGCGCCGATCGTCGACGCGCAGTCGATCGCGTGCACATACGCGCGTAGCCGACACGTGTGTGTGCGCGCGTGTATGCAACACACGCGCGTGCACACGGGCACCAGGAGCACGGGTATTTGGCACAAGGCCGACATTAGCATCTCTACCGGTATACCCCCTACCATTCCGCCGCGTCGTCGTCACGGCACAACTCTATCCGCAGAAACCTGTATTCCGGTTATCTCACTCTCGCGGGAACCGAGAGAGAAAGAGAGAGAGAGAGAGAGAGAGAGAGAAACGGCAGCGTCCGTCGCCATCGTGAGAAGGCGAAGGACCTCCTACTACCGCCCGAGGAGCATAGAAACCGTTTGGAAATAGGCACGACCGCGGCGATTTGATGTCTCCTTCTTTTTTTTTCCTCTCTTTTTTTCCCCTCCGTTCTCACCGGGGAACGCGTTTTCTTCGTGTTTTGCGGCAGGAAGACTTTGCGGCCCGGCAGACGTCCGCTCTCGAATCTTTAATGCCCCGCCCTTGCCCGAAGGATTCGTTCGTTCGATCGTATCGAGAATTCGCACGCGTGTGGCAAGGTTTCTCGGAAACAGAAGCCAATGTAATTCCGTCCAATTTTCGTTGTCATAGCGAGTACCGAGAAACGTGATGCACCACCTTCCCCCTCGAGAAAGAGAGAGAGAGAGAGAGAGAGAGAGAGAGAGAGTGAGAGAGAGAGTCAAAAAGGCCCCGGCTGTTTCCTCGCGTAAACATTTCGAAATGATATCCTTTTCTGATAAGGAGAAAAGCTCTTTATCACGACGTATTAATCGCTCGATAATTAAAAAGTTATCAAGCACCGCGCGGCTGTGTATCGCGCTGTCAAATTATAATGTACACGCGCAACATACTTTACTCCCCGCGTTTCTTCGAAGCCGCGAGATAAGATATTTCTGAAAAAATTGTTGACACTCCTCGTCATTACTCCTCTCATACGATGAAAGCCGGCCAATCGGTGTGGCGCATCTGATAAAAAAACATTTGCAATTTCATCTCTCACGACGATTCCTTAGTGGGACACCACACATATAATAAAGCACGCGTACATATAAGTGCACAATCGAGACTATATACCCGTAAACTAAATTGTCATGTAGAATTTTTCCTTCGAGATTGGCTGCCGCGAAACCGCAAATCCGCCGATTTCGCCTCCAGCAATTTCGCATTTTTCAGGAGTGGGTTTTTAAATCGCGGAAAAGTTCATCACACGCAGCTGCGGCGAAAATTTTCGAAAAATTTCTCCTATCGGTGGGCGCGTGTTTTACAGTGGTTGGAGAAAAAAAAATCATTTGGGAAAACCTGTCGCGCGAAATTGGATATATAAATGTATATAGATCGAAATGCGCGTGCCATTCCCGCGGTGCGTACGTACACGCGCGGCAGCGGGGGGAAAGAAAAGGGGAGAGAGAGAGAGAGAGAGAGAGAGAGAAAAGATTAATTATGCAATTATCCGCATGACACCGTAAAGTAGGTCTATACCAACGGGTTTCGCCATCGGAGCGCGCTAATACGCGCGCGACGGAATTTCGAAACGGCTTGTTTCACAGTGCGCGTAGACCGCTTCCAGTCTACGCGCGATTGGTCGGCGGTCAATAAGATCGAGAAGCACGAGTGTTGTCTCGCTGTTGCCGATCGTACGCCGATCTGCTATTGCTAACTATCACCGACTCGCGGAAACACGACCACCGCGCGTTGTTGCGTGCGGTAGGAAATTTCGCTCAAAGATTTCCAGGTCATCCGTGGAATCGACACTCCGGCGCGATCGGATCGAGATTTCTCTCTCTCTCTCTCTCTCTCTCTTTTCCTCCTTCTATTCGTCTCTCTCTTTATCCCCGTCTTCCTTCCTCCACCGCTCGTCTCGGTCGTACATCCGAGGATTCCGCGCGTCCAATAAGTAATGGGGCATCGAATGACACCTTAACCTGGATGACCGGTATATACGCGCTGAATGGATGCGACTCGTTCGCCGGATTAGCTGGTAGATGCGAATTGGCGAGATTCTAGTTCGCGTTTCACCCTCGGTGAAACAGCGACGGCCGGATGTCTAATGAGCAATGCTCCTCTTCTCCGCCTTTCGTTTTTTTTTCTCCTTCTCTCTCTCTCTCTCTCTCTCTCTTCTGCCTCTTTTAATCAAACAAGGTAATTTGAAGCATAATTTCGCACTTTAATAAACGAAAGCGTACCATCAAGTACATGTATAAAGAATAAATATGAGTATAAATATGTAATATGTAGATAGAGAGAAAGAAAGAGAAAGTGGTATTTAAAAATAAGATAAAACGTTTAATAAAACCGTAATTCATTTTTATTTGTTATTTTAATTATGTTACGTTAATTATAGGATATATAATAACTTGTTACATTTGGCAATTTATTTATGTGCGAAAGATTTTACGGAACACGTAAAATATTAGCCCCTTTCAAATTTGATTTATGCGGTGTCTAATTTTTGAGAGGAAAATACACATTAATAGGATCGCTTTATACAATTTGGAGGTAACTGGCAGTCTGCTGGATTTTTGGTTGATAGTAAAAGAATATCATATTTTTCGCGATTTAAATAAAATTATCTCCCTCTCCCATGTAACGCACAATTTTCACTTTATATCCAAAAATGGGATATATAACGTAATTTAGAATAATAATTGAATTTTCATATAATGCTGGTACAGAATAATCCGATAAGTGTAGAATGAAATAAAAATCCCAATAAATCAATACGTCTAAAGTTATATTCCGCGCTTTGCGAAGGTAGATAAAAATCATATATATTATGAGAATTTTTTTGTTTTGAAATCGAGGCGTTAAATATCGCGGAATTTGATCGCGCGTAAAAATGTTATCGGTAATAAGAAGCAAACAATGCGACCATAATAATGCATGGTATTACGCAATACATTTATTTACGTCGTTAAATATGTTTTTCATTAAAATTCGAGGGAATGGGTGATTTTTAGCCAATTAGAGCCGCGCAAAATGTCCCATGTTTCGCGTGTAAAACATATTATATTCCATAAATTTTAATATCATATAATATCAATGAATATTGTCTGGCCGTAAATTTTAACGGGCAACTCATACAACGCCCGCGTTTCTCGTTACGCTCTCGGAGTGAATTGATTGTAATTATTACGCGAGGCAGCGAATGCAAAACATCGCTTTGTTTCGTATCCTCTACCTACTTACTTTCCCGACTCCCACTATTCATATTTTCCTCTATTATATTAGGCAACGCCCGCGAGATCGGATTTGGTTTATTAGTATTACTACTAAACAATGCAAAGTTTACCAAATAAAGTTCGCAGGTATTTACCAGAAAGCTCTACATAATGCGGAGCTTTTCAAGCGTGCTGTTATTTTACATTATTTTACATAGTATTATACCTTGCTTGTTAAAACAAGCTTTAAGAATAGTAGACATAAATTACTATTACGTCGAATGTCTCTAATTTTTTTTTTATCGTCAACGGAGAGAAATAGTCAAATGTAAAATACTTGTTAAATTATAAATATTAGTATTATCAATTTTATTAAAATTGCACAAAATCTCTTTTTTAATATCGATTATAAGTAATTTGATAAAAATATATGTATTTTTTTGCCGTACATTGTTTAACGCGATGCGAACAATGCAGGCATCGCATTACTAATATGAACGAGATTGCGGCTGTTAAAAATGTATATACATGTACGAAAATATGAAAAGATAAATGTATGATATATAGCAAGAGGGGGAGGGAAAAAATGTACGTGAGAAAATAAAGAATATTCGCGGAAACGATGTTAATATTAATAAAACGCGATACCTCGTCGATCGGGCGTGGCAAGGTGAATCTGAAAAATTTTTAACAACCGCGCAAGCGACTGCGAGGAACGCGAGCGACACGTAACGAAACGGATACGTCGCTGCGAAACGAGCATAATATCGGTCTCCGTTATCGTCGGATGCACTTTGGGCTCGCAATTCGGTGCCCCCCTCCGTGCTCGCTACAAAGAGTTCGTTTACCCCGTTTATACGTGCGCGCGAGGCCGGCCGCTATCGGTCGATTCAAGCACGACATTCGACGAATGTCGCGAAAAGAGAGCGACGAGATAAGCTAAATTTAAGGCGCGATCCCGAAGCCCCCCTCTCCCCCTCTCATGAACGAAGGAATGCAATTGCGTCTAGACGTTTCTCGCAGATATGCGATGTACCAAAAGCGAAGACGTGCACTGTTCATGAACAAGATTTCGTTTTGCAGATGTAAGAATCGAGTATTGTTGATCTTTATAGTATGTAATTTTCTTATAAGGAAAGAACGATTTTTTTTTGCTGAAGTATCTCAAAATTTATTTGAGATACAGATCTAAAAGTAATTTTGTTAAACCATCAAAATAATTATGTAGAATGTTTAAATTCGAATGTCAACATTTTATGTATCATTGCTTATATATGCTCGAACATCTCTTATAATTACTTTGATTACCCAACGAAATTATTTTCAGATCTGTGTTCAGTTCTAAATTTTCAAATTGTGCAAATCGTTGTAAAAGAAATGTATACATTAGTTAGTAATAAATATGGTAAAAAA
Organism: Monomorium pharaonis; assembly: GCF_013373865.1. Lineage (NCBI taxonomy): Eukaryota > Metazoa > Arthropoda > Insecta > Hymenoptera > Formicidae > Monomorium > Monomorium pharaonis. The sequence continues at coordinate 19,130,601 of NC_050467.1, forward strand.
TTCAGTTAAGATCTTTGAAAAGGACTTTCAAAGACCGAAAGATTCCCCTTAGAAAACACGAACGTGCGACGTGAGTGCAGCTGGTATATTTTTGCCCGCATGCAATTATTGTGTATATAATTTCGGAAGAGCGGATATTTCATCCGTGCTTGCGTCACACGTAGCGTACACGCGTAGCGAGTAACTCCAAGAAGAAGAATATATGATTCATGCCGAAAATGTTATCGCGAGTTTACGATCGCGCGCACCGTGTGTCGAGCGCGATAACCCTCGGGATCATTGCAACGTGATTTCGTAACGTTTGTATCGCAATCCATCGGCTTTCGGATATCGCGATATTTTTTCTCGTAGTCGCCGAGACTGGAAAACTCGCGAAATGACAAGTTGGAGGGGGTAAGAGATGCGAATGCGTTGAAATTTGCAGAAATCTCGTTTCCAGTTATTTAGGATATACACGTTACAATTGGATCTCTCGTTCCGATAGATTATCAGTAATAGCCAGTTTGAGGGATGAGCAGGTCTCCTTGAAATGCCAAAGATATTTAGGGGATAAAAGAGCCACGGTGTTACGTTAATTGTAGCTTTCTTTTTACAATTACAGTTCCCGCATAATTGCCCCTCTCATTTAGGGAATCGTAGCTTGCTTCCTAAATCTCGAACCGCTATTCCTGTGAGAGCCGCTCTTAATGTTGCTTCCTCCGTTGATCGCTCTTTCGCGTGACGGCTCTTTCGCCAACGGCAACAACACTCTTGAACTTTTCTTTTTACGCGTCCTGCTAAATAACGAGCTCGTGTGACGTAATAGTAAACCGCGTTCGCATATTCAACGTGTACTCGTGGAATATGAGCGGAACACGTTCCTAAAATATAGATCTAGTTTCATCGCGGAGGCGGGGGGGGGGGAGGGGGTTTGAATTTTCAAACTAACTTTGTATAATCTCAGAAGATAAATGTCCGCGAGACGAACAATTAGGAGATGTTTGTGCGAGGCATTTCAAAGTTTCGCCTGAGAAAACCGCGAGTGGGGAGGGGGGGGGGAAACGCCAGGTATTCCTTGCGCTTGATGCAAAAAGAGATGCAAACAGATTCAAACTGGAATCCGTTTGACGCAAGCCTGTTAATCAGAAGTGTTTTTAATATCAATAAGCGGTTCTTTTTTGCCGCGTGCTAATATTAAATTCAAATCTCGGCGCGCTCGTGCGGCTCGAACTGTTGAGAACCAAAAATACATACGCCGCGCGAATAATACGCACCGCGCGATTGATTTCGCAATCAATTTTCTAATAGGCGAGAAAATTAGTATTCTATTCAGCTGCTCCTTCCTGTGCAACAAACGTAATAACAAGCTGACGCCGCATTATATTAAGCGCGATTTCCGATCGAGGAACAATCGCGATTTAAATTTTCTCAATTCACCGATGAATTTGCAAGCGACCGTTTATTTATTTCAGCGTGCGCACACACGGTTTTCCCGGCTCCGCTGCCGTCGCGCGCGCAAAAAAAAAAGGAGCTCGAGCAAATTCCCTAATCACGCGATGCCACGCGATCGATCGTGAGATGCAAAAAGATGCAGAAACGGCGGGAGATTGTGCGATCGCGGATTTTCCTTCGGTCGATTTTTTTCTCGGGTCGTAGGGCAGAGAGATTTGCGCGGCGATCACGCAGCACGGGGGACTCGACTCTCGGAGCTCCGTTTCCGTTTCTCGACGCACGGCCGGCGCGGACTGCGAAAGAGCATTATTTCAGCAGCGCGGTGGCGATTGTATCTCACGAACGAGCAACGGCGGCGGCGCGGCGGCGCGACGGAATTCAGGATCCGCACCTGGCAGCGGCTCGGCCTCCGGGATCGACGTCGCCGACGCGCGCGTCGTTCCGAGTGACGTTATCATCGCCACCGAAATAGCGCGCGGCTGATAAGGTCGTCTCCCGGACGCGCGGCCAACGACGCCGCGTCTGCTCCCAATAGAATTCCATTAATCTGGCTTACGACGATCAGTATGCGACGGCGGCGTCGCCGCCGCCGCCGTATCGATAATTTAACCCAAGGATGGATAGCGCGTTCTCCTTGTTTAATGAGCGATGCGGGATGCAGCGAGAGGAAGGGAGGGGAGGGGGGGGAAGCGGGCATCTTTTTGCGCGCGCGTCTCGCGTACGGCAAACGGCCGCTTGCATTATTTGCGAAAAGTATTAGAGCAAAAAGAGAGCCGGCGCTTTTAATCGCCGGACTCGCTGCGCGCGCGCGCGCGCCCGTCTCTCTTTTTTTTTAGGACACACATGCGCTGCACGCGTTAAGACACTTGTACGTGCATAATGTAACGCGCGCGGCGCTACGCGCTGCCTCGGAAAATGCACGTGCGACACGGGTGGGAGTTCAGTTGAGGCCGTAGGGGGACATCTCAATTATCTCGCAATTCAACGAAATGTAAATTTCGTGTCTCGAATAAATTATCATTACAGTTTTCGACGCATCTTTGAGGGAGGAGATCTCTCCGTTTATTGTTTTTTTCCCCCGCCTCTCAATGTTACGTTTCGGCCCGTATTCGGTGTTTGTAAACACGTCAGCGCGCTTCCTCGCCGCTCTGTCTTTGTTCGTTAGACGTAAAGCAATAAATCCTCGTTATCAGCGAATTTTAACAAATAATCCGCGACTGCACGACTGACCCCATTATCTCATCGTATTTCGGGAATTCTCGAATAAGCTTCATAAATATTCGACGAATCAATGCGGTCAATGTTATCGAAACCTAGGGACGTCTCCTTTGTCCCTGGCGATTAAGCCGCTGGCACGTTCGTTAATTGTGGACGGGGGAGGGAGGGGGAGAAGAAGCGGAGGAAATTCCATCGTTGCAGTCGCAGTCCATCGAGTCCATCGGCCGCAGATAATTAAGTTTACCGAGAAAGGTACAGTCATCGATGCGCGCAATCGTTGTTGCAACGACACGGCAAGAGAAGCATTGACAAACTGCCAAAAGTAGGAGAAAATAAGAAGCGAGAATGCGAAGAGTGATGACAATCGATATACGATGTGACAGATTGTTCATTTGCATCTTTGAATTTTCCAAGAAAAAAACAAGGTCAATTTTTATAAAATTATTGTTGTTATCTACGCGGTTTTGTTAAAGTATCTAAAAGTTTATTAGCTAGATATAAATTTGAAAAAAAAAAATGTTTTAGATCATCGAAATAATTATGAAGGATTATGGTATCAAGTAAGATAAAAAATCATCTTAACATTCTAGCAAAATTTGAGCATTTTACATAATTGCGATGTGTGTACTTAAAACTGTGTTTTGGTTCTTATTTTTAAACTTTAAAATAAATCTGTGCATATTTACTTATATATTTATTTAAGAACATTTGGATTTTCTTTCAGGAGAGATCCGTCGGTGCTCAATGGAAGATGCAAATTTCGATGGCCGCGAAGGGGGGAAGAAAATGTTGTGTCGGATGAGGCAATGACGATTATATAAAAAAGACGCACGAACTACGTCTCGAATGACAATTTTCTTCTCGAGAATAAACAGCACGCGGACAAAAACTACGAATACATTAGCGAGGCTAATTCGTGGCGATAATTATATATTAGTTTCGTAGTAGGTTTTGCGATGTTGAAATTGCGACGCGTCGCCGCCACGTCGCCGTGATCGATATTGTGACGCAGACATGTCTTTCGCATCGTGCGAGATCACGAGATTTCGTGCTGCCATTTAATTATGTCGCTTGTTACTGGGAGACGCGCATCGCGCGGTTCCGCGGAATCGATGTCACGACGAATGAAATCGATGAGAAACTCAAGTTAGGAAATGTTAGGTGAACGGGGCTAACGATGATTTATGATTGATTATTAGAAAATCAAATAATTAATGATAGACTCACGACGTTGTGATTTTTCTACTTCGCACTCTGTGAGTTAACAAAAGAACGTTTAATCGTAAAAAAAAATAAACAATTTTCTTCATCCTTAATCGCGTGGTTGTTTAAATTGAAGATATTTGAACGTGTTCAGCAAAATAATAAAAACAAGATGTAATAGAAATGTTTATTTAATAGAGTAATAAAAAAATTATAAAAAGACTGAATAATGGAGCTTCAGAAACGATTATAATTACGATGAAGACATTAAGGGTAAAATTACAGTCGGACAGGTTGTAAACAATATTATTAATATTTTTGCGATCCCATTTTTATAAAACGCGTATTATGTTTCAAATTAGTTTTACACAGCTTTTTTTTTTGTTACGATATTAACTCGGGGCGATTGATTCAACTCTTTAGATTAATCTTGTTTTAATTGTAATTTTTCATGTGAAAAGTATGATTCTGAAATTTTCTGACTCCTCGCAAATTATTTTCTTTATTCCGATAAAGATATTTGGCTTTTCATCACTTTCTTTAATTTCACAGTGAAAAAAAATATATATAATACCCGTAAAAAATTTATATATACATCTTTCTTGTCTTGGAGTCTTTAGTTTTCAAAAATGTGGCATGATGCCTCGAAATCACGTGTCATCGAAGACGGGCCGAGGGCAGAAATAGCGGTGGGAGTTATCTTTTCGAAATACAGCATGAAGTTAAGTGCGAAAGAGATGAGTCGGCACGGTACGACGCGCGGTGGCATTCGAACGGAGCTCATGGCGCGCACAATTTGGACGATCCTGTAGCGAGGAGGAGGAGTGAGGTAGGTTAGTGAATCGACGGGTGTGCGTTATCTGGATGCACGGAACGTGCAGACGGCCAGTACGGAACAACATGCTGTCCGAGTCAGCGAAACAGAGACACTTTGAGCAGAGCTGGCGAATCGGCACCGCGGCGAACGGCACTTAAAGTGCAGTTTCCATGCGCGGGTGCGCGGGAGGAGTAAGTGCACGCGAGTAGCACGCAGCGCAGTGTCGCGGGACCGTTTTCGCGGAAAGACGCGCGTCGCCGACGTCGTAACGAGGAACGTTCTACCCCGGAAAGCCGTCGGAAGTGCGTTTATTACCCGTGTGCTCGGCGCGTACGTTCTGTTAATAGGTGTGAGGTGCCGACGGTGTCGTGGCAATAGCAATAGTCGCGAGTCGACCGTGCGAACGGCCCGGCTTGTAAGCGCTAATAATCGACGCAACTCGAAATCGTTGTCTCTAAACGGCGGATTACTGGCGTCGAGAGGGGAGAGAAAGAGAGAGAGAGAGTGAGACGGGTGCGGTTTCCGCGGATCTCGCGACCGACCTCCAGTGCATTCCGGAGCAGAATCGGCGAAGTGCCGAGGATACGACGACGAGAATTGCCGCGCGCGCGGCTCGTCACTTCTTTCCCTGGTTAGGTTAGGTTAGGTTGGGCAATTACCGCTTATCGTAATCGCGAACGATACCACGCGGCGTGATTTCTGTCGCGGTGCAGCTCGTTGCATCTTTCACTCTCTCTCTCTCTCTCTCTCTCCCCCCTCTTCCTCACTCTCGTTCTACCTCTCGGTTGATGTCGTAGTTCTCGATACCGGCCGAAGGACTCGGTTCACGAGTGATTAGTGCAATTGGGCAACGCTGTTCGCCGAGGAGCGTTGCACCGCGCCGCGACGAATCGCGCGTGAAATATCGAGACGCGTGTGCGCTCCGATAAAGAAAAACAAGAAAAGAGATTCTGCGAATTGGATCGACGACGAGACGGACGATCTCGCGCGGGTTTTTACGTTGCCAACGAGTGCCTGCCCGGAGGAGGACGTTAATTTTCTGAAAATCGCACGGAGGAGTTTTGCCCTTGACGACCGGACGGATGGGTGATAATTTGCGAGGACTGAGGACACGAGAGGCTGCGATATCATCTCGTCTCTCCCCCCCCCTCGCCCCCGAGGTTGACGACTACCCACGTGTGAACTCAAATCGCCGGACAACGCACGGTATGTACCTTTTTGGCAAGTTTTTATGCACAGAGGAAGGATTCGTGTCGATTCAACAATCATCTTACGTTATAGTAGCTGCATTTCTAAAGATGTGATGACCTCGATAATAATAATATTGAGGTTCCGATTCCTTTGCTTGAAGATATTGTTAATTTTTATGTTTGATATTTTCTTCTCTCAATTAAATAAAAATCGTTACTAACAACAAGAATACACATTTCTTGAAAGTTTGAGATTCTGACAAATTCTCGTAAAGACTTTATGTATCTTTGCTTATATGAGAGACAAATGATTGTAGACTTGAGACCAATTCTTTCCTTTCTGTGCGCACGCGTCCGAATCGCGCGAGAATTGTGCGATTCTCGCACGCCACGTGTGCATATAATATTTCGCGGAAAATTTTTTAGGACGTACAAAGTGCGAATTTTTTCGAGGGGAATTCGTGGTCCCTTAGTGCAGATTTAAACGAGGTTGATTCGTACGTCGGATAGTCGGTCGTGTTTGCGCAGAGTGAATTGGCAATTTAGTAAATGCAGCCTCCCTCCCCCTTTCCCTCCCCTGCTGCCTCCCTCCCCTCCTCTACCGACGCATCGACGAATACGTTAATGTTTTTTTGCGTGCGCTACGCACTTCGGTTCTCGCGCGCTCGATTCTGTTGGTCGCGATTTACGATAATGGTACAAGATCATCTGCTTTTTGTTTGCGCCGTTGTCGGGCATTGTTTTTTATCGCGTTAACGCGGGGCGACGGGGGGGAGGGAATGAAGTAGAGAAAATTTATAAGCACACACACACACACACACACACACGAAATATTAGCGTTTACGTAAGAGGCAGAATGGCGTCTAAATGAGATTCTTATTTAGATGAGAGGCAAAATGTGAAGCTAGATCCGGATTCATTTTTGCCTTGTGACCTTCGGTGACGCGAGCAAACTTGTTTTTCCGCTGGCGGCTAAACGTACCTATTGCAAAAAATAACCTGCCATCAATATCTCATAATTTTACAACCTAGCTGTGCCAAGTGCACTTAAATACGCACAATACTTGAGATCGCGTGGGCTAAGACGAAAGTTTCGTCTGGTCGCACCTTTTTTCCGTGTATACCGCCCAGGCAAGAAAAAGTTACCGTACTATGAAACACACTCGGGGAAATGTAAATCTTAATCGTCCTTTAACAATCGGCGCGGGAAGTCCCGTGATTTTTTTGTAACCGTCGCACCAGTCACGAGGAAATAATTTCCGCGCGCGGGTTTTCGGGTAAGCTTCTCAATTAAGCGGAGGGAGGCAAGACGATCCTTAAAGGGGATCAGCTCGTTCCTTGTTCTCGCGGCCTTTCTCCGTGTACACACCATTGTTGACGGGAAAGTCATCGCCGTCGTCGTAGGGAGTCGCTTTGACTCGACGTTCAGCGCGCGGCGCTCAATAGAGCACGGTTTGCCCTGATGCTGCTGCCGTTGCTTCTCCCGCCGCCGCCGCCGTCGTACACGCTGATAAAGCCAAATGATAATGACATGCAGCCCGGCCGCGCTGCATTACCTCACCGCCGCGCGCCGTACCCAAGTGCAATGCTACAAACTATCACTTTTCTCGCGCAATAAGACCACGCGCCTGGGTACGTGCCGTAACAATTGTGAAACCTATTGTGGAGCGGTTGTATGAAACCGCAGTCATTACAACGCCTACGTTAAGCGCACGGCGTGTATACGTTACACGGCGAGGGGGGGGAGAAAGAGGGAGGGAGTTTCTTGCAGAGAGCCGCGATTTACCGTTAGGCTGTGTGTGTTGTTGGAAATTATGTTACGGGTCATTATTTGATGTTGACGGTTAGGCATGCGCGCTTATCTGTGATTTGGGTGATGATTTTTGCAATGCGGTGTCTTGCTCGCTGCACGGACGACGAAAATCAGTTTTAAATCTACAGTTGTGGTGTCTCGTATGTAAGCAAGAATGTAAATTCTTTTTTTAAGGGTTTGTTAACACTCAAACAGGCATAATTAGCTTACGTGAGGAATTTTGATTTTTTTTTAATACTTTCAATAAAAATATAGTTCCATTTAATAATAATTTTCATTGAATTGAGAGGAAAAAATATGGGATAATATCCTCAAACAAAGAATTAAAAACTTGAATTATTGTGCTTTTGATTATTATAATATTGAAATAAAAATGTAATATTTTGCTGAAATATAAAATTATCAAACTCTTATATTCTTGCTTACATATAAAACAATAATTGATGAATAGATACTAATTTTTTTGTGTGATTTTTTGATTTGAATAAATTAAAATTGTGTACGAATTGATTATGGAAGACTGTACGAGACTTTTGAGACGCGAAACGAAATTTTGATGACAAGACCAATTTGTTTTTAGTTTACGAACAAGTTTAGTAGGTTAGCAAGAGTTCTCGTCCACGTGATTCTATCACAGGCACCGTTAAAGCGATTAATCTGTCGAGAAACGTCAAAAGCGAGGGTATCTTAGTTCGAGATGTTCAATTTCTGTTTAAATAGCGCCGACGCGCGTAAACAATGGAGATCAACGATCGTGGAACCGTCCGCCTGTTTCTTAATGAAGTGCCTGGCTCTTTCATCATCCCTACTGCGGTTGTAGATAATATACGACGAACGGAACGCAAATACACAACTCGACTTGCGAGCGATCGAGATGAGCGTCCTTGTATAGAGATTCCTCCATATATATATATATAGAGGTTTCACCGAGAGAGAATCGAGCTCTCTGATAAGATTAATACATCTCCTCTGTGCGTTGCTCTCGACGTTGCACACCGTAATACCTGATTTCGAAAAATTCCCTCGGCAAACATTATTGTTACATGCATCGGCTTTTAGTCGATGTTCAAAACAACGGTTATTTCAGTTTCAATCATATATTTACGTGAAATCAAAAGTACTTCGAAATAGATTATATTTCTTATTGGTAATCGCTTAATGCTTTCTAATCGAGCAAATTTTCTGTATCGAATATTGGAGAGGAGCTTAGATCCCAAATATCTCCCTTTTTTTCTCTCCGCGACAAATAAAATCGGATAAAGTTAATTTGATTTTGCGCATTGATATATCGGGCTCTTTCTTCGCGGTTATCATCGCGTCGTGTGTATTACCGCGGGCTATTGACTGACATACGCGAATGAGTCAGAGCGGTCGTGTATGCGTGTGCGTGTGTATGTGTATCTGGTTTCAGATTGTTTAGAGCGTCGCGATCGATGCCGCGGATAGAGCCGTGGATCGATCGTGCGCGACGTTTTAAAAAAAAAAAGGAAGAAAGGCGTAATCGACGCACGTCGTTTGCGCGCGACTGTATGTGCGGGGCTGGGCGGCATATACAATCCCGCTAATTGGCGCTTTATCGATATATATACCCGGGATATCGATACCGCGCGCGCTTTGACGGTACATTCGTGCGGCGCGATCCGAAAGACGAATTCGAGCTGCGGCTCGACCGCCACCGCGGACGAATTTTAACTCCCGCGTGTTCGTTTACGAACGAACGTTTAACTTGCGCCACTTGGTGGTATATATCGCGCGATAGTCGCGATATCGCCCGTTGGAAATTCGAGTTCGACCGCGGGCCGATCTCTCCCCCGCTTTTATGATACGCGAATCAACATCGAAATCTCCGAAATGGCGGTTAACGTGGAACGCGTCAAGATAACAGCGCACGATTAATCGTGCCTGATCCCCGATGGAAAAAGAAGCCGTGCGCGAATTCACCGCGTATTCACTTAAAATGACATCGAATTGGATATCTGGATATCGATTCTATCGCCCGTGTTATGCTTTTTAACGTTAAACAAATTTTATTTTCTCTCTCTCTCTCTCTCTATTTCTCCTTCTTTTCTTTCCCCAACGCGAAAATTGTCAACGCTAATAATTCAGCTCGCGGTGAGGCGAGAAAATTATTTGAACGTAAATCCCGAATGAGTAGTCGAAAAGCGGGTAGGTATATTTTTAGCTGCAGCTTTTATTCACATCGAGTTATTCTCTTCCCGTACTTGACATCTATGAGGTGCATGCTTGCGAACTCGGCACAAACGGACGGCTTGACGGGCCTTTCGCTCATACGCACGCTGGCACGCATTCGGATAGGTCGTGGTGGTCGGTATAGGACAGGGGACGCTTTGTTTCAGGAGTGCTCTATAAGCATAATCGCGCCGGACCACTTTTCTGTGTCATGCATTCCGTACGTATTCGCCTGTGGTAGACGGGCGTATAACCACGTGATCGTGAATTTTTCGCGTGGGCAATGACGAAGTCGTTTTTCCGTTCATTTATTAAGAATGCACATTTTCCTTCCCGCTTCTACATCTCCTGCGAGCAGCGTACTTTAAGATAAGTGTCGTATTACACTTTCAACATTTATTTGGTATGTCGCCAAAGGCAATATTTGTTACCTTCTAGAAGATATTACGATGAGAGAATTCGACTTCTTCTTACCTCTTTTTATAGTCATCGAGTCGAATATACCTCTTTACACGCGCTTCCACTTGAATGGTTTGTTGATTTCGCATTGACAGCTCGGAATTGAATAAAATCTGGAATGTCGAATAATAAAGTGTGGTAAGGTGGCGTAGGCAGCGCTTAAGAGTGGAAAATATTAAGTCAATTAGGATACGCGGCTTTCAGACGTAAAGTGTTTGCTCAGACGTGGTAAAGAAAACCGCAAGTGTGTAATGTCATTAGGAACGTGTGAAGAGACATAATGTTGGATGTCTCAAGTATTAATTGCCAAAGAAGTATGGTATACGCTTATACCATTTATTTTTGTTCTTTTAAATACAGAATTTATCAAGCTTCTTTAATTCTTATTAACATTTTGTATTCTATATTAAATGCGTATTTAATCCACTGTAGAATGCAACAGGGAATAAACCTTATTTGGAAAAAATCTCTAAGGTTAATATCGAGACAACATCATCTTTCGTTTACTTTGTTTTTGTGCGGATATAACTTTTTTTCGTGGGTAAAGAGGAAAATGCGGGAAATCTGAGTCTCTGGATGTTGCGCAAAGGTAGAAATAAAAGTAGGCAAAATTACTTGCCGCAAAATATTTATTTTCCAAAATTATATGCACTTTTGAATTTAATACTTTGAGAGAGATAGCTGCCACGTAATGTCGCGCCGAACGGACGCGTCTCGTGAATCAACCTGTAGCCGATGCACATGTAGCCATTGAAACTCGCCGCGACGAAAAAGAAAGGGAATTCGCAAGAGCGAGGGGGAGAAGTGCAGCAGACGTGAAAGACAGAGAGAAAGGCGAGACGAGAATGAGGCGCGGCCGTATTTTCGGGTGACCGTGGCCCTGCCCTCGGTTTCGAGGCACCGTTTATGTGCCACTCGGTGCATTCTACCACTATTGCGCGCGCGCGCGTGTGTGTGTGTGTATACATATATGTGTACACGATGCATCGGGCGCATTTATATTTGGCCGGAGGGCGGAGCGGGTTTTGGCGTTGGTGTTAGCGCGCTGCATTCGTCCGTGCATTTCGTGTGCTTGTACGTGCGCTTGTACACATTTATGCATGTGCAGAGAGGGTCAGTGGTTCCGGCGGTTTTATTATTCGGCACTGCGCGCCGAGTTAACCCAGGTCAGTGTGTGGTAAAAAAGCCATACGTTCGGCGAGGCTGCCACACGAGCTTCGTCCGCGCGACCAAGCGGGAAAAGAAACGCGAGGGGAAGGGTGGGGAAGCGAGAGGGATGGCGTGCGGGAGGGGGGGGGTGGGAAGGGGAGTAGAAGAGAGGAAAGAGGGCGACGCAAATGTGCACGGCGTGTTACACGCACGCACGCACGCCCTCACGCACGCACTCAGGCACGCACGCACACACGTTGAAGATGCATTCGCGATGCGGACGACCGTCGAACGACGTGTCCGTTGCCAAACCAGGCTGCGCCTGGCTCGTCGCGGTTCGCTCGCTCTTGAACGCGAGCGAATTTTACGCGCGATGTGAATTTTCAATATTCTTTTCGCTCTCATCGTAACGACGACGACGACGACGACGACGGACAGTAGGCCGTAAATATGGAATATACCGCGCGAGAGATCGATTAATTTTATCCGCTTTACAACAAAAAATAAAGGTTTTATTATACGGCGCGACGCGGCGAGAGAAAATCGGACAACAGATCGGTAGAAAAAAAAAAGTATATATTGTATATTTCGAGTCGCGTTTTATTTGCGAATACACATGTTTTAAGATGAAATAAAAAAGATAACGTATATGTTGTATTCCCTGACGCAAGTCAATATCACGTATTCACGAATGCAATTTTGTCGGACTCCTCTATTAATAGAAAAGACACATGTATAGCCGCAATGCCTTCATATACGTACGTATAAGCGACACCGAGGCAGAAATGGACCTTAAATGTATATCGTGATAATATCGCTAGAATTATCGGGTGATAAATAACTTGCGAGATAATGCCTTAATCCGAGATCTGACGAATCCATTTGGTTAATTAGACGAGTGCAACGAAATCCTTTATCCGTCATATTTCATATTTCATTATTATTATTACTATACTGTCCTCTTTTATATTTGCGTGCTTCCATATTTGGACCTTCTCTCTCTCGCGCGTTGCAACGCCTGCGCGCGAGAGCGCGCGTCTCTGTGTGCGTGCGCGTGTCCGTCGAAAGAGCCGCGTGAGACTGGGTGCATTGTTAGTACTCAAAATTAGAGCAACTGATATCTGTCCTGGAAACACTGAAGCCTGTGTGCCGCACGTCGCTTCATACAAAAAAGCTGTGGACGTAAACTCGATAGTTGAAAATGCCGAACGAATATTCCGGTAAGCGACAAGCGTTGTATTTTCGCGTCGGCGATAAACGTTATACGGCGAGTGGCATAATTAAAAGCGCATACCTTGGGGATAAAATATTTTTGCCGCTTGTTTGACTCCCGGCGATAATGATTCGATTTTTTTTTTCTTTTACTTTCTTAATTTCATGCAAATAGAGCCATTAGTACGCAACGCACACTCTTATCGCCGCGCAAGTTTCTTAAATCGCCTATTACGTTTGTCGGTCTCGTTCGACTAATTATATCTGTGCACGCATGCGAGCGAAAGAAATGTACGGCTTGTGTACTGATAACGATTTACGAACATCGGATACGTATAAGAAACGCATATGCGAGCTTGAAACATATCAAGAGCCTGCAGAGAGCGTCCAAAGTAACTCGTCCAACGAAAGATGATAAAATTAATATGAAAATTGAGTTTCCAGTTTTTCCATTTTTTTTCGAGGCACTACGACAGGGTAGCTGTAAAAGTTGCACGAATCGAAACCGTGGACTTTCATTTCGATATAAGTTGGAGAGAACATACGCTCGGATAAATACAACTCTTTGTACCGAAAATTCTGGTCGCAACAGTAACGATCGTTTTATTTCACCCCCGGTGTAATGGACATAACGTAATTAGAATTAAGCCCGAGACGCGAGCACAGGTGTACGGTATTCTCCGCGGCTCCCAGCGAATTACGGCTACGGTGTCCTTGAGACAAAGGGGCGGGTGCGTGAATTTTAAAGCGGTTCGGCCGCGCGGTAAAATCACCATTGTAAAAATCGATTTCGTATCCGTGAATACTACTGCGTCGCGTGATGCAGCGTTCGGGCGACGGGAGTGACAAAGAGGGCCCACACGAAGGCGCGTCGGAAGGAAGGGGAAAGTAAAACGGGAGGGATGCAGGGGAGCCCGAAGAGATAGGGGGGTAGAGCGGGCGGAGGTGGCTCGGCGGTAGAGTTTCGCCAGTTAGCCGGGTTTAAAACAGCTGCCAAATTTCCCTCTCGGTCGAGAGAGTGAGAGTGACCCATCGAGAGCGAGTGTGTTCCACATCGCGTTTCGCCGTGTTCCTCCTCCTCTTCACCCGCTCTCTCTCTCTCTCTTTCTCTCTCTCTCTCTTTCGCTCTCTTTCCCTTCGTCTCTCTCTCTCTCTCTCTCTCTCTCTCCGTCCGGACACAAGTCAGCGCAGCCGGCAACACATGCACACGTCTACACCGCACAGCACATAGCGCATGCACGTGCACGTGCACATGCACAGCGTTGCCGACTGCCGGGCCATTTGCGCGCATCCATGCGCGCCTCCTACGTGTGCATCTATATAGATATCAGCGGGTCAACGTGGAAGGCACCCACACTCGCGTAAACTTCATGCATACCCCCGCAGACACGTATACATTCGGTATACATGCAGCTACGTGACCGAGCACGCGACAGTGCAAACGGCGAGAACACACTCCCGTACTACGAACCTTCTCGCGCGTATATATATGCGCGAGGCACCGATCAGCACGTGGCGTGGAGTTTCGAGGATATGCGTGTATACGTGTACGGCGCGACGTGCACGCGTGTGCGCGGGCGTTGGCGCGACGAGAACGCGGAGAGGATTCTGGATGTCATGCGAACTCGGGGGATAGGAACGGGGAGTCCCATCGGATTCGAGTTTTCCTCTCCTGGTGTACCTTACTCCACCGAGTGCCTTTCCCTCCTCGGTGTACCTTTACGAATCGCTCTAAAACCGTCCGCTCTCCCGCGCGCGGTTCGCCGTTGCACGTCGGGGGCACGTTGCTCGAAACGTGAGGACGTCTTCGCGGGCGACACGAAAGGGCGGGAAACGCGGAAGAGGTAGGACGTACGCGGAGACTTTAAAGTCGGATGAAGTGGGACGAACTCCTCTTTTTTTATTCTCTTTCCCTTCCCCGCGTTTGAGCCGCGCGCTCCGGTATCGGCGAATCCGGAGGACCGCGGGTAAAGGTAAGCGCCGACGACAAGGAGCTTTTACACTTCTTCGCGACTTCTTCGCCGACCGGAGAACGAGGCGATATGTAATTGGCGACTCTTTAAATTGCGGTCAAATTTACTTTAGCGACGGTTAAGTGGGCGCTGACGAGCCGCGGTCATCGTAGTTTATATCTGCGTTCCTCATAGACACCATAGGTAAACATTTTTACACAGCGCACGGAAATCTCTCGATTCCTCTCTCTTTTTGCGTTACATGTTAAGGAAAAAAGATCCTTGACTCCGTAGAATCAATGGATTAATTCCCGGGATCGTGCCCCTCGATTTCAATTCGAAGACGCACGGGCGCGCGGACGCGAGCTTTGCATAATCGACCGTTATTGGAGTTATTGAAGACGGTTCACGGCCGTCAGTTGCCGATTGAACTGGAGCCGAAAGAAACCGCACACGGCCGTTTTATGATCCGGGGGGGGGGATCCCTTTTTACGAGGGGGCGGGGGCCCCAAGGCTAACGCGTCTGCGAGAGTTAAGATCGAATTTATTTCGGTGGAAGGCCGTCGCATCCCCCCGACAACGGTGGCCGATACCTCAGGATGATCCGCGTGTTTACGATGCCGTGCGCGAAACGCGCCCGCTCACCTTCCCACGCCGGGGACATTACGTTTTGTTACACGACCCGGCGGTTACACGACGTGCGCGTGCGGTTACATTATATCTACGACATTGCCGGAAACTCCGTCCGACATTTTTGTCTACGTGGGCGTATCCCCCCGCCACGCCCAGGCTAACTCAACAATGTGCTCGATTTCCGAAAAAAGAAAAAAAGAGGGCGAAACGAAGTCACCAGCTGCAGTTTCGACGAATCGAGGTTAGTAGTCCTGCCTGTGTAACTGCCATTTGGCGCTATTGGATTATAACAACAATGCCGGGTCTTCTATTCGCGTGCGAAACATGTGGGTGCCAGTAACGCGGTCGCATTTGATCGATATTACCGAGTTGTCAGCTTGCACGTACATTATGACGCTTTTCTGTGCGTCGTTTCAGTATGTCATTCTCTTGTGAGTTTTAATATTTTTTATTCTTCGGTGTTACGCGTCTTTCACCTTCAGGTTTAATGGTTAAACGAATTTTCCTACCTGTCAAAAGTAGGACTGCTTGTCGATAAATCGTAACAATGAGGAAAAAAAATTTTTTTTTTTTAAATTCAATATCACCGTTTTCTCCGATTTAATTATTTATATGCGATTACGACTGTGCTCGATTTATATATTTGAGATTTCGTGACGCAGATAGCCCCGAATTACTCGGCGCACGAAGGAATATCACAGCGTAATCTTTTCGCTATAACCGATTAATTTAAAATACGTTGCGTGATACAGGAGATGAGACAGCTGCTACATTACCAACTCAACGCATTTCCATAAATCCATATTCACATTTCTATGAACTACGTGCCGCGGGTTAAACAGACATCTATTAATTGCCGCGGTTTTACGAGTGTCGTCGAACGCGCGTTTTCACTCGTCAAGTACGCGAGCCGCGCAATAATTAAATATCCGAATCGCGCAATAATTATGATATTAAACGTCGCCCTCCACGGTTCCGCGGCGGCGGGGCGCCGAAGAATATTAGGTCAAATTTCTGCCGATCGATATTTCGGGGAGCAGCAAATGGAGAGCAGCAGCCACGGGGAGGCGATTCCGCCGAATCGCGAGTAACTCTCAGTTTCTGGGAGTGGTGCAACAAGTAGTAACGGTGTTTATATCGCCGCCGTTGGCTACGCTACGATGGCTGAGTGTACACACACACACACACACACACACACACACACACACACACACACACACACACACACACACACCATGCCACGCTCCATATATGTATGTATGTGCGAGCGAGTATATAGGTCGACGGCAGCAGCCGCAGCAGCCGAGTTATAAAGCGGCCCACCCCCGAAATTTTCCAAGCGGGATGAAAGCGGGACCCGGGGGTGGCTGCCCCGGTTGACTATCTCGCGCGCTATTCCGCACCGCCGAAATGCACATGGTGGTCATGTACGAGCGAACCGGAGACATGACCGGGGCGGTGTGTACGTTACATACGTACGTATGTATGTGCGTACGTACAGTCGATAGGCCAATGTCGCGGCAACAGTTTTGCGAAGGCAGGGTAGGGGGCGGACGAAAAAAAAAGGTAGTATGACGGTTTTTTTTTTGTGTACGTCCACGGTCAGCCGGCTTGTAATTGGCCGACCGCAAAAGTTCGTTAACGTCGATGAGAGAAAGAGCCAAAATATCCGTTTCAGTCCGCCGCAGTCAACAGATGACGATATGTATTTATCGGGTATCGCGTTTTTACGTAAGCTAAGCTCGCCATACATTGTAGGGGTACGATAACGATTAACCCTTTCAGGGGGCTCGTCTCTCTCGCAACTTTTTCACGCGACAGAAATTTAATAACGTTTGATAAAATATGAAATCTATTTTAAACGTATCTTTAAATACTTTAAATACAGGTACTAGAAATAGCGCTGAAACTAAACGCGTTACATTAGATTTTGTTTATTAGGCAGATTGATTTTAACATTTAGGTAAACGTTAAAATAAAAAATAAAATGAAAATTTGATAGGTCGGCAATTTTGATAGAAACATACACACATATATATTGTGTTATTTTCCAGTTTATTTTTTAGCTTAAATATATTAAATATTATTTTATTGATAAAAAAGTTTGTTTCAAAAATATAGGGGAAAAAATGGAAACTAAAAATGTACGTTTTCACGGAATTTTTTCCATTAAGCGATATCTCATTATCGTTTCGCGCGACTCCGCATTTTGTTAATCCGAAATAAAAATGACATTTGCGCACATCCCGTTTTTCACAACGTTGGCGAATATAACTTTACGATAAACGATTTCCAAATAAATCGCGTGTAAAATTTTATTTTTATGCGTATAACTTTTAATTTTTGCGCATCATTGATTTGCGCTACATTGAGTTTATTTACTCGTAAAAAACTCTCGAGAGCATCAGGTGCTACCAGTTTCCGCTTGATCGCTCAAGGCTATGAACAATTAAATGGCCGTTCTTTCTAGTCCGTTCGATATTTACGAAATTGATTCCCAAAATGGCGATTGCGTTTACAGGAGGGGGGGGGATGGGAGGAGGGGGAGGAGTTACCAGAGATAACGTTAAATTCGCAAGGACGCGTGAAATAATTTCTCAATAAGCGATCAAAGAGACGTGAAACAAAGTTTACATTGCACCGAATTTTCGCTACGCTGAGCGCATTACGCGCGGCTTTCGTCTGCGGATGATTTTCGGAAAATTGGCCGTTAATAACCATAAAATCCAGTTAGCCGAATCTTTTCGCGCGTGAGTGCGACAATTGAGCGGTGCGACGCGTTAAATATCTATTAACTTCCGGTTTAGTCATGAATTCATAATATGCGTTCAGCTCAAACGATTTGTTCCGCTGAGTTAGATTTATTGTATTATTATTTCTATTAAACGTGCGCTGGGCCATGTAACGCGCCGTGTTTTTAGACACGGTATCCGCTATTTTATGCACCGTCATATATATGCACCGCTCTTCCTTTTTTTTCCCTTTTTTTTTTTAGTGCGTGCGCAATTTGCGTATTTCATGCCCACCGCTGTAGACACCGCGTATGGTTCGTTTAAAGAGAAAAACGTATTAAAACAATATCACGCCGCACGCACAATTTTTTCCACGTATTACGTTGGCTCGCACTTTGATCCGCGATCCTTTTTCAAACTCGTCATGCGAAAATTTAACCCTTAATTGGTGTGTGGTAAGGGTACGACTGGACTGTAACAGGGTCATACGATTGCTGCGGTAGGGTCATACGACTTTATACCGGCCTCGTCATGCGATTATTATTTTAGCCGTTTGCGATATTTCGCGAAGTTTCGAAACACAAAGACGACACGAAAGAGCTATAAATGTCAGTCACGCAAAATTATTATTAATTTTTTTTTTTTCGTTGGGGCGCCAAACAAAGACGACATTATTGACGCCATTTAATAACGCTACAAGAGATTATCGTTGCCTATTTCTGTAATGCATTTTAAAATTTATCCAACGTAATTTTCGCAAACTATTGCTTTATCATCGGCATACGGTCATCGGTCGTTGATTCGGCCGCCCTGAAGAAGATTTTTGCGGAGCTGCGAAATTCCATCGCGACGTCACGTCGCGCAAAAGCAGCTTGGGGGAGACGCTCGCACCGAATTCGCTTCTGTCGGACGGGTAACGCAAGTGGCGAAAATGGACCGATAAACGCCAACGCGAGTCAGCAAGGGCTGATGGCAGCGCAACGTCGACGCGACGGGAGCGAATCGTCGTCGGTCGTTCCGTCGAAGGAAGCGCGGCAGAAATTATTTCGAGCCGCGGTCGTTCACTTTGTTTGCGCTCGTGCCAAGCAGCCGGGGCGCGCTCTGATGCCGACTGTACCTACGCCAGCGGTATGTAGATGACGGTGTACATATGTGCACATAGGTCGCTCCTCGCGCAACAAGTAGGTATCGCCAAAATATGACCGTGCACGACCGGTACATAGAGAGAACGAGAGAAAGTGGGAAAGATAGAGAGGGAAGAGGAGAGGAAAAGAGAGAAAGAGAAAGAGAGAGAGAGAGAAAGAGCGCGCGCGTAACACCGGAGGAATCTCCGTCGCGACTCTCCTCAAGGTTGCCGTCGCGGAAAAGCCGGAACGCTCCACGCCCTCGCGACGCGCCTCCGACGAAAATAGACCCCGTCGACCGGAGCGGAGATTGCCGACAGAGTGGAAAATTGGCTTAATTCCGCGACGTGTAAACGAGCGCTTAAGTGTGTCGAGAAAGTTTTATGGGTTATCGCGGCGCGGAAACATTGGCGTCGCGCCAGCCGGCGCAGCGGCCGACCCTGCGGCGGGCCAGATCTCCGCGGTCGTTGGATTATTAATTGTTTGACGATCCGTTAAGTCGTACTTCCATGAATTATTAACGCTTGACGGCTAGGGGGAGGAGGGGGGGGGGTGGGGAGTCTGGCGAGGCGGCGAAAATTCACGGCGGCTGTGAATGGGACCGTCTGTGTACCGCTATGCCGCACGTGGCTCTCTTCGCCTACAGCCATCTTTCATGAAATAATGAGTAACTCAATAGCTGCGTGATTGAGGTAGGTTGATGATACGCTGTGGAAGAGTTTTCGCGTTCTTCGCGCTTTAAATTCGCACGATTTTCGAAATGAGCTTCAACATTCACGAACATTTAAAGGATGAATTATTATTAATATATTTAAAAAAAGAATATGTACGCACATATAATTATATTACAATGAAAATCGAGAAAGGTCTTTATTGCAATTATTGTGATAATTTTTCATATATTTTTTAATCTTTCCGGAATTGCGCGCGCCGTTTACTGTCGCGGTCTTGAAACGCGACTCTTTAAACGAACCGAAATAGTAATATCACAATATTAAATTGATCGCCAATTAACGCTGATATTTTCCCAGCATTTTTTTTTTATCAAACGTATTCGTTTAATGAGGAATGTGCATGAAGCCGCGAGTCTTTCTCGGTCGGCAGTTCTCTATTTCACAGCGGGAGGACATTCCCTTCCGGTACGGTTTTTGTTTGACGTGTTCTATCGCGCTGCTCTTCGTGATGCCGGCCCTTTTGGGTGCTACGGACTCCGGGACTGACATTCCTTGCAAATCGCTGCTCGGTTTCGATGGTTCCCATGCGCCGCCCGCGGTCCCACGATCCTTGAGACAATTTGAATGCGGGAGGCGAGCACACGAAGGATCTTGGCGCGAGAACGCGATGCAAACGGCATACGGACTACTAGAATCGTTTCTGAATCGCCGCGATCTTCAACGTTCCTTTCCCTCCCTCCCCCTCCCCCGAGTGCGGGTAACTCGCCGTACGAATTGCCGGTGGACTTTCGTTGGGAAGCTTTTGTCTTTGATTTTTTTTTTCTACTGCCTTTTTATTCTTCGTAAAAATCTGTGGAGAAAATAGTATTGGACACAACCAATAATATCAGCAATAAAAGCAAGATATTATTTTGAGTTTGATGAGACAAACAATTTATATTACATGGATTTTTATATTTACTAAATTTAAAATTGAACATTGTTTTATTTACAATATTATTATTCAATACATAAAATAAAATGTATTTGATGTAAATATTTCTTGAGGCAAATAAAATAGTTTACGATTAACGTTGTAATCGCAAAAAGTAACAAAGAGTTTATTATAACTACATAACAAAGTAATATGGAAAGTTCCCAACAATCAAGGACAGATACAAGTATCATTTTCGATATCGTTCCCGCGAGCGTTCGGATACAAAAAAAAAAGTGCGGAAACGTCGGAAATGACTCGATCGAGAATGAACGGCGACCCCCGACATGTTTGTTCTTAATTAACACTGGAATGTGACGCAACCCGCGGCAAAAGTATTGCGCGAATCGGCGGCTTCTAATGAAACCGCCGTCGAATAGATTAATATGGTGGGGGAGGGAGAGGGGAGAAAACTATTTTTGGCTCAAGGGCGATCGCGCGAATCGTGTGACGAGTGTCCCGTTCGTTGATTACGACTCGACACTCGGCGGAGAAAGGTGGCGAGCTGCTGCTGCTGCTGCTGCTGTTACTGCGACTCGTAGGGACGAGTGCTTACGTAATACCAATTACGGTGCCTACGATACTTATGAGTAAACATCGCTTCGTTACGGTGCGTTTATGCACGCGTTATTCTGTGTCAGCATACCTTGCACTTACTGTTACCGCAAGAAACGGCGCGCGCGGCGCGAAGACACCCTTTTGCCGTCCCAGATAGCACGAGTGAACGTATCCGCGCGGTGCCGCGCGCGTTTGTGCATTTGACGTCAGAATAAAATAATAATATTCGCTGACACGCGAGACACACGCGCGCCGGGAGTCCCACCCGGGCGACTTTATCCGCGAGCGATCCGCGCGTAGATGCCGATCGCGCGGATCTCGACCTCGAGCTGGTAATGACATAACGTCATGATCGATAGCAGAGCCTCAACTTGCCTTCCTGGAAATATTTGTCGACTTTTTTTTTTTTTAAGCGATCAATTGTGCTTTTTCACAAATGTCCGCCGTGTTTCTTGCACACGCGTCGCGTACCGTAATTATGTGCGTGCGTGTGTAACGCGCGGAAACGGTATTTGCCTAGAGAATTTTCCGAGGCGCGAGGAAGAGCGGCCGGTATACGCTTAATTACCGAAATATCGCGCTACATTTCGCAATTTGTTATTATCGAACGACAAGCTAGACGATTAATAAAACAAAGTACACTAATTAATAATAATTTGATTTGCGTAATGAGCGCACCAGCGCATTTGCATTTATTGACAAAGTCAATAATGATTTATCGATTCGCAACCGGCAAATAATTGTGGGGCAAATTAAATTGGAATTAGCGTAAAAGCGGCGCCCTTTCTCATTTTAATTAATTACCTTCGCGACAACGTGACGCGCGCGCGCGCGCGCGCGCATCGCCGGCGGCACGGGATGCCCTTTCGTAATCAAGAAGGTGCTATTTCTCTTAGCAAAAATAATGTGCCCATACATACACGCGCGTACGTACTCAACGCGACGAGAGACGAGGGGCGTTTAATTATTTAGCCCCGTGATTGAATAACGTCAAATAAACGGCGAGAAGTTTTTCGCGCCACCGTATAACGTTTCTTAAAATCTAAACCGGTTTCGCGAGGAATTTAATCTTCACTCGCTGGTGAACCGCAGATGCGGTTTTATCAACGCTGCCAGATTTTTGCGCGCGACACACTTACGTAAACGTTTTCCGTGCTCCAACACTGAATAAACGAATTAATAGACGGCCGTAAAAAATTTACATAAGAACGCATCTGCAACGCGTATATTTTTTTTTCTTTTCGTATAATCGATTCCATCTGATAAATCTTCTCAATAAATATTTTCTCGCGATTTTAATGGTTACGGTCTTCCTATTTGATTTGCTGCGAATAATATCTTTTGGCGCATCCTCTACATTCATTATCACAAACGCACGTGTATCCGCGCTTACTTGAAGTGTCGCTCCAGCGTTAACAATCGCCAGAAAAAGTATTCTTTCAGTCGGTTGTGCACGTACGCGCCGGAGAACACTATTTCGGCGTCATCGTCGCTCCCGTCGCCGCCGTCGCCGCCGCCGACGTCGTCGTCGTCGTCGTCGTCGTCGTCGTCGTCGTCGTCGTCGTCGTCGTCGTCGTCCTCGTCTTCGTCTTCGTAGTCGTCGTCTTCGTAGTCGGATGACTTAACCGACGTGACGTGTGACGCCGGGCGTGCAGCGCGAGCGACGCGATAAGCGGAGATACGGTCAAGGCCTCCTCGGATGCCGGTCTATCCGTTCCCTTTCCGACATGCTGTTGCATATACACGCGGCTGCGTGTCGTGTGAAACAGAGAGAAAGAGAGAGAGAGAGAGAGAGGCAGAAAGAAAGATTTTTTCCTTTCGAAGTTCGTTTGAATAAAAGAATAGACGAAATGGCGGAATAAACGAAATGAGATTTAAGAAAATATAAATGTCATGCGGTATCTCTGAAACTTGTTAATACATATTTCTTTTAATCTTTTTTGTAAACGCCGCATGTTCGTATGTGGTATTTTGAAAAATGATATAATTTGCTCGTTTCCTCTCTAATTAAACCTCCAAATATTATTTCCTATCACATTACATATTTTAAAGATATAAAAAAATAACATCCTCCGCTTAGATAAAAATGCGTGCGCGAAGATTTGAAGAAAAAAATCTTTCTAATACATTTCAATGTGATATTTATAAAAACCAATATCTAAAAAAAATAGAGACTTTTGTATTCATGTTTTGTAACGGATAATTCATACATTTCATAAATAATAAGGGGAATATATTAAGTTATTTATGGAAAAAAGTTTAAAATATACCGTTATATATTAATAAGATGCACAGAGGAAGGCAAAGCTTGAGAAATACACCGTAATCTAGATACATTAGAGCAAGAGCGCGAGGCGGACTAAACGTCCATTTTACGTCGCAGTGCAAATTCGGCGAAGACCTTCGGCGGAGCTGCGGCGCGATTGGTCCGACTGACCCACTGGCACTGACCTTGGGCCCACCCGACACGCAGACCGACCGGCTGCCCGACTGCAGCAGGGTCATATGTCCCTCGTGCAGATTCGACAGCCGGTCGGGCCCGACCCGAATATTCTCGAGGAAGCGAGCGAGACGGGAGATACGAACTGCGACGTAACCGCAGTCGAGTCTCATGGCCGAGCATGCATCGTCGGCTCTTTGTAATGCCGAGCGGTTCGTCCCGCGAAAAAGTAGGGTAATTTGTTGTCGTGCGCGCGAGAAAAAAGGAAGAGAGAGAGAGAGAGAGAGAGAGAGAGAGAGAGAGAGAGAGAGAGAGAGAGAGAGAGAGAGAGACAGAGAGAAAGAGAGAGAAAAGATTAATGCCGCATCGCACGGGGAAAGAGATTTCGTTTTGATATTATTAATTTTTTACTGATAACGCTCGGCGGGATATAATAAATCGTGAACATTCGGATTAGTGCGCTGTAACATTTCTTCGCTGAGATTTATACTCGCTTTCGGGCTGTTAATTTTTTACTCTGCGTATTTGAGGTACGCCGAACTTATTTTTCGACCGTATATTCGTTACGCGCGTTGAAAATCTTTTGTTCGACTTTTCGCCAGCTTTCATTTTATTACGTTACGTAAAGAGTAAAATAGTTTTTGAGACATTAGCTGAAATAATGTTATACGTGAAAATAGAGTTTGAAGTGTAAGAAATAATTCGACTTTTTTATACCGTTTCCGAAAACGCAAGAAACGATATTCTATTTTCTTTAAATTTATGTTTATGGACATATAAATTAGATTATTTTTTGTCTCTCCGTCACTCGTGCAAAAGGTTACTAAATGAGACAGTTTTCTCGATATTTCACAGATTTTATTTTTAGAATCTCATCGCGCGTTACGGCCTCTTCCGATAAGAATACTGTTTTTACTTTCGACTTGCGACGAGCAGCATAATCATTTCCTATTGAAGCCTATGTCTACGAGCGCCGCCATCGCATACGATCGTTCTCCTTTCTCCTTTTTTTTTTTACTCGCGCAAATAAATAATTCATGCTTCTTTTCGCGCAATAACGTTTACCTCGTGGCCTTGTCGCGCTCCTTGATCCCGCGGTGACGAGACAACGCTGCCCGCGATCTCTTACCGGTTATTGTTCGAGGGCGCGAAATTCGTTACGAAGGTGCAGTACGAGGGTCGAGAGAATCATCAACGAAAGGAAGAAAGAAAGAAGGTAGGCGGAGTAGAAGGAAGGACGAGGTGTCCAATTTCGGATTTTGGACGGGCGAGGCCGCGCGCGGTCGGTTACGTTTTACACTCGCGTGCTTTTGTATATTATATATACGCGCCGCTTATGTTTGCGAATAAAAGAGAAACGTTCTACTTTTTATTCGTTGCAACACGAATCTGATTTAAATAATCTCCGTACTCTTAATCTCCTTAACAAAGACACACATACAGGCGCGGCAAGCAAATCTCTCGTACAATTGCAAAGAAACGCGCAGTGTTAAGCAAATTTTTATGATTTACACATTTCTAAATAAAAGCGTAATAATAATTGGACGTCGGTATGTAGGAATAATTTACAAAAAAAAAAATAAATAAATAAATAAAAGAAAAACAAGAAATTGGGACTTCCGTGTGTCTCGAAAGAGTTGTCTCGAAAGGGGAACTGACGACCCCTCGCCCGGACGCGGCCGACGAACAAAGAAGAGCCGATTCCGTCCCGAGGCAGAAATAATGGCGCAACAAAGGAAAAAGGGCGGCATGTCGTAGCCGGCGACGCGACGCGCCGCAGCTGGCCGAGGAAGGAACGCCGAATCGACGCCGAAAAGCCGACGAAGGCGGCCGTTTCGTTTCTCCGCGCTCGAGGCTAAAACGCTCACGAAGATTTCGTATGCGTGGCTCCGCCTCCTACTCCTATCCGACCCATTCTAAACAAATGAATCATGCTCCAAAATGGCCGACTGAATTTAGACGTCACGTGGCATCGGCGCACGCAAACCAGCGTACACACGCTCACGCGGTGACGACGGGCGACGGCCACACGCACGTCGCCGCGTCGCGTCGCGTCGCGTCGTCACGCCGGGCCGGGCCGGGCTGAGCCGGGCCACGCGGAGCAAAGAGCACAGGCTGCACGTTGTATCGAGGAATTTCGCGCGTGCACGAAACGGCGAGGAACTGCAGCTGCAAGTCCGTCGGTCGCATTCACGAGACTCTACTGCAAGAATAACGCGATTTTTCTCCGTCCTAGTGTATTTTGAATTATTTATATACACGAATGCACGCGACGTATGATAAGTCACTTATGCTTCTGACCGATTAGCTTATTCCTTTGAAAATTGTCGATCCACTTTACTAACTTTTATCGCCGCAGAAACGAGCGGATAGTCAATTAGGTATTTCCGGGACGAAGTGTGAATGACCGTACCGTAAGTCGGCATTGCGTAAATCGCGATGCTTTTTATATAATATATATTAAAAATATATTATTTTTAAACGATTATATAAGAATTATTCAACAAGTTGCGGAAATGGTGAAAAATAATGAGAGGCGAGAAATCAAAACGAGATAAATCGCCACGTTATAGCATCAATGTGCTGATAACAGCATCATCTGTCTAATCATTGTGAGATAGACGTATTGCATAATATCGTTGAATGAGAAGCACAATGCGCGCTGCGTAATTACTCGCTCGCGAAACCGTCGTCGTCGTCGTCGTCGTCTGCGCGGGTTAACGAGACAAAAGAATGAATATAGGTGCCCGCGTTCGAATTAGAATCGAAAATGGCAGAGGATTCGCGCCGGCGCGTATCCTATCGTCTAATCGCATTCTTGTTGCATTATGCACGCGGGAGGCGCGAGATAGACGCGCGCGAGGCCCGTCGTGTGATTCTTCCTCTCCACGTTCGAAATGCACGTCGAACGATGCAACGTAACTATCGCCGGCAGCGATTCTCCGCGTCCGTCCGTCCGTCCGTCCGTCCGTCGGCCGGCCAGCCAGCCACGGCGATCAGCGCCGTGAATTGACGAGACGCGACGGTAGGCGGACATTTTTCGGTACGTGGCACAGGCATTGGCTCACAAAGAGAAAGGCTTTAGAGCGGGTTGACTGGCTGCACATAACGGCTAAGCGTGTTGCTTAGAAGGCCGGCGGAAAATTTAATGTCAAGTATACATGGAATCGGATTTACGGCATAATGCAGCGACGTCGATCGACTCTCCCTCTCCGCGCCGAGGCCTCTCCGTCCCCTTTCTCTCCCTCCTTGTCTCTCCCCCGTTGTCTTGTGCACTCGCGCTTACGACACGTGCAATGCGAGAAATAAGTCGCATTGAAATTTGAAATTTAATTAAAAAAGAAGAGGAGCCTTCTGTTTAGGAATCAGCGGACGTCTTCGCGAATGATTGACATTTTTATCGCGTCACGGAACGTCCTGGAAATATCCGTTGGATATCTCTTAGAATATTTCAAATTTATAATCGGCTTGTCTTTAAGAGGTAAAAGCGAATTTTACCTGTTGCAATTCTTGAATTGTTAATATAAAAATGTGATTTGACGACTTTTAAATTTTTAAATGAAGAGAATATATAATTGACATTTATAATTATAATTGATATTTATACACTGAGAAAAAAATGTTGTCCATTTGACTAAATTTTTCAACTCAATTAAATTTCTTTAGTTTAACTGTTTAAGCATTTGTTCATTTAACTTAAGTACATAAAATATTTGAATTTTAAATCAAATCTTTATATATTTGACTGAAGTACATAAATATTTGAATTAAACAAATTTAATTGAGTTGAAACATTTAGTCAAATTAACAAGTTATTTTTTTCACCGTACAGTGTATTTTCACCGTACGTTTTTCTATTTAACTTATGGGCCTATTTAATTTATTAAGTCGAGGAAATGCGGTAACGAGAGACATTTTGTCTATAGCAACTTTGAGAGTCAATTTGTCCAAACGATGGAATAACTTTGTAATTATTATTATGACGTCATGGGTATTGGAATAATGATTTTAGACGGTCTTCCATTACTTTACGTAAATCAGTGATGTGCTTTACGCTCTCGCTGGCTTCAATCGTAGCGCAGCGGGTTTTGAAAACCGTGCGCGGTGAATTACGTGAAACCAGAATTCTAGACTAATATGGCCATTTGATTAATCCGGTTTTTATCGCGCTTTATCTACATGTGGAATCAACCGCGAGATTGCGGGCGAAAAACGCGGCGCGATTATCTGAAAATTCCCCGAAGCGTTACACGCCGCGGCAAGCCTCGGTCGCGTACGCGCGGTACATGCGAAAAAGTAGAATATTATTGGAGAGCAGAGCTCTCGATTCGTCATAGATGACCGTGAGTGATAGGCGGGCTTGCGCGCACGGAACTTGCCATACTTCTCCACACGGACGAATAATCTCTCTCTTTCTCTCTTTCGCGGTTGCGCGCGCTCCATTAACCCGCGAAAATATCGTACACATTTTTATACGGGGATATCGACGAATCCTCCATAATGGACAATTTGGAGTCGACGTGTCGGATTTCCATCCTTCCCCTCGGGGGACCGAATAATATATCTTTCTGGGAGATTCTAGATAATTATTGAATCCGTCATTGTGTGAGAAAGCCAATCTTTTTTCCAGATAGAGATTGCAGACAAATTGATTATTTGTACTTAAAGGAATATTATTTATTTCTTGATCTTTCTTTATCTTCAAAACACATTAATTTTTTTGCACTGCGTTGGAAAAAAATATCACAGACGAGAGAATATACCGAATATTTTATTAACATTGATCCCCTGAAAATCACATATACAATGGATTTAATAATAAAATTTTGCAAAATTTTTTTCGTCACGTTTGAAAAATCCTCTTAACACATTTATTTGTTGAAATCTCGATTTGCCTCCGAAATGGCGCCGAATAGCGATGGTCGATTTCACGAGCGTTGCGTAACGACAAAAGAGTAGGCGTCGTCGCTTAGGCGCCCTATCTAATCTCGCACTTTCGGCTGCCATCTTGAGACCCGAGCAACACGCAGTGTCCGCCGATTATCTAACGAATTTTCTAAACTGCCAATCCGCCTCAAGGTTCTTCCTCGACTACCTCGTCCCTCCCTCCCTCTCGCTCTCTCTCTTTCTTTCTCTATCTCATTCGAGCGTCCCTCTCGAGCGGGAATCTTGCGCAAAGTTTGAAACCGTATGCGAAAAAGATAGCCCGCGCGCCGATAAGATAGGCCGATTAATAATAGGACGTCGCTGCGCCGCTCCGGTTTATCTCGACATGCGAGATGCAGAGTTTAGGGTTTGCCGACGTGTGCAATAGCGATCGTGTTGTGTGAAAACGCGGTCGGAGAAATGCAGCGAAATCGATGGGACGATAAGGGGAAAAAAAAAAAAAATTCCTTTCTGGAAAGAGAAACATAATTTTTCGATTATATGAGCGATAATTTCGCGCTATCCAATGGTGTGCAGCAGGGCCCTAAATTATATTATCCTAAGTGTCGCTGTTATTATTTAACCCTCTCTCGCCGCGAACAATACCGGACGTCGTATCCCCGCGGAAATACCCGTAATGCTATTACGCTCTTAAACTTACTTAAGATTACATGAAATTTATCTGATATGTAACGTGTATTTTTCCATAAATGTACTTTAATCGGGGTTAATCGCGCGCCGCGAGGAGTAGGTATAACGGCATCGATATTGCATGCGGCTACGTACCCGGGCATTCGATAGCGTCACGACGGAATCGTATATTGCCCGACTGATCGTTCCGTTTCGCCATCCGAGTTCATGACTCTCACGTGACAATAACGTCGTTGTCGTGACTGCGATTTAGCCAGAAAGTACGACCGTCGAACGAACGTGCCCCGGACGTCTTTTCTGGTGCGTGATGCATGCGAGGCGGCCAGTCGTAGTCGTAGTCGTCGTCGTCGTCGTCGTCGTCATCTTTCACCCTCTCTATAACGGGTCGATGCCGCCCGCGTCCTCTCTATAAATTAAATTCGAATCTCCCTTCCGGGTGCGCCGCCGTCGATGCGATTCCGTTTCTTGTTCCGCCGTGATTTTTCGTCGCGACGAAACGTTCGGCCGTCCGGACGGAGGCGTCGCCGTCGGACGACGCTTAAATTTTGCAACGCGGCGACGAGCTGCATATTAGATTGTCCCTTATTCAAAGTGTCACGGCCGCGATGCGCCGCACTTAAGGAGCGAGGAGACCGGAGCGGAGCTAGCGACCGGTCGGTCCCCGGCGCGTGAGTGGTTCCAGCAAACAAATTGGAGAGAGAATTTATGCATTGCGTTATAAGAGAGAATTTTTCTCGAAGTAAGCTGACTGCGCGCTGGTAATGCATATACATGTATACGTGGATCATCAAGTATACACAGAAGAAACGGTTTTTGCTGAAGTGTCTAAAAATTTAGTTGGGCACACGTCGGCAAATAATTTCCTTGGACATGAAAATAATTATGTAGGACACTCAACAATGACGCTGATAAATGCTGATAAAAAGTTTCGACGTTCTGGCAATCAGTTTAAGCGTCCTACGTCATTTTGCGAGTCCTGAATTATTTACAGGGATCCTGCTAAATTTTTAGATACTTCAGCAAGTTTTGCATGTAGTTATCAGTTAAATAGTAATGAGAAGCACGTATTCATCGAATATCCATCGCATGCTGCACAACAGTTTGTCTTTAAAGCGACAAATTGTTATAAAAGGTTCACATTAAAAAAAATTGTATTTATTTATATTACAACTGTCTAAAATATCACGTAAACTGTTATGAGATGAGTACTGTCATGTATAAAGTCAAGAAATATTTAAGCTTTTGATATTTTTTTGAGAAATTTGTATACAATTCAGAAAATTGCTTCTAAAAATTGCTTGAATAATAGAAGATTCTATGAATAATAGAAGATTTTACCTTACATATTCTTCTAATGTTTGCTAAATTAATACATCGTGCAAGAAAACAGTTCAATCTGCCTTTTACTCTTGTCTTGCTGAAATATCGAGTGAGGAAACGTATTTATACCTCTCGAATAAGTGCATCCGGCGGGTCAACGTCAGAAATTATGTATCAACTCCGAAAAATTGTCCTTCGATTTTAAACAGGTCACTGGCCATTAAGATTTCATATTAACGTCACAAATGAAACGCGATACACTTCTCCGAAACTTTGACCGTAACGGTTTAAAAGCAGTTTTAATTTCTGTAATTCGTAATTCGATTCTTCTTCCGATTTAATTCCACCTGATTAGAAGACCGCGCGTTTTGGAGGACGTTCTATAAATTTATGTTGGGAGGAATATACAATTCTGCATTATTAATAGGAGCGCCGCGGCTCCTTCGATCTCCCCCTTGTCTTCGTCGCGAATCGTGCGCGAATCTGCATTTTTCATGATGCCACTTGGTAGATCGCGAATTCTAAGAGTCACAGAGCGCGACGCGGAAAACGTCGTAGGCGACATACAAATTGCGGAGCCAGCCGGTGTTGCGTCCGTGACTGGACGACACAATTCGTAGACAGTACGTGTTACCGATCAAGATAATTTTGATTGGAGCGACGCCGTTGCACGCGGGACGAGTTTCTTTCCGCTTTTTGCGTCGCGATTGGCCGCGCGCGACGTTTTTCCGACGATGCCGCCGTATATTACGCGATGATCCTCAAAAAGTGAATCCGCGCGCGACGCCGCGCCGAGGCCGCGCACATGCCATACGCGTGAATAACGTCGGCGCTTGTTACGCAATGCCGCTCGCGACGTTTTGCGAGAGCCGAATCCGCGAAGCAAAAATGTTTTTCGCAGGATGCTAATTAGGAGAGCCTCGCTTAATTGTTTCGCAGTTATAATTGCGAGAAAAAATACGCGATTTCTTGTGTTTACCACACATCCGATTTAACGAAATTGGATTGTTTGATTTATTATAACGAACACACGTATAAATTTCTCTCAAGTAAAAGAAGCGTCGTATATGTGACAGTCGGAAACTAAATTAACAATTAAAATTGTGCACATTCTTTTCGCGGACGAATACAAACCGAAACGATACCGAAGAGATTTCGTGGGATTAACACTAAAGTCTAAAAGTTTGCGAATTCAGCTGAAATGGAAATGACTTAGAAATGAGATTTCGCCAGCGAGAATTTGATCCGATAACATGACCTGCCGCAACTTGAAATTTTTTTAAGTCTCGCTAAATCTGGAATTAAGATACTCCGAAAATAAAATGTTAAAAAAAAATTGGGACGCCATTGTCAACCTGCAACTAAAGAGTTTAATTCGTGGAAAATATAATCCACTTTTCATTTTAATATTAAAAGGAAATATTAACGTTTAAATTTATCATAGAATAAGCTACAAGAATTTTACATCACATTACATAATGTCACATTATTCTCTATTTTGCGCGATAAAAAGAAATAAAATCATTTATTGCACCTTCTAGTAATATCTTTCAATACACACACAATAATTTATTATTGCAATATTTGTCACTTGCGGAAAAAGATTTTTTCGATTTATCGTGAAAAGCGAAAACTTGAAGAATCAATTTTTAAAAGTCACTTTTCAATTATGATTCTTCCGCGTCATAAAATTCGGAAAACTCAAAACGATAAAGTGTGTCTTTCTTTCTCAAGATACTTCTATTCAAAACAAGTTCTCGAAAGTACAAGCGCGCCAGAGAGAGGAGAGTTGGCAAGCGCCCGCGGCGGAGGACAATCAATAGAGGCTCGCATGTAAGAATGCATTAAACCGATCTCTACGAGAGCGTAAGACAAAAGCGGCCATGTGACTGGAACAGGTTCCAAATGCGCGCGCTTGTGCGCGCGTCCGATGATTCTCCCCGAGAGCTCTACGAAATGAGCCGAGTCTAAAGATAGAAGTTATGTGCTTTCGGCTAACGCAACACGTAGCCTTTAAATCAGAGCGCGAGCGCGAAACAAAGACAAATAGCGCCGCGATCGCGCGCGAGAAGATTCGCGAGACGCACGTTTGATGATATGCGCCCGCTATTATCGCGCATCCGTTTGCCGGGAATGCACTGGCTCGCATTTCGGCGGAGTTGCAAATTGAGATTATAAAATTAAAAGACGCGTTATGCGGGGAATATCCCGAACCGAAGAATTACGAGCGATACAGAATGATATCGTGCCGCACATACGCACAAACGCACACGTTACGCGCGCGACGATATTAAGAGAAAAGGATTGCGAGACACGTCTGCCGGTTTAGATTGACAGTGAAGCAACGGTACTTTTTCATCGCGAGCAACGCGAAGCGTCGAAGCGTAACGAAGGAGAGAGAGGCATCCTCCCCAATTTAGCTCAATAATGCAATGGAATTTCTGGATTTCGCTGAAATCTCAGCGTCGCGTCTCTCGCCGAGGAGGCGAGAAGGAGGCACCCGCTCCGCGCTCTCGCGATTAACTGTGATAAGTCGCACGTCACAGAGGCGGACTGCTCGCGTTACTTGGGGAATACTTTACGACGTATACGAGCCAGGCTGCCGCCGCTCTCGCAGTTAAGGCGTCGCCCCGTATCTCGAATATCAATGTTAATCGTAATGGGCGATTTAACCTCGTCAGTATGCGCGTTCTATTTTCCTACCCGACACGCGTTGCCCGCGACCGCACGGTATGAATGACGCGCGGGGAGGGAAAAATGATCGTGCTTGCGCCAAGAAAGTGGCACCGTTCTGCCCGCGATCGCGTCGCGGAGTTGTAAACCCGAGGAGACTGAAAGTACTGACGCGCGAGCGATCGGAACGACGATTTCGCCGCGTGCGTCCGATCGGACTGCCGTTACCAGTTCTACAGAAAATTTTTCCATGGGAGTTTAACGGAGTTGACACGCGACCATCACTTTTGTCCGTCGTCGTTTCGACAAAACGTAAAAATTATAATAGACTTTTACAATGCGATCTTCTATTCGTGGATGCTCATCTTACCGTAGATTTCATCTTTTATCTTTTCTACGCGTGTCTTACGAGAAGCGTTCTAGGGAAAAGCCGAAAATGAGAGAGTCGGTCGAGTGGCCTTTATCTTCCCTCCGTCTTTCCGAAACGTCGAGCCCGCGCGAAAGGAAGTCGAAACTTTTGCGGCGCTCTGTACTCGGTGCACACACCGGGTCTCAGGTACAGAGGAAGAGGGAAGGGGGAAAGAGGTAGAGAGAAGGCAGAAAAGGAGGCAGAATGTCGGGCGCGCACGTAAAATGTGCAATTGGACCAAACGGCGATGCCCACGACGTCGTCGCCGACGTCGAATGATATACGCAACGCAGTTTGACGTTTCGTGGCCGTCGAGACGCGTGTACACGTGCCGGGGCATGCACGCATACGCGCCCGAACGCTCGGACTTTGGAGATCGCACTTGTGTGCCGCTTCATCGTCGTCGTCGTCGTTGTCGTGGACGTCCACGACGTCCGGATGACGGTGATGGTAACCGGTCGGGACGGCGAGCCGTAGAGGAAGGTCGTGGTGTGTTGGTAGCACGCGATGGCGGCTGGTAGTGGTGCGCCTAGTTGCATCGTCAACAGTAGTAGTAGTAGTAGTAGTAGTATAGTAGTAATAGTAGTGGTGCCGGCGGCGATGACGACGGGTGGTGGTGGTGGTGGTGGTGGTGATGGTGGTGGTAGTAGTGGTGCCGGTGACGGTGGCGGTGGTGGCGACGGCGGCGACGGTGGTGGTGGTAGTGCCGGGTGGTGGTGGTGGACAGCGAAGATGATGGTGGGGTGGTCGGATGGCGGCGCTCCCAGCGCGCAAGCCGTGCCGTCCGACGCGGATGCAGTTACGGGAGCGCAGCGCGACCCAACGCAACTCGACTTAACGTCGCATATCCGGAGCCGGATCAAACGTCGAGGCCTGGGCAAGTGGAGTGCGTGTGCGTGTGTCCGTCTCGTCTCGTCTCCCTCTCGCCTGTGTTTGACGCGCGAGTACCGGGAGCAGGGGGAGAGTGACGCGAGGGGTGGACAGAGTGCAGGGAGTGAAAGAAAGGGGAGAGAGACGCGAAAGGTGCGGAAGGAAGGAAGGAAAGAAGGAAAGAAATCGGAAGGAGAGGAGAGGAGCTTTTTGGTTCGCGCGTCGCCTCCGGCCGTCGATAGAGAGTGAGAGGGACAGAGACACACGAGGGTGATCGTGAAGGGTTGATCGAGAGAGAAAGAAAAAGAGAGAGAAGGAGACCGTCAAGTGGGAAAAAAAAAAACGAGACATCCCATCCCGTCGATTGAGACGCGAGTCGTTGTCGCCGCTGCCGCCGCCATCGTTGTTGTTATTGTTGTTGTTGTTGTTGTGTACGCGCGCCGTCCGGATTCCGGTCCGGATTGCCGATCGTAATGAAATCGTAGTCCTCGATCGCGAGTTTGCCGTCGATCTTCATCGCTCACGGTAAAGAGGACCAGAGGAGGAGGAGGAGGAAGAAGATAGATAGATAGAGAGAAAGAGAGAGAAAGAGAGAAAGAGAGAGAGATTGACCGGCTGGTGGAATTGTCGTTGTTGAATCGTGGTGGTTAATCGGCGTTATCGCGAGGGATACGAGAGATACCGGCGGGAGAACGCCGGTATAGAGATAGATCCGCGGTAGACACGTTCGCAGCGAAACCGGAACCGGAGCAACAGGCTCCTTCCAGAGAGCGAGCGAGAGAGGAGCAAGTTCGCGAGAGGAGGGGGCGGACGGGGGTGCATCGGTGCATCCGTCGATCGTCGCGGCGCCCGCCCGCCCGCCCGCGCGCGCGCGCTCGCGCGCGCCCGCGTGTCAGCAGCCGAGTACGACGTGGCTCTCTCGTTTCGCGATCGTGGTAACGCGTCCGTGGACTGTTTTCGCGAGTGTGTACATAGGGAGGAGAGACACGTCGTCGACACTGTACGGAACTGGGGATTCTCGCGGAACGATGTCGTCGGTAAAGCGCGCCGATCGCGAAGACCGGCTGCACCAAGTGACAAGTTCTAAGGAAGCGATACACGCGTGAGGGAAGAGAAGAGGAGGAGGAAGACGGAGATTCTTTCTGCCGCGAGAGTGAGTAGTCGTCGTATTATTTTACGTGAAATCGAAAAGAATAGGAAGGAGAGGGAGGAGAGAAGGAGAGAGAAAAAGAGAGAGAGAGAGAGAGGGAGGAAGAAAAACGACAAAACGTGTTTGTTAACGACGCTCCGAAATCCGACAATTTCCTACGAGCGCGCGCGGCAATTAGAGATATACGCGAAGCGGAGTGACGGAGTACCGGTGGAAGAACGAAGGAGAGATTGTGCATGTGCATGTGCATGTATGTAGAGATCGTGTGCGAGTGAGAAGGTGTGTCCTCCGATACGCGCGCGCGAGCGCGCCTTCGCTCTCGCGCGTGTGCGTCAAAGGAGAATGTGCACGTGTCATCGTGTGTGCCTCTAGGTGCGCGAGGAGAGGAAGCGAGAGAAAGAGAGAGACGAAGAAGAGAGAGACGACGGTGAGGAGAGAAGAGAAGAGTTATAAAAGAGAGGCCGGGGACGGTTTCCCTCCCCCCCTCCCCCTCTGCGCGCGAGGCCGCACTACCGTCGGCTCTCTTAGACACCAAAATGGCCGAAAAGATAGTACGCTCGCGGGCACGAGCGTATCTTTCTCGTTGCATCGAGTCGCATCGAGAGACGCGCGGACGACGATCGTCAAACAGCCAGCATTGCCGTCAGATAGGGAGGGATGAAGGCATTCGGGATGAAGGCACCGCAATTGCGCTGAGACGCCTCTGCCGTCATTTTTGTTATCGCTGTTTTGTCTACGATCATCTATCCTGTGACGACTTCTCTCTCTCGCTCTCTCTCTCCCTTTCTGTCTCTCTCTCTCTCTCTCTCTCTCTCTCTCTCTCTCTCTCTCTCTCTCTCTCTTTTTCTCTCTCTCCCTAGCGGCGAATTGACCCCGTTACAACCGCCACGAGTTATTTCGCACGCCGTTTCTGCCTCTCGGTGTCACTCGAGTTTTCTCATTGCCGATGTGGGGGCGATGTCGCCCGATGCGTTTCTGGAAAATTATTCGATTGAAGCGATCGAAACGGTTATCATTTCCTTGGATCTCTTTCGGCCTATTAGTGAACCAAGATAAATACAATGATCGAATTACGTTTTTTAAATTCTCTTATTCGATTGAAATGATATTTTTATATTATCTGAACAATTCAATAGCGCAACGAGTAATTTTCACTCAAATATTTCATTATAAAATTTAAACTGTTAGTGGGACTCTCTGTACACCTTTATTCCAATTATTGCCATTGTGAGTCAATTGATTTCCTGCGATTGCTTGCTCAGAATCGCGTGAATAAGGTATCTTTGAATTCGGTGAAAGAGAAGAAAGCTCATGAAAGAGTGAAAAGTAAATGCAAGGATTTATGAAATGCTTAAAAAAAGATAAATAAATTTCAAAAAGTTATGAGGACTCGTGGAAGAAATTAGAACAAAAACAAAAGACAGATTAGAATCCAACCGTTGCGCAATAAAACGATTGGCCTGCCATATAATCTGAAATTATCCAGTTTATTTGTGCCACGTTTATATTATGTAAATTTTATATTTTGCAAACTTGTAATCAATATTATTGATGCAGATATATTATAAAAGTATATTCCTATTATATAGTTCCTCTTGACTTTCTCAGCTTTTCAAATATTAATTATAACGCTATGTGCTCTTGCATACTAATCGCGATAAATTGTTGCGTGAAGTGGTAGTTCAACGAGAGTGACTCTCGCAGAAGTGAGCCGCGAAATTATCATAAGAGAGAAGCGTGAAATGTGCCCTCTTTTTTTTTTTTTCATCGACTGTAGTCGCAACCACATCCTTTTTGCGCGCGTATCCCGCGCCATAATTTTTCCACGATTACATATAAACACGACAGCTAAAATTTCTGCGTACTGTCCGCGTACATAATATCGAATCATAATTTCGCCGCGATAGAAAAGCACCGTTGTAATTATTAATCCGCGAGGTGTTTCACGCGAGCGAATTTGATCCAGATCGATTCCAATCGCGCCATTGTGTCGGATAACGTTTACCAAGGTTCTTTTGTGCTGGTGAGTTGAAAAACACGTTGCTCTAGTGGTGGCGGGACGCAGGTCTCCCTTAAAATCAATGCGAATCTGTAATGATTTGCGCTTTGAGGAATGGAAACATCATACATTTCTGATTTTATTTGTCATCCGCTTCAGACAGGCATACGATTACTCAAAGTGTGACGAGATTGAAGAAAATTTGACGCGAAAAATATATATCATCGACGTACGTTTCAATAGAATAACAGTCGAAGCTAGTAAATACGACGCGAGTATGATTTCCTTAACTTAAAAAATTGATACTAATATATAGAAATAAAAAAGTATCCGCACCTGTCGAGGTATTTTCGAACGCGAAGGAAGTTTACGTGGATGGAATTTTTCCGATTAAAAAAAAAAAAAACGATCGCGTTTGCAGGTCGTGCGACCTGGTGTATTATTAATGTCTAATGTGTAAGATATTATTGCGGAGGAGAGGTGGGTGACAAAATCGACAGATAGCTGATCCGCGATCGAGTAAAAATTGCGCGGCTTGAACGGGCGTCGAACGATACGAGGTTCTCCACGTATATACGCAACGCCACCGCGCGCGTCTGTCAGTTTTATCGAGCGGAGCCGGTCGTCACGTGTTCCGCACGGAAACCTGTCGCTCCGACAAGTCGGAGAGACCGGAACCTCGTTGTCTCCGACGTTACCGACGTGCATGAACGGTGCACGGAGAGAGAGATAGAGAGAGAGAGAGAGAGAGAGAAAGCTGGAAACGCCGAGATTCAAATGCGCGTATAGCCGAGGCGCAAATCGAAAATTCTTTCGTCGGATTCCGGGCTCTCTGGCGCGCGCGCGCGCGCGCGCGCGCGATGTCGTGCCGTTTGAAAATTCTGCCAATAAATTTCGACCACTGTTCTCTGATATTTCCTGACATATCCAAATATATGTACGGCGCTGGATGATCCCAGCGCGAAATCCCGGGGACGCGATATTAGGTACATGCAGATATCTCCAAGTGATTTTAATTCTTTTCCGATTTAGGTCTGACACGTTTCCTTCTCGGTCTTTTCGCGACTCGTCTCAAAACCGTCAATCTGCAATTGGATCTGACACGTTTCGCCCTCGATCTTTTTACATTTTCTCTCAAACGGTCAGTCTACGATTATCCCTGCCGGCCTCAGGCAACGCGATACCGTTCCACATTTATCATTAGTAAGTTTTGCGCGTTTGAAATTGTATATCGGTTCCGGTTAAAGTGGGAGGGGGGGGACCTGGCTATTGCTGATTAGCTTTAAATTCGCGTGTCGCGTGGTTTTCGTACCGTCTTGCGGCACACGTCAAAGGACGTTCAGGCCTGCCGGAAGGGCGGGACACGCGCGCAGCCGGGGCAACGCGACGTGCAACGGCGTGCGGCGCGCGCGGCGGGTGCTCCTCAGAAAATGCAATTTTCTTCCGATAACAGAGGCGCGATCTATCGAGTAAACAGATTCCTGGATGTTTACGTTCTACGAACCAATTACACTATGCCCAGTCGAGCGGTGCTTAGCGCTTGGTTCGCGGGGTAATTAGAACGTGCATGTCGCAAAAAGAACGCACAGGCACACTGTGTGCGAGGCTAATTCGATGGAAATGCGTGTAAACCGGCGTAAACCACTAGCCTCGCCTGACGCTCCTTTTTGTTTTCTCGATCGAACCCAATATTTTTCAAGCGAGAACCTCGTTCCCGATTCCTGATCGCCGCCGCCGGCCGCCGTTTCCGGCTCGCTCGGCGAAACCGCGGCACGCACGCGTCGGCATCGCGGAGTTGCGCTCGATTGTTATACTTTAAATTGTATATTATTATTACATCATTACTTATTACGAAATAATTTAGTAACTTATATTTATTTACTAAGAAAAAGAATTATTCGTATAACTAAATCTTTCAGCTGGATTAGATTTTTTGAAAAGTTTGAACTCGTCATTTATGTATTTTAGTTAAATGTATAAATATTTGAATTATGTGTTCAAGTTAAACGCATGAATACTTGAATTGGAGAAATTTAATTTTTTGTTAAACTGAAAAATGTAGTCAAATGAATAATTTTTTCTCATTGTTACGTACACGTGTCACGAAAAAAATCACTCGCAAATTTCCATTTCGCAGTCCTGGGAGAAAAAAAAATTATCGTCATGTGCAACACATTAATTGTAGATCAGACAATTTCACGGACTGGCTGTTTGCTTCGCGGGCTATTCGGTTAAATGACACAATCACTCGAGTATCGGCGACGACAAATTGCAGCGCGTGTATATCGGAAAACGGAGATACAAGCGTAAGACAGAAAACTTTATTAACGACGCAGTTGACCGCGTGCTGAGGAGACACGTGCGTCATGATTTATAGACAAAGAGATAATCAGACAATTGCTTCCTCATGTTTGTGACGTTACATCGATTTTAAAAATGACCGAGCGCATTCGTTCGTCCGGGGGAGGGGGGGCCGCCTCTCCCAAAGTCCGGCGCGCAAAGTTTAGGCGCGTCTCCGTCATCCGCGAGAGAAATCTCTCTTTGTCTCACGATCCTCCGGGAAGTTCGACTCATCATCGGAGTGTGACTCACGGGCCTGCACGCGCATGCCTCGCGTGGCCTCGCGAATTTTCTCGGCCGTGGCGATAAATTGCGATATCGTTACCTCGGAAGTGTGCCGGCCGAACGTTTAACGGCGCGTTAGGCACGGACGTTTATTGACGTAATAATTTAGCGAAATTAATCTATGCGCGCGGCGAAAGATCGGCCGTATCGGCTTAAATTGCGACAACACGCGCGCGGAATCCGTGCGATATCGGCAAACAGCCGCGGTGGACATCGCCATTTTCGTACGCGGCCGCGCGTGCTTCCAGCCCGAGGAATTATCACGAATGCGGTGGTCCCCGCTTCGTCCCCCTCCCCCCCCTCCATCCCTCTTTGTCCAAGCTGCAGCGGTAATTATCGCCGTTTTCTCTTATCTGCGAATTTCTGATTAATTGAAAATAGATACTTCCGGAAAATTTAATCCAGTATCGCTCTCGACTTTCTAATTGTTTGTCGTTCGATATTTTGCTTAGTCTTGTAACTTTGTTGCGCCGCTTGACGTTTAATTCGAACGTTTAAGAAGGCGACAAAAAGTTCTTTATGTAATTAGAACCCGAATTTTTGGAAGAAAAAATTAACCCTTAAATCTATCTTTCGTCTATTTTTTTTCCCATTGTAACACAGAAAGGGGTTTTTGTTTTGTTATTAGATACAGGGAAAGTGTCACCGAGGCATTGTTCTCACGAGAATCCCGCTGCTATTAGGCAAAGTTTCAGGACTATCGCGGTAGGCGTCGCCCGCGCCTCTCACGATACTTTATAACGCGCGGATAATGATCGAGGCGAGGGTATTAAAACGTAATCAGCCCGACCTAGCGCAATTCTCGCGCGATTATCCCAGCGCGCGATCGAGAAAAACCGCGCGATTATCTTCGACCGTTTTCAAATCGCCCCGTTCGTCTGGCTCCGTTCGATTACCACATCCTATCCTCGCGGCCTGAAATTGATCTCGCGCCTCTCTTTTTCTCTCTCGTCGCGAAATGTCAAGGCGAAGAGAGACTCGACGCGGCGCTCGAGCTCTCGATATCCCGAAATCGAGCGCGATTTTCGCGCCGCGCCGTCGTCACGTAACGCCCGTAATGTGACGTGAAAAAATTCGCATCGTCCTGCACGCTAAATTTATCATCGTCTGTC
Organism: Monomorium pharaonis; assembly: GCF_013373865.1. Classification (NCBI taxonomy): domain Eukaryota; kingdom Metazoa; phylum Arthropoda; class Insecta; order Hymenoptera; family Formicidae; genus Monomorium; species Monomorium pharaonis. Next base: position 19,172,104 of record NC_050467.1, read on the forward strand.
TCCGCTCTCGACTTTGAACCCTCTCTCCCCTGCGGCGAACATCCGTCGCGTAACGCTTGACAGGCCGATGTTGTGTGTGTGTGTGTGTGCAAGAATTTGAAAGCTTGTTTCAAAAGTATTTAAGTGATAACGCGGACGCGTGCGGAATACGTTTATTTTTTTCCAGTATTTCGCATTTTTAAAAAATTTTATTAAGAGACCTTCCGATTTGCGCTTATGCCCGTATTTACCTTGTCTTCCGGAAGTAGCCGAATCTTTTCGTTAAATGACAGAACAGCGTAATTTTTTAATCCTCGCGCATGTCTATCTAATTTTAATATTGCGATATTTCTATTTCACCTTTTTTTTTTCCCCCGAACGCGACGACACTTTTAATCGGACACGGGACGGAAATGCATTTTATAAAGTTCGGGCACGTTTTATCGACAGGCGTTTTTCAATCGCGAATCGGTTCAAATGCAAACTATCGATAAACTACGTTTCCGGTAGTTTTCGAAAATTTCGCGCACGATGTGGGCATTTTTAAAAGTCGCCCTCGACGCAGTTCGCCAGCGCGGAGGTAGTCGGACCTCCTTTTTCCGACGGCAGTCGAATTATATGCGCTTTTATCTGGGTGGTTTTTTTTTGTGTGTGCGCGTCACGATCGAAATGCAGACGCGGGAGAGCGCAATTACGCCCGAAGGTGAATAATAATCGTCGCGTGCGAAAATCGTCGACGGTACAAAGCCTTCGAAAATGACATCGCGTCGCGCGATGATGACACAGCGAAACGATCCCGGCGATTATTATTATATCTGTCGAGCAACGCCGGATTTATACGGGGCGCTCATTTTGTAAGTGATGCAGGTCGGGCATCAGCAAAATCAGGAGCGAAACCGAGCGAGACGCGGATACAAATCGGCGGCCAGCTGACCGGATCGGTGTTGCCCGTTTCGACGTAATTTTCCAACTCCCGTAGACTTACGGCGCGCGTAAGCGACGATTATTCATATGATCTGTTGTCATCTTGGCGCGCGCGGCCATACTCGTATGATAATGAGCGACGCGAAATTCCCGTCGTGCGTTACCACTGGCCGGTGCGCCGTTCCGCGCGTCCGTGCGCAGCATCCTTAAATCTTCGGGCAGAAGCTTTTGCGTCGCAATTGAAAATCTCACCCTGACCGCATTGTAATCCTATAAATAGTAGAGACACACCGAATGCGATTCGCAAACGCAACTAAAACTTTACCTTAGACGGTTGAATTTCAAGCAAAAGTTATTTTACGTGGGAAAACATTTTTTTAAAATTATATATTTGAAGATTGCAACACGTTTTTCTTTTCTTCTCTCTTTGTTTAAAAACTTTGTCTTTTGCTTTCGAGCTTTGCTCGACTTAATGATAGTAGGAGAGCTGGATTATGATTTTGGAAACAGTTGAGAATTGCCTCGCGCCAAGCGTACCGGTGTACCTGCACGTTTTGTATCTCCCGGCGCACGTGCCCACCGTGAGGTAATTTAGGAATCCCCGAAGTCGTCGGGACTAATTCTGAAACTCGCAGTTTCGCGGCGAAGATCGTCCGCCGCGGCTTTCCGCTTTAGAAAGCTGAAATTTGCCGTTATTCAGTAGGTTAAAGTAGAAAATTCGGTGTGACCTCGATTTAGAACTTCGCGTGTGGCGGCGGCGTACCGGTGTGCTTAGCCATTACCCAAGATTGAAGCGAGCATGCTTTTTCTTATCATCTGTATTAGGGTAAAAATGCAGAATCCAAAAGTGCCAAGAATTACGCGAAGAATTGCGTATCTTCGTTATCGCTGTATGATCCTGCGAAATAGTATTCTATTGAAACTCGTATGATAGTTTTCCACGCGCACAATCGTATTAATCGTGTTGCGAAAAGAGAGAATTAATTAAATTAATTCACATTAGCGTTTATGAGGAGACGAGTGAATCCCACGGCCGGCGAGCGAGTGGGAAAGCGCGCGGATTGATTTGAACGTCGGGGGCATGCGGCGGCGGCGGCGGCCGTGCGGTGCGAAAAAGCCAACGTAGAATTTTCCGACCGTGCGCTAATGAACTTTATGAGCGATACTACATTTTGCTGATTTCGAAAAAGTGATGGAAAAACCGGGCGTCGGTAATCGGGACGAAAAACCGGGGGCGGTTCGTTCCCGCCGCGAAATGGAAAAAAAAAAAAACATGGCCGCGAGCCTACCGTAATGGACCTCGATGAAGTTTACCATGACGCGCGGGCGGGCTGCACATGCGGGCGCAGTTATCGCGAAAACGGCGCGATGCTGGTGAAAGGAAAAAAAAAAAGAGATAAAAAATGAAGTTGCAAAGTACGCGGTGGTGGATCACCGCGAACGGGGGGGGGGGGGAGGTGGAAAAGTCGATTTGTCGCCGTTGTTTCGTCGATGTAATTGTAATTAGGCGTTGAATTTTCAAGTGGCGTTTGCCGATGTCACCGTGTCAGTTATACTTTTCAAGTATAGTTCGCCTTTCTTGCAACTCTAGTCTCCTTCGCGGAGAAGCGTAAGCTGTTTTACGCAAATTTCTCCCGCGGGAGGATTACGTAAATGTTTTTCTTTTCCCTCGAACCGTTCAGGCTTCTCGGGTTCGGATTATTCTCTTGGTTTTGCATTCTTCGCGCGACGAAGCACCATACCCGCGTAATCACGAGTATAGGGCGTCTATACGCGACCATTTAATCTCCTCCCGGCTGCCAATGTCTTGTGAGATGTGACGCACGTCACTATCAAACAATTTATTGCGCGCCGCAAAAGGAGTTAAAAAAAAAAGGGGGGAAGATCCAGGGGAAGTTCCGGTAATAATTGCTGTCGTTAACGGGCAGCGCGGCGCTAAACACCGTAATACGAAATAATAACAGACTTTTAAAAAGACATTTAGAACGTCGTTAAGTCCCGGCGTCGATAGAGTTAACGGCATTAGGCAAGCCGGCGCGGCGCGGCGCGGCGCGGCGCGCTCGCTCTCGTTGCGCGCATTAATTCGCGAGCGTACGTGTTGCGGCGTGCAATCGATATCGCCGCGTTTTGAAATAATAATAATCGAGTCGTTACCGGTGCGTAATGGAGCTTTTTCGTATTAATGTTTCGCGACAACACAACTCGCGGCGGGCGGCGGCGGCGGGCGGCGGGGGTGGAGCGGCGCGGCGCCCTTTCCGGATTATTTGCGCGCCGTGAAATTTCATGGAATAATACGCGGCGCGGCCGCGAAAATGCACGTGAAAAATTAACACGGTCAATTTGCCGCGGGCGGCCGTCCGATAGCGACGGCGGCGGCGGCGGCGGCGGTGGCGAATTCTGTTACGCTTCGTCACGTAAATTCGCCCGCGATACTAGTCAATATTTAATTCCGGCAATGGAATGCCGAGATGTGCCGTGTAAAAAAAACGACGAAAAACAGGGAAAAAAAAACCAAAAATAAAAGAGTGCACTCTCCGCGCCGCGGCCAGGCAAACATAACGTGTAACCGCCGTTAATGCCGGGCGCGAGCCAACATATTGCATCGCGGGATGGGATTACATCGTTTTCCGTAATGCAGCGAGCCGGGCACTTAACTCCGCGCGCCGATTCTAAAACGCGACGCCTGCGTCCGCGCGCGCGCGCGCGACAACAAAAAAAAAACGCCGGAACAAACGTGCTCGAGGTATGTGCGTGTGTACGCGCGCGAGCGCGCCAGATTTTTTCGCACTTTGCACAAACAGCGTGCGACAAAACGGCGGGCGTACACGGTGGAAAAGAGAAAAACCGCACCGGGGGTACGTCTGTTACCGTTTAAGCTCGAACCTTTAGTTTCTAAGCCCGGCGAGCAACAGGTTGCGCCATTGTGGCGACTTGAAAACTCCGCTTACGCGGATACTTTCAAAATCCTTCTCTCTTTTCGTGCGAGCGCGCGCGCGCGCGCGCGCGCACACACATACACGCGGACGCTCTTTCTCTTCTGTGTACAATTATTCTTTATTGTTCCGCCGCCGTCTCCGGCTCGTCGCCGCTTTGAGACTTTCCGCGCTGCACTTGAGAATGCCGGCCGAAGAATTTCTATTGCGTAAAGGCTTCTCAATCGGAATGAACGCCTGGCGTAACTCTCGCGCCCATCTCTCTCTCTCTCTCTCTCTCTCTCTCTCGCGCGCGGAGAACGTAATCTAGACCTTTAACGAGCGTCACTCGCGCGCGAGCGGAGTCTCCCGTCCGCGAGAGAGCGCGTTGAGTTCTTTACTGCGCCCGCGAGCAAGACGTGTATCCTACGAGCTTCGTTTTCGAGCGACACTTGACCGCGAATTTTTACGCGGGCGCGATTTCTTTGAGAATTTTAATTCGAAATTTATTTTAATTAATTCCATCTACGTACGGGCGACGGCAATTATAGCCGCGAATTTACATTCCGGATCTGTAAATCGCGCGATTAGCGTCCAAAGTGTTATGCAAAACAGTGGCCTTAAAATTTTATTGGATTCCGATACGCCGTGAGTTATGTTTTCTCTGTTTGCCTTGTCGCGGCTTCAACTGTTTTCCCGTTTGAAACACCTTACATCACTATCATTATAAAAATCGGAACGAGGTATAGAAAGAGCCGCTTCGAGACGTGAGCATGTATGTCACATCGGGCGTATAGTACAGTGAAAATGCGAGAAATTCCTGCTGATGGAAAAGCGAAACGAAGTTTTCCTTCTCGTTAGCAGCGGAGTATACAGCAAGTGGTAAAGCGGGAAGCGAAAAATGGAAGATGAAAGCAATTCGCGTCAAACTGTTCCGGGGGCGTGTTTGGGAGGGGGAAAAAAAAAATGAACGAGAACCGGGTTTCGAGAAGGAAGGTGGGATAGTCGCGAAATATTTATTTATAGGAGAGAATTTGCTTACGGGCGAGCGCGAATGCCACGAGAGGAGCATCGCGCGTGCGCTCGGCGCACGTGGACCCGCGACGCGGTTCGTACGTTTGTAACCGCGCGGTGACATTTGAAAATTGCAAGGACAATGGACGGGTCACGGCGAACAAGGATAGAATCGCGGAGGCGGTGCGGAGGAGGAGGGAACATCCTTAATTTTTTTTTTTTTTCCGAACGCCGGTAGCGCGCGACACCAGCAAAATGGCGGTCGAATTTAGGCTTACGTAACGACTCCTCGCGTGCGTTCCGCGTCTCGAACGCGAGCCAGTTTTTTTTTTTCTTCATCCAGCTGTCGAATACCGTAGAGAGGCTTCCGCACGAGACGCGTACGACGAAACGCTTCTAGAGACTCCCGTTAATCGTTGGCATGGACGCCGTAATAAGTGCTTCGAAGTGAACGCCACGCGAGGACGAAATTCTTTTTTTATCGTTTCTAAACTAAACAATGCGCTTTTGTCAAAACATACTCGCTGAGCCGTTTAATTGTTCGCAAATGGATAAAAACGAAAGAAGTTCGTTGCAACGTGCGGTTGAATGTATTGGAGATTAAAACATGTGAAATGTATACACATAATATTGGTATACATGATAAATTGGATGGGTAAATAGATGGATACAAATTGTTGTTTGATAATTTATTATTTTTTAAAATTTGATTCATAAGTATACATTACGTAGTATTTTATTATTTGTTTAAAATAATTGTCGTTTTTTTTTATGCATAATATTTGCATGAAAAGTATTTAATAACATTTACATAATATGCAAACGGAAGTATATAAGAATATACGTAATTGTTAAGGCTAAAAATATTTGATAGATAAAAGCTTACAATTATCTCTCTCTCTTTTTCTCTGAATTACATCATGCATATGTTCATTAAAAAAAGATTATTGCTAATTTTGCGCCGGTCACGTTCAAATTTCGTTTCGTAATGGCTCGCTGATAAAGCAATCATTTTCATTGTTAATGCAATCGCACCGTCAAACGTGAAGCGATACTGTGTTATCACGTTAATTATTATTCGCACAGAGTATTTTCATTTTGCTGATATCATAATTATTGGCCCTGAAATGTTTTTAACCAAAACCATCAACAGCAAAAAAACCAATTCTCCAATGTTCAGTCTTTGCTTAAGTTAAAAAAAAAGGTTTTGTCGCAAAATGTGTTAACAATATTACATTTTGTTTAATTAGATACATTTTGTTTTATATAGTTTAAATTTGATGGGAAAAAAGTTTAGTAATAGCTATCAAATGTTGAGAGAAATAATGCCAATTAAATATGTTGATATAAGCAAATATAATTTTAGTTTTCTAAATATTTGATATTACAACCTTGTCTGGTTGCCACCAAAAGCTTGTCTAATATCGAATAACTCAATATAATATTACAACGTTAGGTAACATCACTGAACTACTCACCAACCATTTGGAAAAGTTATTTTTTATTATATTAATCGAATATTTAATTGGGATTATTTCATTCAATATTTGATAGCTGATTAAACTCTTTTTTAGACTGTAGTTTAATATAGTATCGATTATATTTTATAAATTTTTTCTTTTGAAGAAATGTCATGCACAAATAAAAATTTAAAGTTTATTGAAGGAGACACGATGCAATACATTGTACTGCGCTTAAATTTATCGTGTTAAAAAATCGTTTGCGCGAGACAAGTAACTCATATAAGTTGCATGTTATGGATGTCACATTTTCGAAAGAGACGGCATTTTAATCTTCATTTGAAATTTACTATGTTTAAAACACTGATTTGTGTCACTTTTAAAATAAAGAATCTCGCGCATAAGTTGCACAACGGATGTTACCTTACATTGACAGTTTCCTGTCGTGAAAGCTGGCGGTTCGCAAAGTATAATGATTGTTTGAATGACTCGTAGGAAAGTCAACCATGTCTAACCAAGTCTATCAATCGTGGTATAATATCGTTGCTTTTTAGGAGATTTAAAGAGACCCAATCTCGACCCCGAATCAATGTCCGTCTGAGCTAATTACGATAAAATATTGACGACTTGTACGTCAGATTGACTTAAGAATTTTCTGAAGATCGAAATCTTTTAACCGATGACGAGAAATAACGATATGCTGGTTTTCGTTTTCATTTTGGTCTCTCCGTTGTTCCTTGTTTTCGCGAACCAGCTCGTCTAATGTTATTTCGTATGTGTTATTGCACCGTGGTATCGATCCGTCGCTCGCATCAAGACGATCGATCGATTAAATACCGGACCGATGAAATATCATACGTCTACGGTAACGCGCGACAAGTCCGAGGTTATTTGACATCTTCTGTTACGGATTATCGCGTAATTTTAGTCGTGAAATACGAGGGCGAGCTTCACCGTTGTGAAGTCGCATGAGTGATACATCAGTACAATTAGGCGATACGGAATACGGTCAGGTCGATATTAGAAAATCGATCGATTAATTTAGGCTTACGTAATTGAACTATACCCCGTGTCCTCGACTGAAAGTCTTCTTGGGAATATTGTCGACCTCTTCTGTATACTGTAACGTCGCACACGGTTATAGCTTAGTTAATAAATAATTAATAAAGACACGAAGAAAATTGGAAACACATCTTTTTTTAATTTTTGAAAAGATATAAAGTCTATTTTGACAATTTTATCTTTAAGATCTTCGAGTCGCAAAGCAGTTTCAAGATATCTAATACGAATAACAATTACAACATTCAACATAATTTCACTTCTTTGGCAAGAAATGGTTGGAGTAACGGTACAATGCAAACGCGATTAATAAGTTAATCAAATATCCCTTTTAATACTCGGCCGCGCACAATATGCCCGACAGCGTAATCGCGGGGCACAATAATCGGGCGCAGAAAGGGATAGAGTACTGTAACAAGTCCGCGGAGAGTACACATAAGAACCGCTATCGAACGGCGGATGTCGATCTTGATCCCGGCGCGAAGATGAAGAGGGACAGATGCGCGGTCGTTATATGGGACTGAATAAAGATTCGCCATGGCAGATACGTTACCCGAGCCGCGGTCGAGGTCGACGGAGATGCCAAAGAAAGCCGTGTAATAATCGCGCGCTGCAAAAAGCGGCGTTTTCAAGGAAGGATATTATGTCTAATGATGGGAAAAAAAGGACGACGCGACCAATAGGAATAGAAGATAGGCGCGCCATTAGATGCGGCAGGACACGCATCTTCAGATTGCATTTCTCCCTCTTTGTCTCTCTCTCTCCCTCTCTCTCTTTATCTCTTTTTCGTTTTCGTTTTCTAGCCGCTTTCATTCGCGTGGCCGACGAACGTGGCCGGAAAAGGAAAGAGGTGCAAAAATCGCGATTCACGCACCCTCCCCCCCTCCTCCCTCGCGGAATGCGAGCGACTTGATCAGATCGGCGACGCGACGGCGGCGCGCGGCGACGTGGCGCTTCGCGGGAAAATGGACCACCGATAAAAAGAGCGCCGAGCGGCCGGTTTACGTGACAGAATTCAATGCATCTCTCTGTGCCGCGTACACGACCACGCCGAATGACTCGTTACTCCCGCGCGTGTACATACGTGCATACATCGCCCTTTCACCGCGAAACCTACCGGGTTGACCAAGTCCGACGTATCCGCGCCGGTAATCCAAACCATCGATGGAATTTACATTCGGCCTATCGAGTGAATTACGAAGCGGGCGTAACGACACAATTGGATTACGATTATTGCACGCTATTGACATTAAATTCGCGTTAGCGTTGATCGCCATTTCTCTACCCGCGAGCGATTATAGACCGCGACGTTTTTGGCAGTATCCTAAGAAGTATTTCCTCTCAAAGATCTCCCTTACACATACGTATAGACGTAGTTTTGTTTTTTTTTTTTTTTTTTTTTTTTTGTTTAATTTCATTTCTCTATCCATATATATTTATCAATGTTGAAGACCTCTACGCTTATGTCGCATATCTATACGCAGATAAGTTTACACTCTTGGAAATCGTAAATTTTACAGTGAAGTCAGAATTGATAGTACGGCAGCGCACGATTAATGCCACTGACACGGGCTTCCACAAAATGCCGCTAATCAGACGCTTTTTCAGAAACTTTTTGAAATTCACTCGCGCGCTTTATAGCCAATTTTCGCAGGACTTATTAAACGCTCTTTTAGATTCCACTTTAAATGAAACTCGTCCGCAAACACGGGCGAGATTTCCCCGCGGGCGACCGTGAGGAAAAAAGATCGAAGCGGAATCGATCTGCGGTGACATCGTAGATCGTTCTCGGAGCCGCTCTCTAGAACAGCTAATGGACCAAGACTCTATTAATATTGATAATGGCGAAAATCAGGCCAATAAGCGCTCGTGGTATACTACTCGTGCTCGAGGCTATGACATCCGCGTTTGCCCCGACGTTACGATGTAGATTTAGTAGTCCGCCCGATTGACCGATGACTTCTCGGATTTCTTTTTGCGACAATTCCCTATATCGTACTCGGCAAAAGTCTAATGTGCCGTAAAGTGTCGTGTTTTTATTATTTTGGATTATCAAAATAAGCATATTAGATTAGCTTGGAGAAAAACGCAGCTCTGACTTAAACGCAGATAAAACTGTTCTAAAAATTATTGCTATCGTTATCGTTTGTTGTTTAATATATTCTGCTATTTTCGTAAAACTGGTGATTACAAGTATACAGAATACGATCAGTTGTCGAGAATTTTTCTCAGTACGTAACTACGTTTTCGACTTTTTTTTTTTATGCGTGTCGCTGACGTCTACATACTCACTCACATATATATTTCATTTGGAATTTGCATAACCAGATTAGATATAGAGCTTCTTCGAAATTGTCGAAGCTTGCTCACTAGTTTGCTCATTATTGAAAACATTTGTCGTCAAACAGACTTTGTAGAGAAGAGAATAGTTTGAAATGTGTTGGATATTCAGAAATCGCTCCATAAAGGACGAAATTACAAAATCTTTTATCATGCGTTTTTTTTTTATTAAAAAGGAAAAGAGAAGAAAAGGGAGAAGCGAGAAGAAAGAAATCCTTCTCGTAGAGATATTAAAAAAATTTGGTAATCATAACAATCCATTTGAAAATCTGCGCTTAGCTTTCGAATACATCACGTAGAATACAAAGAGAACTTCGCCACGATAATTGATGGATGAAAATTTTACGATCGTACGGACACGTCTGTGTTCTATTAGAAAATATATTTAGGTCGGAAGGTAGCGTCGACATGAATCGACCGTGAAATTAAAAGAAATTAGCAACGGGGAATGATCGGGGGCGCCGATAAAAAATACGCAGTACGAATTTCGACGTATGCTTTTCGCGTATGCCGGCTGCGCCGGATAATTTTCTGCATATTTCTCTCCCCGTGACCGTTATGCTTCTTGCCACACACACACACACACACACTATTTGCTGCTGCTTGTTATTAAGATCTTATCACATAGATGACGTAAGCGTCAGTCTCTGAAAAGCAGTGCTGTGGGACTCGGTGCTCCACACCAATTTCGCTGCTCCTTGCCCATTTGATTCGCTTTCATTGCCGCGCGATCGTACGGGCGAGTCGCTCGCGGGAATCCGACATTGTTGCGACACGCGTATCCACGCGCGACCTCCGTCGCCGGCACGTTTTGCGTAGAATTAGTTTCGCAACTGCCCGTAATGCCTTCGTAATTTGTCGGTTATACACGACTAGCGGATAGCACCAAATTGCCTCTGAAAATTCGACTTGCTTATCTCTCCAGCCTTATAGTAATTGATCCTTTCCCTTCTGTATGCAAAAAAAAATCGAGTGATTTTATTTATTCCTGAACATTCTTTTCTTCCAAGTCTTCTTCAACTTTATTTTGTATTTCTCAAAAGCGTTTTTAAAATTATTTTTATTTTGTTTGTTGTTATATTTCTTATTTCAATTCTTTTCACAATTTTTCTGTAATGGGTGCATGTTAACATTTTTGCTTGAAAATTTGATACATAAAACTATTCTGCAGTTACTGAAAGCAGCTTTTCTTTTATCGATTCTTTCTAAATATGGACAGAGAGAGAGAGAGAGAGAGAGAGAGAGATTTTTTAAATTAATCTCTTCTAATATAGGCCTTTGCTCTCGAATGCTAGGCGCTCCTCGAGATTCCTACAAAATCTCGGCGTCGTAGTGGCATCCGTTACTTTTCCTACGTATCGCAAATTCGCCGCTCTAAACTTTGGATGTCTTCCGTTCGCCGGTCTAAATCGACAATAGGCGTTTATGTAAAGCAGGCTGTATTCCGCGGTCGTCGCCGAGATGGAAACGAAGAAAAGGCTAAAGCGGTCTCTAAATTGATCCCGACGGAAACTATGGTAATTTACTCAATGGTGTTTCATGAGCGCGTACAGGCTCCATATATGCCGCGGCGGATTGCTGGGCACGTAAAAAATTACGGAACATTCATCGCGATAGAGAACAAAAATTTTCCGCGTTACGGAAAGATAAAAAGAAATACGCGACAGGAAAGAAATAAATCCGGAACAGCTTGCGATCGTTAACTGCCTCGCTAAAGTAGCAAAATTATCGATGTTACCGACGCTCTTAAATTAGATACCACATATTAACTCGGAAAATTTTTGAAAAGTTCGAAAATACGAGAGAATACAGGATCGTAAAGGTTAAATGTAATTAAAATGATTTCTAAAAACTTTCCGGATGTAGAGAATTCGTGGTTGTGCGATATAGATGTTATTTAATAGCGGCTAACCGTTGCGGGTACAGCAGCCACAACGCAAATTTGACTATTGTGCAGACTGGAGTACTGCGAATAACGCGGATGCTTTAATTACTGTACATCAAACTCTTAGAATTAAATCATGTTCTATCAGTATACAACAATATATTGACAAAAAATTAATTAAAAAGCAAAGTAGTAGTAACAAGTGAATAATAAAAATGAAGATGATTAAAAAATTATCAAATCCAAAAAGGGTATTGTGCTTGATATAAATTAAACAATGCATTAGTAGTTTTTCTTATAAGTGCATAAAGGAGAAAGGTGCACGAAGCGATTTCGTTGCGAAAAGAATTTTTCCGCTTATTAACAAGCTACCGTAACAAATGTATAATTCACACAATCGCCGATATTAAATCAAACGATATGCCGATGTGTGACCCATTCGAGTTTGCGCTGTTTTCGCAAATTATCTTCTTTTTAACACGTATTCCGCGCACCTACACGACGCATTATGAAAATATCGGGAAATAACGAATCGAAAACCGTTTCATTAAATTTAGACTCATTTTACAATTTTCCGATTCCGTAATTCTGAAATATATCCGTATCATTATTTCAGCGCAATGTTTCGCCCTTTTTACGGACATATAACGACCATGATCGCTGAATCATTAACCGTGACTGAGATCATGCTAAACTATTCTTTCAGAAACTGAACAAAAAAAAAAACGCCAGTATTCTCTCCGTTTTCCTTTTCCGCGAAATGTTTAAAATCAGAATATTCCCAATATCTTTATCTTAAATTATCCCGATATCATAGTACGGTAGAGATATTGTATATACGAAAATGGCAATTAGGACATCGATGAGAGAGTATGATTCTAAGATATGTTTTTTTTTCCACTGAGAGAAGCGTAGCGCGATAAAATAAAATTAATGGAACGGCAAGGTAAACATGTGAATGGAAAGGTTTTGAATTTTCCATCGGCCTTTGTGTGCGACGACTCTAAGTTTGGAAATCGCGGAAACGAGCTGCATTTGGTGACGCGAGAGGGTGGGGGGGGGGGGGACCGAGCGGAGGCGAGCGATTTTCTGGCTCGGTAAAGGCATTGTCTATCGACCGCCAAGTCGACCATAAGCGACTTGACAAACTTCGCCGTGACTAATTCCAAATGCAGCCGCTGCATATCCAATCTCGCTCGGCTCGGCGCGACGCGACGCGAAACCGCATCGCTCTTGTATTTTCCATCCCGCGATTCTCGAGACGTTACGCACACAACCGAGACACGCGCTTACCACCTCGACGACTGCTATACCACACCGCGTCGTCGTCGTCGTCGTCGTCGTGCCGTGCCGTGTCGCCGTCATTGTGACGTGAGTAGCTGTACCTACCCGCGTGTGTGCGCGCGCGTGTGACACACGCTTCGCGGTGCAACGCGAGGAGCCGGCATTCGCACCGCTCCTCGTGTAAGTGGTGCATTTGTGTGCGCGCGCGCGCATGCGAGTGCGTACACGCGCGTGTGTGTGCGTGCGTGCGTGTGTGTGTGTGTGTGTGTGCGTGACCGTGCGTACGCGAAGGAAAACGGTCGGTAGGAAAGAGAGGTACGGGAAAGGAGAAGAGAGGACTGCATGTTTTTGCGTCGGGCAGTACTTGCACGCAAGTGCATTTCGACGGACGGACGAGTCGCGCCGACAGGAGCGTCCCCATTCTAGTTCGGCTATCTACATCGCTAAGTTTACGTAACCGCACGAAACCTGTCAGCCGACATTTCGGTGCTAACCAATGGCGAACCAGCGCGACTATTCTCTCTCTCTCTCTCTCTCTGTCTTTCGACGGCGGCTTTATCACGCCGGTCTTTCCCCCCTCCCACCACTTCTCCGCGTCGGATTAGGTAAACGCGACCAGAAGCCACAGGGCGGACTGTTTGCCTCCTCGAGCAGCCTCGCGAAAATCGACGTCCCTCGCGATCGATCGTCGCCGACGCGCCACTGAACCAGATGCGAGAGCGATCGATCACGATTCGGGGAATTGTGAATGCGCGAAACGTCAACGATGCACTCGCCTCAATAGATCGCGCTATTTTCACGCGAAACTAATGATGCGCCCCGAAGGCGTCCGAGCGTTTTTTCCATTATTTTTCGCGCTATAAACTAGTCCGTCCCGAAATGCATTTGAGATATTAAATTTCTTTCACGTAGCATGATCCATTTTCAGTATTAAGCGATCTCATCAATTCTTGAGGGAAGCTCCAGTTGGTGGAACGCATTAAATGGAAATTACATACTTTAAAGGAACTTCGTACGGCTACACATAATTTTCAGAATACTAGGCTGCACGGTTAGAAATATCTACTGAAACTTGCTTGCTTTTTTTTTTTTTACTGTGAAAGCACACACACGCACATGCCCTCTTTTATACTTTATACGAAGCTACTGATTATCTTATGTATATGCGGTCTTATGTGCGGAATATAATAGACAGAACTACCAACGGAATTTAATAATCGAATTCTGCAGTTGCAATATGAATTTGATTTATGCCGCTTATGCGATCAAAACGTTTCACACCGGTAATGTGATCTAATTAATTTTCGCTTTTGCAATTCACTGTCTTTTTCTAAACAGCGACATTCTATTAACTGGCAAGAGAGCAGGAACTCTAATTCTAATTAGCCTCGTAGTTCAACAGAACTTTGTGTATACAGAGAATTCTTAATGAATCGTAAATGTGCATATTGCAAATTAGGATTCAAATCAAAGTAATATCCGAGGAAATATTTCAGATTCTCAAGCGCGGGATTTAAGTAAACAAAGTTTTTACAACATCTTTGTTCCAACTGCATGTAAGCTTTCAGGAGCGCATTCTTTTTTTTTTTTTTGCGATGTCAAAAGCATTTCTCTGTAGTCAAAAGTAGAGTCTGCGTATTCTCCGCGGATTTCTTCTCGGCTTCTGAGTCTTCTTCTTATCTATCCTTGTATGACTCTTCTTCTCTTTCGTCATTCTTCCTCATCTTGCGGCCATTTTTACTTATTTTTTATATTCTCGATGTTTCTCAATATGTAATTCATGTATATAGTTAGAGTAATCTGACAAAACGAGACAGACTTGGCAAATACTCGAGACAGTGTTATTAATTAGTTTGGTTGAAGATTGAAGATTTAGATCTATTGTAAAGCGAGAGAAAAATAGACGTGCCAGACGAATTTTCGTGGGCTAATCCCATGGTTTTTTGGTAATGCAACGTTTATAAAGCCGACGGATGATTTGGCGAAGCTATTATATTTCATTAGAAAAGTGTTGATCTCTCTCTCTCTCTCTCTCTCTCTCTCTCTCTCTCTCTCTCTCTCTCTCTCTCTCTATGCGCGTCGCTAGGCGAAATTCAACGATAAGCTTCTTATCACCGCGTTGCTCGGCGAAAATGCGCGGATAGATTGTGGCTTCCGCTTTTTTGGAGATTTATCTCTCCCAGCGTCGTGAATAGATAGTTCCGGAAACGCGCTAATAAATAAGTGCAAATATTCGATCACGATATTTTTATTAAAATTTCCTAGAGGGCCAGTTAATATAAAAGTATGCATTTCACTCTCGTCGAATGCTTTATTTTATCGATAACTAATACCGCGACTCATTCATATTATTTAAAAGCGCTGTTTTCCATTAAATAAAAATGAAAGGATTTGACTGCGCTTTATTCGTGCGCGATCCGTCGTTCGTTTTTTTTTTTTTTTTTTTTGGCCGCCAGTCGCCCCACGAATTTTTCGCGTTTTGCTGCCGGGCTACTTTGCAAATTTGGTGTTTCATCGATGAAACGTTGCTCCCCCCTCCTCCCCCCCTTCCCGTCCCGGCCATCGATGTGCATATATACCGTGGCTGCGAGTCGGAGTCAACAAGTTGTTCAGGCGGACCACCCCTTCCCCCAACTAAATTCCACTTCCTATAATTATTAGACGTCATGTATCGCGCCGCTGCCGACCAATTTATAGCGGAGCTGACGCGATGCATCGGAACCTCTCGCCGGTTGGAGTGTTGATTTTCGTGGCGCGTTTCAATTTTGCATTCCTCCCGCTTTCCACGTGATTTCGCCTATCCGGTGGATCGCGTGTGCTATTCGTTCGCCTAGCGCGCCGCGCGCCCCTATTGTTCTCTGCGCGAATTTTCGTACACGCAGTGTATTAACGGGCCGCGCTCGTTACAAGCTCCGAAGTTTCTGCGTAATATACCCGGCCAACGTTCGGATCTCGCCAATGTTCGACAGTTCCTTCTTTCTTTTTTTTTTTAAATGGCGATTGAAGAAGAACGAGCGATTGAGATCTTTATTACCGATTGAAATCTTGTTTTTTGTTATTTCATTATTATTATCAAAATAAAAAAAAGGGTGTGCCAGAGAGGGAAAACGATGATTGGTGTTCGACTGAGCTGAGCGAATTTTTCCAGCGTTCGCCTTAGAACTTTTAAGGGATTGTAAATGATCGTTTCGAATGTGCATGCGCACTTTTTTTGCGAAGGTAGAGTCCCTAAGGTGTACGTATTAATTCGATAAAGCTTAATTAAATTAATTTCGCGTGGATTATAGACGAAGGGGGATTTGTAGCTCGGTTGTTACGATAGCGCACGTTTTTCGAACGTGTGTAAGAAATCGCAGAGCGCGGAACGTACCGTCGATACGTTTCTTTATACACCTATACGCGCGGCCAGGTCAACGCCCTTTCACCTCCCGACGAGGCGGCGGAGGAAATATTAATTTCAAGATTTTTTGTCGAGCTTTTCCTCGCTCCACCCGGCTCCCTTCTTCCACCCCCCTCCACATCCCAATACCGACAAAAGCGGAAGCGAGGAAGAGCTCGCGGCCGGTCGGCCAGGGCATTAATTTGCAAAGTCGTAAACAAGACGGCGCGCTGTCGATACTTTTAATAAAATGCCAGCAATTAAATTGTGCGGGGACCGGTAATGGTCGGACGGCCATGACGGGCGGGGGGGGAGGGTGGGAGGGCGGGGAGGAAGTAGGAGCGGGAAGCGAGGAAACGGAAGAGGACGTTCGCGGGGGTGGTCGAGCGAGAGCGGTCGGGTGAAAGGTAATATCGAACTCGTATTTTAGGTGGACGGCGGCACGAAGAGGAAGAGGAGGAGAGAAGGAAGAGGAGGAAGAGGAGGAGGAGGAGGAGGTGGTGGAGGAGGATGAGAGGGCGAGCGGGTGGCAAAGGCGAGCGGAGGAATCGAAGCTCTCTGATGGTGGGTGGGTGGGGTCGGGCAACGGGGAAAGAAACAAAAAGGAACTCGCGGGAACAAAAAGAAAGCCGCGTCTTTGGGGGGTAGTGGTAGTTAACCCCCACCCTCGCGTACGGTCCGCGACAACCCTCCCACCTGTGTGCCCTCTCTTTCTATACCCCTCCGCCATCCCAGCCTCTCGTCCTCTTTCCCTCTTCCTCCGGTTCTCGTCTTCTCTGGCGTCTCCCCTCTTCCTCCGTCTATATCTCCTCGTTTCTGAAATTTTTGAATATCCGATCAATAGGTAGCCGCTCGCTGGGAAAAAACTGGGTGGGGAGGCATGAGATGAGTGCCGTCGGAACCGCCGTCTCTCCCTGCCCCCGGCTTTTCGCTCCCCTCCCCCCTTCCCCTCCCCCCGCCCCTCTTTACGCCCGCAAGACTCATCGGCGTTGTTTCAGACAAGATTTATCTGTATTTCATCGCAAACGCGGCGACTGATGCCCCCACGCGTCTTCGAATTAATTATTCGATTTCCGTTCGTCGCTCTGCGCTCCGTTTTTGCATACTCGAATGCAACAGCGAGAATAACTTCGCTGCAACGGTCATTACGTAATTGTCTCGTTACTTAACCCGCGCAGGGACACACGCGATTTCATTTTGTTAGCTGCAGAAAATACGAGGAACATACACATGGTAAAAGGATTAATCTTCTTTCTAATATGAATATTATATGAAATAAAATGCCAGGAAATGAAGAGAGAGAGAGAGAGAGAGAGAGAACGGAGAATTTTATTAGATGAAGTTTATTTGAAAGTCTCAATTTTTTATCATCAAAGCTCGTTTTTTTCGTCGCTGTCGAAGAGAGGAGCCGAAATGTTGCATTTGCACATCGTGATTAGCCCACTGAGCGAAACAAATTTTGTCTGTGTTTACTTTCGCGACACCTGTGGAACTTCGAGTATCGATCCGCACAATCAGCCATCACACAGCGCGCGCACACACAGATGCAGCTCTCCACTGTCCGCGCACACTTACTCGTTCGGTACTTTGTGCCGTGCGACTTCTTCGGAGGGTTTGCACGCGAGAACATTATTCATGAGCGAAGGCGAGTCTTTTAGTAAGTTCGGAGTATATGCGTCTTGTGGAGAAAGAGAGAGAGAGAGAGAGAGAGAGAGAGAGAGAGAGAGAGAGAGAGAGAGAGAGAGAGAGTGTGTATCGCGCGAGGACGAGTATCTCTCGCTAAGACTTCGCGAATCCGATCGCGCGGTTAATGCGCCTGCACGTTTCCTCCCTCGCCCTCTCCTTCTCCCGCTCCGAACAAAATTTCCTACTCGCTCTGGCGAATATTATTCATAAGAATGCCAAGTTCCGTGTGCCTCGGGAACGTCGGGCGCGCGAATATCGAAGTAACCACCTGTCACACTTCCGACCGAGCTCTAGCTATTCGATCCTCTGTGGCATTCACGACGACAATAATTCCACCGCGCGGACCGTTCGATCAATTCGCGGCTATAATCAAAATGCGCCGGGTCTAAAAAGTATTGCTGGCTGGCTGGCTAGCTTTTCGAGGGACATCAGTAGATGTTACAGGCCGGGAAATCCAGTGTATATACCCGTAACTGAACCCGCGGACCGTTTCCGCGAATATAAATGCGTATATATGCTTTTCGCTTTTGCATAATTTAGTGGAGTTTAGTGGTACTACGTTGTTTTTGTAGAATTATTGTCTTCTTGCCGGAGATCGATAGTCGCGCTCTGCGTTAAATAGTTTCGATCAGCGTTTACTTCTTCTCAAGACTTTTTATAATATAACGGAGGACACGGCTTTTATTACGTATATGCACTTACCATTTTGATTTTTGATTAACAAGCGATGCGGATTCCGTGACAGCGTAATTACATTTTTTATTTGCCAGACTTGGTTAGCCGAAACAGTTCATTGCACATTTTTGTGCAATATTTTTTCACTATTATACAAAACACAAATCTTCGAAAATAAGAGTATAATATATAGGTTGGAGGGAATACAGTAATATTGTTTTCGAGGGAAAATTGCAAACATGGTCGCGCTATCGCGAGATCTTGAGGGAGTACACGGAGGCTTTTGACGACTACGTCGCCGACTAAGAACGTGTTTCGTGCTTATCGCGACACAAAAGTTTCTTTGCGATACCCATATCACGATGATGTAAGATGCCGCACACAAAGAAAACGCGTCACGTTTGGCTCGTCGACGACACTCAAGATTCGCCAGCACGGAAATGTGCATTTTCATTTGCCAAAAACCCTACGGGTGACTCCACCGGTTGGCGCCAAAGCGAGAATCAAGTCCCCGCGGAGGAGCGCATTGCGCTGCAAGATGCGGAGCGAGATGCAGCGGCGCGAATGCATCGAGGGCGAGATGCAACGACGCGTTGGGGTGGAGGGTGAGCGACGCTTTTCATCGGTCCGCCATCCAGTCGTCTTCACGACGGATTCGGGACGAAGGGAGAGAGAGAGAGAGAGAGAGAGAGATAGAGGGAGGGAGGGTGGAAGAGGGGAGGGGGATACTCCTATTTCGGAGCGTTTCATAATTGAGACCGCGCGCGGAGGCAGTGGGAGCGTGGGATCGATAGCATTTTTTTTCGGGGTAGGAACCCAGACGCGTACGTGTTCAAGGCAGGGGCTGCGGGGTAAAGAGCCGAGACAGGACAGGGACGGGCGGGGGAACGACGAGGGGGCGAAGGGTCCGCCGCTCGTACGACACATCAACGCGTGGTATATGACTAGTATAGCGGCAATGACGTGCGAGGAGGGTGTGCACGCAGATGGGGTAGGGACGGCGCGGGGTTTCGGGACGGGGGTCGCCTAGGGTGGGCTTGCTTTTCGACAAAGAGGCGACGACGTTTTTTTATAATTGCGTTTTTAATTTGATGGATTCTTTGATGCGTTTGGTCGTCCTTCACCCCGCGGCGAGGGAGTTAGCGGACGAAGGAGAGAACGAGATGCGGACGGGGGTGGAAGAAGGACAGAGAGAGGGATCTCCGCGCGCGGTTGTGTGCACGCGCGTGCGAATGAGTGTAAAAGAGGGTGGTGGATATGGGGGCGAGGGAGGCGGGATGGGGGCAGCCGAGACACACGACGAGAGAAGCTACGAGAGCTTTTCCCATGCCGGGCACGACACCCCTTTTTTCCCTCCCTCTCTCGCTCCTTCCTGCCAACCTTCTCCGTCGTTCTTTTGCAATCTGTGCGACGCGCACATCTTCACTTCTCCGTAGTACCGTCGTCGGTCGAGAAACAGTTTTCCCCGTGCATACGAGCCCGACGTCAGTTATTGTCCGTTTCTTTTTCCCTTTCTCGAACCGTCTCCGGCGTTTCTCATAAAAAGCGAAATCGGAAATTTATGACAGTATTAGGTTCTTTCGGTCCTTTGTTGACTTTTCTCTTATTTTTACGTCAGTCAAATGGGTTATAAGAATTATTTCTATTCTAAAAGGGTGATGATACGTTAGGTGAAAATACTTTGCCGAAAGTGTTTATTTTTTATTTCTACTGCGTGAAATTCTTATTTCTCAAATAAGAGTAATTTTCACACGTAATAAAATCTCGAAACGCGCTTTAATTTACCTAAAAGCTTCCTATTAGTGGGATAATTTAATTATTGTTTAATTATTGAGAATGTAAGAGATTTTCACAGTTGGACTTTTTACGATAATTTGAGTGGAGAGTTTAACAATAAAAAAATTTGATTTTTAAAAAATACGATACGTTTCTTTTTTTTTTTATCTTCTCGTATTCTCACTTGCAACGATTGTTCTATATCACTTTAAATTGCGGTTTCCGGTATCATATTCGTCAGGGCAAATCCCGCAGCCGCACTTTTCATCTCATGCATTAAGAGATTTTGCTCAGATTTAAAGCGTAGTATTGTACCCCACTTTATAGGGAGATGTGGATAAGAAAAAAGGAAGGCCGAGTTTTCAGATTATCGCTTATGTCAATGAGTTTGAAATCTCATAGTGAGATTAAGTGATCTTTTCAAACGGACGCGGACGCGGTGAAGTCTTTGTGCAAAATGCCTCGTAATTGCAGTACCGACGAAAAGCTAATCACGGATTTGCTAAACACGGATCGTAAAAACGACACTGTCTTTCATAACGTGATGAATGACACGATTTAATGGTAATATGTGGGACATGATACGTGTCTCTTCTCCCCGTTCCTTTTTTTTTCTCTTAATTTTTTATTATTATTCGATGACAGAATTACAGACAAAATTTAATTACATTAATTGTGATTTTTCATAAAATATTTATAGATTTTGTCGACAATAATTTAACAAGATATTGTTTAAAGCGATCTAGAAAGACAAACAACGTGACATTAGGAAGAAATGTAAGTAATTATAATGTACTCATAGTATGTTACGAAGTTAACGGATACACCGTAAACGATCTCTGTAATTGCGTAACAATCCATATTATAGTGTAAAAAGAGGACGTGACGTGTTTTAATATTGGGCGGGAATAATTATTAAATCCTCCGAAATCAACGGTACGAAAAAGTACTAAATCGCGCAAATAGCGCAATGTGATAGCTTAATAAAAATCCCGTTGATATACGAGTCCGAGTGGTGATGCTATTCTCTCGTCAAATCATAATTAATTTCATCCGATGTGCATTATCCCGCGGCGGCGCGTGCGCGCGTATATTTAGCCGAACGACGTGCAGTCTCTCGCTCGTTTTCAAATTCTCTCGGATAGCGGCGGCGTATACGCGGGTGAAACGAAGCGATTTTTATTGCATTTCGCAACTCGGTACCGCGGCTGGAAATTGCGCCCAACGAAACATTTTGTTTTACAGTGTTTTCGTCGTCCCTCTTCCGTCGCTCTCTCCTCTTTTCTATCTCATTTTTGCTCTTGCTCTCTCTCTCTCTCTCTCTCTCTCTCTCAAATACGCACATACATATGTACGTACACACACCGTTAATCGTGAGACTATCGCATGTGTCCACGGTTTCTACGTACAGCTTCTACGATACTCTTCATGATGCTTTTATTTTGCGCTTCGACAAATAATTTTCTCTCCCTTGCCACACACCGTCAGCTCCCACTTTCGTGGCTCGCGTCATCGCGGTCATTTGCGCGTTGCAATTTGACTCGAAAATTGAAACAATTATATCGCGGCGGCGAGAACTTTTAATCCATTAGCGACTCGATCACGTATCGTACATTTTTACGAGGGAATTAATTAAAATCCCAGCCGTTGTATATCGGTATTTGTTTATCATTAGCCGCGGTCCAGCTTGAAGTGCCCATCCACGAATGTGGCGGTCTGTCAATGATAAAAGTATTGATGTTGCGTTTTATTTGCCCTGAAAAATAAATGTTATCGCGCTAACCGATTCGACAACGTGATTTCTTTCTGAAACGTGATTTCTATTATATTGCAATCAATATAGAATAATTATTAATAATTACAAGAAATATCCGTTACAAACCGATCCTAATAGAAATAATTGGCGGTTAATGCCATAATGCGTGTCGCTTAAAAGATGCACGAGCCCCGATACTTAATTTGTATTATTAGACCCTCGTCGAACAAAAATTTACCAATATCCACGCGTTTGGACGTATTGGCAAATTTGCAATTTTCCATTCGCAATAACGTACTGTCGACGTTATGGAGGGGAAGGGGGGGAAGGGATATCGCGTTAAAATCGGTGCGCATTAATTTATCGCTGATTTCGTTTTTACTCTGAAAACAAGCCCGGGCGTAGATCGCCATTAAATTGTCATAAAAGTATCGATTGAATTTTAACGATGTGCCCGCTGCGTTTTTATATCATCGTGAACGTTATCTTCTACATCTCTTCCAAGCTTGTTTACGATGTATCAATAATAGTGCCAATATATCGCTGGCAACAATTTCCTTTTAAATCTATTTAGAATGCAAGCCGTCATAGAAAAACTAATAAACTTGAATAAATGTACAGCGCTGACAGCAGTTTACTTCTATAACAGTTTTTAAAGCATTTTATGCTTCTGCAACTCCCGAGTTTATTTACAAAGGACAAAGAATACTACAACTTTATCACGAATTAAATTTGCATATATATTACGAATGTAGAAAAATTTTAGGCTACTTAAAAATAAAATTATAGAGAAAGCTTTCTTTATACGTTTACAACTTAATTAAAATAAGAAAAGTAGCTTTCTTTTTATATCTGTGGCGTTTTTAAATGTAAAAAATTTATGAGCACGTTACAAAATTTAACAACAAAAAAATAACAAAACCTTTTATTTCTATCGTACTCAAAAGCAAACAATTTTTGTTATAATGGTGACATGTGTGTATATGTCAATTTTGTGTCTGATATAATGCAATAGCCAAACGTCTCGAGCAGAATTTACACGATCACGCGTCTACAATGCTGAATCTCGCGCCGAGCCATCATATAGGGAAGAAAGTGGCGTCTGAAGTGTTAGGGACGTATCCCCTTTTTCATCAGGAGGCGATGTCTGCAAGAGTCAACCTGAAAGTAGTAGCGTACGAGGAAGTCGATGGAAAGAAAGAACTTGCCTGAGGGGATAGCGGATGAGAGAAAGAAGTAGAAGCCTAAATTTAGTAGACATCCAAAGTATAGTCATGCAAGCGTTTACAGAAGAGAACGAATAAGTAAGTAAGAGAGAGAGAGAGAGAGAGAAACAGGAAGAGGGGAGGGAGTGTTGGAACTCGGGAATGGGTCGGAGGAAACTCTGTGCATTGGTAGCGGTGGTTTAGGGTGGCAAAAGGAGGACAGAGAGTGGAAGTAGCGGAGGGTGAAAGGAGAAGGGGGTAAAGAACGAACTGTTGCTTCCCCGAGAACCGTGCCGCGTTGGGTTGCATCTAGCGCAGGATTCTCGAGAGCCTCCAAACAGGATTTAAGCCTCTTCGTCGTCCGAGAAGGCTATCGCTTCCCAGTATTCCGTTGCAATTTTCCACAAGACGTTACTTAGCCGCGCCCATCACCTTGGCTTTAATTCTTTCTTTAACTCGAGGGAATTGAAGTATGAATGCCACTCGTAGATTCTGGGCGTTATTTTTCATCCAGCCGGATTACCTCGTGGCTTAATTGAAATGATCGTTGTTGACTGGAGTGCGTGTGATTATTGGATCGCATGAAATTATATAAGATTAAAGTTATGTCCGATTGTATCTTCTTAGACTCTACACGGCTAAGCGCAGTAGAATGTGTTACTGCGTTAGAGTATGAAAAAGAACTAAAAACACTATTGACTTATACTATTCTTAATCACTAGAGAGAAGAGTCTACACAGATGAGTTTACGGTTCATTTCCGATTTAATAATTAAATACTCGTAGTATATAACCGGTACAAACTGCCACTCGAGTACGCGCAAGAGGGAAAGCTGTGAAGTGAAACAGACGTCGAGGCAGAAGAACGTAACACTGACATCAACCGGCGGTCGGTCAGCTGCTGTGAACTATCCGGACGATTCTCTGTTACTCATGAGAGTAAGAAAGGAGAGACAAATGCGAGTGGAGAGGCTATATCACTCTTCTACTCGTCTGCTCTCTGCCACTGACCCAGGATTACCGTCCTCCAGTATCTGCGAACGTACGCCACACATTGTGTCGAGAAGCTTTGAAGATATCGCGTACCACGTCATATTATCTTAAAGAAGATAATCAGACGCAAACGTAAGACGTACATATCTACGAATTAATTTGGAATAAATTTAAATTTTACGATATATGTACTTTGCTGTATACGAGGCAATTTATATTCACACGCTCACCCACTTTAATATATCTATCAATGTTATTATTTTTTTTTTAAATATAAAGCGCTATTATCTTCTTTGTAGGGAAAGAAGATTGAATTTTAGTAAATGATAACGCTATTCTGCCCTTAGCCGGACTTTGAACGAAAATGTCTGACCGTACGGGACAGTTTGTGAAACGGCAATCGCTCGTGAAGACCTTATCACGCGCTGTCTCGAGCGCGATCGCCATGCGGACCGGAATGTATCTTCCATCGTGGAAAATCGATTCGGGATCTTTATTCACCTGGTCTCCTACTTTCGATATCGTCTCGAACGCGATTCTTATCGGCGTGCCCCGGTGGTTCTGCCTTTGGCAACAAGTTGTACCAGTGACCCGTCCCAGCTATAGAATACCTTTGTAAATACTCGCTGCTCGTGCCTCTTAGAAATCCTTTGAGATTTTCTGCGCTGTACGTCGCAGTAATATTGCAAGCGTACCACGCGCGCAACTTTAGCCTCGATATTTATTCCTGTGGTGCAACAAGCGTCCTCGTTGTATTTGCAATATTAACGGCCAACGGTCGCACCAACGTGCTTAACCCTAGTTAAATAAGTTTTGTTTCTCAGTTCGTGTTACAGTTAGCACCGCGATCCATAGAGAGAGAGACTCTTATTGACTCAGACTCTTGCTACAACGTAGTCTGAAATTAGTTACAGGATTGATTAATTGAAAAAGAACATTGAGTGACGCGGAGTTTCGTAATTCTCATCTGGCCACAGAGAGAGTGGTTAGACAATAGGTTGTTTAACGCGATTGAAATCGATCCGAGAGATCTTAATGCGATAATAATGCAGATTTGCGGCTGAAAATACCTACAAGAAATACCTCTGTAAGAGTGTAAGAATAGATAAAAATTATCATTTATAAAGGAGTGTTTCTCTCACTTTGCTTACGAAAGAAAAAGAATAATGTTCAATTAAAATAAATGTTTGATTTTTAAAATAATTTACTATAATACATGTAAAGATTTATAAATATAGTTATTTTAATATAATTTTATTTATACAGCTAATTCCCAAACATTTCACTTGAAACGATCGATTCCGTTAAAATAAAACGATTTTTATATTACATTTTTATATATAAATAATGCAACAGCATTATGAACAGAAATCCAACATCAAAGGAATAAGTACATACGAAATGGCACATAGATTGCACGCTATTGATCGTTGAATATATGTATAATGTGCTTTGTACTTAACTTACATAGTCTTACTTACTTAGGGGGCGGCATGCCGCCGTGAGTGCAAATAAATAGCAACGAAAGGGTAGTAAAACACCTCGTCGGTCATTGAGAAGCGAGCGAACTAATCCGCATAATATCGCTCGTTTCGCGAGTCTCTCCGCGCTTCCTCGCGACACAAAGGCTAAAAAGGGTAAGTGGGCTTCGCTAATGGCGCGAGGGTTCGCCAAAGCCGACCAACTTTACCCTCTCGTTCAACATTTTCGCTTGATAACCGTAATCTTTTCCTTCTCGCGAGCTTCCTTGTCGCGATGTATTACATCAAATATCGTACGACGGTTTTGCAGGTGTGAAATGCGAGGGGAAAGTCGAGAGGTAACGAAACACAGGCTTACGTTGCATACCACTCTGGACTGAATCTTAATTCACATTATTCATTTCGGAGATTTGGTAGAGAAAGAGAGAGAGAGAGAGAAAGAGAGAGATTTAGAGATGGTATATAAATACTACAATATTTAGAGTTGTTCGTGATGAAAGAGTATTGAATAATATTTGAAGAGATATTAGGGATTAGAGATCATGGAAAAAAATGTCTACATATACCATAGATTTTTTATTACGAAAATTTCGAACTTTTATACTACCAATAACATGCCGACAAAATAAATAAATAAATGTGCGATCAATTTTTAACAATTAGGCAAGCTTTATCGTAGAGTGACATTTTCGAATACTATCCAGAATAAAGGATATATCCAAACAAGGGATAGAAGCGGACGTACGCAAGTACGTATGTCGAGCTTGGACCAGAGGGTAGCGTCGGGAATATGAGGAGGTGCAGATGGAAGGAAGAGAAAAAGCGCGAGACGATGAGGGGAGAGAGCGAGAGAGCGCGAGAGGGAGAAAAAGATGGAAAAGCATATAGGAGGACCATACCAAAGGGGTGGCGCCGCTAAGGGAGATGAAGGTGGAGGAGTACGGTGGGAGACGCAGACGGAGAAGGAGAGAAAGGACGTAAAACAAAGTAACGACGAAATGCACTTCCCCCCCGGGTCCATCCCCCTCAACCATCCTCGCGCCCACTCGGCGTTCACCCGGAGGGAAACGTCGAACGAAACGTTAAAAACCGGGGGAAGAGGAATGAGAGGCTGGGGGGGGGGAGGGTAAAGGGGGGTGACGGCAGAGGGACGAGCGGGCGTGCTAGGTGGTGGCTCGTCGGTTCGTGGGCCCCGTGGAGGCGCGAGGCGGAGGTTGGATGAGAGGGTGGGTTTGCTGTGGCAGGCGGGCCACCCTGGGAGGTTGGCGGGAGGTTATGACAGCCGAGGTATTGAGCGGATCCTTCGTTAAAAAAACGAGAAGCACCGCACTGAGGCGTGCGGCAGGGAAAAAGAGACGGCAGAAAGGGAGAGTGAGCGAGAGGGGTTGAGCAAAGGGAGAACGGCGGCGAGGCGGCGGCGGCGGGAGAAAGACGGAGGGAAGAGAAAGAGGTTGCTGCCGGGGCAGGGGGGGGAGGAGGGGGGGTGTGCATGGGGGGATGGAGTGCACGGCTGCTGCCGCCACCGCCGTTGCCGCCGCCACCGCCACCGCCGCCGACGCCGTCGACGCCGCCGTTGCTAGAGGCGGTAGTAGTGGTGGTCCAAGGGGTGAGACCAAGTAACCGAATCCAACGCACCCTTGCCTCGCGCCCACTGCCACCCCCAGCGGGGAAAAAAACGGAGCGCACTGATCTCCCCTACTTCTCTTCGCTCTCTCGCTCCTCGAGCGCCCCCGACTGCTCTTCCTGGAACAGTTCTGCTATCGTCTTTCTCTTTCTCTCTTTCTCTCTCTTTTCCCCCCATAACCGTTCTATCTTGTTTGCTCATCGGCGGGTTCCTTCCGCCTCTGAAAAATATTTTGACGCGGATGGGTAGCGCGCGCGGCTGTTGATGGCGCGATGGTGCAACGTGGTTACGAATCGAACGGTACAAAAGGTGTAGACCTCCCGGCGCGACTCTTGATTACTATTTTAATTCCGTCGACGTGCCACGGAGAAATGTGCCCGACGCTAATTAATTCTCTCCCGCGGGTCCGCGAAATTTGCAACCGCCTCGAAAGATAGAGAGAGAAGAGAGAGAGAGAGAGAGAAAGAGAGAGCCCGCGATTACCGCGTACGCCGCACGGAAACTTGCTGACCGTGGATATATTAAACTTCAACATCGGGCCGTCGTCTTCGATGCCCGCGAGCCGTATCGCGCCTCGATCAAAGGGCTCTTAATTGAAAGAAACGCAGGAAGCAATTTCGCTAGTCAATAAAGCCATGGAAGAGAGTGGAGCGAGGGTGGTGCGCTGCCGGCGTCCTTTCCATCCCTTTTTAAATCCCAATCTTTTGCAAAATCCAATACCAACCTGAATGCGAAATAGGAATGCCAATTATGACGCTTTGATATCTCAGCATATTTTGAATTACGTTAATGGAGTGTTACAATTTCGCTGGAAATTAGAAGGGCTGATTCTGAGGAAAGGACGGAAGAAAAACCGGTTATCACCGGAATGTCTCTTCTCTCTCTCTCTCTCTCTCTCTCTCTCTCTCTCTCTCTCTCTCTACTTTCTTGTATACATAAATTGCACAGTATCTCTTATTTATAATCGCGTCCTGAATTTTTTAGAATCTGTTTTATTTTTAATTTGATCTTTGTTTTTATATCGATCTAATTGTGTAATTAGCTGAAACTTGGCTAATTTTTGTAATCGATGAGATATAAGAGAAAATGCAATAATTACAAAATCTGTATCTATTCTACGCGTCTGTATAAAATTACATCTTTTAATTTAAATTCTTTTTTCAAAAATTAATTGTGCGATTAAAAGAACGAACAAACAGAAATATTTCCAAGAAACGTTTGGACATTATTTAAGTAGTATTTCAAAATCATTGACTGATGTGTATGCTCATAATTTCGACAGATAACAAAGATTATCGAAATCTGAAATATATCGAGATCACGATTACGTTATCTCGAAACCGGCGGCCCGCCGCACCGGTCGCGACGGTCGGATAAGCAGGGGTAAAAGACGAGGAAAAGGGCGGACTGGATCGGTAGGACTGAGGGGTGGAGTACGGGGGAGGGGGGGGGGAGATGTGGTGGCGAGTCGGGGCGAGGTCGATGAGAATCGAGAGTTCGTTTGTTCACCGCGCAACGGAAATGCACGCTGGACACGGAACGACGGAAGGGAGAGCGCGTATACGAGGCGCTCTCCGGATCCGCGTAATGGGAAAATCGATTAGGGGCCGCGTAGTAAGGTGGTCGGCCAAGGTATCGCGGATACGTGGCGCGAGCTACCCCCCCCCCCCCCGAGTTCTTCAGCTAGATTTACGCATTTGGAAGCTGAGCTTCGAGGTATCAGTCGAGTGGACGATGATCCCGAATTTCTTCTTCCAAGCATTTAGGCACTTTTTTAGTTGGTTCTTTATATACTGTTAACTTGATCAGAAAATTCAAACGTTTTCTCTTTCACCTGGGGATTTTAGCAGTAAATTCCAGCGGTAAAAAAAAAGATAGGCCTTTTTGATCAATCTGACGTATGTACGTGTAAAACGATCGTATATACGGCCTCTGTCTGGATACGTCCCCGTTTCGCAAGGACGTGTCACCACGTGTCATCGGAATCTCATATTCGAGACACCGTCGCATTTCTCGTTGGCATTCGCGCGAATCCTAGAAATAATATTTACATATTCACATAGTAGCGTGTGTGCATAGTACGTGTGCGCGGCACGGGCGTTTGTGGATTTTACTCCTAGCGAGTTGCGCGAGATTACTCGCGCGTTGCATTTCTTATCGGTGACTCTCGATGACTCGGTGCAATTTCTTAGGAGAAGAACAGTACTTTGCGATAACAGCTGAACCATGACTTTATTTACGCGTCCGTAGAATCGATACGCAAAGAGAAAAGTTTAAAGTTTGTAATCCCAAGGGAACAGAGAAAAAGTGCAGCACATTATATATATTACGTTTTTTCGATGTCATTACGTTTTAATGTATATATGTGTCTCTCTTCCGATCGATAAAACTAGATATTTATAAATTGTTTTACATCGATTTATGTATTTTTGATCTTATATGTATCTTTGAAATTGTATAATTACAATGATGCATATATGTAGATGCAAATATCAATATGAATCCCTACGGATTCAGTTTATGTGTATATATATTTTTTATTTTAGTCAGAAATACAGATCACCGATATCTCAGATATACATTCTGTTTCGTACGCTTCTTCCTTGTCTATTAGAGTGTTTAGAGAAAGGATGTAAAATCATGGATACACATGTAGGTACAGTACAAAATCAATATATCCTGTGTAGCTCAATTATTTTGCGGAAATTTGATCTTTCGTCATCTCAAAGGATCTCGTTTAGTTAGTTTGCCGAGTGTATGAGTATTATCGAGTAGTTAGGTGGAAGTTCTCCTGTGTTCTTTGCAACTGGCATTCCACAATGACTCACGTCGTTACTTAGTGACATTCTACGCTAAATCGATTCGCGAAACAGCACGAACGCTATAGAACAGGCTTCCATATACCAGGGACTCTCGATAATTAAACGGCTGCGTTTAATTTCCACCTACTGGAGCTTTAAGTAAAATGCACATATATTTTAGCTGTGTTTAAAATGTAATGCCAGTTATCTAATAAATTCAAATAAGATGTGCGATTGTATATTATTTTCAGTTTTATTTCATTTTGTTTGTATTCATTTTAATTTATCTCATTTTAATTATCACACAATCGTACTTTCAAATTTTCTGGCGAAACGTACCTAATATTTACAAGTCAACATAAAACGTGCGTAAACTTGGGAAAATTTAAATCTCACAAAATTATTTAAATTTACAAGCGTGGATCTTGAATGCAAATCTTTCGTCTTTCAAATTGAAAATATATATTTGATACGTGTGGTCGGCGAGCATACACGTATTTGTGAGTCAGCTCTGAAAAGGGGCTTGCTTGATCAATGTTAGATTCCCGTTTTCGGGTGATCGATATAACCGTTAGCGATGCTAAGGCGCGCACACCACGACGGATGCGCCATGCATTGTGCCGTTGCCGCCGCCACCGCCGCCGCCGCGACGTTCTTTTCTCGCTACCTCGAAAGGCATTATCGACAAACAGCTTGCATCGCGATGACGTCGATCGCGCCTCGAACACGTGTGCACGTGCACGGCAACGAGGAGCGCAATGTGCATAAAGATATCGAGCGTTTGTCGTTACGTTCTGGGGGGATGATCGATGCGCTTCTCGGATTCGAATGTTCATGCTCTGGTCGATGCCTACGTATAGCGCTTTTCGGAGGCTGCCTTCGGTAGCGAGTACCTTCGACGAGTACTTCGGATGAGTCGTGCGGAGTTTGCGAAAGTTATATGATAATGATCTAACATGTATGGAAATTTATTCACATTCGCGAGTTTGGGCACTTACGTATAGTTCCAGCGCAGAGATCTACGAGGCAATTTGTTAATCGAGTAAATGTCGAATTTATTCTCCTCAAATTTTGATAGAGTTTTGATATGAATATCTTTATTATATTATACATTGGGATTGTAGTGATATGCACGCTGATCCTTGCCTCGAGTATCGTTGGCTAATTTGATATAACGAACGGGAGGAAGAGATGACGGGTCCACTCAAGCAAATTATGTGAAATTATTCCAAGCACATTCGCTTTCTATTTCTTCGCTCAGCTGATTAAGGCTTGATCGTGTCTTCACGAGCGGAAAAATCTATAAATATATCGCGATCGAAGTATGAAGAGCACTGAAGGTTTCCCGAAAAATGCTGCCAGGTTATTTGTATCATTCGTTTTAAATTAGCAGATCGACAAAGTGTTATAATACATGTATACAGAAAGTGTTTTTTTTTATCTCTACCAAATCTCTATCGAATATTATCATCCCACTATAATTACCTAAAAGAAATAAAAAAAATATCAATCTTTCATTCCTTTGAAAATTTTGCCTTATCATACGTTATATATATAAGTCATCAAATTCTCCCTTCAAATTATCCGTCCTATCCGTGGAAAAGGGTAATGATACCTAATTCCGAGGCTAAAATAATTCCGGTCGTTCCGGCGCCCGCTAGAAGAGTTCAATGACGTCGTCGGGAACTGGAGTACACACATTCGTGTATACGCCGTGGTTGAGGAGTAACGCGGAGCGCACGGTGACGTCTGCCGTGGGGTGACGCGGCGCAGCAATTGACGAAAGTTGCGGTCGTATGTTCGCGCGGTCGTAAGTAATGGTACCGACTAATTGCCAAGGTAGCGCAGGCTCTCTTCCCTTCATCAGGCGACAAGTGGCCCAAGGTTCAATGACGCCGTTCGGGCGGGGAGCACGAGCTCGAGAGCACCCGGTATGCATGCACACATCGCGGCGAACGCGGGGGGAGGGAAGGGGGGGGGGGCGTGTGTGTTACGAGCCTCGAAAGCCTCGACGCGTTTCATCGATATCGTTCGCATAGGCTTACCTAGGACGGGCATCGAATCGATCTTATGCCGTCAGCGGTATCGCCAAGTTAACCCGGACTGCGAACCACGAAGAGACGCGAGCACACGCGAGCGGAATATCAATCGCCGGGATCAAATGCTTTTAAGGAACACCGTCGACCGCGACTTCTTCTTCGATCGGTGCCGCGTATATCCAACGATCGTCGTCGATCTGTTGCATCTTGCGGTGCGTCGATGAAAATCGATGGCACGCCAGACGTGCACAGTATTCTTTATTTTCTATCTTGCGTACGATCGATATGAATTGTCTTATCATTTCTATTCTATAAGATTATTATAAACGTATTTATTGTATAAGATACGAAAAAGGGATAATTATACTGTCTTTATATAAAAGTGAAAAATTAATTATTTGAAGTTGAATGCAGTATTAATAACGTAAAGGTAAAAATTAAACGCGGAATTTCGAAAGATTTTGAAAAAAAATCAGTAGAGCAGAAGGTGATATTATGGCCACCTATTTACATTTTATACAGTAACTTTGTTAATAATCAATATTTTAAATTGAAAACTTAATATGCGCGATTATATTTTTCAATAAATTCTAAATCCAAAGTTATAACATATTTATTACACTGAATATTATTTATAAAAATTTGGTGACTAAAGAAACATGGATTGCAATTTGCCCCACCACAGAAATAAATTTAAAAAATAGATTTTAATTAAAAAAACCGTGTTTTTTGTTATAAAAAATTTTATTCAAAATAAAGAGGAAATATTGCAGAGTATATGCAAGTATATTATGTACGTACATATAAGCCTTTCGCATATATAAGACTACAGTACTGAAAATGTAATACACGTGTAATGTAAACTGTATAGATTATTAGTAAAACTACATTCAACTTATCAAATAACTAATTCAATATGAAAACTTTGGAAAAGAAATCGTATTAGGCCTGCTGAGATGTCAACACGCTTAGAGGATTATGTTTAACTTTGCATAATTTGAAATGTGTATAGTAGAATAAAAAGTTAAATGACAAAAAAGCATTCAAGTGTACATACATTTGTGTGATAGTACATTAAAGTTTAAAAGGAATGAGAAACTGTGTGCAATTGAATGTTAAAATGTATTTTGGAATATCAATTATTGGCACATTACTGTCTACATACACGACAGGCTATTAAACAAATGATTCCATCAATAATGACTAGAATTTGTCACCTAATAACGAAGATAATATGAATAATTCATGATGTCATCTTCTCTAAATCATCAATCTCTTATTTTCATTCTCTTATTTTTATTATTAATATTACATGACGTAATATTCAAATAAACTTTTTTATTTTTAACATTTTACAACTGATCAAAGAATATAAATTACAGTTAATTTTCGGGAGAAATAGGAGGAAAGAACATCTACATCGTCTTCATAGATTTAACAATATTAAAATTTTATATCGAGATAAAAAAGGAACGAGAATAGAATTATTTAGCATGATGTAATTGTATCGCAAAATTGTTCGTGAAATTATGCGGACTTCGCGGAAACGCGATCGAATCAAAGTTAGGTACGAACAGCTCGTGAATTTACGGTGACGGGCGCGAGGAAGGGTTCGGCGCACGACCTAATATAAAATATGCAATATCCTCCTTCCGGACAGCCGTGCGCGTCGGCGAAGTCGGTGGAGCAATGTATATACCGGCGGACGCTCTTTCTGCGATCCGGTATAAGTAAATTGCACCTATGCGAAAGAAAGATCAGAGGCGTTTGGCACACGCTCGTATCTCACGTCACGTGACCGTCGCCGGGAGCGAGCGTGTCCTCGTACTTGTTTCTCATTATTGTGCGCGACGTAGAGTATAATTTCGCTTTGGGTCAACTGACCGTTGGAAACGCGGATAAACCGACCCAAGGGAATAAATACTCTTCCACGCGCCGGTATCTCCCTCGTTTTATCGTTCATCTTTCGAAGTGGAATGCATTTCCGCTTTACTCTCTTAATTGACGAAGGCAAGTACAATCGCGAGCAATCTTTAAAAGTTGCAATTTTTATTATTATTTTTATTATTATTTTTATTTTTTTGCGTCATGTTGACAATCGTCGACAATTTTTTTAAGTAGTCTCGATTATAAATTGCATCTCTCACTGAATTTTATAAATTCCGCTTCTATGAGTATTAATTAAAATTGTATTTAAACCTGTCTTGTGAAAGTGGTCAGATATGAGTGGATAGATATTTTATTACATTTTCATAGATGACATACTGCGAGGTACGAACAATTTTTTTCTTCGAGTACCCCGTTGAAACAGCGTCCGTTTAATGAAATCAACGGGGGTGTCGGGACAGAAGGAAAGAAATAACCAGCTAATTAGGTGATGTTTGGTCTTGGAGAGCCGAGACAAACTTAGGCGTGCGCTAGGGCGGATGTCTCGACAACGAAGGCGATGGAGTGGCGGAGAGTTTCGCGATGAACTCAAGAGAAAATCGGGAAGGTGGAACGGGGGAGAGGGACGAAGGTGGCCGGCAAGCGACGGAGGGTGGGTTAAGAGGGGCGAAAGGATGGCGCAAGGATGGAGACCGCCGAGACGGAAGGAGGTGAGAGTGCGAGAGGAGGTGGGCCGAGAGAGGAGGACAGGGCGAGTGGAAAGGACGAGGTGTCCGCGGGGGCGGATGAAAGGACGCTTACCAGCTACTACCTATTGATCGCCAATTCTTTTTCTCTTGTTGCATATTAGGCGCACTCTTCCTTCTTTCTCCTTCTCTATCTTTTTCTCTCGCTCCCGCTTTCTCTCCTCTCTCTCTCTCTCTCTCTCTTTCTTTCTCTCTCTTTCACTCCCTTCGCCTGGTTCGCTCTTCCCCGCGTCTCGCGTCCCGCAGCCAACCTGCCCCCTCGCGGACGTAGAACGCGCGAATCCGCCCCTATAGCCACCCTTCCGCGTCCTCCCCTTCTCCTCCTCCTCCTCCTCCTCTTGCACCTCCTCCACGTCCTCTGTGCTCGTGTCGCCTCACCACGCGAGAGAGTGCAAGCCACCCCTACCACCCACCTACTACCTACACCGCCGACTCTGACGCTCTTCTTACCGGCAATGTTTCATTTCGAGCAGCAGCAGTACCCTTCCTGTTTCGGGATGGGGCCGGCGGCCGCCCACTCCGCTTTTTGCACGCAGGTGCGACGGAATCGCGGTGTGGGAGGATCTCGTCGCCGCGACGCGACGTAGTTGTAGATAGGATAGACACGTCGAAGGTATCGCGATGCGCGACTAATAGGACGTGTAAATAGTCCCGAAACTTTGTACGAGTGCATATGACTCCCTTCTTCGAGTGCACCGTCTTAGGGAGCGAAGCGAAAGGGAGATAATTTTTTTCTAGCGATAAGACGCGAGTTGCCTCGTGAATCCGCAGACGTCTTGACCGAGTACGGTCTTGTTTCTGTTTCAGATAGCAACCGACGATCTGCGAGCGTCTTTGGGTGAGAGGACAACGGGGAGGTGGAGGAGGAGGAGGAGGAGGCGAACGACAACGACGACGACGACGACGACGCACGGATCCGATCGCCGTAGGAGAATTCGGCGGAAGAAAAGGGAGAGGATCTCCCACATATACGAGAAAGGTGCGGGCCGAAGGAAGGAGGGAGGGAGGGAGGGCGGTAGGGTGGCGTAGAGGGATAGAGAGATAAAAAGAAAGGGAGAGAAGGAAAGGGTGAGTCAGGACGCGCCGCCGGCGACAGACTGCACTCTCGTGGCGCTCTAGGGCGCAAGCGTGCACGTGTGTTGTGCGTTTCTGTGTCCTAACCCTGTCCCACTACCTGGGAGGAGTAGCGTGGTCGTCATCCCTCCGCGGCTACATCCCCACCGTGCCGCCGTTGCCGCCGTTGCCGCCACCGCCACCGCCACCGCCAACGACACCGACGCCGACGCCGCCGTCGGCTTGCCATCCCTCCGACGCGCGTGGAGGAGCGTCGCGTCGCACCACGGCCGACGAAACGACGACGACGACGACGACGGCGACGACGACGACGACGACGACGACGACAACGACGACGACGACGACGACGACGACGACGAACGACGAGGACGAGGACGAGGACGACGACCACGACCACGACGACGACGACAGGGTCCTCACTGCCGTTACCATTACAACTGCTGCTGCTACCACCACACCAACGGTCCACAACGACGAAGACGACGACGACGACGACGTTGATTCCGATCGCGCTACATCACGCGTGACGTCGCACCCGGCAGCGCGCACGTTAGCGCGCGACAACGTGTACACGCGCGCGCTACCGTTTTCCCTCACGCACGTCTCACGCTTACGGCGCGCGCTGAAAGACAGAGGAACGGGTCGGCGAAAGAGGAGCGAGTGGTAGAAGGAGAGGGACTCGAGGGAGGGAGCGACTAGGTGTGGAAGGAGGAAATCGGAAAGAGACACGGAAGGGAAACTAGGGTCGTAGGGGTGGAAGGGGCAGGAGGGTGAGCAAGACAGAGGAAGAGGAGAGGAGGTACGGGAGGACGACGACGAGGGCGACAACGGCGACGACGACGACGAGGAGGACGGAGGAGCGCCGGCGGTGGAGGGGGTGGACATCCACGCGGGAACACGAGGCAGGCGCACCCGGCCGGCACGCGCACACACATCCTAAGATGTGATTTCAAAAATGGCGGATTGCCCCTATGCCCGCTGCATACAGGAACGCAGACACATCCGACGGGAGCTGCTGCGATGGACAAAGAATATGGTCTTCGTAGTCGGTGAGTAAAAAGTCGGGTCGAGTTTCTTCCGGCGACAAGTCGCGTTTGGACTCACTCTACTGCGATATACATTTCATATCAGCACGTATGCGTACGTGCGTGCGTGCGTACGTACGTACGTATGTACGTAAGACATTTTCGCGTGGAGACACACGCGTGTACCAGGATGCACGGTGATCGACTGCTCGCGCGCGCGCTGATCTCGCGTACAAGAGAGGCGTGTCGTCAGCGTGCTTGCTGCGTGGGTGCGCGTGCACTTGTGTGTGTGTGTGTATGTGTGTGTGTGTTTGTGCCATGGCAACATATTCTATGTATATATGAACATATATGCTCATGCTAAGCGTCAGTGTGTCATGTACACGTACGTGCATACGTTCCGCGTGGCGTGTTTCTATGTATGTCGCGGGTATATAATGTAGAAACGGATTCTCTATCAGTGTGCGAATGTGAAGGAGCGAGAGTGACCGAGAGAGGAAGAGGGATGCGACGAGAAAGAGAGAATGGAGAGGGAAAGAGAGAGAGAGAGAGTGTGTCTATGTGTGAGTGAAGAGAGAGAGAGAAAGAGAGGGAGAGGGAGAGAGAGAACACGCTGGTGGTTGAGACCTGTTGCGAACCGAAACGCCGAATCCTGGCTGACTATGTGCCAGGCGTGACTCCTACTCGCGCCTGCACGTTCAACAGGGTGGTACCACGCTGCCGGAAAATCCGATAATATTCTGTGAGTAGTTTCCCGTGCGGTTTCAAGTTTTCGTGAGAAATCGTCTTCCTCCTGATGATTTAATTATGGAAGAAATAATTGCGGTTTCTTTCACCGGAAGTCACATCCCCGATATGATGATCGCGCAATTAATTAACTGCGATTTCGAAATTTTGCTCGAGTACTTTTATCATATTTCACGAGTCGAGTTATCACGGAGGTATAGATTTATTTATTGCGTAATACAACACCCATATACTTCTTCGTGG
Source organism: Monomorium pharaonis (assembly GCF_013373865.1). Taxonomy (NCBI): domain Eukaryota; kingdom Metazoa; phylum Arthropoda; class Insecta; order Hymenoptera; family Formicidae; genus Monomorium; species Monomorium pharaonis. The sequence continues at coordinate 19,210,097 of NC_050467.1, forward strand.
CTAAGTTCTTGCGAGAAAATATTTGTAATTGTTTCTTTTTCTGAGAATAGTAATCAATAATCGGTCTATATAAAGATTAAACCACGTTGGGCGGCAATCAATACGGCTGTCTGATTCATCAATATCGAGGACAAACTTAGCAACGGAAAAACAAGAGAACAGATAGTTTACGCACACAAAAAAAGAGGAACTTATCTAAATCGCGTTCGAGCGAGACCATCTCCTCGAAATTTGAAATTGCTAGAGAGGAGATTGGCGCCAGCGTCCCCGTTATCGGTGACGAGAAGCTACGAGAAGAATTAGGCGCCGCGCGTGCAATTTCCCGTACAGGGAAGGGTGGCGAAATCAGGCTCGCGAGACAGGCTCTACGACCTCCTCCTCCTCCTCAGGCCACCCTTCCACGTCGGCGACGTTTACCCCTCGTTCGGCGTCGCCGAGGGGGTAGCGGGCGGGCATCGTCAGACGCGCAGAGAATACTGCACAAGCTGCGTGCCTTGACCACAGACAACCGAGCGATCCCGGCCGCCGCCCGAAACCTTCTTTTCTTCTTCTTACGACCATCCGTCCTCCTTTCCCACCTTGCCCTCCCCCTCCCTCGCACCCCCTCTCCCTCCGTCGCCGTCGCGCCGTTCCCCGCCAGTCCTTCTCTTCTACCCCAACTTCCCCTTCTTTGCCTTTCGGTTAGTCCGTTAAGGGGCGAGCTCCGGTACTCGCGGAAGGCACGTTTCCGCACGCGTCGGTGTTGCGTGCACTCGCCGTTACGCTTCTTCCTCCACTTTTGTGACCTCTCCCGCCTCGCACCCTCCTTCGTCCCTTCCTCCCTGTCCGCTGCGCGCCCTCCGTGGTTCTCTCCCTTCCTCCTCCGCCGCCGCCGCCGTCGCCGTCGTCGTCGTCGTCGTCGTCGTCGTCGTCGTCGTCGTCGTCGTCGTCGTCCTTGTCGCCGCCGTCATCGTCGTCGTCGTTGTCGTCGTCGTCGTCGTCATCGTCGTCGTCGTCGTCGTCGTTCGCCGCCACCTCTCGTTCGCGTCGCTCCTCATTTCGGAACGCAGCTGCCGCTGGTGGTCGAGAAATTTTCGCGAATCCTTCCTCGAGACACCTACCCTTCCGCTCTCGCCGGCCTCCCCTCCCCCCTCTTACCCCTTCCTTCTTTTTCTCCCGTATCTCTCACCCCTCGTTCTTCGTAGCGCGAAGAGGTTCTAAAAAGGGAGGCCGACAGTGGAAGTTCGACGGAGAGTGAAGGAGGAGGCGAACGGTCGAGCGAGGGGGTAGGGGCGACACGAGTTGCATGTGTGCGCCGCGTTCCTCTGCCTCTCCTCTCGGGACGCCCGCGATCTTGGAGGATCGACCAGTGCGCGTTCGGAAAAGAGTGACAGAAGGTGGAACCGGCTTTCGAAATCTCGGTGGTGTTCCGAACGCGCGAGTGTGCACGCCATCGTCGTGCCATCGGGACGCGTGCGTCCGCGTCGCGGCGGAGGGTGAGACCGAGAGGGTGTTCGGCGAGAAGAATGATGACGAGTGTCGCGAACGGGCGTGAAAAGTAGAGGGACAAGCGGCGCGATAAAAGGTGGTGTCGGTCAAGTGAGTTGGGTTCCAAAGGCGGTGGCTTCACGGGGGGGTCGTCGTCCTTTTCGCGCGCGGACAGCTTTCGAGAAGTTAGAAGGAAACTGTTGCTCCCGCCGCCGCCGCGCGCCGCCGAAGCGGGCGGAAGGACTTCTCTCCTCGTCGCCCTTCGGAGAAGTTAGTTACACCTGTTACGCGCGCGTCGCTCCTCATCGGCCGGTGATCTCAGCAGCGGAGCGAGTTTCAGCGAGCGCGGCGAGAGAAAGAGAGAGAGAGAGAGAAAGAGAGAGACGCGCGCGCGGTGATAATCGTCACGCACCGCGTAATCCCCGTTGTCGGCTCGCACGCACGTAATCGCGCGATACCCATCGCCGCCGGCAGCCGGCGGCGAGAGGACATGGAATTGGACGTAATGAAGCCCGCACCCCCGCGCCGTCCCGCGTTCCGTGGCACCGTGGAGCCGAGGGCCGACGGGGCGATCTCGCGATCTCGCGAGGGCACCGTGCGCCGCGGGTCTCCCCAGTAACGACCATGTCACTGGACTGCGTTATCGCGCCGTGGACGCCGTACGACTGCACGACAGAGGCGGATTCGGCGGTAAACGTGAAAACGCGGAAGTGGATCGACGTAGTATAGGTAAAGGGATATTATCCCCCGGTGTGGTATGCAGTTGCGAGGCAACGGCGTGACGCGCGTGATGCACGTGCGCGCGATTAGAAGCGACGAAGGTCGCTCTGCTTAGAGAGTCGCGCTGTTATCATCTCGAGTCTCTTCGCTCGCGGTGATGCAGGTTGAAATTGAAAAGAACGTCACGGCTCTGTTTTCTTCATTTAAACTTCATTAAGTGCACCTTGGTGCGCTTTTTTTTACAAAGAGGCGGAAGAAAGGTTGAAGGGGCGTAACGATAAGAAGTTGATAAGGAAGACGATTAGAAAGAGCATTTCGTATCAGCGTTCTATCAAGTAACACCGGAACCGTATGTTACTTCCGAGTTGTCAAAATGATCGCGGGTTAATCTGTTTGACGTTAAGAAAAGGCTCATCTATCTAACGCACTTGCCTCTCGTTCATGCAAAGCGTGGATTAGGCGAGAGCACGCGCTTCGCTGCTACACACATATCCGGTAATATTTCATTGTCTAATGGAAGATTTATAGGGCGAGGGATACGTAGCGCTCGCGAAAGATGTAATATTAATAATTCTTAAGAGAGCTGAATGTATAAAGCTAAAACGCAATAGCTATCTCGCGAGATATCTGAAACTTGTACTCGGTCGGAGCTGATAAGGACTGTGCGGCGTCACTTCCGATTAGCCCGATTATTTCCAGTATCGTGCCGGGGAGGCATAAACGAAAACCGAACGCAAACTCGGAGAGCAATATATCTCAACGTGTACGTATCATCCCTTTTCCCATTGTTCAGCCGCATCCGTTCCCTTTTCCGAAAAGGCTCGGCACGACGGCAGGGCAAGGCAACGCAAGGCAAGGCAAGGCAGGCGCGAGCGAGGGGGCGGCGGATGGGCGCAGTTACTGCTGATCGTTAAAAGGCGCATAAAAAAGGGAGAGGAGAAGGCGCTGGGCGGATGGGGGTGGGCGGCGGGAGGTCAGAGGAAGCGGCGCGAGAAGTAACAATAAAAATTCGTCGGCGTTCGTGTTTCGTCGCCGTGGTAGGAGCGTAGGGACGTAAGGAGGGTGAAGTGAGGAGTACGACGGGGGTTAAACCGAGACGGGAGAGAAAGCGAGAGAGAGAGAGAGAGAGAGAGAGAGAGCGAGAGAGAGACGGAAAGGGAGACGGTGAGGAAGAGAAGGGTGGTTGGGTAGTCGGTGGAGCAGGGTGCGTAATGAAACGATATTGAGTAGCCGTGGTAGGGAGGGTCGCTGCGAGAGGGTGGGGGTCGTCTTCAGCCCTCTCCGTCGATTGACCTCGCTTCGACGAGACGAGGGTGGGAGCGAGTCAGGGGCGGAAGTTGGTAGGGCACTGCCAACGGTGGGGACCGAGCGCTGCGAGCTGCTTTGGGGGTCGTGAGGGAGGAAAGGGGTCCGTTAAATTGACGAAAATGACACATCTTCTCTCTGTCCGTTTCCCTCTCGTCTCTCGTTTACCCCTTTACTTCGTTTTTCCCCTCTATTTTGGCGACCGATACGCGACGGCGACGGAAACGCTCTCCTCGAGGAACTTTAAAGCATTAGTACGCGAAGGGTGAGCGGATAGAAATAAATCGCAGTAAAACGAATTGGTGTGCGTAATCCGGACCGTCTTACTATATATTATCGATGAAAGAAAGGAGAGATCGCTGTTAAGTTTAATGAAATTTTTAGTGTCGTACGCTTCCATCATATATAGCTAAAATTTTAAATTAAATATTAAATTTATATATTTGCCTGAAACTAAATCAAACAATATCTATTGTCATTACTGAGAGATACCAATATCGAGAATAGTTATTTTTAAAAAATTATAATACCACTGAGCAAAGTATAATTTGACATGTTTTTATTAGTTTCTGTGTTGAAAATGAAAAATAATTATTTTACATATTAATGATTTATTTCTTTACGCAAAATTTATAGTAATGCAATGGCGACATCGTGTATCCGTCTGAAATTGTTGCTTTGTTTCAATCACTTTTCAAATAAATCTCGTATATTAATCTTGCCGGACCCGTCGCGGCAATTAAATCGTTCCGCTTTGGAACTTCGCGCTTGCATAACCGCGATTGCCTCAGCGCGACGAAAGAAAAGTTTCTCAATGGTCGACTATGCATCGATGTGCGAAAGGCCATTTTAAATAATAATCGCCCGGACACATGAGTGGCGAACGTTTCGAAACTGCAAAATGGGTCAACGTCCGATACAATCGGATAACAAGGTATTAAGTGATTACGTAGACCCTGGGGATAATTAGTGCGGCCGGCTAGCTCGTTAACGAACAACGTTAGCGTTTAGTAGTCGCGGAGTGTGGAGCAGAGCTGACGCGCGCGAATAAAGTATAGTTTATCTATAGATAAACCGGCTATCCTAACGGAGAGAACGTACGAAGGACTCCCGTCCGAGTGCGTCCTAACTGATTAAAACGGCGTGTCGGTGACGATAAGCCGCGCTCCGATGAATCCATGTCGTGCGTTTATTTGACATTCATGGGCACGCAACCGATCTCCCATCGTGTTAGACGACGTCTCGTAACTCCAGTTCATAAATCAGTTACTTCGTTTCCCCGTGCCTCGTTCGCCGTTCATCCGAATGCGCCGCCGAGAAGCCCGCAATACGATAAAGCAATTTACAACTACTCCTGTGTTCTTCGTTCCCTCCCCTCCTTCCTCCTCCACCACCCCCGGTCCGCCCTACGCGAGAGAGAAGTTTCTCTTGTCGTGTTGAAAGTTAGATGCTAATTTCGCGTAATTAACGCCCTTGGCTTTTAAATTATTTACGAGATAAATAATTTCGAGGGACTAAAATTCGCTATCGCTGGATTAGCAGTAACTGCCACCGGTTGAAAATCGGGACGCTTCGTCGACGAATAAAAATTGCAACGATGAAATGAAATCTGCAAATTAATACGATCAGCTTTTCGACATTAATCGCAGTCCTTAATTTTAGTCCTGAGGAATCCAAGAGTTTTTGTATGTAGGATATATTTTTTAATTAATCTTCAGACAATATATAATATTAAAAAAATTTATCTCTGTCTTTGTTTGATCTCATTGATAATCAGGTCGATTTGGCTATCGATATTTGATGAATTCGTCGTATCGATATTAAAGATTTATTAAGGGCGATCAAGGTTCCAGAGAACAGAAAACAGAAAAAAAAGAGTGGCAAGAAGTGGACGTCTAATAGGAGATAAAAATATCAATTTTTATAGAACTAAAAGCGCGCGGTACCGTAAATCCTTCTCATGCCTTCCCCTCACTTTTTTCCCTTCATTTCATTTCACACCTGCCGGATAACAATAATAGGATAAAATGATTACAGTTCCTCGGACGTTAATTCATTTCGAATGACGAGATGCTTTCCATACGCTCTCCGTCACGATCCGCGAGCGGGCCGTTAGAATATCATTCGCCCGCCGCGGCGGTGAAGCGAAGCGGAGTTGAAAACACGGGGGCTAATCCGGTGACGGATGGCGGCGGTGATCTGTTGCGTTTTAATCGTCCCCCGTGCGTACGCCGGCAAAATTTCATCCGGGCGCGCGAGGCTTCGCTTTATCACGCCGACCGAAACGCCGATATTCAACCGCGCCGCAGAGAGCCCCCGCTCGTCTTCTTCGCACGTATGCGCTCCTCTACTACCGTGTACGCGAGAAAATGTGCACGTGTGCGCGCACGAGAGGGAGAACGTGTGCGTTGTGCGTGTACGCGCGTACACGTTGAAAAAGCGACATTGTGAGAGACCGGCACGGTCTCACTCCGTCTCTTTCTCTCGTCGTATTTCACTTCAACTCACGTGCACACGTCGGCAATAGCATCTCTCCTCGCACTATGTGCTAACTGTTGCATTCTACATGCATACGAAGCTCCGCTTCTTCCTCTCTCTTTCTCTCCCCCTTCTCTCTCTCTCTCTCTCTCTCTTTCTTTCTTCCTTTCTTGCTTGCTTTTATCTTCTCTCTTGACTTGTCCGCTCCTTTCTGCTTATCGTCTCACCTTTCTTACATTTCGCCTCTTCTGGCTGACCGTTTCAACATTTTCGTTAGCTGTTATCCTATGCAGCGCCGCGCAGGATATGAAATATAATACATAAGAATGATATTGCTCTTCAATCCGATGGAAGTAAAAATCTCTCTCTGTGCTCATATATTTAATTTATTTCCTCTAATTTATAATGTATCATTGTGCGAATCGCTATGTGACTTCCACACACACGTTTGACATTTTAATTTAAAATTCAACAATATTAATTTAGTATGCGTTTTCAGCAATATAATATTTTTTATCTCAATCTTAGAGTACATTGTTCTGAAGTATACCATTTCACTTTGCTTCGTGTATCGTTCGTGGAACAACTCCAGAGCGACAGATCTAGAGAGATCCAAAGTCCTCTCTCTCCCCCTGGCTATCTGGCTTATTGGGCGCAATTGTGGATATTGCGGTTGCGTCTGCGATAGAAAATCGACGAATCTCGATGGAAATATAGAATCTCATTTTCCTATTGCCGACTCTTGCCGCACGGTCCGGTCCATCACTGTCGCTCCTTTGTCACTGACGAATCTACCGTGGCCCGTACGATAATATTTTGCGACGCGACTCTTCTCGCGGTTGTAACACTAGACAGTATAGAGCGATAAATGGGTCACCAGACAACGACTCCGTTGCCTCGTTTGGTGTCCGATTACCGCTTAGGCAGACGCGACTCCGACGAAAGTCTTGTTAGACGTCCACGACGCGGACGAAAAATATTGGAATGGGGTCCCGCGGTGCAAAAACAAAAATCGACGATTAATCAAATCTATTTGCTGATTGGACTTTTTAGTCTCGCGTTATTATTATCGTCGCGCGCGTTATTTCCGTGCGTCGCGCACATTAACTCGAGCTCTAAACTGATTCGCGAGAATGTACCGCGATTAATCGGATTGCAGGTCTACCACTGTCATGGTGTATGTCAGGTACGAGTCTCCTCGACCGGCTTCAAAGAGAGGTTACGATCGTCTGTGAATGTCGCGTCGGAGGTACCTTCTCCTCCTGAAAGTTTTCATACGCGTTTGTTGTTGCAAAGAATGGGAGCGGCTATTGTTGAAAATGATTGCTAGTTGCGAACTGTTGAATAATGAACGGTCGTAATTCCGTGCAGTAATGATACTGAAACTGAGATATCTCGTAAATGTTCGCATGGGATATTGACTCGGTCTACATCATGATTAATATCGTGACGTACCGTTCCGAAATTCTTTATCTTTTAATGAGGGAAATTAAAGAGACATTTGACAGTCGATATAGAAGTTGTTTTATTGAAACAGCCCCTTTTAAATATCTAAAAATATTTCAAGGAAAAATTAGAATGTGTATATTTAAGACTGGAAAAATTCCTCAGACGCGTTTTAACGCAAAGAAAATTATTCGCTCACCTTCACACATATTTTCCCGTATAAGATCAAAATACCTAGGTAGAAATGTAACTTTAATTTTCGAGCCTCGTCACAAAATTAATGTAGCTTAGAAATATTCTTTAGGTCTCGCAGCAGTTGCGCGCAGATAAAGAATCGGAAAAGCTTCCTTCAAAATTTCTCTCTATCTGATTTTTCTGTCTCTTCTTGATGATCGTTAAAAAAAAATGATTAGCTACAGACCTATCCGATCCTGTCTGTGTTACATGTGCACAGACGCGTGCACACAGCTTTACAATGTGCCGTTGAAGAAAAGGAAGCGGCCCCTTGGTAATGCATTGGCTGCTTCATGGCCGTTAGTAAGCCAGAACACTGAATGAGGAGAGAAAGAAAGAGAGAGAGGGAGAGAGAGGAGGGGAGGGAGAGAGAGAGGAAGGGAGAGGGCAGAGGGGGACAAAGAGAATGGCTGTAAAAGATTTGGGCAGCTGGTACCTCGGCCGCCGGTGTGTCTGAAAACCCTTCGGGTGATCATTTTCGAGGGCGCACGTCGGGCCTCGCAATAGGAGTCACTCCAAAAATCATCGCGAATGTGTTGTCTCGTCGGGGTATTATAGCGCGCGACCGTCGGCGAATATCGTGTCGGTCGGTGTCACGCGAATACGGGAAACGGGTCTTCTGGGTCTTGCGAGGGAATTCCGAGGGGGGAATGTGTCACGGTTTGGGAATTACCATTTTATTTCATAGAGCGCTAATTATACGGCTGGGCGATTGCGATCTTATGCGGGAAACGTGTAGGTGGCGTGCGCTCAAAACGTGGCTCGTGACTGTCTGTTAATACTTTCATGCTCAAGGAGACGCGATCAAGGGATCAGACAACAGCGACGGCAACAATAGGTCGCCATGGGAACTCTCGTTTCGCGCAACTTACTATTCATCGCTGCTTATTTTTATCCCGGATCGCCCCGTAAGATCGGGAATTTTGATACGCGCGACGAGTTCGCGCGCGATCGTCGTTCTCGAGCATCATTTCGAGTCATTAATGAGGCACGGCAGGCAGGCAGGCAGGCAGGCAAGGCAGGCATACCGCATTGTGCCTTCGCGAGAGACAGGCAACGCTCTCTTGTCGGTGGCTTTCGACATCCATCGTGTACGCCGGCGTCCTTCGCTCGGCTCGGAAACCGCTAAGCGGTCCCGGCCAGGTGAATGGGATTCTCGCGATCATGCAACAAAGCGACGCAGATAACTTGCGTCTAGGCGTGGACGCCTGCCTGTTTTTCTCCTTTTTCCGTCAAATCGCAATCGTCACGTTTATCCGACGAGCGAAACGAGGTCTGAAAGTAACAGCGATCTAGTTTTCCACGATGGCGGTTATGCAAACGGGAACACCATTAACGAGGCCGTCATTCGGCATTATTTGATCGGCTTCGCGCGCCGCTCGCTGCTGGATTCATTTGTAATGACAATTTTTGAATGCGCTTGCGCATTAGCGAAAGCGGGACAACATTCTCGTGTTATTACAATTGAATATATTGAAATAATAAGTTTTCTTAAATTATTATTAGATATCTAATTCAGATTTCACATTGTTTTATATAGTTCTCATGCGCCAATAATAAATTCCATTCAACGACAGCTTAATGAAGAAATTTGAGAATCGGTAGAGACAGAGAGAGAGAGAGAGAGAGAGAGAGAGAGGGGGGGAGGGCGGGGAAGAGAAATCTTCATATAAATCTAATTGCGAATGTTATCTATATTCGTATGAATTATTATATGTTAGTGTGCCGAGGATCTAAACCGATTCCTCATTGAACATGGACTTGGTAGGATAGAATGATGAATAAATTGCGGATTCACCAGCGCAACGCGCGTATTACGTGCGAGACGTAAATGAAATTAAAAAACTGTACTATTGTCTGGACCAAAATTTCGTTTAAGATAGAATAACGAGTTAAAAGTCTTTGGCTACGGTAGACGACAGAGAACGGAACTTCAAGCCAAACTCAAGGATTCTTTATCACAAATGCAAGGCTAAGTAAATACAAGAAGTTATATCTCTCGAGTAGCGGAGCACGTACTGATACGAAAAAGAGTTCTAGCGATTAAACGTTCCGAAGATTTCTGGAAGTTTCCGAAACTATTGATAACAAGAAATGAATTTTTATAATGCGAATTGCGGCACGTAACAGCAGGCCCGCGTGCCGAACCGTCGGCTACGGGCCGCTCGTTATCGTAATTACGACGCGATTATAGCGTAGTCGGAGACGTTTTCAACGCGGCCGAGTGCCAAGCGAGTTTCGGACAAAGGATAGCCTTGTGTCTCGTGAGAGTCGGTCGCGGCCCTACTATGGTCGGGGGACCAAGAGGAAAAGGGAGCGAGAGAGAGAGAGAGAGAGAGAAAGAGAGGGAGATAGAGGCTAACCATTTCCTAAGCTTCTACTGCCGTCTAAACTGGATTGCCATTGGTCGAAACGGGCCACCGATTAGAGAAGGCACCGCAGCGATATAGCAGCTTAGGAACCGAGGCGAGCGGCGGAGGGCCGTCGGGCTAAAAATCGCGGCTCCGCCATTGGCCGAGCGGGCCCCTCGAGGCCATTCGGTTTAGAATTGAGGAATGGTGCCGCTATATCCGCGGAGGACGATCGTAGAAAGTGGCACCGTTCTCGAATCTTCGCCGTTTTGATCTGCGTGCCGAGAGAGGCTAGGCGAGAGAAGCGCAAAAGTCGAGTTTTTCACTCCGGCAATTTTTCACTCCGGAGGATCGAATATTTTCTTTTTTTCCTCGCCGGTACTTTTTTCTTTCTTCATTCTCGTCGGGAATCGCGTAATGCCGCGCGAGAAGATTAGTACGTGGACCGAATTGTGGAATTTGATTTATCGATTCGTACCTTTCTTTGGATTATATTAGTGACGTTTAATATTGGACTATGTTCATGAATTACTATCGTTCATGAATTATTCAAGCCGAGTGCATTATGTAATGATGGTAATAGCGATAGTAACAGCTTACCACAATGTACTTCGATCAAGGTTCCCTAAATAATTAATCTTTCAACATTAACGCAGCGCGCTAATGCAAATCAAAACGTGAAAGACAAATATTTCCGAAAAGTGAAGTCGAAAATTGGAAAAACTGTGCGAGCGAATTATACAGTAACATATAAAACTAATTAGCATTAATAAGTAATCAAATGCACATTTTAATACTGTTTAAATACCGTTGGTGATAAATATTGGTGGTTTTTATGTAAATTATCACAATTATTATTAGTTTTTGGGATCTTTTGGTAAAAAAAAAGGGGTTTGAAATAAAAATTTTACAACTTTTGTCCTCATTTAAATAACCAACGTGTAAAATTGTTTTTTTGTTGCATTATATGTAAGTAAATTAATTGTATTCATAATCGTTTCAGCAAGATTCTGAGGAAACGGGCGGGAAATACCTATCCTTTTTTACTCTTTCAATGTAGCGACTCGACAGCGACTCGAAAACACGACGCGAAATCGTAGTCGTATTCAGCTCGTAAAACGGCCAATCTACACGTAGAGATAGATAATGATTTTATTCGACGAACCGTTTCCCGGCACAGCGTCATTGGTTTAATCCCGGGCGTGGTCACCCGCCCTACTTCTTCGTCTTCTTAAATGGCACGAGAGATAAGATTGGTTCGGCACCTCCTGCCTGGAATTTCATCCGAGGGCCGCGCCTGCAGTCTAATTACTTCTGGATGGAATCGATCAAGGACTCGGGGCCTCGCTTGTCGTGAATGTATAACGAGCAGCTCGCGCGGATGAAACAATCGCGGAAAACACGTAGACACCGACTGCGTTGTTTTCACGCGCGTCGTTTTCGTCAAGGAAAAGCCGTATTGACTCACTCGTTAGAAAATGCACGCACTTTGTAAATGGAGTAATGCTAATAGGATGATAATTCTAACGGAATGCTATTTTCACACGTTGTTAAAGAGATAGAAATTGATTTATTTACTTATCATTTAGCGTACCAAGTACAATAAAACCAGCAGCCGTGCATGAAAAGCGCGTAAAAATTTTAATACTTTTATATAATAAACATAATAGTTTTTAATTAGACGCGATATATATGTATAAAAATGTAGAATTGGACAAGGAATAATTATTCCGCCTTCTCGAACTTTTTGATGAAATATCTCGAGTCCTTTTAGAGAGAATTTGATTTATGATGGGGGACTACATCTCTTTCTGCTATATTATCTATATAGCAAAAAGAGATTATATTTCATTCATACGCGGAGCAGCGATGCGGTAGGATTATCAATGCACACGCGGCGCGAGTTCATGCTTCACCTCTGTTGATTGCGTGAGCAAGTGTTGCTCGGCTCTTAATAAAGTCAATCCAACGAAAGGATGTAGGATCCTCGCGGAGGAAGGGAAAGCGCACACCGTCGCTTTGGGGCTCGATGATTAATCTCGCGATAATCCGATCGCAGTCATCGCACAAATCATTTCGAGATAAGCGGCTTGCGTTGCATTGTCACGCGCATGATTCCGCGGAAAGCGCTGAATCGCCGGCAACTTCCGCGTAGCACGGTGGACTTTCGCGATTTTACGGTGCGCCCATAAATCCGACTTGTGGAAATTATCGAGAAGATATAAAACGCTGATCTCATTTCTCTCATCTCATTTCGAGTCTTCGAGCACTCGCATAAATTTTCGGAATGGGGGGGGGGGGGAAAGGAGGGAAAAGCAGCCGCTCGGAAATGCCCGAGACGCCGCGCCGCCGCCGGCGCGGATTTTCGCGTGGAGAGGAAAAATATTTGTCGGGCGGTCGGCGCGAAGTTGTACGGCCAGATTTTCATGACTCATTACGTAACCTTGAAGTTTGCACGCTCTAGCGCGACGATGACTCGGCCGATTCCTGCGGTCGTGATCGAGGCGTGCGCATCGCGCGGTTCTGAAGAAATTGCAGATTTTCCCGACACCTCCTCGCTAATGCGCAACGGCGTTTTTTCGTGATTCACGCGATCATACTCGGCGCCCACTCGCGGCGATTACCATTAAGATTTCACTGTGCGAATCGGACATTTGAATAGATACGACGCATGGAGACGAAGAGAATATTGAAAATGTAAGAACTGAACATTGGACAATTGGAGTTTGACTTCGAAAGTTATCAATAGCAATAGATCGTATCGAATATTGAATTTCTTAATTATATTATTAAGATATTTGAAAGTTGTACACGGAACTCGTCACGATTGATTAACTTCGCGGTATTATTTAATCATTCATCTCGTTGCGCATAGTGTGTATCTAACTGTCATCATTTATCAGACTTTGCTACGTTGCGCGTAATTTGCATCTGCATTTAAACATCCGATTATCGCACTATTGACGAAAAATTAATGTTCATCGCGATAATGCGCCGTGTATACCTACGCTTCCCCTCCGCGCCCGCTGTCCCCACGAGTCTTAATTAACGCATCGTTCCTTTTTGCGCGCGCGCGTTCATCGTCAATGCGTTATCGCAAATTTGCAGTGCGATAAGACGCCTCGTCGATAAGCAATTAACACTTCGTTGCTCGAAAGCGCGTCGCGCGAATCACTTGTTACACGAGAAATTTGGTTAATTGATGCGGAATCTCGTAAAATAGAAGAGAATCAATAAATTAATGTAGCCTTTTTTGTGTGGTGCAGATCGATTGAGATTCGGTGTCGATCACGAGGTCAAAAGGTCGACAGAGAATTATCTTAGGACACGTGCAAGTGATATTAACAATTATTGATCGCGATATTTTTGTTGATATCATCAATGAGTGCTCTTTTTTTTTTCGTGTAAAAAAAACCATTCCTCTCACACATGTTCGCCGAAATACGACATGTACGACGTTATCTGATATTTCACGACGGCTTGCAATTGCGATCAACAGTGAGTCATTGCAGGCGCGCGAACGCGAAAGCTTGTTCGCGCGTTTTGCACAGAGTACGGTAAGGTGGAAGTATTGTTTGGTTTATCGAGTCGCGCATAAGAATCACGGCGCGTCTTATCGCAACCTAAAACTTTACCGCTGAGGAATGCGCTGGCGAAATGCAGGCGCGCATCTTCGTCGATGTCGATCCAACTGGTATCCGTCGAGCGGAACAGAAATTACAGTGAGCATAAGGCAAACTGTTGATCCGTGCAAGCCTAATCTTTTAGGGAATTTTGCAAATATCTTCCTGTGCGTTTTCATAATTTTCATTAAATTGGATTTTCCGGATTACGATAAATTTATTTTTCTTTAATAAGTATTTTTCTTTATCGAGATACACTTAAAAAGTATACGTTCTAAATTTGTTCGAACGTATCGGATTTACGCAGATTATCTCTTTCGGCAGGTTTTGCAAATTAATTGAAATGAGATAAAAGGTATTTCTTACGAGGAACGTTATTGAATAGATTTTTACTGCGGTATCTTTAACGTATTTGCATTATGCTATAAATATTACATTATATCGTCTCTTATCAACAAGTAAATTTTATGATCCGCAAAAGTGGACTGTCATAGAAAATTTATGACAATGGTAAATGTCGAGTAGAAGTGTTGAAAAGTTTACTCAAGCTGAGCTTTTGTGCAAAATAATATTTTTTTCGAACGGTTAATTCTAATCCGATTCAGCCGACGGACGGTGCCGCAAAGAGAAATTAGTTTAGCTTACTCGTATAATCAATTTCATTTCTAAAACCAATTAAAACCCGAAAAGTGAATCGTCGTTGCAAATTATTTCACTCGCGGAGGATATTAAAACGCAAGCCGCTACCGTAATTTTTTTCGGAAATGACGGTAAGGGTGTAAGCTCTACTTAAAACCGCGGAGTTAAACTCGTCCCTGACCGTAATGTCAGTCGTGCGTTTTTCTGACACAAGCATGCGCAAAACGCATATTACATACGCGCATACATCTTGCGGTGTGGCCGACGTGGATCCAGTTCGTGTTTCCGCAAAGCGCATTATACCTGTATTTGATAAGCTGCGTGGAAGTAGAGCGTTTAAATAATGGCCGCACACGTCGACGATGGGATAGCACGATGGGCGTCGCCATTCGTTCGAAACGTTCGACAAACAATAATAATTTATTCAGATGTTTTTCATGCGCGCTTCCAAGCGACTGCGTTAATTCGAATGCTAGCAAGTTGTCTCGGTTTATTTTCTTTTGTACGCTCGCGTACACAAAGACGGCGAACTTAAAGAGGGAAAAAATGTAGTGAGCAATTTCATTTTTTGCATCTTTAGGCATTTGAATATTATTTTCAGGATAATTTCCTTTTTGAATTGTACGAGTTAGATTTTGCTGCATAATTTGTTATACCTATCCCTTTTTGGATTTTTTTTATTTAACTACTTTGAACGATTAAATTGAAAAGTTTAATTGAAAAAAATTGCCACTTTGTAATTAATTGTTCCTTAACTTATAATATTTGCCTTATAAATTATGAAGTTCATACTCACATGTACAATTGCTATTATTTCTCTAGGAATATCTTTTCATCTGATTAATTTTATATAATCTAGAACAGCTTTTTGAATAGTTTTTACAATTACAACAGCTAAAGATAGGAAATAATGTTATGCCATTCTTGTTTTAGTTGTTTCTAATTATATTTCTAAACTGTTGTGTAGTTCCAAATTGGGAAATGATGTCGCGAGTTGAGAATGAAGGATTAACATTTTGTTCGCTTCAACACGTACGTTGGTATAATTGCGAGCTATCCGAGGTGATCAATGGTGTTCCCGTTCTTCGCGAGGTAATTCGCGCTTATTCATGAACTCAAGCGAAACCCACGATATATCTTCCGCGATCACTATGCTCCACAGCAATTCCCGAAATTTGTATGCGTTTCACACGCTAGACCGTCCGTCCCTTCGCGCTGAAAATCAACTTCGCTACTTGTTCCAACCTTTCTGTCAACTTCGCTGGAGAACCGGTTAACATGCTAATGCCGTTACATATTAATTACCATTAATGCCGGTGAGTATACTCGGTATCCTGAAAACAAACTTGTAACCAATTGATAATAAATTTAAGTGACAAGGCTGCGGGCGATCGTACTCACGAACCTACAATTGAAATCGTAATCGCGCGAGTGGGCGCAAATCCAGTTTCGTGGACGTCACCAGAATTAGTACTAATTTTTTTACATTGCCGTGTTATTGAATATATTTAAAAATTTCGACACGAAATTAATTCTGTGTATTATATTTTGCCGTATTACACAGATATCTTTAATATATTATTTCTACTGGATTTCAAATAAATTGAACTTTCTTTTCTCTGAAAGTCACTTTTGTGAAAAATTCGAATGGAGAATTGCTTGAAAACGGTAGCCTGAAATTTATATCGGCTGGCGCATAAAATTTTATTTTGCAAGACAATTAGAACGATATCCACATACCTCGTAATATGCAATTGTATAGTTATCAATTTCTTCTGTCGCGCATCGGTCGCTAATATAGGTGTAAATCAATAACACAGTAATTATCGAGCGAAACGCATAATTAACGACTGAACTAATTAACGGCTAAAACGCATAAGACTCATTACGCTCGCGAAATTCGAAACGGCGATATGTGTGTGATCGAACAACTTCGATTCCCGAAGTTTGCTCGGGAGATACGCGACGACAGATTATTTCGGACCGCGCAGGCACGAGGGTGCGCACTTCGAGGAAAATAACACGATTAAACTAAACTCCGATACGCGCCGTTGAGCCGGGCGATAATAATTGCGGCTGCGGAATAATTAGCCGCGCGCGAATGTCCATTTGCGTGAGATAAACCGACCTTAGCAGACTTTAATTTAGAGAAAGAGTACTAATGTACTTTCGAAATTGTTTTCACGATTGTACCGCTATGAATCGAGGCCTCGTACTCTGCTTCTCGTCCCCCCTACCCGCTTTTGATGCATCGCTGTAATCGCCGTGAATCAAGGATATTTGCCTTTCAACGATCTTCAACGTAGCATCGTTTTATTTGGTAAAACTATGCACATATTCGCGAGGTTCACTCGTTTGAATATCGTTGCGTGCAATTGTGCAATATATACATTAGAAAATCTCGGAAGTTCCGTTATGATTCAATTACTTATTCATTTAATACAGAGGCGATAGTCCTTTATGAATTTACGAAGGCAAAATAACACCCGTTATTTTAAGCGTGTCGAAAATTTGCCTCTGAATTTTCCAACGGTACTGCTTTGCCACAAAGAGCCGTTGGTCCACTGCGGATTGACCCCAAATTAAGCGGTACGATAACACGTCACACTGCATCCTAGGGGTTTTTCGTTATAATGAGGTTTATACTTTTAGAAAAATATTTTTGTGCAAAGCGTTACGTGGAACAATGTAACAACGATCTCTTTTATGTCGGCACAATTTTTCTATATCGCGCTCTCCTTCTTTTTTTTTTACGCGTTCGCGTGAATTTCGTAACGCGCCGACCTAATTAAGCATCCGTCCGTCTCTCTGTTGTAATCGTAAAACGATTCGTCGAATATGAATTAGATCCGAATCGAGCGTGTTAGCGCGAATCGGTCCACACGCACGGGGCACGGCCGGCGAAAGCGTCGAAATTCCAAGACATACCGAATCGTGCGCGAATGAGCGGTCGGATCGATCCGGGGTGCAATTTAATTTGCGAATTCCCCGCCGTTCCGCGGAAACAACGCGTTTCGCAGAAACGACGTGCCGTGGTTGACCCGCGACCGACTCTTTGCGGCCCTAATGACCGTCCCGCCGCGCGGCAAACGGCAAAATCAATTCAGCGCTGGCGAAGGCGGGCGCCATGAAAAATCGCCGCCGGACTCGATTCGCACGCGATATATATATTTTCACATGTGCGCGCGTTGCACGTATGTACATATACGCGTTCGCGATCGTAAACCCTTACGGGGACGTAGAGGCGTCGCACGTCCGCGCCCGCACGTCGTGCGAAACCTATTGCACGTGGTGCATCGTACACACGGCCGAGTACCGATTGGCGTGACGGTACGTTGCATCCGCGGCACGCGCGCCGCGATACGGGGTGTCCGTCGAGAAGCGCGGCTGATTGGCCAGTAAGCTGCAATTGGTCGGCTGCAGTCGATTTGCGTTTGATCGGGGGAAAATGCCCTTTGAGAGTCAGAGGCCGACGAATCGACGTGCAAACGCCATTTTCCACGCGTTATCAGTCAATGAAATTTCCGCAATAATTGTTTAGAATATCGCGAGAGATTAGGAAGGAGGAAAAAAACAAGCGATAAAACGTGTGATACCCTGAAGAAAGAAGTATTCAGTTTTAAGAAGTGTTTGCAGAGTGATTTTTTATGTCTGTCTCCGATTTTTAAATGTGCAAAAGATTTGAAACTGAAATCTTTAGCAGTTTTTAATCTAAACACCGTTTAAAATTGAAACGTTTTTACATTTGAAAGAAACGGAGAGAGAGAGAGAGAGAGAGAAATAAAACACTTTAATATCCTTTACATCTTTTAAAAGTTAAGTATTTTCTTTTCAGTGTAGCTTTGATCGAAAAATATTATAAACAATGTAAGAATGTGACTTGTGTAGGATGATTCGTCGTTGTCCCGTGATGTGCGTTATTCAAGCCCGGCGAGGCGAGCTTGAACGAGCTTGATAAGTTCCCGGAAGTTCTAAGTATGATTTCAGCAGAGAGACGTGAAAATATAGCCGTAGCGAGGAAACGTTTGGCGCAAAATTAAATTTCGAACATTGCAAATTAAATCGTTTTCACGGTTCTTCGATGACGAAATGTACGACGGGATCACGGAGCTTTTGCTCAAATGAATATCGAATACTGTTTGCTAAATTAATGAACGAGCGAAAAACACAAGCTCGCGCTGGCGGGCATATTTCCGCGATGTTAAATATTTATTCAGGAAATTAACATCCGTCACAAATGCGCGTGTATCGCAGCGTGCTATGGCGTGGCTCTGATAATTGTTTCGACTAGCATAAATATCATAATTTGTAAAATCCCGCTGATGATTAAACAGCATCCGCCGGCGCGCGAAACTGACGCTCGGAGAGATCTTTTCGACGGGGCGGGCACTGCCGGCGACTGCGGCAGAGAGCTGGCAGGCACGTCAGCCAGGCGCGATAACAGTCAACTATTCGGCCTTTGGATAAGGAAGTGAAAAATCCCGTTATCGCCATCTGTATCGCGAGCCATTCTGGGGAGCGGAGCGGAATTGTAACTGGCGTGAGCGAATTGTGGCTGTCCGTGAAATGTAAAAACCGACATCTTCGAGATATCGAGCGCGTACAAATGCAATTTTGAGTAATTATATAAGCAGATAGCGGAGTATTATTTTTCCTTGATATTCTTATACCTCCCTCGATACGTCTACTCGAGAGAGCCGAACGCGAAAAAGTTCCCTTCCCCCCCCTTTTTTTTTCAGCCGCGAAACTTTCGCGACAGCGCCCCAATAATTGCACTTTATTACGCGAAGATCGGCGGAACTCTAAGGAAAATTACGCTTTCCATATAGCCTTTTAATTCGCACAGGGCGTTTACGCGTTCAGAGCAATGAAAAGGATGATTAATTATATTAACACGTTTCGTTCCTGTGCATGTGTAATTGAGTATCCTCGGGCATTCTCAAATGCCCCGCGATTGCGCTTCGGTAATTGTGAAAATTTCACCTCCTCGAATAACAATTTCCGAGTTATCAACAAAAAAAAAAAAAACCGAAGAAAAAAGAGTCGTTTTTGCAGATGCGGTTTTGTTTTTTTGTGTGTTGTCTCTCTCTGCCAAGCGCGCGCAGCCACGTGTCCTTCGAAAACCACCATGTCCGGTTACTCAATCTCGCGCGGGATCTGCATATAATTTCGCGTGCGATTCTCGCTGTTGGAGGGACTACGTCCCGGAGCTACGGACGCGCTACGTCCGCGTGCTTTTCTCTGGAACCTTAATCATCGTCCATCATTTCCTGTGACAAACAAGTCGGCCGCGCGCATTATGCGGCGATGCGCGTGCGTGAATTCGCGCAGCGGGCTAGATATCGTCATCCGCGGCGCGGGTACATTCCACGATTATGCAACCGCGATTATAAAACCGCGTGCCACTTTAGTGCATACGATTATGATAACGACAGTTAACATTCGGAGAAATACACTTTGACAGGCTTATTGCCTCCGCTTTTGGCATACGTGGTACCACGTAGTTGTTCGGAACTATTTCAGTTCGAGACTGATAAATGACAACGAAATATCGAATATGCTCATTATATCCAGCGCACCGCGCTCCGACAGACTAAAAAATACTCTTCGAAATATTTTAGCGCTAGGAAATTTCTCATCCGTCAATTAATGAGCATATTTGATAAAAATCTATTATAAAATATGTGTATAGATGTTATGTATTATTTTATTTTTGACAGTTAGGAGCTGATAGGTATTCGAAAATTGTACCGATCCCAAATCTGTTTCATTGAACGCGTATGGATTAGCGCCGAATGTCCGTTTGCTTTATCGAAAGCGCCTACTTCTTTCTATGCGGGTTGCGGGTAACCGGTGCACATCATTGTTTGATGTAGTTGCGGTGGTGTCACAGGTCTGGAACGGGTAGCGGAGGAGTTGATGGGCCGTAGGAGATGGAAGCAATACCAGGACACCCTGTACAGCGGCACCCGCAGCAGCGAATCACAGCCCCACCATCGGCTTTACCCGGCGTTGTCGTCGTCCTGCAACCCGATACCCGGGAGCCTGGACCAGATTGGGCCGCAGCTGCATCCCACGTCGTTGCCGTCGACGGTGCTGACGACGGCGACGACCACGACGACGACGACGACGGCGACGGCGACGGCGACGGCGACGCTCGCGACCAACGTGGTGAAACAGGAGAGCCTGCAGAGGCATCATCTGCAGAATCACCATCACCATTTGTCCACGCCGGTCCAGGATCATCTACAGCTGCAACAGCAGCAGCAGGAGGATTCGCGCCGTCTGAGGCCGGGCGAAGTCAAGGTCGAGACTGCCGACCGCGAGGAGGCCGCGGAGGGTGCCGCGCGGGAGGACACCTCGACGAGAACGGCGGATACGGCGACGACGGCGACGACGACGACGGCGGAAGTAGCGACAACGACGGCGACGGCGACGACCACCGGGATCGCGACGGCCACGTCGACAACGACAACGGCGACGGCGACCGGCACGACGACGATAGCGACGAGACGACGGCGCGGACGCCGGCAAAACGACGGGGAAGACGTCGACGGGGAGGAGGACGGCGACGAGAACGACGAGGAGGCGGGAGGACGGGGCCAGAACGAGGCGGAGAAACGGCTCAAGCTCGACGAGGAAGCCGACAGGTCGGCGGTCAGCCCTCTCAGAACGGAAAACGATCGTGCGACTCGGGATCATCCGACTGCCAACGCTACCGACACGGAAGGGACCAAGGTTGGTATATACGATAACGAAGTAATAATAAGAGCCTCTCTGGTTCTCCGATTCCTAATTTGCTCTCTCATCCTTTTATTTCCTCATTTTAGGAACGAACGGAGGAAGTCGCGTTGGAGCGGGCACCGGTAACGCAGGGCTTACTGAGGGTAAAGAAAGAGGAGGAGTTACAGGAGGTACCGGGTTCTGGTGGCAACACCGCGTTATTGACGACGCCGGCGACGGATTCGGAAGGGACCAGGTCGGGGCTGTTATGCCGCGACGGGAACGCGGCCGTGACGAGCGTCGCGACGCCGTTTCTCCTTGGAAGACGCACGAGCCCGCCGCCGGAGGACTGGAAGCCTCTCGACAAGTGTTACTTCTGCCTCGACGGCAAGCTACCCCACGACGACCAGCCGCCCCTTGTAAGTACTCTCTCGGCGAGTCTGCCGGGTGTGAGGTTGCGCATGGCTGAGCATCGACCTCGTCCTTCATTGCTAATTTTGTGTAAAGATTATCCGCGATGGGGACGGCACAGACGGGAAATGAGAGCAAACGGAATGCATAAGTAATATTTTCCTCGCGCGGAATTCGGATCCTGAGATTCTGCGATCCTACGACGAACGCTTCGGATGAAATGTATATACCGATAGTCTTGTCGATAATTTTCCTCGGGACACTACAGAAAAATTGGCGCACGTTAACGCTGCTGTAATACGCGATCGCGTCTTCATTGGAGTTTCTTTACACCTTCGTTCTACGCCTCTGTTGTGCGTCACGGTTTGAATTTAAGACTTTTGATTAAGTCGAGCGTACCTCGTACTTTGGCGTCGGCCGCACCACCGCCACCTCGCCAGCCTCTCTCTATCTTTCTCTCTCTCTCTCTCTCTCTCTCTTTCTCTCTCTTAGCTTTGATCGCTTTGACGCGCCCATAAAAGATTCACGAGGACTCGCGAAGCGGCGGTGCACCTTACGTGAAATGAATTCGATCAGAATTCGATCCTGCCGCATCGCTTCTTCTCGCGGATCTCACCCTGGTGCCCCTTTTCTGTCGTCCGACCAATCCGCCCGGCTATTCAGTCGGACGTTCTTTTCGTATCGCGCGAGCCGGGATGATACGTTTCTCTGCGTTGTGCCCCGCAGAGTCCGCAGAGCGACAGTAGCAGCAGCTCGCGATCGGCGGAGTCACCGATGTCGGTCCAGGTGGATCCGATGGCGGCGTCCGTGGTCGCCGCCGCCCTCAGCGGCACTTACCCCACCTTGCTGCCTCAATGGTGCTTACCGCCGAGGGAGGCGCCCCTCGTTGGGGTGCAGGCCCATCAAGACAGCGCCGCGGCGGCCGATCAACCGCTCGATCTCTCGGCCAAACCCAGAAATTCTCAGGTAAGTTCGAGACCGTTCATTCTGTCGCGTAAAAAAAAAAAGAAAAAAAAACGCACTCGGTCTTTCTCCTCAGCTTTGTCCTTATTCTCGCTACGCTCGTTTGTGTTTATTCCGGACATTGAATTTGCGACAAGAACGATCGTACGTTGCGTGGTTCACCAAGTGTTTGATGAAGGATCACATAATGAACGGAGACGATTGCAAACAATGTGCAAATTATCCGTAATTGTTATTCATATTTTTTTAGTGGGCTGTCACGATACGACCATTATTTACGCGACGATTGTTACTTCGTATATTGCTGAACAATAATTCCTTTCATATAGTGTTTTATTAGTGCTTCCTAGTCATTAAGTGACTAACGCTGACGTCTAAGTAACTAGGCTGTATGCTTGTGTAATATTAGTTATTTATTTGTTTATTTAAGTCACTCTTGACGATTCTCTTGTGCTAATATCATTATCCATTTGTTTGTTTAGGACAACAACATATCTCTATTGGAGCAACAGAAAATACCTCTGAGAATGCCGACAGGCATCGATCCCAAGACTATCCTTAAGTAAGTAATCTTTTAACATTTCCTAACTAGTAGAACTAATGTTGGAAATATCTTACTAAATGACAATCGATTTCTACATTAGTCAGAACGAATAAATTAACGCGACACGTAACGCAATGTTTTTAGTTTAAATTATAGATACATGTTATGTATTATTCATTCAAAAACACACGCTTATATTCGATTTGTCACAATGTGATAAATAGAGTTAAAATTTAAATGAAGAAAATTATTTATAAAGCAATCCTCTAATCAATAACACAGAAATAAGTTTAAATAATTCCATGCAAAAAATTCATGTTCTTCATTTAACTATTTTAATTTTGCAGTTTTATTTTTTCACAAATTTTATTCCGTTTTCTTTTGTAAACAAACTTAATATGATGTAAAGGAAGATCGTTAATACTGACAGTATAAACCTTGTAAAGCAGCACCTCCTCCGGAAATTAAACATTGCGCTGTGTATCAATACCGATAAAAACGTTAATTTTGGTTTATGTTTCAAAACATTAATTATAAAAAATATGAAGAAGAATGATAAAATTTGATAGAAGAAATTTTCTAGTTTACATTTATGCTTTTAAAATTTTATTTTTATCGTTTAAGAAATATATCTAAAAACAAAGTAATACGTCAGTATTTGTTTCTCTAGTAATGCTAAAGTATCAAAGCGATAAATATATGATAACAACTACAACTTTACATTTAAAGTGATGAATTAAAAATAGTAAAGGCTCTCTCTCTTTCTCTCTCTCTTTTTCTCTCTCCCCAAAAGTACGCATTAGAATAAGAAAAAGTGAAATATCAACTTGCACGAATATTCGACTCCGACAAGAGGGCGTTCTTCCCCACACATTGGAAAATTGTCGTTTGTCAATGACAATGAGGCGTCGTTCCGGCGTTATCGCGCAACTCGTTTTGCACCTCGAGGCGAGTCACCGATACGAATATGCATTCCGTATGCGAGTGTGGAGGGGAAAAAGAGAATACGATCCGCGATCGCATTCCGTAGCGAACGTTCTTCGTGATCGAGTGGCCGTTTAAGCCGGGCCGGGCGGGCGTTTCGATAAGGCGTCGATTAAAACACCGTCGGCGAACGACTTTCGAAAATCGCGAAACTGACAGCCAGTCGATCCGGAATGCCGTCGCAATTAGGTGCCAATCACGCGGCCGGGCATAACCGTGATTTATCTCCCTCGTAAAGACGTCATGCGCGACAACGGCAGAGGGGAATCGTATCGTTCTCGCTCGACACTAGTGCGGGCTGATCGAGTTCGTGGTTCGTGTGCTGCTTTTTCGGATTTATCGGGAAATATACGGAATATACGGAATAAAATCAACAATTGTTGTGATATAACTAAAATCTTAGAGATTTATCTTAATCGACTTGTAATTAAAAAATATATTATTAGTTTTTTTTTATAATTACCGAAGTTATCATTTCTCATTATTTTACGAAAAAATAAATTCGTGTCGTATTAAAGTTCTTTATGCAAGTTTGTGTTGCATTGCATATATATGTGACTCGTAAAGCTCTGTGCTATAATTAGTAAGAGATAAACAGGATTATAAGTAAAGAGAGCTGTAATTATCAGAACCCAAGATCGTGGCGAAGCTCAAGTTCGCTAGATGAACTTGTTCTATTGAGTCGATCGTAATAATACCAATGCGAACATTCGATTATCCTGTTAGAGATATATGCTGTATTCTCTGGAGGGAAGATAATAATACTAAAATTAATACAGAGACAAACATGCAAAAAATATTATCTGTAAAATTTACTAATAATCTAAAATTAAAACATGTTTTTATTGATCTATATAACAATGAAAACGGTATATTTAAAACAATATATTTCATTGTCATTGTTAAATTAAATTATTTGATGTCGCGAATGACTCTCAATTTTCTGCATGGGTGCGATATTTTCCTCGTGATTCTTGGTTATCACACTGCTACAATGAAATGATGATAATTCCAATGGGTTGTGAAAAATTTATGTGTTGGGATAAATAAGGTTGCATTACAAATTCAACGAGCCGTTAGTTCCCGTTGCATTAACTTGAAAGCGATTACTGATCTTTCGGCTGATCTCGCAAGAATTTTGTATTTTCTTCGCTATATTGATAATGAGAATCATTTTTATTTACATATCGTCATCATTCACGACGATGTGTTTTTTAATTGATGATCAATTATGTTTGATGCCACAGCAGATTACGAAAAAAATTTAGTACGATTAATTTGATAAAATTTAAGCTTATAAGATATTTAATAATCTTAATCAGATTTAATCTCTGCGATCTTTTTCCTCTTTTATTTTTTGACAATTTAATTGGACAGAAAGATAAATAATAGCAATTTTTTAATTCGTTTTTTATTTATTAATTGAGTAGATAATTATTTAAAAATTAATAATTTCTTACTTATAGTAGACTGTGTTATATATTACTGCAAAGATGTGTTGGAAAATAATTTGTGGCAAATTGTAAGTGCTTCATAATATGAAGTTTAAGTTTGTAAAGATATTTTCTTTGCGAAGAAAATACAGTAATATATTTTTTCCTGTGACGTAAAGAGAATAATACATTCTTTGATTAAACTGTCACAACTAGGCAGGTCGCTTATTGCCTGGCTCTCACATATAAATGTTTAATGTATATCGTGCTTCAGTGTTTTAAACTGTACGAAAAAATTTCGTTGTAATACGTTTGTGCGATCGCGGTAAGCAGCCGGGTATCCAAACCGTAATAATACCGACGAGTTGCTTGAACTTTACAACCCTTTGAGCTTTAAACTGCTATACGTCTGCGGTACGTACCTCGATAAATATTTAAGCAGTCCGTTTCACAGAATCGATGCAACTCGGTTGCGGTCTCGAATGCGAAACATGATGGAGTAAATTTCGTAAACCTATTCGCACACCTAAATAAATGACAACAAAGGGAAAAGTTTTATACATATTTTATTTCGCTTTTTTGTCATTACGAAACAGATTAATTATGGAAATATCATATTTATGTAATTCCCTCTCGCGTATATTACTTATGTTAAAATTTAGGATTATATATAAATATCGGATTCAATTACATTTTTGGTTAAATTTCATTTTATTTTAAAAGATTAAAGTTTTATTCTAATTTATTAGATTCGTTGAAAAGATGTGTTTTATCGATGAATAAAGATATTGGAAAGTTTAATTTTTATCTCGAAAAGTTAAGATCTTTTTTACTGTTGATCTAATGGTAATTTTTATCTTTGTTGTTTCGTTGATTTGTGAAAAATGAAAATGATCGGTAGCTCAAGCGAATCGAGCGTGCCAGATCATTGGAGGCGTACGTTGCCCTCATGTTTTCGCTGTTTTCCCTCGTGGAACATTTTACGCATCAAATTTTTATCATCGTCTATTATTAGTCCACCGTAATCTGCACCCCCTGACATATCGAAGATGCAGAGTACCTCGTGTATGTCGCGGCGCGTAATGAACGACCGTAAAGGGGAGACTGGAATGCGAGAAAGAGAGAGAGAAGAAGCAGGATAGGAAAGAAACGAGAGAGAAGGAGAAAGAAAGTTCCAAGAGAGAAAGAAAAGAAAGAGGCGAGAGAGAGAGAGAGAGAGATTTGCGCCGACGCATATGCCACTGCGTAATTAACGATAAGATAGGACCGTCAACGAAACCGTTAAGTCGAAATTGAAGCCCAATTTATGCCGTGTTGATGTCTTTCCTTTTATGGATGTCTAAATTTGAAGCTTGGCAGATCTAGGAATATAAACCTATAACTGTACTGTATTACAAAAAAATTATAAATGTGACGAAAAATGATTAGAATAATTAATTACTTTGTCACTTTTCTGAAGAGTGAAAATATAATATTTAAAAATCGTAAGAAAAGAGTTTATCAATTGTTTGTATTAAATGTGTCATATAAAATCTCAGATACCTATGATCTTACTTATAATTACGTAGAAATTTCAAGTAAAGCGAGAATGTAGATCGTTAATGCAGTCTTAGCGCGTGCCTATATGAAATTCATGTGATTCTAGGTAACGACAAGTTTTTCTACTTGGCGTTGTCTTTTAGCACTTGTCTATAAACTGATATTATGTAACAGGACTAGTTTGACTAATTTCACACTTTTCTTTCAACATTGCCATATTATTATCGGCTCTTGGTTACGATTTTTTATGTTTCTTTTATGTTTATCTGTGTTTAAAATTTGTTACGTTAAATATTAACAAATTGTATCCAAGCAGAGCGTAATTATTATTTTACTTTAGACATTTTTTAATGGCATTATATATATTAATATTGATTAATGAACATTTAGCATTGTTGTTTTATAGCTGCAAGAAATAGCAATATTAATAATATAAGTTAAAACTCTGTGGTACGAGAAATATAAATCGACCGATCAGATTTAAGAACGTGTCGTCTCTCGAGGCAAGTAGAAACGAAATTAGACGTACAGTTCGCACTTGCGCGTCCGCGATACTGAAAAATAGGCGAGCTGCAATAAAACTAGACACCGGGCACTGAAGTAAAACCGGTTCGTAGAAGGCTTTGGAGAAGGTTCGCTGGCCAAAGAGATATTGACGCCGCTGCGAAGGACAAGATTACGACTATCTGGTTCGCGATTGCGTGAGCCTTGTGATTTACGCGAGAATTTACTAAACCGAACCATCCAGTTTGAGCATGGATTCATGGTTTCCGGCATCTGTAAATATGTCGACGTTAAAGATATCTATTTTAATGTTTGTTTTCAGCAAAATTGCTCAAGATAATTTCTCATATCGAGGGATCTTACGTTATTGCACGGAGAATTTCTCAAGTTGAGGAATTCGTTCTTGACACAAATTGCCGTGTTGCACTGAAAAATATAATGTTTGCAATGCAATGCCTCTGTCGCGCGGAGGTGTGCGATAAAAAAAGAAGAGAGGTCCGGCGCGCCGCGGCGCGAGGGCACGGTGTTTTTACGGAAATGCGCCGTAGTCGATGAGATAAAGTCTAAATTCCTCGCGGTTAGATACGCGTACCGCGTCGTTTTATTTGGCGGACGCGAATACCGTTCTCTTCGCGAAATTACGCGACGACATTACTCGAGGAACGTTGAACCTGAAACGCACATGGAAACGCGCGCCGACCGAGTTTCCGACGTAGCCGCGTATCGTTCGTGAAACCGCAGACGAGTCGACAAACAAAAATCGCAGATAAATCAACGCCGGTCGATGACTACTGACGTAGCGGGACCTATCCGGGAGGCCAACCGTCGGACGAAACTGCACTTTTATCAGCGGCACAGGTCGACGAACTTGCAACGCAGGGCTCTACGGTGCGAGCGGGGGTGGGACGGCGAACGGGGGGGGGGGGGGGAGAGCGCGAAGCGCGCGATGATTTCTTACGCCTAATCTTATCGTTGCGCTCCGTGACAAATTACACCGACCCGATATCCATCGCCTTCTTCGTGCCACGTCGCGTTCTTTTATGCGAGCGCGAAATATTACTGGATGCTCTCGCATCGAAAATTCATACTCCTCGCATATTTAGCGCGAGGCGATTAGGTGCAAGCGACTTTTAACTATTAGACCGGTCGGAAAAATTTATCGTTGCGCGAAAATAACGCCGGAAGGAAAGTCTTTGTTGCTTTTTTTGTAAATTTTTTATTACTGCTCTCTAAATTTTTATTAAGTTGAATTGCGTTTGCATTATTGTTACTGATATTTAAAGATGGCTTTGGATTAGTATTTTATTATTTAACTTTACTATAAGAAAGTATGGAAAATTACATAAATAATATGTATAAAAGTTACACAATTTATAGTGAAATGTGTAAATTGTTTAATACTTTTATTTCTAATTGTTAAATTTTTATACTACATGGAAAATTACGTTAAAACAATTAAAGATAGAAATAGTAAACAAATTAATAATGTAATACATCGTTATTATAAATTGGGTAATTTTACATATTTTTTTAGAATGTTTTTCTTTATTGTGATCTGATTTATGATCTGATACGATGTATTTTTATACAAAAAAGCAAAACTTTTATAATGAATGTGTTATGACGTGGACATTTTTTAGAATAATTTGCCGCAATAAAATGGCGCTACCTCGGAGACATAATGTGTTACAGGAAATGGCGATGTGCCGACACGAAAATTTATGATAGCAATAAAAAGAAAATTCCAGCTAATTGATATTAAAATTATTCATACACGACTTGTGCCTTCTGGCAATTTAACCGGTATATATAGTGTTTTATTTTTCTTAGCATAGATAAATCGCACTCGTATTATATATGTATAAATACCGCTGCGAAATGATATTTATGTAAATAAATTACATATTTAAAGGGGCGCAAATGCACGCGTGATGCATTTTTTTCGCTAAAAATCGATTATGAGTACGTAATGCTCGAAATTGTCGCGTTAACGCGTTTTTCAGTCTGTTCGTTTGAAAAACCTAATTTGCATGGCTCGATGTATCCCCCGAAGCCAGGATCAAAGCTGTACGGATTCGCAATTCACCATTGGCACGACGTCAAACACGTGCAGGCGCCGAGACGGCCACGTGGCCATTTCATGCGAGTCGCCTCTCAAGTTAGTCGCGGAAACGTGGTTACACGTGAGCTTGCATTGCGAGAAACGGTGAATAATCTGACTTTGTTGCATATGTACGAAACTTGAGTGAGTATCGAACACGTCTATTGACCAATCGATTATCAAACCACGCGACCTCTTGGCTGCTTGCCTGCTTTACAATTGTTTGCTGTTAGAATGTTTCATATTCAGCGCCTGAGACCCTGTCTCGATCAGATCCATGATACTTTCATAACAATTGTGAAGAGAATGCAAACTCTCGGCGAAATATTTTATTGTATTTTTTTTACCGATAAGAGGAGAGAACGGCGAATGCGAACTGTTTTATGCGATATTGATTTTTTCCTTAGGGCACGCTATTTTTTAATACATGATTTCTTCTTCTTCTACTCCTGTTTACATGCACAGTTTTGGAAAACTAAAGTTAATTCTCTGACATTAGTACATGACAGAATAAACGGGATCTTCCGTTATGATGACTGACGGATAGTTATGAAAGCTATCTTAGAAATCGGGGGAGGGGGGCAGCGAAATGGGAAACTTGAAGGGAAGCACAAAAATAAGTTTTCCTATTACAAAATGCAATTGACAAGCAACGTGAATTCCAACGAATTGTTTCCGTTCTGTGACATCTCTCAATACTTTAGAGAGATATCCAGTGAGGATTTCAGAGACGCGATATTGCAAACTCACCAAGCCGATTCATTCGGGGCTCATTTTCATATATTCTCCATATGCTACCCTGATATTATTACGTTTCGGTATTAGAACGTCCCGGCTCCCGGCCATTGGTATCGCAGGCAAAAATACACCATCAGCTGGCCTCGATATAACGTTGATTAATGCTGTTTCAGCTCGTGTTACCGCGCGAAACCGCGAATGACCGGACCGGTTGTGACCGCGGCAGCGGCGGCGGCGGCTGCGGCAGGCGTCGGTGGTGTTCCAGTGGTGGGTGCCGGGGGCGGCAGGAGGACTTACACCGAGGAGGAGCTGCAGGCCGCCCTCAGGGACATCCAGAGCGGCAAGCTCGGCACGCGGAGGGCAGCGGTCATCTACGGGATACCGCGTAGCACTCTGCGCAACAAGGTCTACAAGCTCGCGATGGAACGCGAAAGGGACGCGTCCCTGACTAGCACCCATTCACACCCTCACGAGTCCGGCGCCCCAGCCACCACCACCACCACCATCACCACCACCACCACCACCACTACTACTACTACAACACCACCAAATACGACCCAAAACGCCTCCGCGACCACTCCGCCCCCGCAAGTGGACGAGGTAGGTTTTGGGGACAGACAACGAAAGATAGCTAAAGATCTAGAAAGAGAGAGAAAGAGAGAGAGAGAGAGAGAAAGAAGGAAGGAAAGAAAGAGAGCGAGAGTGGGCGAGATGCAGAGAGAGAGAGAGAGAGAGAGCAGGGAGTGGAAACGTGCCACCGACACGTGCCGAGATCTCGTCGGTCTTTCACGCGTGTCGGGTAGAAAAGCCGAGGATGCAAATTGGCATAGACAGCGACTGGGGAATTTCGTGAGGGAATGAAGCGATGAGCCGAAGCGACGCGCGAAGATGCTCCATCGTCTATCTTTTTTTTATCTCCGGAGTTTCCATTATCGATGTCCGATGTTTCTCATCACTCCGAAACGAGTCGATGGCGCGACAAAGTGATGTCGGAGTTGTTTCATTGACTCGTTTCAAATAACGCGAAATGCCGATGTCGATATCACCGTGTATTTCATGTTCGTGATGCATTGCGAGTGCCTGATGTCTAACGTTTTATTTTAATGTTCAAATTATATATCGGATTGTTGTTGCCTAATAAATTACCAAATATTATACAAATACAAATGTCAAGAAAAATAAATCAGATTTTATCTAATACATTATGAAACACATGTACAATAATAATATCTGCACATCGATTATCTTATAATGATAATCAAATACGAAAAGAGATATAAGAAGATATATACATAATATTTGATTAGATTTTTGTTAAAAAAATTTATATCAGATTGATCAATGATCTCATAGTAGCTATGAGATAACTGAAATTTACAACAATTACTTGTTTTTAGACATATTGCGGTAATGATTATAAATATCTCTGAGTCAAGTTTTACACGAGTCTATATGTATTGATTGTCAAAATACACAAAAAGAAATCTCCTGAAAAATATTAATTAAGAAAGGAAACGATATATAAAGAATATTATTTCAAATTAGTTATCTTGGAAGTATAAAATTATGATTACGATAATTTGTAAAGAATTATTTATCAACGTTATAGAATATTGTCGGGCACTCGAGAGATCACATACGATATCTTCCGACTTAAATCGTCCGCGTGCGAGTAATAAGTCTTCATGATTTACGCGGCAAAATAGGCCGATTACCATGCAGAGAGAAACGTGGAAGGGTGGGAAAACCGAACGATACACGAGGGAAATCTCGTCGGGAAAATTCGCGAATATATACCGTTCATTTGTACCTAAGTGTGGTTTTGGTTAGGAAGAACGAATGAAGCTTCCCCAAAACATACCTCTGGCACGGCGATCGTGGATCTCACGTGGACCGAAAGTGTCTCGTATCACTAAATGATACGCTCATAGCCGCCCAATTCGGACTCGGTCGATCAGCGCGTTTCTATGATCATAATTTGATTTAGTTTAAAAGTAGCTTTTCTCTCATGAATTATAATTACATTACTTTTAAATTTATGCTAAACGCTCTGTGCTTAATATGTATATGTGTAGAATATATTAATACGTAAAATAATATATAAATTTTTATTTTGACGAAGAATGAAAGTGTGTTTTTATGTTAAATATAGGTAATGTGAATTTTATGTATTAATTATTTTATCTTTTGTCTTTCAACTTTTATACTTTCGAGGACATTCTTTAATTGACAAATAAGTCTTGAAAAGGAAAGAGAGACATAAGAAAGAATATTATCTTTTTAATTTCCCACGTTTATTAAATATCTGCCTTGGTCAATTAGAGAGAGAAAAATCGACCTAGTGCGAAGAATCGTTGATGGCAACTGTGTGCGTTTGTTCGGTGACTTCACGCTGAAGGAAAGAGACGATAGTCTACGCGGTTCCGTACCGGTCGCCGTGATGCTCCGTAGTGTCCAGTGTTTTTTGCATGGGCTGTTTAACTTTTTTTTATCTCACTATTTGTAGTTTAACACACGGCAACTTGGTGTCCGCGAGGTTGCAAGATTCGAGGTAAGTTTTTGGGAAGTCGAGACGAAAGGAGGATTTGTCCGGGCTCGATCTTTCTTTCGTTCTTAGGGGTGCTTATAGTCGCGCCACGGAATTCATGAATGTATGCTTTTGGACCTCGACACTCTGCATCCTCGATGTGTTACGCATACAATCCTAATCGTATAGAAACGTCCAATCAAATCGTTGTTTTGAAATGGGCGGGCTACAATTTCAGTGTGAATACGCCGCCATCCATGAAACATTTGCGCGATCGAAGATCACGGCAGATTAAACGCGGTGGTCCGATTTAATCCTCATCACCTGATAGTGTCTTTTGCCTTGATTCTCGATTCTCGATTTGATCGCGATTAATTTCGCTTAGTGTGCGTATGTGGAACAGGAATCTATCGCAACTAAATATATAGTCGAAGATATCGCGAAAACCTTAAAATACGTATAAATTTTCGATTTAACGAAACACAAAATCTTTGGAAGCAAACTTTTTGTTCTAATTGAAATTTAGCATAATTATTGTTGGAAGAAAAATTGAGCGAGAGAAGTTGAAAAACACTATTATACGATTTGTGAGATTAAATTTGAGTAATACGAATTATTCTTTTAATCGAGAAAATACCCTGCATTGCCGTATTGTACTTTTTAAAAAATGTAATTGCATCGCACAGTCTGTTGGTTGTAATAGTCGCTACTTAAAATCGTCTGAACTTTGCCTCAGCATGAACACTAAGAGGCGCTTTTTTACGGTATAACTTGCCACGAGCTCGCAAGCACGGTCTATACACGAGAACGGTTAAAGTCTCATTTTTCGTGCCTGCATTTCGTGCGATCGCGTACCGCGCGTTTATATACGTAGCAGCCATCATAGAAGACTGTTGCTTCACTTTTAGTGCAATGCATGCGCCTTAAACGAGTCCCGAGTGGTATCTCTGCACTTGAATTCCGGCGTATCTCGTCGAAACGCACGCCGAAGATAAGCTTTTCTCTGCGCGAACTCCTCTTTTCCTTCCGTTGAGGACTAGCAGGGGAAAGGTAGTCCCGATTATCGTGCCAAGACTGCTGAGGGCATCGAGAACGTTTTTCCTTTAAAACACTTGCCGCTGCTTTGGAAAATACCATTTACTGATTAGCAGCTCTCCTGCATGGCGCTTGGCTATTTTACATTTCGATGGAGACATATGTACTGAGTGCTTTGTGTAAAGTGACTCGATTAAATATATTACGATCGAGTATTGGGCGAAGAAAGAAAAATGGAAAAGGGCATTTTCCACTTTGTAATTCTTTACGTACGAGAGCGGCTTGTTCTTTTTTTTATATATAAAATAAGCTAAATGTCAAGGTTCGCAAAGAAGTTTTAAAGCGGGATTCTCAAGATTCTTAAAAATATCATCTCAAAATTGTTAAAACTGGCGCGTAATTTCTTTTACGTAAAATCCGTCTGTGCGACATCCTGCAAGCTAAAGCTTTTTCTGCATTACGTTCTTCTCTATTTTAATATTTTTTAAAAAATATGCAATGCGGTCACTTTACGCAAACGAAACACTTTGTATGTATTTACATAGACAATCGACACCTACACAAGATACAAATATACACATACACTCCAGACATAAACCTCTCGATGAAGCACTCTCGAAAAAAAATGTTGTTCATTTACGAGCAATGATTGCTTAATGATTATCGATGAGAAAAGCGATGCTTTCACTCTCGCGTCTTCGGAGACAGAGTGGAAGCTTCTACTTTCCTCGAGAGGATAGCTTGAATGTAATCTGCAATTTAGATGCTCTTTTGTAAGCGAGAAGTATGTAGAAAACGCTAGAAGAGATATTTTTAACAGGTGGACGACAAAGAATTATCTGGTGCGGAAGAGGAGAAAGAAGTCGAGAAGGCCCTGCTGAAGCCCTTGCTCTCGTTGGAGGATCTCGTAAGGTTTTCCACGCTTGAGGGGAGCGGTGGTGATTCCCTCAGGAACTTGCTGCAACGCGGACACGAAACAGGAGTCGAATGGCCGGGACTGGAACACGCGAATATCGGTCCCTACATTCAAAAGATGCTGGCTGCCGCTGCACCATTAGGTAAAATTAGTCGTCTAAATTCCTTGAAATGATATTGAAAGTAACTTTAAAGCTATTTTGTCAGTTAAAGAGTTTAGTCCTTATTTTTGTATAAGAATTGCAATGTAAATTTTGATTGTTTATCAAAGTTCCGATTGTAATTAAATTCTTAATAAGTTTTATATTTCTAAATTTCAAATTTTCAAATTTTTATTAATATTATGTGATTAATTGAAAGTCTGTATATATAAAATTAGTTTGTTATAAAATGATGTAGTACTCGGGATTTGGGTCATTTCCAATAAGCGTTTATTTTGTCCATTGACTGACCAACCAATCTGCGTCAGGAGAAGAAAGCCGAAAAGTGTATTACGCCACAATAGGACTTCTAAAATCGATAGAAGCCAGGCCCTAGTTAATCAGCTCGCCAATATTTTTTCTGTCTTTCAAGGCAGATGCAATTTAATTTGAATAGTTTACATCTGTATTTTAAATTATGACAAATACTCTAAAAAAATTATACGTTAGACAATCTCGAGATAATATTACGATTTGTGTTAAGTCATCATCAAATTGTATTGAATTATTTTCATATTATTTGAATTTATCTGTAAATATTTTTGTATAAGCGTATTCTTATTATGTAATATTTAAATATTTAAATAAAATTTAACAAATATTTTTGTTTTATCCTAAAAGAGAATTTTGAATTAAATTTAGAATTATTTATGAAAGTTTTATTAATCTTATTTCTCATTCCTAACATGATTTTGTAAAGTCAATTGTAGTTTCATTAGTTAAATAACATCATAACACATTTACAGATGTTCAAATCTTTATTACAAATGTTGTAATATGATAAATATTGTAATAGTAGGTATGGATGCGCGAGACTATCGCATACCTGAAGTGATGAGGAAGCTGATGAGCGAGGACAAAAGGCTGAACAAAAACGTGAACGGAGATCAGTCGCAGCCGCATCACCATCAGCACCATCCCCTTGCCGCGCATCAGCAAACGCAGTCACAGCAGCAGCGCGCGCCCATGACGAACGACGATTTCAATCCCAACATTGAGGAAGAAGCCAGCGACAGCGCTCAGGGCAGAGCGATACTGAAGATTCCGTCCTACAAGCCCGCCAGCACGCCGGGCTGTTCTAGTAAAAACGGTGAGCCGACTTCCGCCGCGTTCGCCCAAAGCTTCGCGGCTGCCGCCTCGAGTCCGGGTCTCCTGGAGCGAGCTAGTCCAGCGTTTTCCGGCACTAGCAGCCCCACGAATTCGCTGGTGGGCAAAGCGGTGTCCGTCAATTTCCGCGACGTCATCGCCAAGAGCATCAGCGTCAAGTTCCAAGAGGGCCAGACACCTAGCGCGGCTGGTATACCGGGCTGTCAATCGGCCGGCGTTCCATCGCAGCAGACCATGATGACAGACCCGAGTCCGTTCAAGAGGGGTCGTTACACACCTCCGCAACCGCCGCAACAACAGCAATCATCGGCGCAGCAACAGCAAAATAAGCAACAGACGCAGGAAGCGAATAAATCAAAGCCGGCTACCGGCGGCAAGGGCACCAGACCTAAGCGTGGCAAATACAGAAACTACGACAGGGACAGTCTCGTCGAAGCGGTACGCGCAGTTCAGCGCGGCGAGATGAGCGTGCATCGCGCTGGCAGCTTTTACGGAGTTCCGCACTCCACCCTTGAGTACAAAGTCAAGGAGCGGCATCTCATGAGGCCGCGCAAGAGGCAAGTTAATTAATTGTTTCGATAAAAAAGTTTTCCCTTTTATTTTTTTTCTCGTTCATTTTGGCTCATTGAAATTACAAATAATCGGTATTATTCATGAACGACAAATCAGGATCGGGATATTTTTTTAACCACTTATTGCAAATTATGATAAAGAATATATTATTAAGAGTTGAGAGAGTTTTAATTCGAATTTGTTTTCTTTTCGCAGGGACCAGAAGCAACCGGACGACAAGTCGAAGGAGACCGCGACAACGGCGGCGGCAGCGGCGGCGGCGGCCGTGGCGATGCGACCGGGCACTGCTGGCGTCGACAAGAAGCCGCAGCTGAAGCCGCAGAAACCGTTCACACCGCCCGGCGGTATACCTGGTCCGAACGGATTGAAAATGCCTCCGTTCATGGAGGGCATGCCCCACCTGCCGTTTGGACCCTTCAACTTCTGGAACCCGGCGCCCTTCATGCCCTCCCCCTTTATGGGTGGCGCGCCGAACGTGCCGATCCTTCCGGAACAATATTTCGCGTCGCAGAGAATGCGCGGACTGCAGGAGCAACAACGAAACGCCACCATGGTGCAGCAGCAGCAGCACCAGCAGCGAGACGGGGTTGGCGTATCCGGAACGGCAGACGCGGCCGGAACTTCGAACTCTCGAAGCGCTTCGATAGCGAAGGGGCCGCGCGACATGGTGGAGAGCATTTACGATGGGCCCGGGGCGAACGGTAGTTTCCTGGACAATCTGATCAGGTCGAGCCTTGAGACAGGCATTCCAAGGGACCAGCGGGCGATAGCGGAGGCGAGAAATCAGCAGCAGCAGTCGTCGTCGCAACATCCCGAAACGATGAGCAGTAAGACACTGATCGATCAGCTCTGCAGAAACTCGAGGAGGACCCCGCTGCCGCGGATGACGCAAGACAGTAGCGAGGACGAGAGTTATCGAGGACCAACGAGTAGGATGGTGCCGGAGAGACCGGAGCGCGTGCCCACGGTCGATCTTAGCCCCTCGCCGTCGGAAAGAGGTCGCACGGAGGACGGTAGCGATCGGCTGACGTCACCGCCGACGCCTTTGTCGATCTCCCGAGCGGGTAGCAGGGACGAGGACAGTACCCGTGACTCGAGGATCGATCGCAGCAGCAGAGAGCGCGAGGTTCACAACGGCGGCCAGGAGGATCGCGACCGGAAGCAGCCTCTGAGTCTGCAACAGCAGCAGCAATCACAGCTGAACCACTACCCGGACTTACACAACCTCTACGCCGCGTCAACTGACAAAAAAAGTGCCTGTGATAGTAAGCTTATAGTAGATCATTCGAGCCAGAAGACTCAGCCGCAGCAACAACAAAAGGAATACGCTGCCGTGAGCGGGCTGGTCGTGCAATTGCAGAGGGGCTACAACACCGCGAGCAGCAGATCCGGCGAGCCGACTAACAGCCAGCAGCCGGCGGCGGCGGTGGAGCAGCGCGGCACCGCGCTCAGCATGGAGGACTCCGTAGAGTAGACGAAAGTCAGTATCCGTTATCAGTAAAGTATACAGTTACGAGTACAGTAAACAAATGAAAAGACCCATATACAGTAAGCCCACATTCCCGCCCAGATCTCTCTCATACGCACCCGAACCCGTGCGCCTTCTCGTTGTTGCGCGCCGCGAACGGGGCTTCCCTTTGCGCTCGCTCAATTCTCCCAATCTCGCCCGTATCGGGGCAAGAGGGACGACGTATTCGAGCGACGGGAACGAAGGGAATCCTCAAATACCGTCGCCGACGCGCTAATACCCTCGATTATCCCACGACCTTCTCACCCCGTTCCCCCCCTATCACGACCTCTCTATTTCGATCGGAAGAGAACCTCGAAACGTTGCGAGGCCAAGTCCAGTGCAAGAAGGGGAGAACAAACAAAAAAGTGGCGATGCATAAATGCTAGCACAACCGACCGTAAACCCACTGCGATTCCGCCAGTTAACGCATACCCGCCGTACGAACCCGCGTCCGGCTGGCCCACGGCCCAGGCCAACCTGGTATTAGACGCGCGTCTAGGAAAACCCTTTCGACTTATGGCGAAAGTACATTTCGCGCCAGAGTATACCGAGAAACGTATAACGGATAAAAAAAATACACGCGACATGTTCATTGTGCCGAGTATTCACACGCGACACGCTTTAGCAGACGCAAGGACCCATTCTGACCGCGTTTCTACAAGCCCGACATTCCATGAGACTCTCACATACAAGTATTGACACACGCAGACGTGAGACACACACACACACACACACACACACACACACACACACACATTATGTATACAAATGAGTACATATACGCGAGTATACAAAAATGGGGAACATAACGAGATACTTAGGCGTTGCGCGCGTGCACGTGTTGTTACAGCGACGTAGCCGAGATCTTCTCATTTTCACGTCGACGCGAAATCCATTTCCACGATAGACCCGGGGACCCCCTTCCGGATACGAGCCCGCTGTGTCCCGCGACTGTCGTGGTCCTGGCCGTCGTCGCAGGAGGCTCGGTGCGTCGCGCGTGACGCACGCGTGGGGCACACACGCAACGCGAGATGTTTAGCCGTTCGATGATTATTAATATGATTATTAATTACTGCAACCGCTACCAATCGGTGGACGACGAAAGGTCAAACGATGGAACAAAAATGCCGACGCGACAGCATATTTTTTCCTCTGTGAGTGTAAAACTACCTAATGCAAAAAGAAAAAAAAACTTATTATCTACTATTTAAACACTACTTAACTAAGGAGCGACATAATTATATAAGGAATAATATATTATATATACATATATTTTTTGGTCATTACGAACGTGTGCGAAGCGAGAACGAGCCAAGGCTTTTGTTGGCGCGCGTAGGTAACGTTTTTCTTTTTCACGAGGCGACAATATTTCTATAAATCTTGGTTGTTTCGAGGCCAGCGTTCGACGTGAACGCGTCCCACGTTTCGGGCGTGAACGCGGCAAAATGGAAGGGAAGCAGAGAAATATCGGCATGCGATCTTCGTTGTTGGGAATTGCCTTACAAAGTAGCCAGTGAGACCTTTTGGTACGAACAATCGATGTAACGGCACGTTCGAAATGCCCACATTTGCTCGTCTATATTTTTTCTTACCAGATAGTTTTGCGTATTACGATCAGCGTAAGAGATTCTAATATTTAAAAAAACTTTTTTTTTTTAAATATAATTTTAATACCTCTTAAATAAGCGTAAAACATTTCGAGGTTGTCGACACGAGAAAAATGAAACAATTTTATTTTACGAATCTGTAAGCATTAAAAATAGTATAAAAATGATATCAAATGTTAAAAGTCCCTCAGTTTTTATGTCTAGCTGTAATTCTTTGTTTTTTAAAGTTTTTGAAGACGAAGGTCATTCCACAGGCTCTCCTCTTGTGAGTAATTACAGCCACGAGGATCGCGATCTTTCGGCGTCGCGCTATGGGATTAAATCCAGCGGTCCGAATCCAGAAAGATGCGAACGTGAAATTCACAAAACGTGGGATTTAAGAGAGGAAAGGATACTGTTGCACGCGCGCGCGTGTGCGCGCCGGCTCTCGTTTTTCTTAAAGCGCGAGACGCCCACTTTTTGATACGAATACAAATTTTCTACTGCGTAGAGGGAAAGAGAGAAAAAAAAAAGAGAGAGAGAGAAGAAAAAAAAAGAAGCTGCAGTTGCAGCGGCGCGAGCGGAGGCAGTGTTGTATCGTTTCTTCGCGCGCGCAAGGGAAAAGACTTACTAAAAACCTAGGAATATTTTAATCTCCGTTTTCGTTTCTCTCATACATCGCGGCTCTCCCGCGAGAGCGATATGCATTAGGAACCAGCAGAACTTCATCGTGACGCGTCGGGACGGATTTTGGGCAGAGCGAGTTCGAGCGCGTCTCGAACGTCCGTCGCCGGTTTTTTTGTAATAACGACGACACGAAAATATCGAACGAATGACGAACATCGACGTTTCGAGCGGCCACACGTCTCTCTCTTTCTCTCATTCGGTTTTCTGCGAATTCACCGCGGTCTTGCACGTC
The DNA here is from genome assembly GCF_013373865.1 of Monomorium pharaonis. Taxonomy (NCBI): domain Eukaryota; kingdom Metazoa; phylum Arthropoda; class Insecta; order Hymenoptera; family Formicidae; genus Monomorium; species Monomorium pharaonis. Next base: position 19,250,672 of record NC_050467.1, read on the forward strand.
CAATTATGCTCGCGATTGTGATACAGAAAACATAAACTCAAGAGTTTAGGCACGACAAATTTTCAGGTTCGGTGAAAACTCTTGGAAACTTAATGAAAGTCTAAATTTTAACCAACTGATAATTATAAAGGGAAAATAATTTTAATACATGCAAACGTCGATACGCGATTCTCAGTCAAATATTTGTCTGATGATTGAATCAAGGTGATAATTTAATTAGAAGAGACGTGCTTGTAATCCAGACTTGAAAATATTTTAAATTTTAACTATGTCTCTATACGTTGAAGAAAATTCCATTGAAATCTATTATAGATAGCTTTATTTGGAATTAATATATATTTTCTTAAGAAATATTTAAAAGAGTATCCAAGTTATAGAATGAAAAGTTAAGAAGTATTCTTATCTATTTGTTTCCTTAATAATTTAACGACGTGCGCGACTGTTGATCCTCTCTCGGTTAAAATTGGCTTTTACAGAGAGATGATCCGTGGTTAGTATTAAAAGGGCGATTTCGTCATTTCGTTAATGTAGCAGGCAGACCGTTGGACCAAGACGAAATCGACGGAGACGAAAGCCGGAGTAGGAAGGATCGGAGGCCAGACGAACGCGAGAAAACGGCGACAAAAAGAAAAGAAAAAGAAAAATAAAATGGTGCTGTAGTGCGGGCCAGGATTTCCTATTTTTCTCGCATAGCCGAGCGTAGTCGCGAATAAAACGACGCGAATAAAAAATACAGAAAAGAGGAGGATAGAGCAGCAGCAAGAAATGAAAAAGGATGATCCACACGCACTCATTTCATGACTCTCTTTAAAAGTAACGACTGAAAGACTCTAGGCTGTACATAAAGTATAAGGCATGTATGTTCGGTGTTTTAAAAATGCAAAAATTCCTTATTAATGCAAAAAAAATTATACCTACGAAAAAAGTAAACCATATAGGCAAGGCTACTCTCTCGGTGTTTTTTGGAACTAAACTTAAAATTTACCCTATTTAAAGAAAAAAAAACCGTGAATAATGTAACTTTAAAGGAAGCGCGCGTAAACGCGGAAACCAAGTTATTGAGTGTAAACGTTAAGGTCTCCTTAGGGTTAAAGAAAAACAAACTGAACAGCAACAAAGCGAAATGCAAGCTAATTATGATTGTGTGTAAACGTAAATTTAAACCTTCCTTCGCCCTGTGTCCGCTAAGTCACTTTTTAACTGTTCACCATCACACCACCGCCTGTGTCTCTCTTCCCTTTTATTACCTCACCTACTCCTCACTTCCTCGCAGACACACCTTCGATGAAGTATATAAGTCACACGGTGTGATCTGAGACTACTCGATGCCTCCAAAGTCTTTTTCTAAACGTTCACCAGGCATTATTATGCGAAAAGGAGGGAAATATGTTTATACACTTGTTCCGACCACTAACTCACCCCCCCCCCGCCCCTCTTTATCATCCTCCCACAACCCAAAGTCCACCCAAAATACCTATACCCGCGAATTCGCATCACCGACACATCCAGAAATTCAAGCCCGATACTCTTTATTGAAAGATTTATCGTTAGATGTGAAAAAAAAAAAAAGATATTTATCGTGCGGATGATAGTAAACGTGCGTACACTATGATTGTCGTTAATTCAATTACGGTTATGATATTTCGTCGCGACGTTTAGTGCGGTCTATAATCGGCGGATCTCAAATCTCCACGATCCATCGGGTGCAACGCGGTATGTCTTTCGGCAATTTTTTTTTTTTGTTTCGCGAAAAGAAAGGTGAACACACCAAGGGAAGATAGAAAGCGCGCAAGAGAGCGAATGTGGGACAAACGAGGATATCCGCGTCCGACGTCCGCGTCGCCCAAAATAATTCGCAGTTGCTACGGATACCTGTCCTTTTCATCGTATTGCTCGTAATTGGATCAAATTCAGCAAGCAGTCGATCAACTTGTTGGTGGTTTTCTCTATATAGAATTTGTTACCCAATCGATACCTGTAATTTTACACATGTTCACTACTTGTTAGGCGAAAATTGACCGGCGTAGGGAATGAATTCGACTTGACGTTCATCAATACATTGATCTTCGCAATTAAAAAGTTATTAATAAGTTTAGGTAATGGAACTTCTTGCGTTTCGTGTGATCAAAATGACTTCTTTGATTAAAAAAAAAAAAAAAAAATCATTATTTCTACGTGTTACACATAAAAAAAAAAACAATCAATAAAGACACCGTAGTGTATTAGTCTGAAATTAATCATTAATCGTGCAAGGCACGTGTCATATACGTGCACGTTGCAAGCAAGGAGGCGACGTTTTCGGCGACACGGACTGAAGGATAATATGCGCGTAACTTAGAATGGGACGATTAAGTCGCGACAATTGATACGATCGACGTGCCGACGGCGTAATTAACGACACACGTTCGCGTAATGATCTCCCAGCGACACGTCGACGTGTCTGCCACAGAAAGTTTAGACTACCTACAGACGCGCGTATAATACACATTATACCTTTTCTTTTTCTCTCGCGGTAGCGCCGAAGTGATTACTCACGGAACACCGTACGCGATTCCGCGACGAAGCGCGAGAGAAGATCTCGTTCCTTCGCTCAGGAAGGGATGGACTTACTGACGTCGACCGAGGGAGACGTTTGTCTTCGATCTTTTTTGGCGACTTTCTGCGAGTCCGTAAGAGGAACTCCCGTTTTTCTCTCTCTATGAACTTGCTACGCGCGATCGTCGGGGAAAAGGGATATGAGAGAACTCGAGGCTAGGCATGTACCGTTGTAGACGCGATTGTTGAAGCACTGTCGATCTTTCCGTTTCTTTTTTTTCCCGTGGAAGACGGCGGGACGAAGGCGGGACGGAAGCTCCCCTCCCCCCCCCCCCCTTAAATCGAAATCGCATCGTTGTTTCTCTTGTTTATTAAGAAATCGAGTTGGTTTCTTTTATGCACGCGTTATGTACATTTGCGTAATGACAATTCTCTGTCCGAATGTGATGACAATTGGTAAAAAACTCGATGTTTTATGTATATCGTTATCTCTAAAGTGCACAGTTGCAATCAAAGAGAATGCAAAAATCTAAGAAGAAATGCGAAAGACGTCCGAAGGATCAGAATACCTCTTAGACGCCTATCCCATTATTTTGCTTCTTTTTTTTTTTTAATTTTTTATTTCCTCAGAAGTCTGTTTGTCTTTGAAAAACACGGTAATTATTGTACTTCAAACCGAGTAAAAAGAAAACCGCGTGCATAAAAGATATCTTACGCGTAACTTTGTTCTTCGCGATCGGAGAATTCAAAAGGATCCCTTAGTTCTTCGATTCGTTCGCGCTTGTACGTCCTGTCGTCTCTCCCTTCGTCGCGGGCGATACGCTAAACAATCCGGCGAGTGACGGATTGGTCGAATATACGGGGAGGAACAGAAATCTTTAAGAATTAAAAGATGATATATTATATTAAAATATCTGTGATGTAAAAAGTAAACAAAATTTTGATGTATATTTTTCACAAATTATTGTAACCAGCTAGTGTATATGTAATAAGATTACGGATATATATTATATATATATATATATGAAAAGAAAAAAGACTATTGTAATTACGGTGTGCGAAGACAAAGTAAAGAGGAGTAAGAGAAGGCAAACCGAGAACTAACGGGACAAAATGAGCAAGTAGGGAAAAGAGAGGGGGAGAAAAAAGAAGAGTGAAAGAGAGCGAGGGAGATAGATAGATAGATAAATAGGGAGAAAAGGAAGACGGAAGAAGCGTGATCGCGAAATTACGTTGATCCACACCGGTGGTCAGACGGGACCAAGATGGCGGGCATCGTTCGGAAAGTCGGGTCCAAAGATTCCCGTTTTTTTTTTTCTTGCGCTTTCGTTTGCACACCTCCTTTATGTTCTTGCGCGCGTGCTCTTTCCATTTTCATCGAGCCTTGATCGGCAGAACGAGGACACGGTGGGACTCTCCACCTTCCCTTTCGCCGCTGACTCTGTGAGGGAGAGAGGAGAAAGGGATCGTGGAGATTTTCACCGGCGCTCCTTTAGTTCGCGCAAAGGTAGAAGGAGACGCGATTCTGGACAATGGAAAACTGGAAGATTTGGTCCGATTGGCCCTGAAACGGCTCAATGTCAGCTACCTCACAATACTGTCACGTTTTGGTATGGTTCCAGCGAGAGACGCTCGTGTGTTACGAATGTGGGCGCGAAAAGGGACGTTTGCGATTTGCCACCCTTAAATTTTGAGTAATTAAATTCTATTTCTCATTTGCTTTTGTTATCATTACGTTTCTGTACTTGCTTTTCATTAATTACATGTTTTTCGCCAATAATTTAATAAAATATCTGATAAAAAAAATTTCTTGAAACGGCTAGCTTAATCATATCTTTTTTTGAAATAATGAGTTTATTTAAAACTTTGAATTTTAATACATGCATGTGTTTTATACATAATATATGTAGTTCTTGCGAGTGGTATGTAAAAAATAATCGAAAGTATTTTAGCTCTTTCTAAATTGTCAAATTTTTTTAAATTACACGTGGTACCAATAGAAAAGTTAATATAAAATAATAAGTTATATAATCTAGAAGAGTATTAAAATTTACGTGTTTAATCTTAACAAATATTAGTAGTTTTATTTTCACATAATTTGATTTGTTACTTTTAGTCGAATACAAATAGAACGTCTTGTTACCACGATCGACGGACACACGGGCGTCGGCAGACGGGGTCGTGTGAAAATGGTCTAAACAGTTCCAAATTGTGCCTAAGTTATGAAGTTACGTTTTTACGACTTGCACAGTAGCACGAACGAAAATAGATGAGGCTAACGTAGCAGCAAACTGATTTAGTTCGAGCTTGACCGGGGTGACAACAGCGAACGCGATAGATACAAAAGCGGTGTATAGAGTTTCTTATTAAAGTAAATTAAACAAAGGTGTATATTACCTACACATACGTTCCAGGGCCGTCCGGCCGCCATCTTGCGTTCAACCTTATGTTCCGTTTTTTCGAATAAGTGCAATTAGGTACACGAACAGGATCCATACTGACAGACACGCATTCATTCATTAAATACACACATGTACACGTGCGCATGCATACACGCACACATACACGTACACACGCATACGTGCGACTCTGTGCGTCACGTACACGCGAGACACGTCGAGAAAAAAAAAAATGGAGTAAAACGAGCTGTTACGCGCTAAGTTACCGTTTTTTAAATTCTATTTTCAATTCACACGCATTCTCGAATGTTGGGATTTTCGTGATCAACGAAGAGCTGGCCTGTCATTCATATAGGGATACACAGTTTCACGCATACATGGGAAACGTACGCATATACACGAATACACAAATACACATACATACACGAGACAAATGTACACGATCAAGCAACCGACGTCGATTCGACAGAGGTCTTCCCTTGTGTATGCGCGGATCTTCCCTTAAAATTGAACATTTGCATACATCTCAAGTAGCAATTTAATGAAAAAGAAAATCATTTTGTGCTTAATCCAAATTGCCGGCTGCGTATATACATTCCTATTCCCCGATGTCTTTGAGATAAGGAGGATTGCTCCGTATGATTGACCTCATGAATTTTCTCTGTAGAGATATTTTCCTCACCGCTATTTTTGTAATTAGTATTTGTTATTGCAAATTAGTTTTTGTTATATTTTTAAAATGTTTTCTTTTTTAAAAAAATATCGATTGCAAAGTAAAACATAAACATAGTTATTAATCACTTAAAAATATAAATTCTTTATATTAAAATGATCAGATAATTAAAAAATAACCGTTTCATTGTAAATTATATTATTTGAAAGAATAGCTCTCTAATTGAAAAAGTAAAATAAAAATTTATTATCCACATGAACATGTATATACGTTTTTGAAATAATAAAAAATAATAATTACATATTGAAACAGAGAAATTATATAAATATAAAACATTTTTCAATTTCACAAGTTTAACGATTGTTAATAATGATACGGTTTATTTCGATGACAAGAAATAGTTCGTTTTACGATATTTAGAATTTTAAAATGGATAGACAAAAGTATATAGGAATATATCATGGGCAGTTGTCATTAATGGAAAAAAAAAAACGAAAGATTTATCAAAAAATATAAATAAAATCGAAAGTGTGTAGAGAAGAAGATCCGCGCGTTCACGAGTCCAAGTCCACGCGAGTTCGCCTGAACCAATATAGTAAATCGAAAAAGTCTCCTCCATTGTTGGTCGAGGATTCGGTACCTTCCTGATCGGCTTTAATATAAGCTTGCATTCCATAGGCTTTTTTCAGTCATAAAGTGACTCTAAAGGCATAAGAGAGCTCGGTGAACGAGCGGCATCGTATACGTTGATCGACCGCACGCATGTTGGAGACGGTAAAAATAAAATTAAAGGGTAGGAGGAGAGTGGGAAGGAGGGAACAGAAACAGAGTACCGACCGAATTGTGTTCAACTGGGCGAATCCTCGCCGTCGTCTCGACGTCGGGCGGCGGACACACGTATCGTAGATAGGATAGGTAGATAGATATACGACGAACAAGTCGGAAGATTTGAACGCGAGAATGGCAACATGGGGAAACCGGTGCCGAGATCTCGTCTCCGAGGGGCCGCGAGGAAGGCGAGGGCATCTCGTATCGCGACTGCCGAGAGTATCCGTGAGTGCGACTCGCGACAGCTGAAAATGAACGAGCTCTCCGCGAGATTGTACATTTTCGTCCTTTCTCATTTCGTTTTTCCGCGCTACTTGGATACTCCCGGGGTGTCAAAATTGAAACTCTACTTCTTGTTTTTTTTTTCCTCTCTAATCGGGTAAAATGAACTTAAATTAATTCCGTTTTCCAAATTGCTGGGAACAAAATCTTGTGAAATTGCGAGTTGATAAAAAAATCTTCGTGCGGTAATTGGATTAGATACATATATGTACATTTGTTAATTTATTACTCTGTATAATCAATCACAGAAACGGAACGAATTACATAGCACATCGGTATTATTTTTTCGTGACTTTCCCGCTATTGCGGCTAAATCATGCTAAATTGAAATTGATCCGTTAATATTTCGCGAACCTTAATTCGCAAAACAATGTTTAATTTTCGATACTGTAATTATCCGTTAAAAAATTGTTACGAAGGAAAATCTGTAAAGGATTCAGTCGCAGATCTCATTCCCGCCAACAGGCCGATCGGAGGCGATCATTTCCGGCACCGACTCAGCCTAGATTTTTCGACTAGTAGCGATTAGGTAAATGGCGCTGGTACTACGCAGCTAGTGATCGATGGTACTCGTAGTTTGGCGCTTTGATTGTTTATATATCGTGTTCTTTTCTATATGCTATCACTATCGCCAGACCCGGCCTGACTGCGCGAGATCGCCGAGAGCGTAATAAGCCGAGCCCGCATCGCCGAGACGAACATTTTCGACGACGAGTGCCGATACTGTTCGAAGAAACAAAATTTATCTGGCATTTCTGTTATTATTTTCACTACGCGATATTATCGAGTTTACAAGAAGAAAACCTTAACGAGATTCGCAGACATATTTAAAAAATACATCGTGGAGATATCTCGAGAAACATTTCTAATTGTTGGACGTTTTTTTTTTTAGTTTTCGCATTGTTCGAGAACTGAGACGCGCGAGGAGCGTGCGGAGATAAAAAAGCGCATTTTCTTTTTTTCGTTAGTGAAATCGGGTTGCATATCGATCGTCGGTACTCTAATCAAATGTTAATACCAAAAAAAAACGTCGCAGACCTAAATACGCCGGGAGAGCTTCATAGTACGACCAATTAGTTTACGGACCAAGTACGCTTGAATCACCGGTAATAAATCAATCAAAAGACACACGTATACACACTGCTGTGAGAAAGAATTTAAAAGAAAGGAAAGAAAAAAAAGACGCACAAGTTCTCTCGTCTCGCGCGTGCTTCTCGCTATTCGGTCTCTCGGCGAAGACGATTTGCGTTAGGGCAACCAGGTCGGGTCTCCTTTACGGGCAAACAATGGTTTTAACGGTTAATTAAGAAAAGTGACTATAATCGAGGGAGAGGTGAATTAAGGAAACTAAGTATCCGATCCTCGGAAGGTCCCCGAGCCCTTCCTCCGCACCATCCCTACAGCAAGGTTAATATATCCCCCTTCCGGTAAACCTCCGCGCAAATCCTACTCTCTTATTGCAGCTTTCACCCCGCAGCTAATTCCTCCCCCCCCCCCACCCTCCACCCCCGGCCGCGCATTCGCATACTACGGCGACACGCGAAACAGCATATCAGAAATAACAGTACACGCAGTCTGCTCTCTAACATTACAGCTACAACAACATTGCAACAACAGCCTCCCGATATACCAGTCGTCTCCTTACAGTAACAGACACGGGCCGCGCCGAGACGGGATCGACATTGGCCGCCGATCGGCCGCGACAGGCGCGAAACAGCGAGGATCGCTGGATAGATAGGTAGACAGATAGATAGATACGTGCGACGATTAGTACGACCAATCGATAACGGAGCATATCACGAGGAAACCGGTCGGTCGACAGAGGCGGGGGTGTTCTCGATATCGTGTAATCCAACGGGGGGAGAAATTCAATGGCCCGCTCGGGGGGTTCGAACGATTAATTGCATTGTCCGTTGTAACAATTGATTTATCGTTCGTTCGACTTCGGGACACCCGGCTTGGTCCTCCGAGACGGACACGGAACCTCGAATCGGGTCCAATCGGTAGATTAGAGAAACGCGCGCGGCGCACGTTGGGCGTTTGCGATCGAGCGGGGGAGCCAGTCGTCGATCCTGGATCGGGCCAGCGCGCCCGTGGACGCGCGCCGGGCTGAATACTCGCCCGGCGCTCAGCGAGCAAAGCAAAAAGCAAAATAACCGACAGCAACATATATATTATATATATATATATATATATACACACTACAACAGGCAACAATAGACATTTCTCTCAGCATCAGGGCACGCGGCAGCGATCGCGTGGCGTCCGCGGCCACGATCGCCCCCGTGGCGATGTCGCGGCGCCCGCAACGATCGTCCCGCGGCACAGAGCAAACAAAATAGGAAAACAAAAAAAAAACCAGGTAACAGGATTACTAAAAAATCTCTCTACGTCATATACATGTATCCAGCAGTGATTCACGCTAAATGCAGATGCCACGAAGAGCAATGCAAAAAAAAAAAACCACAAGGATCGTCCCGGCCTCGAAGTCGCGATCGGCGGTTTGGACTCGCGATCGGCGATCTCGCGAACGCGGAAACGTCGCGAAACAATCCCCCGAACGGACGCTCGCTCAAGGGTGGGCGGTCGCGCGGCAGGGACAAGATGGGGGACGTCGGGATCTCCCTGTCGATCGCGGCGTCGCGAGGCCGGACGAAGTTTCCCACAAATCAAAACCCGCAGTCAGATGCAGAATATAAATAAGTGCAGAGGAAACAAACTACTATAGTATAAACACAAAAAGGTATATTATATATAAAATATATTAATTATTATTATTATGATTCTTATGATTATTATTATTATTAAACGATACATAAAACAATATTATTAATAACACCGAAAAAAAAAAATACTATATTACTACTATTATTAATTATTATGATTCTTATTATAAATTTAATGAAGACAAAATAACATTCCAACCGTCAATGTGCCACACGACTTTTTATATGCTCTTAAGGAAAACTAAAAAAGATGCTAACACGAAATTAGGGGTACGCGAGGTTAAACGGTACCAGGGTGATCGTCGTAAAGCAGCTGGAAGAAGCTCGAAGCGGAATGCGTGAGATATTCGCGTAAGGGTTGATACGATAGGGTTCTACGTCGGAAAAGGCTCGACGGGAAAATGAGGGAATGCTAATTTTAACGGGAAACGGGCGCCCTTCGCATGAGAGTGCCTGTACGTATTTGTACACATAAACATATATGTATGCACGAGAGTTTCGTTGCTCACTTTGCAATTTGAAATCTTTATGTCGAAAGTTCTGTTCGCAGAACAATTCTATGCTATTATTATGTTTTTGTTTTATGTAAAAAAATATTTTTATTTAATATTTCCAAAATAAGACACAAGAATAACTGAGACTAATACCATTTATCGGAGACAAAAATTTAAAAAAAGAAAAGGACATTTTTGATGTGTTCCAATGATACGGTTTGTAAATAACATGTCGCGTGTAATTCGGTATCAATATAAAAAAGCTAAAATTTTTAAAATGATACTGCGATGAATGTAATACGACAATTTAATTAACTGACTGAGCTGCTACATTTGGCAGTCGAGTAAGCTGAATAAAAGTGACGCAAAAATGTCCATTAAATTAAAACGAAAAAAAAAAAGCTTTGGAGACGCGCCAGAAATATTTCCAAGTTGAAAAAAAGATTCTTATTAAACCAATATTTTTGTCCCTCGCAACTTGGTTATAATGTACGGCATTCGATTGGGTCATTCTTCGACGAAAACTTAATAACAGAGCGTTTTATCCAGAATATTATATTCTTTGCTCTCCTCACTCATTCTACGTTTCGTTGTCGTAATGACGTCTCTTGATCGCGCGATTTAGCATATTTCTAGGGAGGAGGGTGAGGGAGATTTGAAGACAGCGGACGGAATCGATTGTTCCCTGATCTGTTGCAATCGAGAAAAGAGCAATGCCGCGCTGGTGTTATCCACCCGCGATCGATGGTTAGGCTATGCCGACGTATAAGGAAACGCGTTCGTCGATCGGCGATTATCCGAAGCATGCGTACGAGTAATTAGGATAATTTTCATTACGATTGTATAATTAAGTACACGTAGGCGTAAGCATATTCATCGGTTCATTGATTGCCGCGCATTAATTGCCGTCGCGATAGCGATTAGCGCCGCGCGGGAGTGATTACCATCGTTATTATCATTATCATTGTCGTTATTATCACTGATTATTGTTGTGAAGGCGAGGATGAGGGATTTGATGCGGACGATGTGCGTAAGTGCGCGAGTGTACGGCCCGGAAGTCCGTGCCCGTGCGAAGCATGGATAAGCCAACCACATGCGAGCGTGAGGCACACACATGCGTACGCCCATACATTCTCGTACACGTATGTATGACGGACGCAACCCGTTGAACTATAATATTTGAATAAATATATAAATATATTGAAAAGTATCGCGCGATTTAAAGATAAAAGATATGAATTAATGCTGTATACATATACATGTGCGCAGGTATATCATGTTGAAACGATCGTATGGGATTATATGCAAAATCGACAGGGATATGTACAAATGCGGACGCGTTCGCGCAGAGATTCGCGGACGGTTTGCCGGATCGCGTGCGTCAAATGCAAAACCAACAGATAACGTACATACGACTTACTTATTACGACATACATATGTATGCATGCATATCACACCGATGTGTGTGTGTGTGTGTGTGTGTATGCGCGTCGATCGAACGTTCCCCCCTGACAACGACGGTTGACCGACATCACCATTACCACCCTCAACTTTATCATCCTCATCATCGCCATCACTATCATCATCGTCATCATCGTTATGTATTATTACTGTCATTAAATATCCGTACAGAATCGTGACGATCGATATCCGCTTTTGCTCGCGCGTCTCTGAGAGCGAGAGAGAGAGAGGGATCCTCTTTTCGTAATCTTAATTAATAATCGATTCATGAAGACCCCGACAGGTCATTTTGTCTCAAAACCGCCGGATGGAAAACGTGCTCTTACACATCATAAAATTTTTCATCGAGTTTTGCATCAGTTAAGAAAAGCACTCTGAAAAGAAAATGCAATTCTAAAAATTTAGCTTTTCTCTGCTTTTTTTTGCAGTGAATAATAGAGTAATACGTCACTGTTCCGAATTTTCTGGCTCGATATTGATTGTGCAATTTGTTGTTTCTTTCTTTTCTCTCGTCGTCGGGTTCGGCTCTTGTGCCGAAGCGATGAAGATATCATCGTTCCACTAAAGCGGTCGTTTACGCGAGCATTGGCGCGATGCGGTGATCTCTTGCACTTAAAAAGATCTATTTTTGAACTCTCTTATTGATCTATTTGGATTAAAAAAAAACTGTATGAATTGAAAGAACGGAAACGGTTATCGAATATAGTAACTTTTAAACATCTTTCACATACATGATTTGATATAAATCATGAGAGTGAATAACCAATGATGATGGGATACGACGTATGCGACACACATGTATATGTATTACAGACATTGAGAAGTTAAACACTCATTTTTACAACTTTATTTTGCCAGAATTCCAAGAAATCGCCAAGATTTTAGTGTCTATCATAATTCTTCACGCACGATGTGGTATTTTGTCAGCAGCAACAATCAAAAGCACATGTGTTCATAAACGCGTAGCGGCCACGTGGCCTTAATCGAGAATCAAGAGACCAAATGATGCGAAACGGAAAGGTACGAGTGAGCAGAGAAAGAGAGAGAGAGAAAGAGAGAGAGAGAAGATGAGGAAGAGATCGGTTATTTACATTTCGATATTTCCCCAACGCGTTTCACGATCTACGTAAATGTCCTCATGAATTCTCGGAGAGATCAATTTTCGTTCGAGCGGCTGTCGATCTCCCGTCGTTCTCGGGACTTTTATCATTCCACGATCATTCCACGAGCGTTCCTCAATCCGTACTCTTCAGCAACTCGCTCCCGCGCGGGTCGTGATCACCGGAAGGTCGACGGCTCGAATCGCGTGCGCGATTGTGCAGAGAAGACTACTACGTAAATTCATTCCAGCGGAGATATAGACTGCGAATTTTCCGAAGCATCGACTTTTTTTCACCCCTTTTCCCGTCGGCTCGATATACATAAAAAAAAAACAAAAAAACACAGACTGTCGTAATCGTCGCGTTTTCCCGTTTTCCGTCGTAACGTCGTCGGCGTGCAAACCAGCCGCAATTAGAGCGACGTTGTTCGCGTGTACGGGATCCCAACGCGTCGAGTGACAGCCTGCGGTCTCGCGCCGATTTCGCGCGAAAGTACTTTCGTTCCCCGGTTTTACACGCACCGTTCCTCTTTTGCGAGACAACAAATTTCCTGGCAGGTGCGCGGAAGGCGCGCGTTTGTGTCCACCTTGCGCGACAATGCGGCGTGAGGCACCGTGTGAGGACGCGTGTCCCTTCCACGAGATGTTGGAGGACGTTATTGGGAAGGAAATGGGAAGGGACGTACGAGCGAGGTCCCACAGCTCTCGTGGCGGCGAACGCGAATGGCGCCCGTCGGTTCCGTTGAAAGTCAGGATCGGCGGGAAACAAGTTAATCCCGCGGGAAGCACAAATTTCCGGGACAGGTATATTTACGGCGGCGGAACTAACTCTTTCTCTCTCCCTCTGACGTTAGTCAAATCGCGGAATGCCCCCAAAAGACGTGGGGAGGATCAGGGTCGGCTCTGTGACGTCTTTTAGCTAACGGATCCAAGCTGCTTTACGACGATGCGGTCCGACGTTAAATAAATCGTAATTCTAATTTGGTTGTATATAGATTGCGCGAATCATATTTGTACATACCGCGTAGACGTAATATACGTTTTTCTGTAAATTGAGAACACGTTTTAAATATCTCCGGTCGATCGGACCGATTCTTCTTCATAGGCAAGGACACGCTTAGAAATCCGTTTTAATCAGCCACACGACCCTACGTTAAATACTCATCGATGACGATCGTATGATTATCTATTCGCGAAAGTGTGTTAACGGACACTTCGCCGACGCGGCCGTCGTGTACGATCGGCGTATCGAAACCTCGATCTCGATGCATTATCGACTACACATTATCGTCATTGTATTATCCAGAGAAACGCGTACGTTAGATTTATATATATAATAACCACGCACTCGCGTAAGGCGATTTGCTAAATTTCTTCTGCAGTCCGCAGCCACTAAATGTCAACGTGCTCATTAAACATCGAAATGCCGATCGTACAATCGGTAGCCGCCATTGTACATTATCCATTGTTTTGCTCCTCAAACGAATCCATGTAACACGATAGATGTTTTGAAGGCACAACAATCGTCCGGATCTTCGAAATGTCGTCGGTCGCGTTAGCGATAACATCTTTATGCGACTTACAGATCGATATTAATTAAACGCAGAAAAGGTCGGTCAACATTAATTCTCTCAATTACAACACGCCGATCGAATCATACTTATTGCTCTTCCCTTCGTTTCAAGCGCGCCTTTCGGTTCAGAAGGGGCGGAAGAATACAATCTTAGGATCGATCGCGCGCGATAGCCGCTAACGCGGTCGACGACCTTCCGACGATTCGGCACACCATTACAGGGCACCCCCCCATTAAACAGGGCGTTAATTAATCCCCAGCTAATCAAGCATCAGAGCCAGTCTTATCGCGTATAGGGGAAAAAAAAAAAACCACCGCGGGCGCTATCGAGCGCGCGCCTTTCGGGCGCCGTCGTTTTTATCGTTGTATCCAGCACGGCGGAAGCTTGTTTCTTAAGCGAAGTACTCCCCTCAAACCCCATTCAACCCCTCAGCCCTCTCGATTCTCAATCCCTCATGGGAGGACCCGGGTTCTCTACAACGGTGGCAGTAGTGAGCGGGTCAGTTACAGCCCGCCGACGTAACGTTTAACAACGCGTCTTTTTTTGTACCTTACTTCTTTGTTCTCGTGTCCCTTCGTGATCGTTCGTCAAGTACAACAACAACAACAACAACAACAACACAACAACAGCGCAGGCGGGATAATAAAGCGTATCCCGCAGCGCTCAATCGCGTACCTTCGTACCTTCTCGATCGAGCGTCCGGATGCTCGATTGACCTTTACGCTCTACCCTCGATTTCTCCGCCTTACCCCTCCCAATCCCTCCTCCCCCTCCCCCGGACACTCTCGTCCCGGATTTTCTCCCTCTTTTGATTTAAACGATGTATCTTCTAGTTATTAAGGTAAGTCCCCGAGCTAAGTCCGAGGCGTATCGAGGATCGAACATTTCCCTCGCGACTCGAGATAAATTGTTGTAATGTTATTGGCACGCATGCATAAAAAGGAAGTTCTAATACAGCGTGAAAAAGAAAAAGAATAGAAAATAGAACTTCTTAACGGTGAATACAAATACGACAAAAGTCAATTTGACCGTCGGCTTTCAATCGTCAGATTATTAACGTGTAAGTGTCTATTTATAAGCGTTTTACTTTGAGAGCTGCAATCTTATTGACGTAAATTGGCGCCGCTGTGATAATTGTTGTCTTAAATGTAAATTAGCTCAATGTGGCACGCGAATTCGGTGTAACGGAGCCGTCGAAATGCCAAATGATCGTCGAGGGATCGCTTTTACAGCCAACGTAAGACGAAAGCGATCGACGACGACCAGCGTGTGCGAGCAAGTTATACAAAATTTAGACGATACGGTCGCGAAAAAAATTGCTAAACCGTATTGCTAAATCGGAATTAAAATAAAAGAAAGATTCGATTATGTCGCGCTAAGAAGAGCGACGGCAGTGATCGATCGGAATGAGAGAATCGAGAGATCTCGATCCGACGATGCGCCTCGATCCAACCCACCACTCCTGTCTAGACGTAAACACTTTCCCGTAAGCTTGAAAAGAAAAATCGTACGTAAAACAACATGACCATATACACATCTCCTTGCATACACACACACACACACACACACACACACATACACACACACATACATTCACATCGCGAACACGCGGGTATACACACGCATATACGTTCGTAACGAAGTATACAGTCTTAGTGCAGCGTTTCATATAGTTAGATAGAGGCGGCGAGAGAATATTTTTTATATTCTACATGGATTTTACAGTTATATATTATCGTTTCGTACCGGAAGGGAGAAATTTAAGGCGCGTCTAACGCGGTATATAGATATGCATATATACTATATATATGAAGCCACACACAATACAAACACACACACACACACAAAACACACAATCTCTGAAATACGTGTCGCCATTTATTGTTTAGATCGCGATTGTATATCGTTTTATTAATCATTCTTACTGCGGTAGGCGCTGTCGTTTATCGTGTATACATATACATACATATTATACACACACTGCGCGTACACACCCATATATACGTGATACATAGGTATATATATACAGTGTCATTCGTGATCTCGTCGAACGATTATATTATCTCATCGCTCAACGACAGTGCGACAGGTTTATCTATAAGGGCACCCTCGAGGGTCGGTCGATTAAATGCAGTATCGACAGCAAGATGCACACAGGGGGTGCGTGCGTGGCGCGTCACCCGTGCACTCTCTGCACTTTCTCCTTCCGGCCCGAAAGCTTTTCCTTACTCCCGTTCCGTGAAAGACAGTGCACGCCGGAGGAAACACGGCGAGGATCGATCGCGAGACATCGCAGGGCATTCCGACACGCCTGTACATATATACACATAAAAATACACACACACACACGTACACGTACGAGACAGCTAAACAACGTATTTGCAAATTAATGTACTGATCGTTTTTCGATGGAACGAAGTAGTCACGAGCAGGGATCGAAACCGGCATTATTTCGACAAATGTAGGCAATTTTTCTATGCGATAGACAGAAAAATGTGTATCTTACGCCGGTCGCACGATTACAGCGATTACCGTTCTTCGTCTTGTCTGTCGCATGGCAATTTGAACTTGTACAGGGAACCGTGCCGGTGCTCGATCGCTGATCGATCGAGGAGTAGGAAAAGAAGGTACACACATAAAACACGCGTATATGCGCCGGGCGAGAGCAATTTCGGAACCGAGTTGACGTACACAAACGTAATATGATGTAATTAGCGTATATCGTTTTTAAAGTGTATAATTAGTAGTGTTATTTTTCGTTATGACTTTGTTTGAACGTTCGACACGCAGCGACGATTCATCGCGTTAATCGCATCGTCGGAGCAATGGCGGGTTTAGCTCGTGTGACTTTATAATGTGGCTTTAATTCGGTTAATTTACCGAAATTGCTTTTGAGAAATTGAAAATGTAAAAGATTAATAGTAAATGGATACAATGTCGTAATCACAAAATTCCGTGATATATTTACGTCACTGAGACGTAATATCTGGAGCGTTTCAAGTCTCCGATCGATCGTTTAGCTCATTTATCGCCATTGCATTGAAAGGACCATCTCTTTTTTTGGGGGGGGGGGCAGATTTACGTGCGACCTGACGATGTTAATTTGACGATGAATCGACGCCGGGCAGAGAAAACAGTGCGCATTTCGTGCGACAAGATGCGATTGAGGAAGGACGTTCGCGGGGAGAATTAGGCGAGTAATAATTGACGAGGCGTGGCGAAGTGGAAATTCATCGGCGGTCGTCTGCTACTAATTGGACCGCGATCAATTTTGGAGAAGCGAGCCAATCTGGCGCAGCGCGATAAACCAATTGAAGACCAAGGATTGTTGATACTGTTAATTGTTAATGCGGAACCGGAATATCCCGATTTAATCGGGAGGCATTGTGTTATCGGTTTCCGAAGAACGAAAACAAAAAGAGAGAAATGTTTCTATCGTTTCTATTAATATACGCGATTCGCTCTCGGGGAAATAAACAGCAATCGCGCGCGATATGGAAATCTATGAAATATTATTATCATTCCGCTCGTAGTCATCGTGACTGATATTATTGGCTCGATGTGATCCTCGAGACTTTTAAACACGCATGGTAATTGAACACCACGTTTTCCAATATGGCTATGAAAAAAATTATCTTGAATTTCAGCTATTGGAAGCTGGAGTCCAACGCAGTCTCAATCTCTATATTATTATCGGAGAATATTAAAATGCTATCGAAGATACATTCCGATCGATTATTACCCAAAAGCGTGGGCTTTAATTAAATTCTTTTTTACATCTTTTATAGTTACATTTGGCATGAAGAGAAATGGAAAAATACAAAATCTCTTCTAATCGTGTAAGCGAATTTAACCTTAAAAAAAAAAGCGAACATATCGATAATTTTCCACTTCGTTGCGAATGTTGTATCAGATAAATAATTTTTGCTGATAAAGCTTTTTTACGTAGACGAGAATTCGGTATAAAAATAGAAGCAAAAATCTGTGGCAGTATGCGAAATTATGACAAAACAAATTTCATGTGAGCCTTTCGAGCGTCTTTCGTGCGACGAATATAACATTGTATGAAATGTATGAAATGTATTCGCGAGAGCGGAGTTTGGACAGCGAACATGAGAATGAGAGCGAAAGAGGGAAGAAAGAGAGAAAGTGTGAAGAGAATGAGCGAAAGGGAGCGCACGCGGTAGATGAGAGCGAGGAAACAGAGAAATCAAAGGGCATTTTGTTGTGCGATCTGTAAATGAATGCGAGAGTGATGGAACGATGCGTACGTGGTTCGTAGTTTTCGAACATGTGATACGTCAGCCGGCAAGCTCGATTTCCGGCCATCGACGAGGGGGGAGGATTCGGTCGTCTTCCGGCAAATCAAAAGGGGATGCGAAGTCGGAAGTGTCGCCGGAGGTCGACGCTGGCTGGGTGGCGCACCTTTTGAAGGTTCTTTGAGGTAGGAACGCTCTTTTGTTGACGGTTGATTGTTGTCAAAATGGTTGTGAGGTATATTACTATTTGAAGTATGTTAACGATACGAAAAAGTAAGGACGATACGGGCCAAGCGGGAGACGCGGCGCGATCCTGACGAACTCGAAGGGGATTCCCAACGTTCGAGGCCGGAAGTCTCCCGGGAAGAGTTTCTTGCTCTTCAGCGAGGGAGATCGGAATCACAAAGATTCGGGAGACGTCGTCGAAAATCCAATCCTTCCTGTTCGCTTCGCGCCGCCTCGCTCGCGAGAGCTCGGTGTCACGGGGAGACGAGATGGAAAACGTGCGCTCAGCCGATCCCGGGATCACCCACCGAGGGGGGAAGGGGTGAAATTAGTGGTAAATGTGTAGCGTGTATAATGTGTACGCGACGCCGCGAATGTAAATTTGCTTTGATGTTGTTAATCATTGCGTGTGAGTTCGTTACTAGTCCATGGACGGCACGATTGCTTTATAATTCCGCAACTGTAATTGATACGGTTGCATCGAAAACCGGCTCCGCCGAGTCGATTTCATTCCGACCAAGTGTTGAGTTCTCAAATTTTATTTGGAGAGATGAAAGAAGCCGTAAACATCATTGTTCATGCGACAAAACGTTGAATTAGACAATACAAAAACAATCGCTCGTATCTTCTTAGAAAAGTTTTAACTGATGCTAATTTCATCATGATTGTGTTATTTAACCTCTTTCAAATTGAGGCAATTTTTAATTAATATCGCCAAATATGTATTGCACTTTTAGAACCCGAAGTCAAATGAATTTTATAATAGACAAAATGTAACGTTTTATTAAAACTTATACGCTGTACGCGATGTTTATGTTAATATTGTCTTAGATCTAGTGTACAAAAAAGTTTTTTTCAAATATAAAATTATATTTATGAATTATATTTACATAAGAAATTTGTGATTGCGAAAGAAGCGATAAGAAAAAAAATTAAAAAGTGCGAGCGACGAAGATCAAAGAAAAAAGAAATGCGTTTTCGCGCAGCGCGCGATTTCCTATAAATTGTTATTGTTATTATAATTATTACTAATCACTTTTGCGTGATTAGAACGAATTAGAACGCCAAAGGAGGCCGAGCGCGCCTGATCTAGCTAATTATTCTTGCGAGCGCACGTTTTCCTTGCGTAAAGAAAGACGAACGTGCCGTTTCGTCTCCGAAAAAAGAAGCGTACAACTGGCATTACATTACACGCGGAGTCTGGTTTGAGCGTGCGGCGCCGACGACGAGGAATCGATGACGAGGGGTCGCGACGTTCCGCGTCTGCTCGACCGGGCTCGGCGGAAGAAACATGAGACTGATATAAACCAGTATTTGTGCGAGAAATTGTAAATTACAAGAAATTGCGTGGCGTAGCCTTAATAAGAAAGATTAATTAGGTTTATTCGGCGACCGGTGGCGTCGCTCCCACGAAAAATCATATTCAATTGGCTGTATAAGCGGAAAAGGGGATGAGTAAGGGGGGGGGGGTGGAAAGAAATACCTCTCGTCGAGGGTTGACGCGTCGGGAGGATCGAGGTGTACCGTATCGATCATGACGTCGTCCGCCCTTGCACGGCGATGTATCTAGTGAGAGTATAATGTTATTAGATAAACTTAAGCGTACTTTAAAAGCGAAGTGCGGAAGAAGAACGGAACGCAATGCCAGTTGTAAAACGGAATGGGTTCGGGGAGGGAAAAAGGGGTGGGAGGGAGTAGTAACGCGAGAAGAACGTGTTCCGACGACGCGACACTTGTACCCAGTGATAACAAAGGGGGATATTCGCGGGAGGGGAAAGATAGGATGAAAAGAAAGATACGAGAAAACGGCACCGAAATCGGGAAAGGGAGAGTGGAAAAGCGAAACGCTGGGTAAACAACAGTTATGGGACACGAGAAAAGCGATATGTATACATATAATCGGAATATTCATATACATATATATACATACGTACATATACACACACGCACGCACAATATATGTGTGTGTGTGTGTGTTCTGTGTGTATGTATATTTTATTAAATGGCGTGAAACGCGTATTTAACTTTCGGTACGGGATTTTCGTTCTTTCATTTTTTCCCCTTTTATATGTTGTTTGTTTTTCGTTTGTCATTCTTCGCGGTACCGTTTTTCGGGGACACCCTGTCAACGCGTTCCGCGAGATACGATTCGAGTGTACACACTCGCGCACACGCAATGCTGTTCATGTGTATACGCGATAGATTATTTCGGAATACGGATGCGGGGGACAAAAGGGAAATAGAGAAACGACAGCTTTACCGATAGCGGGACAGTAGTTATTTGCAACACGTGCACACACACGTATAACACACACGCATACACATGTAAAGCGATCCAAGCGATATACACACAAAAAAAATTGTATGAATATAACGTTTGCAGTTAGGTGGGACCAAAAAACGACTTTATATCTCTATGTGCATATCCAAGCAACGTGTAATTTAATTAATGAATTAATTAATTATCCATTATTAATGACTAGATAAAGTAAAAGATCCATTGATAGCAATCGAGAACGATGACGAATGATTAACGAGTAATTAGCCTATTAAGTTTGTTTATTGATACATTATTCTATGATATAATTATTATTATTATTATTATTATTATTATTATTAACTTTATTGCCTTTATTATTATTATTTTATTATTACATTGATTAAAATGACGATGATAATATTATTTAAACAATGTTTTAAGGCGATTATCTAGATATCGAGTAGAGAACAGTACGTATCTATAATTATTAATTATTTTTAATTATTATATTCTTATTATTATTATATTATTATTATGAGACATTTTGTTGTATTATTTTCAATAAAATCGATTGAAAAATATTCAGTTTACCAATTGGTTAATTCTTGCTTCTCCGCATGTATCGTGCAATTGCAAATGTTTCTAATTTCTTTCTCGTTGTAGTATTTGCGAACTTAATAATGTAATTACGTTTAATTTAATATTAAAGTCAAAAGTAATTTATAAGTAAACAAGATAACGAAAAAAAATTGAAACATCTTATTGCACGCGGAGAAGCAACGCCTTATCCCAAAGTCCGTTGCGATCTCAAAAGAACGTTGTTTGCTATTGTGAAAGTTTTCTAAAATTAATAGAGGCTCTTCTGAATGCATTAACAAAGATAAAATATTGCTAAGTTTTTTATTGACTGCTATATTTTCTTTTTTTGAAATTAAGGTGTTCTTAAAGTGTTCCATAGAGAGTAACTGACTACACATAAGAAACATAAATGACTGAAAAAGTATATTAATGTTCGTAATAAATAATAGCAGAATAGAAGAAATAAAGGCTTGCCTGGTGTAATTGTAATAAGAAACATGCATTTTATAAATTAAGAGGTACAAATTGTATATTTTAATTAAGAAAACTTTTTCATGTAACGATATTTTAGATTTTTTTAAGTATCTTTATAATCAATGTATATGTGTGTCCTTTATTGCTTTTATTTGTGTTGAAGTAACTTGCAATATTTTACAAGAATAAAGAATTTTGCAAGATCTCTAATTATCTTAGGAAACTTGACACGCAGTGAACGATATGTTATGATATTTGTGATCGTAACTGCTATGTACATATTCTTTTTGTTCCCTTATTTTACTTTGATTCAAGCGTTAATTAATTCCATTATTCCGCGTCTGTATACGATTATCTCTTCGCTACCCTACGACCACCCAATCCTTCAAATCCCTCCTCTTCGTACCTCTCTATCCCTCTTACTCTCACGTGTCTCCGGATAATTTCGTGACTCGGAAAGAACTCGGGGGGGAAGACAGAATTAAGCTACCAAAAAGGTGAAAGAAACGGGGAATGCGAGGTAAAACGAGGGTAGAATGAATCTAACAAAGAGAAAGTCAGAGAGCGTATTATTATGGGACAAAAAGAAATAGGAGAACCAAATGATGGAAGAGAAGAAGAAGCCACGGAACAATAGACAAATGAGAAAAAAATAGTTGTAAAAGTCACACACGTGAAAACACGCGTACACATACACACATACACGTAAACACGAAAAGAAACACAAATGTACTAAGTAAGTTCATACTGCGTATTGCCTTTCTGACTTCGGTGTGAAAATATATAAATAAAAAAAAAGTCAGTCGCGCCGGGGCACGCGTATGTTCGCGCATACATATTATATATTATAGTTATTAGCGTTCGAGAGAGATGAGGACTAACTGCTTCCGCTTCTTCCTGCTAGCCTACATTGTACCTTCCTCTTTCCTTTACGTTCGCCTCTGCAATTCGATCCTTTCATCGAGAACTCTTCAATGGGTAAAAAAAAAATATTTTACAAGAGAAGATCGGCGACTTCCGGCTTTATGTTTGATCGAAGTCGCTTTCCTTTCTCTTATTTACGAGTTCTCTTAAGATTCGTATTAAAAAAAAAAAAAAAGAAACACGCTGTGTTTCCGGTTAATTAATCCTGCTTGTTCATCCCGAGGCAGGCGGACGCGGAAGCAGCGGACGGCAGTATCCGTCGCGAAAACTTTTTTCACGGTTCCGTAAGAAAAAGTCCCACGCCGAAGTCCGCGCGTCCCCGCCGACTGTGTCTGTTTCATGTTTTTCAATATTTGTAATTTATCGATAAAATTATAAAAGGTATCGATACATAACAGTCTAAAGTGTGCGCTACTCTACATAATAATATTATATATAAAAAGTATAAAAGTATACATTATATATATATTATATATATATACATATATATTATATATGAAAAGTATAATATATATATATTATACATACATTGGGATTGGTGAGAATATACGGTTTTTTCGCTTTGGAGTGTTATTTTCTGAAAATATTGAACAAAATATGGAAAAAAAATTAATAAAACCAATGAGTAAAAACAAAATGTGATTTTTTTAATTCTCACCCGATGTACGACACGTCGTCAGCGACAGGCAATTCTCTGTTGGATTTTGCGATTGCATTCATATCGCGTGAGCACACAAGTGCGAATATCTGATGCAAATAATTTATATGACGCGAAACATTTTACTTTTAATTCATTACATATGAAATCGTCTGGCATATTAGATTCTGAAAATGATTCATCATTCGAAGGAGAGCACAATGAATTCGTTAACAAGAATAACGAGGTTATTTGATATATCATTTAATATTTAATACTATAAATTTAAATAGTATCTTGTTAACTTCCTGAAAGCACACAATATACAAACAAGTTTAAAAGAATTTTTATTTGTAACTGATTTCTAGTTATTACATTTACTTTATACATATCAGACGTTTATTGATTAAATATTATTGAAAATATTACTGTATTGCAAAATTATTGTATTAATAATTTTGTAAGAATTTTGTTTTATCATACGGCGTTTGTTGTTGAATGTACAGATGTTCGAAAAGGTTATATATATGCCGACTCTTCCGAGCACTTTTAACAGTCTCGTTGAAAAGACAGTGAAGATTGAAACGGAAGAACCGCAATATGTTATTGAGTCGGTAAAATTTCAGATGAATGTTATTTAAACTTTACAAAATCTAGAATTATAAAATATTATAGTTATTTAATAATTGTATATAGATTGCTAGGTGATCTTTTGGGAGTTAAAGACTACAAGACCAATAAAGCTGCTTTCTGGTTTTTGGACATCTTAGCTCTTCAAATTCTACGTTATAAAAATTGTCTAGATGATTATTACAAAAGTGTATTAATTAGCTGGCTGGTTGGAGAAATGAAATTAATTCGAGGTAATTTGTCGAACTGATATATGTATATATTATATAAAATATTTTCTAGTTGCATAGAGAGAGAGACTATTTGGAAAGAAATATATAATATTTTTATGTATAAATAAGTGGATCTGTCAAAATGAAAATTTTAATATACGTTAATCTGAATTATTATATAGCAAATGTAATTAAGTAAGGAAATTTATATATAATTTATACATAAATTAGCAATTAAAATATCTCACTCTAAGATATAGAATATTAGAATATTTTTGTAGATAGAAAACTACTTCGCAAAGACTTTTTTAAGGAAATGAGAATATTATTTCTTTACGTTACTGAAAAATTATCTAGTGACGATCGGTTACTGCACTGGGAATTGCTTATGGATGAATATTCTAAAATTATGTCAAAAAATTCTATCATCTATTCATCTGCCAACAGTAAAGCGGATTTAATTATGGATAAATTATTTGAAAAGGAATTAGTTACAGAAAATGAAGATACGTCTCCAGAAAATAAAATTTCCTTTATCGGAAGAGAATTGAAAAATCGTAATGGTAAGAACAGGTAAATTAATAAAATGTAATCCTTTAATAATATGAATCATATATTCTACAATATTATATTGTATGTTTTTTAAGTTATTACATAAAATATAAATTCTTCTTTCAGTATAAGAAATAATTTGCAGGAGAAGTCACCGAAAACTTCATTAATTACAGAAAATTCGCGAACAGATATATTGACAAAAGCAAACGCGACTGTTGAAGCTTCTAGTTTAACAAATCCAAGCGATGTCCTCGATGTAATCGTTGAAGCAACATACAATATGTACGTATAAGAAGATTATAAACACATTATTTCGAATATTTCTTAATACATAAGTATTTAAAAAAATAATGTAAGATTCTATATCGTCATGTTATAGATATATTTTTAAACAGGTATGCTAATGAACTGCGATATGACCTTATATATGCAGTTTTCGTAAAACCGATACAGATGCAAATCTTTCATAAGCCTCATGCTTTTCGAATACCACGTCGAATTAAACCCGCGGATCCTAAAGGATCATTTGACATGCAACTTCGTGAACGATTGGTAAAGGTTGCTAGTGAAACAATAATTAATAATGGCAAAAAAATTAAAGGTAAATGGTGTAACAAAACAATTATAGAGTTAACTATTTTGTATATGCTGCATTCGATGCAGCACGAAAATATATTTATTAATGTATTCATATTGTTTATTTTCTATTTTTTGATAATTATGCTATTTTGTTATAGTAGTTCATGTAACGGGTTGTTTACGATGTTACATAATAATTAAAAACTAATGAATTTTTCGTATTTAGGAAAGAAAATAACAGATGATACGAAAAAAGAGCAAATGCTTAAAGACATAGATATTCCTCCGACTCCACCACCTTCGTTAACCGAAGAAGAAACGTTGGCCTATAATCGTCAATTTATTCTACCACTCATAGAAGCAAACGAAGCGGCACAGATTTTTGAAATGCACGCAGAGAATATGTGATATGATAAACACAACCACAAAATTGAAAGTTTTTTATTTCGTATAACAATTGAAAATATAATGTTAGTCCGTAATCATTGCCGTACCCCATTCGCGACATTTGAAATTCTTCACTATTTTAGAATCTAGCGATTGAATGTCCAGTTTAATAAAATTATACGGGTTTTCTAAGTTTTGTTGAAGTTTTCCTAGCTGACCGTATTTGTTAGCGCCACATCCCCAAAAACAGCCGTCATCTAAAGAAAAAACAATAATTTTTTCTCCTGGAAAACTATTAAAATTATTGCATGTGAGAAAAAGATTTATTTTACCTGTTAAACACACAGTAAAGGAATTTCCGCATTCGACTCTTTTAACATTAATTTCTATAGTCTCTCCTCTATTATTTTTAAAATCTACTAAAGTTGGAACGGCATGAACTTTTTTGTCTTTGCTTTCAATTCCCAATTCTCCATTTGAATTCCATCCCCAAGTGTAAAGATCACCCTATTATTATATTAAACTTGTTTCAATTATAAGTCACATAATGGTAGACACAATTAATTAATTTACCGACCTGATCAGTGACTACGGCAGAATGCCAACCACCCGCTGATATTTTTACTACTTTCAGACCTGCTAGAGCTTCAATAAGTTTCGGATTATCACAATCTTCCAACTCATTATGCCCTAACTGACCACGTCTGTCACATAAATTATAATAATGACTTTATTTAACAATATGAAAATTTCTAAGAGTAATTTCGTGCATATGTAATGTGACGTACATTCCCATTCCCATTGAGTATACATCACCATTCTCTGCCAGTAAAATGGTATGATCAAAACCACAGGCAAGGTCAACAAACTTAACTTTCTTTGGTATCTCAACCAAAAGGGGAGCATTAAACACGCGTCCTCGAAAGAAAAAAATTTTTTTTAAGTATATTTAATAACACAACGTAAAATGCTTAAGCTATGATACTTAAATATTTGTTATAGTATACCTAAATTAGTTAAAACTACTGTGCATCCTGCTTGTGATAATTTGATGGCGTGTTCAGTCTGTATGTTATCATTGCTAGGAATAAAAGGTTTAATTTTTTGCCAAGAGTCATCGTATATCTTATATTTCCAGATTTCATTGCGTGTGGATAAAACAACTACGCTATCCCGACCAGGAATAGCTATTTTACAGCTGTATAAAAAATAAAATATTTGTACAAAAGATTTATAAATAAGAAATATTTAGAAAGAGAAAAAAGATTTGTGTATCTATTACTTTCCCGCTGATTCCTCTGGAATCTGTATTAAGTGTGGCCCGTTTTTGTCATCTTTCTCACTGATTTTACCAGTGATATATAATTTTGTATCTTGCCACAGAAGAAAATAATTCCAACCAATCTCAATGTCAGTGATACCAGGAAATGAAATTTGAGTCAAATGTAATATTGATGTGACAATTCCATCCTGGTTGGAAAAGAGTGGACTGGCATTTAAGCCAGTATAATACACCGGCATGTTTCTGTAAATAATAACAATGTATTGTACATTTTTTGTTATTATAAATAAATAATTCATTATAAGTTTTTAATTATTATAAGAATTCTATTATTAGCTCAAATGTAGATAATTAAAATTATTAAAATAAAATTATTTAAATATTATAAATAAATAAAATATTAATAAATTATCTAAATTACCTAATAAATTTAAATAAGTAATGTCAATATTAACTTAAAAAAAAAATACTTTTTATCAAAAGAAATCTACAAAAGTAATAAATAAATAAAATATATAGATAAAAACAGTAACGTATATTTATTTATCTACTGTCGTTTCACACAGAAATAATCACGTGGTAACTAAACTGTAGTGTCTCCAAATGGTATCAGATACGCTGAACAGCACGTAACATCAGTTAGAATGTGCAGATGTCACCGTCTACCTTGGAAACCAGAAAAACAACACAACATTTTGACATAATGTAATTGGAAGCGTCGAAATAACACAGTAGATCGTTAACGTGTCTTCGTCCAGTACCTGAAATATATATCGACAAGAAGATGGTAAAAAGTGTCACATGAATTAAATGCAAATGCACAATATATATATTATGCACTTTTTCTTTCCTTCCCATCACTGCCCGATACACTCTTGAATGCATGAAGTAATCGAAACATAACCTGCCAAGATTTTTGTTGCAGCATAAAAAATTTATATTAAACGCTTACATTAAGCGTATAGAAAGTTATGAACTGCAAAACACACTTCTTTAAATAAAATAAACAATTTTTTTATCTGTTATGGAACAAAAATTCACTCTCTGTACACTTCATTCGTATTATTTCTGTATACTGAATATGACGTTGCGAATTATATCCTCATCGTAATAACTCGTATACATCTAACTAGGAAAAGGGAATTATATTCTTAAAATTGTACATACTGATTGCGAACAAATTTTAAAATATTTCTAGCTACTGTGATTTTCACACAACACTACAATTAAGTGCAAATAATTGACATGTACCAATATTTTTTCACAATGCAAAAAATTCCTGTTTTTTAATAATATAATAAAATAATATAAACATAAACTGAATAATTTGATAAAAACATACATTAGCATTATTATTTTTAAAAAATATTCTATAATAAAAACTTTCTAAATTATTACTATATTAAATTTTATAATATAATTAATAATTATAACGCAAAAAACTTTCTTTTTTATATCTTAATTTAAATTTTATTAATATAATTATAAATATAATTAATATTATTAATATTAGAAAATAACAGCATTTTTTAAGTATTTAAGTTATAAAGCTATTTTAATTTTTACACAATATTGCAATTAATTGTAAATAATTGATATTTCAAATGTCAGGGTCTGCTTGCTATTTTACGGAAATTACGATCAAATCCTGATAAAGAGTTGCGATTGTTATTGTTGGGTCTGGATAATGCCGGAAAAACAACAATCTTGAAATCTTTGGCAAGCGAAGACATCACGCAGGTATATATAAGTTTTCTTTTTTAGTTTTCATCAAACTTGATTTTAAAAAGTTTTTAAATGTTTAATAAAAATTAACAAAATATATTTAGCATCTGACACACACACACACACACACACACACACACACACACACACACACACACACACACACACACACACACACACACACACACACACACACACACACACACACACACATCATATAAAGTATAATAAATATGTAATAAATAAATTGCAAAATATGATAAATAAATTAATTTTTTTAAGGTGACTCCAACACAAGGTTTTAATATAAAAAGTGTCCAGAGCGAAGGTTTTAAATTGAATGTTTGGGATATTGGTGGAGCTAGAAAAATTCGACCTTATTGGAGAAATTATTTTGAGAATACGGACGTACTTGTAAGTTCATTATTTTTAAACTTTTAAAATTTAATTTAAAAATTATATACATATACTAGATATGCCCTGCCACGCGTTGCTGTGGCTCTCTATTCTTATGCTACGTTTTTTTCAAATTTTCTTTGCCTTCGTTGTTTAAGAGCCTTGCTTTACTGTTGCTCTTTTTATTTTATTTTTGAATAAGCATTTATCTATCTTTAATAAATCTAATATTCATTCATTCACGTACTTTTCACTTTTTTTTTCTAAAAGCTGTCATGGATTTAGAAATCCATTCAAAAGACTGTTTTAAATAAGTTCCTTTTTTTCAATAAAATAACAGCCATCTTTATTTTTCTTATTACCTTAATTTAAACACAATAGAAACATTCTTCGCCTCTCTCGGTCTCTCCCCGTCTCTCCTGGTTTCTCCCCGTCTCTCCTGGTTTCTCCCCGTCTCTTCCTGTTTCTACTTGTCTCTCCCGGTCTTTCCTCGTCTCTCCCCATCTCTCCTGGTCTCTCCCCGTCTCTCCCCGTCTCTCCCGGTCTCTCCCCGTCTCAATGTGTCAAAATTTCAATAATATTAATGAAAAACTATGTTTTGCACTTAAATTATGGCCATCATTTTTGAAACACGATATTTCCAAAATCAGACCCCATAAGAACACTACCAGTTACGAATGCAACGTTGTGTCAAAATTTCAAAGCAATCGGTGAAAAACTTACGGAGATCTTAGATGAGAAACAAACATTTACATTTTTATTTATATAGATATTGAAACAAGAATTAAGTGCAAAATTCTACAAATGATAATTATAAAGCTATTTTATTTATTGCTGAAATTAAAGTTACGTGTTACAGTTTAAATAAAAAAATATTTCAATTTTTTTTATCCTTGTCAGTTTTATTTGATAAACGTTACAAGTTAATTATGATTAAGCAAATAGTATCTATTATATTTTTGTATTTAATTAGAAATAATCTAAAGATTTGTGCTGATTTTAAACACACACACACACACACTCACTCTCTCTCTTTCCCCCTACCTTTCTTTGTAGATAAAAATTGAAGTTTTGTAATGTTTATGGGGGCAACAGATTTACGTCGTTGATAGTGCGGATATCAAAAGGCTAGAAGAAACAGGACTGGAATTATCAGAACTTTTACTAGAAGAAAAGTTACGTGGTGTGCCATTATTAGTATATGCGAATAAACAAGACTTGGGACATGCCGTAACAGCAGCTGAAATAGCAGAGGGACTCGGTTTACATAATATTAAAGATCGTGATTGGCAAATACAATCATGCATCGCTGTCGAAGGCAAGGGCGTGAAGGTACATTGGAGAAATATTCTTTTACTTTCTCAAATTTTAAAATGTGAAATATTTTGACTTCTGTAAAGTTAAATGATTTTAGAATTGAAAATTTAAATTTATAACTTTGTATTATTAATAATTTATATTTGTATATTAATTTGTATTTTTAGAAAAATATTTTTTTATATTTTCAGGAAGGTTTAGAGTGGGCATGCAAAAATATTAAGAGGAAATAATGTGGAATAAGCACGCTAGGAAAGTCGAGAAACGTTCCCTAGTAGCAAAAAATATTGGCACAATATTGGAAAGTAATATAAAAACAATGTATTTTTAATATTGGTCCAATATTGTAAAGTGGACGCTTTATCTTATTTAGTCAATTTGTTTAAGCATAAATATTGGTTCAACATCGAGGTAATATTGAGCTAATCGATTTTTCATATTGGATATTAATTGCATTCTAATTTAAAGCCAATATTTTGTGATCAATATTGGCGTTCTATTGAGAAACATTGGGAAAACATTGGCCAATGCATTCCCAATGTAACTAATATTTAGCCAATATTAGCCAATATACTGCCAATATATTTTGTTACTAGAGTTTATGCCACATTAGGGCGCACGAAAGGAACAAGCTTACACCATCTTTATTGTACATTTCACACATATAATTTTTATTTATCCTTTAACTACTATTTACAAAAAGTTATTAAAAACATTGTTGTTTGTGGATTCGACATGAACATACGAATATCAAACGTAGATTTCTACGAACTCGTTGTCATATCGAATGTATCCAATTATCAGACTTCCGTCCATTTTGGATTTAAAAAATTCTATTTTTCGCATAAAAAAGAATCTGTAATAGCGAGTTCATAAAATATATACTGCAAATTAACGTGCCTTCTTGCTGTTTTAACTGTAACTTTAGAATAGATTAAATTTTTATAGATTTATCTAGTGAAAAGTAATAAATGTGGAACAAGAGGAAAAAGACACGATATGTAATTTATATAAATACAATTATTAATACAATATTTATATTTATACGTAATATAGAGATTTGAGCACCACATATTATTGCGCTTGCGAAGAAAAATCGCGGAGAGACGCGCTAAAATGTGCAGCATGCACGAAGTATCCATGATTGCACTTCCATTTATCTAAAATTTAGATTCTAAATCGACGAATATATACTATATAAGCAAATAAAAGAATTTGTAATTTAAATAATGCTGTTGGTTTAACAGCTTTGTATTCGAGATAATAAAAATCTGTACTATTTAGGATGTTTTTACGGTTACGATATTATTTTTGCATGATGCGTGGTTATTAGATCCAAATGATATTGATAATTAATTTCCAATATTTTATAAATTCCTCTTAATAACATTTCAATATAAAAATATACATTTTTCATAGCTAAGAGGTTTAATTTTATCTCGTAATATGTTAATTCATAAATTTGTCACATTGGCACAGTTATTTTCGATACATTTGAGATTATTTTTTATATTACTATTTATGATATAAAAATTGTTTCTTCTTTAAAACATATCGTATAATTTATTATCTTAACCGCACGAATGAGATCATTGCAGTTTGCAATAATTAAAGCATTATATAATATAAAAAATAATACGTGCGCGTAAGATGATAAAATTATGACGCCAATTTGTTTTATAAAAAGAAAAAAGAAAAATATAATTAAACAAATTATTAAAAAGTATTGATTTTATTTTTAATGTTATTAAGAGAAGCATTAAACTTAATGCAATACTTTAAATGTAATCCTTATCTCTAAAAATATAATTATTTGTTTAAAAAGGCAAACAAATTGGAAGCCTTTTGCATACATCATATGCTTCTTTTGAGAACCTTAATTCTTGAGCACTGCGCGCACTTATTTATAAATGATACAAAGATCCAAAAACATTTGAATCAAACCATATTAGATATTTTCTAGATGATATTTTCACGGTATACTTTAAGCGTTTTTTGTCTCTGGTTACATTTTGTTTAATATTAAAAATTGGTACTTTATAACACCTTTGTACATGCAAAGAAAATGTAGAGACATTCTTTAATAGTTTAGTCGCTTCTATCAAATCAACTCCGCCGCAATCATCAACATAAATTTGTTAAACTCATTTTATTCTTCATGCAATAAATACGATAGAATAGAACGCGGCTTTGCGCTACGTCTCCTCTAATCGTAGAAGCGACTCATCAATCAATATCTTTCACAGATCACTATCAAGCTAAACTCAAAGTTCGCTGTGAATATTTTCTGTAGTAGTCACTCGGATCTCCTCTTCGTGAAAAGCAGTGCAATCTGCTGGATATTTGCTCTGAAAAGTAAAATGAGAAATAAACTTCAGGTTAAGTCGTTTTATTATTTATAATTGGAATAACGCGAATAACCAACGGAACAAATACAGATATTTTTATTATCAAAGATCTCTATTAATTATCTCCCGCAAGAATATTCTCTTTTTATCTGTCTCACTTATCTTAATTAAAGTTAGTCACAAAAATTTGTTGTAATTTAAACTAACTTTATTTTACTTTAGAGTTTAGATTATATAAAATAAAATTTTCTTATTAATTATAGTTTACTCACGATGCATCCGTTTTGCTCCATGATGGCTCCATAGAGGGGCCAGAATTGAGTTCCTAACTTATTACTGACTGCCCAAGCTGCAGGGAAACTTGCTACCCTCAATAGTGAACTGCGCACGCGTGTAAATATCTCGTCCATTATATTGCCACTGACCTCTTGATGCTGGCTCTTCTCATTTATGGTACATAAGATTTGACTAGCACAATGTGGCACTTTCGTTGCCCATTTGTACGCTCGATACGCCTAGAAACAGATAATATTTGAAAAAAATTATCAGGAATTTAATTAATACAAATTTAAAATCAATACGAATTGTATAAAAAAATTACGTTCCTTTAAACTTCTATGGTATACTAATTTTCAAAAACTATCTGCAGTAAAACATTTAACTTTTAAGAAATTAAAAAAAAATAATGCATATCTCTATGCAATTTATTATATTAAAGAGATGGCAATAACCTTGAGAATGGGGCCGATTAAATCATTATTAATAACATCGCTTAGTCTGTTGCTTAGTTCTCGTGCATTTATTCGGGACACGATGAATCCTTTCTCAGAGGCCAAACCTACTAATTCCTGGAAATACGCCACCGCTGGTTTTACATATACTGAGCTTTCGATGTTCATGTTCAGGTACTTCTTCGCCATCCCGTTTGTTAATCTGAGTAAGAAATTTCACGTTAGCTGGGCATTCGTAGAAAAAAAGGAAATTATAAAATTAAACATCACCATATTAACCTGGAGATACTTTCCGCTGGTTTCGTGGCATCAAACATCATTGATTTGGGGAATCCCTGAGCTTTTAGAAAGCTGTTACCGACGAATTGCGCGGTTGTGAGGTAACGCTGCTGATTCATCGGATCGGAAACGTGGGAAATCCATTCGGCCATAAAATTCGTGAGCGATTTAATCCACCTTCGACGTATAGCAGGATGTTCAAAACTGTCCAGGATCTTTTCCCACAGGATGTTGCCTTTCTCGTCCATCATATTAGCAATTATTGACGACAGACCGCTCGTCTTCCATAATGCGTGCGCGAGTTCCGAATTACTAAAATAAAAGATAAATTTCTCTCTTACAGCAAAAAACTGGATGTCGATAAAATATTTAGTTAAAAATATTATTTTTAATATCTTTTAATGTTTTATTTTTTGTTTAAGATTTAATTATCATATTTGATTTCAATTTAAGCAAGAGAGTTTGTTTTCAGCAAGAAAAATGTTGAAGCCAAAAATTCTTCATTTTATAACAGCAACATTAATATTTATAATATTATTACGTTTTTTATCGTGTACTACCTGAAGTGCTCCCACACGATGTGAATATTTTCCAGTACCGGCGGCAAGAACCAGGAATGCCCCGAATGATCTTTATGCCCGGCATCGGCATCGTTCATTCCATGACCCAGGGCGTCTAGAAGCATTGGCACGAGACCCAATGCCATCTCGCTGTTCGCATTTTGTTGCAAGAACATGCTACCCATGTTAATTATGCTGCCCCAGTCTATGCCGGATTCCTCCTTCCCATCCGATCTTTTACCAGAATTTAAGGCGCTCAGAAGTGAACCCACCATTGATATGTCGAAGCCTTGATTATTTTCTCCTCCTCCCCCTCCTCCTCCTATCAAATTACTGATCCCGGAGATGATCTGGCCAACACCGTCCGTCGAAGATTTTTTATCGAACATCATGTCGTGAATCTATTAATTTTTCACTTTTTATATCTGAATGTTTGTATCTGTTCGTGTTTTAGAAATTAAAATACCCTGCTTAAAAAAATTAATTGAAAACAAAGTGATTTGCCAAATAAAAAAAAAGTTACGCAGAGTGTTGTAAAAATTAATTTCTGCAATAGGCTGACCATTGCGGAAAATATCGAATTTTTACAATATTTTTTATATTTTGTTTAATTTACGAAATATATCGAAAAACCGCAAAAATCGTCTCAACTTTGAAGGGTGGTTTCACTCTTTCAAACTGTTTTTGGGCACCAACTAAAATTTCTAAATTCATGTATTCATCCTCTCTACATTTATGCCAAGTTTCATTAAAATCTGAATCTTCGAGTTCAGTATACTGATGAGAGTTCAATACTTGTGAGTATTTTTTATTTTTTTTTTCAATTTTTTTAAACAGAGTGAATTTAAAAGAAAGTTTTAAATAAAATTTCTACTTTGAATACTTATGAACATTATGAGTTTCGTGTTGAGGTGGAATGAAAACGATACCAATTGAGAATGATCGTGAATATGATAGATGAAATAAATCCAAGTTGAATTAGATAATTTCCTGAAGAGTACATGAGTTTTCGTCATACTTTCTTGCCGGATTGTGAAAACGTCTGGGCCATATCGTCGAGCGAGTTCTGGGAAAAGAGATTTTTAGCTTCCTCGATGAAGACGTTAGATGCATCATCCTCGTTATTCTTTTCAGAGCCCGCCAGCCCGATTAGTACTAATAGGAGCAACGTCCTCGACCACCACATCCTTCCGTTTCTGTAACACAACATTTGGTTAGCGCGACTATCTGATGATATTTCTGCTGAGTAATCATCGGGGACTCGACGCCA
This sequence comes from Monomorium pharaonis, assembly GCF_013373865.1. Taxonomy (NCBI): domain Eukaryota; kingdom Metazoa; phylum Arthropoda; class Insecta; order Hymenoptera; family Formicidae; genus Monomorium; species Monomorium pharaonis. Next base: position 19,286,372 of record NC_050467.1, read on the forward strand.
CAATTGCATTTCTCTGCAATTTAATGATGTGCAATTACAACGAAGTCTCACTCGTGATCAAAAACAGAGATCCTCGACACGAGTCGTTGACCTTATTGGATTCGGAATCTGGTCGAGTTATTTTTAGGAGAAGAAGCTTTCCGCGAGGTCGTTGTCGTGAGGACCTCAAACGTGGACAAATACCGGAAGCGTTTCGGCTCGTAGCAACTTGGATACCGTTTTTCTTTTAACTGTTTTGTCAGTGTTAGTGTATTATTTATGCGCATATTTTTGCAAGACGTACGAAAGCGCTAATGACGAAAGCGTTGAGTCAGCGCGTAAAAGACCCGGAATAAATAAATGAAAATTAAAATGGAGTTATATTTTACATCACATTTGCGTGTTAAATAAAAACTTTTAAGCTTAAAGCCTACTAATCCTTTTAAGCGTAAATCTACTTTTAACTGTATTTAAGAAATATAAATCTTGTAATTTGGTAAGTTAATTTTACATATTTTATTCTTTTTAATAATTTATTAATATTTTTATATAATTTTTTTAGAATACAGAGGAATTTGGAAGAAATAAATTAATTAGATCAGCTAAAGGCAAGGAAAATCTGAGCTCTTGTTTAACTTACTAACATAATTTTAATTCGTTTCTAGTGACGGACACAATTGTAACAACGTCATAAACGAAAACAATAACGATAAATGATTGGCGCAATGCTGGTGTATACTAACGCGCAATTTGAGTACCGTAAACCGCATGAAATTGACATTCTCCAGCTGGAATAACGATTCGGCCTAACGGTATGAACTGTTAGTCATCGTTACTCCAACGCGTCGAAGTCGTGAATGGCAGATCGAAAGAATAAGGAGCCGAACTGTCACATTTCCTGACAAACGTCTTAATATTGCGTAACCTTGATAAATGGAAGTGAAAGCAAGAAATTAATTATAAATCATATGAACTGCTTACTTGTGACCTGAAATAATATATACTATTGTTACGAAGGCTATAATCTAAAATATGGGACTTTTTAATTTTCTGCACAGTGTGTTATCTTAATATCTTTCGTAATTTAAGTTTTAAATAATTTTAAATACTTATATAAGAGTCACAAACAATAATACCGGATATCATTTAATTACGCTTTTCAGTTGAATTATTCTACGAACTATGTAGGAAAGTGTGTCAGAATATGTAATCTTATCACTGGACACGATAGGAAGTTTTCGATGAATATAACAAAATGCCACGTATTCTCTTGTAAAATGCTGTAAAGAAAGTGTACGTGGAAGTTGCGACATTTTTATTTAAGCTCGTTGTTTGCCATATTTTGTAACTGTACTTTGAGAAGTATAAAAGCAAGAATATAAAAGTAAGGAACACGGAAGCCACCTCGTTCTCAGATTGTCGAGAGGGAAAGCGCATGCGGAATTTTTGCAATGTCGTCGCACGCGCGGCACGTGATCAAGTAGAAGAAGCAGTGACCGCCTTATTCGAGGAATTAAAATCATACAGTTGCGCATTTTTTTTTTCTGTACAATAAGTGGATTATTAATAAGCGGACGTCAGCGATTTAACGGCATAATATTGTTGCTTCTGAAGTAACCTGCTTTCAAAATTACGACGGCACATTTATGACAAACCTTGCCGAAAGATGTTCCGTGTAAATTATTGCAATAACGATGACCATGATTATAACGGTATAATTTCATACAAACAATGGTCTGAGGTATACTACATAATCACCTTTTTATCATTTTAAACATATTAGACATTTTTATTAAATAATATGGCCTTGAAAGTTAAAGTAATTGGCAAGTAATTGATATTAGTCTATATGACACATTATGTTAATTATAAGTATTCTGTTATTTATCGAAAATTATCTTTTTACGTAAGAAATGAATGTTATCGGTCGTTTCCTTTTTTCATATTGAATTTTCGCTTCCGCATTTTTCATATGCATTTTATATCATGTATAATTATGAATTATTAATTTTACATTAAAAAATTAGTAACATATTGATATAAATATTGCAATATAAAAATAATAAATATTTGAAAATTTGACTAAAGGAATTGTTTTAATTTGTTATAAAGTCACTGAAATATATTCTGATATACACAATCGCATATAATTGCACGAAATCGCTACGTCTAGTTTACAATTATACTTATATTTATAATTGGTCGATATTTTTAGTAAAAGAAGTTAAACGGTTATTTTGAAAATACAGGTACAGTGACTTGTTATCATTGTATCGATAAGGGAAGACCTTGGATGACTAAGCTTACAGGCATACTTTTGCATATTATCGTAACAGCGATAAATAACTTAAAAAGCATTAAAAATTTTATATGAGTTTCCTTGTGATACATTTTGTCAACATTGTCATATTGCCGATTATTTAATTGAATTTTACAAACAAACTATTCTCTGACAAATGACGCTATTTTCTATTAATTATATTTTATTTTTGCTAACGATAAAACGATCTTTTTCTTATTTATAAAGAAACTAATAATAGAAACTATATTTTATGCATTTTAAATTATGTTAATTTATCTTTTTCAGAATTTTATCGGATAATTTAATTTCTGGATATAATCTCAATTATTATACATTAATTTTATAAATATATATATATATATATATATATATATATCTAAGTGAAAAAAATATATATAGATGCACACAAAGATGCACATGCACTTAAATGCAATGCTTTTACATTCCAATACTCCGGACCATGTGTTAGTTCAAGTTCAAGCACGTGAGCCTTTCTCTTACGCATAATCATCGAGCCAGCGGAACAGTTACTTAACATCTCGTAAATAATCGGTCAGCTCGTAAACCTTTGCTAAGGTGATCAGCAAGACAAACGAATCCCTCATAGATTGCAATTACACGCGTGGCGGCGTGCGCGCGCGCGTCGGAATTGCCGGTTGAAAAATTCGCGTGGCCGCGCCAGCAGCAACGGTAGTCGCAGTCAAGTAGAGCGTGTTCGATGGTGTTGCCAATGTGGAAAGGCGATGCGATCATTGAAGCTCAAATTGCCGTTACGTTATTTATGGCGGAAGAATTTCGCGTGTTCCTCGCAAAAGGTCGGATCAACGGAGGGTTGATTCGCGGAATGTCCACAATTAATTCCTTTTAACGGCACTACATGCTCTGTGTACCGCAATGAGGACGTGACGAGCGCGTACTGTGCCAATTGCTACGAAAGTATAATTGTTGTGCAAATGCAAAAATGTTGTAACATTTTTGTCAATTAAGATTGGCTGTTGTAATGCGAGATATTTTTCAATAAAACGCTTTTTGTAAGCGCGAGTTACGCATTTGATTAAAAGAGAAAAGTATAGAAATAAGATATAATTAAGAAATAGGATATAATTTCTTGTATATAAAATATAGGAAACATAATTAAAATGCAATAAACAGGAAAAATAATTAAGACAAACGAAACATTTCGTATTTGCCATAATTTTGCTCAATTCCACTGCCACGCTTGTATTTGAATAAAGCTCTACCAATATAAGTTTCCCTAAAACACGAAATTTCAATCAGGCACTCTTTGTATTTTCACATTCGGATGATCTACTTTTATGACTTTCATCACGTCAAACCCACCAACTCGCAGACACGTAAACCTCCAAGCATGTTAAGAATCCAAGCGCTCTTGGAAAGGGAGGAGGGAGGGTTCCGGGTTGAAAGATCGCTTTCAGCCGGGACAAAGATACCGTGATCACGATAACGAAAATTTCGTGTGTAACAATTTTGTTCTTTTTTTTTTCCACGTACCTTTTTAAAACCAATGGAAAATCTACGGGCTCTGGTCGAGCGAGCTATGCGCGTGTACGGTTCCTCAGGAGCCCGTGCACCTGACACGACGAAGGCTGTGGCGTGACTGGCGTCAGACGTAGCCCGTCGAACGGTACTTACCTACCTGAGCAAGTCCCCTGACTTTGGAGCGTAGAAGCCGGCACTACAATGCACCGCCAACACGCTTTTGACTCGATGCAGATTCCCCGCATTACGACGGAATGTTATTCGCACTTTTGCGCGAATTCTCGCGTCTCTCTGCTCCGAAATCTGCGATGCATTCTGGGGCCCACGTTTAAATGGTTTTTTTTTCTTAACGATGTAGCATATGTATGTATCATGCATTTAAATCTCGAATAGCTCTGCGCGACAGTCCTACAAATTAGATTAATAATTTTTTAGTAATAAATAAAGTTTATAAATAAAATTAATATTTTTTTATTAATTTTATTTTTAGTAATAAATTTTGCAGTGATTATTATATAAAATTATTCTTTTTTTTTTGGCAAATAAACATATAGAAAATTTAATTTGCAAATTTGTTCACCGTCGAAAGTTTAGATAAGTAAATTTTGCAATTACAAGTTACGATGTGTTTAAATAGATGAATTTGCCTTGCAATATAGTAATATTTTAGTTAATGCTGTAAGATAATTGGAGAATTTATTAATTTCTATTAATTTCTACGAATATATTTATTTCCTCGGCATTTAAATGTTTTAATATTAATATGAAATATAACGATTGTACATTGTATCCAGCATATACAGATTTTAATATTTATAACTATAATAAGGTGGCTCTTATGTGTGACAGCTGAAAGTATACAATACAGTCTATTAACGTTAGCTAAACATCTGATATTCCCATCAGATGCAGGCATTACAGCTCCGCGCAACACAGTGAACGATCTAATCAACGATACCCCGTCAATGATGCCAATTGCAATGAATGAACTGTTTGGAAATGCGGCAGTGAAAATTACCGTTATCGAGATCGAGCTAGCTTTGCCAGTTTTTATCCAGGTCGCGGTATGTAAATTACAGCTGCGCAATGTACTTCCTTTCTGGAGTCCAACGAAATATCTTACGAGCTAAGTGGAGTAATTCCGGATGCACGATGGGGGAATAAAGAAGTCTCATCTCTCGGAGAGATAAGAAAAATATCCCGTCCCGTTCCCTTACCGTAAAGTCGCTGTAACAGATTCGAATAACTGCCGCTTCAAGAAGCAACTGCTGCGTGGTGAAACCGGCTTCGATACAGATACACACAAAAGCCTCTTTCGGCGGACAGTCGATGACCCCGCGAAGGATTAGGGAACACGCGCGCCCGATGAAGGTACACCGGCCTCTTCATCTCCCGGTACCAAGGTCATCTCTGTGCACTGCGTGTTGATGTAAGCGAAGAGATTCCTGATGATGAGAGAAAGAGAGAGAGAGGGAGAGAGAAAGAGAGAGGAAAAAGAGAGAAGGGACGTTCACAACCGGTTACAAACTGTGACTTCATGCCAATTTTTGAGTAACCAGCTATTATAACTCGTTAATATTCCATCCTGTTTGCTCCGCCCGAGGACCAATTGTGATTCTTTAAGTGACAATAAAAAAACTTCTAATATTTTAGGGGTAACGGGACCAATATGAGGTTTTTTAAAGCCGCAAAAGACTACCACGTATAACTAACGTCTCCTTCCATAAGACGAAAATACGATATGAAATATGCACGGTTCACTCATTAATGTAATGGAACTTTGTACAACGTACATAAAGCTATAATTTAATGTTTAATATTAAAGCACTAAAATAGCAAATGCTGTACATGCTTATAATTAAAGAAAATTTAAATAAATTGTATATTACAGCAAATATATCGTTTTTCAATATCTTTATTTTACTTCGAAGTGTAATATACGGTTTGGATTCGCGATTCATAAATAAGAAATTAGAGAGGAAATTCAAGTTTCTTCCTAACATTGTAATACAGGTATATCTAAGTGTATCTTTTATGAGAGACAGAAGATTTTAAGTTTTAAATATTTATACAAAATTTTTACAAGAGAAAAGGAGACTTGCGATCAATATAATATTTGCGCTCCGCTTCATCGTGTACTTCACAATAGCGGTTTTGTAGATTGCGATATTCATAGTGCGTGCGACTTTTTTCAAGAAAAGAACTCCTCGCCCTATTCCGCGATGCTTCGCGACAAATCAGCGCGACTAGAGACGGTCGTACGTGAATAAAAGGCTAAATACGGCGGTATCTTTGAAAAGAAGTTACGAATACTTCAGTGTGCTGCATCTTAATCTGACGATTGTGTATTTGCGACAGAAGTCCTCGAATTCGGAATGTTCTTCCATAGAGACATTACTGTGACGTTGTCGGTGCATAGATTTGCTCTCAGTTGTGTAGGCATCTGGCCTGTGAGAGAAAGAAACATCTTTATGGATCTCAGATGGATTATCGCCGTATTTTTGGAAGTAAGTACTGTTATATAGAGCATTTTTTTTTTTTTTTAGAAATTTTAATACCATATTGATATTATTTTGATATGATAATTAATGACAAATATTTTAATATAATTAAAAATTGTAATTTAATTTATTTATGTTAATTTGCTGCATTTAAATATCTTATTATGCATTTCTGTACACCACTATAATATTTTTAATATATGCGATTTGTTCTTAATAAATATTATCAGAAACTTGTATAATTTTTATGTTAAGTATAATTATTCGGCATTTTACATGATTCTTTTAATATTTATGATTGTATAATTTTGGCAAAGTTAAAATGTTAATAAAAGCAAAAAGATTTCACAAACTTTATATTCATAATTTGTAAATTTGTCTCTACTATTTTTATTATATAAGTCAATAAGAAAATGATTAATTTTATAGATTTATTAAATAATAGTCTTAAAAAGTCAAATAAATTTTATTGTTATAGCTGTTATTCTCTCTTTCTTTCTCTCTCTTTTAAAGAATATATTTTTATGACCTGAAGTGACCTTTCTAAAAATGCATAATAAATGGTGCTCCTGTCTTAATGAATTATTAGAGGAAGATTACCAATAGCAGCATACCACTTTATTCGTGAAAAGATATAATGTCGGATAAGTTATCTTTTTTTAATACATAATGTATTGTGTAAAAATTGATTTTCATCAAGATTTTACTCTTTTAATTATCTTAGCAGATTATGTTTCTACAAGTGTTTAATAAAGTCGAGTTTTATTTTCGAGAAATAAAGAAGAAATAAGATCCGCATTAGAAAACTTATGTCGTCATTGGCGATTTTCCTCTACCGTACGTGACAATAGATTAAACTTCTTTATTTTCTAGGCGATTCCGTTGTGCGTCTATTTCACCGAAATTTATCTACACTGTAATGGCGCGAAGAAATCTTTTGACTGGGTGACACCGGGTGCCGCCGCCGCGTTAGCCCTTACAAGGTTGATCATACCTCGTATGCATCGAGAAGAATTACTCGAAATAATCACTTCCATGATGGACGATAGGACAATGCCGAAGGATAAAAAAGTTCGTTGGGTCATAAAGAAATACGCGACTATGTCGACGCGCGTGACAGTGCTTACTTTCATTTTGGTGGGTATCATAATGGGTGTTTATATCGCTATGGCGATATCAGCAATCACCGCGAAACACCCTGATGATGACGAGATCAGCGGTGTGAACGTGAGCCATCAAGAAGGAAGTCAGTCCTGTGTTTTTCGGAGCGCATCATCGCATCAGGCGTTTATGATCGTTCAAGCGATGCAAATGTTTACCACTTGTGTAGTAACCTTCGGTACCACTAGTTTCTTCTTCGGACTAGCCATGCATCTCTGTGCTCAATTTGATGCCTTAGGTATCGAATTGTCCGAATTCCAAGTTAGTAACGCACGTCGCATGATAACCGCGGCGGTCCAAAGGCATTGTCAGCTTATCCGGCTGGCCGAGTGCATGGAAGAGTCATTTAATGCGAGCATTTTGGTGTATCTGTTCGTTACCAGTACTCTCATGTGTATAGATGGTAATATACCTCTATAAATAAAAATTAGTTTACAAAGTTGTTCTAAAACGAAGTTCTTGATTATAATGTTACTTTTTAATTTAAATTATAAGATAACACGATATAAAAAAATGAATTTTTTAACAGACTGATAAATTTGGATTAATGAATTAAAAGAAACAATTGGTTAATTGATTATAATTATAAATTTAATATAAGACTAAAGAAGTATGAACGATAAAAATGTCAACGTGTTTTAGATTTCACATTTTTATGATACTCGTAATATCTTGTAATATTTATTATTTATTAAAAACATGCATATATTTAATGTTTTGATATTTTTTAGGTTACATGTTAATCGCATCGTTACCTCTTGGCGATCTACCTATGATTATACACAGCGTTTGTGTTTTACTTCTTATGCTGATCCAATTATCGTTCTACACGTTCGCCGGTGATTATTTGGAGATGAAAAGTGCCGCTTTGTCCCACGCTACTTACGATTGCGACTGGTACGAGCTGCCGGCTAGTATAGCCAAGAATTTTCACATTATTATAATGCGAGCTAGTATCCCTCATCAATTGACCGCTGGAAAATTTATCGTCATGAACATGATCACATTTAAAGATATTTTAAAATCCACAGCGTCGTATCTTTCGGTCCTGCGTGTTATGTTAGATGGATAAATGATATATATTTATTTAGTTGTTGAAATTGCGCGATACTCTCGCTTCCTCTCGCGCCAATTAAGCTTTCATGAAGATTATAATTCAGTTTGAGATGTAGAATGAAATTTTTAATTGTATTTAAATTTTAGAGATATCTATGGAACTGTTTTGTAGAGATATCATGGAAGATAACGTTTTGATAAAAATGTCTAGTTCCTCTTCAGCAATACATGATATTTTATATCCCTTGTCTTTTCCATTTCCCCTTTCAGTAGCTTTAATGACACAAAAAGATAGACTAACGTTTTATGGTAAACGAAATCGTACACTGTAGATACATACATATATGTTTCGATTTCAGTCGCGGGACTGCAACATAAGAATTGACTATTAATTTTCATATTTTCTTTTATGTTTCTTACCACGATGAAAGAGACGCGTGATTGTACTGTGTTGCATATTCGCGCAAAGACATTTTCAAGGGGCTGTAATCAGTAAAAATTCAAAAGCTCGCAAAACAGTTCTCGACAACAAAGCGACGCATCGTATAGAAACATGTGATTTCGTTGTGCCGTTTCTGTTTCCGCGCGGCGCAAAGCCGTTTCTCGCGTGAATAAAAGATCAAAGGAGAACGCTTCGCCCTCGATGGCATGGGTAGTGAGATGGCTCTACTCACCGCGCGCCTTCATAGTAAGTTTGGAGCTTGGTAAACGCACAGTAAAAAAAATCGAATCGTTAGGAAGAAAAACGGATGTCAATGATTTCGTTCGACTTGTGCGTGATAATTGGGTGCAACTGAAGTCAAGTCAGTACTGATTCTTCATTAAATCAGTATTGAATGAAATACATTTGATTTTTTTATTGTTAAAGTGTATTTTAATGTATTTGCATGAATATCAATAATGCATTTGTCATCGTACATGCATCGCATTTCTTTAATGTTGCTGTGTTTCGATATTAACTTAATAAAACAGCTTGCTTAATTGATTTAATTGACAAGGAAAAATTGGTAATATTACAAGATGCTTATAAACATAACAATACTTTATTTAGAGTAGATTGTCAATTGTTTCTGAGACACTTCAAAATTAATTTAAATGTATAGTCATTAGAGAGAGAGAGTAGATTATTAATACAGTTTATTATAGTGCTTGCTCGAATATTTGTGACACAGACATGGTAACTGCCTCTTAATTTATAGGCAAAAATAATTTATTTTATATCAATAATTATTTATGTAATATAATATTATATTATATAATAAAAAATAAATTAATTGACAGTGGAGTTTAAGTTTGTATCTGAATTAAAAACCATATTATTATATTCATTATGCAGTGTACATATTCGAGTGTAAACATTGTTATAAACTCTATGATTTACTAATGGCTATTAAATTTAATTAATTTTGAAGAAAATTGCCCATCTATCTCCAAGTAGCAGTACCATTATGTTCTCAGGAATATACTTTGTAATTTTCTCAAGTTTCATTGAAATCGATAAAGTTTAATTATAATTATTAGTCTTCTGTTTCTCGGATCTATATGGAACATAAGTGCATGTGTAGGCTTAGATTTTTTAATTAATTCTTAGAAAGAAGGCATATACATATTTCAACTTAATAATGAAGAAAATAAGAAACTGGAACGACGAATCTCATTATGCACTAAATGTTTATGAAAAAGTTCTTAGTATAATTGGAGTTTGGCCTTTGGATGCAGGAGAGTTTAAATCTATCGCACGATGTGCCTTAGCTATTGTGATCCAGGTATAAATAAATATTACAAAAATAGTTATTTATACACACTTAATAAATTGGAATTAAAATTAAGAAAATATATAAATATATCTATCTAAAAATATATTAATTATATTTTCACTTTGTCTCTGAAATGTGATTTTTTTTAAATAAAAGAACATTCAAACATTTAATGTTAGTAATAAAAAATAAAGAAATTGATACGCAATATTTTTTGCTATTAGATCAGTACTATCGTCAGCCTGTCTTTGGAAGCATACTGGCAGTGCCTTGGTACCGAGGACATGATGGAGGCTTTTCTAATGGATCTCTCGTCTATCGTCAGTCTCTCTAAGCTTCTCGTCATTCGCCTCTCATGGAGGAACACTTACGTCCTGGTGACTTCCGTGATTAATGATTGGTCGATGTCCTGGGACACGCGACAACGAGAAATCATGATGAGGTATACCCATATCGGCAGAGTCGTGTCCTTGACGATGTTATATCTGGGCTACGCATCGGGTGTTTCATTCCTCTTCATGGCCATACCCTTTGATAGCTTGTTACCCTGGCTAAATGTCTCCACGACAAATGATAATGACACTGTAGTGACGACGTATTTCTTAGCAACCTACTGCGTTTTCGGGTCATTATCAACGACAGCTTACAGTTGCGTCCTGCTGCTACAAGTAGCACAGATTTTCGTCAACGCCACTTCGCATTGCGGAAACGACGGTTTCTTCTTTGGTCTCGCGATGCACTTATGTGGGCAGTTCGAAATACTGCAAATGGACTTTGCAGGCATTAAAGCGGACGAGCAAACCTGCAAAAACAAGATACGAATGTTAATTGGTAGACATTGCCATTTGATAAGACTGGCTGACAGTTTCGAATACTCTTTCAACATGGCTATATTCGCGCAAGTGTCAATGAGCGTATTGCTGCTTTGTGTGGAAGGTATTTTATTTCTATGGTCCTTTAAATTATAGATTTTTTATTTTGCACATCATACAAGACAAAATACAATGACATTCTTGCAAAAATAATTATATTTTATGTCATTATTTTTATTAATGGCTTTACAAATAATAAGCATTTTAAATAATTTAATATTTTTATTACAATTTAAGACATTTTATTCTGATATGACGTTATAATTGTTTATTGTAATATTTATTAAACTTCAATTATCTATCAATTTTTTGTTAATTTTTTAAATACAATTCAAGTTTCAGCTACTTTAAAAATTATAAATAAAATGCTAATTTGATATATCAAGATTATAGACATTTTAATAAAAATACTTTGTATCTGTTATAATTTAAATTCTTATTTTAGGTATGCAATTGATAATATCGTTGAAATTAAATGATAATGTTGCAGCAATAAAACATATTGTCTTGATCCTGACAATGTTGGTGCAACTGTATCTCTATTGCTATGCTGGTGATCAGTTAGAATATGTAACTGGAAGGATCGGATACAGTGTTTACGACAGTCCATGGTACAATTTTGATGTAAAGATAATGAAAAAGTTACCTATGGTAATGTATCGAGGAAAAACGCCTCATCTGACAACCGCCGGAAAATTTCTACGGATGAATTTATTTTCATTTAAAGAGATTTTGAAAGCTACAGGCTCCTACCTCTCCGTCCTTAGAGTGATGATAAATGTGTAAAATTGATATTGCTGGCACACGATTATAAATTATGACCGATATGTTGTAAAGCAACATTATCTTTTTTTAATTTTCTTCAATCTTGTATACGTGAATAATTCTATGTGTCTGCGTACAATACTGATTGACATATTTTGCCAAACATTAGATAAGAATATATCATGATTAAAGCTCAAACGTTTGTACGTCTATATATTACATTGTAATAAACCGCGTAAAACGCATAATTTTACAACTAGACAATCATCAACATAATATATATAATCACCAAAAAATGTTGTTTCTTATTTATAGCTGTCAGAGTAGTTTTCTCCGTTTCTTGAAAAATTGAAAGCCCTGGAAGTATACTTTATAAATTATTAACAATAGTATACTGCAAAAAGTGTTTTCTTTATTACATTATTTAAGATGTAACAAACAAATTATAAGAAAATGATAACGTAGTTTAACATCATAATTCTTATTTTCCCCATTACAATTGTTCTACATAAAGCCTTTCTTTTCTTTTTCTTTTCTATACTGAATCTATTTAAAAACATATGAATTTTTTCCTTAGTAAGAGTATCAGTTTCGTGAGATTGCCTAGAAAACTATGTTTTTTATTTATGACAATGTAGAATATTTAAATGGCTATAAGTCTAGCAGTGTAGATATTAGTAGACATCGTCGAGGACAATGTATGTTGTCACGTATCATTTGTAACCATATTATTTGTACAAATATGAATATAAACGCTACCTGTACTTGCTTTCTTCAAGAAAGACACGAAAGCTGAAGACTATGAATAATAAATTGGAAAAAATCCAGTTGGTCGATTTTACCACGGAAGGGTTGCTTTAAGTATTGCAGGTGTCTGTACCTGTTATTTGTACCTGTAACAAATCGAATATCGAACGATGCGTTTATTGAGAAGGAACGTAGACAAAGAGTCGCTTTCGAGAAATAATCTTTTGAAGGGACACTTGGAAAGGGACACTCGGTGTAACAGTCGGTAGAACAAAATAGTAAAAAAATTTACGCAGACGTTTTAAAGTGTTCGAAAATGAGATCAACCGCGAATTGGAATATTGACACTACAAATATTTTGAAATTTCATAAAAACTTTCTTGGCATAATTGGACTCTGGGTGCTGAGTGAGAAAAATATATTCTCGAGGATTCGATGGTTCTTATCGACAATGATTGAAGTAAGTTATGCTTCTTCAATTTTGTGTTCGTACACATTTGAGTATACGTACTTGAACTTGTTCTTTCTATTTCATAAAAAAAAATTAGAAGTGTGTTAAATATTATTTTATTTAAATAATATGTATTGTATTTTGTCTTGTTGTAAAGATATTTTGTTACACTTATGAATTATTTTATTAGACATATATAAATTTTTTTAAAGAAAATAAAAAGTATTTATATTGAGATACAATATTTTGATTTTATTTTCCTGAATCAGATGAGCACATCGATCACCATGTCATTGGAAATGATTCAACATTGTAATGGTCACGAGGATGCTATGGATGCCTTTTTGTTGGGCTCATCGTCATTAATTAGCATGGTAAAACTGCTTTTGCATCGCGTATATTGGAGACAAAAATCCATTTTGGTAAAATCGATCATTCATGATTGGACTTATGTAAAAAACTCTCGCTCTCGCGATATCATGCTAAAGTATGCGCGTATAGGCAAACTGGGTTCCTCGATTTTTTTCTATTTCGGTTGTGCATCAGTCATATCCTTTGTCTCCAGTGTCGTGCTTGCCAATATTGATTTGTTCTGGATCTCTGAAAAGCAGACTTTTAATGAAACGTATGAAAGAAAACTAATGTTAGCGGCCTATTGCGTTTTTGGAAAGTACACATCTTTTTTCGCTTACTGTGCCATTGAAGCCTTGCAGTTTGTACAGATCGTCGTTAACGGCATCTCGCAGTGCGGGAACGATGGGTTCTTCTTCGATCTTACAATGCACATGTGTGGACAATTTGCAATTCTTCGAATGAACTTCACTAAATTGGCTTGCGAAGAATTTTCCTACCGCAGCAAACTCAATATTTTGTTGAAGAGACATTATCAGCTCATATGTCTATCGTATTATTTAGAGAGAGCATTCACCATGGTTATCTTGGCACAAGTTTTAATGAGCGTCCTTGTCTTATGCGTCGAAGGTAAATGTTATTTTAAACGAACAACAATTAAATTTATTACTGTAAAAGTTTCGTAATTCACATTTGTTACTTTTGTTCCATATACATAAATATATATATGATATAGATTAATTAATAAATGTAAATTCTTGAATTTTTAACTGTGCGTTATAAAATTATAAATGCTATGCAGAATAAAAAAATGAAAAATTTGACAACTATTTTAAAATTATTAATAATACTTATTATTGCAGGTTTTCTTTTACTTCTTTCAATTGAAATGAACGATGCTTTAACTGCCGCAAAACATAGTGTCTTCATTCTTTCACTGTTGATGCAACTTTTTCTTTATTGCTTCGCTGGACAAACTTTGGAATTCCAATCGAAAAGATTAGCCTATGCAATTTATGAATCACCATGGTATAATTTTGACATAAGCATGATGAAGACTTTACCATTGATAATTCTCCGAGCAACTAATCCTCAGCAGCTAACTGCAGGGAAATTTGTAGCAATAAATTTTATGACTTTTAAAGAAATTTTAAAGGCTTCCGCCTCGTATTTATCTGTACTAAGGGTAATGATTAAAACGTGAGTTAAAACTCTTTTAAAAAAGGTAGATTGTCTGATTTTTAAAATTTAATTATATAGTTAATATTTCTAAAAAAATTGTTGTAATTAATTGTAAAACTAATTGTAAAACTAATTGATAAACATTTTACTGTAAATAATAACGAATAAAGACATGTAGTTTGATGAAAATTTACATCAATTTTATGATAAACTTACATTAATATTATGTTTATTAAAATATGTATAAATATAAATGTATTATATAAAAAATATTCAGAACAATTAAAAAGAAAAACTTAGGATCAACAGTTAACAAATTTACGATTTGTACATTCAAATCAATTTTTTTAAGGTCTTTTATATCATCTCTATATACAGTATACACCAATAATGACTTACATTGGCATGGTTTTCAAAATTATTTTTGGCATCTTATTATGGTTTATATTTTCTGCAGTACCTGTGGTAGAAATGAGTATGAAAGTAAGAGAAAGAATGTGAAGATATATACACCAATCACTTTTTACACTATTTTGCTGGCAAAAGAAACGTTCTGCGCAAATTAATAGAACATGAATTCCGTGTAATGATTAGTTAGTATGGCACTTGGAAAACTTACAATAACGTCTGATAAAAATCAAACAATCGTAAATTAGTAATAATTTTGTAATATAAAACAATATCAAAGTAGAAGTTATAAAATGTTGTAAAAATAAAATAAAAACAAAGATTAAAGAACCTAAGTGTAGTAATTACATAATATTATATATCCATTTTATTAAATTGCATTTATCGTGGAATAAATACAAAATTATTACTTTGAATGATAAAATTAATAATGTCACCAAATGTATTGCACTGTGGTAAAACGACTATAGAAGTAAGAAGAAGAAGAATATAAGACATATACACCGATTACTTTTTACACTACTTTGCTGGAAAAAGAAACGTTCTGCGCAAGTTAATAAAACATGAATTCTATGTAACAATGAGTTAATATAAAACATTGAAAACTTATGCCAATGTCTGATAAAAATTGAACAATTGTAAATCGATCGGTAATTTAGCAAAATTTAGATTGTAATAACTCAACAAAGTAGTTTCGAATAGACGATCATTCGAGTTCTTCCACTCGCCAAAATGACGGATAAACGTTGGAATGATGATATCGCTTACGTTTTTTCTACTCATAGACAATTCTTAAGAATATATGGGTTGTGGCCATTACAAGCAAAGACAGTATTCACGAAGATACGATGGGGCTTCTGCATGATTGCACAGGTACGTTTGTACAAGGAGGATGGTAACGTAACGTTAAAAAACGCAGAAAACTTCAGCTTGAAATTTTCAAAATAATTTTGTGGGCATTTTTTTTATTTAATAATTCCAAGGAATAACGTTTTAATGATATTTTCAAGGAATATAATTTCTCCTTTTAACATTTAAATTTTTTTTTAATTATGAAATAAAATATGAAAAAAATATTTATCACACCATTACTTATGTACATTTATTAGTATTTGTGCAAATATTAATTGTTGTTTAGTTTGCAATAATACCTTTTGTTATGATGGATATTTTTTGGAGCAACCAAAACACCAATTCAAGTATAGATCATGTAGTGTTCATTATAAGCACGATAACTGGAATTACAAGAAGTTTATGTATTACTGCTAATCAGAAGAAACTGAGTACAAACATTAACGCTGCTATCGACGACTGGCTGTCTGCTGAATATAATAAAGAAATTAAGGAGATTATGAAGAAATATGCGATTAAGGCCAAAATGCTCACTTTTACGTTATTATACTCATTAATTGTGGTTTATGGACTTTTTGTATCAGTTATTATTTTTATAAATTTGAAACAAGTATTCTTCACAGATACTTCAGTTAATGGTAAGATTTAATTATATTTATTGTGCTATTATTTTTGTTAATTTAATTGTTAATCTAATTATGTTAAATTAATGTAGTAATATCTTAACATTTCTATTCTCATAACGTACAGTTAATACAACAAATTGGCTATTTTTTATTCCATCTGGTTCATTGAGTAGCTCGATTACTGGTTCACAGTATGCTATAATCTTGACTATCCAGATTATTCAAATAGCTATATTAGCTTTCATATTATGTCTCACGGACAGTTTCTTCTTTAACATCACGATACATCTCTGCGGGCAACTTGAGATACTTAAAAACAAATTCGGAACTTTTACAAATAAGCCGGACACCAAAATAAACTATCGAAAGAAATTCATCAGTCTGATTAACAGACACAAAGAATTAACGGAATTGTATCAAAATTTGGAAGATTGCTTCCATTTTCTTATATTATTTCAATTAGTGGAATCAACACTTTTACTTGCAATAATAGGTAAATATATATTAAAACATTTTATTGTTTACATTTATATTATAATGTGTAATATATATATATATATATATATATATATATATATATATATATATTAAGACTGCGTTCCAAAATTTACTGCCAGTACTGAAAAACTATAGTATATGTAACCTAAACTATAGATTTTCAGTACTGGTAATGAATTTTGGAACGCAGCCAAAGTTCACGATATATCTACAGTACGTAAAAATTGAAAAGACTTATAATAAAATATATTTTAAAGGATTTAATGAGTATTTACACGATTTACATATTGCATGTGTTAATACGGCTTTTAAAATAAAATGTTTCTTTTTAGGATTGCGACTAACTGTATATTTAAACGAAAAAATTTATATTGAAGCAACAAAGAGTATTTTTATGTTGAATTATTGTATAATGCAACCTATGGTATTTACCTACGGTGGTGAATTTTTGCAAAAGAAAAGCGAAGATATATTTTATGCATTATACACAACTTCCTGGTACACACTTCCTTTAGCGTTATTGAAAGATCTGCATTTCGCAATGATGAGGTTGAGTATTCCGTTTCGCTTAACCGGCGGAAAATTTTTTTATATTAATCGTGAAACGATGATGTCTATCTTTAAGACAGCGGTCTCATATGTTTCGGTTTTACGAATAGCAATAAAAGAGTGATATTAATCCACAGTATTTGCGTACGTATGGCGAAAGTAAAAATATCTAGAAATTTTATTATAAAAATTGATGTTATGTAATATATGCAAATATATTTGACTAAAAAGTATTTTCAGTATACACTTTAACTTTTGCTTTAACTTAATAATGAAAAAGGATGCTAATTATTTGCTAAAATAAATTGTTTATTTATTTCTACTGGATATTAATTATTAACACAATGCTCGCAGATAACACGAAACTAAACAGAAAGATTCTGAATCATTTTGTGAGTTTTATAATAGTTAATAAGAAATTAATTTATGAAAATTTGTAAATCAGTGTGCAATGTGTGTCAATAATTATCAGACACCTTGTATGATATATCAATTCAGAAAATTAATTAATTTTGGGATGTATGTTTGCTATTTGCATTAAAGGGATCTTAAAACCAATTACCAATATTTTTTATTAGGAAATATTTTTGAATTAACTTTACTTCTAAATTCTTTTACACAATTAAAGTACGCACAAAAATAAAGAATGTAAAAAACAATTTTATGTCAATAACAAACAATACTTATGTCAATAACAAACAAATAATAAAATTTTTTGCTACTGAAATCGACCTTTGCTCTCTTTATTTTTATGCAAACATTGTGTAAAATAATTTTTACTTCTGTAAAACTATTTCAAAAATATTTTATAATAAAAATTTGTTAAAAAAAAATATCTTTTTTTTATTTTTAATCTTACAATTAGTACCAATTACACGCTATTATTCATATATATTATCCTTACTTTGTTTGCTGGCTGTCGGTTGGTTAAATACGGTTGATTAATGGTTGTTAGTGGCGGTTTGTTGAAACCCGTTGTTGAAAGCAAAATGAAAAATTCCTTCGGCACTGCTTTTGCAATTTGTATTAAAGTGTATAAATATAAAAACAATTCTCGAAGTTTACATTAGCAATTACAATGCAGTTTGAAATTGTGTACATTGTTTGTCTCAATTAGAGTCACGTGTTATCTGTAATTCTTTACAATGGTTTTTATTTTTATATTAAATGTTTATAGTATTTCTACTTTATTCTAGTTTTTATTCTAGTCTTCTTTGTTTAGATCACGTTGCTGTATTGTACTTTTACAGAAAATTTTATCGGAAAAATTTGGAGACATAAAAGTACGCTTCCTGAATTATTAGTAGTAATATACCGTAGAAAACCTTTCATTGTTATTACTTGGTTTGTAGATATTATGATATCAAATGTCTCATCTTCTATTATATTTTATCTCCATGTATAATATTTCTCTATTTTTTTGTATTTTATTTACACTTTTTTACTTAGAAAAATACATAAATTGTTTCTTCAGAGAATGGTAAAATGACAATTTAAGAGAATATTTTATCGTTGCAGTCGTAAATTTTTCATTTACCAACATATACAATTTAATCGGCTGTAAATCTTTTATTTGAAAGACAAAATAGGTATCTCGTCGAGAACAATGCCGTGTCGTACATAACCGTATCATTTGTACAAATACATATGCAAACGTAAGCTATACTTGCGTTCTTAAAGGAAATAGTGCGAGTATAAATTGAAAGTATAAATAATAAATCGGAAAGAAATCCAGGAACATCAGTTTTGCGAGGGGTTGTCACAGCGAAACAAATACAGGTCGTAATATTTATCGAGTATTATACGATGCAATTCTCGTAGAGAAACGAAGGGTTACATTTGCTTTTGAGAAAAAGCAAACTGAAGAAAAATTCAATTAATAGTTGCAACAGTCAACGGATGAAATAAATCGAAAGAAATTACTACTGACTGAAGTCTTGAACGTACTTGAAAATGTCTGTAGAGTGGAATGCTGATCCTACATATATTTTAACACTGTATAAATATTTTCTTGGTGTAATTGGACTCTGGGTGCTAGACGACAATGTATTTTCGAGAATTCGGTGGTTTATATCGACGATGATAGAGGTATGTTAAACTTTTAAATACTATTAAGGTAATTTACATAGAACTTTTATTTTATCTTCTTGTTTGTATGTAATGCATAATATTTTTTGTTTAATTTGAAATAATATATTTTATCCACACAGAAACACACACACACACACACACACAGATTAATAATGCTTATTAATGCTGTTTTATTATATATATAAATTAAACTAAAACATTTTATAAATAAGTTACATATTATAAAAACAAAATTTAATAAAAAGTCATATTATATGTAAAAACTTAATATATTAATTTATTTTTTGTAAGCTAGCTGAGTACAACAATTAGTTTGTCTTTGGAAGTTACTCGACATTGTCGTGGTCATGAAGATGCATTGGAAGCTTTTCTATCGGTGTCCTCATCAATAACTAGTATAGCAAAACTGCTTTTGCATCGTGTGAACTGGAGACATAAGTTAATTTTGGTGGAATCTATTATCAATGATTGGAATTTAGTAAAAAATTCTCACTCTCGTGATATTATGTTAAAGTATGCGCGCATTAGTAGGATGGGATCATTCGTATTTCTTTACTTTGCATGTGCTTCTTGCATATTTATCTTCTCTTCTTTTATATTCGCCAATTTTAATCTACTCGGGACATCTGAAAAGGAATTTTATAACAAAACAAGCGAAAGAAGATTGCTTTTACCAGCTTATTGTGTCTTCGGAAGTTATACATCTTTAACCTATGATTTCATGCGGATCTTGCAGATATTACAAATCCTTGTTAACTGTTTCTCACAATGCGGAAATGATGGATTCTTCTTTAATCTCACAATGCACGTGTGTGGGCAGTTTGAAGTTCTTAGAGTGGACTTCATTAAAATAGACAGCAGAAAATTTTTTAATCGAAAAAGACTTGCTATTCTGTTGAGGAGACATCATTGCCTTATATATTTGGCGCATCATTTGCAAAAAGCATTTAGTCTAGTTATCTTTGTACAACTTTTACTGAGCGTCACTCTATTATGTATTGAAGGTACATTTTATTCTAACTCAATCTGATTTATATTTTTATACGAGTCTTAAAACAAAGTAACATAATATTTAACTGTTACGTTACTTAGTAATAATTTTTATGCCATACAAAAGGTAACACTGAAAAAAGATGAACTGAAAGCAGATGAAAAGCACATCTTTGCTTTTATTATAAAATGACAAGATGTACAATTATAACAATTAATAATTTTTTTTTTAACTTACCAATAATTATGTTCATTGTAGTGTATGTATTTCAGGCTTTCAATTAATCCTTACGCTTTCGATGCACAATACATATGCTGTTATGAAACACACTCTTTATATCATCGTTCTGCTGGTACAACTTTTTCTGTACTGTTTTGCCGGACAAACGTTGGAATTTCAATCTGGAGAACTAGCTTCTGCGATTTATGATACACCATGGTACACTTTCGACGTGAGCGTGATGAAGAGTTTACCATTGATGATTCTTCGCGCAGCTAATCCTCATTGTTTAACTGCAGGAAAATTTCTAGCGATAAATTTCATGAGCTTTAAGGAAATTTTGAAAGCTTCCGCTTCGTATTTGTCTGTATTAAGAGTAATGCTAGAAACATGAGCAGGGATTTCTTTAGTAAAGAAAATATTTTCTTTTAGTTCCGTAAAGTTTTACTTTAATTATTAAACAAAATGTTAGATTAAAGCAAAAGAATTATTATAATATTTTCTATTTATGATTGTACTTTAATATATTTTGTCATTTATTGGACATAATTATAATAAAGTTGTTTGATCATGAACGTTTTTTCTTGCATCTGTTAAGTATCAATCAAAATAGCATTTCTCAATAAACAGTTATTTTTTCTATCATCAAAAATTCACACATTTATACATTATGTACAGTACAAATATTATTAAAATTTATTATACTATTAGTTATATTTTAATAATTATTATGCAAAATTAATAATATTAAGCATCATATAAAATTTTTCATAAGTAATAATAATTGAAATACAATATCTAAGAGTATTTTTATCTTGAATTGTATAATGCAACCTATGATATTTACTTACGATGGTGAATTTTTGCAAAAGAAAAGCGAAGATATATTTTATACACAACTTCCTGGTACACACTTCTTTTAGCGTTATTGAAAGATCTGCATTTCGCAGTGATGAGGTTGAGTATTCCGTTTTGCTTAACCGGCGGAAAATTTTTTTATATTAATCGTAAAACAATGATGTCTATCTTTAAGACAGCGGTCTCATATGTTTCGGTTCTACGAATAGCAATGAAAGAGTAATATTAATCTACTGTATTTGCGTACGTATGGCAAAAGTAAAAATATCTAGTGATTTTATTATAAAAATTGATGTTATGTAATATATGCAAATATATTAGACTAAAAAGTATTTTCAGTATACACTTTAACTTTTGCTTTAACTTAATAATGAAAAAGGATGCTAATTATTTGATAAAATAAATTGTTTATTTATCTCTACTGGATATTAATTATTAACACAATGCTTGCAGACTTTACTTCTAAATTCTTTTACACAATTAAAGTACGCACAAAAATAAAGAATGTAAAAGGTAATTTTATGTCAATAACAAACAATACTTTTATTAATTTTTGAATAATAAAATTTTTTTGCTACTGAAATCGACCTTTGCTTTCTTTATTTTTATGCAAACATTGTGTAAAATAATTTTTACTTCTGTGAGACTATTTCAAAAATATTTTATAATAAAATTTTTTTTTTTACTTGACTGGCCACATATATATTTAGTTATGCACAACGTTTCGACCGTAGGTTTCGGTTCTTATCAAGTGCGGCTTTACACTATACATAAAGATTTTTGATATGTTCCCAGGTATATCATAAGTTATGTATCGTCAAGAGTTTAACATCTGCGCTCGAAGAAAAAACACATATATCTCAATTCTTATATTTTATACTTATGACGATACATGACTTACGATGTACCTGGAAACATATCAAAAATCTTTATGTATATGTCATAGACGTGTAAAGCCGCACTTGATAAGGACCGAAACCTACGGTCGAAACGTTGTGCATAGCTAAATATATATGTGGCCAGTCAGATCGAAACAAATTATCAATCTTGTTGTGATTTCACATCCACTGGCGAAACAAATATTACCTTTTTTTGGAAAAAAAAAATTTAAAGAATATCTTTTTTTTTTAACTTTTAATCTTAGTTTCTTATTAAATCCAATTAGACGATATTGTTCATATATATTATCCTTACTTTGTTTGCTGGCTGTCGGTTGGTTAAATACGATTGATTAATGGTTGTTAGTGGCGGTTTGTTGAGACCCGTTGTTTTTCGAAAGCAATATGAAAAATTCCTTTGGCACTGCTTTTGTAATTTGTACCAAAATGTATCAATATGAAGACAATTCTCGAAGTTTACATTAGCAATTGCAACGCAGTTTGA
Organism: Monomorium pharaonis; assembly: GCF_013373865.1. Classification (NCBI taxonomy): domain Eukaryota; kingdom Metazoa; phylum Arthropoda; class Insecta; order Hymenoptera; family Formicidae; genus Monomorium; species Monomorium pharaonis. The sequence goes on from NC_050467.1 coordinate 19,309,471, forward strand.
AATTGTGTACATTGTTTGTCTCAATTAGAGTTACGCGTTATCTATAATTCTTTACAATGGTTTTTATTTTTATACTAAACGTTTATAGTATTTCTACTTTATTCTAGTCTTTATTCTAGTCTTCTTTGTCTACATTACATTATTGTATGGTACTTTTACAGAAAATTTTATCGGAAAAATTTGGAGACATAAAAGTACGCTTTCTGAATTATTAGTAGTAATATACCGTAGGAAACCTTTCATTGTTATTACTTGGTTTGTAGATATTATGGTATCAAATGTCTCATTTTCTTCTATTATATTTTGTCCCCCTGTGTAATATTTCTCTATTTTTTGTATTTTATTTATACTTTCTTACCTAGAAAAATACATAAATTGTTTCTTCAGAGAATGATAGAATGACAATTTAAGAGAATATTTCATCGTTGCAGCCGTAAATTTTTTATTTACCAACATATACAATTTAATCGGCTGTAAATCTATTATTTGAAAGACAAAATAGGTATCGTCGAGGACAATGCCGTGTCGTACATAACCGTATCATTTGTACAAATACATATGTAAACGTAAGCTATACTTGCGTTCTTGAAGGAAATAGTGCGAGTTGAAAGTATAAATAATAAATCGGAAAGAAATCCAGGAACATCAGTTTTGCGAGGGGTTGTCACAACGAAACAAATACAGGTCGTAATATTTATCGAGTATTATACAATGCAGTTCTCATGGAGAAACGAAGGGTTACAGTTGCTTTTGAGAAAAAGCAAACTGAAGAAAAATTTAAATAATAATTACAACAGTCAACGGATGAAATAAATCGAAAGAAATTACTACTGACTGAAGTCTAACGTACTTGAAAATGTCTGTAGAGTGGAATGCCGATACTACGTACATTTTAACACTTTATAAATATCTTCTTGGTATAATTGGACTCTGGGTGCTAGATGAAAATGTATTTTCGAGAATTCGGTGGTTTATGTCGACGATGATAGAGGTATGTTAAACTTTTAGATACTATTAAGGTAATTTACATAGAACTTTTATTTTATTTCCTTATTTGTATGTAATGCATAATATTTTTTGTTTAATTTAAAATAATATATTTTATCCACACAGAAACACACACACACACGGATTAATAATGCTTATTAATGCTGTTTTATTATATATAAAAATTAAACCAAAACATTTTATAAATAAATTACATATTATAAAAAACAAAATTTAATCAAAATGTCATATTATATGTAAAAACTTAATATATTTATTTATTTTTTTATAAGCTAGCTAAGTGCAACAATTAGTTTGGCTTTGGAAGTTATTCGACATTGTCGTGGTCATGAAGATGCATTGGACGCTTTTCTATCAATGTCCACATCAGTAACTAGTATAGCAAAACTGCTTTTGCATCGTGTGAACTGGAGACACAAATTAATTTTGGTGAAATCTATTATCAATGACTGGAATTTAGTAGAAAATTCTCACTCTCGTGATATTATGCTAAAGTACGCGCGCATTAGTAGGATGGGATCATTGGTGTTTCTTTACTTTGGATGTTCTTCTTGCATGTTTCTCTTCTCCCCTCTTATATTCGCCAATTTTAATTTACCTTGGACCTCTAAAGAGCAATTTTATAACAGAACGAGCAACAAGAGATTGCTTTTACCAGCTTATTGCGTCTTCGGAAGTTATACATCTTTAACCTACAATTTCATTCAGATCTTGCAGATATTACAAATCCTTGTTAACTGTTTCTCACAATGCGGAAATGATGGATTCTTCTTTAATCTTACAATGCACGTGTGTGGGCAGTTTGAAGTTCTTAGAGTGGACTTCGTTAAAATAGACAGCAGAAAATTGTTTACTCGAAAAAGACTTGCTATTCTGTTGAGGAGACATCATTGCCTTATATATTTGGCGCATCATTTGCAAAAAGCATTTAGTCTAGTTATCTTAGCACAACTTTTAATGAGCGTTATTCTATTATGTGTTGAAGGTATATTTTATTTTAACTAAATCTGATTTATATTTTTATACGAGTCTTAAAACAAAGTAACATAATATTTAACTGCTACGTTACTTAGTAATAATTTTTATGCCATACAAAAGATAAAACTGAAAAAAGATGAACCGAAAGCAGATGAAAAGCACAACTTTGCTTTTATTATAAAATGATAAGATGTACAATTAACAATTAATATTTTTTTTAAACTTATCAATAATTATGTTTATTGTAGTGTATGTATTTCAGGCTTTCAATTAATCCTTACGCTTTCGATGCACAATACATATGCTGTTATGAAACACATTCTTTTTATCATCGTTCTGCTGATACAACTTTTTCTGTACTGTTTCGCCGGACAAACGTTGGAATTTCAATCTCGAGAACTAGCTTCTGCGATTTATGATACACCATGGTACACTTTCGACGTGAGCGTGATGAAGAGTTTACCATTGATGATTCTTCGCGCAGCTAATCCTCATTGTTTAACCGCAGGAAAATTTCTAGCAATAAATTTTATGAGCTTTAAAGAAATTTTGAAAGCTTCCGCCTCGTATTTGTCTGTATTAAGAGTAATGCTAGAAACATAAGCAAAGATTTTTTTTTAGTAAAGAAAATATTTTCTTTTTGTTCCGTAAGCTTTTATTTTAATTATGTAACTTTAGTATTATTTTTTTTATTGTAACATTTGCATAAAACAAAAGAATTATTATAATATTTGTTATTTATGGTTGTACTTTAATATATATTTGTCATTTATTGGACATAATTATAATGAAGTTGTTTAATCATGAGCGTTTTTTCTTGCATTTGTTAAGTATCAATCTAAATGACATTTCTCCACTGACAGAAGAAATTGCTAGATTCAAGTAAATATTTCTTTGAATAGTGCTAATAAGATATTTTATAGAAAATCAATAATAATTATTTCAAACAAGTAATATTTTCTAAATTATAGAAAACTAGTACTTGTTTTAAATAAATATTATTGATTTTCTATAAAATATGTTATTAAAATATGTTATATTAATACATATTATTAGCACTATTTAAAGAAATATTTATTTGAATCTAGTATTTTTTTCTCCAGTGTCAATAAATAATTATTTTTTCTATCATCAAAAAGTTTAAAAATTCGCACATTTATACATTATGTACAATATAAATATTATCAAAACTTATACTATCAGTTATATTTTAGTAATTATTGTGCAAAAATAATATTAAGCATCATATGAAATTTTTCATAAGTAATTCAAGAATTTTCAGACTTTACTACAAAAACAATTTCGTTTATTTTATGATTGTATTTACACAATATATTTTTTAATTAAACTTTAAAGTTTAAAGTTTCTTTAAAATAAACTCTAGTAATGTGTGTGTGTGTGTGTGTGTAAATAACTTAATATTTACCAAAAATATTTTTTAAAGATATATGTCTCAATATCTTTAAAAAATATATTTCTTATATATATCCCAGTATCTTTAAAAAATATATTTGATCTGACTCGAAAGAGTTAATTAGAAAGCAAAATTCAATTAATAAACAATTGTTACAGAAAAAAAATATGTAAAAATATAACTAAAAAATTAAAAATGTTTTACTTTCACCTTTTTGTTATTGATTAATTTAATAATTTCAAATAAACTGTAAATTATACATATTACTATTATACACTTTCTGGTTTTAAACACTATTATCATTTCTGTACAGTTTCTTTGTTAAAATATCTAAAAATTTAGCTACATAGAAATCTAAAATATAATTTTATGTTAAATTATTAAAATAATTATGTAACATTACATAGGACGCTGAAGTATGATGATACAAAAAGTCTTAACATTTTAGTAACCAGTCTAATATAATTATATTTATGACATAATTATTTTTTAATTAGCATCTAACTAAATTTTTAGACTTCAGTAAAATTATTCTTTCTATTCCGTTAAATATTATAATGCTGTGTAACATAATATTATATATATCTGTATACAATAATATTATGCCTATATATATATATATTCTTTTTATTTTTTCAATTCTCTAATAAATTCGAAACATATAAATTAATTAAAAACTACTTATAACCTGAAATTTTTTAAGGCATTTGTCCCACAAACAATATACTGTCAAAGTAACAGCGTTACATAGAATGAATGCACACTGTATCATCAATAGAAAGAACTATAAAGTAGATTCAAGATATTGTCTTGCTCTCAACATCTCATGTCTCACGTCGTTATCAATATCTTTGAAATGTCGAGTTTACTGAAATACTAAAATATAGTTACTACATGGCTTTTTTGTATTGTAAGTTAAACTTCCACGATGATCTCTCTTGACCGATGAACCTAGGTATCCATTACTTTAAAAGGTATTAAATAACATATGCGCTACATTTCCTGAAAGATGAATAAATTGTATGGATCGCAAATTTTGCGTACCAATATTTTTTTATGCATGCTAAACAATTCAAGGAATATCAGAAAAATTGCAAGGCAATAATACGATGATCGAGCAATTTGCCGACTCACTCTCTTTGGATCTTTAAACATGCATACAGTCGGATGCACGGGAGTAATTTGAAGATGCTATGTTCTCTCGATCAATACTTGTAGGGGGTAAGATAGAGCTGGGATGGATGAGGAAAAGGTGTTATATGCGCGAGTACCATAGTGTTGTCAACGTGGTAAATCGATTAATAAAGATAATATTAATGCTTAATTATCCTATCATGCACTATTAAAGATGTATATCTGCGCTATGAACTTGGAATCATTTTGTGATGCGCTTCGACAATGGTGTACTGGAACAAGGATGCTATTTATGCATTAGCAAGTTATAAAATTTTGGCATGGCCCGTAGGAGTGTGGCCAATTGAAGATAATATTTTTTGTTCGAAAATGCGTTACTTATTTGCAATCGTAACCGAGGTAAGAAAAACTATTTTATATTTGTATAAAATTTTTAGAAATATATTATTATATATTTTTTAAAATTTTATACAAATATATATACATTATATATTTATTTATTGTTATAATTAATGTAATTAATATGTATATTAATTACAATTCAACAAATAAGTATATAGAAGCATGTAGAAATATATCTAAGAAAAGTTAATTATATTGAATAGAAAAGTGTTATACTTATCTGGTACTATCTTTAAATATATTTTTTAAATGTTTTATTACTAATTATTATTACCAAATATTTATATAAAATGTACAAATCTTTATTATTATTAAGAAATAGAGAGAAAAGAGAAAGAAACACAATTAAAATTAAAAGGAAATAATAGTGTGTGGTCAAGCGAAAAAATTAAATTGTTTTGTGCAAACGTAAAGATCACAAAAAACTATAGATAACATTTTGTTCTGTAAAAATAATCTATCATTTTAGATTTTTCTAACGATAACATTATTGATGGATGTTTATCTTGCCTGTGAAAATTCGTCCGTGGATCCGATTGATACGTATGTGGTGACTTCCAGCGCAGTGCTGGTATTTGTCAAACTTACTATGCTGCAGATACAACGATCAGCATTCTCGACCTGTTTACATTCGGCTATTCAGGACTGGTGTAGTATCAAGGATCCGAAGTCGCGCGAGATTATGATTCAGCACGCACGTGCGGCGAAAATAATCTCGCTGTCATTGTTTTATTGCGGATTCGTCTCTCTTATGTTTTATCTATTGCGACTCTTGCCCTTCGTAAATGCGACCGCCAATGAAAGGACATTTGTTCTTCCGATGTCCTGTCTCTTCAAGTCCATCTCCAATCTCCAGTATGTTTTTATTTCATTCTATCAGGTGATTCAGTTGTTGATCGCGTACGCTGGAAACTGTTGTACGGATGGAATGTTCGTCGGTGTAACGATGCATCTGTGCGGACAGTTTGAACTACTGATGATCGATTTTCAGCAGATCGCTCGTCGAAAATACAAACGTAAAGGAGGTAGCATCGTTGAAGAATTTGTCGTTAGACATCGAAAATTGTTGAAACTCACTGCAAACATTGAAAATACATACAGTATAATTATTTTGATGCAGATTATCACCAGCGCCATTTTGATATGCATGACGGGTAAGTCGGACGAGTTATTTTTATGATCTTTTTATACACAAAGTGTCTAATAATAGATCCAACATGAACAGGACTAAACTGAATAGAAAAGTTCTGTGTCATTTTTTTTGCAATGTTTGCAATTTTATTTATTTCTACGCAATTTAAGGCTTCGGATTCATCATATCCTGGCATATTCATGACACATTTATGACGATGAAAAGCATTGTAATAATGATAGTTATGTTGCTGCAATGCTTCCTGTATTCGTACGCGGGTGATAACTTGAGAGATCAAAGTGAGGCCTTGTCATTCGCGCTTTACGACTGCAACTGGTGCGATTTCTCGCCTAATGATATAAGAGACCTGGCGTTTATTATGATAAAAACGAATATACCCATTCGTTTGACAGCCGGAAAGTTTTTCTACGTTACACGTGCTACATTTACCGATATTCTGAAAACTGCAGTATCTTACTTGTCAGCTTTACGTGTGATGATTGAGAAACAAGAAACAAATTACTAATAAAAATTTCTATTATTTCATATATCATGTCGAACATTGTCTAAGAAAATTATAAGAATTTAGTGCGGAAATTTTGCCTAATTGAATAATATATAATTTTAATTACATTGCATAAAAATTAACATTCTTAGAAAAATATTATCAATAAACAAATTGTTGGAAAAACTCATTGTTTTGTTATTTTTTAATAAGTAAGATAATATAGTAAGACAAATTTTGTGAGTAGAAAAATTTAACTGTAAAAATGATTTATTAAATATATTTAAATAAATATATCTAATAAACATATTTGTATCGAAAATTATATAATTCTTACATTCATTTTGACAAAACTTGTGATATTTAATTTCTAATATTTCCAAATTATTTGTTATAATGTATGATTTTAGCCTAGATTTCTTAATGTGAGTCACAATGAATAAAATTTAAATAAATAGTCTACTTATCCACGCTGTATATTTTTTTTTTCTTTTAAATATCATTCACAGCTAAAATGATATGAAATTTGCCAAGACAAAATGAAACATAATATAGAACCAAAACGGACGTAATCTAAGGTAAACATTTTAATAACAGAATTTGTACTTATATTCAAACACTTACATAAAAACTTATTATTATTAATTCATTTTTTATTATAATATTACTCTCTAAATTACAGTCAATAAAAAATCAGTGAAATCAAATACATTGATTTCCAGTGTAGTATACTTATAACTTGTTAATCAGTGAAATAAATACACTAATCTTTCAGTAATTATATACTAATTTTGAAGTGAAAATTACTAAAAGACAACGAATACTCACCAATTATCACAATTATAAGTATACCATTTATACTACTCAAATCAGTGGTAAATGCTGATTGCAATTTAAAGAGTTAAACTTTAATTGTGATCTCAAATTTAAAATAGTATAGTAATCTCAATCTCTATACATGTATACTTGAGATCACTATACTATTTTAAATATACATATTTAAAAATTATAATTAAAAATTAAATTATGTTATAAGGCTTTATAAAAAAATATTTTTTCTGATTTATCTTAGCTTTGAAAGTAAACGACGTTATGGTAACAAAAAGTGTAATAGTACAGAGTTTTATCGAGGACTACCTGGAATAATAGATAAAAAAAGTAAGATATAATATTTTTATTAACACGCTTGATACAATCTGTCTGTAAAACTGTCAAGAAACTGCTTTTATAATGACAGATTTTCGTTATATTATTAATTATAAGTTGATAAATTTAAAGTAAAGTTATAGTAAATTTATCAACCACTATGGAAGTTTAAAAAAATTTTTTTTACTTTGTATGTGTGTCTGTACTTCGAATAATAATGGAAATATAATATCTGATACATATGAGTGAAAGAATTCTATAGAAGCTCTAAATCGAGTTGAGAAAGAAAATTTATTAAACATTTAATAAAATTGTTCTACATAATCATAATTTATCACAAAGTGCAATTATTTTTTATGCCAAATCAAGTTATTTTCCTATAATAATAGATAAATGCAAATTTTTTAATGACTTTCAATACATGTTATATTTTTTTTAATGTCGAGAGACGGTTAATCTTTCTAAAAAATGTTTAATTTTGTTGTTAATTTTTATTTAAATTAAATCTTAAATATTAAAAGCAAGAAAATCTAATACAAAGAATTATGTAATAAACTGCTATCTTGATTTGATTTATTTTCATAAATATTTTTTTGCAGTTTTTTTTCTAGACATACTGTATTCCGAGAAAGACAATACAAAGTAAAAATTTGTTTCTCAACGGATAAAGTTTCATAACAGAACTATCTATCATAATCCAGTGAAACCCTAATATGAGAAACTGACATGTGTTTTACCATCAAACTATTACAGTTAGGTTTTGTGAATTACAATGTATACAGTTATTTCCGGTCCTGCGTGAGAGCTGCAAATGCAAGACCATAGAAACTTTTAACATTAGGGTGCATAGTAAAATATGTTTCAAACTAAAATGAATAAAGGTATAAGATACGTACTCGTGCTTACGTTCAACATCGTAATTCTTAACATGCAAAAATGGTGTCATGCAAAACATGAAACATAAAAATGCTTAAGAAATTTTTTCCATGTACTCTAATAATGTAATCGCGTCATAACCCTTAGATCGGCAAAAATTTTATAAAACGCGTTATTTCTTATAGTATATGCAGATTAATTTTTATTTTATGTTTAAGAATTGCCTAAATTCTATTGAAAAATTAATTAAGAATTATCTTGTTAAAAATAAAACTCTGTCATTAATATTTATTTTAAGTATTAAAAGTACTTATTAGTACTGCTCAAAATAAGTAATAATTATTAATTAATTTTTTTCCAACTTTAATTTTGTTAATTTTGATATCACACAAGCCTACATGTATACTTTGTTTTAATGTGCTAATTGAAAGCCATAAATAACTTCTATAAATAGATAGAAAAATATATATATACATATATATAATTGTTCTTATAATAATTTAGATAAGTAATAATTTGTATAAGAAAAGGAATGAATTAAAATCTTATTTTAATAAAATTATTGCATGTAACCATTACAGTCATTCATACCAAATTAATGTGTTATATGTTATTAACAATGCAATTAAATTTATATTATTATTTAAATAATATATTGAAACTCTTTTTTTCTCTCTCTGTAGAATAAAAATTTTTGACGTATAGAATTACTTACATACTTATAATGTAATCCTTTATCAGTTTGCTGATCTTATGTATAATTGAAAAAAAAAAAAAAGAAAAATTAATTACTTAAATAATATATTATATTCTTAGTTTTGGATACATTAAATAGAAATTTATACTCAACTGAAATAAAATATAAAATGTATTGTGCATAGTTGACGAAACATATAAGGCACTATGTAACAGCTCGTGTATAAAAAGAGATGGTTGTTCGATGAACGACAACTTAGAAAATATAGTCATATAAATTCTTGTGCAACAATGCAAATTTTGCGTGAAAGCATAATTCTCTATGTTTTGTTATAATACATTACGAGGATAGAGACAGGCTGATAGACGGGTATACATCTCTAGCTGAATAAAAAATGAATCGGAATAGAGGTATTGTGTCTATGTACCAAGCGCATCATCAGTCATTGGCATCAGTTACAGTTATTACTTCGACCCGATGGCGAATATACGATGGAAAGACGACATCTCATACGCGATGACCCCCTTCAAATTGCTAACGTGGCCCATCGGCGTTTGGCCACTTCAAGTTTATGACATCTATTCGCTATTACGATGCATCTTTACCACCTGTTGCGTGGTACGCACCCTTTTTCGATATTAGTGATACCTGTCGTGTAAGAGCTGAGAATATACATATGAAACATTCCCTACGCCATGTCATCCTAAACAAAACTTCGCAATAACAAAACCAAGTGCTTTCGCACAATAGTTAGCCCGTTATTGACAACGTAGACAGTGAAAATTTTTTTTCTAGAGATAATAGTGACTCGCGAATAAACAGAACTGTAAGGCCTTGGAAGTTTTGACTAACAAAAATCCTTTTTAAAATTATTTACGTGTGTCTGTTTGCTACTTATTCATACTTGAAGATAACATAATTTATTCTAAAACGTTATAGTGTATGTTATACTATTACGCCAAAGTGTGTAAAGCACAGTTAAACAAGAATTTAATATCAATAAAAATTTTGCCACTCTATATTGTGTTATTTGTTCAGTTCGTATTATTTAAAATCATGAAACAAGTGATATAATAGTATAACATATACTATAACGTTTTAGAATAAATTATGCTATCTTCAAGTATGAATAAGTAGCAAACAGACACACGTAAATATATATATATATATATATATATATATACAATTTTATTATTTATTATTTTAATAAAATTTGTTTTTTCAATATTTTGAAAGGCATCTAGATAATATTACAAACATTTTCAAACATACAATTACATATTATTCTGCATTTTTTAATTAATTTGATTTATTCTAGCATTTCTTTTATACTTGACGTAGATATGAGAATCATATTCGTATTAGATTCTAAAAATTATTATTTATAATTAATATTAATAAAGACTCATCAAAATAGAATCAAGACATTTTTGTAGACATATAAAATTTTGTATAAAAGAAAATTAACGATTTATACATTAACAGAGCCTAATGGTGATATTGCCTTCCATCGAAGTGTATATGGGTTGCACTGACGCTGAGGAGAGCGTAGATAGCCTTATGTTAATCTGTTGTGGAATACTTGGTATGCTGAAGACAGTATGGTTTCGCATTTACGCAAGAAATTTGACTAACAATTATAATTCCGCTCGGAATGATTATCTGATAGTTGAAGATGCCAAACAGAGAGCTATTATGCGAAAACATGCTTTCACGGGAAGAACTCTCTGCTGTTTTATGTTGTGCTTCTCTTACTTTAGCTGTATAATATATGCGCTAATTCCCCTTTTTGGTGATGATAAAAATAAACAGATAAATGTAACGCACGAGAACGTATTATTACAGTATACAGTACCCTCAAGATGCGCCTTAGAGTACCTCAATGTTCCAACAAGCATGTATAGAACCTTGTGTCTCATTGAAGCTGTCTCGCTTATTCTAACAAGTACTACTAATCACGGTAATATTTGCTGTTTAATATTTCTTGTGTTATATAATAACATTTAGAAAATTTTATGATTTTATAAATTATAAAATTAACACAAAATAATTCCGCATATCAGATTTTTTAATTAATTTTCATTGTGCACCGTATTATTTTTTAATCTATTATAAATAATATTGTCACGATACAAAAATTTGTGCAGTTTTATTACATGATCAGCTATTTTATTTAAATAATCTATGTCTTAACACACTTAATTTTTTTTGATAATATAAATAATTGTAAAATAAACAGAAAACTTTGTTTAATTAAAAATATTTAGATAGAGATAAATTAAACATCACTGAAATTTAATACTTTGCTTAATATGGCTAAACGTTGCGCACACAAATATGTAAATAACAAAATATAATAACAAAATATAATAACAAAATTTCAAAAATTAAAAAAATAAATTTTTTAAATAAATTTGTATAAGAACTATATATAAGAATATATAATGATATAAACTAAAATAATAAAGTTATCAAACACATATTTTTGATGTATTTTACGTATTTTTTAAAATAATTAAAATAACATTTTCTAAATAGCTAAATTAAATATCAATGTTATTTTGCATATTAATGTAATATTACAGCATCGTGTATCAATTCCTTTTTTATTAAAAGGTAACGACTCTATGTTTATTAACATTACGTTACATGTATGTGGTCAAGTGGAAATTTTAAAAGCGAAATTTATTGAGTTTGACGTTACAAGTCCACGAGTTTATGAGCGTCTTATTACGTTAATTAAAAGGCATTGTTACTTGATAAGGATGGCTAGAAAACTTGCGGATACAATTAGTTTTGTTTTGCTAATTCAGCTATTCATTATCAGCATACAGTTATGTATAACAGGTAAATATATTATACTGTTTATTATTTTTAAAGTAGTTAATTATGTTATAAAAATTTAAATAAATAATTTCTTTTTCAGGATTTCAGTTTATCCTAGCTTTGAAAGTTAACGACCCTGTTATGGCAGGAAAAAGTGTAATGGTGCAGAGTACCTTTCTGTCACAGTTGACGCTATATAGTTTTATTGGAGACTATCTAAAAACCCAAATGGAAGAAATAGGGCTTTGTATTTATCAAAACGCTTGGTATAATCTTCCTGCAAAAATTACAAGAAACTTAATCTTTATCATTATGCGGACTGAGTCTCCTGTCACATTGCATGCCGGAACATTATTTGTGGTAAATTTGTCGTCATACATGAGTATCTTAAAAGCGTCTATTTCGTATCTATCTGTACTTCGAGTAATGGTAGAGACATAAAAAGTATGATATGTACATATAAATGAAAGAATTATGCAAAAACTCTAAATCGGTTTACGATTGAGCAAAACAGAGATTTGTAAAAAAAGAATTTAATAGAATGTGATTTTAATGAAGTTGTTTATCTTATTAACGCGTGCAAGTGTCTTGTTGTGCCAAATCAATTTTCTTAATGTAATATAAAAAATATATATATGTGCTTAGAAAAATACAGTTTTTATTGTTGTTTTTAATTTTTAATTTTTTTCTAATTATATTATTGCATACTTTTAATAACAAGTACAATTCTTTTTTTGCAATGTTAATCTTTTTCTATATCATACTTAATAACATTTTCATTATTTTTTAAAATAATTGACAATTTACTGTCGCGACATTTTTATATTGTAACATATTTAAATTGTATTAATTATGTTTAAAGCTATATTTAGAATTTATTTATTTTCAAACTACGAATTTTTTTTCTGTTTTGAGATATATTATTGATACGTAAATAATATTAGGTATCAAGTAAATTTTAATTAATAAAAAATATTAGTATATTTTTTATTAATTACGTTGGCGTTGATAAAAAAAAAAGCATTTCTAATATGACATAATTTATGACTTAGAAATATTAATATTTTGTTAGATATGTATAAAATGCTATTAATTTTATTAAAAATGAAAATTAATATATATATATTTTTTTTAATTTTTAACTTAATATGTTTATTTATAATTATAATTATAAATTTTATTTAAATTAAATCTTACATTAAAATTGAGAAAAATTTTTTTATAATATAAAGAAATACCTGCAGTTTTCGCCATCTTACCCATTATAAAAATGTAATACCAGATAGTATTAAATTGTAAATAATTAGTACTTATTTTAAGCATTAAAAGTTAAACACAGAAAAAAAAGTAATATAATCAATAACATATGTGATTGCGGGCTGCCAACTACATAAAATACTCAATACAATAATATTTGCTATTAATGCAAGTACAATGTTGATACTGCAATAGCATATATTATTGTATTGAGTATATCTGTAATTGGCAGCCCGCAATAACATATCTTATTGAATATATTACTTTTTTTTTCAGTGTACTAACAACAATGTTTTTAATACTAAAATAAGTATAAATTACTAGCCAATTTAATATTGCTCAGAATTATATTTTTATAAGATAATTTTATTTATCTTCATGAATGTATTTTTATTCGAATTCAGCATTCTCCAGATGCACTACTGTACTCCAAAACGATACAAAGTAAAAACTTATTTCTATGCGATAGTTTCGCGACCAGAGTATAACGGAATGGGGACTCTATATGAGAAACTGACATATGCTTTATCATCAAACTATTAGATCAATGACACGTATTACAGCTAGGTTTTTACGAAATACAATTTATACAGCCATTTCCTGTCATGTGTAAGAGTTGCAAATGCGCAAGGCCACAGGAACATTCAGCGCTGGGGTGCATAGCGAAATGTGTTTTGATCAATAATAAATAAAAGTATGAGCTGCGTGCTCGTGCACACACTCGATGACGCCGTAACCCTTAACACGCAAGAATGGCATCATGCGAAAAATGGAACAAAGAGATGTCTCGTGAATTTTCTCTCTATAAACGACTAATGTGGCCACTTGGCTCGTGGCCTTTAGATCGTAGCAGAAACTTTGCGAATTTGCGCGCGCTGTTTCTTACACTCACGCAGGTAAATTTAAAAGTTCATCAATTTATGTTAAAAAAAAGACTGCCTATGTTATTTTGTTTGTTCCTGTATTGTGTTGTTCCTGAAACAAATTGTTTTAATTATTTCTAATAATATGAACCGCAAGTAATTTATTGGAAACTAATTTAGTTAAAATTAGAACTATCTTATTTAATTATATAACTACATAACTATTATATATATGATTCTAATAATAAAGTATGACACATATTCTTTTGGATAAAAAATTAAAACAAAAATTTTCTGAAATCCCGAGAGATAAAAGTATAAACACGTACTTTTATAAATTAACAGATAAATTTATTTAAATTTTAGCATTTTTATATTTTCTATTTTTTAAAAGAGAAAAACAATTAACTCTTTTACTGTTATTTATATATACATATGCTTAAATTAAATAATATAAAAAAATTTTCTGATAAACATTATGTTCCTTAAATATATTGTTCTTATATTTATTTTATGGTAGGCTATTATGGTAATTTATATAAGCGTGGACATCATTAACAGCAAGGATTTTACTCTGGGTGTGATTATCGATCATTTCGTAATGGGATCGTGCGCAAGTTTGGCCATTGTAAAGTCCACGCTGATACGGTTACATCGTGACAATCTGTCGAAAAATTTCGGCAATGCAGCGAGTGACTGGACGTATATTAAAAAACAAGATCTCAGACAAGTTATGTTTCGCTACACCAATCTGGCCAGATTTGTCTTGTTCTCTCAAATGGGTTTCTCGTATTTTGTTACTGTATTATTGCTAATTAGACCGCTTCTGTTTCCTATGCCGTTGCCACCTTCACAGAATGTTACACTAACTATGACATCCGAAAAAGAGATACGAAATATCGAGCTGCCTTACATAATGATTTGTCCGTTTGACACGCAGATCGCTTGCTACAGTCTATATATTTTTCAAATGGTTCAAGTGATTAGCACAGCCACGGGAAATGTTGGCAGCGATGTTTTTCTTTTCAGCGTGTGCATGCATCTCTGTGGACAACTAGAAGTGCTCGGCCTAGAGTTATTACGGTTTCACGAGGGGAAGGAAAACGGTTATTGGAAAAGAACTAAAATGATCACACTGATTGAGAGGCATTGTTTACTTCTTAATCTAGCCAAAGATATTGTTGATATGCTTAATATGATTATGGTCGCTCAACTAATTCTTCATGCTTTGCTTGTATGTATAGTAGGTAAGTTTAATTTAAGACAAATATTTCTTCTTTTCTAATAATTTATCATTGTGATTGTCTTGTATTTAATTATTTGTTTAAAAAAAGAATATGATTAAGTGATACAAAAAACAAATTGTTAAATATTTTTCAGGATTACAAATCATTTTGTCGTTGGCAGATCATGACTTTTTTCATTGCATGAGTGGTTTAACTACTTTTAATATATTTATGATACAGTTGTTCTTGTATTGTTACATGGGAGAAACTTTGTCATCAAATACGCAAGCGATTACTCGCTCGATTTATTTCAGTAAATGGTATGATTTGCCTACAAATGTTGCGCGAGATATACGTTTTATAACAGCTCGTTCTAATGTGCCCGTTCGCATAAGAGCGGGTAAATTCTATACTATAGATTTTAATAGTTTCACGAATGTTCTGAAAGTTTCAGTTTCTTATTTTTCTGTCTTAAAAATTATAGTTACTTAATAAATATATTTCTTAAAAATATAAATATATTTAATAGAAATTTTCGTTTTTCACTTCTTTGAGTAATTTACAAAGTAGAAAAGAGATATGCATTACCTATTATATCGCTTTTGAATGAAAGAATTCATAAAATTCGATCGACATAACGTCAAAATTGCGAAAGAAAACACCATGTCTTCGAAGCGTACCATAGTGAATGACTGAATTGTATATATAAGTAAATGTGCTCTCTATGCAAAGGATACAGCAGTGCAATGTCCGCAGCAGCTTACAAGAAACGGTTACGTAAATTCTTCAACAACAATTTGGCATAAAAGCATAATCTTCTGCATTTTCTGATAATGTGTTTAGAAGTAAAGGCGGGTTGATAGGCGGGTATACATTTCGAGCTGAATAAAAAATGAATCATAATACCTGAATTGTGTCGATGTACACGTCGCGCATATCATTGGTTATTGGCATCAGTTACAGTCATTACCTCGATCCAATGGCAAGTAAACGATGGAAGAACGATGTCGCATACGCGATGACTCCCTTCAAGATATTATCCTGGCCTGTAGGTGTTTGGCCACTTCAAGTTTATAACGGCTTTTCATTAATACGATGCATTTTGGCCACTTGTTGCATGGTACGCATCGTCTTAGTTCTTTAGTTCTTTAGATTTCGACGATTCTTGTAGAGTGATTACTTGAACATATAGAAAAATTTTCACAACAGTTAAAATAAAACTTTGTTGATATCGTTAATCAATATAAAATGTTTAAATTCCTAAAAATAGAGTGCCAATTATTTGATGACATAGGTAATAAAGTACTGTTTCTCAGAGAAAACCACTCATTGATTAAAAATATTGTAGATACATAATCGTACGGTGTTACAAATTGACTAATGAATACATTTCTGCTAAGGAGCTCACAGTTTATTTACAGTTTTATGTTCTGAATGCTGAGGGGTAGCGTAACTATTTCTGAGAAATTACGAAGTAATGTGTGCTATGTCGCTTATTTTATGATTTCGTTATTCATGTCTAAGAATTGCACTGACACGACATTTTTTTGATAGCATGGTATAAAAAAAAAAAAGATAGATTGTACGCTGTAGATAAACTAAAGATAAACTAAATAAATAATATGTATTGGACAAATAATATATATTGTACAATTGAAGACGTTTTTACATTCATTTCTATCACATTTTTATTATGTAAAGAAATAATACATTTTTATTTAATTATTATTCTAATGTTAAAGTTATATTAATTTTACGTACCTTTAAATTAGTCCAGTTAATTCTCATATTTATGCGAGCTAAAATAGAAGCGTCGTTTACTCCGGATCTAAAAAAAAAATTATTTACAATTAAATTTTAATAATTTTTAATCTTCTAAGATCCGTCGATCTGGAATTTGGGACATTTTTTCTAGACACAAAAGCTGTTTGAATGAGAAAATATATCATTTACCCATATCAACAGAGCACATTAGTGATCTTGCCTTCCATGGAATTTCAAATGGGCTGCACTAACACGGAGCAAAACATAGACGGTCTTATGTTGGCCTGTTGCGGTGTGCTCGGAGTGCTAAAGACTATATGCTTCCGCATATACGCAAAGAACTTAACTGACAATTACAGCTCTGCTCGAAATGATTTTCTGACGATTGAAAACACAGACCATCGCACCATCATGCGAAGACACGCTTTTATAGGAAGAATTCTCTCCTGTTTCATGGTGTGCTTCTCTTACGTTAGTGTGTTGATATATTCGTTAATACCTCTTCTGGGTGAAGAGCAGATTAATGATCAAGCTAAACAGATCAATATAACAGATGAAGACATTATATTGGATTATCCAATGCCATCAAGATGCGCATTAGAATATCTGCATGTTCCGAGAAGCATGTATGAAATTACTTGTTTGTTGGAATTTATCGTGCTAATACTTACATGTACTTGTAATCATGGTAATATTAATTTGTTTCTACTTTCTTTTTACATTTTTTGTATCATGTAATACTACATAAAATTTATTAGAATTTTGAATATAAAATTATGTTAAGAATGTCTTATTAATTTTATTAGAGTAATGTTTCTGCTTATTTTTAATTGTAAAAATAATTATATAATAAATTATATAACATACAAGCATAAAAAATATATTTAATAAAATTATAGTTATAAAAATGTAGTAAACGATAAAATTATACAATTCTATAAACAAAAATATAATACAAAAAAATTATTTAGTATAAAAATTATAGGTATATATACATATATATATCTAGAAGTACTATTCTCTCAAAAACAAGTTGATTATTAAAATAAAGAAAACTCGTGTTCGAGAGAATGGCACTTCTAGATATTGTATCAAACTATTTATGTACCAAGTTGTGCTTTTTTATTA
This sequence comes from Monomorium pharaonis, assembly GCF_013373865.1. Taxonomy (NCBI): domain Eukaryota; kingdom Metazoa; phylum Arthropoda; class Insecta; order Hymenoptera; family Formicidae; genus Monomorium; species Monomorium pharaonis. The sequence continues at coordinate 19,327,827 of NC_050467.1, forward strand.
CACTAGTAAAATCCACATCATTGTATTTTCTTTCTATAAAGGTAATGATTCTCTGTTTCTCAATATTACATTGCATATGTGCGGTCAAGTAAAAATTCTAAAGGCCAATTTTATTGAGTTTAGTGTCTCAAGTCCGCAAATCTACGATCGTTTTAATGCTCTAATTCAGAGGCATAAATATCTGATAGAATTGGCCAAGGAATTGGCTGAGTCGATCAGTTTAGTTTTGATAACGCAATTATTTATTAGCAGCGTATTGTTATGTATAATGGGTAATAAATATTATATTATTTACGACATCATAAAATTTTAAATATGTAAGTTATAAAAATCTATATAATATTTATAGATAAATAATTTTTCAGGATTTCAATTTATCTTGGCATTAAAAACACACAACATTGTTGTAATGGGAAAAAGTTTCATGGTATTGTGTACTTTTCTAACGCAATTATCTGTATACAGTTTTGTCGGGGATTACTTGAAATCCCAAATGGAAGAAGTTGGACTTTACATTTATCAAAGCACCTGGTATAATTTTCCTGTGAAGTTGGCGAAAAATTTAACCTTTATTATTATGCGTACACAATTGCCCGTCAAGCTGCAAGCTGGAAACGTTATTGTGGTAAACCTGGCAACTTATATGAGTATTTTGAAAACTTCTATGTCATATCTGTCTGTACTACGCGTAATGATAGAAACGTAAAATTTAATACATAAAATAAAAAAAATTTTACAATTTGTACATTTATTATTTGGTATTGTATTCGGCAAAATAGAATTCTGTAGAAACAAAAGTTTACTATAATATATTGTTTTAATAAAATTGCTAATTATAATCATAATACAATAATCAAATTGTGCCAAAAATCCATTATTTCTTCTCATAAAAAATTTTCAGAAATATATGTGTATTTAAAAAAAACTGTTTTGCTTGAAAAATTACAAACTTAATTTGTCATTATGTATATTTTTTACGAGAAAAATAATTTCCTTCTTTTTTTTTATACAATATCTATATTTCTATATACTTTTATAAACTCATTTTCATTATTTTGAATTGTTAAATCAATTTAAATAACATAATAATTACAATATTACTACACTTTGCTTATTATAATTTACGCATTACAATTTAACCGTATTATTATCTTCTATTCTTTATATCCAATCTCAAATATGGTCAATTATTGCGTAGCATTAATGCATTTACCTGTTAATGTTTAACACTCAAATAAAACCCAAAAAACTTACATCTTATTATTAGTCAAATTGCACCACAAATCACACTTGTCTTGAAATATATCAACATTATCAAGCAAATAAAGCAAATTTTAAGTAAATTTCTGTTAATTATATTGATTACAAAATTATATAATTTGTCACTTACATTTACATTTTGCACAATGCACATTCTCTTTGTTGTTACTTCTGGCCCAATGGTTTTTCCATTGCTCATGACAATGAAAAAAGTCGTCATACGCAGTGCATAGACATCGTAATATCTTTTTTCACGTTTATCTTACTACCATCCATCATGCATTGCATGAGCTAATAAAATATGAGCTTAATAGAGATAATATGTTTCATTCGTGGTTGATATCCTATAATGTCTCACGATAAAGTTCGTAATGCGATTCTGAATTTGCAATATCAAAAGTTGTACTCATAACGGACAGTTTCGAATGTTCAGTCATCCGTATAGTTTGTGCAACTACGATAATGTCGGATGATGTTTGGAACGATGGTATCGCTTATGAGTTCTCTACTCTTAGAACATTTATGCAAATACTCGGTATATGGCCGCTACAAAAGAAGACAGTATTCACGGTAATCCTTTGGAACATAATAACAATTCTACAGGTACGTTGATAGCGCGTTGAGGGAAACAATTTTGTAGGAACGCGAACAGAAAATAAGTATACTAGAATTACCTTCAATTTTAAGAATTTATGTACAAAAAAATCGTCAAATATTTTAGTAAACAGTTCGTATTTTTCAATTGTGATGTAAATTTTAAATCGTTATTATATATCGCACTTTCTAAGGCAACGGGATCATTATTAGTTGTCACCACTCATCCTCCTGTATATGGAATTGACTGAAACTAAAAATGACGCCGGTAGAAACATGGATGCCATAACGTATTGTGTATGCACGGTTTCTATAAATTTGAAATATTTGTTTATTATTGCTAACCGAGAAAAGTTGGCCAAAAACATTAATGATGCTATTGCCGATTGGTTGTCAGCAAAGAATAATGAGAAATCGTACAAGATTATGAAAAAATATGCATCTACATCCAGACTATGTACTTTTATTATGGTGTACTTGTGTTACATAGTTGGTTCTCTTTATATACTGACTGTTGTTGTTATAAACGTGAAAGAAATATTTTTTGAAGATCGAATGAACATAACAGACGGTAAAGTAATATCTCTATAATAACTATTAAATTAGTATTTAGTAGTAACCAACATTTAAATTATTCGTAAGAACGTTAAAATAATAATTATTAGAAATAATTTTAAGAAGGTACATAATATTTAAATTTTTTAGTAGCCTATTGTGAATACATATTTGTTTAAAAATATTTTTTTGCTATTATTGTATTAAATTTTATTTTTGAAATTGCGATGTACATTGAGAAAAAAATAAAATATTAGTAAGCAAATTTTATTTGTGATGTTTTATTTGGTTATTTTTTCATTATAAAGATTTGATTATGATAACGAAAATATACATCTATGAATTATATTTTATTTTTACATGTTTTTTTAAAATATATCTTGTGTTTATAAAATTTGTCTTATGTTTCTTATTAATTGGTTTATTTGCTAGGAATAAAATTTTATTTTGTCGTATTTTTACATAAAGATTTTTATTTTAGTAAAATAAATTTATAGAGAAAAGTTGCCAATATCGATATCAGCATTTTAAAGCATTTTTATTCTATCATGCATGATAGAATAAAAAACACAAAATTAGATAATGTATTTATTAAATTAATAATTTAATGTTATCTAATGTTTTATATTATTGAAGGCTTCTAAGGAACCGTTATATGCATTAACTTATAAAAATTTATACAAATAATGTATGTTGCACAAACACGTTACAGAAAAGAAAGAAAAAGTAGAATTATGATCTGCTATATCTGTTTTGGAATTTATTTTGTCAGACGCTTATTTCTGCTTACATTTCAAAAGTTTTATTTATTGCAAAATTTGAACTGTTATATCATTAAAAAACTTTTAGTTTGTATTTATGTTTTTAAAATTTTATTTCTATTTAATTGAAAGATGCATTTAAAAAAGTAGTATGTCGATATCGGTGACTTTCTTCTTTCTTTTAAATAAATTTGTAAATCTTTTTCTCAATGTAGAGATATGAAAAAATTATATTATGTAATCGTATAAATAATTATTGTCTTTACAGCTTTTCCTAACAAAGTAGACCTATAGATAAAATTGTTTTTTTTCTTGTTAAGATTTTAAGAAAATTTTAAATAAGGCATAAAAAATTTATTTTTGTATTTATTACATTGTTTTATTTCTTTTTGTTTTCTAATATCCAAATTAATTACGTTAACAATGTACTATTATTCTTGGATGTGCAATATTTTTACTTTAAGATTTTTATTGCCTATAGGTATCAATACAAGAAATAGGATGTTTATAATTCCATGTGGTGAATTAGGCAACAAAATGACCGAGTTACAGTACGCAATATTTACTATCGTGAATACTGTTCAATTACTCGTAATATGTACAACGCAATCAATTACGGACTGTTTTTTCATTAATGTTACTCTACACATCAGTGGTCAACTTAAAGTGCTTAAAACAAAATTTAAGAGTTTTACAAGCAAACCAGATACTCACATAAATTATCGAAAGCAATTTATTAACTTGGTTAACAGACATTGCAAATTAATGGAGCATAATCAGAATGTTGAAGATACATTCCATCTGTGTATATTGTTTCAATTTGTATCAGTAACGCTCCTACTCGCTCTATTAGGTATCGTATAATAAATTTTTTATATGAATATTATATTAAGTCTTATTTTAATTTAACCCTTTCAAACTTAATAATATTATAGCGACATCACAGTGTTAAAGTGCAGTGTGTAACTGGCAGTTTTTATTTTTATTCTACCCTGTTTTTTAAGATAAACAGAAAAAAATAAAAACTGAGACTTTCTTGAAAGGGTTAATGATATAATTTAGAAATTAGCATTTGTTCATTGAGTTATTTAAATGTATTATATCATATTGCGATAAAAAATTTAATTGTATTGCATTAAATCACGTTAATTTTCAAGTCTATTTTATATTATAAAAAACTTTCAGGATTACGCATACTACTTTTCTTTAAAAACGGCGATTATATCGAGTCAATAAAAACTATTTTATTCTTGAACTACATGTTCATAGAGTCACTGCTGTTCTGTTATGGCGGTGATTTTGTACAAAAAGGAAGTGAGGGTATATTCCGTGCAATGTACATGACTTCCTGGGTTACATTTCCTGTGACGTTGATGAAGGACTTAAAATTTGCGATAATGAGGTCGAGCTATCCGTTTCGTCTCACTGGTGGAAAATTTTTTTATGTTAATTGCCAGACGATGGTGTACATCCTGAAGACGGCAGCTTCATATATTTCGGTTTTACGAGTGGCACTAAAAGATTAATAAAAATTAACAATTCTAATTAGGACTTACAGAATAAAAGTTATTGGTGCTATACGAAATTTGTAAATAGAATTAATTAAAATATTATCAAACATAATTTTATATAACATTTAATTTATATATATTTTAATATAGTTATTTAATTAATAATAACAAAAGAATAAAAAACTTTCAATACATACTAGAAGTTTAGCAATGCTCCAAAACAATATAGAAATTCGTTGCTTCTACTGCAACTATTTGCATAGCTTTACTTTGTTTTACGTACTGTCGATGAATAACTTGAGATGTTTTTTTTTTTATTTTGTTCTCTGTATCGTTTCGAAGATAATATAATGGAAAAAAAAAACATTTTGCTCGCGGAAAAGAACCGTGAACCTACTATACTACAGGACATCATCGTTCAATTCGTAATTGAGGGTGAGCATGTGCTGACACAACAGCATTGTATATTGAAAATTGTGCGCATTATCGGACATTCCGTAGACGCGCGGTAGATGCAAATTTGTCGTGTCACTTATCTTACTACCCTAAAGGTTGGTTGCCTCCCCAATGCGGAAGGACTAGACGGTAGCAATTGTCTTCGGGGCAAAAGTAAGGCATCGACCCGAGGAATATCCAGTCACACACGATTACAATTTTTCTTTTTGAGGTCGAACTCTAAACTAATGCGTCGCTGAACATGAAAACGAATTGGAACCGTGGTATAGATTATGGCTTTTCTACAATAAAATCGATGATGTGGATACTTGGTTTATGGCCTTTACAGCGGAATAATGTAGTTTACACTATTCAATGGTTCATAATATTCACAGCAGGGGTAAAATAACGTAACATAACGTAAGATAACATGCAATGTAGAAATTAATTGTTTGCACCGGTAAGAGCAAAAAATATCCAATTTTTTTAAATAAAATTAACAAAGTAAAAAGCTGCATTGTATTCACTTACATCTTTAGTCAAAATTATAAGAACTTTAATTTTAAATTAAATATTAATCTGTTATTTATTAGAATAAATTATATAACATTGTATATACATATAAAGAAATATATTAAAAATATGTAAAATATAATTAAAATATTATAAAATAAAAAACCATTAGTAAAGTTAAAATTTTATATATATATATATATATATATATATATATATATATATATAGTTTCTCGATATTAAACGTTTTTTACATAGTGTAATCTCACGTGAGATTACAATTTTATATTTGCTACCGTGCAGTCTCTGACACTGATCAACGTACTGGTAGAACCTTTCAAGAGTTGTGATGCCATCAGAGACGGTTTGGAAATTCTTCGTATAATAGAAAGTGCTATGCATGGGTGGTTGAATATCGTTTTCCCGCGAATTTACATAAGAAAGCTTGCCATTAATATCAACTATGCAATCGACGACTGGTCATCTCCATCTATGAAAAAAGAATCGCACGTAGTGATGACAACGTATGCACGTGTAGGACGTTTGATCGCTCTGATTCAACTGATTGCTGGAATAATATCAGGCATCGTGTGGTACGGATCCGTCTTCCTCAGCAATAAGCAAGAGGTAATATCAAGTCTTCATAAAATTTATTGTTAAATAAAATTCAAATGTTTTTCTTAACAAAAAGAATTGTATATTATTTTATAAAAATTAATGTACCTTGTGTTAAACAGGCTGCAAATATTGATAATGGCACGGTGACTACATGGAATTTTGTTCTTCCATCAACGTGTCTGTACAAAGGAGTTTCATATTCCACATACAAAATACTGTTTTTGATGCAAGTAGTACAAGGGTTTCTGATATTAATATCAGAATGTGCTTGCGATAGTTTCTTCTTCAGTATCACCATGCATTTATGCGGTCAGTTAGAGCTTCTGAGGATTCAGTTTCTGGAGATTAGTAAAAGATATAAAGAAAAATGTCATGGAAATATTCTAAGACCATTGGTCAAAAGACATTGCCAGCTGATAGCATTGTCTAAAAATATTGAAGATGCTTTTAATATCAACATTTTAATACGCCTTTTAATAATTAGCATAGTTATTGCAGCTTCAGGTATGTATATCTAACTCAATCTTTTTGACAATTTGATATTAGTTTAACTCATTTTGGAACAATTTACAAAACCACAAAATTACATTTTAAAACTTACATAAAAATAATAAAAATAACAAGAAAATTTTCAATATATATTTATAAAAAGACAAAGTATTAATATAAATTATTATTAAAAATTAAATAATTAATAAATTGCAATAACGTACGGTTAAAGTAAAATTTATAAAAACTATTTTAATATGTGAATTACATCCAACATAAAGGTCTAAGCAAACGTTATACATATATCAATCCATAATTTGAAGAATTACGATTTTCAGGAGTAGGAGTTATCTTGGCCCTCAAGCAACAAAATTACAAAGAAATGATGAAAATGTTAATCCCCATTCAATTTTATATAATACAAACCCTTTTGTATACGTATGCCGGTGATATTTTGCAGACTCGAAGCGAATCTATTGTTTACGCCATATACAGCTCCACGTGGCATAAAATGTCACCTATCATGACGAAGGATTTAAAATTCATCATGATGAAAATGCAGACTCCTCTTCGAATAAGTGCCGGAAAATTTTTCTATCTAACACGAAACACTATGACGGATATCTTGAAAACTACCTTAACATATATGTCGTTCTTACAGGTGTCATTAAATACATAAAAGATTTTCTCAATAATTCCTATGTTAAAAAAAGCGACTTACATATGTAGACAAGCAAAATAAAATTAGTTATATTTTAGTATTATACTCTTTAGTATCATAATTTTTTTTACCAATACGCATACTTATTACATATAATTTGTGTAAATTCGTTATATGTATATACACATATATCTCTTTTTTTTAGCAGTCTATAAGTTGTTTATTTCTTGAAGCATTTATTAAGATTTTTTATAAATAAAACAAGAAACTATTTGTTGTAAATATAATGTACAAAATTTTTTTTCTTAAATTAGAAACAATATTATACGGAAAATTTATTAAACTTAAGAATCCTTTTTTTATGCGAATTGCTAAATGATAAGTTTTTAAGTATTAGACACTTTCAACAAGATATGAATCTAAACGTATCAAAATTTATTAATTACCTGACAATGATTAAAAAATTAATACATTAAATTAAAAATTATATTGTACTAGATATCCGTTTTTATAAAAAAAAATGTAGCATAGAAAAATTATTATAGTATTGCCAATGCGACAGTTGCATCCAAAGACAATATATCGAAACAAAAATAAAACTTCCTCCCTTCTTTTTTTCTCTTCACCCTTTCGTACTACCATTAAAAGAATTTTACATCAATTTTCTCAAATAACTGCACTTCGGAAAATAACAGACGGATAAGTATTAAAATTGCGCAACTTCAATAAGATATGAAGACAAACGCGAATTTTGTCGATGATCGACCCGCATTACGGACAAAGGGTAGCATTTGTCAGTACAGTGCACCTCTACTTGACTGCCATAATGTTATGGAATGAGGATACATCGTACTCTATGACCCTCGTCAAACACTTAACTGTACCCATTGGTGGTTGGCCCTTGCAAGAATATAATAAGTTTACTTTGTTGCGTCATATTTTATGTAGTTTTGGATTGGTACGTTTCCATACAATTTTCATGTCGCGGAAAATGCCATGAAACAAAATAATACCAGCCATTGACACGATAAAAACAAGGAGCGAATAAAGCAACCTCGTGATAAATAGTTCTATTCTTATTTTCTGTGTAGAGCGTGGTAGTCATTGTACAGTATCTTGAACTCTATTACAACTGCACCAGCGCGAATGCGAATCTTGATGCTCTCACGCTTTTTGTATGCGGTATTCTCGCTTTAACAAAAATAATATGGTTTCGTATATACGCTGATAATCTGATTTGCAATTACTCTTCTGCTATGAATGATTATCTTGCGATGGACACCGAGGAGAAGCGCATCATTATGCGAAAGCACGCTTTCTGGGGAAGGATAATCTGCATTATCGCCTTGTTGATCGCCTATGTCGATTCGGTGATCTTTATCATGGGACACGCACAAATAAGCAGTGAGGAAGCTAAAGTTAATATATCTATCCTGGGTCATCAAGCGGGATATGCCATTCCATCAACATGTACCTTAGCGCACTTCCACATTTCGACGAGCTCGTATTTGGTGATTTTCGCGCTGGAATATATTTATTTAGTAATTATGTGCCTTAGTAATCATGGTAAGCCATTATTGTTTGCATAATTATTTTTACGAAATATGAATTTGTCTCTATAAATATTTAAATTATTTTAGACAGTTGGAAATATTTACTAGCAAATATCTGTCAAAATGAGTTTTTCAATTCATGTAATTATGTTATATTTTAAATGTAAATTTGTTTAATTGTCAGATGCATATAAAGCAAACTTCTTTTTTAATAAAATATTTAATTTGCAAGAAATAAATTTCAATTTTCACTAAAATTTATGAAATCTTGATACATATTTCTTCTAGTATTTCTTAAATATACATTTATAACCAGGATAATTATACATTTTATAATTTCGTAATATATTTTTAATCATAACGTTTATAGGTAGTGACTCTGTATTCCTTCATATCGTATTACACGTGTGTGGGCAATTGAAAATTCTAAAGGCGAATTTTATAAACTTTGACGTTAAAGGTCCACAGGTACACGAGCGTTTTAATGCGTTAATTATGAGACATGATCATTTGATACAAATGACCAGAAAACTTGCTGAAATAATTAGCTTTGTTTTGACGGTGCAACTCTTTATCAGTAGTATGCTTATAATTATAGTAGGTAAATATGTATTAATGTGACATGCATTAAGTGAGATATGAAATATTATAAAACATTACATTAATCGGCAATGTCTTTTCAGGTTTCCAATTTATTATTGCCTTAACAACCAGCGACTATGGTATGATGTCGAAAAGTTTCTTGGTACTTAGTGCCTTTCTGGTGCAGTTAACGTTATATAGTGTCGTCGGAGATTATTTAAAAACGCAGATGGAAGAAGTCGCTCAGTCTGTTTATCAGAGTGTTTGGTATGATCTTCCTGCAAAAGTGACAAAAAATATAGTATTTATTATGATGTGGAATCAACTTCCTATAAAATTGCAAGCTGGAAATTTTATCGTAATAGATTTGGGTACTTACATGAGCATTTTAAAAACTTCTTTGTCATATTTATCCGTCTTACGCGTGATAGTAGAAGCCTAAAATATAAAATAAATAATTTTGTTAATTATAATTACAATAAATTTATTTATTTAATTATATTTAAAATATCTATAATAACGTAAAATGTATTCAAACGTAAAATGTATTTAAATAATTTTAATGGCACTGACAAAATTATTTGTATTATCTAAGAAACTAACACACCAAGCTTTACATTAATCAAATGTTTTTGATAAAAATATTTAAATAAAAATTGTAGTACAATCAAATAGACATTGGAAAATAGAATATTATTTTCACCAATTCGATCTTTAACCCATTATTTTAAAAGTTATTTAAAATAATATTATTGTGTTTTGAAAAAAGACGATAATTTTACAAATATAAAATTGCGTATCTCCAATAAAGTATAAACATATAATTTGATATAAAAAGTATCTCCTGCTGATGATCGACGTACTATGAACAAAAATACTATTGCGTTATACTAATGTGTAGTTCTATTTAATTGTAAGAATGACGTGGAATGATAATGTTACTACACTATAAATTCTGAAATTCCTAACTTTGTTATTAGGCACCTGGCAAAATTATGATACATTTTCTTTGATTTGTTTTATTATATGCATTTTTAATATAATATGTCTTTCATTTTATTTGATCATAATAAAATTTTTCTTTTGTTTGTACTTTCGATATAAAGATTGGCAAGTAAGAAGTTTAATATACCTTGGACACAGTAAAAATAAAAAACAAGAATAAAATTTTATAATAAATAGTTTTAATAAATTAAAAATGTAACATAATTAGAGTTGCTAAAAATAATTTTATTTTATTAAAACTATTTATTATAATAAACATAAGAATAAAGTAAATACTTAGAAAATTAGTTTAGATAATTTTACTGGTACAACTTTGCCAACATTATGTTTACATATAAAGATAAATATGTATAAGCACTTTTTATATACATATATATATATATACACATATAAAGTATTTAAACAATTTAAACAATTTTGATGGCACTAACAACATTACTCATATTCTTTAAGAAATTAATGCACTTGATTTTTAATTAATTATATCTTTAACAAAATGATAATATTTGAGTAAACGTGTTGCAGCATGATCAATAACAGATGGTGAACTGCAAGAAAAATGAAATACTCTCTCTCTCAATTCGATTTTTGCCCCACTCTACTTCCATGTATATAAAAAAACTGTTTCTTTCCGTATGTAAAATAACTGTATTTTAGAAAATAACAAACTAATTTAGAATATGTTAAAATTGCACCACTCTAATATAACATGAGCCAAAGCGAATGTCACAGACGATCGGTTTGTCTATGGATAAACGCTCGTATTATTGACATTATCGTGCAACGTGCAGTTTTGCTGTAACTTGACTGTAACAATGCCATGGAACGATGATATAGTATACGCTATGAACCCTCTGAAATTCTTAACTCTGCCATTAGGTACCTGGCCGTTGCAAAAATATAATACATTTTCTTTAATTCGTTCCATCATATGCGGCTCCAGTTCGGTACGTTCCTAATTTTTATTGCAATACTTTATATTTCAATACTTCGCAATACAAATTTTTTTTCACTTTTGACATATAAAGGTCGATAGTTCAAATAAGATAATTAGTGCATCGGGGATAGTTACAGTAACGACAATAAAAATAGGAATAAAGCTCTTTAATCCTTTGAGGACAGTTTTTTATTAGGAATAAAAATTTTAAACAACAGTTTTAATATTATAGTCACTTATTTACAATTCTGGTCTAAAAAATTTAAATTTTTATATCTACCATGGCGGATTCAATACGGCAAATCTTCAAAGTGATTTATCTAAAATTTACTTTATACTAGTTTGTGAGATTGCTAAGTTTGAGTATAACTTTAACATAGTAAAATTCAAAGTAGCAAATTTGTTTACACCAGGATATGTTTGACTTGTTTCATACATACTCTTCAGTTAATAGCACAAATAATATCAAAAAGATTATTTCACTTGAAATATTTATTTGACGCATTGCACAAACTGCTTCCAAATTTATTATTCACAAACTGAAGAACAAATTAGAAACTATAAGATATTTTATTATTTATTTTGTATAAGTATGTTTGTAAGCACTTTGTAAATATTGTTTAAATATCTTTATCAACATTTTGTACATATATTTCGTTTCAATACGCTACATTTTACGTAAATTAAGTGTAAGTTTATTAATAAATTTAAAAAAAAGGCGAAATTGAAAGATTGAACCTGACAAGATATGATATTTAAGAATCTTTTCCGTCATATTGGATTTGTTATTTTAGATTGCGTAATTTAAAAGATAAAACTGAACTTAAAACCTTAAGAGCATATGTGTAATACATTTTATATAAGTGACTATATTTTTTAAAATTTTGATCAGTCATATTTGGTTCCGTCAATGAATCTTTTCACAATTTGGGTTCAAATTTAAATAGTACACCTTTCTAGAAAACTTTCTCTACATCAATTTTCATCAAAATCAAACTAATAATTTTTAAAATAAAAAGCTTGGTTTAAATTTTAACCAGTTTGTCCTCAACAGATTAATAAATAGTATATCCTTCCTATCTGTGCAGGCTGTGTTAATGATCACAATGTTCCTGGAAGTGAATTTCAATAATGATAATGCATACGTAAAACTCGATGAACTTATGCTTATGTGCTGCGCCCTTCTCTCTGTATTAAAAATATTGTTCTTTCGCTTATATGCTGACAAATTGATTCGCAATTTTACTTCGGCTGTCACCGATTATCTCGCGATTGATACTGAGGAGAAACGCACAATTATGCGACGGCACGCATTTATGGGAAGGATAATTTCTTACAGTACCATAATTTTGGGTTATTTGGCTTCAACACTTTTTATACTAATGCCCATGATAACAGGTGATAAAAACGCTGAAGTTAATGTATCTATCAAGAATCAAGCAGCGGATTTACCCTTACCTTTAACCTGGACGTTAGGAAACTATTATATATCTACGGCTTTATATTTTATGATTATTTTGGTGCAATATTATTTATTATTACTCAATAGCAACGGCAATGTTGGTAATAAACTATTTGTTAATACAGATTTGCGTAGTAGTCTAATTTTTGTAATTAAAAATATTGATTAAGTTTAATTTTTTTATTTTCATATCTATAATAACTCTCTTATTAAAAATCAAATTATTTGTTAATAAAATGCTGTATATAAGTTTTCAGATTTTTAAGTTTTAACTTTTAAAAATTTTATGAAATTTTAGCATACAAACAATGCAAATTAGTCTTTAATAAAATTAAGCATTTACTTTTATTGATATTAAATATTTAATTTTTATTTATTTTCTAATACACTTTCTTACACATTTATTTTACATCTATAATATTTGTTTCTTTATTGCTTTTGCAGCAAATTTTAATATTTTTTTATTATTACTAAATGTAAATAATTTTTTTATGTAAAATTCAAATTTATTTATAAAGGTAGTGATTCACTTTTCCTTGCTATTACTCTCCATATTTGTGGGCAAATGGAACTTCTAAAAATCGACTTTGCCAATTATGGCAAGAAAAGTAAAAACATGAATAAAGATTTTTCGCTTTTGATATCAAGACACCGTTATCTAATGGAACATGCGGAACTTCTAACAGAAGTTATAAGTATCGTTTTGCTCGTGCAAATGTTCTGCAGTTGTTTTGTTATTTGCTTTGTCGGTAAATATCTTTTAAATTCAATATATATTTTTCCGATTATATAATAAAATCTTCTTGTTAATTTCATGAGTGACTATTACTATCGTGGAGTTAGCAAATATATACAAAATTATTATTGTAATTTATTTTTAAAAGGTAAAAAGTAAAAAAGTAAATAGTGCGTATGAAATGTATATCTGTATTATTTAATGACATAAATAGTTAACATTTGCGTATTGTATATTTGTGTATTTTTCAGGTTTAAATCTTGTTTTGGCATTGAAAGCACATGACACAATAATGTTCACAAAATGCATATCAGCAATGATGACTTTCCTCGTACAATTGTTTTTCTACAGTTTCGTTGGCGATTATTTAAAGTGTCAAATGAAAGATATTGCTGACTCAATGTATAGCTGCAATTGGTACTGCTTTCCATTTAAATTTGTAAGAAATTTTTTATTTGTCATCATGCGTTCGCAACAACCTGTTCAACTGCTAGCTGGCAGATATTTTGTGGTAAACATTGAAACTTATATGACCATATTAAAAAGTTCCCTTTCGTATTTGTCAGTTCTGCGAGTGATGATAGACGCATAGAACAGGTAATTATTAGAAAAAATATATGAAAAAGTAACATTATACACACACAATAAAAGCAGTAAGTCATTTTGTAAAAAAATTACTGTTAAACACCATAATTTCTTGTGCTGCATAATCAAATTTTAAGTAAATATAAATGCTTTTTTATTCTTTTAATAAGCGTATTATACTTTATTCTAATACAGGGAGTACTAACCGATAATAAGTGTAATACTAATAGCACTCGAAGGCATTATCAGTAATATGCGTAAAAAAGCATGCGTTGTAGAAAAAAATTTAAAAACTAAATGATACAGTAAAATAACAATTGTAATCTATTAAAATATATTTTTTACACTTGCGCTCTCTTCTGCATTTGTTTTACTACAAATATCATGAATAAACATGAACAATTGGAACATAATATTTATCCGTTTTTCGGATAATAAATTGTGATAAGCTTGTAAATGACAAACAAATTAAGCGATTTTATAAAAAATATAAATTATGTTTTGAAAACAATAGAAATATTTCTTTTGCTTATTTTGCTTTTCCATTTAAACATTTTAATAAATTAAATTTGTGATTAGAACTAACGTTGTTGCAAAAATTTTTGTAGTAGAGAAAGCTAGAGGATATGATTACATGTATAAAAAATAAATATATTGTGAACAATTTTATATACAAAATGTATTTAAAGATTTTTGATTGTATTGAAAACACTGTACGTGTTTTTTAAGAAGTTTATGCACTCGATTTTAAATTAATCATACCTTTGACAAAAAGATATCGGAGTAAACATATGTAACGCGATCAACGACAGACGGCGCACTGCAAGAAAAATACTCCCTCCCTCGATCTTCGCCCCAGTCTATTTCCGTATAAAACAGACCATTTCTTTCCGTTTGTAAAATAACTGTGTTTTAGAAAATAACAAGCTAATTTAGTAAATGTTAAAATTGCGCGACTCTAATAAAACATGAGCCAAAGCGAATGTCGTCGATGATCGATTTGTGCTATGGATAAACTCATATTATTGACATTGTCGTGCAACGTGCAGCTCTACTTAACTGAAACAATGCCGCCGAATGATGATATAGCATACGCTATGAACTTCTTGAAATTTGTAACTCTGCCATTAGGTACCTGGCCGTTGCAAAAATATGATACATTTTCTTTAATTCGTTCCATCATATGCAGCTCCAGTTCGGTACGTTCCTAATTTTTATTTCAATGTTTTATATCTCAATACTTCGTCATAAAATTTCTCTTTTACTTTTGACATATAAAGGTCGATAGTTCAAATAAGATAATTAGTGCATCGGCGATAGTTACAGTAACGACAATAAAAATAGGAATAAAGCTCTTTAATCTTTTGAGGACAGATTTCTATTAAAAATAAAAATTTTTAACTACAATTTTAAAATTATAGTCACTTATTTACGATTGTGGCCTCAAAATTTTAAATTTTTATTTCTATCATGGCGGATTCAATATGGCAAATTTAATCTTTAAAGTGGTGCAATTTATCTAAAATTTACTTTATACTATTTTGTGAAATTGCTAAGTTTGAATATAACTTTAACATAGTAAAATTCAAAGCGGCAAATTTGTTTACATCGGGATATGTTTGACTTGTTGCATACTCTTAAGCTAATAGCACGAATAATATCAAAATGATTATTTTACTTGAAATGATTATTTGGCGCATTGCACAAACTGCTTCCAAATTTATTATTCACAAACTGAAGAACAAATTAAAAACTATAAGATATTTTATCATTTATTTTGTATAAGTTGTAAGAGCTATGTAAATATTGTTTAAATACCTTTATCAACATTATGTACATATATTTCGTTTTGATATGCTTATTGATAAATTTAAAAAAAGGCAAAATTGAAAGATTGAACCTGACGAGATATGATATTTAAGAATCTTTTCCGTCATATTAAATTTGTTATTTTGGATTGCGTAGTTTTAAAGATAAAACTGAACTTAAAACCTTAAGAGCATATGTGTAATAGCGAAGAAAAGTGTATTGTTACATTTATAAATAAATTTAAATCTTACATAAAAAAATTATTTACATTTATTAATAATAATAAAAATATTAAAATTTGCTGCAAAAACAATATAAAGACAGGATATTGTAGATATGACTATATTTTTTTAAATTTTATATAAGTGACTATATTTTTTATAAGTGACTGTAATTTTTTAAATTTTGATCAGTAATATTTGGTTCTGCCAATGCACTTTTTCACAATTTGGTTTTAAATTTAAATTTAAAAGTACATCACGAAAACTCTCTCTACATCAATTTTCATTAGAATCAAACTAATAATTTTTAAAATAAAAAACTTCGTTCAAATATTAAACAGTTTGTCACACTTTTACTAGTTTGTCCTTAACAGATTAATAAATAGTATATCCTTCCTATCTGTGCAGGCTGTGTTAATGATCACGATGTTCCTGGAATTGAATTTCAATAATGGTAATGCGTACATGAAACTCGATGAACTTATAATTGTATGCTGCGCCCTTCTCTCTGTATTAAAAATATTGTTCTTTCGCTTATATGCTGACAAATTGATTCACAATTTTACTTCGGCTGTCATCGATTATCTCGCGATTGATACTGAGGAGAAACGCACAATTATGCGACGGCACGCATTTTTGGGAAGAATAATTGCTTACAGTACTGTAGTTTCGGGCTATTTAGCTACAACACTTTTTATACTAATGCCTATGATAATAGGTGATAAGAACGCTGAAGTTAACGTATCTATCAAGAATCAAGCAGTGGATTTACCCGTACCCTTAACATGGACCTTAGGAAACTATTATATATCTACGACTTCATATTTCACGATTATTTTAGTGCAATATTATTTATTATTACTCAATTGCAACGGCAATGTTGGTAATAAACTATTTGTTAATACAGTAGAGATTTGCGTAGTAGTCCAATTTTTGTAATTAAAAATATTAAGTTTAATTTTTTATTTTTATATCTATAATAACTCTCTCAAAAATAAAATTATTTGTTAATAAATTCTGTATATAAGTATTCAAATTTTTAAGTTTTAACTTCTAAAAATTTTATGAAATTTTAGCATACAAACGATGCAAATTAGTGTTTATTAAAATAAAGCATTTACTTTTATTAATAATAAACATTTAACTTTTATTTATTTTCTATTACACTTTCTTACACATTTATTTTACATCTACAATATTCTGTCTTTTTATTGTTTTTGCAGCAAATTTTAATATTTTTTTTATTAATAAATGTTAGTAATTTTTTTATATAAAATGAAATTTACTTATAAAGGCAGTGATTCACTTTTCCTCGCTATTACTCTTCATATTTGTGGGCAAATGGAACTTCTAAAAACCGACTTTGCCAATTATGGCACAAAAAGTAAAAACATAAATAAAGATTTTTCGCTTTTGATATCAAGACACTGTTATCTAATGGAACATGCAAAACTTCTAACAGAAGTTATAAGTGCCGTTTTACTCGTGCAAATGCTCTGCAGTTGTTTTGTTATTTGCTTTGTCGGTAAATATCTTTTGAATACAATATATATTTTTTGATTATACATATAATAAAATCTTCTTGTTAACTTTATGAGTGGCTATTATTATCATGAAGTTAGCAAATATATAGAAAATTATTATTGTATTTTATTTTTAAAACGTAAAAAGTAAAAAATAGTGCATATAAAATGTATATCTGTATTATTTAATGACATAAATAGTTAACATTTGCGATATTGTATATTTGTGTATTTTTCAGGTTTAAATCTTGTTTTGGCATTGAAAGCACATGACACAGTAATGTTCACGAGATGCATATCAGCAATGATGTCTTTTCTCCTACAATTGTTTTCGTACAGTTTCGTTGGCGATTATTTAATGTGTCAAATGAAAGATATTGCAGACTCAATGTATAGCTGCAATTGGTATTGCTTTCCATTTAAATTTATGAGAAATTTTTTATTTGTCATCATGCGTTCGCAACAACCTATTCAACTGCTAGCTGGCAGATATTTTGTGGTAAACATTGAAACTTATATGACCATATTAAAAAGTTCCCTTTCGTATTTGTCAGTTTTACGAGTGATGATGGACGCATAGAACAGGTAATTATTAAAAGAAATATTTGAAAAAGTAACATTATACGCACACAGTAAGCAGTAAGTCATTTTGTAAAACAATTACTGTAAAGCTCCATAATTTCTTGTGCTGTATAATTAAATTTTAAGTAAATGTAAATGTTTTTTTATTGTTTTATTGTTTTAATAAGCGTATTATACTTTATTCTAATACAGGGAGGACTAACCGACGATACGTGTGATACTAACAGCAATCAAAGACATTACCAGTAATATGCGTAAAGAAGCGTGCGTTGTAAAAAAAATTTAAAAACTAAATATAATATAGTAAAATAGCAATTGTAATCTATTAAAATATATTTTTTACACTTGCGCTTTCTTCTGCATTAGTTTTACTACGAATGTCATAGATAAACGTGAACAATAGAAACATAATACTTATCAGTTTTTCAATAATAGATTGTGATAAACTTGTAAATGACAACCCAAGTAGCAAATTGACGTCAAATATGGTCTTAAAGACGTTTTAATGACGTTTGAAACGTCAAGAAGACGTCATTAAAAGGATATTTGACGTCACCTTGCTACTTGAAAAACAAATTAATGTATTATTAAAAATATAAATTATGTTTTGAAAACAATAAATAGTTTTTCTTTTGCTTATTTTGATTTTCCATTTAAACATTTTAATAAATTAAATTTATGACTAGAAATAACGTTGTTAAAATAATTTTTGTAGTAGAGAAAACCAGAAAATGATTATATGTATAAGAGACAAATATATAAACAATTTTATGTACAAAATGTATTTGAAAATTTTTGATTGTGTTGGAAACACTACACGTGTTTTTTAAGAAGTTAATGTACTCGATTTTAAATTAATCATACCTTTAACAAAAAGATGTCGGAGTAAACACACGTAGCACGATCAACGACAGACGGTGTACTGCAAGGAAAGTACTCCCTCCTTCGATCTTTGCCCCACTCTACTTCCATATAAAACAGACCGTTTCCTTCTGTTTGTAAAATAACTGTGTTTTAGAAAATATCAAGCTAATTTAGTAAATGTTACAATTGCGTGACTCTAATAAAATATGAGCCAAAGCGAATGTCGTCGATGATCGATTTGTGCTATGGATAAACGCTCATATTATTGACATTGTCGTGCAATGTACAGCTCTACTTAACTGAAACAATGCCGCCGAATGATGATATAGCATACGCTATGAACTTCTTGAAATTTTTAACTCTGCCATTAGGTACCTGGCCGTTGCAAAAATATGATACATTTTCTTTAATTCGTTCCATCATATGCGGCTCCAGTTCGGTACGTTCCTAATTTTTATTTCAATATTTTATATTTTAATATTTCGCAATAAAATTTTTCTTTTGCTTTTGACATATAGAGGTCGATAGTTCAAATAAGATATTTAGTACATCGTATAGATAGAGTAACAACAATATAAAAAAATGAATAAAACTTTATAATCTTTTGAGGACAGATTTCTATTGGGAATAAAAATGTAAAACTACAATTTTAATATTATAGTCACTTATTTACGATTCTGGCTTCAAAATTTCAAAATTATATATCTGCTATGACGGATTCAATATGGCAAATTTAATCTTAAAAGTGGTGCAATTTATCTAAAATTTACTTTATACTCGTTTGTGAGATTGCTAATTTCGAGTATAACTTTAACATAATAAAATTCAAAATGGTAAATTTGTTTACACTAAGATATGTTTGACTTGTTTCATACAAACTCTTAAGCTAAATAGCACGAATAATATCAAAAAGATTATTTTATTTGAAATGTTTGTTTGGTGCATTGCACGACCGCTTCCAAATTTATTATTCACAAACTAAATAACAAATTAGAAACTATAAAGTTACTTTATCATTTATTTTGTATAATTACGTTTATAAGCACTTTGTAAATATTGTTTAAATACCTTTGTCAACATTTTGTACATATGTTTCATTTTGATAAGCAACATTTTATGTAAATTAAGTGTAAGTTTATTGATAAACTTAAAAAAAAGGCAAAATTGAAAAATTGAACCTGACAAGATATGATGTTTAAAAATCTTTTCCGTCATATTGGATTTGTTATTTTGAATTGCGTAATTTCAAAGATAAAATTGAACTTAAAACCTTAAGAGCATATGTGTAATAGCGAAAAAAAGTGAATTATTATCTTTATAAATAAGTTTAAATCTTACTTTAAAAAATTATTTAATTTATTAATAATTAAAAAAAAATATTAAAATTTGCTGCAAAAACAATAAAAAAACAGAATATAGTAGATGTGACTATATTTTTTTTAATTTTATATAAGTGATTATATTTTTTATAAGTGACTATATTTTTTAAAATTTTGATCAGTTATATTTGGTTCTGCCAGTGCACCTCTTTATAATTTGGTTTTAAATTTAAATAGTACACCACGGAAACTCTCCCTACATTAATTTTCATTAAAATCAAACAAATAATTTTTTAAATAAAAAGCTTGGTTTAAATTTTAACCAGGTTGTCAAACAGATTAATAAACAGTATATCTTTCCTATCTGTGCAGGCTGTGTTAATGATCACGATGTTCCTGGAAGTGAATTTCAATAATGGTAATGCATACGTAAAACTCGATGAACTTATGCTTGTATGCTGCGCCATTCTCTCTGTATTAAAAATATTGTTCTTTCGCTTATATGCTGAAAAATTGATTCGTAATTTTACTTCGGCTGTCACCGATTATCTCGCCATTGATACTGAGGAAAAACGCACAATTATGCGACAGCACGCATTTTTGGGAAGGATAATTTCTTACACTACCATAGTTTTAAGTTATTTGACTTCAACACTTTTCGTACTAATGCCTATGATAATAGGTGATAACAACGCTGAAGTTAATGTATCTATCAAGAATCAAGCAGCGGATTTACCCTTACCTTTAACCTGGACCTTAGGAAACTATCATATATCTACGACTTTATATTTCACGATTCTTTTAGTGCAATATTATTTATTATTACTCAATTGCAACGGCAATGTTGGTAATAAACTATTTAATAATACAGTAGAGATTTGCGTAGTAGTCTAATTTTTGTAATTAAAAATATTAAGTTTAATTTTTTATTTTTATCTCCATGATACCTCTCTTATTAAAAATAAAATTATTTGTTAATAAATTTCTGTATATAAGTTTTCTGATTTTTAAGTTTTAACTTTTAAAAATTTTATGAAATTTTAGCATACAAAAGGTACAAATTAGTGTTTAATAAAATAAAGCACTTTTTTACTTTTATTGATGTGAAATATTTAACTCTTATTTGTTTTATAATACACTTTCTTATTTATCTTACACCTACAATATTCTATCTTTTTATTGTTTTTGCAGCAAATTTTAATATTTTTTTATTATTAATAAATATATATTATTTTTTTATGTAAGGTTTATATTTATTTATAAAGGTAATGATTCACTTTTCCTTGCTATTACTCTCCACATTTGTGGGCAAATGGAACTTCTAAAAACCGACTTTGCCAATTATGGCAAAAAAAGTAAAAACATAAGTAAAGATTTTACGCTTTTGATATCAAGACACCGTTATCTAATGGAACATGCGGAACTTCTGACAGAAGTTATAAGTATCGTTTTACTCGTGCAAATTCTCAGCAGTTGTTTTGTTATTTGTTTTGTCGGTAAATATCTTTTGAATTCAATATATATTTTTCCAATTATACATATAATAAAATCTTCTTGTTAACTCTATGAGTGGCTATTATTATCATGAAGTTAGCAAATATTTAGAAAATTTTTATATTTTATTATTATATTTTATTTTTAAAACGTAAAAAGTAAAAAAATAATTAGTGCGTATAAAATGTATATCTGTATTATTTAATGACATAAATAATTAACATTTGCATATTGTATATTTGTGTATTTTTCAGGTTTAAACCTTGTTTTGGCATTGAAGGCACATGACACAATAATGTTCGCGAAATGCATATCAGCAATGATGGCTTTTCTCCTACAATTGTTTTCCTATAGTTTTGTTGGCGATTATTTAAAGTGTCAAATGAAAGATATTGCGGACTCAATGTATAGCTGCAATTGGTATTGCTTTCCATTTAAATTTATGAGAAATTTTTTATTTGTCATAATGCGTTCGCAACAACCTGTTCAACTGTTAGCTGGCAGATATTTTGTGGTAAACATTGAAACTTATATGACCATATTAAAAAGTTCCCTTTCGTATTTGTCAGTTCTGCGAGTGATGATAGACGCATAGAACAGGTAATTATTAAAAGAAATATTTGAAAAAGTAACATTATACGCACACAATAAGCAGTAAGTCATTTTGTAAAAGAATTACTGTAAAACTCCATAATTTCTTGTGCTGTATAATTAAATTTTAAATAAATATAAATTTTTTTATTGTTTTATTGTTTTAATAAGCGTATTATATTTTATTCTAAAACAGGGAGGACTAACCGACGATACGTGTGATACTAATAGCAATCAAAGACATTACCAGTAATATGCGTAAAGAAGCGTGCGTTGTAGAAAAAAATTTAAAAACTAAATATAATACAGTAAAATAGCAATTGTAATCTATTAAAATATATTTTTTACACTTGCGCGTTCTTCTGCATTCGTTTTACTAAGAATATCATGGATAAACATGAACAATTGAAACATAATACTTATCAGTTTTTCGTATAATAGATTGTGATAAACTTGTAAATGACAAACAAGTTAAGCGATTTTATTAAAAATATAAATTATGTTTTGAAAACAATAGAAATATTTCTTTTGCTTATTTTGCTTTTCCATTTAAACATTTTAATAAATTAAATTTGTGATTAGAACTAACGTTGTTGAAAAAAATTTTGTAGTAGAGAAAGCCAGAGAATATGATTATATGTATAAGAGATAAATATGTTGTAAACAATTTTATGTACAAAATGTATTTGAAAATTTTTGATTGTGTTGGAAACACTACACGTGTTTTTTAAGAAGTTAATGCACTCGATTTTAAATTAATCATACCTTTGACAAAAAGATATCGGAGTAAACATATGTAGCACGCTCAACGACAGACGGTGCACTGCAAGGAAAGTACTCCCTCCCTCGATCTTTGCCCCACTCTACTTCCATATAAAACAGACCGTTTTTTTCCGTTTGTAAAATAACTATGTTTTAGAAAATAACAAGCTAATTTTGTAAATGTTAAAATTGCGTGACTCTAATAAAATATGAGCCAAAGCGACTGTCGTCGATGATCGATTTGTGCTATGGATAAACGCTCATATTATTGACATTGTCATGCAACGTGCAGCTGTACTTAACTGTAACAATGCCGCCGAATGATGATATAGCATACGCTATGAACATCTTGAAATTTATAACTCTGCCATTAGGCATCTGGCCACTGCAAAAATATAATACATTTTCTTTAATTCTTTGTATCCTAAGCGGTTCCAGTTTGGTACGTTCCTAATTTTTATCATCACAATAAATTTCTCTTCTAATTTTGACATATAAGTAACAATTCAAACGAAATGTTTAGTGTGTCGTGAATACAGCCAAAAAAAAAAAAAACAGGAACAAAATTATTTAATAAGCGATGCATTTTTTCTATTTGTGCAGGCCGTGTTAATGATCACGATGTTCCTGGAAGTAAATTTCAGTAATGATAATGCATATATAAAACTCGATAAACTTATGCTTACGTGCTGCGCCACTCTCTCTGTATTAAAAATATTTTCTTTTCGCTTTTATGCCGACAAACTGATTCTCAATTTTACTTCGGCCGTTACCGATTATCTTGCTATCGATACTGAGGAAAAGCGCACGATCATGCGACGGCACGCATATATGGGAAGAATAATTTCCTACGGTATCTCAATTTTGGCTTATGTGGCTGCAACACTTTTTACGCTAAAGCCTATATTAGAAAGCAATACTCAAGTTAATGTATCTATCAAGAATCAATTAGCAGATTTACCCTTACCCTTAACATGGACCTTAGGAAACTTAGGTCATATCTCTACAACTTTATACTTCACACTTGCTTTGGTGCAATATTATTTATTATTACTCAACGTCAACGGCAATGTTGGTAATAAACTGATCGTTAATATCGATGAAATTTATTTATAATATAAACTTATTATTTTTAATAAAATTTAATAATAAATTTCAAAATTTTTAGATTTTAATTGTTTGGTTTATTAGCTGTTTCTTTTGTTAATTATTATAAAAAATAATTAGCAAAAGAAATAATTTCGGTGTTTAATTTATTTTAATAGGTGGTATTTAACGAATATTATATATTTAATGAATATTAGACTTTAATAGTTCTTTTCTTAACTTACAGCTGCAATGAAACATTTTGTTTTTTTTAACTTATTTTTTATACAAATTCTTATCATTTTTATTATTATTAAAACTTTTATTGTAAATTATTTTAATACAAGGTTAAATTTATTTATTATAAAGGCAATGATTCACTTTTCTACGCTATCACTCTTCATATTTGCGGGCAAATGGAACTTCTAAAAATCGAATTTACTAATTATGGTGTAAAAAGTGAAAACTTAAGTAAAGAACTTTTTGTACTGATATCAAGACATCGTCATCTTATGGAGCATGCGGAACTTCTGGTAGATGTAATAAGTTTCGTTTTACTTGTACAATTGTTGTTCAGTTGTATTATCATTTGCTTTATCGGTAAATATCTACTGAATTTTATCTACTCAATACCTTTTACTTTTTACAATAAAATTATTAAATTATACCATCAAAGTATAAATTTCTTATGCAAAAAGGTTATAAAGCTAAACTTTTATTAAATGTCTATAAAATACTTTTTTTAGTCTTATCCTGTGATACTCTAATAATATAACAAAATTATCTAATAAAACTGACAAACTTAAAACTAGAATGTTAGAAGAAATTAACATTTATTATGCAGTATAATTGTATTTTCCAGGTCTAAATTTGATTGTGGCACTAAAATTACATGACGCAATGATGATTAGTAAATGCTTATCAGTGATAATCACTCTGCTTTTGCAGTTGTTCTTTTATAGTTTTGTGGGCGATTATCTAAAGTGTCAAATGGAAGATATTGCGTACTCTATCTACAGCTGCAATTGGAGCTCTTTCCCATTGAAATTAATGAGGAATGTCTTATTTGTCATCATGCGATCGCAACAACCTGTTCAACTATTAGCTGGCAGATATTTCGTAGTAACCATTGAAACTTATATGTCCATATTAAAAAGTTCCCTTTCATATTTGTCAGTACTACGAATAATGATAGATGTATAGAATGTGACTATTGAAAAGAAAATTCGGAGAAATAACACACCAGTATCATTTTGTAAAAAACTTACTATAAAACATAATCATTTTGCTTTAAATTAATTAATTAAATTGTAAGAATAAAATAAAATTACTTTTTTTTTAATTATATTAATAAGGTCATTGAACACCGCTTGAACACAAGGATGACCAATCTTTACACTAGTAATTCGCGAAAGCATTCTCAATGGCACGCTTAAAGAAGTGTGCTATAGAAATAAGTTTAAAAAATTAAAAATAATACAGTAAAATATTCAAAATTTTCTACATTAATTTTTTTTACGCTTGCGTTTTCTAGCTAATATCTAGATTTGTTTTAAAAATACCATGCAATATATATATTTATAAATACTAGAGACATGATGTTTATCAATTCTTCAGTTAATATTAATAAATTTGTAAATAAAAAACAAATTCAAAAACTTTATTAGAAATAAAAATTATATTTTAAACACAGTAACATTTTGATCTATTTTGGTTTGAATAATTTATTTTAAAATGTAAAACAAAACACAACAAAGAAAACAAATATTGTAAAAATAAAAAAAGTCTTTTTAGTTTTAATGCAAGAAGAAAGTATAAAATTACAATCATTTTTGTTTTAATTTCGTAATTGACTGGCATTCTAAAAATTTCGAAGTGTAATGACATGCCAGACAAAAGATTAGCCACCCTTGCTATACGTATTACTTTAGGAAGTTGTAGTAATGCATAATTTGCGGTTGCAAAAAGAATTATCATTTCATACAATTTGATAAATGTCAAATAAACGAAATATTATTATTATTATTCTAAATTTGTAACAAATTTGTAACAATTTTTATAATAATTTTTATAATAAATAAATGTGTTGTTAGCAATGTTGCACAGAAAATAAATTGGAATAATTTTGATGGCAATAAAAAACTATTTGTGTTACACGTGATACATTAAATTTTAAATTAATCAAATCTTTTAATAAAAAAATAATATCAGATAAAGATATCATTGAAGTATCATAAAAGTCTACATAATTATAACCATGTTATTAAACAATGATATGCTATAAATTCTTTATTCTGCCATTAGGCATTTTGCTCTGTAAAAAATTTGTTACAAAAAGTTATAAGTTACAAAAAATATATTAAAGTTGTATGAAAACTTACATAATCACATTCAAAATTTTTACTTTATATTTCTCTGTAACTTGTGGAAGATAAACATTAAATTCACATAATAAATATCATATATCTAGTAATATCTACAAAAATAATAACATAGAAAATACAATTTTAATAAAATTGCTAATTATAATCACAATCTATTTATTGTGTATATTACAATCTATTTGTTTATTTACTAATTAAAAGTGTCATATACAAAATATAGAATATACTTGAACAATGTGTTGATATTAACAATTACTACTCGCACTGTTTAAAAAACTAATGCATTAAATTCAAAACTAGTCATAGATTTTTCATAAAAATGTAATATCTGCATAAAAAATATATTGCAGCACAATTAGCAACAGACAATAAATATATTGGAAGTAAAATAAAACATACTCCTTTTTTCTCTCAATTCGATCTTCGCCCCACTTCGCCGCACAAAAAGAATGTTTAGTTTTTAAAGTAACTGCATTTCAAAAAATAACAAGGTACATTAGAACTCAGCGTTAGTAGACTGTTCAGAGCTCTAGTCTGCTAACGCCGAGTGATCTCCTATTACTGGGTTTCATTCCAACTCCGTGAAATTCAGGCGTAGCGGAATTGTCATCTAGCCCCCACTTACGCCATTCGCCTGCGCCGAGTAGATACGAAGGGCATAGTTTCTACGGAGTTGACTAACACAAGATTCCACTGTATTTTAGTAAATGCTAAAATTGTGCAACTTCAATAAAATATGAAACGTGAAAGCGAATGTCGCAGAGCATAAATTCGTACGATGGACACAACCCAATATTATTGAGTATCGTGCAACCGTGGACCTCTAGACGGTTGCAATAATGTCATGGAACGACGATATCGCATATGCTATGACCCCCTACAAATTCTTTACTCTGCCATTAGGCGTTTGGCCTTTGCAAAAATATAATATGTTTTCTTTATTCCGATCTATCGTGTGCGGCATCAGTTTGGTACGTTCTCAATTTTCATATTACACATTTCAACATAACTTCTTTGCCACTTCCTTTTTCAACATATGTGGTAAATCAAATAAAGTATACAATGGAGTGTCGACACAGTGGACATACAAACAAAAAAAAAACAATAAAATTTTATAATAAACAGTCTTTCTTATCTGTGTAGACCGCCATGACGATCATGTTGTTCCTCGAAGTCAATTTCGGTAGCAGCGATGCTTACGTAAAACTCGATGCTTTTATGCTTATGAACTTTGCTATTATTTGTGTACTAAAGATATTGTTATTCCGCTTATATGCCGACAATATGATTCGCAATTTCTCTTCTGCCGTGAAAGATTACCTCGCGATCGATAACGAGGGGACGCGCATCATCATGCGGCGGCACGCATTCATGGGAAGAACGATTTGCTATAGTATCGTATTTTGTACTTATTTGGCGTCAACAATTTTTTTTCTGCTACCTATAATAGCAGACGAGGGTGAGGATATCCAAATTAATGTAACAATCAAGAATCAAGGCGCAGAATTACCTGTGCCCATAACATTTTTAGGGGACCTCCACATTCCTACGATTTTGTACTTCATGATCAGTACAATGCAATTATTCATGTTGATGTTTATTGGTACTAGCAATTGTGGTAATAAACTAATTATTTAATACCGAAAAGATTTCGATACAATATATAATTTGAATTATAATAGTTTTATTTTATATAAAATTTATTAATAAGTATTAATTTTTATATTTTTAATTTCAATTTTATTCGTCACGCTTATTACCGGTTAAAAAGGATATCTAATAGAATAAAACATTTATTTTTATCAAATATTATAAATTAAACCTTTTCAGACATTTTTAAATATTCCAGATATTTTATTGCATGTCATATAGCTGTCTTGTAATTGTAATGCAATCATATTTTGATTTTTTATATCACTTTTACCGCAAATCTTAACTAATATTTTTTATTATAAATAAAATTTTTAAAGTAAATTAATTTAAAATAACATTGACCTTTATTTGTAAAGGCAATGATTCACTTTTCCTCGGTATCATTCTCCATATTTGCGGCCAAATAGAAGTTCTAAAAGTTGAGCTTTTTAAATATGGCATGAAAAGCAAAAACTTAAGTGAGGATTTTTCAGTACTGGCATCAAGACACTGTTATCTAATAGAGCATGCGGAATTACTAACAGAAGTAATAAGTTTCATTTTGCTCGTGCAACTGTTATCCAATTGTCTTATTATTAGTTTAATCGGTAAATATCTATTGAGTTCAACATTTTTCTGCATGATACGAGCAATATTTTGTATCGCTAAATTATTAAAAATAGTTTTATTTTAAAAAACATATTTAGTTAAAATCTTATCAAATGTACACAGAATATTTTTCAATCCTATCCCGTAATTATTATCGTAATATGATAAATTAATAAGTGATTTTTGTGTCAATAATATCAGAAATTAATTTATACATAATTTGTAACCATAATAATATTATATTTCAGGTTTCCAACTTATCTTAGCATTGAAGGCGAATGACGCAGTAATGATTATTAAAACCATAACAGTGTTGGGCAGTTTGTTATTACAATTATTCTTTTATAGTTTCGTCGGCGATTATCTAAAGTGTCAAATGGAAGATGTCGCGGAATCGATTTACAGCTGCAAATGGTATTCCTTACAAACAAAATTAATGAGAAATGTTGTGTTCGTCATCATGCGGTCGCAACAACCAGTTCAGTTGTTTGCTGGCAAATTTCTTGTTGTAAATCTCAAAACATTTATGACAATATTAAAAAGTTCGCTCTCGTATTTGTCTGTCCTACGAGTAATGGTGGACACGTAGGGCGCATTTAATTAATGTAAGGTAAAAAAAGAGTAGAAAAAAGTAACAGTGTACACACACGTAAGCAATATCAATTTGTAAAATTATTGCATGACACAGAATATTAATTCTAAATTAAATAATAAAGTTAAAATAAATAAAATTAATTTTTTTGGTACGTTATTGTAACGTGTTATACATCGTGATGAAAAATTTTGTAATGACATTTGTAATTGCAAAACTATGTTACTTAATTACATAGAAAAATCGTTAATATTGACACAGGCCTTTTAAAGCTTTAAAAAAGCACTTTTCTTAATTTCTTGGAAACTAAATTGCACTCTGTATTAATAGCGGTATAGTCTGTGTAAGAGTATGATCATTCGTAATTAGATAATGAATTCTAGTGATTACTTAACAGCTTGCAACTGTGTTAGTGGCGGAAATATGTGAATACACAACCAACATTTGTTATAAGACATTTTTGTTACAAGTTCTATTCAGTTCAATTCTATGTAATATAATAAGTTAATATAAAACATTGAACACTTACAATAATGTCTGATAAAAATTAAACAATTGTAAATCGATAATATTATATGACAAATCCAGTTTTGATCGCAAATTTTATTTTTATTTTAAGCACATTTGTTTTTGTTTTTCTAAAATATTAGCCATTTTTTAAATAAATTGATTAAATTACAATCTCGTACAAATCTTAATCTACATGAACACGTATCTATATGAAAATTACTTATTACGATATTGCACTGCTATCCCGCGCTTGTGCTACTCATCTGCGTCGACGGCATATGGAGGGGACAGCTTCTACTAACGCGGAGTTGACTATCGCGAGATTTTAATGTATGAACACTTGAGACATGATGTTTATCAATTCTTTAATAATTTGGCATTCATAAATTTGTAAATAAAAAACAAATTAAAAATTGTATTAAAAATAAAAATTATGTTTTAAAAAGAGTAATATTTTTATTTATTTTGATTTAAATATTTTTATTTCAACTAGAAACGCTTCGCGCGCGTTATTTGACGTTTTATTTTTTACTTTTTGAAAATAAACTACAACGATAATTGTATAGATAACCATCTATACAAATTTGACAGCTGTCAAAATTTAATGGCAATGACAGTTATTCTCGCAACACGAAGTAAGCACATTAAGAGAATCAATCGGCATCGTAGAAAAAAGATTTAATTACACGTTTTTTTACGATGGAAAATGTAAAACGAAACACAATAAAAAAAACAAATATTGTTAAAATAGAAGAAGTTTTTTTAGTTTTAATGCAAGAAGAAAGTATAAGATTACAATCATTTTTGTCGTAATTCCGTAATTGACTGGCATTCTAAAAATTTCGAAGCGTAATGACACGTCAGACAAAAGATTAGCCACCCTTGCTATACGTATTATTTTAAGAAGTTGTAGTAATGCATAATTTGCGGTTGCAAAAAGAATTATCATTTCATACAATTTGATAAGTGTCAAATAAACGAAATATTATTATTATTATTATTCTAAATTTGTAACAAATTTTTATAATAACTTTTATAATAAATAAATGTGTTGTTAGCAATGTTGCACAAAAAATAAATTGGAATAATTTTGATAGCAATAAAAAACTATTTGTATTACATACAACTATACGTGATATATTAAATTTTAAATTAATCAAATCTTTTGATAAAAAAATGATATCAGATAAAGATATCATTGAAGTATCATAAAAGTCTACATAATTACAACAATGTTATTAAACAACAATATGCTATAAATTCTTTATTCTGCCATTAGGCATTTTGCTCTCTAAAAAATTTGTTACGAAAAGTTATAAATTATAAAAAATATATTAAAGTTGTATGAAAACTTACATAATCATATTAAAAATTTTTACTTTATATTTCTCTGTAACATGTGTAAAGATAAACATTAAATCCACATAATAAATATTATATATCTAGTAATATCTACAGAAATAATAACATATAGAAAATACAATCTTAATAAAATTGCTAATTATAATCACAATATATTTATTGTGTATATTACAATCTATTTGTTTATTTACTAATTAAAAGTGTCATATACAAAATATAGAATATACTTGAACAATGTGTTGATATTAACAATTACTACTCGCACTGTTTAAAAAACTAATGCATTAAATTCAAAACTAGTCATAGATTTTTCATAAAAATGTAATATCTGCATAAAAAATATATTGCAGCACAATTAGCAACAGACAATAAATATATTGAAAGTAAAATAAAACATACTCCTTTTTTCTCTCAATTCGATCTTCGCCCCACTTCGCCGCACAAAAAGAATGTTTAGTTTTTAAAGTAACTGCATTTCAAAAAATAACAAGGTACATTGGAACTCAGCGTTAGTAGACTGTTCAGAGCTCTAGTCTGCTAACGCCGAGTGATCTCCTATTACTGGGTTTCATTCCAACTCCGTGAAATTCAGGCGTAGCGGAATTGTCATCTAGCCCCCACTTACGCCACTTGCCTGCGCCGAGTAGATACGAAGGGCATAGTTTCTACGGAGTTGACTAACACGGGATTCCACTGTATTTTAGTAAATGCTAAAATTGTGCAACTTCAATAAAATATGAAACGTGAAGGCGAATGTCGCAGAGCATAAATTCGTACGATGGACACAACCCAATATTATTGAGTATCGTGCAACCGTGGACCTCTAGACGGTTGCAATAATGTCATGGAACGACGATATCGCATATGCTATGACCCCCTACAAAGTCTTTACTCTGCCATTAGGCGTTTGGCCTTTGCAAAAATATAATATGTTTTCTTTATTCCGATCTATCGTGTGCGGCATCAGTTTGGTACGTTCTCAATTTTCATATTACACATTTCAACATAACTTCTCTGCCACTTGCATTTTCAACATATGTGACGAATCAAATGAGGTATACAGTGCAGTGTGGACACAGCATACAAACAAAAAAGTAATAAAATTTTATAATTAACAGTCTTTTTTGTCTGCGTAGATCGCCATGATAATCATGTTGTTCCTCGAAATCAATTTCGGTAGCAGCGATGCTTACGTAAAACTCGATGATTTTATGCTTATGAACTACGCTATTATTTGTATACTAAAGATATTGTCATTCCGCTTATATGCCGACAATATGATTCGCAATTTCTCTTCTGCCGTGAA
The DNA here is from genome assembly GCF_013373865.1 of Monomorium pharaonis. Lineage (NCBI taxonomy): Eukaryota > Metazoa > Arthropoda > Insecta > Hymenoptera > Formicidae > Monomorium > Monomorium pharaonis. Next base: position 19,360,730 of record NC_050467.1, read on the forward strand.
AGATTACCTCGCGATCGATAACGAGGGGACGCGCATCATCATGCGACGGCACGCATTCATGGGAAGAATAATTTGCTTCAATATCGTATTTTGTACTTATTTGACGTCAGCATTTTTTTTTCTGCTACCTATAATAGCAGGCGAGGGTGAGGATATCCAAATTAATGTAACAATCAAGAATCAAGGCGCGGAATTACCTGTGCCCATAACATTTTTAGGGGACATCCACATTCCTACGATTTTGTACTTCGTGATCAGTACGATGCAATTATTCATGTTGATGTTTATTGGTACTAGCAATTGTGGTAATAAACTAATTATTTAATACTGAAAAGATTTCGATACAATATATAATTTGAATTTTAATAGTTTTATTTTATGTAAAATTTATTAATAAGTATCTTAATTTTTATATTTTTAATTTTAATTTTATTTGTCTCGCTTATTACCGGTTAAAAAAAATATCTAATAAAACATTTATTTTTAACAAATATTATAAATTGAATCTTCTCAGACATTTTTAAATATTTCAGATATTTTATTGCATGTCATATAGCTGCCTTGCAATTGTAATGCATATTTTGATTTTTTATATCACTTTTACCGCAAATCTTAATTAATACTTTTTTATTACAAATAAAATTTTTAGTATAAATTAATTTAAAATAACATTGACCTCTATTTGTAAAGGCAATGATTCACTTTTCCTTGGTATCGTTCTCCATATTTGCGGCCAAATAGAAGTTCTAAAAGTTGAGCTTTTTAAATATGGCACGAAAAGCAAAAACTTAAGTAAGGATTTTTCAGTATTGGTAGCAAGACACTGTTATCTAATAGAGCATGCGGAATTACTAACAGAACTAATAAGTTTCATTTTGATCGTGCAGCTGTTATCCAATTGTCTTATTATTAGTTTAATCGGTAAATATCTATTGAGTTCAACATTTTTCTGCATGATACGAACAATATTTTGTATCGCTAAATTATTAAAAATAGTTTTATTTTAAAAAACATATTTAGTTAAAATCTCATCAAATGTACACAGAATATTTTTCAATCCTATCCCGTATTTATTATCGTAATATGATATAATAAATTAATAAGTGGTTTTTGTGTCAATAATATCAAACAAAATTAATTTATACATAATTTGTAACCGTAATAATATTATATTTCAGGTTTCCAATTTATCTTAGCATTGAAGGCGAATGATGCAGTAATGATTATTAAAACCATAGCAATGTTGTTCACTATGTTATTGCAATTATTCTTTTATAGTTTTGTGGGCGATTATCTAAAGTGTCAAATGGAAGATGTCGCAGATTCGATTTACAGCTGCAAATGGTATTCCTTACAAACAAACTTGATGAAGAATGTTGTGTTCGTCATCATGCGGTCGCAACAACCAGTTCAGTTGCTTGCTGGCAATTTTTTTGTTGTAAATCTCAAAACATTTATGACAATATTAAAAAGTTCGCTCTCATATTTGTCTGTCCTACGAGTGATGATGGACACGTAGGGCGCATTTAATTAATGTAAGGTAAAAAAAAGAGCAAAAAAAAGTAACAGTGTACACACACGTAAGCAATATCAATTTGTAATATTATTACACGACACGGAATATTAATTCTAAATTAAATAATAAAGTTAAAATAAATAAAATTAATTTTTTTGGTACATTATTGTAACGTGTTATACATCGTGAAATTTTGTAATGACACTTGTAATTGCAAAACTGTGTTACTTAATTATATAAAGAAGTCGTTAATATTGACACAGGCCTTTTAAGGCCTTAAAAGAACACTTTTCTTTATTTCTTGGAAACTAAATTGCACTCTGTATTAATAGCGGTATAGGCTGTGTAAGAGTATGATCATTCGTAATTAGGTAATGAATTCTAGTGATTACTTAACAGCTTGCAACTATGTTAGTGGCGGTAATATGTGAATACACAACCGACATTTGTTATAAGACATTTTTGTTACAAGATTTTTCAATACTTCGAAACTTTTTAAACAAATATTTTAATATTTAATATAAATTACACATATATAATTTTTTTTATATATAAAAGTATGTTTTTTCGTTATTATTTGTAGTTTCCATTTGTATGTGTTATAGATTTTTAGTACTGCAGTCTGGATGCCCAAGGCTTGTATATATGCACATTATCTATATATTAAACAAATATATAATTTTTTAAAAAAGATATACCGTATTTTTCAAATTAAATCTATTTTTTTAAATTTATTCTTGTGTGTGTAGAGAATTATATTACAATCTCGTTCCTTTTTAATCCATTATAGAGTCGTTACATTTGTATAAATAATATTCAAAATCAAAAATATGTCATAACTTTAAATCTAAAATTAAATCTAATATTGAATAAAATTTTATCAAACATAATTACTCTCAAATTTCTCTAGTTCAACTTTTGTATTGCCAACTTCTAACCATGACAGGTTAGAAATTGGCAATTTGTATTGACGAAGCTGTCAACAATAATCTGTAAATAAGTAGATATTTTGCTTCATGTGGTTTCTAAAGCTTTATCTTTTCAATGATGTTAACGTTTGTACTTGCATATGTGTCGGTAGTGCAGAATAACTCATATAAATTTGAGTAAGCGTTTCGCAATTGGAATGGCTCAGCGATTAAGTAATAAATCAAAGTTTAAATCATTTTTGATCGTGACGAGTAGCGCTGTCGCTCTGTTTGGTGGCATTTCTGTCTATCAGGCCAATGAAAGATTTTACAGGAACACCGTCATACCTCTCGTGCAACTGATCTAGAAATCGCCCACAAACTCGCAGTGAAAGTCTTGAAATATGGTCTTGTGCCGAAACAGAAAAAGGAAGATCCCAACTTACTCCAGTAGACCTATTCTGTAACTCTTAACAGTTCAGTATATTGTCGTTACGCAGTTTTTTTGTCACATATATGTGCAACGACAATATAACGTTATCGACATTGTCGTTAAAAGTTACAGAATAGGCCTACAGATCACCGTGTTCAGTTTGCACTTTAAAAATCCAATAGATATGGCTGCAGAAATCGATGAACAAGGATCCGAAGGGCAGTAGAAGGATTGCACTGGATTGGTTTCAGTTTTGTAAAGGTAAGTAAAAGGCCCATGCGCGACAATAGAAACCTAGATTCCTAATGTAATGTTTGATATAACAAGATAATAATTTTAAATTGTTCTCTTATAGGATCCGTAATGCCTAAACCTCAACCAGACAATCCAAAACCCAGAGTTTTTAGGTTGCCGAAAGATAATGCTGTAAATAGATATCGATTTAACAGCAATAGTCATGATATCGTATGGGAACGCCTTAAGAGGTTGAAAGAGAATACAAATTTTGACGGTATTGTTGAAGTCAATTTACAAAGAAACAAGGAAACAAAAGACGGAGTTCTAGATTACATCGACGGCATAAAAAGATTCGTTGATGTAGCGGATTACTAATTATAATGTATCTAGTCCTAATACTTCCCAGGTTTAAGATCGTTGCAAAACAAGATGTACGTGCTGGAACTATCTTGCTTGGATAATTAGGCTGGCTGGTTTGGATAATTCCACTCGCGTAGTTTAAGTTGTCGCGAGAAATAATTACACTATTAAACACCTTATATAGGATTTATTGTGGAACAGTTCGACAAAGGTTCAGTCCGTACAAGTACGAAAAATTGCTGATTTCGGCCGCAGCGAGATTTAATTCGATGCTACTAGTTTGAGCGCTCAAGAGAGAGTGTCGATCACTCGCGTTCTCCGTGGTAAATCGTTACCCGCGTTCGCTGTCTTTATTGTTGTAGAAGGGGGATTTTTCCCGCGCATTCCTCGTTATTAACTGAGTACCGAACACAAGAAGAATTTGCAAGAGTTACTGAACAGAATAAACGCAGCGAGAGGTTTGTTAGATAGCAAACAGCCGCTGTTTTTAAGAAATTGGTTCCTGGCCTGTCGACTTCTGAGCGACAAGACGTGGCAGACGTAATTTTAGGTCAGAAATCCAAAGTTGATGGTTTAGTCTTGTGCAATACCACGATTACGCGACCAAATTTGACTAATCCGAACAAAGAGGAAAGTGGTAGCCTTATTGATGCACCTCTTATAAACATTTCTACAGCTATAATATTCAATATGTATAGACAAACGCGCGGCAGCATCCCAATTATCGGTGTTTCCTCCGAGAGGAAAAACGCTTACGCCAAGATCAGAGCTGGTGCTTCGCTAGTGCAACTTTATACCTCGTATATACATATACAATGGACCGCCAATAGTTGGCAAGATCAAAAGGGAATTATGTAAACTAATGGACTTAAAACCAATGGATTTTCTTCTGTAACCGATGCAATAAACAAAGACGTTAAGAGTAAATAGATTTTTTTATAATACGTTCATACGCACAAATTTTGCACATACACTTTATTCAATGCAATTTGTACAAAATTTATTGTAGAGAAATAATACTGTTGCACTCTCACACTGCACTCGCGCTCGCGACCGGAAAGGAGAAGGCTCTATTACTCTTAAGAATGGTTTATTAACCAACGTTTACAAAAAAAGCTCTCAGAATACGTCCAAACGCAAAGACGTACCAAGAACAACTCTATTAGTTAACATTCACATGGCAATCGATTTCGTCTGTCACAGCTGACCGAAGCGATCGATAATTTTAATTTTCCGCAACAGCTGATTACAGCTGCCGTACGCAATAAACTCGAAAACGCGAAAACCACGCTCACAATACTTTGTTATTGTTTTTACAGTTATAATTAAATAAGAGTTTTCATTATGTTTATATTGAATGTATATTTATTTCCGATTCATTTTCAACTTAATGTCATAAGTATACTAGTATCATCAAAAACATTAACTAGTTGTTGCGTTAATTCTTATATTTAGTTTGTACTAGTCACACGTGTTTTTTTTACCAAAATAAAATTTCTATAACTGTCACTATGCAGATACTTGTATACTCCAGTGAAATACACAAAGAATTTCCACACAGAAAAAAAATGTAATACAGCCAATAACATATGTGATTGCGGGCTGCCAACTACATAAAATACTCAATACAATAATATTTGCTATTAATGCAAGTACAATGTTGATACTGCAATAGCATATATTATTGTATTGAGTATATTTTTAATTGGCAGCCCGCAATAACATATCTTATTGAATATATTGCATTTTTTTTCAGTGCACATTCTGATAATTATGACGATTGCTTTTTCACTTATGAAGAAAACAAGATGCAAATGTTATCTATGCAAATTATTAAACTGTTTTCCAACAAATAATTTTCATATGTGATATATTTTTTTTAACTATTCGTCGCTATTAATTTATGGCTTTTATGTTATGTTTAATGAGAGATGTATAAATATAAAAGTATTGATAAAAAAATATTTAAAACAATTATAAAAAAAAAAACACTTAAAATCAAAATATTAACAAATTTACGACATCCAAATTCTGTACATCCAAACTATTCTTTTTAAGATCTTTTGTATTAATACTCTATGCACCAATAATCGTGGTGGCTTACATTGGCAATGTTTTTTTATAATTATTCTTGGAGTCTTAATATGGATTGTTTTTTCTGCAGTGCCTGTGGTAGAAATGAGTATGGAAGTAAGAGAAAGAATGTGAAGATATTATATAGCATGTGAAGATAGCATATAGAAAACACAATTTAAACAAAACTGCTAATTATCATCACAATCTATTTGTTGTGTATATCACAGTCTATTGGTTTATTTGCTAATTAAAAGTGTCATATACAAAATATAGAATATACCTGAACAATTTGTTGACATTGACAATTACTGCTCGCAATTTTTAGAAAATTAATGCACTAAATTTAAAACTAGTCATAAGTTTTTAATAAAAACAATATACTCGTATCTGTATAAAAAATATATTACAGCACGATCAACAACGGACAATATATATATTGGAAGTAATATAAAAAGTACTCCCTCCTTTTTCCAATTCGATCTTTGCCCCACTCCTCCATATAAAGAGACTGTTTAATATTTAAAGTAACTGTCTTTCAAAAAATAACAAGGTATTTCTGTAAATGCTAAATTGTGCAACGTCAATAAAATATGAAACGTGAAAGCGAATGTCACAGAGGATCAATTCGTATTATGGACGAAGACCAATTGAGTATCGTGCAAGCGTGGACAATTGCATAATGTTATGGAACGACGATATCACATATGCTATGACTCCCTTCAAACTCTTGACTCTGCCATTAGGCGTTTGGCCTTTGCAAAAATATAACACATTTTCTTTATTCCGATCTATTGTGAGCGGTATAAGTATGGTATGTTCTCAATTTTCATATTACATATTATAACATAACTTCTCTGCCACTTGCATTTTCAACATATGTATGTAGTCATGTAGTGAATCGTGTGAGATGTTCAATGCCACGTGGACACAGCGTAAAAACCGCCAAAAAAACAAAGATAATGATTTATAATAAACAATTTTTCCTGTCTGTGTAGACCGTTATGACGATCATATTGTTCCTCGAAATCAATTTTGGTAGCGGCGATGCTTATGTGAAACTCGATGCTCTTATGCTTATGTTCTGCACTGTTCTTTGTACACTAAAGGTATTGTCATTCCGCTTATATGCCGACAATATGATTCGCAATTTCTCTTCTGCCGTGAAAGATTACCTCGCGATCGACAACGAGAGGACGCGCACCATCATGCGACGGCACGCATTCATGGGAAGAATGATTTGCTACAGTATTATATTTAGTACTTATGCCGCGTCAGTAATTTTTTTTCTGCTACCTATAATAGCAGACGACGGTGAGGATATCCAAATTAATGTAACAATCAAGAATCAAGGAGCGAAATTACCTGTGCCCATAACATTTTTAGGGGACATCCACATTCCTACGATTTTGTACTTCATGATCAGTACGATGCAATTATTCATGTTGATATTTATTGGAACTGGCAATTGTGGTAATAAACTAATTATTTAATACCGAAGAGATTTGGATACAATATATAATTTTAATTTTAATAGTTTTATTTTATGTAAAATAAATTAATAATGTTCTTAATTTTTATATTTTCATTTTCAATCTTATTCGTTACACTTATTACCAGTTAAATAAGATATCTAATAGAATAAAACATTTATTTTTATAAAATATTATAAGTTAAATCTTCTTAGATGTTTTTAAATATTTCACATTTTGTTATTGCATGTCATATAGCTGTCTTGCAATTGTAATGCAATCCTATTTTGATCTTTTATATCACTTTTATCACAAATCTTAACTAAAAATTTTTATTACAAATAAAATTTTTAGTATAAATTAATTCAAAGTAACATTGAAATATGTTTCTAAAGGCAGTGATTCACTTTTTCTTGGTATCACTGTCCATATATGCGGTCAAATGGAACTTCTAAAAGTTGAGTTTTTTAAATATGGCATGAAAAGCGGAAACTTAAATAAGGATTTTTCAGTATTGGCATCAAGACACTCTTATCTAATAGAGCATGCGAAATTTCTAACAGAAGTAATAAGTTTCGTTTTGCTTTTGCAAGTGTTTAGCAGTTGTCTTATTATTAGTTTAATAGGTAAATATGTGTTAAGTTCAACATTTTTCTGCATGATACGAGCAATATTTTGTATCGCTAAATGATTAAAAATAGTTTTATTTTAAAAAACATATTTAGTTAAAATCTCATCAAATGTACACAGAATATTTTCCAATCCTATCCCGTAATTATTATCGAAATATAATATAATAAAATATTAAACAGTTTTTGTGTCAATAATCAGTCAATAATATCAGACAAAATTGATTTATACATATTTTGTAACCGTAATAATATTTTTTTCAGGTTTCCAACTTATCATAGCATTGAAAGCGCATGACGCAGTAATGATTATTAAATCCATAACAGTGTTGAGCATTTTTTTATTACAATTATTCTTATACAGTTTCGTGGGCGATTATCTGAAGTGTCAAATGGAAGAAATCGCGGATTCGATTTACGATTGCAAATGGCATTCATTACAAACAAAATTGATGAGGAATGTTGTGTTCGTCACCATGCGGTCGCAACAACCAGTTCAGTTGTTTGCTGGGAAGTTTCTTGTTGTAAATCTCAAAACATATATGACAATATTAAAAAGTTCGCTCTCGTATTTGTCTGTCCTACGAGTGATGATGAACACGTAGGGCGCATTTAATTAATGTAAGGTAAAAAAAGAGTAAAAAAAAGTAACAGTGTACACACACGTAAGCAATATCAATTTGTAAAATTATTGCACGACACGGAATATTAATTCTAAATTAAATAATAAAGTTAAAATAAATAAAATTAATTTTTTTGGTACATTATTGTAACGTGTTATACATCGTGAAATTTTGTAATGACACTTGTAATTGCAAAACTGTGTTACTTAATTATATAAAGAAGTCGTTAATATTGACACAGGCTTTTTAAGGCTTTAAAAAAGCACTTTTCTTTATTTCTTGGAAACTAAATTGCACTCTGTATTAATAGCGGTATAGGCTGTGTAAGAATATGATCATTCGTAATTAGGTAATGAATTCTAGTGATTACTTAACAGCTTGCAACTATGTTAGTGGCGGTAATATGTGAATACACAATCGACATTTGTTATAAGACATTTTTGTTACAAGATTTTTCAATACTTCAAAACTTTTTAAACAAATATTTTAATATTTAATATTACACATATATAATTTTATATATATATAAAAGTATGTTTTTTCGTTATTATTTGTAGTTTCTATTTGTATGTGTTATAGATTTTTAGTACTGCAGTCTGGATGCCCAAGGCTTGTGTATATGCACATTATCTATATATTAAACAAATATATAATTTTTTAAAAAAGATATACCGTATTTTTCAAATTAAATCTAATTTTTTAAATTTATTCTTGTGTATGTGGAGAATTATATAAAATCTCGTTCCTTTTTAATCCATTATAGAGTCGCTACATTTGTATAAATAATATTCAAAATCAAAAATATGTCATAACTTTAAATCTAAAATTAAATCTAATATTGAATAAAATTTTATCAAACATAATTACTCTCAAATTTCTCTAGTTCAACTTTTGTATTGCCAACTTCTAACCATGACAGGTTAGAAATTGGCAATTTGTATTGACGAAGCTGTCAACAGTAATCTGTAAATAAGTAGATATTTTGCTTCATGTGGTTTCTAAAGCTTTATCTTTTCAATGATGTTAACGTTTGTACTTGCATATGTGTCGGTAGTGCAGAATAACTCATATAAATTTGAGTAAGCGTTTCGCAATTGGAATGGCTCAGCGATTAAGTAATAAATCAAAGTTTAAATCATTTTTGATCGTGACGAGTAGCGCTGTCGCTCTGTTTGGTGGCATTTCTGTCTATCAGGCCAATGAAAGATTTTACAGGGACACCGTCATACCTCTCGTGCAACTGATCTAGAAATCGCCCACAAACTCGCAGTGAAAGTCTTGAAATATGGTCTTGTGCCGAAACAGAAAAAGGAAGATCCCAACTTACTCCAGTAGACCTATTCTGTAACTCTTAACAGTTCAGTATATTGTCGTTACGCAGTTTTTTTGTCACATATATGTGCAACGACAATATAACGTTATCGACATTGTCGTTAAAAGTTACAGAATAGGCCTACAGATCACCGTGTTCAGTTTGCACTTTAAAAATCCAATAGATATGGCTGCAGAAATCGATGAACAAGGATCCGAAGGGCAGTAGAAGGATTGCACTGGATTGGTTTCAGTTTTGTAAAGGTAAGTAAAAGGCCCATGCGCGACAACAGAAACCTAGATTCCTAATGTAATGTTTGATATAACAAGATAATAATTTTAAATTGTTCTCTTATAGGATCCGTAATGCCTAAACCTCAACCAGACAATCCAAAACCCAGAGTTTTTAGGTTGCCGAAAGATAATGCTGTAAATAGATATCGATTTAACAGCAATAGTCATGATATCGTATGGGAACGCCTTAAGAGGTTGAAAGAGAATACAAATTTTGACGGTATTGTTGGGGTCAATTTACAAAGAAACAAGGAAACAAAAGACGGAGTTCTAGATTACATCGACGGCATAAAAAGATTCGTTGATGTAGCGGATTACTAATTATAATGTATCTAGTCCTAATACTTCCCAGGTTTAAGATCGTTGCAAAACAAGAAGAATTTACTGAACAGAATAAACGCAGCGAGAGGTTTGTTAGGTAGCAAACAGCCGCTGTTTTTAAGAAATTGATTCTTGGCCTGTCGACTTCTGAGCGACAAGACGTGGCAGACGTAATTTTAGGTCAGAAATCCAAAGTTGATAGTTTAGTCTTGTGCAATACCACGATTACGCGACCAAACTTGATTTGAACGTGACTAATCCGAACAAAGAGGAAAGTGGTAGCCTTATTGATGCACCTCTTATAAACATTTCTACAGCTATGATATTCAATATGTATAGACAAACGCGCGGCAGCATCCCAATTATCGGTGTTTCCTCCGGGAGGAAAAACGCTTACGCCAAGATCAGAGCTGGTGCTTCGCTAGTGCAACTTTATACCTCGTATATACATATACAATCCATTATGGTCCACCGCCAATAGTTGGCAAGATCAAAAGGGAATTATGTAAACTAATGGGCTTAAAACCAATGGATTTTCTTCTGTAACCGATGCAATAAATAAGGACGTTAAGAGTAAATAGATTTTATAATAATACGTTCACACGCACAAATTTTGCACATACACTTTATTCAATGCAATTTGTACAAAATTTATTGTAGAGAAATAATACTGTTGCACTCTCACACTGCACTCGCGCTCGCGACCGGAAAGGAGAAGGCTCTATTACTCTTAAGAATGGTTTATTAACCAACGTTTACAAAAAAAGCTCTCAGAATACGTCCAAACGCAAAGACGTGCCAAGAACAACTCTATTAGTTAACATTCACATGGCAATCGATTTCGTCTGTCACAGCTGACCGAAGCGATCGATAATTTTAATTTTCCGCAACAGCTGATTACAGCTGCCGTACGCAATAAACTCGAAAACGCGAAAACCACGCTCACAATACTTTGTTATTGTTTTTACAGTTATAATTAAATAAGAGTTTTCATTATGTTTATATTGAATGTGTATTTATTTCCGATTCATTTTCAACTTAATGTCATAAGTATACTAGTATCATCAGAAACATTAACTAGTTGTTGCGTTATCTCTTATATTTATTTTATACTAGTCACACGTGTTTTTTTTACCAAAATAAAATTTCTATAACTGTCACTATGCAGATACTTGTATACTCCAGTGAAATACACAAAGAATTTCCACATTCTGATAATTATGACGATTGCTTTTTCACTTATGAAGAAAACAAGATGCAAATGTTATCTATGCAAATTATTAAACTGTTTTCCAACAAATAATTTTCATATGTGATATATTTTTTTTAACTTTTCGTCGCTATTAATTTATGGCTTTTATATTATGTTTAATGAGAGATGTATAAATATAAAAGTATTGATAAAAGAATATTTAAAACAATTAAAAAGAAAAACACTCAGAATCAAAATATTAACAAATTTACGACATTCAAACTATTCTTTTTAAGATCTTTTGTTTTAATACTCTATGCACCAATAATCGTGATGGCTTACATTGGCAATGTTTTTTTATAATTATTCTTGGGGTCTTAATATGGATTGTTTTTTCTGCAGTGCCTGTGGTAGAAATGAGTATGGAAGTAAGAGAAAGAATGTGAAGATATTATATAGCATGTGAAGATAGCATATAGAAAATACAATTTAAACAAAACTGCTAATTATCATCACAATCTATTTGTTGTGTATATCACAGTCTATTTGTTTATTTGCTAATTAAAAGTGTCATATACAAAATATAGAATATACCTGAACAATTTGTTGACATTGACAATTACTGCTCGCAATTTTTAGAAAATTAATGCACTAAATTCAAAACTAGTCATAAGTTTTTAATAAAAACAATATACTCGTATCTGTATAAAAAATATATTGCAGCACGATCAACAACGGACAATATATATATTGGAAGTAAAATAAAAAGTACTCCCTCCTTTTTCCAATTCGATCTTTGCCCCACTCCTCCATATAAAGGGACTGTTTAATATTTAAAGTAACTGTCTTTCAAAAAATAACAAGGTATTTCTGTAAATGCTAAATTGTGCAACGTCAATAAAATATGAAACGTGAAAGCGAATGTCACAGAGGATCAATTCGTATTATGGACGAAGACCAATTGAGTATCGTGCAAGCGTGGACAATTGCATAATGTTATGGAACGACGATATCACATATGCCATGACTCCCTTCAAACTCTTGACTCTGCCATTAGGCGTTTGGCCTTTGCAAAAATATAACACATTTTCTTTATTCCGATCTATTGCGAGCGGTATAAGTATGGTATGTTCTCAATTTTCATATTACATATTATAACATAACTTTTCTGCCACTTGCATTTTCAACATATGTATGTAGTGAATCGAGTGAGATGTTCAATGGACACAATTCAATGTTCCGCGTGGACACAACGTAATAACCGCCAAAAAAACAAACATAAAGATTTATAATAACCAATTTTTCCTGTCTGTATAGACCGTCATGACGATCATATTGTTCCTCGAAATCAATTTTGGTAGCGGCGATGCTTATGTGAAACTCGATGCTCTTATGCTTATGTCCTGCACTGTTCTTTGTGCACTAAAGGTATTGTCATTCCGCTTATATGCCGACAATATGATTCGCAATTTCTCTTCTGCCGTGAAAGATTACCTCGCGATCGACAACGAGAGGACGCGCACCATCATGCGACGGCACGCATTCATGGGAAGAATGATTTGCTATAGTATTATATTCAGTACTTATGCCGCGTCAGTAATTTTTTTTCTGCTACCTATAATAGCAGATGACGGTGAGGATATCCAAATTAATGTAACAATCAAGAATCAAGGCGCGGAATTACCTGTGCCCATAACATTTCTAGGGGACCTCCACATTCCTACGATTTTGTACTTCACGATCAATACGATGCAATTATTCATGTTGATATTTATTGGTACTGGCAATTGTGGTAATAAACTAATTATTTAATACCGAAGAGATTTGGATACAATATATAATTTTAATTTAAATAGTTTTATTTTATGTAAAATTAATTAATATAGTTCTTAATTTTTATATTTTTATTTTCAATCTTATTCGTTACGCTTATTACCAGTTAAATAAGATATCTAATAGAATGAAACGTTTATTTTTATAAAATATTATAAATTAAATCTTCCTAGATGTTTTTAAATATTTCACATTTTGTTATTGCATGTCATATAGCTGTCTTGCAATTGTAATGCAATCCTATTTTGATCTTTTATATCACTTTTATCACAAATCTTAACTAAAAATTTTTATTTACAAATAAAATTTTTAGTATAAATTAATTTAAAGTAACATTGAAATATGTTTCTAAAGGCAGTGATTCACTTTTTCTTGGTATCACTGTCCATCTATGCGGTCAAATGGAACTTCTAAAAGTTGAGTTTTTTAAATATGGCATGAAAAGCGGAAACTTAAATAAGGATTTTTCAGTATTGGCATCAAGACACTCTTATCTAATAGAGCATGCAAAATTTCTAACAGAAGTAATAAGTTCCGTTTTGCTTGTGCAAGTTTTTAGCAGTTGTCTTATTATTAGTTTAATAGGTAAATATGTGTTAAATTCAACACTTTTCTGTATGGTACGAGCAGTATATTTTATCGCTAAATTATTAAAAATATAAAAAAAAAAAATATTTAGTTAAAATCTTATCAAATGTACACAGAATATTTTTCAATCCCACCCCGTAATTATTATCGTAATATAATATAATAAAGTAATAAACAGTTTTTGTGTTAATAATATCAGACAAAATTGATTTATATATATTTTGTAACTGTAATATTTTTTTCAGGTTTCCAACTTATCATAGCATTGAAAGCGCATGACGCAGTAATGATTATTAAATCCATAACAGTGTTGAGCAGTTTGTTATTACAATTATTCTTATACAGTTTTGTGGGCGATTATCTGAAGTGTCAAATGGAAGAAATCGCGGATTCGATTTACGGCTGCAAATGGCATTCATTACAAACAAAATTGATGAGGAATGTTGTGTTCGTCACCATGCGGTCGCAACGACCAGTTCAGTTGTTTGCTGGCAAATTTCTTATTGTAAATCTCAAAACATATATGACAATATTAAAAAGTTCGCTCTCGTATTTGTCTGTCCTACGAGTGATGATGGATGCGTAGAGCGCAGGTAATTAAGGGGGCATATATGTTTGGAGCCACAAAAAAGAAGACATTTTTCATGAATTTTTTTCAGAACCAAAAAGAAAACTATAAATATGAGACTTTTTGCATAGTGAAGTAACATTTTGTAATTCTTATACAAATTTTATTACAATGATTTTGTTGAAAAATGTTTCCGCTTCACGGTTGCGTGTAGTCAACCGTACATGTTTCCACGGTGACAATGATTTCTGCTTCCCTGTTCAACCGAAATACAAAAACCAAATGTTATCTTAAAAAAGAATAACTTTTCTTGTCATTATTATATCCAATTTTTAAAAGTCGAATTTAAAACAAAATGGCGGTCCTTTAAAGTTAGAAGGGCAAAATTTTTCTGTTTGTAAAAAAAAATACAAAAATATTCGATATTTAAATTTAAATATCGAATACGACAACAAGGAAATTTATTCTTTTTTAAAACGCCGTTTAATTTTTGTATTTTGGTTGAACAGAGAAAGAAAAGTTATTGTCACCGTGGAAACATTGACTATACGGCACGATTGACTATACGACAGTGGAGCGGAGGAATTTTTCAACAAAATCATTGTATTACACTTTATAGAATATAAAGTGTTCTCTTTTAGTTCTTATAATACACTTATAAGAACTAAAAGATGTACTTTATTATACAAAAAATAATTTTTATAGTTTCTTTCTTAGCTCTGAAAAAAACTCATGAAAAATGCCTTTTTTGCAGCTTCAAATATATATGCCCTTTTAATGTAAGGTTAAAAAAAGTAAAAAAGGGTAACAGTGTACACACGTAAGCAATGTCAATTTGTAAAATTATTGCATGGCACAAAATATTAATTCTAAGTTAAATAATAAACTTAAAATAAATAAAATTTTTGGTTTTATTTATTAATTTTATTATTGTTATTAATTATTATTTAATTTTTTTGGTACATTTTGCAAACATGTTATACAACGCAATGAAAAATTTTGTAATGACACTTTTAATTGCGAAACTATGTTATTTAATTATATAAAGAAGTCGTTAATATTAGAACAGGCCTTTTTTTATTTCTTAAAAATTAAATTGTACTTTGCATTAATAATGGTATAGGCTGTGTAAGAGTATGGTCATTTTCGTAATATTTTCATTATTAGGTAATGAGTTTTAGTGGTTAATTAACACCTTGCAACTATGTTAGTGGCGCTAATAATATGCAAATACACAATGACCGACATTTGTTATATTAAGACATTTCTGTTACAAGACTTTTGAGTACTTCAAAACTTTTTTTTAAAACTTTAAAAAATATTTTAACATTTAATATAAATTGCACATATATAATTTTTAAAAATTCTTATATAAAAAGTATATTATTATACGTTGTTATTTGTAGTTTCCATTTGTATGTGTTACAGGTTTTTTTAGTACTGCAGTCTAGATGCGGAAGGCTTATGTACATTATCTACATATTGAACAAATATATAATTTTATAAATATATGAATAAAGGTTTAGAACAAACTAAATTTGGATCTAATGTTTAAAATTATAATTTATCTAACTTAAGAAAAAAAAACAAAATAATGAGACATTTCAACTTAACTGAGTCATCCACAGTTGCAAGTATAAAATGTCTATTATAATTTAAAATATTGTCATGATAATTTATCGGAGTGTGTGTAAAAAGTCAAAAATTGATAAAAACATATAAATTATAAATAATAAAAAAACATAAATAAAATAAATTCTCTTTGAATCTCACATCGCTATTTCTGAACATTTACATGAAATACGTTTGAGAATAAACATAATAAGTAACAACGAATCAAGATTGAGATGAAAAGTTTATGAGATTTAAAATCATATACAGCAGTATTAGATAAAATTTAATTGTTTAATTGTTTAATTAATAATTACAATTAAATAGTACAAATTGAGTGATTAATAATTAGGGATAATTAAAAATGATGAGCGATTAATCGAGGACGTCTCTGCCTTTTCAATGTTTTATCTTACATCTTAGAATGATTAATTATTCTCTCTTATTTAAATTTCCTCTTCAACCTCTTCCTGGTTGCAAGAGACATTGCGTTTTATCGAACTTAATTCGTTAAAATCCCTAAACTTTATATACACATTCTTTTTGTAAAAAAACAATTTATAGACTCACATCACATAATTTCTGATATAAATCTAATTCATGCAACATGCAATTAATTATTAATATACAATCTTTATCTCTCACCGACCGATGCGCAGCAGTGGAGTTATCAGCAGCAGCGTCGCTACGATGATTCTGCAACATAGAAACATAATTTTAAAATAAAATTAGCGTTCAAAAGAATCAATAATTCTTAACTTTTACTCTACACATAATTTTATAATTGCTTTTTAATTAAATATCTATTAAAATAATTATGCAATTTTTAAGATCTATATAAAAATAAAATTTTATTATATTTTAAATTGAATTTTAATTCTTTAATTGATATCTTTTAATTATCAAAATAAAACTGATAAATACAAAAAAAATTAATTTTACAGAAATAAATAATAATGCTTACCGCTAAGTTGCTCCACTGATGCCCGATGCCTCTCCTAGGCCTCCTCCTCCTCTCAGAAACTGCGGATCGTTAGTTAGCAACGATGATACTGTAACACACAAATATAAAATTTAAATTAAAATGATTCTTAAAATAATCAATTTTATACACATTAATGGAATATAATGAGTCATTTATTTAGTTGTCACTGCAAACAGTACGATAATGTATATTATATTAATTATATATAATAAATTCCACATTTTACTTAAATAATTAAAAACAAACTTTAATGTATTATACTATAAAAAAAAAGTATTATAATACAATACTATAAAACAATTAATAAGACAAAATTATCAAACCATTGTAAAAATAAAAAAGAACTTATTTTCTGGCGAATCTACAACGATCTACTATATCTGTACGTTTCAAAAACAGAAATCTTCAACTAGATAATTGCAGCAAAGAGAAAATTAGTTGATAAAGCCAAAAATTTAATGTTTCAAAGTTGCATAAAACAACAAAATATTAAACCAACAGAAAACGTAAAGGAAATACCAACCAAAAAATAATAGGTAAAATTAGAATTGAAGAACAAAATAATAAAATTATATTACATTAATGTAATATTTTCAGATTTATTCTTAAATGATTCCTATGTATGATGGTTAAACATAAGAAACAATCTTTAGGAAGAAGTTTTTATCCATTGGAAAAATATCTATTAATTGAGACAAGAATCAGAAGCTATCACTGCACATTTTATCAAAAAATGGTCTATTTTAAATCGATCTAATGTTGACATTCTGGTAAGATAATAATTATTAAAATTCTGATTTCTCTCCCTCAAAGTTGCTGATAATATATTTTATAACAAATAAATTATAATTTTGAACAGCTGTTTTCAAATCGTTCTTGTAATCTGTACAATTATTAGAATTTATTTTTCATGACAGAGTCAATTACAAAAAAGTACTCGTAACAAAGAAAACATACAAATTGACATTGAAGATTTAAACTCACTTTCCGAAAGTGAATACATACTATATACATATATTAAACCAAATAAAAAATATATAATGATACTTTTGTACTGTAACGTTTACATTGTAACGAAAAAAAATGTTCCGTTAATATTGATCTATTTCTCAATGTCATTACGAAAATTTATTCTTTAATTTTTTTATATATTCGATTTTTTACTGTTACTAGACCACAACATTGCGCGCGCTTCGCGCGCGCCACTTAGCATTTTTATATTGAACATTGCACTTTTTTTTCTTCTGTAATATTACTCTCACACACTTTATCATATTTAATGCCCTTCTCTATCTCACGCTCTTTCTCCCACTCTCTAAATTATTAATTATAATATTAATGATATTAATTATATTATTTTCATATTGTTCAATATTACTCTTACACTTTACTTTCTTATTTAATGCTCTTCTTTATCTCTCACGCTCTCCCACTCTCCTCCCTCCACCCCTCTCTCACTCACTAAACACAAATTAGTGATTATATTATATTTTCTTGTTTCTTAATATCACTCTTACATACTTTATCTCCATACTTAATCCCCTTTAAATAAATTAAAAATTATAATATATTATATGTAATGTTACCTGTTAATTTTCAATCAATTTTCAAAACTTTCACTTTCTGGCGAACTCTTTAGAAAATTATTGTACGCGTCCGGAACTATAGGAAAACTGTGTTAAAATAAATAGAATTCTCGATATTCGATTAGCATTTCCCGTCAACCCTCAAAATTCAAGTTTTCCGGAAAATATAAATGTTTAAAAAATGTTTTAATTAATTATATCACCTGAATTCTATAGCAAATTATTGTACGCGTCCGGAACTATGTGAGAATTACGTTAAAATAAATAGATCAGTCGATATTTGATTAGCATTTCAGGTCTAGCTTTAAAAATTCAAGTTTTCCGGGCAAAATAATTGTTTAAAAAATGTTTTTATTAATTATAACACCGTAACTTTCCAAAAACTATTGTACGCGTCCAGAACTATATGAAAACTGCGTTAAAATAAATAGAACTGTTGATATTCGATTTGCATTTCACGTCTAGCCCTCAAAATTCAAGTTTTTCGGGCAAAATAATTGTTTAAAAGATGTTTTAATTAATTATATTACCAAAACTCTTTAGAAAATTATTGTACGCGTCTGAAACTATATGAGAACTGCGTTAAAATAAATAAAACTGTCGATATTCGATTAGCATTTCACGTCTAGTCCTCAAAAATCAAGTTTTCCAGGAAAAATAACTGTTTAAACAATGTTTTAATTCATTAAAACACCGTATCTTTTTAAAAAACTATTGTACGCGTCCAAAACTATATGAAAAATGCGTTTAAATAAATAGAACTGTTGATATTCGATTAGCATTTCACGTCTAGCTCTCAAAATTCAAGTTTTTCGGGTGAAATAATTGTTTAAAAAATGTTTTAATTAATTATATTACCGGAACTCTTTAGAAACTTATTGTACGCGTCCGGAACTATATGAAAATTGCGTTAAAATAAATAGAACTGTAGATATTTGAACAGCATCTCACCTTTAGCCCTCAAAAGTCAAGTTTTTCGGGCAAAATAATTGTTTAAAAAATGTTTTAATTAATTATAACACCGTAACTTTTTAAAAAACTCTTGTAGGCGTCCAGAACTATATGAGAATTACGTTAAAATACATAGATCTGTCGATATTCGATTAGAGTTTCAGGCCTAGCCCTAAAATACAAGTTTTTCAAGCAAAATAATTGTTTAAAAATTGTTCTAATTAATTATTTCACCTGAACTTTATAAAAACATATTGTACGCGTCCCGAACTATATGAGAATTACGTTCAAATAAATAGATCTGTTGATATTCGATTAGCACTTGTCGTGTAGCCTTAGAAATTCAAGTTTTTCAAGCAAAATAATTGTTTAAAAAATGTCCTAATTAATTATATCACCGGAACTTTACAGAAACATATTGTACGCGTCCCGAACTATATGAGAATTACGTTAAAATAATTAGATCTGTCGATATTCGATTAGCACTTGTCGTGTAGCCTTAGAAATTCAAGTTTTTCAAGCATAATAATTGTTTAAAAAATGTTCTAATTAATTATATCACCGGAACTTTATAGAAACATATTGTACGCGTCCCGAACTATATGAGAATTACGTTAAAATAATTAGATCTGTCGATATTCGATTAGCACTTGTCGTGTAGCCTTACAAATTCAAGTTTTTCAAGCATAATAATTGTTTAAAAAATGTTCTAATTAATTATATCACCGGAACTTTATAGAAACATATTGTACGCGTCCCGAACTATATGAGGATTACGTTAAAATAAATAGATCTGTCGATATTCAAATAGCACTTGACGTGTAGCCTTAGAAATTCAAGTTTTTCGAGAAAAATAATTGTTTAAAAAATGTTCTAATTAATTATATCACCGGAACTTTACAGAAACATATTGTACGCGTCCCGAACTATATGAGAATTACGTTAAAATAATTAGATCTGTCGATATTCGATTAGCACTTGTCGTGTAGCCTTAGAAATTCAAGTTTTTCAAGCATAATAATTGTTTAAAAAATGTTTTAGTTAATTATATCACCTGAACTTTATAGAAACATATTGTAAGCGTTCCGAACTATATGAGAATTACGTTAAAATAAATAGATCTGTCGATATTCGATTAGCACTTGTCGTGTAGCCTCAAAAATTCAAGTTTTTCGGGCAAAATAATTGTTTAAAAAATGTTCTAATTAATTATATCACCGGAACTTTATAGAAACATATTGTACGCGTCCCGAACTATATGAGAATTACGTTAAAATAATTAGATCTGTCGATATTCGATTAGCACTTGTCGTGTAGCCTTAGAAATTCAAGTTTTTCAAGCAAAATAATTGTTTAAAAAATGTTCTAATTAATTATATCACCGGAACTTTACAGAAACATATTGTACGCGTCCCGAACTATATGAGAATTACGTTAAAATAATTAGATCTGTCGATATTCGATTAGCACTTGTCGTGTAGCCTTAGAAATTCAAGTTTTTCAAGCATAATAATTGTTTAAAAAATGTTTTAGTTAATTATATCACCTGAACTTTATAGAAACATATTGTAAGCGTTCCGAACTATATGAGAATTACGTTAAAATAAATAGATCTGTCGATATTCGATTAGCACTTGTCGTGTAGCCTCAAAAATTCAAGTTTTTCGGGCAAAATAATTGTTTAAAAAATGTTCTAATTAATTATATCACCGGAACTTTATAGAAACATATTGTACGCGTCCCGAACTATATGAGAATTACGTTAAAATAATTAGATCTGTCGATATTCGATTAGCACTTGTCGTGTAGCCTTAGAAATTCAAGTTTTTCAAGCATAATAATTGTTTAAAAAATGTTCTAATTAATTATATCACCGGAACTTTATAGAAACATATTGTACGCGTCCCGAACTATATGAGAATTACGTTAAAATAAATAGATCTGTCGATATTCAAATAGCACTTGACGTGTAGCCTTAGAAATTCAAGTTTTTCGGACAAAATAATTGTTTAAAAAATGTTCTAACTAATTATATCACCTGAACTTTATAGAAACATATTGTACGCGTCCCGAACTATATGAGAATTACGTTAAAATAATTAGATCTGTCGATATTCGATTAGCACTTGTCGTGTAGCCATAAAAATTCAAGTTTTTCAAGCAAAATAATTGTTTAAAAAATGTTCTAATTAATTATATCACCGGAACTTTACAGAAACATATTGCACGCGTCCCGAACTATATGAGAATTACGTTAAAATAATTAGATCTGTCGATATTCGATTAGCACTTGTCGTGTAGCCTTAGAAATTCAAGTTTTTCAAGCATAATAATTGTTTAAAAAATGTTCTAATTAATTATATCACCGGAACTTTATAGAAACATATTGTACACGTCCCGAACTATATGAGAATTACGTTCAAATAAATAGATTTGTCGATATTCGATTAGCACTTGTCGTGTAACCTTAGAAATTCAAGTTTTTTGGGCAAAATAATTGTTTAAAAAATGTTTTAATTAATTATATCACCTGAACTTTGTAGAAACATATTGCACGCTTCCCGAACTATATGAGAATTAAGTTCAAATAAATAAATCTGTCGATATTCGATTAGCACTTGTCGTGTAGCCTTAGAAATTCAAGTTTTTCGGGCAAAATAATTGTTTAAAAAATGTTTTAATTAATTATATCACCTGAACTTTATAGAAACATATTGTAAGCGTCCCGAACTATATGAGAATTACGTTCAAATAAATAGATCTGTCGATATTCGATTAGCACTTGTCGTGTAGCCTTAGAAATTCAAGTTTTTCAAACAAAATAATTGTTTAAAAAATGTTTCAATTAATTATATCACCGGAACTTTACAGAAACATATTGTACGCGTCCCGAACTATATGAGAATTTCGTTAAAATAAATAGATCTGTCAATATTCGAATAGCACTTGACGTGTAGCCTTAGAAATTCAAGTTTTTCGGGCAAAAGAATTGTTTAAAAAATGTTTTAATTAATTATAACGCCGTAACTCTTTAAAAAACCATTATACGCGTACAGAACTATATGAAAACTGCGTTGAAATAGACATAATTGTCAATATTCGATTTGCATTTCACGTCTAGCCCAAAAATTCAAGTTTTTCGGGCAAAATAATTGTTTAAAAAATGTTCTAATTAATTATATCACCGGAACTTTATAGAAACATATTGTACGCGTCCCGAACTATATGTGAATTACGTTAAAATAAATAGATCTGTCGATATTCAAATAGCACTTGACGTGTAGCCTTAGAAATTCAAGTTTTTCGGGCAAAATAATTGTTTAAAAAATGTTCTAATTAATTATATCACCTGAACTTTATAGAAACATATTGTACGCGTCCCGAACTATATGAGAATTACGTTAAAATAATTAGATCTGTCGATATTTGAACAGCATCTCACCTTTAGCCCTCAAAAGTCAAGTTTTTCGGACAAAATAATTGTTTAAAAAATGTTTTAATTAATTATATCACTGGAACTCTTTAGAAAATTATTGGACGCGTCCGGAACTATATGAAAACTGCGTTAAAATAAATAAATCTGTCGATATTCAATTAGCACTTCACGTCCAGCTTTCAAAATTCAAGTTTTCCGGGCAAAATAATTTTTAAAAAAATGTTTTTATTAATTACAACACCATAATTTTTTTAAAAACTATTGACACACGTTTAATCGGCATCGCGGAAAAGCGACAACAATACTTCGAGAGATCGGATTTTTTCTAACGAAAGATAGTGACTGTCAATTTTGGTTTATTTTAGTTAAAATTGATAAATTATAACAACTCAGGCCATTCCCAATTGCTGTTTATCATGGCTATAATAAGCTTAATAACAGTAATGTTTTTTTAAAAAAATTTATTTAAAAAATAAAAAGTTTTTAAACAAAAAGTTTGCACTTAAATAATCGAGTTTTAAACATTAGTAAGATTCTTTGCGTTGCCTTTATGTGTGTAAAATTTTTAACTCTTATCATAGCTATACTAAATATTGGCCCGAAGTCTATTTACAAACAATGGAATGACTCAGAATTAAAGTCAAAACTACGAATAAATGAATTTTATTTACAAACTAATGAAGATTATCCCAAAAAGTCTATTTATGTGATTTAAAAATTGGACTTGTCACAAATGTTTTTTTAGACTATATGCATTTTGTGCTATTAGAAATTATGAAATGTTTGTTAAGTTTTTCTATTAAAGGCATTCACAAAACTCATCTAATAAAAAAAATATTGATGCAATTAATAAAAAACTGAAATTAATATGTAAATCAACTCGTTATAAGTTTGGAAGAAAACCTAGACTAATAACAGAATATGACAGATGGAAAACGGTTAAATTTAAACCTTTTTGTTATATTATAGTCCATGGATGATAAAACCATATTTTTAAAAACATTATTATCTGCATTTTCTATCTTTACATTGCGCAATTCGGATACTAATATGTTACGATTTAGTAACAAAATGTATTTAGGCAAATGAATTATTATAATATTTTGTAAAAGAATTTTGTTACTTATATAAATAAGAATTTATAAATCATAATGTTCATAATCTCATTCATTTAACAGAAGATGTAAAGAAATTTGATTCACTGGATAAATTTAGTTGTTTTCTGTTTGAAAGCTGTATGTATAAAATTAAAATGATGTTGAAAACATCAAATAAATCATTATCACAATTCATAAAAAGAATTAACAAATTTGATACATATTAATGTTATTTTAATGTTATAATAAACTACGATAGAGTTATAATTAAATAAAATCTTAGTATTAGTTTATGATTTACAAAATCTTAAATTATTTTTTGCTTACTGAGATGTGTACGTTACACTTACCAGTTATGATCTGCGATGCCGTTCTATACAGCGCCGGGTCGTTCCACCTCTGTCGAGTTCTGAAAATGAGAAAAAAATGCAATTAAGAATGGCGATAGAAGTTTCTTTCCTGCCCACAGTCAACTTCGTGGGCCATGATTAACATATCGCGATCTGCGTTCGAACGAATTGGATGTATACGCGTTCGAGCGATTTGCGACACAAATTTAACCTAATAAGACTTACCGATTAAATACTTGGCGATAGCACTTGTTCTAGCACTTGCGGCGGCGTGTCGTTCCACATTCGTTGCGTTCTGAAAATGACAGGTAAATATGGTTTAGAATGACCTGAGGCAGTTTCATTTATCGTGCGGATTAACTTCGCGCGGCGATTACACGTCGCGGAGCCGATACACCTCGGGATTGCTACTGATTGTCACGGATTCCGTGAGTGAAATAAAGAGAGAACGCTGTTAATATGGCGAAGGGGGTACCTTTCCCGCGCGATCGACTTTGGCACGGAATTATTGTCGCATGTTAGAATTGCCCGACCGTTCCACACGTCGCGATTTACGCTACGAGGAATACGCGTTCGAATGAAACGCAATACAAGCTAAATATGCGTCATATTTACCGATTATATGATTTGTGAATAAGACTCGATCGGGAGCTGATGTGTCCCGCGTCCCGTTCCGTTCCGGAAAGAAAGTGAACCCAGCGTCTCGTTCCGTTCCGGAAGGCATGTGAACCCCTAAAACAGAGAACTGTGTTAAGTTGGCTCGTGTCAGAGATGATCATCTCTAGCGCTAACTTCACGCGTCAAGATGAGTGCTTCTGCGATATATACCGTTTTGAACTTTGCGTTTTTCACACTAATAAAGCTAATTATGATTAATTCATGTTTCACAAATTGTAATTACTTTTACATAAAAATAAAAAGTATGCGTAAATTAAAATATGAGTCAAATCGATCTCCCACACCGATCGATAATTGATTCGATAGATTCGATATATATATTATGAAAACAATTATCATTAAATATTATATTATTAAATAAATTATTTTATCTATACATTAAATTTATATAAAATAACAGAAAAATATTGTTTTTTTTAATAAAAATGTATTTTTTTATTTACAATAATTTTTCCAGTCTGTTTTGGGAACATTGATTCCGTCGTGACGGAACTAACCTTCGGACGAAACTAACCTTGAAAATACCTCCCTGTTTTGATTTTACTTGGAAGGAGATATTGGGATATAGCAGGTTTAATTAATTAAGAAAGAATGGGGTGCGGAGACAACGAAACGCATAATATCTAGTTTAAAAAGAAGAAGAAGACGAAACTTTTAAGGAAACGCGAAGCTTCTCGAATGACAATGACAGCGAGGGAGAGAAAATGTCCAAGTTAGGATTGCACATTATTCTATTTTTAATTAATTGTGTAGTGTAGAACTTAGATTAAGAAGAAACTTATTTTAGGGAGAACGTCGAGGAAACAAAGATTATTCAGAAACTCCGCGAGAGACCGGCTGGCGTCGATATGTTGGTTTGGCGCTCGGAGAAAGCGTTGTATTCAATGTGTTGATGGTAAAATACTTATATGATATGTAATAAAAGTGAAATTCATGATAGATCAGAGAAGTAACGCGAGGTCTATATTAATTTAGTCGGATCCCTTTAATATGAAAATCGGAGAAAAATATGGCTGTGCTGAAGAATACAAAACATAAGCCGAGCGATGCCTACAACACTGCCATTGAAATGCAATTTAACATGGAGACCAATAAAGACGATGAGAATGAAGAAATGTATGTATGGCGAAGTTTACTTCTTTCTCTCTTACATTTAATATTGATATTCAATCAGCAATAAGAGAATATATATATTTTACTGGAATTATTACTTATTGCATTTGTATGTCTTGTATCCTTATATAACTATTCCTATTTACAGGGTCAAGTATACAGAAGAATAATTGTTGAAGCGCAAGAGTAAAAATAATAATGATGCAGCGAATAATACGAATAATGATAAGGGATCATATTGCTCACCAGAGGAAGCAGTGTTGCATGCAGTACTGGAACATTTGAGGCAAAGCTCGACCAATTGTAGCGAGGAAATGCTTTTGAATCAAATGTTATCTGATATTCCAGAACTCGATCTTGGCATAGAGTGAGTACATTTATATTATAATTATACAATAAATATTTTTAAAATGTTAAATGTATATTGCATGCAATTGTGTGGAAATAATTTGTCAAAGTTAAAGTAACATCAAATGATTCAACTTTATTTGTAATTGTACAGTTTTTAAAACATAAGTTTTATAATCAATATTTTCCTTGAAAGCACAATTAATTTTCAGTGCCAAAATTCAGAATATTGAAGCTACAGAGCAGGCAAAATTAAAACTTCTTTGGGACAGAAAAAAAGATGGGTCCTCACAGTTTGTTCCTACAAATATGGCTGTGAATTTCGTACAACACAACAGAGGTATGAATTTTCTTTTTCTTGTTATTTTTCATAGATAGGATCACTTTACCAGTCAATGAATGAATAGAAAAAATTTAATATATAATTACCACTTTCAAGGAAAAAAATGCTATTTTAATTAAATTTATATAAAATTTAAATTTAAAAATAATTGCAATTTATTATTTTGAGGTCTAATTATTTTAATATTTTTCTTGAAGTTATTTACTGGTAATTGTTCCGCAACTGGTGCAGTGATCCTATGTATACATGAAATACATATGATATAGTATTCCTAACTAATAAAAAATTTATTAACTATATTAACATTTACTATCTTTCTTATCACATTCTTTGTTTCTATACATTTACCTTCTTCATGTTAAATATAAAATTGTGAATGAAATTTATTGTAATTTTAGTCAACATAGAAGACTCAGATTTTCAAAAGTTGCAGCAGGAATCTGGCAACAAGAAAGAAATACACTACCAAAGAAGACATTCGAGAAAAACGAAAAGATAATGGAGAGAAGGTGACGGACGATTACCATTATGAGATATTTAAAGAGTAATTCAGACGATTTTGAATTAGGCTTGTATAATTAATTATATTATTATACTTTTTGAATTTATATAAGTGAATATTGATGATTTCTTATCTTAAATGTTTTTTTAATTGTAATTTAAATGTAAGAATCACGAAACAATAAAAAAAGAATCAAGGAACAATACAATATTACGATAATTTTATTTCTATTCGCATGTATCATCCATTGTTAGGCATCCATTAAGTATATGCATTCTGGTAAGCTTTGCTTTGTAACTTTTAACAATAGTCTTATTATCTCTTATTATAGTATATATAAGTCTATGGTCTTGCTTGTTTGCTTATTGTCATTTTTGATTGTAAATATTCAAATTTTTTTAAATGTGAATAGATATAAAGAAGAAAACAATGAAAAATTTGACTTACAATAGCTTAGCAAAACAAAAATTATCCTATTTTACTATTTTAGGTAAATAACTTTTATATGAATAAGTGGATCTAAAAAAACTTTTATACGTTCATTAGTTTTATTAATGTAGTAAAAAATTGTATTTAATGAGGTTCATACACAACTCTCTAGTCAAGTTAAATAAAATTTTTTATTAATTCTGAATTGAAACTTTTATATTATAGTAATTAAGATTTATTTCTGTATGGTTTACAATTTTTATAATAAATAGGTATATATTTTATTACAGATGGCTATAGTAATATACTTTTCTAATCAAATAGAAAATAAAAGGAATTTAATTTTTAAAATATTTGATAAATTTGACTTTCCATTGACATTAGGTAAAGACTTCGTGGGAGTAGTATAGTATAAAAAAAAATGGGTATAGGAAACAGACGCAAGTTAAACGAGAAATTTTTGAGGAGTGGTTTTGGCTGAGCAACAGGAATCAGGAATGTCAGACGAATTACATTGTTAACAGTAACTTAGTCAGACATCTTACATAATATGCATGATATGCATAATATGCATCTCTCATAATTTGCACTTTTATTTATTTTTTAACTTTGTTCTGTCGATTAATCAATTTGTTTTTTTTTGTCAACTTTTTTTTCATGTGGCTAAGGGGAGAGGCAACGTAGCCACAATGTCTCGGCCAATAAGTAGCACACAGGACGTGACAAAGATAATTTGTCTTGTCTTTAAGTTTGAATTTTTGCTTTTATAGAGCTTGTATTTCTACGAGATTGTATTTCTAGCTTGCATTTCTACCCTTTGGCCCAAACGGGGTTGTGGTACGGGCGCACACCACAGATCGATTTTATTGATAGTGTCGAAAAGTGGATGTGATACGTAGTTCTACAACTTCTACATCCACGTTGGCGCTGTTGCTGTATCCAACAGTAATTTGTAAATAAGTAGATATTTTGCTTCACGTGGTTTCTAACCTAAATCTGTTACGGGCTCAAGAACTTTTTTCATTGATGTTAACATTTATATTTGCATATGTGTCGGTAACGCAGAATAACTCATATAAATTTGAGTAAGTGTTTCGCAATTGGAATGGCTCAGCGATTAAGTAATAAAGCAAAGTTTAAATCATTTTTGACCGTGACGAGTAGCGCTGTCGCTCTGTTTGGTGGCATTTCTGTCTATCAGGGCAATGAAAGATTTTACAGGGACGTTGCTATACCTCTCGTGCAACTGATAGATCCAGAAATCGCCCACAAACTCGCAGTGAAGGTCTTGAAATATGGTCTCGTGCCGAAACAGAAAAAGGAAGATCCCAGCTTACTCCAGACCACTGTGTTCGGTTTGCACTTTAAAAATCCAATAGGCATGGCTGCAGGATTTGATAAACAAGGAGAGGCCGTGGAAGGATTGCACAAGATTGGTTTCAGTTTTGTAGAGATAGGTAAAAAGTCTATGCGCGACAATAGAAAGAGAGATTCCTATAATGTTCGATATAACAAGACAATAATTTTAAATTGTTCTCTTATAGGATCTGTAACGCCTAAACCTCAACCAGGCAATCCAAAACCCAGAGTTTTTAGGTTGCCGGAAGATAATGCAGTTGTAAATAGATATGGATTTAATAGCGATGGTCATGATATCGTATGGGAGCGCCTTAAGAGGTTAAAAGAGAATAAAAATTTTAACGGTATTGTTGGAGTCAATTTAGGAAGGAACAAGGAAACAAAAGACACTGTTCAAGATTACATCGATGGTATAAAGAAATTCGTTGATGTAGCGGATTACTTTGTAATTAATGTATCTAGTCCTAATACTCCAGGTTTAAGATCGTTGCAAAACAAGAAGAATTTGCAAGAGTTATTGAACAGAGTAAATGCAGCGAGAGATTTGTTAGGTAGCAAACAGCCGCTGTTTTTAAAATTGGCTCCTGATCTGTCGGATTCTGAGCGACAAGATGTGGCAGATGTAATTTTAGGTCAGAAATCCAGAGTTGACGGTTTAGTCTTGTGTAATACCACGATTACGCGACCAAACTTGACTAATCCGAACAAGGAGGAAAGTGGTGGTCTCAGTGGTGCACCTCTTACAGATATTTCTACAGCTATGATATCCGATATGTATAGACGAACGCGCGGCAGCATCCCAATTATCGGTGTAGGCGGTGTTTTCTCTGGGACAGATGCTTACACTAAAATCAGAGCTGGTGCTTCGCTGGTGCAACTTTATACCTCGTATATATACAATGGGCCGCCAATAGTTGGCAAGATCAAAAGGGAATTATGTGAAGTACTTGAAACCAATGGATTTTCTTCTGTGACCGATGCAATAGGCAAAGACGTTAAGAGTAAATAGATATTTTAATACTGATATGTTCATACGCACAATTTTGCATATACACATTATTCAATGCAATTTGTACAAAATTTATTATAGAGAAATAATACTTTATTGTTATTGTTTTTACTGTTATAATTGAATAAGAGTTTTTGTTATGTTTATATTGAATGTATATTTATTTCCGATTCATTTTCAACTTAATATCATAAGTATACTAGGTGTTATTGTCAATATATGACGCAAATTGATTAATTAAAATATTACATGGCAGTATTTCCTGTAAATACAATTCATTATGTAATTTGCAAGTCTGTCGTTGTGTCAGTATTTATGTAAAATGAAATTTTCGCGCGTACGACCGCGTAAACATTGTCTAGTTGTTGCGTCAGCTGTTATATTAATCTTATACTAGTTACGCGTGCTTTTTTTCGATCAAAATAAAATTCCTACAACTATCACTATGCAGATAATTGCATACTCCAGTAAAATACACAAAGAATTTCCAGAAGTCTTTATGCAAGCACTTATTATAAATTTGCAAGATAATTATGACGATTGCTTTTTCATCTATGAAGAAAACAAGATACAAATTATCTATGCAAATCATTAAACCGGTTTCCGACAATTAATTTTTATATGTGATATATCGTTTTAAACTGTTCGTTGCTATTGATTTATGGCTTTACAAAAATCATCTCTAACCGGATTTATTTTAGCAATCGCGCCACTAACTATTCTATCGAACAATATTCAATAATTATCTAACACCCTACTATGCATATTATGATATATAGGGATACCTGTAAGTTAAATGAGCCTACTTAACTTATGTCTTTAATTCTATCAAATATACAGTTTCTAAACACAATTTTAAATAGCGTATTAAACAGAGTATTATAGAGTTTTGAAAATATACAATAAACAAAGTGATTTTTATTTAGGCCTAAGGACCCATTTAATTCGCGCGCGATTTCTGCGATTTAAAATTTTCCCGGGTTGTGCATGCGTAACGCCGACGGCCACCGCCCGATGGCGCCGTCGGTGCGCGTGCGTTCCAAAGCCGCTCCGATCTACCTGCTGATTCCTTCCTGCTCCTTCACGCAACACACCGTCGCGATCGGAACAGTCAGCTGTTGTATCACAGTGAACATCCTTAACCAACAAACTGCGCGGAATATTTGGGCAGCCCTGCAGCTATCGACTCTCCGCGACGTATCGCGTTTCGTCGACAGCAACCGGCCTACGACGCTCGACGGCACGGCGGCGGGCGGAGGTACGTTTTCCTCGCGCGACGGCGAGAACACGCGTCGTCCGTTGTGGTCGTGGGAGAGACGCGAGTCACGGTCTCTCGTCACACTCGTACCTGCATCAGCGGGTGCCCGTCGTTTGCGGGGCGTACGAAGTACTCGCGAGCAGGATTTTCCTTGGCCGCGCCTTATCTCCTAGAAACATCTCTCTCGCTCTCTCTCTCTCTCTCTCTCTCTCTCTCTCTCTTTCTCTCTCTTTCTCTCTGTCTCTCGCGGCCAAGAGAAGGAAAAAAAAGGGCCACGAGAGTGCATCGCATCAGTCGCTCCGTGGCGCTCATCTGACGCACGTTGACGATGTGACACGCAATCCGTCGGATAAACAAAGTCGTCGGAAAGAGTGCGAGTCTCGCCGCACTTTTTCCACCGCGCACATACGTCGCCACGCACCTACCTACGTCTCGGCGATCAGATCGTGTACGATACGCGAGATACCGGGGACGGTCCGTGTATGGATGGTTTCTCATCATCTTTCGGTGACGAGTCTCGGTCCCGCGACCGACGATGCCATGGACGTTTAAATCGTCTCGGTGTGGAGACGCCTGAGCGAGCTGCGTCGTGGCTAATTTCGATACGATCTCGCGCGGCTGTCAAGTTTTATTGCCGTGAATCGTCGGAGCAGCGAGTTTATCCGAATTAGCGTTTGCCTTTATCGATCCGACGGGGATTGGTCTTGAACGAATTTCGACACGTGCGAGTATCTCGATGTGTAAAGCTGACTTAATTTTATCAATATTGAATGGAATAGTGACTTTGTTCAGACAAGAATATGCAAGGATGACGTCATCGTCGTTGTTGGGGGACAACTTTCCCTTTTTGTGAGATCTTATCTGTATTTTACATTAATATGCATATTTCTAGTGTTATTTATATCATAGTATTCATGTTATTTCACTTGTTTTTCATATTAAGAACCTAAAAAATATTTTCGCACACAAATGCATTAATTGATTTAATTGGATTTAATGGTCTTATTTTTCAACAAGCAGAGCTTGCTTTAATAGACGTTCCACCTGGCTACCGTCATTCAATTGTGAGAGATCTTTTATATTTATATTTGTATTATTATTGTGTCAATATTTATTTGATATATCGCTTGCGTTTTATATTAATTAAGTGTTATAACTTAAAACATTTTGAATTGTGAATACATAAATGGATTTTAATTGGATTTGATAATCTTGTTTTTCAACAAGCAGACCTTGCTACCTTGCTCTGACAGACGTTCGTTTTTGCTGCCAAATGTCATTCGATTGCGAAATCTTATCTGTATGTTTTATACTGCTATTTATATGATTTATATTCATAAATCATTACATTGATTTTATATCCTGTGTTTCATTCAAAACTTAATTTTGTTTGTCTAATGTTAAAATTCAGAAGATTTATTCAGAAGATAACTGGAATTATGAATACATAAGTTATGATACATAAATGTAATTATATTTAATGATTATGTTTTTCAAAGATGTTCCCAAGCAGATTTTGCTTCAATAGCCGTTCGATTTTGCTGACGAGCGTCATTCGATCGTGTAACGTAACACGGTAATAAGAAAAACATTCGTGCTTAAGTAAGACAATATGCGCTTGGTATCAGCTAGGTCGACTTAAAAGATGACGCTACAATCTGTGGAAAAAAAAAAAGTGCTTTGTGCATTGGAAAAAAAAGAGAAAGATACGATCTCTCCTTTGCGAACTGAGAGCGTGTCGAAATTTCGTGCATATTGCATGACTTTTAAGTATTGCAACACGCCGGATAATTCATGCGTCCCATAGAGACTGCGGTGAAATCGTCGATGACCATCGCATTTATGCGATTCGACTTTATATCGTTCCTTTCTCGGAGAAAGCGGGAGATTCGTTTTAACGAAAACTTGTTAAAAATACAGATGATCGCGCAATGATGTATCGCACGATATCGTAGCGGGAATTAAAAAAAAAATTTGTCTTGGTGGTTCCTTCGAAGTTGCAAAATTGTGAGATCAGCTAGTGAATAAATTTGTCGGAATGAGACTGTGTATTCTCTCTGATCACATTTTTACTTCAGCGTTATATATCCGAAATTTACATAAGAAACGGCAGTGTTGCATTATTTTCGTATTAAATATGCATTTTCATTGAGAAATAAAAAAATGATTTCTTAAAATTTTTTTTTCTCTGTGAAGGTAATTTTAAGTAGCATGACAATTCGCGTAATTTATTCGTGCATATACTTGCTCGAGTTTATTGTACCTGCGGTCGACTTGGTTTTATTTTCGTAACACCTTGATGTGGACCTAAGTATAACGCGGGTTGAATGTACATAATTCTCCAACATTCTCTCGATGGAGAACTTAATGAAATGATATTCATTAAGTTCTCAATTATCTTTGTAATATGAATCACTTAGCGATGAATAAGCGAGATCACTGGTATTGTCATGGTCACGCATGCAATCCAAAGTTTGTTATAGCTATTCATGCTGATTAATAAGTCAAATATTACATATATCACGTATTATGTATAGCTCTATTTATATAATACATATAAAAGGAGAAAAAAAACTTTAATTATTGCAACATCTCAATAAAGTTCTGTTTGAACAGCTACACAAGTTTGTCGGAAACTTCGTATAAATTTTAATCGATACACGATTTTGTGCATTTTTATCAGAAATGTCATTTTTACAAGTTAATATAACAATGCATCTACAAATATTTTATTAATAACTTTCACGTTAATTAAAATTGTAAGATATCCTAATTAATTGCAATTGTTTGTTTTGATTACAGAACGTGTCACGCTAAACGTACGAGGCGAAGCATGATTCTTTAGCAACTTATAACTTTCCCAACACTTCTCTCAGAATGTTCAAAGAAAGTGAAAATGGCGTGGGTGGGTGCAATGGTGCACCACCGCGTCCTCGGAGACTATTTCCCCGATTTTCCCTGCGAAGATTATTGTATTCCAGTCCACTTATTGGTCGTCGCATTGCAAGAACGCCTAGTTCAAATAACAGAAATTCAAAAGGTAACTTTTAAATTTAGTTGTGATATATATAATAATAAGCGAAAGCATAATTCTTCAAAATGGAAAACTTTTTGCAGCCAAAGATCAAGTAAGCGGTAGAGCGACGGATGTCGAGAAAGGAGAGGCTAGAGTAAGCAACGGCTCGAGCCATTTCCAATTTCACAACATAGACTTGCAGCGTGCTTCCAGCAAAGGTTCTGTGCTTTCTTCTGCAGGAAAGGTATACTTAAAACGAGATAATATTTATATCGCAAAAGACCAAGTAAAAGAAGCTTTCCTAAGCCATCATTGTTAAATCTCTCTTATGTTTGTTATTTCAGAGTAATGAGAATGGATTGATGGAATGCCCATTATGTTTGGCCGAACTGCCAGTAGAATTCTTTCCTATTATTCAGTCTTGCCATCATCGCAGTTGCTACGATTGTTTTCAACAATACCTGAAAGTAGAAATTTCTGAATCTAGAGTTAATATCGCTTGCCCAGAGTGTTCAGAACCATTACATCCAAACGGTAAATATATTACAAGTATATACATCAATTATGTAATAAGTGAAACAAAGACCGATAAAAACTGTCAAACATAAAGATGAAAGTCACTCATATCGAGCAACAGCAAATCTTGTCTAAAAATAATTTATATAAATTTTTATTATCTCCAATTCACATAAACTGCACGCTGATATTTTCTCGTTTTTAAAATACAATTCCTATGTGAAGCTGGAACGCGTGGATTCACAGATAATCAATTTAATAATATTGACGCTTTGATGCATCTGTAAGATCCCCCTTCCAAAAATTTTAAAGAATTTAATTATGCACAGTTCATGTGAATTGGAGATGATAATTCATACAAATTATAGGCATTAAGATTTGCTGCCCTCTGATATGTAAAGACGATTTATTTTTGCTTAATAATTATAACATTTTGATATATATTATTTTTTTATAAGATTTCCGAGTTAGTATTACTTACAATTTTCTGCATTACATTTTTCCAGATATTCGAATGATTCTAAATGATCAAACACAGTTAGAAAAATACGAAGATTTTATGGTTCGAAGAGTACTCGCTGTAGAACCTGATGCAAGATGGTGCCCTGCTCCGGATTGTAGTTTTGCTGTAATTGCTAGTGGTTGCGCTTCGTGTCCAAAATTACGTTGCGAACGCCCAGGTTGCGACTCGTACTTTTGCTATCATTGTAAAGCGCGGTGGCATCCTAATCAAACATGCGATGCTGCCAGAGCGCAACGTTCTCAATATTACGAACGCAGCTCCTCTTTAAGTTTCAGTCAAACTGACTCTCAACATAGTAAGTGTGTTATGAACTAATTAGTTATTTATTCTAACATGAAATTATATTTATATTTATAATCTGTGATATGTGTGTGTTTATAGGAGACGACATAAAACCATGCCCTAGATGTCAAGTTTTGATTGTCAAAATGGACGATGGAAGTTGTAATCATATGACTTGTGCAGTTTGCGGTGCTGAATTTTGTTGGCTTTGTATGAAAGAGATTAGTGATCTTCATTATCTTAGGTATGTTGAAAAGTATTCTAAATAAAACTATGTATGCATATATTTAAACAAGTACACCTAACATTATTTTATCTATTTTATTTATAGTCCTTCTGGCTGCACCTTTTGGGGGAAAAAGCCGTGGTCCAGAAAGAAAAAGATTCTTTGGCAACTTGGAACTTTAGTGGGAGCACCAATTGGAATTGGTCTCGTCGCTGGTATAGCATTTCCAGCCATGATTATAGGTTGGTAAAATTATATAATACGAATTACATTGTGTATAATATAAAAATAAATAGCATTGAAATTACACTTGAGAAAAAAATTTAATTATAAACATTATATACTTTGTGTTTAGGTATACCGGTATGGGTAGGACAGAAATTGTATACGAGATACGAAAAGGCCAACAAACACAAGAGAAATGCTTTTATCGCAGGAGGAGTCACTGCATCGGTAAGTTTATTAAATATTTTTTATAATTATTAAAGTGTGTCATTTTCAATTTATTTCAATGTGTGCGTGCATGACACTATCATATCGATAGTTGTGTCTAAATTTTCATGACTGAGCGTTATTTATTCTAAACGTTTTGCTAATATTATTTCCGCGTTGAGAATAAATAATTGATCGTGTGAATTCTCTGTGTTTGACGATTGAAAGAAAAAAAATAATAACGTGTGTCTGTATGAATTGCAATAGGAACTTTGTTTGCTATTCGTGATAACATCGAAGTATATTTTATCCATATTGTTTATACAGAGAAAATGGATAGTACAATAATTGTATATAGCGTATATAACAAAACAGCGCGTTCGCTGGAATAATTGTCGGAAGAAGTTTATTTATCACGGGACGTATTCGGGCAAATGGAATGTATAATTGTTTTATGTTTCATGTATATCTCGAAAATACTCTATAACTTTGATATATGTCCTATATCATTAACCACGGATCTAGTTGATCCGTCTTAGTAATTGTATCACAACTACTTGCCTAGATCTTTAACGACTTGGCACAGCACATTAAAGTTCATTAGCAATTTGCATTCGAACACAAAACCGAATTGATACAACCACATTGGAGAGAAGTGTCTGGTTAAGAAATCGATATTTTTATTACGCAGCTTCTCCTGAAAAATTCGCTTTCGATTTTATCGTACTTTTGAGACTTTCATCAAATTGCAAGCGAATCTTGCATAAATAGTCATTAAAATACTGTAGCTTTTAAGGAGTATAATAGCCGATAGTTTGTCAAAGCTTACATTAATAATATAACTGAGACATCTATCGTATCCTTTAAGCATATCGATCTTTGACCCATTTTGTCCCGTTCGTCTTAGTATCTCGTTACAAGGAGACGACATCGTACGAATAGCGCAAGTTTATATTCTTCCACTATATTCTTCCGACGTGAGTCGTGCTTCTTGTAGCTATCTTCTTCTGTGCCAACATTCATATTTTTGCTGGCTTTAAGCCTCCTTTGAATTGGGAACACAAAAGATTGCATCTTTAAACTACAAACGGGCTATTGCTTCTCTTATGAAACTCTTCGCTTAGAGTCACAGTCCCCGACAGAAATGTTAATTCTTCGATGCGTACGCTAGCCGTGGTAGCGATGATTAAGAATTATTAGTCTCGTTTGTCGCGACGACGGCTTCGTCCGTTAGTACGCCGTCATTATATAAATCCTCAAGGACGTCGATCAGTCGTTGCTCCGTGAGAGGATCACCGAGTGCAACGTCCACCGATCCGATACAAAGTAAAAGCGCCAGCAGCTGGGATCTTCTGTAGTCCTTGTTCAAATCCTCTCTGGTGTAACCTAAATCTTTGGGGATATTTAGGCCGAGATGCGAGCATGTCCAGTTCAGCGTGTTCCAATACGTATTCAGAAGCGTATCAGTGTGCTTGCGCCGTAACTCTGTGGGCACTGAACTCACCAACAACAATGCGACATCGTTCGTCGGCCGACTGTAAGTGACCATCTGCCAATCGAGAATCGTGCAGTCCGTAGTTTTACTATTATTTTTGAAAAGTAGATTATTGCTCCAAAAGTCGGTGTGCGTTATCAATGCTAGCGGACTTTCTGGAGCAAGAAGAGCCGAAATAATATCTTTGGTGCGAGGTCGCAAAATTAGCAGAGCCTCGAGGACCGCCTCCAGTCCTGGTCTACTCTCAAGAAAATGCGCCAATTGTGGTAAACCACGCTCCACTAGCTGCTGGTACGAATCTGTTGCTTTCGCTGTTTGGAATAGGAATGGATAACGCTCGGGGAGGGATTGTTTGTCCACGACCTTCATCGACAGGGAGTGGGCGTGTACGCAGGCGATGGCACTTAACGCTGCTGTCGCTTGACTAAACGTTAATCCTTCCGAGAACTTGACGCTCTCGTAACCTATGACGCTCAAGTCTTCCAATACCAGCATCGATTCCGGCGGTATCGGGCTGTCGTCAGTTCCGCCGGCAGGACTATAATGAGCATGATAGCATGTTGGAATTGGCAATATAATTTTTTCCTCTGACGTCGCCAGCTGCCTTTTATTGAATTCTTTCAAGTCTGGCATCACCTGATCCATATAAACCGTGTTATGAATTCGTCGAACAGAAAAGATATTCAAATTTAATTTTTGACTCATATCACCTTACCCGTGTATAAAACTTAATCTCTCGGAGATCAAATTGGCCTTCTGTAACGAAAAACCGGCTAAACGGATCCTTGGGAAGTTGCTTTATGATAAGGTCCACTCTGCATCTATCGGTTGGCTTATTCGTCGTAAATGCTGCTAAATACTTTGTCATAACGCTGGTGATAGCGCTCAGCACGCTCTCGCTTGTCGCGCATCCGGGGCTCACCTTAAACTCCAGAACTTCGACCTAAATAAATCACTCAATGAGTCAGACGTTAACGCGTTATTCAATTAGTACGTTTATCTACACAAGATTAAATATCTTATTATATTTCATTTGTTTACACGACTAACCGCTTTCCCGTTGTGGTGCTTTGACAATATGTTCTCGAGCCATTCCTTCCGGACCTCCCAGTCCGAGACAACTTGCTCCTCCCCGCAGGAAGTGTCGGTCTCGTCGTCCAAATCGGACATGACTCCTTCTGGCTCGTCCCTCGACAGCTCCCCTTGTGTTTCTTTGCCAATATTCCGCCGAAGCGTTTCGGCGATGTGTATTCCTCGATGTGGATTCTCCCGTCACTCTCGACGCACGAACTGCCTGGCCTCGGTCAGTGGTTAACAAGGCATGTGCTCCGCCGAATGATGATGCCGCCCCACCGGGATATGCGGCGGACAATATATCACGCGTTTAAATTACCGCACGTACACACGCGCTAGTTTATTAACGGGGCGCGTCCGTGTGCTCGCCACCGTGAAATCACCGTCGTTGAATGAGCCCACCTCGTTACGTGCCGCTGCCTCTTCCCGTCGGGCCACCGCCGATTCTGCGCCGATTCGGAGCGGACTATATAGTTCGAGACTCCACGGTATGAGTGGAGAGACCGACTGTCTTTTTAATCGACACGCCCTCGGAGCAGCGACCGACCGACTGGAGTCTTCTTCCTCGACCTAGGCGCACCGAGAACGCGTTACCCTTAATTACCACGGCGCGACCTCAAGTGTACTGACCAACACGACGCATGTCCCATTGTCGTCCACCTTGGGCTTGGTGCTCGGCGCCGCCGACGCAGGGTGGGACGAGGAAGAGACACCGTGGCTTGTAGGCGCATGCCTACTCTCGATCAATATTCTTCCTTCTGCTCCTCCCGGATCTCCTCCCCACCCCCACCTACTCGTGCACGCGTTCAGGTTTCTTCTGTCTTCGACCGTATACTCGCCAATTCTGCTCCCAGAAAATCTGAAAATCGGAGCTCGGCTGATGCATCTCCGACGATGAGTTTTATACTCCTGCCTTGCGCTTTGTAACTGAAATTAGGATACTGAGTTAATAGAGCGAGAAAATAATCTTTTGTTCTTCTATTGGAATAAAAATGCCGCTGCGCAAGTGCGAGCGCAATCATTATCGTGAATTGGGACTCAAAAAGATTCTATAGATATTGTTCAAATAGTTCAAAGTTAAAAAAAAAATTAACATCACAGTTTCATACAGTTCAGACATCATATAATTCGAATTTAGGGATCTTCTTTTAGCTCTATAATACTAGTTAAAAGTTATCGAAATTTAAAAACTACAGGCTTTTTAGATTTATTATTTTTTTCCTAATCAGTGATAAAAAAATGTTAGTCATGAATATTTGAATTTTGATTCTGAAATCAGCTGTAAAAAAATAATGAAAAATTTGGCTTATAATAGTTTATGAAACAAATACTGTTTTGCTGCAGTTTTATGTAAATAACTTTTAAGAGAGTCAGTAAATCTAAATAAACTTTTGCAGGCATATTTATTAATATATGTAAAAAATTTGATTTAATTTCTAGTGCTACATTCTCATCCAATTTTCAAATAAGTGCTGCAAAATGCGAAAAGTCTTTTCTTTTCTACATTAATATGATAAAAAATTTAGGTTTGAATTTTCGGATTTGAAATGATCTGAAGTTTAAATATTTCAAACATATTTTTAGTTTGAAAAATTCGAATTATTAAATTGAAATTTGAACCGCTTAAATTACCCAACCTACTAAACCACGTGATATTTCTGCTATAAGAATGCTGTAAGAATGAAGATTATAGAATATGCTTCGTATATTTGGTAAAATGAAGAATGCAACACATTTATTGTTTCTCTCTCTCTCTCTCTCTCTCTCTCTCTCTCTCTCTCTCTCTCTCTCTCTATATATATATATATATATATATATATATATATATATATATATATATATAAAGGGAAAGACGTATCCACGAGTATAAAGATCTATGCCTCCAACTCGCCCTTGCTACGCTGATTGCGAACTGGTACGATATGCCGCATTCTGTTTTCCTTCAAAATTACGGGCCAAGAGAAACATAAGCGGAGTCGTTCCGCACTCATAGAAATGTAGCACGCTGATAAACGTACTATAAGAATGTAAAATTCTGACTTGAAAAACGAGCTCAAAGTTAATTTAGATATCATTCTGGATAAGATAAAATATTATATCGGTTATCGCTTTGAGATATGAGTAAAGTAAAATATATCAATGCTGTGTTATATCAATATAGAAATGCTTGATTTAAACCGTTTATCGACAACATGATTTACTCGGCTGTGACGAGCGACGTGAGCATTAAATATTCATCATCGGAGTTTCTTATAACTCCATGTAACTCCGTCGTGGCCTTCGATGTGTATCTAAAACTGCTCCTATTTATAATACTTAACAAGTATCGCAGGTAAATTATTTAAAGCAAGGAATAACAAAAGACGCCGACAACATTATCTCTCCGGCGCCACACTTTGTTGTCCTGGCAAGCGTTATGGTGGATGATGGTCTTTTTTTTTAGCAAAGGCGTTTATTAATTTACCGTTATGATTCCTATAGGTCTTGGTGTCGCCGGTGTTGGCAGGACTAGCTGTGGGTATCGGCGTACCCATTTTGCTGTTCTACGTCTACGGCGTGGTCCCGGTATCCCTCTGCCGAAGCGGAGGCTGCGGCGTCTCTACGAGCGGTACCGGAGTGCGATTTGAATTCGATGACGAAAACGAGCTGATGGGGGCTCTGGGTGTTCGCAACGGCGGAGGTAAATACGAGGCCATTTGTTGTGCTACGTACACACACGTTCCGCTCGATTAAATCAATCTTACCCACGTGTGTGTCACGCAGCTATTCATACCCTATATCGAGGACACGTATCGCGATCGAAACCCTATTACAAGACTGTCATGTTACAGATGCGGCATCAATAGACGTCGCGAGTCATCGCGGTGGCAATCCATCGATAGGGGAGGCCTCCCTTTCACTGGGTAGTGGCAGCCAGTTGGAGAAATTGGGCCGGGAAAATGATCGTGAAAGCGTCAGCAACGTGGCTCTCGCTGGCACCAGCCTCGCTAGTCTAGCCTCCAGCGTGCTTCCCGGCGGTCAAAGGTAATTACTCTTGTTCGTTAGACAGGATAATGCATTTGTCACTGATATATCCAATTATGTGCCTACTACAGGTTGGAAGTCCAGGTTGATGTTACGTCTACTCAACGTTTCAGTTTATGTAGCGAAACGGCTTCCGCGGCTACTAGTCTGTCTGAAAAATCGGTAAACGCTTCTATCGCTTTGGACGATGGCGCAGCTTCTACGAGGGCCTTGGCTGGTTCCGTTCTTAATTTTAAGGTATTTGTTCCGTTCTGATAAATATTAAATAGGAAATATTTATTTTTGAAATTAATTGAGCAAATATTAAAATATCCAAAGAAATGAAAAAATATAAAGATGATTTCTAAATTATTATTTTTATATATTTATGTAGATGGACGGTAGTTCAATTAGTGGTGGTAGGAGCACGGAAGGAGAACAAGCAGTTAGCTCTGCCAACGGTGGCCACAGTGACTCTGCTGGACAAGCTACTTCCTTGAGTTCGTTAGAAGAGATGGCACCTGGTTTAGCAAAACGTATCCGCCGTAAACTCACGTTCGATCGTCAATGCAGCGATTCTAGTAGTTGGACTATGTGCGGAGAGGATGGCGGTTCAGAACGAGTACGATTCGACGATCATGTCAGTGTAATCGAAGCGGATCAAGAGAGGGTAGTAGGCGGCAAGTTGGAAAGCTGCGGAGTAAATAATCGCTCAGCAGGAGGACGAAAGCGAAACAAGGATGCAGAGATAGAAATGGAAGTTCAAAAGATATCTAAGTACGAATCACGCAACTAAGTATTCTAAAAAATAAATAAAAACTTGTGAAATTATTGTAATAATATGTTTGTTTAGGAGTCCAAACGGTGAATTGTCCGCCGAGAGCCCTGTGGACGATACTTCGCGAGAACGCGTTAACGTGGCTACTTTGAGAAATGTATTTTTTCACACTTCAGCGGTATCTACGGATCGCGAGAAACGATTATCTGTTATAGAGGAACCAATGCCAATTGTGTCACTGACTTCTGATAATCGGATCTGCACGCCTTCACATGACGAGAGTCAGAGCCCCATCAGTACGGACAAAAGCTTGAATTGCTAAAAAAATTAAGACTGAATCTATGATCATGAAATGCATGTTTCTCAAAACGTCACAACGTATGTATAGATGCGTATATACATATTGCTGAGTGTGTATATATGTATTAAACTACATGACTATAATTCGTAAGTATAAACGTGAAGATTGTACATACCCACATACGCAACACACAATAATAGTTCAAATGTTACACGTGGGGTGTTAAAAATGTGGTAAAACAATTTTACTGATTGTGTACATTTGCGCTGTGATTATGCATATACTAAAACTCTGTGAATGTTTACACATACATCTACACAAATACACGTACTGGCCTCCAATTCGTTATAAACGATAAAAAAATTATAAAATTTTTCTTGCGTCAATATTTTTTGAGTGAATGTCATTATTAACAGACAAAATAATCCTATTATTTATGTCTACATTACTCTTGATTTTCCGGATCCAGTTTGTAACGAACAGGTGGACAATACACAAGCTAAGAAGAATTTACAAAAATGAAAGTTAATGTCGCGGATTGTCGCTGCATTTTATAAGTCAAATACTGCTCATTATGTCTTTAAGTATTACGCGTTTAATGTAATTAGTCAATATACATATAAGAATATTTGAATATGAATATTTCTCCAAAAATATGTTTCCTGTTGTTATGCGAAAATATATAACACAACAAGTAATTTTATCTCAAATATTCTTGACTTTTTCTTATGTTATGTTATAATGAAGTGGAAAAAATTATTTCCATATACGAAAAATTGTTTTCGTATATGGAAGATATAGTGTGTAATACGTACATACATATATATATAAATAAAAAGATATATATATTATATGTATATTGTATATTATGTATGTATGTATAGAAAAAGGCTATCATAAATTTATTTAAAATATCTTCTGTAATTTTATTTGTTTAATTTAACGAAATAGTAATTTTGGTGTGTATATTATTTTGCATTTGTCAGTTCAGAACTAATTGATCATTGATACCAATATTTGATTAATTAATTTAAAAAACTATATTTACAGATATATGCTTTATATCAATTTCATTTTGTAACTTTTAACCTATAATTCTAAAATAAAATGAAATATACATACAAATTGGTTTTAAAAAAAGTTTTGTTTGAAAGTATTAATCATTTTAATTCAAAGCAATATGTTTTATCCTCTTATAAAACACAACAAATAATAAAATATATTAGTCGATAGTTTTACAAAAAATTATTTTGTATATGCATACCTAAAAAAAAAACGAATTTTGAACTATGACAAACTGCCGCATCTTCTTTATACATATGCGCAAACAGCACTAGTTAAATTTAAGTGAAAATTATACAACATACAAATTCGAAATCATTGATACACTTAGCATAAAAGAAATAACGAATATATTAAATATATGTTTAATATGTTATGTTAATCATTAATTCAAAGTATTAAATAATCAAGTTCTCATTTTTTTAAATTACTTAAAAAGTTAATACAAAATTATAATATTTGAATAAGTACTTTTAATAAATATCTTATATTTAATATTTTATAATTCTTGAATCGAGATATATATATATATAGGATCCTAGATTGTGTTTATGCTTTTATAAATATTATGTATTAACATGTCCAAATAATCATGATTTCAGATTAAATTATTATTTGAATTATTATAAAGTAGTCAAATGCTATTTTTTTGCAAATATGTAATACATATTATATTTCTTTATGTATCAGCATTTGTTACATATTTTTATCATTAAATT
The DNA here is from genome assembly GCF_013373865.1 of Monomorium pharaonis. Lineage (NCBI taxonomy): Eukaryota > Metazoa > Arthropoda > Insecta > Hymenoptera > Formicidae > Monomorium > Monomorium pharaonis. The sequence continues at coordinate 19,405,570 of NC_050467.1, forward strand.
CAGAATTTTTTTTAGTTGAAATAATTGAAACATGTGATGATATATATAATTATAGTAATAACGATAATTACTTAAGATGAAATATCTGTGACTTTCCGAATGCCTATTACACTTTATGATATAAAAACGCAAATATTAATTAGGATTATTACTTAGTATGTTTAGAGTACTGGCATCTACAAATAAATATATAGATCTATATTAATTTAATTTGCCTGTACTTGCCTGTCATTAATATTGTACAGCACAGAAATATCTTTTAAATATGCACTCTTATCATTTTACACATCATTGTAATAAGTGTATATATTTCTCTGGGAAATAAAATAAACTGCTGGAAAAAAAATTAAAACCAACAAGACTGTTTAAAGTTATACAATTTCATTCGTGAACGTCATAATTTAATATTAAAATTTAATACATATACCATTACTTCACTTTACGATTTACATATTACTGTGATAATCTAACCTCTTGAAATTGAGATTGATTTTAAAGTTTAAAACGATATGTTGGGTAATATTTGGTGTTATCTAATTTATTTAGCAATGAACCAGATAATATCAGGTATTATTAAAAATTGTTTAAAAAAGTTTAAGGCGTTTTTATGTATAAAAATTTATTTTTATATTATTATCTACAACGATCGACTTAGAAATAGAGGAGATTTTTTAAATAGTTCATCTACCTTTACTTTGAATAATTCACTTTGTATAGGTTCATTTAATTGGCAGAATGGATTCTTTACAACGTATTCCAAGTAGACCTAAAAAGACAAATATACGATTACATAGATGATACAATTACATACCTATACTTATATTTCTATTATATAACAGATAAATGTGTAATCTCACTTCTCTATATAATTGCTGCAACAATTCTCTAACATTTTGACTCGCATTATCAGTATTCAAGACAAACTTAAGACCTGAAGGTGTTTCAAAATAATGAAGCGTATATTTGCCCGTCTTGTAATATAGAAAGCCCTCCTTAGGATCCAATGGTGAGATTTTATTTACAAACGATTTCATGGAAAACAGCATTCCATACATTAATTTTGCTTCCTATAAATCATGAATAAATTTTTTGTAATTATTAGGAGAATGTCAATTTTATTAATACCATTTTTTTTCTTATCATTTTGAATTATATTTAATTGATTTAATCCTGTATTATCTTTTATATTTATATACATCTTTTTTTCACGGTTTGCTTTGAAAAAATTTTAATGCAATGGTCATAAATAAGAAAATAAGTAGCTCTATTTACCAGAGTTTTTCTTTCTTTTTTTTTATAGTCTGTGTAATTCAAATATATTTAAATTCCAATTTCTTAATTTTATTCAATTCTGTATTATTATTCATTTCTGTGCCGATTTTTCCTCAACTATTCATTGTATTATCCCACAAAAGCATACAATGAGTGCATGCAATGTGTATGTATGTACATGTAATACATTGAATACTCGTATTACATTACGTTTGCTAAGCTAAAATGACTGTGCGAATCAGTCATCTTTGCGAGTATCGTAAACTGTTGACATACCAGATTAGTTTTTCTAATCGACATGCAACTGTCAATAACTACATTACCTCCTCCCTCGTTATCCCCGACTTATTCAATCTGTTCCACTCGGCATAGTACAATAACGTGCCAGTTTTCGAGAAGATGTACAAGTTATGGATTGTCATCGCGCTGGCACGTCGTTTTCCTTTCGTTTCACACTGTCGACGCCGACTAGTCGTTCCACTTTGCAATCGTTGTTTTCACGTTCCGTCGACGACAACGACGTTCTGCACAGCTTGACAGCTGTGCGACGACTCTATGCCTATGCGTCATCTGATATCAAAAGAATCGAACTTCGTACACAAGAAACTCGTCGGTAATACTGGGTTATGCATTTATCTAGTTGCACTAAAACAGATAACATTGTCCAGATGTTAATAAAATATTGAACAAAAAAAATATCTCTATATTGTAAGATTCGCAATTCTTCTTAAAGAGCTTTATTTATTATTTATTATTCTTCTTAAAGAGCTTTCACTAACTTTCAGTACTTAAAAGAATGGATCAAAATTACCATTGCAGTCAGTTTTTTTTTTACAGAGCTCTCAATAAGGGCTTGATTTTTCCTAGCTGATTCAATACACATGAGTAATTCCTAGCTCATCTATTTTCAAGAGCACTCTTTTATAGGGCTCGATAAGGGGTTGATTTTTCTTAGCTGATTCAATATACATAAGTAATTCCTAGCTCATCTATTTTCAAGAGTAAGTATAATTGCTTAGAAAGTTCTGGTTTTTCCTAGGTGATTCAACATACATAAGTAATTCCTTAAAGTATGTACTTATCAAATAGTTTTCAGAGTAAGTGTAATCTTATCTAGGAAATGTAGACGCTGGCTACAATATGAAAAATATATACTAATTTTTCACAATCTTCAATTAAAATATTGGTTATAGTGTTTTAGTTTGTACTTGTGTATGTACATTTTGCGAAGAATAACCCCTAGTCTACAATAAAGGATTTGAGCTTTAAGCCATAAGAAACTGACCCTCACAGTAGTTTTTTTATTAAGAATACTCAGTTGCGATTGGTCAATTTCTTATGGTTTAAAGCTTACATCTTCATTAGTAGACAAGGCCTAATTGTTTTATATAAGATTTACATGTAAATCCATATGTGTTCATATTTTCTTATAATCTGTACACAATTTTTGCATAGTTTCCACATTTTTTATAATATAACTTTACATCAAAGTATATGAAAAAGAAATTTTAATTTATCATAAATAATTCATAAATTATATTCAACGTTATATATATAGAATAATGCACATATTGCTTCTATGGCAACTAAAGAAATTAATAACATAGACATTTTCATATCTTTCAAAATTGATTTTCGTTGATGTTCACTTTTTGTCACATGTCAAAGAACACTTTGTCACTAAATCAATAAATCAAAACGAAATAAATCACTCAAAAATGTAAACCAAAACTATACAAATGTTCCTGTCGAATGTATTACCTATTCCAGATCGTAAATGGCATACCTGCGCGAAGTCCTCATTTTCGAAAAATTAAATTTCATCTCAGAGAAAAATCGACATGTCTTTCTATGATGAAATTGATGGTAAGAGACGATGTTCTAGCACCGGTTGCTGTGGTTAGTATACAAAATAAATAACCAGTATTTAAGGAAACTGATAGCGATTTTATAGAAATCAGAACTACAGATTAAAAACTTCCCCCCTTTCTTTCTCTCTCTTTTTCTCTCTTGAAAGAAATTAATTTTATAATAAAATAAAATATATTCCTTTTTGTAACAACAAAATACCGAAGTACTAAAATCATCGAAGGAGTTTAATGATTTTCCTTCCATTTTAAATCTTTTCTAATGCGTAACTTGTATTCCACACGGCATAGAACATTTCAGCCATATTGCAGAAATGTGACAAATATTGCTGCTAACATTGTTGAAATATTCCGTGCTGCACGAGATGTATCCCAAGAATGCTGATAGCTTTAGCCTGCAATGTTTTGACGCAGGAAGCAATTGTGCATCGGACAGAAGAGGCTGTGAGGCGCTCATATCTTCGTGTAATTGCCAAAGTAATGTAGGATGCCTGGATCGGTGCGATGGTGCCTGCGGCGGTTTGCAACACACCGGAACTGCCGAGACAGGCGCGTGTCCCGGACCGTGTCAGTGCGCCGAGGAGAAGCTCTGGAACAGTAACGTGCCACCTAAACCGAATTGCCAATGGTTGAATAACTTCGCCGAGCTGCGCCGTCAATGGAGCGACCACGGTCGCCAGCAGACGTACAAGTGCCGTGGCTGCGGCCGTCGACCGTGGTAGGGAAATAACGGTGGTCGGGCAATATCGATGTCTCGCGTGAGGGGGCACGAGGGAGAAACTGATGTCGCGCTGCGTGTGATACGGATGGAAAAGGGGAAAAAAAAACATTCTATATCAGTCTAAAACATTTGCTCGCTTCTCTCGCTTCCAAATAACAATGACTTACTCTCCTCCGCTCCGTTTCGACATTCTATATTGAAACACGTTGTAAAATTCAACAGCTCTCGCTGTTTTCCACATGGCGTGTGCGTAAGAAAAATGTCGCCCGTGCGCGACATCCGCAATGTATTAGGGTAAACTTATTGATCTGGTCGCGCGGAGGAAATTGGAGTTAGCGCTCATCTCTGTGTTTTCGTGAGAGCACTGTCCATTTGTGGCGTCGTCGCCGTGGCTCTCTTCTTTAATTTTCTTTGCGGCTAGAGGGATTCCGCGAATAAATATGAACGCTAAGAAAATATTCCTTCCCGGGGATATTGAAAGAATTATTGGATTTCCTTATATTTTGCGTCATGTTGCATTTTGTTCGCAGCAGAACTGTCGCTTCGTGTCGCCGACCGTGTCTTTCACCAGCGGCCCTGTGTTCCGGTACCGTTCTACTCACGCCGGACTGTCAGGTACACACCGAGGTGGATTCCTTATTGAGATTCGCTTTAAAACGGTCGAGATTCCTTTTGAGATAGTAAATTTTACATGCAGTTACTGTGAGAGGAAATGGAAGTAAATGCACAAAGAAGAACGCCAGACCTACTTAATCCCGCTGTTCAATTTAAAATTGCTTTCAGAATATTTTCTTTAAAAATATTCTTCCTAATGTTAATAATAACTATAACGTCAATTTTGACAACTTCAACAATGATAATTAACTTTAGCAGCGCACAGTAAATATATTTCAGTGAAATGTCGGAACGTATCCATTAGAAGTCAAACGTAGTCGATATGCGACAACTGACGGAGTAGCGGGGTTAAGCAATAGAGAATGAACAGAAGGGACAATTAATGTTTCTGACATCTCGTGTACATTTTAATTAAATTTGACAGGAAGACTGCAAGGATTTAATTCTGGCGCAGTTAGTTCGCGTACCCGATTTATGTAAATTAGCATAGTATAGCTGGAAGCAGGCGAGCGTTTCAAAGTTTCTTAATTATTCGATAAAACCCGTAAAGTTGGCCAAACTAATTTGTATACAGACTTTAATGGCTTAGTAATTGGAACGTTTAAGATATGTTTAAACGTTTAAAATGCAGCCTAAATTTTAACTTCGATACGCGCACGGCCGCGGCATTCCGTATACATTTTGTCCCCGCCGCGATTTAAGGGATATCAAGGTGTGTTACGTTGCAATTTTCACCAAACGGGCAATATTTTAAGACGACGACTCCGGTTCCGGCGCGATAAGCTGCGCCCCGCTTTGTAACTGTCGCCCAGATTCTTCTTACCTTCAACAGAAATGCTGTGGCAGCCGTCGTTTGGCGGGCGGGGCAAGCAAATCGGAAATAGCACCGGCAGATAAATCGTCATCACCCGAACCCGTGAAACGGGAAGCGGGCGGTGGTTGCCCGCCGCCGAGCTGTAGCTACTCATCGACCCGCTATAATTCTCCCAGCGCGGACGGCTCTACGTCGACCGTCGCTTCGTCTTGCTGCCCTTCGCAATGCAGACACCAGGCTTCGTCGCAACGGGCATCCGACTGCCAGCCCTGCGCCTTGAAATCCATCCTGAAAAAGCGCAGCTGTTGCTGCCAGCGTGACGCGAGTCGCTGCTGCACGTGCCAGCCGATGCCGCGCGGCTGTAACTGCCCGCCGCCGATTCAGGTGGACGCCCGCGCCTCGCGCGAGTGCTCCTGCGAATGTCCGTCCGGCCCGGAATGCACGTGTCCACCTAGCGAACGAAGGTTCCCAAAGGCGACGGTCAAGTGTCCCAACGCGCGCCGCTGTTGCCCGTCTCCTCGATTACCGCCCGGTCCCAAGTGTCATTGTCCACGTTGTCAACCGTGTCCACCCTGCGGTCCATGCACGTCCTCCAACTATCGACAACCTGTTCCACCCAAGGACGTTTCTTGCCGGCCTGGTACACCGTGTCCATTCTGCCCGCCTTGTCGATCGATCGCGACCGCCTCGCCCTGTCGTCCTCCGACACCTTGCGGAAAATTGACCTTCTGCACGGAGCGCAGTGGCCGACCCTTCTCGCCCTGTACAGGTCAGTCTTGGCGTGGGATCATTGGCGATAAGGACTCGGAAAGTAGCATCTATGGTGAACAAAATGATGACGATGAAAGACGAGAGACGATACGCGATAAGAAAGATCGCCATTGCTGTCACGTTGCAGACTGCGCTAGATCCGAACGCGGCATTGACGAGATTCGCGATTTAATATTGAATGAGAGATCCACGCAGTGTTCACCGTCAAAGACGTTTATTAATTTGTCGGAGACCACGAACCCTGCAGAGTCTGTCGATCCCGACTCGCGCAACGCGCTGGGGGAAAGCGACGAGACCGCTTTCAAAAATACGGCGGAGACTTTCGACGGTTGTACCACTGAGAAATCTTCAAAGGATTCGTGGTACACTTCACCTACCCATATTCCGTCCGACAGCGGTACAAAGCCCGATTGTTATGCGCTTCACGGGGAATATCCGCCCGCTGGCGGAAACGTATCCGGGAATCCTGCTTCGGCGAGTCACGTGAAATCATTTAGTCGGGTAAGGGATTTATCGGCGTCGAATAAAACGCCGCTTCGACGTAGCGTTACTTTCCGCGAGACTCCGCTGGCACGTGTCGAAATCGTTGGCGGGTGCTTCAATAGGCATCCCGACAACGACACCGACATGTAGGATCGACAGACGACGCAGAAATCGTGGATTCTTGAGAGAAGATACGACAGATGCTACTAGCTTACCACGGGAAAATCGTGTAAGGCGATTGAACATTTCAAAACTGCCGTCTCCTACGATTCGCGACCGTTCAATCTTCCTCACCGTAGATCGTCTAGAGCTAGAGATGTTAGCATTTTCGTCACTACATAAATCAGAGTCCCTCTCTTCTTTTACATATTGAAATTGTTAGTGACAATAACGAAAGAAACTGTGAATAAAATTCCGAGAGAATATTTATCTGTAAAATATTCCGACAATCAATGCAGAAAAGTGATTAATAATAAGTTTATGTATTTTAAGTAAATTTGAATAATTATATAAATTGTGATGAGAAAAAAATTGCGAATATTTCGTTAAGCTCTTTTCACACAAATCCCTCATTTAAAAGGATATTTTATAAAAATGTGTTAAATATGTATCTTTTAATGCATTTTATGCGAATACGTTTAACGTTTTAATATGTAATATTTTACATTTTACACAGATTAAATATCAATATAAAATTACGAATTTTTTTAGTTATATCTATTTAAATAACGTATATTCGAAAGATTCACAGAATAATATATCCGCATATATGTTTAAAAAGTTTGAGACACTCAGGAAATCTGTTTTGTTAATTTAATTATGTAATACACTAGAGACTGATGTTTACTGTACCTTGTGTTGTGACCAAAGGACCAATGTGACACGTGGTGTGGTGCATCCAGTAGGTATCAGCTGTACGTCGGAGGGAACATCGAGTGTGTACGCGCAAACAAACGAAAAGAAGAGCGCGAGTGCATACTGCAATGTGATATCTAATCTCAGTGGCATCGGCTATTCGACTCTCGTACCGAGTCCGTTGGCGCTAATATCCTTCGTTCTACTGATTCTTGTAGCTGTTACCTGGTCCCCCGGTTCTGCCTTCTACCGTCGTTACTTGTTACGCAAGAGAATCTGCTGGAAATATTTGAGCTTGTAATCACACAAGATATTCCTGGGCTTGCAATTAAACAAAGTAAAAAATTTAAATTTATCAAAATGCATGAGTAGATGAATAGACGAGAAATTGTACACAACTCTGGAAATTTGCAATCGAAGTTATTACTGATCAATAGCCTGTAACTTACGTTTTGTTCCAAATATAAAACTCATGACACAATGGAAATACTCATAAAATGTGAAACAACAATGTATAACGATGAATAAATGATTTATCAACGAATAGTTCGAATTGTGCAGGAGAGAAAATTCATTTTAACAATATAAACATATTTCTTTTATCTTATTGTACGGTGTGTATATTTCTGTGCAACTATTTACATATTTATGAAATACAAATGATTGAATAGTAAATACAATATCGCGAGAGTGCACATGGTATTTATCTTGCGAGAATTTTCTTTTTTAATATATACGATACATACGCTTCAACCTCCCCCATCACATCGGGAGTGACATGGCGAATGACGCTCGCGCTTTCTGTCAGTCGGCGAAATGACGTGCCGGAGAGCGTTTCTGTTTTTAACGGCGTTGGTGTTCTGTGCAACATTTCGACGAGGTGCATCCGCTGTCGCTGGAACCATCGAAAATAAAAGTGTCACTGAGGAAGCGCAACCAGAAGGTTGCATTGAGTGCGGATATTACAGGTACATGCGGTCGCAGATAAAGTTGGACATAATTAAAGAGTGTAGCATAGCAAAGCATACGCAAAAGAGATTCAATATTAAAAATATCTTATTTAAAGTTTTAATTTTCTTATTCATAAATCCATTTTTATTTTTTTTAAATTTATATTTGAAAAATTATATTAGAGTTTTATATATATATATATATATATTAGAAAGAAAAGAAGTGCTTTTCTCAAAATAATTCTGACAAAGTACTATTTTTCTTCCTCAATTGAAACGGAAAAGTAAGCTTTCTAGAATTCTCTTTAAACGTAAAATATTTTCTATGTCGTTCGCTGTACGCGAATAGATGCCCGGAGAATCCTGGAAAGTGCTTGTTGGGCTCGGTACCTGATCCTTGTGGATGCTGCCCGGAGACTGGTTTGTGCGCCCGTCTCCTTGGCGAACCATGCTGGAACGAGAGCATCCCTCTTCTATCTCCAAAGAGCCGTAACGACGGATACTGCGCAAGAAATTATCTGTGCGAGTTACGCTCCGATCTACAAGAAAAGGTACAAAACGCAACTCGTTTTTACAAGGCTGAGATCTTTAAGCGCGCGTTTAATTCTATTTAATATCTAACGCTCAAGAGACGCGACTTTTTAATATTTTATGAAAGCAATAATTAATACATAAAAAATCGTTCTTTCAATGTTGCGAGAAGTATGCACGTCGCTTTAAAATACCTTTCTGAAATTTTCGATTGAACTGTATAAGCGAATTTTTAGAATTTATTTGTTTGTTGTTAGATTCAAACATAACTGTATTTTTAAGGCAATTTCTACCAACGTAAATTAACTTTAATCTTTAACTTACTGTTTATTTTTTTCTAATTTTTGGAATTAAAATAAGATAACAAGTAAGTTAAACTGAGATTAAAGTTAATCTACGTTAGTAGAAACAGGCCTTACTGAGTTATTTTTGAGTAGAAAAAACATGTGTTCTTGTTGTCGTGTGCACGGCAGCTGATCGATCACGTGTTTGGATTGTATATAGTTTTTCAGGTGTAGCGATTGGTTCTCGTTAGATCCGATGTCCTACGGTCTCGTAACGTATCTGACAATTTGCACGGATATGTGTCGCTGATTTTAATGTAATCGTGTACACAGATAATCTTCTGATGATTAAAAAAAAGACAAGATATTTCAACACAAATATTTCAAAAATTTTAATTAAAAAATACTTTGTTACGTACTTATTTATTTTTGATAAATTTTATATATTTGCACGCTGTTGTTTCTACGCAATGGGTGCTTCTAAAAAATTCTTTGAATTGAAGAACGCGAGTTGTCACGTGCGATGTTTATCACCTTCGTGAGTAATAAATTCACTTTCCCAATTAGATAGAAGGAGATCACGTCCTAGATCACTCGGTCTCAATGAGCCCGGTAATGAGACGTCCCGCTTTCTGGGTTAGTTTGACATAAAAATGGGAATCAGGCGTGTCATTGCGCAAACGATATCTAACACAGAGAGCCGCGTATATCATCCACCTACTATACTACGCTGTCAGTCAGATCTAACGTTGCTTCAAGATTGCAGCTACCGGCGACTCACGGTCGCTGACCCGCTCTGCTGGCCTTTTCGCATCTAATTTCGTCTTATCGTGCATTGTGGGCCGTGATCGCATTGTAAGAATATATGCGCACACACGTCATGCAATCAAACAATCAGGCAGACCGTTTATAATAGACGCGGGCTGGATAAGAATACTTTTCGCTATATGGTCTTAAGGGGTAGAAGAGCCGTATTTAAATAGCAGCGTATCATCTCTCAGAGCTAGTTCCGGGTGACTGCATGAATACTAATCGTTAAACATCAACTATTTAATTACATCAAACTATGTTCAACTACTTAAATGGATACTAATTATTTTCCTAGTTGAGCGAACTATCTATGTCCTATGAAGACAATTCGCATTAAGTGTTATGTTTGTGCCAGTTCCATGGAAATTCTCAGGATATAGCAAAGATATGCTGGCACACAAAGTGCCATATTACCAACTTCAAACGATTTAACTTCTCCATAGTAAAATAGGAGAATTATTTTGTGTCTCCAAAAATATCAAATGACAGCTATTTTATTTATAAAATAAAAAAAAAGTATCAATGAGAAATAACTTCTTAGTATAGAGAAAAAGTAGGCATGTATCATAATAGAAACGAATAAACATAATTTTTATGCAGGATGCTCCAGAGGCAACCTGCGTTTGTATGGAACAGAGCCCGGCATGCGGTAGCAATAATGAAACTTACTCGACGCCATGCGCATTGCACGAAGAGGCGATGAAACTCAGAAACTCATCTTCCTTGAAGTTGCAACACCTCGGTCCTTGTGAAAGTAGACCTTGGATTCTATCAACTTTGGAAGATGTTGTCTCAGCTTTTGGTCAACGCGTCGCACTCAATTGCGAGGCGAAGGGTTTTCCTGTGCCGGATATCATCTGGGAATTTCATTCGGATGACGGAAGAACAGTGTTGAGATTACCGGGTAAAGTAAAACAATATTATTGAAATAAAATATATAATGCAAAATGTTTTCCGCGCTGCTTAGGTGCAACATACAAATAAATTAAATTTTACAAAATTAACTTGAAGCAGAATGTCGAGAGAACAGATTAAATTTTATCTTCAGTGGCATTTAATAGCATTTAAATTTACCTTAAGATTTATATGTTATGAGTTGCATGTAAGCGTGACATACAATAAAATGGTCATTTTGTTTACAGCGGAGGAGCACGGGGCGACGATACACACGAGTGATGGCCCAGAACCGCTGATGCGAACATCTTGGATGCAATTGGCTCGACTGGACGAAGAACACATCGGCATGTATTATTGCATTGCTAACAATTCCATGGGTGAGGCAAGCACATCTTCATTCGTGTCCATGTTGTAAGATTGTGTTTTTATCCTGTGAGACAATCTTCCGTGTAACTGCTATGTCCACGAATATAATGCGAAAGAAAAACAAGCTAACTAGTAGAGAGATTGAGAGATTTATTTTTATAACAAATAAGCACGAAGAATTTTTCACAAAAAAATCATACAACTTTGAAATCGAGTAATCTTCATAAAAATGTATAAATGACAGTTGGTTTTCAGAGATCTGCTTGCGGTAAATTAGATACAAATAAAACTTATTTTGTACAATCTATACTTTATAAATGTTTTTGCTATATCAAGTTTTTGCTACATTAATTTCTTTCTGAATCTGTCCGCAAGGCTAAATCTTTTTTCTTCGTTGTCGTTTGTTACCAATCGCTTTGTGGCGGCGGTGGTGGTCTGTAAAATATAATTTCAGTTATAAAAAAATAGTTCTTTAAGAAAAATTTTAATGAAACAAAAATATATATTTTGACTTTATATAATAACTCTTTAAAGATTTTATATAAGGTGTTTTAAAACCGACAAATATATGGCACGCAATCCGCTTAAGCTAAAGATTATAATTTCTACTTAGATAAAATATTGTTGCACATGCGAACAATTAGTGTTATCTTTAAATTGGCATTATTTTATATACAGATATTCTATATTACTGATTTAATTTTGTTGAGCTTAATTTCTGTCAATTTATTTAATAAAACCTGATTTTATATTGTTAATATTACAGTGTAATTATCCAAATATAAAATAAAATGAAGATAATATTTATTTACTCTGGCATCTGCCATGTTCTGTCGTCATCCGTGCTGAGACTTCCCCTAAGAAAGATATACATTTTTATTTTTATAGTTTATACTTTAAATGTATATTTATATTTTAAATTTTATATATTTTAAATTTCGTTAAATTTAATAATTAAAAACTAACGTTCTTGTTGACAGTGGAGTAGCGTCTTCTATGAATTGAGACGGTTTCTTGTACACTAGTGACAAAATATGTGCTGTTGGTGTGCTGATTATCATAACGATTACACTTACGAACGTAGCAAACCAGAAACCATCCTAAAAGCATAGATTATGTGAGAAACTTTATTGAAAATGCGAAATTAATTGCTTCATTAATTATTCGTTTTATTATACGTTGAATATTTGTGTTCTCCATTTTTATATCTATTATATAATTAAATCACAACGAATTCGATTGAATGCACTAGTGCAATCTAATCCAATTCACTATTAATATTTAATTTATATAATTTCATATATATATATAAAACATAAGAAATAAAGAAAAGTGTTATTTTTTAATCGAAGCAAATCTTGATAATTAATATTTTTATATCAATTATAAAATTTATTTTCAACTATTTATTTTAAATTATACACACTAGAGGACTCAAAATATGAGCACATAATAAGTATCTCAATCCTTCGAGAACGTTCCACAAGGGTCGGCACTTGGATACTTCTGTGCTCATCTCAGAAAATACGTGAGTCCGCCATTGATCTAAATAATTCGATAGTCGATTCATGTACAATTTTGCTTTCTGCAAACGATTATTGAACGATAAAGTTTAACAAGGTCTAGTGTATTTTTAATCTCAAACATCTTGAATAATATTTAATAAATTACAAAGAGGAATTTTTTAACACTGTTTACCAACTGAGCAATCTTTTCTCCCTGATGATCTATATAATATTGTATTGTCCTTAAGTGAGAAATTGATTGATTGACTTGACGCCAAAGAGGTTGCACTTGCAACTCTATAACAGCAAGACCATAGACCAGATCGTTTTGTAATTTCATAAGCGGTTTTACTCGTCGTAATGTCAGATCCCGCATTGTTGTCCCAATGCTTTGCAATTCCCTGGCAATACTTTGATCACGCAGCTGACGGGATATATTGTCCAGTTGATCAGATAGTGTACTTATATCTTTACTCATAATTGGTTCTTGAACCTGTGCAAGAAAACAGAAAACAGCAGTTGAGATATCGAGATCTAAAATAGTTAATTTTTCACAGGGTATATCTTTTTTCTCTGTCAAATTTTGTTACTTTACATATTATTGTAAAAACCATATTAATGTGAGTAATATATGTATACGAGTGATTGTAAGATATTAAAATAAATGTACATGTGTACGTTATACACTTGATGAATTGGTGTAGTTACGCGCAACTAAATAGACTTTAATTAGTCGTGGCTTTAAACCATAATCACGAAAACAACTCGCTGTGAAATCTGTGTCGTTTATCATAGTAGCCGTCTAGCATTACATAGTGATGCAGCTGCGCAATTTGTTACTTTCCTTTAATGTCAGATTTTTCCTGCGAGGAAATTCTCTTCAAAGCCGGAGTAATCTCGAGCTTTAATAAAGTTGTTAAAGTCTAGTAAAAACCTGCCGCTTTTATTTTAAAATATAAAGGCTCTGCTTTCACTCGGAAAAATATAGATATAAAATGTTAAAGTATATATTTTACGTGAGTAATAAATAAAAGCTCTTAAATAAATAACGCGATAGATACCATAATTCTATACGCGGTGAGATTTAAACCACAAACGTATAAAAGATCCTGAAGACGTTGTCGTAAATTCGGCGTTAATATTTGAAGACCTTTCAAATCGACTTTAACATTAGAGATTGCTCTAGACAGGCCTGGCCATGCCCAATGCGCAGTCAAATGGTCCAGATTCATCACATTTTCTAACCCGAAGGCGGAATAAGCTGCCTCGTTGTTTCGACATTTTCTGCAAATAAATATTGTTGCTGAAAGCATGACATATATAGTAACCGGTCACTATGTTTATATGTTGCAGTATGAAAGGGATATATGTACAATAAAAAATATAAGTAAAAAATATAATTTACACTCAGACTGCAGTCTACAATCAAATAGCGTAAAAATAAATTTATATTAAACTCAATGGTGTTTGCATTAAAACTCATAAATATTGTATTTCTAACAACAAAAAGGTTTATTTTATTGGAAACGTGACTGCAACATTGATTTTACAAATATATGTTCTTTCAATTACAATAACTCTTGTAACAGTGCCCAGTTCGTAATTTTCAATAATACGGTTTGAGATCAAATATCACAAACAAAGCATTATTGGCTCGATTAAAATAAAAAAAACTTACTCAAAGAGTTTCTTAAGAGAAACTGTAAGCTTTCTTCCTAAAAACATTTGAGTTTCTAGGACAACTTCCATAGTATGATAGTCAGGATCGGACAGTGGTCGACATATCAACATTTCTGTATGACTGGCGATGCCCAAAGCGACGATGAACGCTGCCCATAATGTAATCGAGACGAAACAGCTCGTAACTACATTACTGAAATACGATCGACACTCTCAATCTGGCGATCTATCTTATTAGCGATCTGTTATCTCTGATCAAATTCTCTGTTGTCAGAATATGTTAAATATTTGCAATAGTACTTATTTACATTACAATATATTGTTTCTTGCATTGATAAATACTTCCAGCGGCGTTAATATACCGACATTTGTTATTAGACATTTATACTTTTGAGTATTTTGAAACTTTTTCAAGTTATAAGCGTTGAATTACACACGCTTCTTCGTTCTTTTAAATTTGGTATTATCACATAAATATATGTACATTTGAGTACTTATTTTATTATTTAACATTTTATTCAGCTGTACATATTTCGAGTATATCATATGACATCACATTTTTATAAATAACATTTTAAATATTTTATATTTTATAACTCTTGAATCGATTAAATAATATATTAGCACATAATTATATTAATAAAAATAAGTTTTTAATTTAAAATATTGATTATTAATAAAATTATTGCACCAAATATAAATGGAGAGAGGCATAATACCATCTCCTCTTTAACTGAAATATAATTTGTTATTATTAAGTTTCTGTAGTAATACATGTTTACTTAATATTGTAATACATATACATATATACATATAAGTATGCATAAGATGCATACATAAAGAATGTATTATAATATATTACATTACGTTACGTTAATATTCAATATGAATAATTTTCTATTGAATAATTTAATAATTATGAAGTTATCATGAAGAATATCTCTCGTGGGATAATCTGATGTTTCCCAGATAAACTACAAACAATATTATATGCAGACTTTCTCTTCAATATGTCTCTCATGGTAATGAAAGAGAATCCACTGATTATATAATTACACAAGATTAATGACGTAAAATGTTATCTAATATTTCGCGATAATAAACAAAATACTGTTAAAAATACAACTAAATTTTCTACTTCTGTTATTTATACGAATTACATTAATGCTTACCACAAAAGAGTTGGACGCACTTTATTTTCAGATCCGCAACGACAGCACAAAGCTCCAATCAGTAATGAAAGAATCGGTAAAATGCATAAAGCACTAGCTGCACACGTCAAATAAACACAATATGCATTATATTCATTACCTTATATTTGCTCTGATGTTAAAAATTAAAGAACGCGTAATATATTACACTCGGTTATATTGATATTTTATTATTTTTGATGTGATTAAATTATGATATATAAACTATTTCTTTTTGATGCATATCTTTTTAAATAAATAATTCGAAATAGTCCTAAATTGTTTATTAATTTTAAATTTAAAATTAAATTTTGTAAAATGTGATAATGTTTATTAAAACTATTTTGAATTTAACTGTGTGGCTTCACTTCTTGTGTGTTTGTACGCACGTCCAAAAACGTATGTAACCCTTCATGTTATCAAATCATCTCAAATCCATTTTTCAGAAGATGCTTCATACAATGTCTATGATTGTATTTCAAACTTCAGTGCGGTGAATAACACAAAAATATTCAATGTAATATTTAAAAAATTTACGTACCCATTCCAATGATCCATCTAATACGCTCGAAAGAGATGACATAAGGCACAACGTAATTCGCGAAGCTCCTCGCAGAATCCAGCTGCTCAGAAAGTTCAAAACTGTTTGTTTCTATAGTGCGCGTTTGATCGACAATTCTGGCACGTGCTGCATTGATCTCGCGTCGAATCTCTATAGAAATATAGATATTTTTATTCATTGGTTTTTGTTGTTTCATAATTTCACAAATATAAACATCTTAATGCGTTATATATATATATCTATTTTTTTTATAATACAAAATTTTATCTTTTTTATAAGCAAATGCCATTAACTTTATTATTAGATATTATTTCTGATGTAGAATTAAATAGTTTGTGATATTTTTAAAGTTACAATTAACATAGTTGTCGAGCAAAATAACAAGATTCTCAAGCTAATTCGATAATATTTCTCATAATATTTCACTGTTCTGAAGTTTCTCAAGTAGTAATTTTCACATCAACTGAAAAACATTGTTAAGATAATAGAAGATAGCTGAAAAACCGCAATAACTTGCTCTTTTTGAAAAGAAACGCAAGTTATGAGACGTCAATTCAACATGAATTTCTACATCGAAGAAATTCGATCGTTTATCTAGCATGTAGAATACATTACTCCAACCCAAACTTTCTTTGTAATAATCCCGTGTTCATCGCGAATGTGCAGAAACTGTTCGATAACAACTTCCGATCGACAGGTATTAAGCTTGTTCGACTTTATCGTCTCGGCAATGGGACGAACCTTTACAAATTTTTTGTTACTTTTCTTTTCACGTAGTAATATTAATGCGATATGGATTTCGCATTAGATGTCGACCGTCACCTCTCTATCGGATCTGTCTGCCGATGGATGGCGACGGAGGACAAGCATTATTGGTCGATGGCGAGTTGAGAGAAGTCGACAGGAGTACAAGTCCGCGTCGCTTCGGTTCATCGACATTCCAGTGCTGTAGTATCCATCATCTCTCATTCCTTCGGGAATCTTCTCAATCTTCTTTATTAATAATTTCCTTTACGCTTTATTAATCGAAAAAAACAATGTCCATCCAACAACAACCTTTAACGGATTTTTTAAATAACATGTTTATATCAGCGCTTCTGCGAATATTTTATAATATAATTGTATTGCCATGTACGCGTTTATTTTATACATATATATATAAAATTACCATATTTTATTAATCGCAGTTATTTAATAAAGAAATAATAAATTGTAATTGACAATTTGTAATACTGTCATTCAAATCAGACTGCTGCGTGCCAGTAAAAACTAATTAGAATAAAAAGAAAGAAAAGAACGTAGAAAAAAATAAATACATTTATAATTGAAAATTTCTCTAAATTGTTTTAATTAATATCTTCATTTTTCTTTCTGCATTTTTAGAATTTTGCTTAAAAATTTTACAAAATACTTTTATTTTTAATTATAACCAATTATCTACTTTAGAAAAAAAACAGATTAATAGTTTATAAGATCATATGTATATAAATCTGTATATGTATACGTTTGTAATATGTGCGCGTATTAAATTAACATTTATAAATTCCTTTTCAAGTTTATATCATTATACGTTTGCAAAGCACACATATCGACAGCAAGTAGAACAGGTCTGTGATATTGTCCAACATGACAGGCCGTCAACGCTTGACTCTCACAGCATCAATCAACCGATCCCATCGTGAAAGTTTATACGTGTGTCTCGGGAAAGATATATAACACGATCGCAGGGTTCACGAAGATGTTTGCTCGAAGCATTTACCGCATTTCGTTTGTCTATTAAGGCTAAAATCTCCCGGATTCTCCCTTTTCCACCACACTGTCTTGTGCTCATCGCACTACAGGACAGAAACGCTGACGCAAAATCCCCTCGGCCCGTGACGAAATATCGTTTATACAGTACGACATGGAAAAAGAGCAGAAAGGGTGCGCAAAAACTGCTATTGAGAAACGCGACGTTTTACCCTAAACGACTCGGTCTAAAGAGCAAGGGAGAATGTGAGGACAAAGCGAAAAGTGATATTTTAATAAGATGATTTATGCTTGCGAATTGTATAAGTTTCTTTTTTATATCAAGCTACGAGCATTTTGTACCTACGTATAATTCTAAATGCACGCGATATACATTAGGCATGGACATATGGCATTTATAAAAAATAATCCATATATAAAATTAAATTCAAAGTCTTTAAATATTGATCATATTATTCTTATATAAAAAATTTTGTTTTAAATATTTTTTAATTATTTAAAATATATTTTTGGTCGGTAACTTATATTTTACACACACACACACACACACACATATATATATATATATAGCTATTACTGCAAATAATTCTTGAAATAATTCTCCATTTGGATATAATCCGTTGCTCACATATATTCGGGATTTCACCCTGAAAATTCATGCGCGTTTTATGCATCACAGCACGGAATTAATATGTACGTCACATATTTCTTGAAAGCTGTCAACATTTTGAAAGACTTAAGCTTTGAATTTGAAATGAGATATTCTTTATAAACCTTGGTGAAAACAGAATTGAGCAAAATCACGCTCTTATATGCTTTGGAGATGTTTAAGAGATGAAGAAGAATATCAAAGTCTTTTAATCTTCATCACTTCATGTGCAAGTAAATTATATATAAATATAATTTTGTCAAGGTAAAAAAAAGATACTGCTGTTGTATTTGTCTTAACTTTTTTTCAATTGTGTCGGTTTGAAGTATCTTAATTATTAGAACATCAAAATGCACTTTCAGAGAACTAACAAGTTCGTGTTTTCTCAACTTTGTTTGCGATAAAACGTGATCTGGTTCAGTCCGGTTTGTTTACTTTCCTTCAAAGTTATAATATGTCTTAAATATATCATGGTTCCTAACACGATATACAGATAAGGCTACATAATATAGATAAGAGAGAATATCGAAGAAGAACACACTTTCTCGACGGAGATAACCGTGAGCGTTGTGAATCTATAAAAAGACTATTTTCTTTAGAACTACCTTTTTTATTGCATTTTTGTTTCCTCGATATTGACTTCACGTCGAAATATTGTTTATGAAAGATTACGTGAAACGTTCAAAAAAAGTTTTCGGAAGTTTTGTATCATCTGCTTCAAAATATGTAGAATTCTAAACATTTGTTATATATATATAATCAGATTCTTTAACGTAAAAAATTCATTCTTTGTTTTATCCAAGTGGGCTTTCCTCGCCGTTATTCCCTTTACGTTTTCAAAAGTTTTTAAATTATACGAAACGCATTGATATTAGTGTTTAAAATACCGAGCGTCGCTGCTGCAAAATGTTTTGAGACAAGTATATACATATATTTCTGTACTTCCGAGCACCTGCACGATAGAAACAATTCTTATGCTGCAAAATCTGTCAGACTTATTTTCTTTGAAGCTTTTTCATGAATTCATAAAGACTTCACCCTAAGCCAGTCAAAATATGCTGGACGCGTTCCGTGCCACGATCAGCTAAAGTGAGATTTATCGACATTTGCTACGGTTTAATCGCAGCAAATGTTACCACACTTTCGTTTCTTTTTTTGCCTTTCTCATCTATTATTTGCAGCTGCGGATTACGTTTCTTCCCGATTGCTATCCGAATTAGCTCGCGATGAGAATTATTGCATGAATAAGCTGACGTTTATTCAAAACACGGAATTAATTGAAAACTAACAAAAATCTTAGTATTGTAATTTTGTTTATTATGATGTAACTGTATGTTTTTAAGTTTTAGTTATTAAATAAAAATTGAAATTATTATAAAATTAGTATATTAAAATTCAAGAATCTTACATTATTATAATGTAATATATTAGATTAAAATAAAATTTCTATCATGACAAAATTATACAGAATTAATTAAACAATATACATACATATATATATATATAAATATGAGAAACGTAATGTATATATATCCAGTATATTTTCGCATTCGTAAATTAGCGAGTTGTGCTGTGAAATAGCAATTGTTCGTGTCATTTGTTAGTTTGTCAGCGAAACGCCGTGAGCCATTTATCCAGCTTAATTCGCGTCATCTCGCATAACATCCAGAGAAACCTGGCAGTGAAGGCACTAATTCAGCTTTCTTCGGGAGCACAAGCTCTTCGGCAAAGTTTCTACGCTGAAGTGTCGTCGCGATCTCCACGTGGAGTCGCGTGTGCCATAACGTATCATAATACATGGCATCAATGTCGGAAACTTTTCTGACGCTATAGCATATCACACACTTTCTACCTTCCTCTGCCTCCTTCCCACATCCTGGCTCTTCTCAGCCAAGTATATATAGTAATTACATGCTCAACTAAATTTTGTAGAGTTCGCATTCACGAATTCTCCAACTCACGCTTGGCTGGAATTGGTTTGTATCGAAGCAGAGTTCGCTATTGAGAATGTGGGGTCGCCTGACTTTTCCTCGATATAATAGCAATACCGGGAATGGAACCGTGAATATTCTACCTACGGTTGCGAGCATCCAGTGTGGTTCGGGCAATGTGATCCGGTACGTGGAGGTACTCCCCGCGAGCCTGGCGTCCTGCTTCCGTCAAATTTTCTCGACTGGTACTCTGTAGACGCAGAAGACGATCGTCTCTCAGTAGCTGCGACAGAAAGAGTATAGAGGGTATTTCAGAATAAGCGAAACAAGTTTTGGTTTGCAAACCTAACGTTTTGAAGCTCGTGCGTTTTAAAAGCTGAAAACAAATAATTATTTCCGTTAATATCTCTTGCTATGAGGAAAATTGATCTTTATTAAATTTAAATTTTTTAAAATTTTGTTATTAAAGTTAGATTTGTTTATTTTGAAATTACCAGTATTGGTAATATAAGAATGGAGTGGCTCATACGAAAAGTAAAGAATGCATCGACATTGTATCGGCAGTAAACGAATTGTCTGAAATAGCAAGTTTAATATTTTTCATGTGAGTAGTGAAATTTTTGAAAACAATATAATAGCAGTATAATTTTGAGAAACAAATAAAATTGTACGTTTTTCAGAACATCTTCACTTATCGAGATCAATTTCTATCTTAAAAAAAAAATTGAAAAAATTAAATCGATGATAAATTAAGATGCGGAAAAGTTGGAAAAAATTGCTATTATCTACGAAGTTGCATTCATTCAAGATCAATGCAAAAATTGGAACACTTGAATCGGGAAGTACATCATTTATAGTGGAGTGCCTTTAGACAGAAAACATAAAAAACTGTGGAATAATTTAATACAGAGTAAACTCAAACGGGAATTTCTTCTTCAATATATCCGAAATATAAGAAAAAATTGTTTACCTCTTTTAATAACGAGCTTTTTTTTTATTTAACAAAATAAGTGCAAAATTGAGGTTTTTGGCAAATAACTTTTTAAACATTTCTTTTTTAATTAATGCTGTCAATCAAAAGAGCATGAAATTTCACATAACAAATGTTTATAAAATTTTTGTTTAAAACTATAATTGAAAGAGCTAGAATTTTTTCAAAGTCTTGCCATTTCGTTAGTGACCTAGAGTAGTGGCAAGTGCGGAGCGCTCGCGCGCTCGGCACAAATACGTCCGTAGTATCCGTCTAAAAAAATATTTTAAAAAACAATTGATTTTGATAAAACATATTTCAAACTAAAAATTTAGTATAATACTAAATCAAGCAAAATACTAAATCAAGTCATCGAGAATTTCATATGATAAAACATTATGTTTCGATTACTAATATTCAAAGTGTTATTTTTGCATTAAAATTATATTAAACTTCTAATTTAAAGTATGTTTTATCAAAATCAATCGTTTTTTTTTTAAATATTCTTTTAGTTAGAGGGACGTATTTGTGCCGAGCGCGCAGGCTCACGTGGGTGCTCCGCACTTGCCGTTATTCAAGTCATTAACAAAATAACAAACCTTTAAAAAAATTCTAGCTCTTTTAACTATGATTTTGAAAAAAAATTTATGAACATTTTTTATGTGAAATTTCCTGCTCTTTCGATTGGCGGCATTAATCAAAAAAGAAATGTTAAATTAGAAAGTTACTTGTCAAAAACCTTAATTTTGCACTTATTTTGTTAAATAAAAAAAGAAACTCGTTATTTAAAGAGGTAAACAATTTTTTTTACTCTGTATTGAATTTTTCCACAGTTAAAATCTAAAGGCACTCCACTATTATGTGTATTTGCGTGTACATGCGAGGAGGTGTGTTACCTTCGTGATTAACGAAAGAGAAACCAACTGAAGAGATCCTCGAAAAGTTTCTGCTGTAGTACTCTAAGAGTCGTCAATTTAAACGTAATTACTTTTTAAATTTAATATTTATAACTTTTTCAAATATATAACAAAAATACTATTAAATGGCATTGAAGAAATTGAATTACAAATTACAATCACTATAAACTCATATATCAATTATAATAATATACGTAATTAAAAACATTAAAAAATGAAATAATTGAAGAAAAATTGTGTTAAAAATAAAAACAAATATAAAAACACATTTTATTCAGTCACACGTAAATATAAAAAAAGAAAGAGATAGAGAGAGAGAGAGAGAGAGAGAGAGAGAGAGAGAGAGAGAGAGAAAGAGAAAGAAATTTTTAATTAAAATTCCGAGAGATAATGGAAGATAAATATTATTAGAGCTCTTGGATTATACAAACATTAATCATTACAGTTTTAATTATTTATTAAGTAAATGCATTTTACCACGCGTATTTTTTAAATTATTTTCATTGTTTTATATAAATAAAACAAAGGAGCATAATGAAAATGTTGCCGCGAATCGAATCGTTTATACCATTGAGTCTCGAAATGCGTTAGACCGAACGAACGTCAATCGTAAAGTTTATTCACCCGTTCTATCCGTAGATCCAAGCGAATCCCCGAAGAGTCAATGACAGCACAAAGAGAACGATCTGGACCCGAGCATGCTCTCACCGCACCTTCCAAGTCGCGTCGTATCTCGTCCGTTTCCCTACTCAATTCCAATCCGAGTTCGCGAGCTCTCTCACCCTCCCTGAGCAAAGATTCAGTTCTGGCAGATAACTCTTGCGTCGCTGAAACGTGCGATACGATACCATTAACGGCATATATATATATACAGTATATTCTGTATTCACTGTTCTTGCTCTTGTTTGCCTAATACTTTTAGAAACTAGTACAGAAATCATCTAGGTTTACACTGTGAAAACCAAATGAGCCTGGATTGCCTCTCGCTCAATTTATTATAAAACTGAATGCCGACATTGACACCTATCGAACGCGGAATGCTTGTTTCTCAGCGAGAAGGTAAACTTCAGACATGATTACGAACGATACCAGTCCACTTCAAACCACTAGTGTAAAATCTCTTTTCATAATTTAATAACTATCTACATTTATCTTCGTTCGCGTCTCTGATAATAACTCAGCTCGATGGACTTAATAATCTCGAGACAAACTTTCGACATACTGGATGCTCGAGTAAGCTATCAAACTATTAGCCGACAACCGAAAGTAATAACGCGCGGTATAACGAAGCAATTTATAAGACGCCGCTACTCGCCATTTACGCATTAGACTTTGTGCGCGCTGATGAGAAATATACGATAGCGATATCATGTCTCCGAGCACTTACCACTGTATAATAGGTTTTCGTTACTTAAATTAATTCTCAAGGAAAGCAATCCTCGAGTCATGCCCCGTGGCAACATTCCTAGACAAGGTATACAGTGTGCACAACAAATTTATCATTGCAACATCGCTCAGAGAAGAAAAAGATTAAAGAAATCGTAATAATAGAAAATAGTTGACGTACCAGTTGTATGTATAAAGAAATATAGAAAATAGGCATAAATATGTCGGGACTGATTAATAATACATTTAGAGACGAATGTAACGTTTAATAATAATCATCATGTGGATCAAACTGTAAAGTCTCTAAGAACTTTACTTCATACGCTTGCACACCGTTAAAATTTTGTCTAATTAAAACTTTTAAGCGTGGGTGGTGTGTGTGACTTTGCCCTTCTTATTTATGTTAGCTCAATATCGGCAGCCTATTATTTACTTCAACTTTTACTTCGCAAGGCTTCCGTCTACATTAAAGCCAACATAATTTTACACTTTTTAGTATATCGACGAACTGTACATATGCGGAGAGAATTTTCTCTTAGAATTAAACTCCAAAATCATGAATAATCGTGAGACAACACGGATTTCGAAAAATTTTACCATATTTTTATTCAAATTTAATCAAACTATTCTGTAACACATAAAACGATTTGGTAAAGTTTTATTAAAATTATAATAAATTTGTTTTCGAAAGCAGTGTTGTCCCATGATCTCTGAATTTTAAGAAACAAATTCTCTCCATATAAATTGTTGGTTAAAACAAATTTTCCGTAGAAGAAAACAATTCAATTTATTTAAAAAAAAAAAACGACTTATTCTCTCACGTAGCTTTCATTAACAATTCTTGTGAGCAAACAACTCTTGTGTGTATTTATTGCAAATTTATTTCAGAACACCCAGTAGAGAGCACTAAGTACAGCGTGTAAGTATGATACACGTGTAGTGATTAGGCGAGGAGCTGCTCAAAAGGAGATAGCAAGAGTGAGAGGCTCGTAGTTGCGGTAGTACCTGCTAATTTAGTTAGTATACTGTTAGTAACTTAGTACCGTGACTAAGTGACACTCCAAGTCGAGAAGGTCACTTAATGGCGGTGAATTCATTTGAAGACCGAATAACGTTACTAGAAACAACCTAAACCAGCCGTGACGTCGGGTAAATTGGCGGTCCCAAAAGCAGCATGTTACATCTATATATCTGACACACAGACGTCTTAATTACATGCGATAGATTAACTAAACGCTATCAGATATTCAATATCGTTGGTACTGCATATACGTAGTAAAAGCAATTATAGCGTAAAGATATGCATTAGGTAGTAAAAGGAATTGAAATTGGTATCTTTTTCGGTGCCGTTTTTACAAAAGTCATTCGTTTAAAGTTAATGAAATTTTAACGAACGTGGCTTGACAGATGGCTTTTATTCTATCGAAACATGAAATCTTGAGTGATGAGTAAATGGTGTAATGGATGAATGATCGCGTGATACACACTGCAGAATCCGATGAAACCACCGAGAAGTCGTCAGATTTATTGTGGCCGCGCGCAGTTTGCGAGTGAACGACGTCGCTCTTTCACACTGTACGTATTATTCCATGTATAAATTATTATGGGACGTGAGTACGTTGTGTAGATATTGCGTTATGAATATTCAAATATTTCGCCCGAACATCCCGCCTTGCCACTCTGACAAATATTGATGCAGGATATTCGCGGCGATATTCATATCGGATACAGCGGTCGTAATTACAAAGGGTGCTAATTTCCCGCTGTTAAAGATCTTTTACCTAATAGGATATCTGATGATAAGTTAAGAGAGAATCTACTCTACTTGAGACTATTAATACGCGTAGCCGCAAAATTCTCGTGATATCTTGCGGTGGTGTAGATTTTCGTAGACTAAATTGCGCCGTAAAATATGCATTTCATATGCACTTTGAGAAATTAATACAATGAATCATAGAAATCACACGTAGAGATTAGAGATGGATGGAGAGATTACGCTTGATATTATACGATTTTGACATCATATATCGAATCTTTCATCCTACCTTTTCATATGAAACAATTTTTATTACAGCTTTTACCATTTCCCAGGTCAACGAGCGCATCCAGTGCCACGTCAAGTCCAGTCTCGGCCGAGAGTTCGGCCTGCACGGGTTTGCCCAATAATTCCTCGACATCTGTAAAACACGTGCGAAACGTTAGCGCGCTGCGTCTGCCTTCACACAGTCAACAGATTATTCCATTAACATACAAATATTGCGCATGCATATACAAAGAACAGTCGTTGTCACAAGCACGGATCGTTTAATTAATATTCCACAGGACTGTACTTTTGATAATATATTGCCGCTCTATTAAAGCGCTTCCTGCCGATCACGTGTATACACAGTTTCGAAGGCTCAACAAAAGTGTAAAATTATTAGAATATTGAACGGATAGCGCATAAAGAGCCGTGATAGGATAAACGTTAAAAATGGATCGTGATCGCCTCGGGCTAACGAACACGCGATATCCATGTAGTATATAAACGCAAAAGCGACATTGTAAATCCCGTCACGTCGGTGCGTGGCAGTAATAATTTATCCGTCCTGTATCCGCGCGTCGGTTATCGCGATCTGATAGGAATTTTCGAGCAAAACAGGTAGCTTGATAATGCAGATCTTTGACGGCGACGCAAAATTTCTGATAACAATTAAAAATGTATTTTCTTGCGCGAGGCAGCCGCTCGGGAGAATTTCTGGCGGATGGCAGAAAATCGATATTTCGTGTAAACACACGCCGCGTCGCGCCGCCGTGGGTTACGCCGACCAATACTTCGGAATCTCGAGTTTAATTTGCGGTATCGATCCCGAGGACGGAGGTTGTGGGAGGAGGGGGTGCGATTCGGCGGCCGGAGGTTCTTATGATATACGCTCTCAGTATATGGACTCCGAAAGAAACGAGTCACGTTGTCGATAAACCGTATCGTTGTCGTTCCACTTGGCGCGCGGTACGTGATCTGAAATCAAGACGGCTCGGCGACGGGTGTGCACGGTCGGGCTTTGTACCGGCCATGCATAATGCCCGTGGTTGCATTGCACTAACGAGCTCAATTTACCAGGAGAGGGGGTTGTTAACGTACCAGTGGCGATGGACCCATTACCCGACAATTATAGACTGTCAATAGCTTTCATTAGGCGCCTATACGTCTCACCGTTCGCGAGAAACGTTGTCATTAGACGGTGGCGTCGGACCTCGGCACTTCGCCTTGATTGATAATTCATGCGTTCGATTAGCGTGCAGTTTAGAATGTGCCGAGATCACAAATCGCATCGCGGAATACCGCCGGGAAAGAAGTCCGCAAACATTTGAGATCGCTTGCAATTTAGTGGAAATATGCCCGGTACGATGCGCATAATGAGTTAATGGTCGGAATGTGCTTCGCATTTTGTTCCGTATTATGGGCAGCAACGGAATATTATTTGATATATGACTCACCGTTTTGGAAATAAAGGGCAGATCGTATAACCGCATTTACGCATTGCAAAAATAAACGTGCGGAAGATTTATAGCTTTTCTGTCAGAAATGGAAATTAAAGCACTTCGTTTTTCAAATAGAGTAAAATGGAAACAATGCAGTGCTAGCAAGGTGGAAAAGAGAACTGCCGCTCTGTTCGCGTGTAACGCACGGCGTTTTCCTCCTTCTAAGAAAAGAATTATTCTAATTATCAAGATTAAACGCTTTTCCTTATCGTGTACACATTATTCTCGCGCACTTTTTTGAACACCAGCCAAATCAACTAAATCGTTATACCATTAACAGATAAATTTATCATGCAGATAAATTTATCATACGCGCACAAGCGAAATGAATGCAGCATAAAATATTGCTAGCAGTCCTGCGAGAGAACGGTTAAAAATATCCCAACTTGCCAGCGAATGCGTCAAACATATTATGGATATATCGTAAATGCAAATGTGTATATAATTCATAAGCGTTACACACCATTTAACTAAAAATATTTCTGGCAGCATACGGCAAGAAATTACCCTGTGCCAGATTTACTTTGATATTATGTATAGCATGAATAAAAATAATCAAATACAGACTATCCAAATTATTAATACAATTTTATATTAGTGTTCGGTTCTTGTTGAAGCTAATTAGTCATAAATATGAAAAATCCGACGGTCTGATAATGTTCTTCATTATTCATATAGTATATTCTCATGTTGCTGTATGCATATTAATTCATGTATCGAAAATATTACAGGTTATTACATTTTTAATACATTAGTTACATAATGGTTTTTCAATTTAATATAATGCAAAAATTTAATATTAAAAGTCTTTCAGATTTTTAATAAAATTTATAATATTAAAATTTATAACATTTAAGATTTTTTCAAACATTAGATTTATATGCGTTGTGCAATTATATGCGGTTTAAGTTGCTTAAGTG
This sequence comes from Monomorium pharaonis, assembly GCF_013373865.1. Classification (NCBI taxonomy): domain Eukaryota; kingdom Metazoa; phylum Arthropoda; class Insecta; order Hymenoptera; family Formicidae; genus Monomorium; species Monomorium pharaonis. Next base: position 19,433,788 of record NC_050467.1, read on the forward strand.
CAAATATACATTGCATACATTATTAAATTGTTCTATATTAAACAGTCTAATTCCACGTGTGACCACATTTGTGGTTAAATTTATGTATCTGATTAAAATCGATATCGTACAGATAATTGTAATGTTAAACGGCCTACAGATTTAGTGGTAAAATCAGCCAGCTTGCGGCTTTGTTCAAGAATCAAGAGCGCTTACAAGCGCTATGTTGCATCAAAGCAAAGTCGAGCAATCAAACCGCAAGCGGTTCTCCACTTTCCGCATTTAACTCTGGAAATTAGTTAATTGTCCGAGAGTTGTATTTTGTATTTACCATTAGCAGTAACAAGAGAAAAATTCTCTTTCTCGCAACAGAAAGAAAGGAATTTTTCTTTAAAAAAAAACCCCCCTAGCGCGGAAAATATGTTACACTAAAATGTGTAAATATTTTATGAAAACACTTCAATTTTTTATTTCATGTTCTAAGCATTTCGTATATCACAATGCTTTATAAAAATCTTGCATTATAATCTCTATATATTTTTGAAAAAAAATTTAAATTAAAGTCTATATAATCTTAATGTTTCTTTTGCTTATACTTTTCTGTTACTTCTGTTTGTACCCGTTATACTTCTCACACGTCGGTCGTAACGAGCGGAAGTAGAAAGTCTGGAAGAATCACCCAGCGCATTTAAGACAGAACGCAATTATAGTAACTGGGTTACGTACGTGTAACACGCCAAGAAAGAACATTCGGCAAGCACCTCAGGCATCGTGTTTGTAGTTGCTGCTACAGTTAAATGGTTTTTACACGTTGTCTTCATTGAACGTAACAAAATGGAGAACGATGATGCGCTTTTTTTTGCCCGGAAACTCTTCGCGTTCACTGTTTTAATATCACCAGAAAGAAAATTTCACTCACTGTCTAGATCCGCGAGGATCGCTTCGCTGGCAACATCCAAACTTCTCGTGAGGCACTTTCGCAGCTGTGATGTGGTGTCCGCGTGGTAATCCTTTAAATCCTGCAATGCCGTCTCTACTGTCAAGGGGAGCTTCTCGATCCCGACCGCCACCGCCTCGTTGCATATTATCATTGTCACCATGCAAGACCTGAAAGCCATCAAAGATTATGAATAACGTAGTGAGTGCTTGCTTTAGGTAAAAGGTTTCTCAACGTCGTAGTATGACGAATAGCTGCCTACTTAAAAAACCTCTCTCTTCCAACTTCATTTATTCTCGCTTCATATTGCTATTAATATTATAGCTATTCAAAGGCAAAAGTATATTAAGAAATAATTAACGTTTTAACATACTTGTGGGCATGCCTACACAAGCTATTCTGTAAATATAAACCTCTATCTTGTTATTAAAAATTATTAAAAGTAAGACAAAGTAATTTATGTGATTTATACCATAAGAGCGTCAGGTGATAAAACTTCTGTCTTAGTTTTAAAAACTTCTTTTTTAATCACGTAAATTTTGTCATTCGCGATGAATACTCACGAAGTATAATCAAGAAGAACAGAAGTATCAAGGAACACGGGTAGGGTTGGAAGTGAGGGTAATAAGTTTTCGGAGCGTCGTCTAAGAACGTGGAATCGTCATAGATCCTACCCGAGTATGAGGACGAGAACGGTGAGGAGAAATGTAAGAACACCGGGATGCCGAGGGGGTTTATAATCCTCTCTGATTGGGCGACAGGCGAGCCAAAGTTCCATGCCGGGTATTATGCAGGCCAGTACGCAGCACACGCCTACTAAGCCCAGAAAAGCTGCTTCCACGTGCAGAGACTGTAAAAGTAAGACGAATACTTCTGAGAAACTTAACAGTAGCATTCGCGCGACATTAGATCGCGAAAATTATCGCGTACGTTGCAAGAAATTCTCTTTTCAGAACACAACGCTCGGAAGATATATCGAGAGTTCCGTTGCAAGGGTTCTAATGAACCCTGCGCTTTCTCTAATGATCCACTTCGTCGTTCGCCGGTAGTTAAATATTTCTGATTTCTCAGCTTGATTTCGCCTTACCTCCGAGATCAATTTAGTGGTGCTTATGCGATTTTCCACGGCGTCCGCTAGGAGATCTGTAAAACGAGGGAGAGAAATTATAATCTTCTCTATCGCTAATTGGAAGGAAAGCTTATAATAGTCCGATAGTATATCAAGATATCTATTAAGCTTAAATTACTTGCTGGTCCGACAGACTATTGAATGATCGAACAAACACGTTGAAAATCAATTCGTTGGTAATATGTTGCAATATTTGAAAAATTGATTAAAAAAAAAAGCTCTGCTCCTCCTCTGCCATCAGTGATGCGCAACCTGCGGTCCGCGGTTGCACGATCCTGGGCTGCAGCCCGTAGGTTGCATATCACATAATGCGTATATAGTGTATCGTAAATGTATATGTCAAAAAAGAGACATTACGCGGCTCGCAAGATTTTGCAGATCTCTGAAAATAGCCGTTTAAAATAATAGTTTAAAGAAGGGTGCGTATCACTGCTCTCTACGCGATCCAGTGCACGTGATTATCGATTTCCTTTCACAAAATGCCATGTTCCATATAAATAAAAAATATCTCCTAATTGCAATATTCGCGGTCATTTATAAAACTTAATCAGTTATAAAATTGAAAGTTATAAACGTTCAGGCATTTGAGCGAAGAGACGTTTGAACGAACAGGCAATCAAATGCATGAATCATGTTTCGCGGCGTACATGTTTTACATGTGCAAAATGCGGCTCTCCCGACTTTTTTTTCCTAGTTGAAACAGCTTGCGTGTGAATTATCGATACAGCTAGACACCTCGTGAAACGCTGACCAATCAATCCCAAAACTGAATTTGTCGTGACGTATGCATTTTAAAAACTTACGAGCTTATTGAAAAGAGATTTCGCGAAGACCATCTACGATTGCCATAAAGTCTTACCGGTCGGTACGTCGTAAGGTTGTACGAAGGACAGAAAGCCTCGGAGAAATTCAAAGGCAAACCATCCCTTATCGAGATGCAAACTCGTCATCTTGTAACGCTCTTCTGCGGTAAATTTCGGGAACTTTAGGTTCGGTTTCTCATCCCAGTCCCTGGGTAAGGTCAACGTCCTCGGACGCGGCGACACGTCCGAGTTGTTCTTCGTATCGTCAGCAAGCACGTTCGCCGCCATCGTGTCCATCTCGCCCTCCTGTGCCTCGTTTGGGGAACGAAGAATGAGAAAGCCGTCGGTGGTGGAGCAATTGTTACTGCTCGGGGTCGAATCAGTTGAGACCGACTCTTGAAGCGTGTACGCCCTCGAGGTTGCGACGAGCAAAAGGAATACTGCAAGTTTTGGAGAAGCGGAAGATCTTACACGATGTTGTCGCCTTGCTGCTCGCGCGTGAATCGAAAGGACAATAAAAATCTATTGAGCTTTAACAATTAATGGACTGTGGAAATTCTTTCAATATGTAGTATCAAAACTTTACAAAAGAATCTACGCTATTATCTCTCTAGACGTTTCCGCGAACTCGAGCTCCTATGCGCGTTTTTCTTTATTAATATTTTTCCACGATATGTACTTTAAATTGAATTACGTTGCGCTTCAAGGATTGCGTTTAAGTGGCAGTGAAATTGAAATTCCAATTAATGTCCGTTCGCCGCTTTACGTTTCGTTTGAATTTTAAATAAGAGTAACGTTACGACGATATTTAACCAGAATCGTCACATCAAAAAGGATAAGAAACGTGCTGCTTTTATCATTACTTAATTACGACGTTAAAACTGGCTACGTTCAAAGAATTTTGTCTAACATGGTTGGCTGTAAAATCTGTAGGGATTTTTTTCATTTTAATTCCCGACAAATTAAATTTTTCTTTGTCGTATTCTAAAACTCGACAAATTCATCACCGGGTGTGGTATTCAAAATTAAATGTTCAAACGTTATAACTAAAGATTACACAGCGGAGAACTTTGAATCCTTGTGAAACATCACAATCTCTGTCGGCACAAGGCTCAAAATAGAATACCGCTTCTTCTATTTGCGCTCCCTCGTGTCGAATCTTCCTGAGAATAATAATTTCGGAGCGTTTTAGTGAAGAGCGTCGCGGCACGATATCTTCACGAAAATGAGACCCGCATTTTGCACGATGTGAAAGCAAGACATAAAATGCTCGTGCCTTGGATTACAATCATTTTCCACTCGAGCATCACCGTTTTCCGACGTTTTCTTCCATGCGATAATCGGCACTGACAACGGTTAGCCTTCATTGAATCGCAGCTGCAGGTGGACTGTCATTTTCAGCATTTGTAGAGGCTTCTCCGTGAAACCCCGCAAGTATAGTGATGATGTCGAGCCTTATGGAGAAAGACAATAAGTTAGATTGGGGATTGACCAAGCAAGAAAAACGGTGTCACACAATATAGAATCCAGGAAAAAAAGCAATTGGAGCATGTAAAATAAAAAATAGTATAAATATAAGAATAATTTTAAAATAAATAAATTATTAATAAACCACAGAGTATATAAATTGTAAGCTGAAAGAAATGGTTTGTTATACATATATTGTGCAAATTGTTTCAGCATTTATGCATCGAAAAATGTTTTGCAGTATTTGAGTTTCCACTAAATTAGACGCGTAATCACTGACTCGGGCAGCAGCACTTTCACAATAAATAAACTCCAAGTACTTTAGGTAACAAATGAAAATTTTCGCTTAGCTTTCGCTTTTGTATAACATCGATCATATGATCTTAATTTTCTCGGATACGAATCTACGTTATTTTATTTCGTTATATAGTGTTATTTATAGAGATATTAATGTTTTATTAGTCTGTATGGATTTATTTTTATGCAATATGTAGTTTACAGCAATATTAATGCACTGCTGGTCACGAATTTATTTCATTCCCGATCAAAAACAGTTCTGCTCGAAAACAGCCTGGCTCGGAAAATTGCAGTTCTGTCGAACGAAAAGTTAGTAAAATATATCGATAAAGTTTTTACTCTCGCAATTTGTTACAAAAGTTATCTAATGGGATAAATTAATTTGTCATTTTTCAATTTAGAAATTAAAATCCACAAAGTGTCAGAAAATATTTTTTGATATGCACGTTTGTCAAATGATTTTTCATTAATCTTATTATTTATATTTATAATTAGATTTATTAAAATATTTATTAATTGCAAATTAAGAAAATAAAATAAATAAATAATTTACGCAAGCTTTACCTCGTAATCTCGACGTCCTCACTCGTTACACATGTGTAAAGGCGAAGGGACAAATACTGGCTTATAGTTTAAGCCCGATAATCCTTTGATGTCGTCGATAATCCTTTGAAGAACAGGAATCAGGCGAATATAATGTGTTGTTTTGTTGTTTGTTTCTTGTAACAAAATCGTCGAGTTAAAGCAAAAATGCAATTCTGAATTAAATGGCGGTAAATGGCGACAAAACTTAAATTAAAATTTCTTATCAAGCACAAACTCATCGCAATTCATTGAATCTGACTACCGACAGATATTATATCCGTGGAATATTCTCATAGAATAACTTAGAAAGTATTCCGAGAGTATGTCGAAGAATGTACTAACGGCTGGAATTTTAACCGACGTCTGTCCACTTTGTGCCTTATTAAATAGCACAGTGAGGTTCATAGGAGACTTTATTGTATGTGATATGCATACATATATGTCTAGGAAAAGAGATTACAAGAATCACTTAAAAATTATTTAAGCAATAAAAAATACATTTTTATTAATTCTCGGTATGTCAAACGTTAATTCTTCGAATCCCATCTAAAAACTTTAGGCATACTCTGACTTCAATTTACTCACTTATTGTAAAAGTTTATTAAACGCACACCTGCATACAGAATGCATATAGGATAAAGTAAGAAATGTTAATTCAGTAGACAATGTTCTAATATTATAAGATGTAAAGTTCTACGTAGATCTACGATCACAAAATCCTCAGCTCCATGGATTTTGATTCATTTACAATTTTCCTTTCTCAGCCGAACGCAGTAGTGTTCACAACTAGATTGCAAATTATAACTTAGAAATAAGTTATTATAAAATTCTAACGAATATATGATAGACGCATAATATTCAGTCAGATATGTTAAGATCGAAGGTAACGTGACTAACACGACGTTAATGCTCTTTGGAGTATCACATTTGCATGTGCGTCGCGTGTACTTCTATTTAAAATTTTCTCTCTCGCGACGTCTAACTCACCGAGTAATTTGATCCCTCTTCCTCGCTTCTGATAAATCTCGTTTTTGCGCGGTTGGTCTTATATATACGAACGGCGAAAGGAATTCGAACCTGCCTACAGTTACTTTTAGTACGTACAGAAGCAGGATTGGGTTAGCTTTTTGGTAACAGCGGTGCCTAACACGGCTAAATCTTCGCGCGGACAAAGTACGAGATTACTTTCGTCGATGGTGAATGACTGGGTACTTGGCGCAAGACCTCTTCCATCAGTGAATGGGCTCTTTCACTCTTACGCGAGGGTGTATACCCGAGTCCCTTAATTGCCTGCACCGCAATTCCCGTTCTACTTCTCAATGCAATTTTCCCCCAAAACACAGCTAATTGCATGATACGGCTAAGAGTAAATACTTACCCGTCTGTGGTACACTATACCGTGACTGAATTCAACCAGAGGATATTTTGTAAACCAACTAAGTTAATAAAGACGACAAGATCTTTTGTGCACATTAGCTTTTGTCTATGATCCTCCAGGGAGTGATTTTGAATTCTATACAATTTACCACGCGCTCTCTGTAAATTATTATTATTATTATGTGTAATGAGTATAACATTTTAAATACTTGCCGGCATAAGTACGTTCCGGTTTTATGTTCGTACATATCCTACCGTAAACGACGTTGCTTCGTTGTGATAACGGTTAATTTTCATCTTTTTTTTTGAGGATATATAGCAACTTTTATGTGAAACACAACTTTTACCGTACGCAAAGAGCGATATATTAAGAGAAATTTAAAACGGCTCATGTTATTGCATGCAAAGTGGTCAGAAATGTATTATAGTGTCTGATAAGTAGATAACCGGAGCGATTATTAATGAGTGTTGCTGCATGTCATTGTGGTACGTACGCGACCTGCAACTTCGTAGAATTATTATCAAGTATCAGCTGTTACATGATTTACGCTACTTTCATAAGTTGTTGCCTACAGTCATGTAATCTTAAATGAAAATGTGATGAGAAATGTTGGCAACTTTCCGAGATATTCGAAGAAACACGAATTCACAGACATCAAAGGAAAGTAACGATGATATGAGTTAATTAATTGATTACGTCAGAAGCGTGAAGGAAAGCTGCGCGGTCTAAACTAAGCTCCCATCTAAATTATTACTGCAATTTCGAACTTACCTCTGAGTAATTTCGAGTATGCATAAATTAAAGTCTGCGCCTCATTATTTTTCAGGATGAAAAACGGATGAAAACGTACATGGCGCGTAATTCACCTTTAGCATTCCGCGTATTTCTGTTCATTTAACTTTCGTACACCTGTTCGGAACAACGAGCTATTTATTGCCCGCGCGAAGCGAAAAAATTTAACCTGCCGAAAACAGGATCCTCGAGTCCTTATTTAACATTCTCGTGTGTGTCCCATTATTTTATATTGCGTAATTAAATATTCAAGTTTCATTTGTGCTGCCTTAAATTATTTCCTCATAGAAGTCCTCATTTGTATGAAACGCGTATTAAAAAAATGCACTAGGATTTAAAAAATGTCGCAGTTTTAAATACGTATTCGTTGGAAAAAAGCACACACTCTGAGAAATTATATTACTTCAATCAGACATATGTTACATATGTTTCATAAATTATGTAGTTAGTACTCATTAGTATTCATCAAGATACGTAAAATTACCTCATTAGACGGGTTCATTAACGAGCTTCGTACAGATCGTCGTAAGATACCGGAAACATGTTTCGTTTTATTTTCCTTTTCTTGAGTGGTGCACGACTGTCTGTTAAATAATGAGATTTTCAACAAGTTTATTTTCCAACAAAAATTCACCATTCCTAGCCTACTCTCGTCGCTGTCATTATTGTCACCGAAAGTCGTCGTCGAAAGTGTGCCGCGATCTCTGATGCGTGCGATTGTCGATCAACCGAATCAACGAGGATACATCGGATGGTGTTCGCGAACGAGCGCGTGGGTGGATAGATTTTGGCACGGCGAGAGGGTGTCGGTGCAGTTAGGAGATCGGGAGACCAGGGTTGCATCCACATTCACTATCCCTCTTTCTCTCTCTCTCTCTCTCTCTCTCTCTCTCTTTCTCTCTGTCTCTATTTCTCCCGTTCTCTCCCTTCTCTGTTCACCCTTTCCTGTCTCGTACTCTCTCTTTCTCTCTCGCCCAGCGCGACTACTGTCGGGAGCACCCAGGCGGGCAGTCAGTGCGTCGTCAGCCTCCGCGTCGTCGCGACGCTCCTCTCACTCTCTCTCGTTTCCCTCGGCTCTCTCGGTGGCGTCCGCAGCATCGCGACGCTACGACGCGCTCCGTCGACTATCCTATCCTCGGGAGAGACGCCGCCGTTAATTTTCCTACGATATATACATCGGCGATTCGGACTTGGCCGTCGATAACAATAGGCGATATAAAAAAAACAAGTATCTTTTCTTTATACATCGCCACTTTGAAAGTGTTTTCGTTCGAGCTACATACAAGAGAAAAAGAGGTGCTGATAGTTACGTTGATTGTAAAACAGACAAATCTAAGTTTAATTTTTTTCTTCTGAGAGAATTTTTTAAAACAAATTATTATATTTTATGCATATTTGTAAGATAAAATATATTGTAATTAAAATAAATTTATTTTACGCGTAAAATAACTATAAGTTTCGAAAAAAGAATTTATATCTTTCTTTAATAAAACATTCATTGAGACGAATATTCGCGAAAGATCGAAGAAACTGTGCAATCGCGAGTTCGCTTCTTCGCTACTTTTCATTGCATATTTTATATTGAAAAGAGTACACAATCCGCAATTTATTACTCTCGCATGAAAAACTTTTTGCCTCGAATAAAAGGAGAAGAAAGAAAAATTGAGTGACGATGGTACATGCATTTCCTACAGAGAAGTTATTAAAAGAACGGCAAGGGCGCCTTCTTGTGTCAACGGGTGCAAAGGGAAGCCAAATCATGAAGTTTTTGCCAGACGTGATCCATCTTGGTGTCTCGATCAAGTGATCTATCGGATCTCACCGCGGAACATACCATCCACTCAAGATTTCTCACCTACGAAAGTCACGCACGAGCGTTTTTCTTCTCTGCCTTTCGGAGCGTCGCGTACTTACTCAAGCCTTATCGACACTCGTGGATTTACTACTGCCGAGTACGTATCTAATTGCAGCAATTGAAGTAGAATCTTATTTCGTATGCCGTTTGAAATAGGGTGTAGTACAGAGCAGAGCAGAGCAATACAGGCAATACGTTTGCGTTAGCTTTAGAGAAACAACATTTCTATTCCACAATTAAGGGATGCATTTTCTGTTACAAATCTTAAGAACAAAATTGTGTTTGTAATACAGTTTTACAAAGCGTATAATTTTCTATATATGATTGTTATTATACGTAAATGTATTTAACGTATAAGTGTAGTAAATTTATTTACTACATTGTTAACTATATTTAAATGTTTAAAGAAATGCACAGCATTTAATATTAAATTAATGTTATAATTAAATTGCGATAAAATATCGACTTATTTAATAAAAAAATCTTAATTTTTCGTAAAAATTTAATTTCTATGATTTGTATTACATATATCCGATTATTCTTGTCCAAAATAGTCATTGTACGTCTTTTTATTTAATTATATCAATGTTATTGGCGTCTGCAGCTTGCACTTAAGATATTACATTACAAACATTACGTTCGTGTTAAGCTGAAAAGAACTACAGAAGCCAGAACATCCTATCCATGTCTTTTTATGACACGGATTAATGGAATATAAAACTGTGTGTCTTATATGAAAAAAAGAAAATTTAAGATATAATATAATATAATGTTAACATTGTATTTTAAGTTTTTTATATAATGATAACGTTCTATTTCACATAATTGCTAGATAATCCTTCTCTCATGGTACACATACCCCTACATAAATCATATAATCATGTTTCATTTATATTTAAAATAACAAGTTGCATAAAACAAACATTGATTTTACATCGCGCGGAAGTTCTACATCTATACTATTATTATTCTATCCAAAGAGTTACGTAGTTCGGAGATTGATACAAACTATACAAAACAAGACACCATAGCTTGGATACTGTGCGATACGCTTGTGGTAGATCCCTGGTTAAAGTAGTTTGATCGTGTTGTTAGTCACAGTTCTCTGACCAAGTTTTCAAAACTTTCTCGGCAAGCATCTTTACTATTAAACGATTCTTTAAATGTGAGATGCGTAAATTTTATAGAAGATAAAATCGCAAAAGCTTCTTTATTTGTTATTATTAGTAACTTTTCTTTGGCGATTATAATTTTTATTTAACCGTTTAGATAACCGTTTTTTATTTTCGACAATAAAACAATAAAACAATAATTTAAAGAGTTAACGAAAATAAATAAAGCTATACCATAATATTTTCTGTTTTATCCTCTTTCATAATAATAAATTTATCACGTGAAACGCAGATTGTATATGAAAATCTATTGAAATATTCTCCGATTGTAACTTTTAATTCAATTTTTCGATCCCGTGAATCTTTTTAAGTGATCTCGACTGAAACAAGTCTCTGTTTTAATGCAAAGTTATTGCATTGTGGGATTCTCTGATCTTCAGGAGAATTTTATATCATCCTGTACATCATTTCTGCGTAAATTGAATGAAAGCACAAGTATGCATCTGTAAATGATGTAAATGTAATTTCTAATAAGTCTATCTTTATGAAATATAAATAAGGAAATGTTTTTCTTAAAGCGATTGATAATTTGTGGTATAAATTATCAATGTAAATCAGAAGTAACTTGTATTTTTTAAAGAAATCGACGAACTTGCTTGATGATTTCTCACCAATTACAATGGGAAAGGAATTCCTTTCTTTCTTCGTGACAAATTCAATACATGCAAATGGCTGCATTCATCGGAGAGCTGCGCTTCAATTTGTACTTGTAAACGCTTCACCTTAATAGTTTTCCAGCGACGTCATCGCTGATAGCTGATCGCTTTAAATTGATCGCGGGCACCTCGCGTGATATCCGTTTCAGCGAGCCATGATGGAATTTATTACACTTTTCCGCTACCCTCGACGAAAGTGGCTTGTCGACAATATTAAGTATAATTTGAACGCGATATCAAGAAGTGGTGTAAAAATATCATCACCTTTATTATTTTTCTGCCACCATATATTATCAATTTCTCTATATTATCACTTTCTCTCTGTCTTTCTCTCTCTTATAAAAGTACCGTCGTCCACGTATACGGTCATTCACAGATCTCCGTTATTGCATCACAGAAGGTATCTCGCGACATAAGCCCGTTATGATACATCTCCTCTCTTTCGCTCCCCTCCGAGCGTTTTAATTAATAATTTTACCGTAAAATGTTCTCATCGTCTCACCCTGTTTCTCGGTAAAAGTTGGAGTCAGCCCCATTTTACGAGGTGCAAAACCTGTTTGAGTGAAACGCTTCCACTTCTACTTCTTAGAAAATAGACTGCCAAGAATGTCTCATCGGGATTCGATAGAACTGCTTTTTAACGGCATATATCTAATAAAATTAAAAATACTGTATAGAAAGAATCCGTAAGGTTTGGCATTAATAAGATTAGAAATTATTCAATTTTTGCTTCCCGAATATTAGTCCATTTATAATATTTATACAATTCCTCATATAATTTTTACAATTCCTCACCGAATTTTTTAGTTCAATTCAAATATCGAAAAATTTTTGTAGAATTTACGTAATAAAACTACAAAAGAATAAAGTGATAGTATTATATAGGTACAATTAGATAGATAGGAGGTATACAATTGCGTGTTGGTGACACATGTGGCAGAATATTCCGAGCTGGTATTTCACCGATAATTTTTACGGCTGGAATCGGTGAACTGCGTTTAAATGGATTATCGCGGGGTTTTTATGAATTCATTGCGCGTGTGTGCCCAGCGATAGATAGATAATATAAATTGGCTATGGTTATTAATCGCGACACGTAACAGTGAGCACTTAACGTAGACATTTAAGATAACAATACTGTCAAGTAAAATCATATTATTCACTATTATTACGACTGAACATTTGCTTCTGGATATCTTTCTTGTTTTCTGTAAGAATACAAAAATACACTTAAACCTTCTGTATCTACAGACGTAGAACTTTTTAAAAGAATATAATAAGTTTTTTTACTTAAAAAAGTTATTTTTAATTGTTTCAATACAAATATCAAAATTTGTCTCGTGTTCTTTAAAATTTTATTAAAATATTACATGTTTGCAAATTTTTGTTCAGATTATTTATAAAAATGCATATTAATTTTGTAAACATAATTTTCTACAAGAATATAACTTTGAGCTGCACGTATACACATTATGGATGATTATATGTATTTCTCGGTAAGTCTGCTACTGACAAGACGACTGACATCGGAATTAAACTTCAGTTTGATACAGTTTGCAATATCTTGTGGTTCTGCAACTACATCGTGATTTGAGATATCGACATTTAGAATATTTCAAATTTCATCTAGAATCTTGAGTAATTGCATTTATTAATTATTATATGAAATTTCACTTCTTCACACAGTATTTTGCCACGGGTATGGAATTATAAAAAAAAACATCGCGTTATTTCGCTCTGCGATCATTTAATAACCAAGTTGTCATATTTGGACGTTATATCAAATTATCATATTTATTTTAGTGCAATCTAAAGTTGGCAATTACAGCAAAGAAAGAGCAAATTGCGCATGACTCGCATATTTTAATGTTATATACATGTGTCGAAGGAGAAAATAGTATAAAGTACAAAGTAGAAAATTATGTGGTTTGAGGACATTCATGCAATATAACTAAATAACATCCTGAATGTATATATCCTGAAATTCCATAATTTGTAAATGCAAATCATTTTACGATTGACATTTGTACAAAATGATGTGGAATCGTAATTTTATTTTTTAACGAGTAAAAATGGGAATTAATTATTAATTTTAATCATCCGCTGAAATGGTTCTTCGACATGTTTATTCATTGAGGTAATAAAACCATCACTTAAAATAATGTTCATATAAATTAAACTAATAAATTAGAATTCATTAACGAATAATTGTAAATAATGATATTTGTTTAATTAGATATGAATAGATACAAATTATTACATCATGAGAAATAATTAAATAAATACCACAAATATGCATTCCTCGCGAATATCAATCATAATTATTTCATTTGTGTACCAACAGAAGAGGAATAAATGAGTTATGTTTCAATGATTTATCACTAAATCATAATTTTGCTTTTGTTGTGGGCATAAAATTCGTTTTTTAAGTTGAAAACGATGATCACAAACGCAGAGTTTGTAACAAAACTCCCACTTTACGTGCTATTTCACTCCGCCACTATTTCGTTTATTTGCAATTGAAACCTTGCTCAACCTTTCGGTTAGTGGATTCAAATATAAAATTGTTGTTACAGCGCTACAGTTTTATTTCCAATTTCCTGTGTGTACACGAATAGAATATCCGGTATAAATCCACTTCCGTGATAAGTTTTGCATAGTTTTACAAGAGAATATTCATAAATTTCGTATGCATTGCATACAATGGAGAACATTTTCCTCATGAAGCAAAAAAATTATACTGCGTACACGGAGTATCTTGTTACATGCAATTTTAGTGTAATAACACACAATAGCAATCTATTTACAAGCAAGTATTTTACGTTAGTAACTCTGCTGTTTGTTTCGTTGCTATTAACGGCAGTCTTAAAAAAGCGTTTCTCGGAAAAGTTAAAACTAAATTTAGCAGGAAGATTGTCTGTACTTTATCAGGTTGAAGATTAAAACTCCCTTTTTCCATTGGCTCCTTCGTTTCCCGACTAACGATTTCTTCTTCGTTCTCTCTACGTTTTAATATGCATGGTCGTTATCACCAAGAACAATTTTACACTTTAAGATTCCACATTAGCTACGATAAGCTTTAAGTAAAATAAGATTTTACTTAATAGAGTACAATTCCAAGATCGTGACAATTAATTGTTTAAAAAATTTGTACTTTTATTAAAATGTATAAATTACATATTTATACATAATTATTAAATTAGTCGCTTTTTTATTTTATTTCACATAAGATCTCAAAAATATACAAAATTGTTCATGGCAATAACAATTATTAAATATTTATTTTACCTTTATTTTTTATGCTTTTACAAGCAATTATAAGAATTTCAAAATATTGTAAACACATTTTTACTATAAAAAAAGGGGCGAGGGGGAGAAGAAGAAGAAGAAAAGAAAAAAGTAAATAAATTATAGCTTTTAATTAAAATCTCGTTTTGTCTTACTCTCTCAGGCTTCACATTTATTTGCGTCTCTATTGATTAAATTGGTTGTGGCTATTAATCATGTTCCTAATACAATCTGTTATAAGTCATACATTAATTTCCTATTCATACACTATATTATTTATATTCTGCGTTCTATAATGATAAATCGCACATTATACATTATTGATTATTAATACGATATACCGACAGATTGCTACAAATAATATGATATATTCATATTGTATATTTCGTGAAACTGCGACAACGGGTGGTTTTTTTGTTACATTGAAAAATCATTACATTCATATGACATATTTCACCAATTCATTTATTGTAAAACTGATTTGCTTTACACGGATAGAATACTAAATGCTGTCGGCCAGAGTAGAAAGCACACAGAATTATAAATACCATTACATATATATGCCTATACATATACATATAATGCGATTGTACTGTGAATGATATATCGTATCATTGTGTAAAAAAAATATTATTTAGACACAAAATTTTTACTGTAAATTTTCCATTTTTATTTATCTGCGTTTTCATTGTCAATCTTTTTATCACCCTCAAGTTGATGGAAGTTAAGAATATATGAAAAGAACTGACATGATTCCTATAGCATGAAGAGATAAAAAACATGATCTTGTCCTCGTCATGTTAGAGTTTCACGATCGGGTGTTAAAATGCCTTCCTAACAGTTCAAAGAACATTCTCGGTATTCTACAGTTTTACGAGCTTTTCCTCTGTCATCGCGTTAGAAAGATCGTGTCGATGAAAGAAGAATTTCTTCGGCTTTTCCTGACAAAAACTACTAAATTTGACAAATTGCGTTTCTAACTTTATCAATATCTTAAAAATTCTGTGTGTTACCGTGTAGATTAACAGAAGTATGTTTCAATGTAAAATCACCACTGGAATTGAAGCGTGATTTGCAAGCATTTTATCGCATAAAATGCCGATTTGCAAATGTCTCGTTAATCAAATGGACATTCGCTTTTGTAATTGAAATCGCACGTAGTTGTCGCGCCAGACAGTCAAAGACAGATACGTTATTCAAAATTCACGCTTAGAGGAAGCTGCGCACGTTTGACTTTCACTGAATCAACAGGTATAGGCTTATTACTATTTAGTCTGTATAAATTTAGAATATAAGAATTTTTAGACACTAAAATATCTTGGATGTTCAATGAAAAAGCGATATATGACGCCAACGTTCGCGCATTTAAAGATTAACGCGATTTTACACTGCTCGATTAAATACACATCCTTTAACAATTCATATTAAACAAATATCAAGAACTAATTTAATAATGTTTACTTTTTATCTCCGTTCTGAGTTAATTATTATTTAAATTATGGAATAATTTCAATTATTTATTTAATTGCTTGAAAAAAGTTTTTGTAGAAGTGAGGAAATACGTAAATGAAAAGAGAAAGATTTTGAATATCGCAGAAATATTTGAATATCGACAGTATTTGTAATAAATGAAAATCAAGATTGATTCAGGAAATCATTGGTCGCAAAGTTTGGTAATCACCGAGCTGGAAATGGCGAACAGAACGAGCGAGAAAATCATCTCGCTTCGAGCGCAATCGCATACGCGGCTCACAGGGAACGCGTGCTCACCCTCGTTCTTTCATCCGCGGACTTTTTCGAGCGAAAATCTCTACGAAAGTTTTAACATGCTCGACAACCTTGTTTCCGGCTGGAAAAAAAACTTTCGTACGCATTAATTTCTGCCAGGCTTATTTATGTCCTTGGTTCTTCCTGCGTTACGATGGCATAACGGAAGTCGCGATGGAAAGAAACGCGGCGAATGGCGCGAGCTCCCCTTTGAATCCTTAACGAGAAGTCAAAACGAGAGGACGAAGAAACATCATTGCGACAAATTACAGGACACAAATGATAATCATGACATAATATTCGTTTCAATTAAAACTTCGCCTTTGTTCCATTAAGACAAAAGCGGAAATAATAATTATGGAAGCTATTATTAATGTCTGATTAATAAGTCCGTTAAACAAGTCTTTGTTACGCGATTGCGTAATTTCGGCACTGATCGTTTCGGTAAAGTTAATGAGATCGATAGTAATTCTATATTCTCAAATTTTGGAAATCGAAAAAAATAAAAATTTATATTTTTTGTATTTTTTAACAGAATTTTTCTGTAAGTAAAATATATCCTTATTTGTACTTAATGATAATAAAGTTTATGCAGCATTACAATTAACAAATAAACGATCGCAATAAGTTCTAATTTAAAAGTAACCAAATTTTACATCACCCGTAACTTAGCTAGAACAAACAATTGCATTCGCAGTTGAAAAGTGTAATTTTAACGCGCGCATACGCTCAAACACGCGCGAAAGGGCAAATCTATTTGAAATTGCGTTTATTTGGAAATGGAAATAATGTCGTGGTCGCTGCATCGCACTGCGATATGCGATGCAATAGTTTACATAAATTTAAATCGTATTTTCGGACGGTATTCTGAGTAAGATTCAGAGACTTCTGTCATGTTTGCGTGCTTATTTGCGTTCTAAATGAAATGCTGAAATATCGTCACTTTTAATCAATGTTATATGTTTTTACCGCGTTGCGCGACGTTACGTAGGCGATACATGCGCGAGAGCATATTCGCAATAAATATTTCGTAGAAGAGATCCGGCGAATATTTCATTTGTCAATGCGCACAACAAATACCGCAGACAAATGGTAAACATAAAGAAAAGCAACAATTTGCATAATTAATTTACTACGCTAATTGACTGACTTCATAGAAAATGTGCTGTGGCATAATGTAAATAAATGCGTTTCGTAATTAATTTCTTCATTCCTACAAATTTAGGTACCCGATACAAATGCCGCACATAAATGTAATTACCTGCAGCATGCATATTTTCACAATATGAATTAATCACGTAATGCGTGACAACAATGGCAACAACGATGTGTTCATGTTGCAATTACCGTCATGTTGGATATTGTGTATTGAATATCATTATTTTATTTTTCTAATACGAAACACTGGTAGCGTTATATATTCTCTGTTTGTGGATTATTGTATTTCATTCTATTGTTAAGTAATACGGAATAGCAAATAACTTTTAAACTATAGAGTGTTAGTCCGATTGCCCATTTACTCGTTTGTCCGTCCATTCGTCTGCAAAATTTCACCAAAACGGCTTAATTTTTTCAAACTTTGATTTCGCCAATAGATATCAAAAGACTTTATTGTCCACCGCGAGATACCAAAATATTGTACGAATCAAATCGGTTGACTCTAATAGGCTCAAAGCTCAAAATCGATAAAATATCTTTTAACATATTTTATTGAAAAATTTTAAGAAGTTTTTTTATTAATGCAAAAATAAATTAAGTGTTATTTCTTCATAATAAAAATAAAAAATAAAAGAAAAATTGTGATTTACAGAAGTTCCGCGTAGAGAATTATGTCTGTTTATCCAAAACTTGATGTCCCGTAATGCGTTATGGCGACGGCGTCAGCTCACGATTCATTCCGCTGCCGTCTGTCCCTGTTCAAATAGCTGAAGTTACTTGCGCGAACACATACGACAATGCGTGAACACGAGCGTGGAGAACGGTCCCATTATTTATCGGCGGAACTTGCCCGAATACGACACCTTTGGGAAAGTCCGATCGAATCGCTGCGTTCCTCCTCTCCCTTTGAGTTTCTATTTTCCTGCCAAGATGAAAGATGTCCGCCGTGGCGTAAATTTTACACGCCAACGGTACGACAGCTTAGATATATATTCTGGTAATCTCACTGAATTGTGATGTATCGTAAGTTATACGGTTTGCTTGCGCATAAAAATATCACGCAGCACGAAGATATATAATTCAGAAGATAGCGGTTTAAAGAGAGATATCTGCCGCAACATGTCCATGCGTGTTACATCTGAATCCGAGTCTAGTTATGCAGCTTACTCTAACATTAAATATTCCATCATAAACATTGAATATTCTCCAATTTTTTTTTATGGCTCTCTCCCTTACGTCGTATAAAAATGTACTCTACGAAGTTTCTGCGAAAGTCATCGTGCATTGGCAATATTTTAGAAGGATATGGAGAAAGGCCGGACGAAGTTTTACGCTTTTTACGGCGCATCGCTTAAAGTTTCGTACCCGCGCAAACTGCCGAATTCATTCTTTTATATCCTTTACGACATTGCAGGCATCCTCCAGTCATACCGTCAGACTTTGCTCGTTATCGCAGCTAGAGCGTCAATCTCTTCACCCCGCGTGTACATCCCTTTCCGATCGTAACCGTGCGGCTATATAGCCACCAAATTGCTGAAACAACAGCCACCGGATACACGAAAGAGACGGTTTCTGTTAGGAGCTGATTACCCGGGGACGTAACTCGGTACCTATGTGATAGGATAATAAACTGGGACGTTGATTTTATTTCTCGCAGGTGTTCACAGAGTGCCACGATCCGTTTTCTATCTGAAGTTGATCCTCAGTAAAACATCATTATGTCAATTCAGTTAGTGCTTCCACGGCACGGATCAAGTTTGTTCGAAAGTTATATGTATAAGTAGAGCTATAACAATATATTGTCGGATAGTACCTCCTTATTCTTCGAGTACTAGCCGTTTTTTTTTTCAAGATATATCTACGAAGAAAGAGAGGAACCAAAAGAAAGGGAATAAGAAATCCATAGTTTGCAGGCAAATGTATACGATGTTATATAAAATCACTGTAAAACATATAACAAGTTCAATAGCGACGTCCGACGCAATAATCAATAAATTCTTAAAGTTATCGGTTCATAAACAAAACGCAATATTATATTTCCTTGTATATTTCCTATTGATATTATTTCGTAGAATAAGAATTTGCTTATTACCCAATGTAAAATCGCACAAATACCTTTTTATCAGTTTAGAATGGAAATCTCATAATGTTAACACAATCAGCTCTTTTCCATACACAACGATGAGTAAAGAAGTGGTTACCGCTGCGGTTTGAACTTGTATGTCTGACTAAAGCCAAGCTTTACTACTTCCGCTGTCAGTGCAGCATGAAAGCATTATAAAAACTGTTATCTTATTTTTCTCTCCGCTTATTTTTCTCTCCTTTATCTGTTTACCTGTGCAATTCTGTTAACTCAACATCATAATATATATATATATATATATATATATATATATATATATGTATATATACATATATATGCTTGCTACTTAAAGATAATAAAAGTGATGCAAAATTGCGTTGAAGATACGCAAGACGAAAACGTTTTGCTGAGTAATACGATATATAAAGAAATGCTAGAACAATCTCTGTGAGATGATTAATTTAACGTTTAAATAACTATACTTTAACTTGTTATTTAATACCAATTTTAATATTTTAATATGAAAAAGAGATGAGGGAGGACTAATTGCTGTTACTGATCTTTTTCGACGTAATCGCGCACGTATATTCAACGATCGTTGAACAGTTTCATTCCTCCAATTACGAAGAGCAGTTTGCGCACTCCACTTTAATCATTATAAATTCCCATTGCCATTTGCTCTCGCACGTCGGAATTCTCGTCATTGCAATTGACACGCATTCTCAATCATTTACCCTATATTTTGCTGACGCTCCGAACATACGAAAATCGATTATGTACTCCATACATATATGTATTCGATATGCATAATTGGCACTCCCCAGGCACCTCCTGCTAAATTGATGCTGATATTTGACACATGTAATCCCTAACTCTCACACAGCCATTCCATTTACAACGTCGACCGAAGATTACCTGGTAAGACGAGAAGTACAACGTAAAATAATTATTTACCGGTATTCTGGACGTATATTTCAATATGATATATTATATTAGAATATTTACGTAA
The DNA here is from genome assembly GCF_013373865.1 of Monomorium pharaonis. Taxonomy (NCBI): domain Eukaryota; kingdom Metazoa; phylum Arthropoda; class Insecta; order Hymenoptera; family Formicidae; genus Monomorium; species Monomorium pharaonis. The sequence goes on from NC_050467.1 coordinate 19,454,143, forward strand.
GATACTTACACATTCATAATCCCGTTCGTAAATAATTCTCCTAAATTATCCATGTAACGAAACGTTTTGCGCTTAATTTAATGTAACTTTGCTTAATTTATTAAACGTACTATTTCAATATCATATTGACCCCATTATTCATTCCTGATTTATGTTCGATTCCAGAAACCCAGATACGCTTTACAGAGATAAATACGCGAGAATATGGCGCGCCGATGTGCGAGTTACGTGTTCGTCCAACATAATCTGCAAAAACTAACTTTGTAAGCTGCGAGCTTAATACGTCATATAAATAATATGTACAAATATGTACACCTCTCTCTTGTCGCAACGTGAAAGAGAGAGAATAGCAAAATCTACGTAGCGACTAAAAAGACATTCAGCCGGTGGCACCATCATTTATCGTTAACACTTCGTTAACGCGTGGACCAATCCGTTTACGCGCTTTTAAGCCATCAACCGATGCATTACGGGGCCCGGCAAAGCGCGCGAGCACTCAAGAAAAGCAGATTGGATGTTCGTAAAATTTATGACGCTGACTCGACGCAAACGGCATAACCGTTTTCCACCAGGCTATCGGCGTGATCCCACGCGCGTGGCTCTTCAACCTTTTCACGGATATGACGATTCGCGCGTACGTCTCATTCGCGGAAGCATCTGTTTCACACACAGGATATCCTGCAAATACGCGAGAAATGTGAAACTTATCTTCCATTTTTATTCCCGCGATCCGTCCCAGCAATGTCTCCCGCGCGCGTCCTATTTTAACACTTATCGTCCTGAATAACCAAACCGCGTCCGTTTGTTAGCAACCCCGCTTTTCATTTGTAAATCGCGACGTTTTTTCTCCACAATACCAACGGATAACGACCATCTCGAGCACTGACGTGTACTTTTCGACGACATTTTTCCCTCCCTCCTTTCTCCCGATTTGAATGAAAAGCATAACGCGAAAATCTATGCCGTATATAAACGTGACAATGTCGCATGGAATACGAACGTGCATATGAGAAATAAAATTTTATGATACATTCGCACTTCCAAAAAAAATTACGTAGTAATAAGAATAAAAGAGATTTGATTTGTAAAATAAAAACGCAAGTATTTTTTAATTTTAGTAGAATATAAAATAGTACAAAATTTGTTAATTTCTTTTCTATAGTTATATTTACGAAATAATTGTTAACAAAGATTTTATTATTTAAATGATTTGTTTTATTTTATATACAAAACCTAAATCTATATGATTTTGATATAAGGAATTAACTCTACTCAAATTGTGATTATATTGGATTTTTATTTCAGGTTTAAAGTGTAATGCTGTGGGAATAAATAATAATCTTTCTCTTGCCGTTTAACAAGAAATAATCTTTATAAAATATTGATTATTAAACATTAACACGGTATCAGCCTGTAATGGACAATATTCATAATAATACGACAGTTTTTTTTTAGATATAACTTGCAGCAAAAATTTTAAAATTCTGATATGCAGATTATATTCAGTCTGTAATCCGTTCACTGTTCGATTAGTTTTTTTCATGAATTGAACCAGCTATTGAAAAGTATATAGAATTGCCAGCTTCATTTATCATTATGTATGTAAGGCGATATATTTGCTTGCGTTATTGAGATATGAAATTTATCCGTACAAAAAATTGTTCCTCGTATTCCACAGAAAAACAGTTAGTAAAATACTTTTGCTACATACAACTCATTATATTTTGCAACGTATTACGCTTTAGAGAAAGAACTTCGATTTTATTCCCTTGTCGACTGTTTCTGAAACGCAAAGAAAAGTGTACAAAGGCATGCGCCATAGAAATGGCAAGAGAAATGGCGATCTAAACCGTTTCAATTCCGCATCCGATTGAGACTCACTATTTTATCGATTGCAAACTTTTTTCCCCACCGGCAGCTCAAAACCTTTTTTATATGTTACACCACTTTCACGCGGACGAATCCCGGGCATGTGTTTTATGAAAGGACGAGCTCATTCTCGCTCTCGTCTCAGAACTTCGCTCGTTTATCAGTCTGCTCGACCCGTTACTCAGTGAGCTCGTAAATCTCATGATTACAGATCGTTGACCGCGGGGTGACGCAGTTCTGAAAAAAATTTCGCTTACTGTTGCAAGTCCCTCAGCAAAATTGCTGAATGGTTATTTAATCTGACAGCGGGCGCATGTTGTTTCTGCGGTAACACATACTCCATAAACCGTAGAAGTGAAGAGGCTGTTTGCGATACAAGCTATTTCGCATTCACTTTGATGACACACGAAACATTCCATATTTATTTTAAATCCAATTTGTAATTTCTTTTAATTCCAAAAAGAAATAAAAGGTATACATATTTTAAAAATGTATTCTTCAAACGCTATTAATTCCTCAAATAAATTCAATGTGTAAAAAAATTTAACAATTAAAAAATCGCATATTAAAGCATTTGGCATATATTCAGTTATTATAAAGGATAAAGAGAACTGCACAATTAATAGCAAAACAGTTTTTTTACAGAAGAAAAACCATTAATAAATGACTTTACAGGTCATTTTTATTCTCTTTGATATGTTTGTTTCGGTCTATGGTCTTTATCGGCATTATATCGAAAAACATTCTTCGCCCAATTTTAATATAGCGAATAAATAAAAAGCAAACGAACACCGGAGTTTCAGAATTCACAGTTGGCTACTGTCTACACTTGTATATGTTATCTGTGAAAGTACGAAAACGCCAGCCTCGGTTCTATTACGCATACGGTTTCCAGAATGTGCGGTTTAACTGCACAGTAGCTGAAATTTTTCGCTCGCCTCTGGTCCCTTCTATTTTCCGGAGTAGGAAACAATTGGAAGACCGCTTCTTCTGTTCTTTTCTCCAACAAAAACATAATTATATCATATGTATAGTCAGTGCGATTTATTCCTTTTTTAAATTAATAAATTTGTCACATAATTCTTTTATGTAACTTGTAACAATATTTTGTAAAATTTTAATTATTAAACTTAAAAGATATAAGTATTCTTTATTTAAGCAAAGTATAAAATTTACGTAATTTTTTCCTAATTACGTTTATGGAATAATTTTCAACAAAAACTTTTTATGTAAATAAATTGTTTAATTTTGTACAGATATACATGTAATATAATTTTTGTACAAAAATTTTATTCTTTTTACATTGTGATTATTTTGGATTTTTATTTAACATTTAAAATATAATATTGTAGCATGAGAGAAAATAAATAATTTTTTTCGACATTTTAATAAATATCATTTATAAAAAATGGTATTTATAAATATCATTTATAAAAAACAATATTTATAAATTAATGGTTATTGGAGTATAAATATTAACTTAACCGCAACAAAACTGAACGAAATTTGTAGTAGCGTGACAGGTTTTTTAAAATATAATTCTCACAGCAAAAATTTTAAAATTTTGATGTGCCAATTATATTCGGCCTATAATCCGTTCATTGTTCGATTACTTTTTTTACATAGCACCGTCGTATCGTGAAATTTATTTACTGTTCGACTATAGACTATCGCGTATTGAAATGTCGCTTCTCTAGAAAAATTGATTTCAAAATACTTTCGATACACAATGCTCTAACCAGATTTTCATTTCACTTTAAAATACGGTGATGTAGTAACCTGAATAAATCCAATGAAAGAAATGTATAAACTATGTGGCCATCAAAGAGTTATTTTAAATAAATATAAAACCAATTACGCCATCTCTTAGTAATTTATGGTTAAACATTTACATTTGAATAAAGCTAGGATATGGAGTTCTCTGCGGTTGAAATATTTACTCGTCTGATGAACAGTTACTCGCGAGACACGAATTATTATATTTGTATAAAAGCGCTCTCATCCGAAAGTTTGTGCTAAAATACTTCGGATCATTTGAACAATGGCTGCAGCTAGAAATATACAACGGTAGATGTGAAAGAAGGAAATTACGTAACGCGCTGTATGAAATAATTGGCGCTGACAAGAGCACAAAGTTGAATTGTAATTGCGTTTATATACGTTAGAAAGTCCCGATTCTTTCCCGTTTACAACAGATATATTTTTACTTACACGTACTTACTGATACAGTAAATATTTCGTTTATTAGCGAAGTATTTTGTCTCTGTAATAAAAGTGGCAGGATATTTTCGAGCGCCTAGTGGTGCACCTCTACTCGGATATTTTCAAGATTCCTCAACAATACCGTATCTACCGCAAATATTTTCTCGTAGCTATGTGATCCGATTCGCATCTTCTTCGTACCGCCGCGCCGTCGTAGAATCACGAATACGCGTTGATCGCCTTTCGCGAATAAATTCCACGATCCTAGTACGTGCACTATTACATTCATATCAGGAATGCGTTTCACAGTCGATCACAGATGTTCCTGCGCCGATACGAACAAAATTTTGTTAAAAGTATATTAACTTTAGCTCATAATAAATTTAGAAAAACTTTTATTTTTCAAATATTTTATAAATTTTAATAAAATTACAAAATTGTATATTTTTTAAGATCTGTTATTCCGATAAAAATAGACTTTCTACTCCTGTCTCGTGAGCTTGCATGTAATTAACGTAGAAATAGAACATAATAGAATTAAATGAAATAATTGCCTGGCGTTTAATTTTAGCATAGTCTATCTAATTTTCATTAGAACGTTATCACTGCACAGGATTTCTCGGAGGCGTCGGTTTCCGATCTCCAATCCTAAACTCGTGTTCTTCCGAGATATCTAAACGTCCTTCTGAAACATCGCGGTAGTCTCCACGAACGTAAACACGTCAACAAGGAAGTCCGAGTATGGCCGCGGGCGAAACGAATGAGGATAACAAATGGTTATTTCGCGCGGAACTAACGACTTTTCTTTTTGTCACGTGGCCGCTCCTAACCGAGGATCGACAAAAAAAAAGGAGAATAGAGCGTTTTACGAGGCTGGATTTGGCGACACTTTTATGGATATCTTCTGCAGTAAGATTTTTTCAGATTGCTGCTTTTATGAAGAGAGATGTATGGGGCCAGCAAGTGCTTTACGGCCGACAGTGACGAATTGACCGAGTGTTGTGCACAACACGTTTCCCTCCTTTAGAAGAAAAATTCTGCTATCAAACGAACATTTCTATACGATCTATTTTTATAGACGGTCACGGGATATCTCACTTGCCAACGTTAGCGCGCGGTACTTCGACAAAATGTAAAAGGTGATCGTTGTCGACGCAGATGGATATGATGGAAATACGACGCTCTTTTTTTTTAACGAGTCTTGTTTTTTTGCTTACGATAAAATATGAAACATTTTTAATTGCGTGCGACAGGAATTGCAGCAATGTAGTACGAATATCGTATGCCCGTTTGATGTATCGCGACATCGATTTCAGTCGTAAAATGCGACCGTGCAAAAGTACATATTGAGACGTAAATAATAAAGATACATCGTGCCTCGTTTTCGAAACAAGTATTGCACAAGAGATATCATTTTTCTGCGGAGAATTGCTACATGCATAATATGCTTTCTGAAATTACACAAATATGAAAGTTTTTTTTTGCGATAATAAATACAAATCAATAATTGCAAATTTTTTTTAATATTGAGAGAAAAGATAGATATTTTAAAAGGTTTTGACAAAAAATAACACAAGTATGTGTGTGTGTATTGACACATTTTTAAGACACTTCAATTTCGAAATAATTTTACTGCAAATTCTTAATTTAGAAATTTAGACATTACATTTAGATATTTAAAATAAATTTTAAAGTTTTAATTATTTATATAAAAAAATTACAAAACAATTGAAACAGTTTAAATAAACCTAATCAATATTATTTCAAGAAAATGACAATCAAATTTACGATAAGTATGCTCATTATTTTGTTTTAATAAAAGCATTGATATAAATTAATATATTTTATGCATCATTAACCGTACATCATTAAGCAATTAACAGTATTATAATTTATATACGTTTTACTGTATGATAAGTAAATTATTTAATAAAATAAAATTATTAAAATAATTTTATTTTATTAAATGATTCATTTGTCATACAGATATTCCTCGTAATTTAATGAGAAATAAAAGGACTATTAAAAATAAATTATTAATTTAGTATTTAATTTCCAACCTGATTAACTTGTATAATAAAGCGACAAAGAGTGGAAGTTTGATATATGAGCGCTAACGTAAAATCGATCGAGCATGATCATATCACCCAAACTGTAATATATTCTGATTCAGCGCGGTAGCTCTAAGAAGAGGAAAAAGATATATCCCCTAGAAATCCATAGACGACAATATATCCCAGCTATAGAAAAGCCACTGTGAGCGATAATAAAAAAGACTTACCGTACGGTTTCGTCTTCCACCATTAGAGCTAACGATCGTCGTGAGTCGTTACTAGTCGTTACATTAGTACACCAAACGATCGAATCGTGATGGCATGCAATCCGCGGGGTACATCTCGCGTGTAGCCAGCCATTATGGTCGTAGTTCTATAGGTTCAATCGCTTACGCACGTGACAGACGCGATAGAGATGGTCGAAACATCGAAGGTGGTGGAAGGAGGTTACCGAATTTCATGAAGAAAAAAAAAAAAGAATTAATTTCAACATCTAAATGCATCCGGCGCCGGCGCGACTAAATCGTCGGTACTCAACGGGTTCCGGTTCCGTCGTTACGAGTGGAGCGGTAGTTTCTGACATAATAAAACCATTCCCGACTTAATCTCCCGGTTGGTGCGGAGCACACTCTGTACCCTACTGTCGTGCCTGTGCATTCCGCCTTGCCGCTACTATCGGCCAAGTAACTGCGAGCAAGAGCGGTGCCTCGAAGCCGACGAAGTTCTTAGAGAGGAGTACCGCGGCCGTCTTTCTGGTACCGGCGCCGCGACGATACGAATCGGTCCCGCCGAGGAACTTACCTACGCGACTTATCAGTGTACGCTACTCTTATCGGTTCCGTGTCGCTCAACTATAACGAACTTGAGCCGCGGACTCTCCGTGAGAAACGGCGGGCTGTGTTCCTCCTGCAATTTCTTCGTTCCGTTACGTCTACGTTGCATTATAACTCGTCACTTCGTCGCAGGTGCGGACGCGCCGTTCTTTGCGTCGGAATTGTACGCGGAATTGGACGGAATAGTTTGTGCCAACAGTAGAATAAAATGGGCGAAGGATAACAGTAAAATTTTTGCTATTTTACTAAAAAATAATATTGTAGGAATACATATAAAAACATTTGTTTTAAGGGAATCGGTATTAAATTATTTTTAAAAAGAAGGTATAGCGTAAGGATTAAAAAGTCTGATGAAGATAAGCAATAAAAAAATATAATTGAAAATACATTGTATCTTTCTTTTTTTTTTTTAACATATGCAGGCGCGATATTGGAAAGTTCGCGAAGTAAGACGCGCGAATAACTTTGAACATATCTCCGTTAGTACATAAAGCGGGAAAAGCTGACATCGTCAGGAAGTTAGAATATTCTACTTTGTCACGGCGCTTGAATATTACGTAGACTCCATGTAAGACCAACATTGTTTTTGCAAATGATATACCGTACCCAAAATGAGAAGGACTTGAGAAAGTTTAAATATATCCCACAGAAGAAATGTATAACGCGCAGTTGGAATGAAACTTTTGAGTTCATTTTGCAACAGTTCCATCGTATGCTTCCGCAGACAGTTCAGCACACTGAAGCTTCTAAATATTCGCATTTTCTACAATCTACAAAATCGCATGCGCGATATAAAAAAGCCCGGGTTTAAAAGCAAACGTGGAAAATCAATATTAAATCATAATCATAACGGATAGCAACAAGTACTATATTTTTGTATCATGTGCTACTTACAAATAATCGGTTTAACCTATATTTACGTTAACGAAATCTTGTGATTTAAACGTTATCCTTGCTTATTTTGTGTATTCTTGAAATTTACGATTGTGGTGAACAGTATAGGTGTATAATCTTGTTCGATTCATTAAAATTTACCAAGCCGTTATTGTACGCAATCGTGTCATTTTAACGCAGCCATTTGCAATTATTAACGTAAATTACTGCGTTACACTAAAAAATATATGAGCGTTTAAACTAAAGATACATCGAAAAAATTAAGATACTAATTGAAACCGACGTACTTTCTATATTAGTCAAATGTAATTCTTTCTAGGCCTGAGCTGAATAAAAGACACGTCATTTATTATAATTTTAAAAAATTTTATGGAGGGAGATATTGAAATAAATTAATAAGTGGAAAAAAAATCTTCATTTTAATCACTCACAAAAATAAAATATATTTTATAAGTATTATTTCATAAGTACGTTGTTTCTAAAAAATCTACTAATTTTTGAAAAATCAATATAAATGTTTATTATTTTCTATATAATTAAGTTAAATGATATTATTTTATGACTTTTATGTAATAATATACTATAAAATAATATATACTTAACTAACTTTGTAGTGAATTTTTATGAAAACGGCTTTCACACTTCGCTACAAGTTTTTGTTGTAGTAAGCAGACGTGTTGCTAATTTCCCAGCCTCTCTTTAACTACTTCCCCATCTTTTAAATACATATTCAGAAAGTAAAGCGCGTTTTTAAGTGATAAATGCAAAAGTGGATCTTGTTTATATTATTGATCTTATTCGATTCAAATACTTGATTAGATGAAATAGAAATGTCCGTGTTTGAAAAGAAATTTTGCCTTTATTCTGCATGTTATTTTAATGAAATAACGGTATGCTTGCTCATGTAATTGCAGGAAACGAAGTTGCACGCCTTTATTCGCCGATAGCGAGCACGTGTGCGTAAAGTATATGACGTATCGATCGTGCGAAAGCTGCTCATAGAAAATGCAAAAGCGCGTGTGTTGTATTGGTCTATATATGTGAATATGTACATATAGTACGCGAGACCGTTTCCATTCCATTCGCCTTTCTATCCAAGCGTGAAAACGAGAAAGCTGGCAAGTCAACATTATTTATCGATTGCACACCTAGTAAATTAAATCGAAGGCTCGAGCGCAACAACCAAGCAAGCTCAGTTTTCCCGATAAACAAGTTAGTTGCTATTTGTTCTGAATGAATAGTTGTCCACTGAATGCAAAAAGCTTGAATCCTAACAATAATTGAACAAATGCAATGAAAAGGCAAAATATGAACAGTTTTGATATTGTGCGTAATCATTCGTAAAAGTAATGACTGATTCTTCTAATAAGCAAAAAGCATAGTAAATGTAGCAATCGAAGTATCTCTATTATTATTTTATCACTTTGATAAAGCAAAATTAAATAGAATATTCTATAAAATTTTTAATACAAATATTATATTCTCTTTTTTGCATCGAATAAGCTATTATATAAAAAGAATTGTTAAGGGCATAAAGGAACACAACCAACCGCATTTTAGCTTTAATATATGCAAAACGAATAGCGGGAATGAAGCCTAAAGCAGTGCGAATAATAGGCACGAATACGTGAATAGAGTGGGCTCTAACGTCGGAATTGTGTCTGTCGAATCATTACTGAAAAGGACGAGAAAAATCCTTTCAAAAGTGTGAATGAAAGAAAGGAATTCCAGAACTAAACCGAGGTAGGCTTTCCTCCGGGCTTTTTAATTATATCAAAATCTATAATATCGACGAAGATGATCTTGCGCTCGTTACCTTCTCATTTTTCAAGCCTTGTTATTGATTGTGCATGATTCGCAGCATTAACAGGCAATTTGATCTTACAATCGAACGGGTTATCTAATTCTTCGATAATCAATACGTCGTTAATCGTCGATGTGATTTATAATAAAGCTTGTAAATAGGTAATGAATACCGAAATGCATCGCGCCCAATTCAAAATGCGGCAAACAATACCGTGCTCGAACTATTGGTGAATTCAACTATACTTTTTGTTTTTAAAAGCGTCTTTGCCAACCACATATATTTGTTATTTGGAGAATAAATTGTATTGTACAAACATGTTACGCGGTAATCCCTATATTTTTGTCGCATGTCAAACAATTATACATTTAACGTTCTATTGTAAGATGCAGGACTATTAAAATCTAATAATATAATTTCTGATTTATGTTTTATAAATTGTTATTACATACCTACTATAAATATCAAATTACTTTAAAAATAGTAATATTTTCAAATTGAATGTAATTATATTTGTCACTTTACTTTTAGAAATAAATTATTCTAGGAAAATCATTACTACTATTTTTACGAATGTTAAACATTAAAATTTTCTTTGCCTGTATTTTTACTGTTACTGTTCCTTTAGATTCTGTATTTCATCGAAATAAAAATGTACGGTTTAATAAAAGTTACATCTGCGTGGAGTATGCAGATACCACCTTGGGTAAATGTAAGGTTTTGTTACGAAAAAGAAATCATTTTGTAAATCATGTAAATGTAATCTTTTAAAAATAAAAAAAATATGCGCTCTAAAATCATACGTGATGGAAAAATAATTAAAAGTACGAAATATTATATTGTATTTCTTAAAATCTTTTTCTCGTACTAATAAAATGTAATATATAATACTACTTTTTCTCCTACTTTCAAAAATCGTTATTACTAATTATTTATTAATAATACAATATAATATTATACAATTAAACAAATATGTTACAATAAATAATTATTAATTATATCCTTGAATGAAATGCGGCAATAAAGTTGTTATATAATTAACAATATAATTAACAATATAATAAATGACAAGCGAATAATCAGTTTATTCAGTTAATTATTAGACATATGTTATAAAGTCAATCCTTTTAGCTTATCTCGATAAGCTGCTTAGCACATTAATTTTCAATATTTACTCACACATTTGCACGTAGGATCAATACATTAATTATCATCTGACCAGACAGGTGATACTAACTAGTGCTGATTTTCGATTCTAAACAAAATTTGCAACAAAAAGAAACGTTCGTTATCTGCACATATATTCTGTTAATTCTTTTATTTTAACGCACATGGGATGCAAATAGATTCTTTTTATTTTAATTATGACGCGAGTCGGTAGATGTCGAAAATCGAAAGCGGCTTTTCTTCGCACATTAAAGATTTACAATTAATTATTCACAGTTCGAAAGGCCGAGCTTATTACGGAAGAGCCTGATCCGTATGAATTCGCGGGGATCTATTCGGCTCCGGCGTACTGTAACGCATCATCGATTCATCGTAAACGCGAACGGAATTGACGCGTGCGATCGATCAACGTCGAGTTCGCGGACCAACGGCTCCGTTCGTTTACGTGGTACAAATAAAATTCCCGGAAACGTAGCGGGATGCGCACCGTACACTTGATTGTTGGAAATATTGCGGGCAAGAGCAAATAAAACTCGAAACGTACGAGTTTCAAATGCAGTCTGTAATTTCGTAGAGAGAGCATAACAATGTAAAATGAAAATGCCGATGAGTATTTGGAAAGGCACGAACAAATTTAGAGATTAATTGCAGTTTCACATAGACATAAAATAAAATAAAATTTGATCTTATACTTTATTTTATACAATGCTTAGTGTTTGGTATGTACTTTTTAAATAGCTTTTTCAATATATATATTTTAAATTGTTTCTTAATATGTATTATTTCTTCATTTTCGATGCTCATTGCATCGGCAAAAATGGTACTTTTCTACATCCGGCACTTTCGCAAATTTCTTTTATCCCCGGATTCTAGCTCCTAAAGAATGGTAATCTAGTTAACGTATATGTGCATAAAATAATAACCAAGTTTTATCTTATCTCTTTATATAACTCGGTAGACTGATAATTAGATAACTTTATAATTTGCGTGTATAAAAGCGTGAATTCGAAGAATACTGATTTCATGTTATTTTTATTTTCTCTTTTTTCAGAACTTGTCTTTTCACCAGCGTGTTTGTAGACGTTGTGAATGCAATCTGTAATGCATCGTGTACCAGGAATTTATTACACGTCGCAGTCACACATTGCTTTGCAAATACGTACAGACGACTCGTGAGTCGCGAACGGACTTTCGAGTGCGTTATTAGACGCGCTCAGACGTCTGCAATCGTGCAGATTCTCAACGATTTCGATGATGAAGAAGCAGTGCTCAAAACTGTTAGTCGGCTATCATCAAGGCGAACCCTCGAGAATTCGCGATCGAAAGGGATGAAAAGTACGTTACAATATTTGATTATTAACACCGCCTCTCTTTCTTTCCTTAAGACATGTCTTATTAAATTTACTAATAAGTAAATTTTAATTAAATTTTAATTAAAAACTTTAATTAAAAGCAGCCTTTAAATAATTTACAATGTTTTATTAACATAAAAAATAGACGGTATTTTTAAGAGATATTGTCGATCCACGATTTTGTTATAAAACTTCTTTATTGTTGAAATTTTACTTGTACTTAAATTATATAAAATATATAATATAATAAAATTTTATTTAAAAGAAGATTATTTTTTCATAAACATAAAAAAATAACTTTTAAAAGAATTATTTAATACACTGACATATAGTGTGTGTATAAAAAATTTTATATTAAACAAGTATAAGATTGTTTTCAAAATTTATTTGTATAAATTATAACATATAAATTATATATTTATGTATAATAAGATTTTTCATTTAAAAAAAGATTATTTTCAGAACCGTACAAAATACGTGTGCCTCAAGCGGGACACGGGTGTCTCGTCTTGGGATTCGGCACCGTAAACACGTGGGAAAGTAAGCGACCAACCGATGATGATGGAGCACAAACAGACGATACTGTTGGCACCCTCACTGAGCAACAGCAGTTGTTGGCGAAATGGCACACCCGATGCCACTTGGACAGGTCCAGGTCCTGGAGAACTTATAAGAGCTACTCTAATACTGCTACTCAGTATTGGTATCCTATGCGCCAATCTGCTGGTGATATGTGTTATCAATAGCAGACAATACAGCAAATATATACACGCTCAAGTAAGTAGATATGTAATATGCAATTTGACAAATTTATATAGCTTTTCAAGAAAAACAAATAAACGACTTTAGTTGTCTGGTGACAAAATTTGTCTTGTTAAAAATATGGATTTTTTAGATTTTGTTTTTATCGTGCAATAATAATAATTGCAAAATCTGTAAAAATCTCATTAATTCTGCATAAAGAATATACGTTAAAAAAAAGAGCACACTACAAATTTTCCTGGAAATTTTGCTTGTTATTTGAAAGAACAAATTGGAATACTAAATGAGATGTAAAGCTAACAAGAAAAATGTCAAGATATATAGAACGTGAGATTAAAATTATATTTGTTTTGTATCTTATGAAAGGATTATGCTAGGTAAAATATCAAATACAAAGGTCTCAGTGGGTGCTACAATTCATAGTTTGTGATGGAAGGATCCGCGGTATTTTCTCCATTTCTCTCTTCTTCCTATGTAAATCAGTCTAAAGTAATTAGCTACACGAAATACGGGACAGTCATATCTCTGGAGTCTAAATGTAGCATCAAATTTCATAGGAAATGACATGATGTCCACAAAAACTTGCATATTATGTGTGAATATTTTTTCTGTTTTTCAATTAATTAAAGTTTTCTGATAAAACTGAAAACATCTTTGTAAAAACATAGTATATATGTTCCTTAGTATTTATCGATTTTTACTGCATGAATATGTAAATATTTTCTAAGAGTCAAATATAAATTGGATAGTTCTATAGCTACATTAAATAAAGCATATCTTTATCCCCCGATGTTACGAAGCAGTGTCATTGGTTTAAACGCTTTTCATGAAATTGTTATTCTAAACATTTATCTCGCTTTATTATCGGGAGTTATAATCTTTTACGCCCGTAGATATTGCCGTTAATAAAGTTTAACTTTTCTGTATTGCTCTTTCTGGTTCCTTCTTAGTTTTTCTTCTTCATCTAGCAACTTCGCGCTTTTGGATGTAATTTATGCATATATAAAAGTTACATAGCCTACTAAATATGTATGTAAAAGTTCAAATTTCCAGATAATTGTTAGGGAGAGTAGAAAGTAATATTACAAAGATTGAAGGTTGAATTTACCAGCTTGTTAGAACATTGTCAGAACATTATTAACTTTAATAGTTAAAAAATCATATTTTTTTGTTTTAGTCTAGATAAACTTTTTATTATTGCTCATACAAATTTTCGCAAACAATACTCAGAGGAATAAATTTAATTTGAAGCTAATCGAGAAAATCAGTCAAATCAATTAATCTTAACTAATGACACGGAAATAGTCTACTATAATTAATCAAAGAAAGTTTTCGTTAAGGCAATCAATATTTTCCCTCATTACATGCTTCATGACGGAGCTAATGTTACGCACATTACACAACAATTCAACCGTTCAGTAACGACGTCCATTGACACTGACCAAGACATGATCAACAGGTTCTCCTCAATTTTCTTCCAGCCCAGATATTTGCTGACGAGCTTAGCGAGTAACGATCTAGCGATTGGACTTTTAGTGACGCCATTCGGTTTCTTACCAGCTGTTTACGGGTGCTGGCCGTATGGCGAAGTTGTCTGTCAAATTCAGGTAACTTTTACAATATATTTCTATTTTTCTATTAAGTTTTACGTTAATCCACGTGAATCTTTATATTTGTCATGTGCAAGTTATATCGCTTTGCTGAAGTAATCGACTGTTTGTTATCCTACTTTAATTAATGTCGTAAACATACGTTCCTAACTTGATATGATAGTATATCCATAGTTTTTTTTTTATATTGCGCTACAATTAATGAAATGCTGGCTTGAATATAACGTTTACGGGGATTATAACACTTACTGCTTATAGCGTTTCGTTAAAGAACCGTTCAATAACCTCGACAGCTTTTCTTTGCCAGAAATCGAGGAATTTATAGGAAATCTTGAAATGGTGTTCGCGATGCTTGGCAGGAAATTATTATCGTTTGAAACTCGTGGCTGCGCTTCCGGCAGCCGGTACTTCTTCCGCCATTTCCTCTGCCAGGCGGCTGCGACGTTATCGGAGTTCCTGGCGATAATCTTTACGCATTGCGCCCTTTCCCTCCAATCCCTTCCTCGTACTCTACGCCATCTTCTGAGGTAGCAGTCTGATTTGTGACGATATATTTCTTCATTTTGCACGTGCTAAACTCGGGAATGCCGTTTCGTTAGCAGATCTCGAATTTCGTGGTATTTGCTTATCTAGTCGTAGTACGGGAAATTGCCGTAATACATTGCGCGAAATTAGTAAACACAAGTTATACATACGTAAACTAAATACAACTTTATGTACAATTTATAACAAGCATTTGCGTGTCACTTTTAATGTATATTAGAAAATTTATTTGTCTCTAATAATAAATAAGAATGCGATATGTTGTGTTATATATATATATAAATTCGTTGTTTTTCTATTTTATGATCTATTTTTATCGACAGGGATAGGAAATGGAAACGAAAAAAAAACTAATAAAAGCTTGTTTAATTGAACATCGCATTCAATTATATTTAATTATATATATATATGTATACATATGTATGTATGTATTACTCTTTTGCGTATTTTTTCTGTGATTATTTAATATAATAACGACACTGCTAATTAACTTCATGATATATCGACAACGTAGAACGTATTTTTTTCGAGCCGGATTCGTGCGAGATATCATATAATTGAATGCGATGTTCAATTAAACAAGCTTTTATTAGTTTTTTTTCGTTTCCATTTCCTATCCCTGTCGATAAAAATAGATCATAAAATAGAAAAACGAATTTTTAATATTGATTCAGATATTAAGACGTATTATTATTTCATATATGCATTTAAATAATATAAAAATAAAGAATTGAGCAATGCCATCTTTATCTGAATATCATATTTAAGTTATAGTCACATCCATAACAACAAATCATCTTTGCTGCATTGCCCCGATAAGATTCGAACTACGCAGAGATATATGTCGCGTTATGTCAGAATACCTTTCTGATATCTAAGATGTTGATGTCTTCCGATGTTTCGGCTTTGCATCTTTAGAGACGCGCATAATGTTGTGTCACAACACTGTTCGTAACCATCAAGATTCTCACGTTGTCACTTTCGTCAAAATATCGAGACTATATATAAATTTAGTGTAACTAAGATAAAATTCAATTAACTTGAACGAAAAAAGAACGAATCTTCTTCCATCTTTAATTGCTATTTAATTAAATGACTTACAATCCTTTCTTTGAAGAAAACTCAACAATTTTTGAGAATTGCATATGCGTATTATACAATAACAAAATGTACAGTTGCAATTATATATTACATTAAAACAAATGTAATAAAATTAGTTTGAATATCTAAGATATATTTTTTATCAAAATTGTTACAGAGTGATTTACTGAAAGATTTCCGAAATAAGAAAAGTGTATTCTTTTAGAAGTAGCAGAAAAGATTCATTCATTCATTTATAACGTGTACATTAATAACTAGTGTTTTTAAAACACTTCTTGAGAAATCCTGTTTTAGAAAGAGCATCATACAAAAAATAAGATAGGATGATAAGTAACAAAAAAAAAAGATAATGCGATAGCAAGTAGAGACTGTAAGCAAAGAGAATTAATAAACGCGGAGAGAGCAAGTTCCTATGTAGTTGGAAATAGATTGCAAATTTGGTGGAAACGTGATACAATTAGTACGACCAACTTGAGAGGAGGTAGGTGACAGAGAATTAATAAACAGACGCGGAATGCAGATATCTGGTAATTAGAAAAACATATATATATTTACAAAATTGAAGGAAAACAAAATATTATGAAATATTAAATATATACGTTCTATATAAATTTTTATTATCTTTGTAAATACTTTTTTAATGAAATTAAATTTTTTCATATATATTTTGAATCATTATTAACGTGCATTATCGTGATGCAAGAAAGAAAATGTACGACAATTTTTTAAACCAGAGTTTTAACAAGTTTTTTTTTCAATTCTTTATATCAGATAAAATATAACTATGATAGCGGACTTTGACAGTGGATATTTCGAAAGATTATGCGATGTATGTGCGATTGAAATGTGTAACAGCTGCGTAGAAATTCAGACAAGACACTCGATGCTGCGGATGATACTATAAAACTTTACGAGAACCATTTATTCTCGAAACAGAAAATCAGATATCTCTACACCTGCGGAATTTCATAAAACCATAAGGATAATATTCTTACATACGAGTACTTTCATCTTGGAAACATATTTGCATGTATTGTATTTTTTACATCCAGTCTGCACCTTATCCGTACATTTCTCAAGTGGATATAAGAATGAGAGAGGGTTAACATCTTTAGTTCAAGTAGAAATCTTGTTTTATGCTCTTGTTGCATCTCTTGCATATGATACAACATTCCATGTATATTATTACTCATATGTATACCATGTCTCAAATTGTATACGCCACTTTCTTTCGTATTTTATATGTGCATTCTTAAAATTTCTTGAGATTTTCTGAAAATTTTTCCTTCTTCTCCTATTTTCTTCTAAAAGAGGTTTTGTATTGTCGTAAATGTACAATGAATGTAGAGTCGTGCCATCTCATTAATAATTAACAACTCCTGATGGAAGCACGAAAGTAGTAGCCGATTCGACACAGGTATAGTAAACACCGTTAACACAAAGAGAAACTCATACGAGTCTATTAAACGCTGTAGGGCGTGATAGTGTGCCAGACTCCCACAAGCGAAAGAGAGTGTGCAAACAAGCAGAGTCCCAGACGAACGTAAAACTTTACGTGATCAGCGAATAAAAGTAGCGTGTTCGCAGTTCCGAATTCCGTATTCTTTTCGTCGCTGGCGCAACGGTGGCGGCAGTTGTGTAATATTGAATTGAACTTGCGGCCAGCTAATAGCTTATGCATTACAATAATCCACCGGTATTAGCGTTTAATATTCTATTGTTTAATATTCTATGCGTTAACGACCGATCAGTTACATTCTGCCAATTTTAAACATTCAAAATAATATCCGTATTTATTCGTGACAGTAATGAACAATATCCGAATTATTACGTTGCCATCATTTGCCCCTCGATTGCATTTTCTGCACATAATTCCTGTCGATATTCTTGATAGACAAGGAGGAATATAAAAAGATAATGCGATGTTTTATATCATAATTTGCTAAAAAAAATTGTAAAAATGTAACTCTTTAAGAATTGATTTTGCCATAAAATAATTTATTTTGAATTTTTTGAATTTATGAAACTTCTTCCTACATTGAATTGTTAGTATTTCTATAAATCTTTCTAAACTCTGAGATATGTAGTTTAACGTTGCATGTGCAAATATTGAGTATCACCATAGAGAAATATAATGAGAACAGGTCGGTTACAGCGCGTTGACAATTGCTCCGTCGGGAAAGAGTGTGAGAACGACACGGAGATGTGCGCGTCCCAGGTATTTCGGAATAGTAAATCGTACTCTAGCCACTCGATATTCATGGAATCTATTCTTAGCGGCAACAAATCTCTTGGGTCTAGGCGATAACCCCGGGCCATGATGGGTTTGTGTATTCAGATATCCGCTAGAAACCAAACCGTAAACTTCGATAAACTAGCATGTCGCTTGTTCTTGCTCGGTGATGCGCGGGGATGGAATCACTAAGGACAATCACTGTTGTTACAATGTTACAACGATTCTGCCGTCTGTAATGCATTTAAAGCACCACAATACTGTTAAGCTCCTTAGACAATACACTCTAAACTCGGAATCAGTAAAATTTTGATCCTTATTACTACATCAATCAGTGATATATTCACTGATTGTTCGCTGTCTAATACACCGAACACAGTTGTAAATGTAGCATTGCAAATCAGCGAATAATACACTGATTCCAATTTAGAGAGTTTACAGTATTTTTTGACAATTTCTCAACGCAATTAAAACGAAGTTGAAACTCTCTGAATTAAAAAGACTTTCCATAGTATATTAGTAAAAATCAGTCACTTTATTTTAAAAATTTCGCTAACAAAAAAAAGTCTACGTTTCTCTAAAGTATTATAACTAAATATTTTTTCCGTCATACAATATTATCCCTGGAATAAACGGTGGAATTTTATTTGCAAGTTTGTTCGCTAATTATATTTGACGCAAAGAGAACATCAAACCGTCTATTGGTAAATTTCCCAATGCTCGCTACCTGTATTTAACTGCATAATGTCATTACTTATCAGAAACGAACTACAACGTCGCCGAGGTACTAACGCCGTTCATCCCGCGACACCGTTTCCTTCTTTCTCTTTTTTACGGCGTAAATCGACCTGAAAAAGGTCTTGCGCCGTCGCGGCAGTAATGCAATTGCGAATTTAATATTCCACAATTCCAAGTATACGATCCAGCCACGTATTGCCGTCTCATGCCGATGCCCGTTTTATTTATTAACGACGAGTGAAGAATTATATCGCGTCAAGAGACGCAATCGCGCAATTTCTACGGGAGATGCGGCGCTTTTAGTGCGCGTGACGTGTCGCTGACGTGCTTCAGATTCTCAATAGCGTACGTGCACAGAGATCCCATGAAAATGGAACTAAAGCGTTGCTATTGGCACCTGAAAGGCATCGAGTAAAAGTCAACAACTCTGCTTGATTGTTAACTTTATTTTCCCGTCGTTGTTTACGCCAGCATTGTGCACAAATTTGGACGACAAATTTCTCGCGCGCTCGCCGAAGCTCCATATATTTCGGCAAAAAGCGAACGTTCTCCGCTAAAAGGATGACCCGTTGTATAACGCGCTACTGCAATCGGCCCAAGGTCGTTCCAGAGTAAATGCAATTTCGCGAAAGTCCGACGCAGTGCTCGTCGATATTTCTCGACGGAATTTCTCGGCTGCGGCGAATCAAGGGGCCAAACTTGTTATAACAATTATTCTGATCGTGGCTAAATAAAAGTTCAGCCTGATGTTCCATTAAAGCCCTCCGCTGCGATCTCACAGTATAAGGATAGCGACGGTGCAGGCAAAGGATTAGCGGTTGCTCAGAGTTAAGTTAGTTCGTGGCGAAAATATTCGGTTAAGGTCTTCCGGGAGAGTGTTTCGGTTGGCTCGAAACGAGGCCAGACTGATCGTGGCCTCTTTAGATTATCAGAGCTTTTTCCTGGCCGTACGCCAACGGTCACCATGGTAACCATCATCTTAAACGCGTACGCTTGGTACACTTGCACCCTCACTTTGTCGTTTCTTTATGGCTACACCGATGTCACTGATTCATCGAATTGGGCTGTCGCCTTCGGCGGCTTGCGGCATTTAGGATCGTTTTCCTTTCCCGGAGATCGAATTGTGTCTCTGTTTCGTCCATCTCAACCGGTACCTGCCGGATAGAGCGTGTCCCAAATCGCGATAGTGTACATCTCGTTACGTTCCAACTGTCCTGTTTCAAAGCAATCCAACGTATCAGACTCAAACGATGGCCAATATCGTTTGTAGATAGCTACGAGATTGCTCAATATACGGTGGAACGTATATGCGACATTTGTTTGAAAAAATACATGTTCATTTTTTCTTTATTCTATCAGTTTTATTGCAATCAACAGCAGCAAAACCACTGTTCAATTTATATGCATACTGCAAATTTATTTATAAATAAATTTTTTTATAAATAAATTCTTAATAAATAGATTTTTTATTTCTCTAGAATTTATTTAATTTTGATGACATATAATAGCTAAAAAATATTTTTGCATATACAAAATTGCTTAATAATCAACAGAATCTAAGTTAGTAAATTTTTTATAAAAATCTTTTCCAAATCGTATTTTGGTGAACTTATTGCTTAGTAATTTTAGACAGTAATGTATATACTTAATTTTTTTATTAGAGAATTCAATCGGTGTGTTTCTATTTGTGTTTGGTTGTATTTTTTTTAATGCTAAAGATTAATCTAATTATATTTATAAAAAAAAGGAAGAATTCTAAATTTCTGAAGTAGTTAATTTGCAATCTCGATTGCATTTGTCTTGTTCTGAGTCCTAAAGATAATTTGTTTCAATTGGATAAAAGAGCTGGCGGTGATCCTCTGGCAATTTGTTCGCCGTCTGATAGGTTGTTTCGTGTACGTTTGGAGTACAAATTAACGTTTTCCAACAGTTCATTCGTACACAACGTTGCGAAAAACTAACTCGGTACGTGCTGTAATCGATACATTACTAGCTACATATCAGTCATCAAACGACAATTGCGGAATAAGAAATAAACATTAATTAATAAATAAATAACGATATTTTCTCCAAAGCAATTTTCGATAAATATTCTTTTTTTGATAAATATAAAAGCTAGATATTACTCTACAATTTAATAAAACAAAAAATAATTTATATGTATTTATTTAAAATATATTAACGCGGTTTATTAATTATATTTGTATACCTTTAAAATATTAATACGGATTCGCATTATTTGATCATATTGTTTTATCTTCACACTTTATTACAATAATTTAAACCAATCGATGTATTCCGCAAGTTGATAATAATGTATTTTATTAATTTCTAAAACCTGAGAAATCATGTTTCACAATTTTATCGTAATTAACATATGTAAATTCAATTTTAACCGTAGTATCTACATATACATTTTAAATTTACAAAAACTACTATGTTACACTATTTAATCGCGGACTAAAATTTGCAGACACATAAGTGCAACGGCGCGAAAGCAGCATTGCACGGTGATGAATGCGGTCCTTTTTTATTCAAGCGTGACATTTAATTACAGCACGGACTCGGCACCAGGTTTATAAAGCTCACAAACGATTCCTCGTACAGGGAAAATGTGTGGAACGTAATTGTAACGTCGTCTACATGAGACGTCAGCGTAAATAATCAGTAATGCTATAATTAAACCAGTCTCTATTTTTAATCCATAGCAATTAATTAGATGATTCTGTTTCTGCTTATATCCTCAAATTAGAGCAATAATGATTCTCATGCAAATTCCGATGTTTGATTCAAAATTACCGCAAAGTGTTGTGGCATCTGCGGTGAACCGCTTGTCAGCGGTAAAACCTAATTATTTTGCTATATTCAAGAAATATATGCATCTGTATTACTGTAGTATAGTATAAACTAATTAATTGACAATTCAATCAAATGCAAAATTATTATTAATCACCAAACAACTGTCCATATTATAGTTATACTTATATTCTAAAATTACTATTAATAAATTATTATTAATAATAATATTTAAGTTTGTGTATGCTACTATACTAAAGATAGTTATACTTTCTTGTAATCCATATTACAAATTTATTTTTATTATTTTTGTTTTCATTATTTGCTTTGGACAAATAAAAAAATATTTAATTGACAATTTGTAAAAAACTAAAGATAATAATGTGTGCAATAATGTAATGTAATAATAATTGTGAGAAGTTGCTTGCAAGTACAGTAGATTTTCCCGATGCTCTCTCAACTCATCAAAACTTCTCGTCTATCTGACTTGTCTCGTTTCTTGTCGACCTATGCACTTTTCTAAGAAGTTATAACTTATTTTATTTGAAAAGACTGTTAAAGAGAAAGAGAGAGGGAGAGAGTGAGCGACACCTGAAGAATCTCGTTTGCTCTTTCGGAAACTTTTACTGTTCCAGGCACTTCTTAGGGGCGCTTTGACTCAACAGAGCGCGGTTATCCTCGTCTGCATGGCAATCGACCGTTATGTTTGCATGCTGCACCCTCATCGCTATCACAAGCACTCTTCTAAAAGGGTAAGCTATTTTGCTGTCTATATTCGCTCATTAACTATTACACTATTAACTACTAATAAACTTTCACATTTACTCGCTTTTTGATACTATAACATAATAACAACAAATTGCCGAGTTTTTAATATAGATAGTCTTTATTGTAAATTACTCACTTAAATATCTATTTTTTGCTTTTAATATTAAATATTTAAATTTCGTATTCAGACAATAATGCGTTGTGCGATTTATCTTTTTCTAAATTTTTATTTTATAGTAAAGTTACATAATCTCTCTAGTTATTGTGTAAGTGTTTAAATAATATGTTTATATTGTTATTTAAAAATCATTTTTTTTAGGTAATATCTGAATGCATTTCCTTAATGAACATTATTTTCGAATTCATTCAAATATCATTATAAAAATAAATACCAATTCCCTATGATTGTTTCAAACCAAATTTCGTATCAATCAATGATGTCACGACTCATTTCAAACGTTTCTTCTGTCTGTAGATTCATTCTCCTGATTATTCTCTCGACTCATTCGATTTATCGACAGCAAATTTGTTCTTGTTAAACACAATATGAAGTGAAATGATTAAATAATTGATTGATTGGAGACAATTGTCATTTCAGGGTAAAATAACTGTTGCTCAATGAAAATAGCAGGTATTAGCAGAACTTGTCCGATTTGTTTGAATTTACAAGAAGATAGAACCCATCATGAGTCGGCTATTGATACGATCATTTCGTTCATGAATTTAATATCAGGATCTTTTACGACATTTGTACCTATTCATGAATTTAAAGAATAAAAATATTTCTCGTTGCAATTACTTTATTCATAAGATACAACATCAGTTATCATTCATCACTTGTAACCATGTGAATTTAAAGGATAAAAATATTTTTCACACATTATATGTTGTCTTTGAAAGTTTAATATCAGCGCAGCTAAAATATTGATATTTCAATGATATGTTTGTAAAACTTCTTTTTTAATATCCTTTACTTATTATATATTACATAGATTTATATGTATATTATTGTATATATACATATACATCACGCAGTACGTAGCCTGCGAGTCATTGAAATAAATAATAAAAAAGATTAAAGCTTAACAGAACAGAGAGTAGAAATTCAAAAAATAATCTCTTATTCTCTCTCTCTCTCTCTCTTCTTTCTTTTTGGAATCTAGAATATCTCATACTACTCAGCGATGAAATAAAAATAATAGCTCGTTTCTATTTTGTTACCATAACGAAAGAGTGTGAAAATCAAATAAGCGCGCACTTCGCGTTGATTTTATAAATGGAATATTATATGTATATACTCTTTATTCTTCTTTATAACTAAAACCCGATATACATTTATACATATATTGTTCATATACATACATTCCCTTTCTGCTAATTCTCTTTTAAATATTTTATATAGAAAAAAATCTATTAAAAAAGTCATTGCAAACTATAAACTGGACATGTTTTATTTGATATATTTTGTAAAGAGTATTGCGTGACAATCACTTTACAGAACTTATTTAAAAATAAAGTTCGTCGAAATTAACTTGTCTGAGCCTGGCGAGAAGCTCCTTAATCTGCTAGATTACCTCGAAAATTTCAGCCTGTCGATTACTGAGAGTTAATATAATCCAGTAATTTTGCATCACCTTCCGCGAATGGCGGCAAAGCACAAAAACGATCGAGCGCTCTAAAGGCAACTTTTGCGTAGCAACTACAAAGTTTGCGAGCGATATTAGTAGGATCCTTCTCTGCGTTCCATAACATGCCTGTGGTTTTACACTATGGTTTGTCGAGGCTAGAACGCGCGTCGGCTTAACCGCAAAAATGAATTTCAGAGATTTAAAAGCACATCAGAATGCAAAGTGTCACCGCGGCCTCTCGGTCGTCTACCACGTATCCTATTATATTCTCACAGTCATAGCAATGAATCGCGTAACCAGGATAAAATCTACGTGTAGTGAAGACATGTATATCGAGAGATACAAAAACATTCGTACGTTTGATTTCCGAAAAATTAAGAAAAATAATATAGAAAATGTAACCCAAATAAAAACAGTCGTGATTAAATCGTTTCAGCCGTTTTCATTAATAGTAGATTTTTCAAGAAAAAAAATAAAAATAAAAATTATTTATATTAAAAAATCAAAAGTGAGAAGAAATGTAAGATTATTCTGGACCGTTCTATATAAGTACCACCAGCGGATTCCACTGCCTTCAAAGAATGTGGTTTTCCAGCACTACCCATATTGGACTTTTTAGCTCGCCTTTCAATATATCTTCCGCCATTCTTATAATTCTCTTTTGTTTCGGAAAATGGGCAATTCGTTGGTCACCTACATTTTACCTTTGTTGTAATCTATCGACCAATAATTTTTACTTACAGATACTTTTCTATATTCTATATAATTTTTATTTACATGATTATTAAATCATGTTATTTTTTTAAAAGCCTTAATTACTATTACATAAAATATTCAGGACTTATTGACGAAAAATTTAAAGATTAATAGATTTGCAACCAATGTCAATAAATATAATATTATTATATTATTTTATCTATAATTTATATTCGCAAAAGCATTTTTTGTTATAAATAGTCAATATATTAATAATATTGCGACATTTTGATTCAATCTTTTCTTCAGAATGGATCATCAAATGCGATTGCACAGTGAAGAACACAATAATAGGATTGTTATTTGCACAATCTCAAAAATGAGAAAGAGAGGGTATAAAAATCAGAGGTAAAAGAAAGACATCCAACGAATCGCTGAGTCGTGTCTTCTATTCATTCCGTAATTTTCCGCCTATCAAACGTTTGGCCGCTCATCAAATTCTGGCAAACCTCGGCTCAGTTTCTTTTTACATTCGATCGATAAAGGCTGTTGCTCTTCAATTTTGATTTCACATTGCTCTTCGTGGTGCCGCATTAGTTCGCAGATATAGCACCACGTTACATCAGCTTTATCCATATTTGGTGCAATATTCAGCCATATACAGCATATATTTAGTTCAAAGTTCGCAGCAACTTGGTCTTTAGCCCTTTGTTTCTGATGTTCACAATGGGTGGCGAATATCAGACCTTACACCATTTACGTGGATCGATAATATCTTCGACAGTATTTTCAGGGATTCTCAACCCAAACTGTATCTCGTAACTTCTATGGATCTTGTAAAATTTAAGATGACGTCTGTATATTTAACATTACTTTATCATTCGTGACTATGATTGTCACTATGTAACTTTTACATAATCGTAATCTATTAAATTTCTTTTCGCAACATTGTTAACATATTATATTAAAAAATCTATATATAATTTAAGAGTAAATAAATATTTAAATAAAATGTTAGGAACACATTGTGATATTGTTTTGTTCTCGATGTACACGACGAAAGCACCTGAAAGCTTTCACGTGCTGATGAATTGTAAATTTTGAAGTTAAACATGAAGAAGAGAAAACTTAAAAGGCAAACTATAAAGCTTGTTCTTGAAAATATATGTCTTAAATTTGTATTTGCATATTAAATTTGCATACGTCATAACACTTGTATTTACTGAATGAAAAAGACAAGAAAATGCATAATTTACTTTTAATATTTAGAATCATATGTTTTAAAATTTGTATACATAATACTCATAGTCGCCATAATCGTATCTATAAAATTTCAATTTTAAAAAATATATTTTATATTTTTAATATTTTTGAATTAAGGAATCACATCTGTGCCAAAAAGAAAAAAAAGACATTGCACAAGGCGTCGGTCCTTACTACTTGGAGAACAGCAAGGTCGAGTGTCATTACATTGATCGTTTTTTTGGGATCAGAACGAGGTTAATCTCGATAATACTTAACACACTGGGTTTGTGCCATAAAAATAGACCGTCGATAAAACTGGTCCGTGAAACTTTCTTTACTTGCTTGGAGGTTTGATCAGATAATCAGGGTGACTTTACTAAAGGTAATGCATCTAAAAATATACTGCAATTAACGTTTTTATAAAAGATTTTTATAAAAGACTTTCAACATTAGAATTTTTTAATTCTTTTAATTAATATAAATGTAATTGGACAGTGTTATAAAATATACAAATTTTAAACTTACATTTAAGATACACATATTCTTGAGAAATGTAACTTTATAATTATGTACACTCTCTCTTCATGTTTTACTTTAATATTTACAATATAATACATTTATATATTAAATTCAAGGCTGTTTGCATACATCTTATTTGATTGGTATTTAAAAAATTACATCACACATGTATTTTTATATTCAATAAAATACAATCGCATTACTTGTTTATCTCACTAATAGATAAATTGGGAGAAAATATCCCTCTGAGATTTTCGATAAAATAAACAGTGCGTGGTAATCGTTTGAGTAAACGTTGCGTGATATACCATGCTATGAAAGGTGAAATGTGTGAGGACAAGCCCGACACTGACCGATAGAAAAACACATAGGCAAACATACATATGCATACATGCGCATATCTATAAAACGTTCGATGTATGGGTGAGAAAGAGTGATCGTTTTTTTTTTGCCTTTGTGTTGACACAGTATTACATGCGGCAGGGCTGCGTGGCAGTGATGTCGACCACTTGGATAGCGAGCGTGGCAATATTCGGGGTTCTGGTGCTCCCCAGAGGTGGTTACTACTTCAACGGGTCTGGCCTCCTTGCCTGCGACCCTTTCTTCGCTAGAGCGTCCCTTAGGTATCGCCACAGTGAATCACCGGTGATAAGCTTAACCGATCTTGCCCGTCGCGTTTTGTACGCCACATCGGTGACCAATTGTGAACAATTACAATTTAATGTCGAGAACGCCGTCGCGCCTTCGATCGTCTTGGGGGAACACCGAGGCGATCAACCGTAAAAGATAGCGATATATCCGCGTTAATGTTCCCTTCCGGTGCTCTTAAAGTTTGATCTAAACCGGTGCTAAATACGAAAGATCGTCTCTTCGAACCATCGTAACGTTTTTATCAACTTGGTAGTTTAGAAACTATCTCGCCGCATTAGTTCAAACAAAATTATTCACGTTATATATCTCGGCTTCTGTTGTTACGAAAATCGAATAAAAAAAGATTGACGCTAATTTAAATGCACTCAAGTTAAAATTTCGCAAAGTGTATTGCAAAGCGTAATAATTATATTAATTTATAGTACAGAAAGTTGAAACGGATGCATCGCAAAACTGATTTTTATTGTAATATAAATATCGATAAACTTCGTGCACGTATCATCAGATTTCGCGCAATCTGCAGCTTGTACGAATATAATTATTGCGTTCGCGTGAGATATCATCTTTGCGGGGCCGCTTTATATTCCCACTTGCGTATGACGCGCTAATTACTGCTTTTCTGAACCGGAAAATGCTCTTTATCGTATCTCCTTTTTCAGGATCCTGGCGTGTTGCTGTTTTTATTTCCCGACGACGATGGTGCTGATGTACTGCTACGGCTCGGCCTTCCACGTTAACAAACTACGCTTGAAAAGAGTAGTCTGTGTTAACACGCCAGAAGTCATTAGCGGCGGCCATATAGAAAGGGTAAGTTTATTCGCTTTGTGAATGAAGTTTAAATCGACAATTCATTGCCAAAGCAGTCGTTCGTTTGGTGATAATTAACGAAACAAATCCCGTGAAATATAAAAGAAAAACATTACATCGACAAGTGATACGGCATGCACAAAGTGTGTTACGCTGCGTGAATCGCAAAACTGACGTTTCGCAAATTAGATATTGTTTTCATGTTTGACAGTTAAAAAGAATATCATACAGATGCAATCTTGGCTTTTTCTTCTTTAAATTACAATTTTATATTAAGTAACTACCAGTATAACAGAAGAGGATATATAATGGAATTACGTCCGTTTTAGAATTAAGTTCACGTTTTATATCAACATTGTCGATACTAAATTGGCTGCTGTGTGCGCGATAGTGGCTGTTGAAGACAGATAATATTGAATAATCTTTACTGGGCACTTTTGAAACTTCGTGTTTTACGCGACTCACTCTGTTCACGTCAAGTTTGTGTTCTCCGGCAAATTACGCAATGAAATTATAAAGCTTGCAAGCAGATATACCGAAGAACTTTATGCAAGAGTTTACGTAAGATTCTCAAGTGCATTCTCGCAAAAGGGCAGCGACTCGTAAACTAGTTTCTAAATCTGTTGAAATTTGTTGAAACACGAAAGATTCACGTACAGCATCTCGCAACGAGTAAACACGAATTTGAGAATAGTTGGCATGACGAAAAATCGACTAATCCTGCCGTATTGATATATCTCTTAAAGCAGACACCAAATACACTCGTTTCGAAGTCACAGAGACGGTATAAATATATCGCAGCGTAAAAATCTCCTTAATGTTGAAGATTTTGAGTGGAATACTGTCAGTTCAAATAAACTATACAGATAAAGCAATGCTAATAAAATCAATTATAATACTGATGGGAATCAAACATCTTGAGATATTGAATATTGATGAACTTGTTGCACGTAATGAATTATTTACCTCAAAACAGGAAGAAGTATCAATTGAAAAATAATACTTTTAATAAACGCTTTATATAATCAAGAACATCACTGATTATACATAAATACAATTATTAACATTTCTTGTAAGCGTACCTACGTAAGAAACCTTACACGAAGAAGTAAAATAATTTTACAAACTTGGAAATATATTATCTGCAGAGTGCTCGATGAGATAACAAAGTTTTCTTCATCTACTCATTAATCGAAATATATACTATATCTTACAGGAAGACACATTGTCTTATCTATGAAATTGGATCTGTCAAATTTTATTTTTTGCTTTATCCAAAAAACCAAAAACGCAATGAACCGATGTGTCCGATCTGCAATGGTTGCATTGCTAGAATCGTAGGAGAAACGACCGCAACCAGCGGATATCCGCGGAAAGACGCGTAACTTCCGATGATAGAGCCCGCATTGGCGGCTCCTTGGATCGGTATCTTCGGCATTACCAGGAGGACAACCGTCCGAAGTAAGATGGATAGCTCCAACGCGGCTAAGCCAGCGTCGCTTGAATTCGCTGTCGCTAGCTGTCGTCTGCGATGCATTGAATTCATCCGCAATAACGAGCTCCTGAGGTCGTCCTCGTTGGCCTAAAGCTATGCGCTAGACATTGAGCGATCGCGACGGCAACACTGGCTCTATCCGCCGATCTACCAATCCCGGAAAATAGTCGCGAAGGCTCAACAATAGTAGAATGCAAACACGAGCTGGCGGGATCCTCCGAATAAATGGAATTTAGAGAATCGCCGTGTATTCAAAGGGAGAATGGTTCAATAAACGAGCGATCGTGAATAATTCGAGAATAATTTGACGACAAGCATCGCAACGTGATAATAATTGGAATGCTAACATTATACGTATATATTTTTTTTAATTTACATTCGATATAACTGCAAAAATGTTTGATAGCTATAAAAGATATAAAAGTTTGAAGAATGCAATATAAAATGTCATATTTTCAGTTTTCAATTTCGCGTAAACAGCGCAAAGCTCTCTGAAGAGTATCAATTTTCTCTGCTAAAGTTATATAGCTCGGATTTGAAAGAAAATTGCACTGATGAAAGATAATACACGCTAATAAGAAACCCTTTAAGATTTTTATTAAATATCTATTTCATAGTTATGATTTTTAGAGTAACAGCAAATGAGAAGTTGCAAAGTAATATTTCCGATGAAAGCGTAACAGGCCAACGCGTACCAAATTAGCGTGAATAAAATAATAGTAACTGCTGCATCGGGAAACGGATTATCGACTTCGCCGCGTTTCTCCATTGAGTCATGCGAGGATTCTTGTGTGACCCGCTTTAAGTAACCCTATTCTAAAAGCTTCCTCTGCTTAATTCCGCTCTAAAAACGAATCTTATGCCTTGGAAATTTTGGCAAGCTACTACGGCACGAGAGCCGGCACTCGTGCTTTTGGCTTTTTCCACCTCAGCCCCCGCGTGACGCCCTCGCGGTCAGACCACTACCAACTTCTTCAGGATGTGCGCCCCAGTTTTCGCGGCAAACAATATTTTTCTTCTTGCGCTCCCGCGTCACCCCCACTCCACGTTTCTCATTCCAGGAAATCGCATTTATCTTGACATTAGCCAGAACTATCCTGCAAAGAAGCCAAAGAGTTCCGACCTTGTTCCCACTGGATGCACTTGCTTATTTCACTCCGTTTTTTTTTTCTCTGCCGTTCGTACTTAACGATCTAGTACCATCGACAAGGGAAAAAATCAAGACCTGCGCCGTGTAGGAAAATTATTTCCTCTAATGTCCTTCTTATGTAAGAGTAACACTTTAAAAATGGTTATCTGTATATAATAAAATTAGCAAAATAAGTTTCCACTTAAAACTTCTTTTCGTAACTTTAGAAATGTACAGATAGCAGTTATTAAAGTTTGTTTTTACACAAAAAAATATTAGAGGAAACAATTTTGCTACCAGCATCCAAAAGATCTTGATTTCTTTCTTTTATTAATAATGTGTCGTTAAATACGAGCAGTAGAACACGGCGCGAAAAAAAATAAAATAATAAAATAGACAATTATATATACATATCATCGAAGATAAGAAATATAGGTTTTAAAACAATTCTAAATTGGGATACTTTTTATTTTGCGTTGATATAAGCGATTCGATACCCCTAAACAAACTTCGGATCCAATAATCCTACTTTAATTTCGTCTGTGCTCAGACTATAGATTCCAGTTTCGACATCGTAAGTCGTCTCACGAGATTCTCTAGAGCGCTGCTGAGAAGTCAAGCGTTTAAGACTCGAGTAAATCGTGAAAATTAAAGGTGCGCCGATTAAGTCAATCAACCTGAGAGAAACTCAAAGAAACTTCTGCCGTTTCTTCCTGACAAACGGTGCGTTTAATGATAAAATCTCAAGACTCAATCTATTTTATGTATCATTTAATCGAAAACATATTAGTGATTCTTTAAGGATTTAAAATTTTAAAGAAATTGGAAGGCACAAAATCTGCCATTATTTTTAACTTTAAATTTTATATCATTGCTATCACATATTATATTGATCTTGCATGCAATATCAAAAGATTACAAATGATGGAATTCCAAATAGAAATTCGTTTTATGAAAAATCGATTTCATCAAACCTATCGTATGGATATATAAAAAGGTAGGTAGGTACGTGCTGAATCGCTTCGTCATTTTCATTTTAATCGTCATTTTCGTTTTAGGTCAAGTCTCTAGGGATTTCAACATTTTTAATGCTAACTAAAAAAACGATATTAGGAATTATTGCTTTACCTAATTTACTGTCGTTGAAGCATTGAAAAATTACCCTTTAGTACCATGAGCGCGCGACGGCTTAATCATTATAAATCATCTCGCTGTGCGATCATTAACCCAGTTCAAGTGACGGTCCTCCTTCTGAAGTAGTCGCATCGGGCACTTTTGCTATGCCGTGCTCGCCAAGAAATTCTGCCCGCACATTTTTTTGTTTTTCAAGTGACTTTTTCTTGCGCACGAATTACGGCACATTAGCTGCATCAATAAATTCTTGACCCGTGTGACACGTCATTATAACAGAGCGATCTACGGTTTGGCTCATCCAAATAGGAAAACTCCCATCAAAATATTCCGCGTCCCGGTTCTCCGCGTGTGCATTATATCGCGCGTTAAAGCGTGTATGTATCCGTTTCCGTACTTCGCAAAATTGTCGGTAATCGGTTGAGAATTCGCGAATCGTTATGCTCCCTCATTCCGCCATCGGCTCGTATTTTCCAAGTAGAACCTCGAGACAAAGTGGGTTAAGTGCGCGAGCATGATGGCAGAGCGGGGGGAATTACAGGATGAAGGCGGGTAAATCTTTCTCTCTTCCTGGCCCCCCCCGACGACGAGTCACGACGACGGTCAGAAACCACTTCCCGTGGGCGGCGTTCATGCTTTATGTCATGGTCAACGTCCGTCGACGGCATGCGAGTCTATGATATTAATGAATGAGCCGAATCGATTATTCTGACGAGCGATATTAATGTTCTGAAATTACTGATTACTAGTCGGGACTAGGTGCTTTACGCTGTTTGAATGAATTATTGCAATTGTTAGAGTTCGAAATTTATTCGTTTGAAAATTATGGAACATTGAGACCTCCTTGACATGATGCAATTCAGGAGAATTCAGCGTTGAAACTATTGCATCTCTTGCGTCGCACGGATTGCAAAGTACCGTTATAAAAAAAGAAAAAATGTAAAAAGGTAAAGAAATATTATACTAGACATCATCTCTCATGTACTGCACGTTTTGTAGCAAGCAGAGCAAGCTTCAGCTTTTTTTAGGTTCGTAATATTTCTAGATTACTACTGCTACGGTAATAATGTTGGAAAAGGAATTTGCTGCTTTTGTCATGAAGTAGTAATAATATTTTTATTAACATGTATTTATTATAGTGATAACGAACAGATATCAAAGAAAATCTTGTTTATATGTAGAATAGCTGTATACATGATACTACATTTTTTCATGTTAATATAATTAATACAAATCTTTATATGTCTAACTTAAAACAAAATAATATATTGTTCTAATAAAATAGTTTAATAATTGATTAAATAAATAATTTTACTAATAAAATTTTAATTATTATAAAAGGCCAATCTTAGTATAAAGAAATTTATTTACAAATATAAAAAATTAGCCTGCTCCATATAATTTTAGAACAGTAACTCGAGCATGCTTTCATACTTAAATTTCATATTTGCTAACGGGAGTAAATCTTCATTAAAATGAAATAGAACTCATTCTGTACTACATTCTATTTTTATTTTGCGCGAAACATCTCTGCGACCCATTTTTCTGATATCAACAACTTTTTAACACTGTTTAAACTTTTAAAATCAAGCTCTTTATACCGCCGTATCATTAGCTCACAGTTTATTAGATTCTTTTCTTCTGTCTTTCGTATCATTTCCATCAATTGACAAAATATGAAACAAATCATTTGTTTTTCAAGAAGAATGGTGACCAATATGCATTACAGTTAATGGAAAAACGACTTCGTAGAAAACGGTTTATTTGTAAGTAACTTGCTGTTCACTCGTGCCTATATATCGTCTGCCCCCTTCGTTTTTCGCGATATATAATCTCTA
The DNA here is from genome assembly GCF_013373865.1 of Monomorium pharaonis. NCBI lineage: Eukaryota > Metazoa > Arthropoda > Insecta > Hymenoptera > Formicidae > Monomorium > Monomorium pharaonis. The sequence goes on from NC_050467.1 coordinate 19,488,008, forward strand.
TGTAGGTCAATGGATGCGGGAATGTCTTCTAAAGGTATTCTCCAACAACGTGTGAGAGATTTTCTGTACGAAAGGAAGAAAAGGAGAACAATACCCCACTTATTCAAGAGGGATAAAAACGAAGGGCGTCGTGTTTGGATTTGTCAACAAGCACTAAGACAAATGCATTTAATTAATCAGCAGATTTGCTTTTAATAAGTATTATAAGTAAAATAATTGTATCCTATCGAAATATATAATACATCAATGTGCGTATCGGCTGTGTCATAAATTTTTCTGACATTTCATATAGATATTATGAGTTAAAAAAAACAAGAGTCGCGTTAATGACGAAATTTACATTACTCAGCATTCTATAGATATATTTATAACAATGACATTATTGCATGCTTGTCTCGTGCTCGTGTCTATCACGTTGCATCTATCACCCTACTTTTATGACGACACTATCGATAACATTCTCCAATAACTCCTTATATGTTACAACTTTCTTACATGCGCAAAGTTCTTATATTCTAGACGTTATTGGATATCTTCCAATTCTCAAACCAACATGCCGCAGTTCTCTTGGGATGCACGGCTGCGAAAGAACAAAATTTCATCGATGATAGGTTGGGAGTTAAAACCGGAAGAAAATAACTACAGCAGAAACAAACTAATCTGCTATCTTATTGGGGAGATATTCTTAAATTTCTTCTCTAACTAAGACTTTCTAAATAAGGCTTTCAGAAAGAGCAGAAAAACAATGAAAAGAAATGAAAAAGATTGTAGCAATTTATAAATAATCCATCATATAAATGTTAACTAATTTAATCACACATTTTTAATATATATTATATATCACACACATACATCTTTCTTATAGAAAAAGATTACTGTCCCATATTAATTATTTTTGGACCTCTTCAAAGCACTTCAATAACAGACATAACCATTTACTTCAATCAGAATCGAATCATCACGGGGTACTATAGTTGAGTGCAAAGTCGAGGACTGTATATCAAAAGCGTCCAATAGTTTCAACAGCTATTTTGCCGTAATAAAAAGGTACACAATTGGATGAAATTACTGTTTGACTGAGCGTTAAAGAGAACCATTAATGTAACACGTATCACACTATTCGACGACGGAAGTACGATAGATAAAGTACCATTTTAATGGAATAATAGAATAATTATATAGAGATTTGAAGTACAGGCAATTTAAAAACTATTTGAACTACTAAAATAAATTTATATATCAAAAAATTTATATATATTAAGAAAGTTGTCTCTTTTTGAAGTTCAACGTTTAAGTAAGATTACAGATTTCAACGGTGATTAGTAGTAATTGATCTTCGATTCGGATAAGAAAAAAAATTACGTAAAGAATTAAAACGTTGGATAATGTCCAGATCACGTTGTCGAATCTAACAGGTCACTTGAAATTCACGAGGATATCATACGGTCACCGAGCATTCAAAGAGCTCTAAAGCCGCCTTCAATTTTTCTTTTATTTTACACGTTCTTCTCGTGCCTCATCTTGCTCCTACTTATCGCGAGATAACGAGGTGGAACGAGTCAGATGAGGAATCGAATGGGTTCGAGACTCCAGATTGAATCCATGGATTTCCGTGTTGAAGATCATCCGGATGATTTTCTGCGCTTTCTCTTCGTCTACCTCAATACCACATTAATTAATGCTTCATTTTTATTTTTATTCGCGTGTTATCAATGTATAATATTTGAAATAAGATACGTGCACCTTTTTCATCACCTACTACACACCCTACTCTAAAAACGGATTTACCAAGAATATATGTAATAAAGCAAAAAATACAAATAAATTGTTCAACTTATATTTTAATAATATACAAGTTCTTTTAATTAGAACATCTTTCAACCAATCCTTAGTAAAATGCAGGTACTTAAAATAAGTAAAAATTATTTGTTATTATTAATAAAAAATATAAAAATAAAAAAAAGAAATTATATCAATGATGAAAAAATTCTTCACATTTACATCTCACGTTTTGTTGAATAGATACTATATATTCATAGCAAATACGTAATCGTTTTATCCCAAGCGATAGATGAAAGAATCACTTAAGATATTTGCCACGAGGGAGAATTCACGAAAGTATTATCGATGCGAGACGCTTTGGGACACATTTTAATGTACCGGAAGAAAATCGTTTTATATATTACAGCAACTTGAAATACGCATACAATTCGATTAAATGTATTATTTTGTCTTGGCAAAGCTTAATTTATTCTAGAAAAATATCAATCTATTAGAATTTATTTATTAATTTAAGTACACTAAATTTTTATTGTTTATGTTTGTGTCTTCAATATATTTATTTGCATGTCAGATATACAATTTAAAAAAATATAATTTTTAAAAATCACTTAGCAGATTAGATGTTTCTAGCAGCAGAACAATTTAGTGACAAAATATAAAGCGATTTTTAGTTTTCCAAAGAGTAAATAAAAAGTACCAAAAGTTCCTGTTATAAATTACGGCACATGTTTCCTCCAGTGTGGACAAGATAGATTTTTGCAAGGAAATTGCACCTAAGAGAGGATTTTATAATCCTTATGTCAAGGTGCCAGTTCTTGTGTTCGCGGTGGAAAAGCATTTTCTACTTAAAATCCTTTTTCCGAGAGGCAGCGTGCGCCGTAACCAACAGCAATAATGTCTTTTGGAGCGGCGTTTATGAGACTTTATTTATTTATTTTTTTTTTCGCGGTAGAGGGATCCTCGGCAGTGAGAATTCGTGTGTAACCACCGAGACTCTAGTGGAACGATAAGAGCGACGGCGCGTGTGAGCAACCAACTTACTTCCATCACACTAGAACAGCGGAAAAAAAAACAAGTGTGCCAGAGTCCTTTTTATTATTAGTTCTATCTGTTCGCATCCACGTCGTTTACTTGTAATTTAAGTGCAATTTACGCGAAAATGCCTCGTGAGTTTCACTGTCGCGAATATTTATGCGAAACTTCGTGTGAAAAGGACTTCAACGAAAACGTGCTCATTTCCGACAGAAAATATCACCACAACGGTGGTGTCATGTAAATAAACTTAATAGAGACAAAATGTTCACGAAGGCTCAAAGTAGCAATATAGTTTTAGAAAATTAAATTAATGACACATGACAGAACATTTGCGAGTGAATTTTCAGACGCTACATTTATGATCTAGTTAATAAATAAAACGTTTTTAATGAATATTCTTTATCGTTACTCTGAATCCAAAATTATTTAACCAAAGTAGATTCTACTTTTACCGAAAGTATATTTTCGTGAGCGAGAAAAATTCTTATTATAACGGTACTCTCTACAAAAAGGAAAGAAAGTTGAAAGGTGCGGCGAGCTGTGCATTTGTAAAGTTTACTACCGCTAAACTACTGGCGCAAGATTAAATGCTCATGTACCAACAATATGTAACCTGATGTAGAAACATTATTTCACACTGCGGAGGAGATTGAACGTTATTAAACATACGATACCCATTAACGTGTATTTAATTATCAAGTGTAATTATTTCCTACACGCCCTCGATTTAACGACTAAAAATTTTACATATGTAACGCATCATCTATATGCATCACTATATAATACAGTCAAAATTAGATTATTATTGGAAAGTAGTATCGGCGAAATAAACGTAATTAAAGCCATTTTATATGTAAATATGATTCTTATTCGAAATTTGAGTTTTATTAGATGATAGTTTCAAAAATGGACTATTAACTCTTGTTCAATAATATGTTATATATATAACACATTAAAATATTTAATATTATATTTTTTCTTCCCTTTACATATAAAAAATTTACATGAGCTATATATATCACGTTAAAAAATTTAGGATAGTATATATTCTATTTATAGTTTTGTGCGCTGCGTCTAAAAAAGTGGGCTTTACAATTGTGTAAAATATTTTCAAAAATAATTTTGTTTAAGAAGATTAAACAACATGCAAGCACTTTGATACGTACTTAATCCCATTTAACGCACGCTCACATATCACACAGATTGCTCCGAAATAGTGTAACACCTTGCATAATTACGATGGAAACAATGTCTGCATTGTTGTAAATGCGCGCATTCTGCAAATGGCATCTAGAGAGATATATAAATTTAACAGTGCACACTATGCAGAGTTACATCGCCAGTTATAATACGATTATTCCTAGAACGATAAACCGCATTAAAAGCTTATTTATTTTATTGTAATTGTTTGCTTGGGACTATAACAAATTTTTAATTTCTTACATATGTTTCTCCTATACATTACAATAATACAAATTTGCCTATACTGTATTACAAAACTTGCAACTTATTATTTTAGAATCGGCGTACAAAAGAAAATTGAATCAACATATAAAAAAGAATTAAAGCGCGATTTTATTCCGAGATGCAAAGTAACATATTTTATAATTTACACATTATTTAAAAAAAAACATACAATATTTTAATAATTTATCATATGTTTTACATGTTATTATATGGAATATATCATATCATTAATGTTAAAATGTGTATTAGGTCTTTGAAATCTTATAAATTATAACACAGCAAACGTAGGCGTGTGTTTTACTGAATTTTAATGTGTGGGAGCTAACTTTAACACGCGCCAAGCGTAGCCAGTTTTCTGTCCGTTCGACAAATCATTTTCTTTGACCGCATGGAATTCAAAGACTTTCAATTTTTTTAAACTACTGTGCAACAATAATAGATAATTTCCACATTCCCGGAAAGTCGTAGATTCAAAATGCATAACGTTAAAAAATATAGATCGATAAAACTGTTCTAACAACAAATTTGATTCAAAGTATAAAAACATTTGGAATATATTGTACGATATTATTATCGAAAGCTCTGCAATGAGCGTTTCGTATTTATATAGCCTATCTACAACAGATAAGTTAATCTACTTAAGGTTATAACTTAAAATCAAATTTTAAAAGATTCGTGCTTTCGCAGAATAATATCGAGGGGTATTCTTCGTCCTCTTTAGATGGATAAAAATTTCTCAGATAAATACTTAGCATCAGCGCGACGATGAAAATTAAACGAGAAAATTAGATGAGAATTTTTCATTCTCCTAAAAGTTATTATTTTGCGTAACTTGTATCGCAGAATCCGTGAGAAGAGAAACTCGGAAATGTCCTTAAGATATGTATATATCGAAATAGGAAAGGCAGGATTATATTAACAGAGTTGCATTCATTTGCACAATTCGTGCTGAATAGTCCGATTCCGAGTTTTGAAAGCTCGAGGCGAAGATTCTTATTCCATCGGGGAGGGGGGAGGGGAACGAAAGTTCTATTGCGTTATAACAGTGCGATGGTTAATATACAGTGAAAGTTTAACGAGTTATAAGCTCAACAATAGTCGCGATACGGGACGGCACATGTGCGAGATAGATGCCAGGTTAAAGAGACTACCGAGATTTCCTGGCTGCTAAAGTTAGGACGATAAATCGAACCGGAATGCTAATACTTCGACCAAATAGTTTGTCTCGCGCTTTGCCTTTCCGGTGCCGACATCGGCATAATATGCTAATGGCTCGGATGGCATTTTCGTCTAAATTCTTGTCTTCTTCTTCTTCCTTCTCGCCTTTCCCCGAGTATATCCCGCGCGATCCTCTCTACTTTAATCAATTCAACTCTCCTTCAAAAAGAAAGTAATACAATTTATTAACTGTTAATGAATAAAACAAAGTTTCTTTAGCCTCAGGGAATACTACCTCAAAGTACATGATTTTTATAATTATATTTCTTTCTTTATACTACTTTTCTCAAAGTAATTTGCATACTCAGCACAGTAATATATCATTCATTTAGTAGGAAATTATTTCAACGAGCGTATCTCTCATTTTCTTATCGGTTTTGCCGGACGTTAAGAAATTCTACATTTACCAAGTGAGTTCACACCTGTCCAGGCATTACCGTTGTAATCCCGAGACTTTCGAAGAGAGCTTACATATAGAAGATGCCACAAAAGAGAACGGAAGGAAAAAGAAGAGGCAGAAGACAGCGGACGCTGAAGGGAGTGGAAATGGACGGATCCAGCTAAACGAGCAGATTCGTAATCCTTTTACTGCCGCACGACGAGAGGCTTTGATGCTGACGAGCTTAGCGCTTTAGCGACTTTCGTAACCGTGTCAAGCTGGCCTAAAGGACGAGTCGAGACTGAGACGCGTCGGCAAGCCTTTCGCGCGTTAAGAGCCATTCGTCCGGATCTTTTCTGACATTACGTCTGCCCTCGAGATTATATTTCTGCAGTTGCGGCGCGAGGGATTTACCGCTCGATGAAATGTCACACGTTCCTTTCCGTTAAAAAAAATAAAGTCATCTTATTGTTGTAAATGCAATTCTTCAATTGTAAATTATCACTCCCTCTCATCTTCTTCAATCTTAATTTTATTTCCTAAGTATCACTTTGCTTCACAATAAACGTAAATATGCTTTTACTTTATTAAAAGTGATGCTAATTAACACAATGTATTATTTTAAAAAATGTCACCTGACTCGACTTGAAATGTAATCATCAAGGGAACTGTGAAAGTAATTGAAACGCAAAAGTTCTCAAGACGGATCAGCGGGCTTTTAAGGAAATATCGATAATGTGCAGCCGTTACTCTTCGGAACAATTGCGTTAGCGAATATCGAAAGACAGGGCATTATTTGGGATGTCGATAGTGATCGTAAAAGACGCACCCGTGTACTTAAAACTTCTTTATAGAATAAAATTTGAACTTTAAGAAGATTATTTGCAAGATCATAATGGTATAGAAGATATTAAAAAGTAGAATTATTTAAAAGTTGAAATTCTGTGTTTTATTTCGGGCCTAATATAAAAACACAATCTTATTTAATTTTGTTTGCATATCATATGCGAATTGCTGTAATTAAATATAAACGCTGAAGTCTCTGAAACTCGACAGTAATCAAGCTGACGTTGAGCCCAACTTTCTATTCAAAAATTCATCAGTTGAGAGAGATATTAAGAAGATGAGAGAGTTTCATCTTTCGCTCTGAGAAGAATAATTAATAAAGAATGTCGGTATCCCATTAAAAATTTCTTCGTTACTCTATTCGATCTTGACATTTCAAGTATCTTGACATCGCAAAAATAAACAAAAAATAAATATTTATCCGTCACTTTTAAATGAATAATCTTTTTTTTTAACATTCCAATAATTTGATTCCTAATTAAACGTTTGATTTTTATTCAATCTAGATATCCATTTGTTACTTTTTGATAGGATTATTATTCCGATTATTATTCATTTTTTGAAAACTTTTCTCAGTATATAAATGTACCTATGTGTCTGCAATATATTAAACTCGGGTCGGTGGTTCGTTAAACCCAAATAACTGTGAGATTTTCTGCGTGTAAGTAGCTTATCGCGAGGAATTATTTAGACGACTTTATAAGCGAAAAAATGAAAACACTATAAAGAAACGTCTTACATATTTCAGCTTGTTGCCCACGAGAGACGATTGTCAACCTCGGCCTCGCGAACAATGGCCGCAATGAGTTTAGGTTTCATCGTCATGGTTACACCATGGACGATTCAGGAAGTCGTTGCAGCCTGCACCGGAAGTAAACCACCGCCATTTCTCGACTTCCTGGCCACGTGGCTGGCTCTCTCTAACAGTTTCTGGAATCCATTCCTTTATTGGCTGCTTAATAATCATTTCCGCCGAATTTCGAGAGAGCTTCTTTATACTAAGGTAAGTATACAAGTAAATAAGAAAATAAAAAGAGAATTTTATATGCTTTTATCTAATCATCTCAGAATAATCAAATATATTTGACTTTTGCTTCTTCGTACTGAAAGATTAGCTTGACTTTTACGAATTACGTAGATTATTATAGCCATAGGCAGCACTATTTTGACGTGCAAACGTTTTACGTAAACTTTGTTAATTAAGTGTAAGTGGGAGTTCGTAAACGCATGTTTTCAAACGTTCGTTAAAATTTAGTCCGATGCAGTACCTCGCGACTGATGAAATAATTTTTTTCTATCAATTGAACAAAAGTATATACAAAGATCGCTCTTTCTATTTCATAAAAAAAATCTCAATTAAGAGTTGCAAAATCTTTTTTACGCATTCAAAATGCACAATTAATTTGTATAATAAATTATAATTTATGGTTACTAAAATAATTTATGTTCAAAAATACTATATAATAATAATAATTTATAATAATAGTTATAACTCATATCAATTAATAGAAATTGATAATGAATTAAAAGCTTTACTAAAAATGCAATATTTCTCTCTATAATTCATGTTTCAACTCTAATAAATTTTAATGTGGCAGCCTATGATTAAAAAAACCAAATAACGATATGCAACATATAAACTACGAAGGAGAACTACAATAAACAAAAAGTTTTGTAGCATTTATATAATTATAAAGGTTCGATAAGTTCGTAAGATAAACGCTTGCTTTTATTTACGTGATTCTTTAAATTTTATCCCGTTTGTTTTATCTTTTCGTTACGTCGCAGTCTCACATTTTTCGTCTTGTTATTTTACGCTTCACTTCTTTTACTTCACGAAATCAATCGTGCGCCCGGTGCTGCAACAGAATCGGTAGATTCCTCGAAAGGAACGGCGGTACACGTCGCCGGCGAACGAATGAAGACGAACGACTTAACACGACCTTCCAGAAGAACACGATGGAACGCGACAGCACCTGCCGGGAAAACAAGATTTATCCGATACAAAACGCGTTACGCAGCGCATCTGATACTTTTCGCGACAGATCCGGCGGTCGGTCCCTCCTTCTTCCGCTGAATTCTCTTTTCGAATTCAGTAGGAACGAGAGAAAACGACAGTGCGTCGCGTATCACGACCGCGGCCACATAGATCTTGGCGCTTTGACTTTACAGGCCATGAATTCCGAAAAGCTTGTCGGCGCGCAGTAAATCTTTAATCGCCGCACGAAGTGCACCGCGGCCTCCTCTCTACATTCACCGAATGCGAAACTACATGTACATCAAGTACAGTAAAATATATTCGTATAGCACGTTTGATATTTCTTTACAATTTGGCTTACGTGGGTTTTTCGATCAGCAAACGAGGAATGAGTTTGCTCGTGTTGAAAGTAAAAATCACTACGTTAATGTGATCATATGGATCAAAGGTCCATACGAGGAAGGAAAGAAAGTTTTTATAGGAGGCATGATAAATTTTACCGTATGTAGTAAGATAATTTATACTTAGTACTCTATTTTTTAGTAAAACATAAATAATAACTTTTATCCTTTACTTTCTAAAAGTTAAGCAAATTAAAAGAATTTTTCCTCCTCAAAACAATTGCACCCACATTCCTATAAATCACGGTAATTTTTGACGAATTTTCTATATAAAAATTAGTTAATTTTTCTCTCCGTGTATACGTTGATATTTTAGTAAGGCAATATATCGGCTTACAAGAATCGCTTTACATAGATATGAGCTCTTAATAAATTAAGTACCTTGGAAACCATTCCGGATATTACGATTAAATCCTGATTTTTATTGGCTTAGATATTGCCCATAAAATTTATGCGAAATAATTTACGCGAGAATGTATTCCAAAATGAATTGCAAGAGTTCAATATTTCGTACGTTCTTTTCGTTTATACATAAAATAAAATGTAAAAAAGATTTTCAATAAGTTTCATTATTTTTCCTTGTTTTAAAAAAGAGAAAAGTAAAAAAGAAAAAATTGTAATTTATAAAAGCTTGCCTTACTAAAAAAATATATTAATTATAGAAATATTATTTTCTGTAGTATAAATTGAAAGAAAAACTAAAATGTAATTTTAATATTATGTTGTTGAAACAAATAAATGCCAACTAATTGATTGATTGATCTATTAATTTAACTCGCGGTATAATACTATATGTGTAGTAAATGGCTTGCTAAAGGTATAACATTTGCATATTCAACTGTATTCCTTAAAGACCGACATTGCATTTCAAGTATACTATTTCGAAATATCGTACCGTTATGAAGTTTATGAAAGCGCAGCAATATACAATTAAAAGCTGCTTTACGTTAGTCTGAGAAATGAAATACATAAATTCATACATGAATACATTGCGGTGATATTCGATTATTTTGGAGCTTTAAGATATCGTGATTATTTATTATCCGTTCTCACGGGAAATTTTTCAACCTTATCACGCAGGTAATCAATAAAGCTTATAAAATCTACTTCCTACTTGGAGCGATTGATTTATCGTTTGCAAACTGAAGGACATTATTCAGCCATCGATGCACGTCATGATTGATAATTCGGATAATTTTAATTTCCTTTTTATATGCAGATTCTGTGCAGGTCTAAGCCGTTAGGAGCGAAACAACACTGTTGCTCAACTAGCACCGGTGGGTTAGATGTTTGCAGTATCGCAGGCGTCGACTTATCAGGTACGTTAAACAAATATATTACATTAAAGAGAAAGTTGATCAATTTGCAAAATTTTCTTAAAGTTAAGTATCGTATGTAGTGACATTGCGTAGCAATAGAACTATATATTTAAAATCAAAATTAATTAAACGCAGGCTAATAAGCCAATACAAGATTTCGGTACAAGTATTTGTAGTAATATTTTGTTAATGATAAAAATAGACGTTTCGATCCGTCATCGGATCATTTTCAATATTAATTAACAGAGTCGAATTACATAGTCAACTCGAAAACTTGATATCGAAAAATACTGTTAAAGGATTTTAATTTTCTGAACATTCCACACTTGGCTAATCAACACTTTTTATTAATTATAAATATAAAGAAACTCGTACTCAGTCCACAATACAGTAGAGTTTATCAACATCTCAATTTTAAATTACTTGATATCATAAAGGACTATCTATTTCAAAAATTTATCAAAGAGACACATGGAAATGACTACGGATTATAAGACATAATAACGTAACTGGAAAGAACAATATACAGCTCCACGAATAATTGTACACAGAGATGAGTAAAGAAGTCACACCTTGTCCATTACTTGATTATTTTGCGTTCCGTTGACTGTGTAATTCGAGTCTGTTAATTAATATTAAAAATGATCCGATGACGAATCGAAACGTCTATTTTTATAATTAACAAAATACTACTACAAATATTTATACACCGAAATCTTGTATTGGCTCATTAGCCACCATTTAATTAATTTTGATTTTAATCACTTGAGCTTTACATAATATATATAATTTTTTATATATTTAAATTTAAAAGCACTTTTTTAACGGAATATTTTTGAAACATACTCACAATTAATTTGTTTTATATAACAAATATTGAATACATTAACAAAAAGAGTACCCTTTAACGATAGATTTTTCCAGATTCTTTGAATTTATTTATAATGGTAATTGCAATAAAATTCATTCGGTTGCCTTTATATTGATGAATTCGCACCGGTAGCAAAGGGATTAACATAATCAGTGTTTTGCGCTAATTAAACCGAAGGGAATCAGCCTTTTGACGGCATCCATTATCAACATTAACTGAATTCTATCGCTCTATGTGACATCCATAAACGGAGATTTAATATGATCGCTAGTAATAATCAGCGTCATCATATTCGCGTAAATGCGAACTGCGTCGTAATCACGTTTGAAATCGCATATCACATTGAACTTATAGCTATGCTGCTATTGATTACACTACAATGTGTTTGCCACTTATATATCGCGAAAAGTTTAGGTAAAATATCAATTGTTTTCTATAATACTTTGATTCCCATTATTATTAATCAGATATAGAGTTTTTAGCTTTTATTTATTTTACTTTTATATTTTTTAAATATAAAATTTATATATTTTATGAACCAAATGATAATTTATAAACTAAAAAGCTATAAAAATTGAAGTCTCTAAATTCCATTTATATATTACGAAAGTAATTGTACTAAATCCAATGTATCAATATCAAGTAATGTTTATTTTAACATCTTTCATCATTCTAATAAAAAGTTATTTTTTAATTTACTGAAAAATTAAAAAATCAGCATCTTTTAACAAGATTCTTTAATAATTTTATCACAGCGACAAACATGAGGTCACGATTGAATATAAAACATTACATTAGGAAATGTGCAAAATTTAATTACCGATTTGCTTGAAACCAAATGTGCAGAGCTGAAACAAATTAGCTTACACACTCCCTTCAAATTTATTCAAAATGATATTTTACTGCGCGGAAGTAATTATTACACGTTATATAATGCAATCTCGTTAGTAGTTATATAATAATTACTGTAATCAGTGCGAAAGGTTTCCACTTATTATTTGGGTTTTTTAAATATTAGGATTGGAGCGTTGCTCAATGGAACGATGCTCAGTGGCGCGTTGTTCCTCGTTATCATTAACAAATACGCCACCACCGCTCCCTTGGGAAACCGGACATGTAACACATGGTGACATAGCATCCACGTGAGGTGCGCTGTATAAATATATGCTTCTACTCTATTATCCACTGTTATCTTTGTTATCTGCGTTGTATAGAATCTATCATTTTCATAGTATTAAAATTTAATCAATTTGCAAACAGCTCTTCATTAACAAAAATGTGCATGCATTAGTCGCTCTAAAGTTACAAAAAAATAGGAAAAGCTTTCATCTTAAAAATTAAGTTTTTATAATTATCACAAGAGCTTTACAAAGTGTTTACTTAAATTTTATAAAAGAATTTCCTGAGAAGTCCTGGTTTTTCTAGGAATTTTATAAAAAATTTAAAAGTAAAATTTTGAAACTTTCCCCGAGTTTCAATAAAATTCCATAAAAATCCATAATTTTCAAGTGTAAAAAAGAAATTCTTTCAAGTCTTCCTGATTTTTCCTGGTAGTCAACATCTCAGATTTAATATACATCTATAATTTACTACTGCTAATGAATGCCGCTAATAAATGATAATTTTTAGCCAAAGATGCCGCCACGCAGACGGAGGATTACGGATCTCTGGACGACGCCAGTTAGTACAGCGTGGCGGCAAGCCGGCGTCCGACGCTCCAAAACTATCGAGCACAATATCCGTCGTCTATGCACCGATATCTGCGAGACCACGTCGCATCCTCGCTGGTACGAGGACAAGTTTTGTACATTGAGGAGGAGGACAATCGCGACGACGTCGCGACGGACGGAACAAGCCAACGTCATCATCGACACAATCGGCAAAGTCGCTTCGAATTCGCACGCTTTAAAAGCCTACCAGATCTTATCCGAGATATGGAACCGCGATGAAACATTGATTGACGATCCACGCCGTCGAGTCAGATTGTTGCTATACGTCACTGTCATCGTCATTCGATTCGCATAAGAAAGCTTCGGAACTCGTCGGATCCAATAGCATAAGGGAAACACGAATCCCATGCTCCGTAGGCGAGCGTACACATGAAGCGTGTGTCGACACACCGCGATTAGCTCTCGTCGCAACGAGATCGATTACGGAAATTAATTACGGCACCAACGAGAATACTAATACTAATCGCGTCGCTCTTGACGATATGCACGTAGATGTTTAATCACGGCGGAGCACTATGCGAGTGTTAAAGTCATTCGCGCCCGCATCCGACCCCGTTTTCCACGATTAATTATTCACGCGTGAGTGTTCGCGTTATAAGCTATACACTCAGACAGAAAATTGCTTCTTTTTCGGACACATATAATTTTCAGGTCTTTTATTTACAATTTTTTTAAGATATATAAATACGTATGCACTTAAAACGGTATAGCTTCCAAATTCAAAGTACTTTATTTAAATTTTTTAAAAATTTTCAGTTAAAGATCTTTATTTTAAAGAAATTTATGAAAAAAATATTTAAATGTATTTTAAAGTAATTTGACAAGGCTGTTTCAAGATATGCGATACACTCACAACTAAAATTGCAAGTGTCAAATAAATACGTACTCAAGAAGAGAAATATATAATTGCAATTGTTTGCTCAAGCTCAAGAGCTCATTGGTACGAAGACCAATGCGTAACATCTTATATACATGTCATTGCTATATATATTTCACAAAAGTCTAATAAAAATGCACAATAAATAATATCCGAACTCACTTTTTAATATCGCAGAATTTTATACTATAACAAAAACTATAAATAAAACATAAAAGTAATAGTATTGCTCCTGCATTTTCAAAAATGTATTTTTATTTAATAATCTTTCGTTTTTTTTATTTTAATAGTTGTTAAAATAGTTATTAAGTTATCTGCGATATTTTCTAAGAAGTTTGTTCGAATGATGGCATGATAAGGCAAATTAAGTGTACTATTTTTATTTAATAAGGTAACCTGAGCCGAATAAAGCCCAGCACTAAATAAAATCCAATTTTAAATTACTTAAAATGCATTTTACGCTTGCAGTGTATGCTTAAAAGATGTAAATAAAAGACTAATTAAACAATTGAAAATAACTGTTTAGGAGTAATATAAATCCTAAAAGATCTCGTTCTTATAATTAATAATTATTTTGAAACTGATTTAGAAAGTAATGTTTAGTTTCTTTGTTATTTTCGATTTAATTCATTTTTAATTTGAGTTTTTTATATTCATAAATATATAAAGCTAAATTAAAAAGAATGTTTTTGTCTATTTACGAATATTTTATATAAAATACATATTTTATTCTTGTAAGTATCTGAAAAATAAAGATTTTATTCTCATTTAATTTAGTCCTCAACATTATCACAAATAGTTTTAAAAAATAAAATTAATTAAGTAGGCTTTATTCGATTCAGGTATTTTATAATGTAGATAGAATAATACAAAAACGGCCTTGTAAAGTAAACTATGACTGAATTAATCGTAATATATTATTAATTTTTTGTATGCATATTGTATTTGCGTAGAAAATTCCAATGTATACATTTTTGTTCGGATTATTTTATAAATAATAATTATATAGAAGTAAGAAATTTTTTAAATATGGAAACAGTTAAAGGACTTAACATTATCGAAGAATGTGGAGTAATAAAAGAAACATCTCTGCTTTAAACGAGAAACATGAATCAATGCCGTACGTGATTTAACACGTTATGTATTGATGGGAAATTAGTGTATTGATGATAAAATCTTCCACAAATATACAAAAAGAATATCGAGATGGTTAAAAGTGGAAATGTGAACGAAATCGACAACGTCGTTTTATACAGTTCTCACAAAGAAAAAATCATAAAGAAACTTTTCTCGAGACTTTAAATATATACGAGATATGAAATAATTACACTTTCGATTTATAATTAAAAATATTAAGCACCGCTCTGATGTAAAAAGATTGATATAAGTAACATTTTCTATGGTTTATTCTATTTTGTTGAAATTTATTATTTAAAAAATATAAATTATTTTTTATTCATATTTATAATTTTTGTTTTCCTTTCTCTTAAATCTTCTCTAGCCTTAAAATTGTCTAAGTTTTCTTTTTTTTCCTTTTTTATCATTAAACTTTATAATCTTGTTTCGATCTCCTAATTTACATATTAAATTTACATCTCTATTTATGTTACATTTCGAAACGTTAACCTTTCATTATGATTTTATTAACATCGCATGTAATTTTTATTTTTAAAGCATATATTTACTTCGAACATTACGGAAACTATTTTGGATTTAAAAAAATATTCTTTTTACGGTAATTTTAATTCGTGCCGTAAGATATCTAGTTAGTGAGATAGAATTGCGTATATCGCTAGACCATGGTAAATAGTAAGTAAATTTTTCAAGAATTTATATCCAGAAACATTTCTCGATGAGCGAATAGTTATGTTAAAACAAAACCTTAGACTACTATTAAATATTCGTGCAGCGACTACTTACGCATATTCCAGAATAAAAAACCAATTATTTTATTCGCTTAAATTAATAAATAATTGGTAGATCTTATTTGTTTTTAAATTGTTAATAACCGCGTGCCTCAGACAGCAACTTTTTAAACTTCAAGAGTTTCATTCCTCTTCATCTCAAAAGAGTTGTTTAGTAACATCAGATAGTATGTACTATTTTTTTAATATATCAAGAATAGTCATGCTATCTGTAAATATTATCTACGTGAATAACAGATATTTATAATAATTACATATATAATATTATCAAAAAAGCTATTGATTTGAAAGAAACATGAATTTATTCTAAGTGCTTTTACTTGAAAATAAGACAGTATTTCTAAAAAATGAATATATCTTTGTTCATATTTTTATAACTCTTATCAGTTTGCATTACAGTGGAAGAGGCTAATACAAAGAAACTCAAATTGTGCCGAACTAAACAAGTAAAATTGAATAATGACATAATATCGCATTAATTATATGTACAAGATGTTTCATAGAGTCTTATAATCCGTATTTCCCTGAGACTCTTAATAGAAGTAAAACTTCTTTTGTATCTTAGAATCCGCTGGAATTTTTTATTAACATTTTAGTATACCAAAAAAAGATAGAGATTTATAGAAAACTATACGTACGTATGTATTTCTGAGACGAATCATACCATCAAAATCGCACAAATCGTTTTTAGCAATGTCGAGAATGATCATTGAAATCTCTTTCACACGATAAAATGCAACTTAACATTAATGTGATGTAAAAAGCGATGTAAATAAGAAACATCACCTCGCCCTTTTACGTAGTAAACCGATGTAAAGGTTCGATTTGGAAAAGACAGTAAAAATAAAACACTGCCTGTAAATGATTCATCATCGGCACGAGACAGTTCGTTGTCCGCAACGTACGATACCATAATTTACTTTAAATATCGAATGAATATGAACTTTTTGTATTCGGCAATTCGACGTAACATACCGATTACGCATGTAAGTAGAATTTTAGGTAAGATTATTAGCCAGAAGCAAAATGGCGATTATAGTTAGATTATTGAAGTAAACGTGAGACTTTTAATAATCCACCAAAATTTAGTAATACCACCAAATAAATGCCTTAAGCAAGTAATCTTTTATAAATCGGCAGTATGGACTGAAAGAGAAAAGCAAATATTGTACATATTCTGCAAAAAATTGCTGAAAGAAAATATATTTAATTTGGCTATTTTTTGCAGAATAAATAAGAATTGAGCGCCATAATTCATTTAAGTACAATAGTTGCGTTTTGTATTTGTATTTAAATTATCATTAAGTCATTGATTACTGTTGACATTGTAAATCACAATATAATAAAGTCTCAATTATTTCTAGACATGTGATAAATTTGAAAAACATAATTAATATTTTATATATGTAATACAATCGAATCAATGAATTAATTAATCAAGCATCACACGTAAAAATTGCAATAAAATAATCTTTTCTTATTATTTTACACTATTATCTTAATATTGGAACTACTACTAAAATAGTCAAAATAACTGCAATGATCTATTGAATCTGTAACAGTGCATTTTTTTGGATTTCCTAATTTTTATGCTATGTTCTTTGTATATGTAATTAAATTAATTTATTTTCCAGTTTCCTACTCTTTTTTTTAAATATATCTTTCTTAAAATGTAATTTTAATTGACGTAAAAGTAATTGCATAATTTCTCCTTCTTGTTAAATAAATGCCCCAAAAATATGTCAGAAAAGAAAGTGCAAAGGATAACTTTCTTTTAATCATTGTATAATTTTGAGATATTGCATCAGCAAAAACGCGGATAATTACAATCACATACAAGTGACAAGTATTTTCATCGATATAAAACATCAATCACAAAAGGTAAGTAATAATGTGGATTATATTCACAAACTGCTCATAATGAACAAGGGATAATAACGATAACATGCAAAGCATCCTATAGTCTTCTACATTATCACATAAATATGTAATGTTCATAAAATGTGGGTAATGTGGGTAATGAGTTACAAATGTCTGTAAAACCTGTAGATTTTAAAATTTAACCAGAAGCAAAGTTGTGTCATAAATTTCAAGATTACATCTGCATTATGAATTATTTACATTATGTTCACACAAATTTTTGTCAATATACAGTACGGATTTGTAAAGTATAAAGTTTTTTTTAAATGTAATTATAATAATGTAATTGTTTATAGATTACTTACCACCCGATGCGCAGCAGTGGAGTTATTTATTAACAATGTAGCTACGATGATTCTGTAATATAAAAACATAAGATTCAAATTAATGTAGCGCTAAAAAAATCAATAACTCAATTTTTATACGCAAAAATTTGTAAATTGTTTCAATTAAATTTTAAAATAATTATATTTCCAAGATCTCTTCGTAAAAATAAAGTTTTAGACTAAAATTTTTTTTCTTCAATTATGTGCATTATGTTTAAATCCTCAAAATAAAACTCGCAATATAAAACATTGTAATAAAAATCAAAACAAATGCGAAGAGGCTAATTTCACGCAAGCAATTCTTACCACTAAGTTGCTCCACCGATGCCTGATGCCTCTCCCAAGCCTAAGTACTTGTCCAACTCTGGATTCATCAAATCTTTTTCTCCGCCTCAAGTTATCAGAATGAATTTCAACGCTCCTTCTTCTCGTTCCAGAGCATCGTCTCGTGCCCGCCGCGTTCCTACAATCAAACACACAAATGTAATCAAAAATGGTGAATCAGCTTCATTTCCCGCGCAGGTAAGTTTGCGCGCCAAAATTGACGCTGCGCCCGCGTTAAGCCTCGTTTACAGAAGTCACAAGCAGCCAGTTACGACTTGCAACAGCCAATGATTGTCGAGCTTTAACTAGAAACTAGGCGCTCATTGGCCGTCGCCAGTCGTAACTGGCTGCTTGCGACTTCTGTAGACAAAGCTTCACGCATATCCTACCTTTAATTTAGGCCAGAATAAGCGTATTGACAAAAGTAATAACAATACACATTAGGGTTAGGATACGTGTGATATTCGCTCAATACTGACAATAAACGATACCAACCGATACCCCGTTGCGAGAGATGTTCGTGGCAGGTGCGATACATTTTCGGCTGACGAATCATGAAATATAAATACGCAGGCTACGAATTTTCGATATATATACACTAAATCTATATTACGCAATGGTTAAATTGGTAATTAATATTGATGCGAGATTGATGTAAGATTTGCTTACTTAATTTACACAGTCACGACAATTCATCCGACCGAACCGTCCTGCATCCACTGCCGCGTTCCGTAACGTGAATATAACTCGGGATCGCAGAGCATCGATCGATAAATTAGGCGATATCTTAGGCTGTCTTGGGCAGAATTATCGCGACCAGAGAGGAACCTGAGAGCGGTCATTGCGTCGTAGTGGTTTTAGGTGTTTTCATCCATCAGCGCCTCTATGTGCACAAAATGTGCACATTGAACTATGTAGTCAAATATTCCGTAGGTAATTGGTCTGTTCTTTCTAACTGCACTGTGCATCGGTGCAATAAGTTAAAGTAAGACAAGTATATTTTTTCTCATTCTAACTTATTGCACCAGTGCAACAGTGCAGCTAAAAAGAACAGACCAAATGTGCATGACTTTTTAGATCTCTTCTATCCTATGTCCACGTTTATTATTTGGTTCTGTTTCATGCTATACCCGTAAGAAATGTATCACTTGAAAAAATAGTATACTTAATACCGAGTCGCTCCATGGATGCCGCTTTCTGCTGACATTATCCTGCTATTTTCGAACCGCACATTAATAACGATCGCCCGATACTTTATTCGGCAATCCCGATATTACGGATAATATATCGAGTAAAACGTAATGCGCGAGAATTTTACTTGGCGCGACCGTTACATTTAAAAAAATACGCCAAAAGTACGGCTCGTCTGATTGGCGGCGAATTAAAAAAGAAAATATGGCAGAAAAGTGGTATGATATATGCGTGACGTCACGAAACGAAACCCGAAAAAAGCGCCAAGAATCGTTTGAATGCACACGTCGAGGCACACTGAACAAAAGTAAAGCAATTCGCTCCCAGAGTTTTGTATCTCTGTGATTCGCGACGACTAGTAAAGTTTCATTATTGGCACGATCGACATTCTACCGAACGGATTGCGTACCCTCCTCGAGCAAATACGTGGAAACGCGTGGAAAATTACGCGCGTTTTCGTGTGCGCGTATTCGCTCGAGGAGGGTACGCAATCCGTTCGGTAGAATGTCAGTAAGGTTGGGGGTATGGCTCGGGTAGCTCGGGCTCGAAATTGTATCATTGCGCGTTATTTTTAATCAGATCATTTTTAAAATGTTGCGCCGCTGGACGTAGAACGGTTGTCGTCGCGACTTGGTCAATTAATTACTGTCAATTTAACCATCACGTAATGTAGATTCAGCGCGTATACATGTCGATAATTCGTAGAAACGCGAATTTCGTGATTTATCGGCTGAAAATGTGTCACTCATATCGCAAGCTGTTATTGCGAGTAAACGGGCGGATGTTACACTTACGCATTCTAATCTAATAAGTTTATTCTAACCTAAAGGGGGATATGTGGTGTGCGCGACGCGATTTTGGCGCGCGAAGTAATTCGCACGGGAATCGGCCGACTCGTTATTTTTATTGCATTTACGTTTAATTACGAAACGCGAGATCTGTTCCGGAATGAGAGGTGGAGAGAAGCGAGAGATTTATTCTGAAGGAGGAGAAGAAAAAGGAGATTTGATGATTGCAAAGTGGGACGAATAGGCCTAATAGGAGAGGCATCGGGCGCCGGTGGAGCAACTTGGCGGTAAGTATTGTTGCTTGCTTGTATAAAATAATCTTTTCTTCAGATTTATTTCAACTTTTATTTCGAGTTTTATTTCGAGAATTTGAAAAATAATATATATAAATAAAAAAGAGAATTTTAATCTGAAACTTTATTTTTATGAAGATCTTGATAATTGCATAATTATTTTAATGTTTAATTGAAAAAAGATTCAAACAAATGTTGCGTATAGAAATGATAAATTATTGGTTCTTTCGAATACTACTTTAATTCTAATCTTATATGTTCCTTTGTTACAGACTCATCATAGCTACATTGTTGATAAATAACTCCACTGTTGCGCATCGGTCGGTAAGTAATTTATAACAAAATGTATTGAAAATAAATATAAAACTCTTCACAGGTCTGTTATCTAAAAATCAATGAGCTTCAACTTTTTTTGATGATTTATATTATATTATGTTAGAGTCAGTTAGAGTAATGCTTTAAAAATTTTTTTTATATTACGACAATCTAATTTAACAAATAATACATTGCATAATAAATTATTTATTATTATATCTAAATGTAAATGCCCGAGTCATAAATTCTATTACAAATATTACAAATCTTCTATATTGCACAATCTGATATTTTAATTAGAAGCAACAGATTTTTGGAAACTACATTTAAAATAAGAACTTCAACAACACGTTTATATTCTAAATTTTTAATTGTTTATTAATTTGTATACAGAATTCTTATATTCATAAAAACAAAATACTAGAAGTGTTTACAATATTACATTCCTTACATACCTCTTTAACGGCGATTGCAATAAAATACAGATTGCTTAACGTAGCCGAGGTAGTGAGCACTTTTTTATGTGCTACGATGCAAATAAATTGCTTAAATGCTTATCAATAATCAAGAATATTTTGCATTAAATGATCCAGATAAAATAAATTTCAAAATATGTGTTCACAATAGTTTTGTTATGTACTATAAGTCTGTACATTTTAAATTAAAAAAGATTAATGCTATATAATGCAAGATTGGCATCATAAATCCTCCTTTGTGATGACGTTTGTATTATTATGATATGATTATAAATAGTTTTCCTTATCTCAGCTATAAGCTCGTTTTTGTTATTTTAAAAAGTTGTTTTTTGGGACACCAATATCCAAATATTTTCAGAATTATGAAAAGTTCATGTATTTGTAAGAAGACAAGAAAATATTTACCGACATTTACATTAATCAAAAACCCACAAGAGGAGGATTAAGTGCATCAATTTTGCGATAAAATCGGCGCATATACAATGGTATTAATATTAAAACTTATTAGCTATTAGTTATTATTTCTCGTTATTAAACTGAAGTATATCTGTAAATGGTATATATCGTTACATTGATTCTTTGATACCTGTAAAAATAATCTCACTTCTTAAACATATTTTTAGAGCTTACAATACGTATTTAAGCTTTATTTAATTATTAATTTTTTCATTACATAATTTTTACTGATATCAACAAAGTTTTAACTTGTATAATGAATTTTAATCTAGACAATTATATTTGTGTAATTTTTTGTCATATAAAGCATACAGAATATTTCTTTTTAATAATGGCACAATTATTCATAAAAATAAAATTAAAGTTTTAATTATGCTTTATGTTTAACAAGTAATAGTATATTACTTATTAAGCTCACAATGAAAATTAAATCATGAGATAACATTACAAGTAATTTGCAATATGTGCATTGCAATAATTTGCAATAAAATCAAATTAAAGTCTGTCTAATATTACTTGCAAATTATTTAAAAACTCTGTAATTTACCATTTTCTATTAATATTTCTGTACATCCAATGTGTTAAAATTTTTTTAAAATTTCAATAAAAACATAATATATACACATAAAATATTGTAAAATAGTATTATTCGTAAATGTTACATATATTTCCAGTTTGTGTTTAAAAAAAGTTTAGAATTGTATGTACAATTTTTCTGAGCTGCTGCACCATTCTAATACACGTTTTTATGAAAATTGTAATTTTTTAAATTGTAATATATTTTTTGTAATAACTATTATAACAAAGATGTTATTAAAAATTAAATAACAAATTAATAGCTAAAACATGTATTCTAACAACTTTATATAAGTTTGTAATCATTTTCTTAAAAATCTAATAGACTAACAGCTCAGAATTTTGGGAACAATCTATGATTTAGTATATGTATTGTAGTGATGTCCATGATGCATTCAAATAGCTGCAAACACACATACACACATACACACACGCTTATACATATATATTCGATCGTAGTTAGATCTTAGATAATTATTAAAACATACTCGTCTTTTCCTCATTGATAGTTGACGCGCTCAGTATTAATATTTATCGAATGGCGTTTGTCAACGCATAAAATCCATTCTTATGTCGAGCAATGACATTAGAAGGAATTCGCGAGAAATGTTCTCGAATACAGATCTCAGTATATTTGATGCAATGCTGAGATATCTTCAAGTTCTTTACAAAGTAAACCTGTTAAATATTATAATCATTTCTGTACAAAATTAAATTAAAAATTCTCATCATAGTTATACATTAAAATCTTGCACCAAATTGGAATATATGTATTATAATGAAATTAGCACATTTATTTAAATAATCAATAAGTAATTCTTTTGGAATGGTTTAAAAAATGCTGTTAACATTAAAATCGCTATTTTCAAGCAAATAACAAAAAATTTCTCAATATTTTATTGTATCCAAAATGGATTAGCTTATCCTAAAGATGATTACTATACAGACTTTAATATATGCACAGTCTATCCACTGACCTTATCTTTTTTTTTCAAAAGATTGAAATTATCAAATATTTTACTTACGGTTAATCTGCGTAATCTTTGCGTTGCGATATCTATATCTTCAATAAAACACCTAAAATCGCGAACAGTAAATTTTCATATAGATAAAAAAAATTCTAACAAGTGTAAACGTAAGTCTGCACTGCATATAAATTAAAAATATAATAAAAATAATTTTCCGCGAAAATTGTATTGAATATCATTTAAATGATAAGAAATTTAAAAAAAGTTTTGTAATATATTATTTATAATATACTTATCAAATAAAATACATTATACTAATTATTAAGATTTGGATATTATGTTGTTATGCGAAATGTAGTAAATCTCTCTTTTGCATTATTAGACTTTGTATTTTTTTGAAACTATATGTACAAAGACTTATTTTTTTATACATTTACGATATCCACGATATCCATCCGGATTCACAATAATCGACAATCCTTTATAAATTGGTTTGTCATTCTTTTAAATCACTTTAATTTTCACATTTATTCGTACATTATTCGATATGACTTGTTTACGTATGTTCACACGAACTTCCATACACATGTCCAACAGGAATATCGCGGATTCATTAATAATGCTTTATTCATAATCCAAAATTATAGAAAATTGAGCTCGTTATAGCCTCAATGGAATGTAAAATCAACCTTTTTTTTCATGAACAATGGAATGCTAGCCTCAATAGAATGTAAAGTCAATCTTTTTTTCATGATCTCGAGTTTATTTACTTATAATGTTTAAAGAAATTCGCTATACATTGCTGACAAAACTATTTTCTAATGTTTCGCAAGTATGAATTGTAGCATACATATCTGATATATACATATTTCTTCTACTTTTTCTACGACTGTCACTTGCGTTGTCATATCGTGCAAAATATATTTTTACACTGTCATTTACATATATATCAGCAATATATAACGTTTCTTATTAAAGTTATTAATTTCAACTACTAATTAATATTATTCATAAAATCCTATATTATTTTTATATCGGCAGCGGTTGCAGTCCGTGTGTACACACATTAGATAATGTTAACAATTCTATTACCTACAGTATAATTATTCATCGTCTTGAATTGAGCGATGATCGAGATTATTCACCTTTTCTTGACAGTATTCGTACAGGAAATAATGACGATATTATATCATGTGTCAGAATAAGAAAATTGTAAAATGTATATAATAATAAAATTAACAAATTGGCTAGATACATAATCCAGATGAAGCATATATAATATGAAATTGGCACCTAAAAATGCCTCGTCATATTATCATCACGTTAAATCCAAGTATAATTATACAAATATATTTTTTTATCGCGTATTTAACATATTTATCGTCAATTAATTTCTTTATTCTTTTAAATCATTTATTTGGCCAACATTTTATCATGTAGATAATAAATCTATTTACGATTGTCACCTCGGCCAATATTCATTGTTTAATAGTGAAAACTAGAATAGAATTTTCGCGAGACGTAGAACATTTTTGAACCACATTGAAAATATCGCTATCAAAACATGATACATAGGTCAATAAATGATATTTATATATCTTGATTTAGATAATGCTTTTTAAAACCAATTAACTAAAAACAGACAGTTTATATCATCTAATGATGAAATGTAAAATTGCAATAATAAGCGTTGATATACTTAGACTAAAACTATCTGCGGACGCACAGTGAAGATAATCTTTATGATAATATATAGAAGGTGGATGTTCGTCCCCTGGTTTACACCACTCGTTCCGCGCTTTAAATTCCGCCTTAGAAAAATTTAAAAAAATTATTAAATTACTTCAAATTACATTTCTATTACATGTGTAGTCTACATGTTATAATAAGATGTATATTTATTTGTACCTGACAAATATCTCGGCAGGGGGGACAAATTAGAGCACCTTTATGCAACCAGCCATTCTGCATAATTCTTATAATAATCTCTTGTCCAGCGTGGTAACAAGTATACGTGTAATTGCCGACCTAAAAAAAAAGGATAAAATTATATTTAAATTTATTTGTATTTAATTGCATTACGAGAATCCTTTTAAACGGCTGTAACATTGTATTACGTGGTACTTACTATAATGTGCAATCTTCCAGCTTCGCACTTATACAAGTAGCAACCGGAGCCCCAATGCTGCCACTGACGCGCTTGTTTACAAGTTCTCTCTTCCCACATATCATTGGTGTGATCAAAACACCTTGAATGAGGACCATACTTTTCTAATGCAAAATTCTTGTCCGGATCTAAAAGAAAGATGTATTTCGTGCATTCCAAATTATTTTTTTTACAACACGTATGCGATGTATGTATCGTGTGACTTACGCGGATTATTCTCCTCGTAAAGACAGTGAGAACCCCTGACCACTATATTCCGCGCTCTCCACGTGAATTCTTGTATGTAAGGACAGTAATCCGCCAGAGATACCGATCCGCCGTAATATTGTTCCTCTCCCGGTGGTACGTGGGGAATTGAATCGAAGTTCTACAATGGAAGAAATCGTCAACCGAGATTCTTCACATACCGCGAATATTCTCATACTGTCGGTGTAACCTCGTCTATGTAGATAGTCTGTTTGTTCGCATATCTGCTTTAATATATTTCAATAGATTACTACATATTTCTTACTTGATATTTCTTGGGTAGTGGTAGCGAATGTTTCACTAGGTTACACAAGGCCACTGAACTCCGATCGTCCGTACATTCAGTCTGCAATGGATCCTGTTTCACTTTGTTGCAAAAAGGATGTATCGATTTTCCTCTGAAATATTTAAATATTTTCATATAATCATTGCGATATACGATTCATTTTTATTATTAAATATTTCGGTGTACTCACGACAACGGGGATGATTTGGTGGATATCCATTCTTTGCAGGATTTCATAGCGAAATTGCATCCCAGATTTTTCCCCCAGCCTAGCTCTTGTGCCATCGAATAGTTGGCGCTGTACCAACCAGTATCTTCCATAAGAGCAAGCGTGATCCTCGAGTAAACTGGATTTTGCGTGTGCGTTCCTGTCATAGCTTCGTTCTGAATAAACGGAAAAATCAATCTATGATAGCAAATATTATTCAAATGTTTTCACTGAAAAATTCAAACGCAAATAGGTGTGATTTTACACAGTAAATATATCATACTTTAGAATTGATTAATTTTATTAATATTTAAAAATGTCGATAATATATGGCAAAGTACAGAAATGTGTTGTCCTAGTTTCTTTTTTTTATATCGCGGACACTTGAAACTGTTGGTCAATTATGGTTGTTGTTTTGCACGTATGGCGAAGAATAAAATCGAGGATTCAGTATTACGCACCTCAAATACACGTTTCTCCCAATGTGTTAGGGCTGTGCCATCCTCGCCCTGGTCTTCCAATTCTGCGCCCTCGAGTTCCGGGCAATTGAAGTGCGCTTGAACCTCGGCACGGACTCGAGGCGTGACTATCATTTGCATGGTCCTCTCCACGTAACCGCCGTGCACTTTCCAGCGAGGCCTGACCACGGTTTTGATCGTGTTCTCGCTCCACTGGTGCGTTTGTAACCTGCCCGAAACGAGTATCGAATGTTATTAGCATATGCTGATTTGGTAGTCAGCAGCTATTGCTGTCACCCGGTATAATAATCTCATCGCTGTGACATCATTATAATACAATTGCATTTGCGAATGTATCTCGCTTGCGATTAAATCGGATTTTGAATAAACTATTATCCGCGAAAAAGATAATAAATAAAGTAAAAGCAGAAAGCCATTGGAGTTTTTAACTCGCAATAGAATAAAAAATTACTAAATAATTCAAAAACTGCGTTATATAATATATATTTTAAACTACAATCCCAAAAATAATTTTTAATATAATGTAAATTTAATGTATATAAACCTTTAATTAATGTACATAATTTTTTAATCTTTAATTTTTTATTGTTTTCTCTACATTGCTTTTTTTATACACTTGATTTTAATTAATTAGACAACTGTCATCTGTAACATATTTACTAAGTATATATTTACTTATTTGTTACACACACTCACGCGCCTATGTGTTTATGTATTAAATATTAAAAATTGAATTTATGTGACGCAAAAATACAAGATAGATAAATATAATTATACTTCAATCTCTCTCTCTCTCTCTCTCTCTCTCTCTCTCTCTCTCTCTCGCGTGTATATTTTCTTTCTCTTTGTCTGTCTCCCGTATAAAGTGATTGATGCGATACGTCAGTGGAACGCTGTTTTCGACAACGACCAGCCCTTCCTCTATCCGATTTCAATATGACGGATGAATTTGCGACTAGCCATTTTGCTGGAAACTCGCGAGCACGAAATGAAAAATATTATTACGCTTAAGCGTCAAAATCGCTTGTCAGGATATCTCATATGTATAAAGTGTTAGAGACACATGAGTAGTGTACAACGTAATAGAATGCAATTGTAGAAATCAAATGTAATATTGACCATGAGAAAAAAAAGTCAATTTTGTATTATGAAACAACGAAAAAGATTAAATTCATGTTGAAAACTTCATTTCTTCCTCGTGTGTTTTCAAATTTTGTCGAAAAGCTTTCTGAAATTAATTCGCAACAAATTGTACCAGTTGCAAAAGTATCGACGATTCGTATATTGTTATATTATACATCAATTTGTTGTTACAATTTTAAGTATTTTCGCCATTTAGGTATCAAGTTTAAAGACAAGTTTAAACAATGAGGATAATTTTTATTTACATAAAAAGGCTAATTAGAGAACTGTTAAAAACCAATATAAATGTGTAATATTAATTATTCAACAATAAATTCTTAGATCGAATAATGCTAATTAATTAAACATAACGTAGCACTAAAAGCTCAATAGGTATTCTATTAACGGTAACAAATTGTGTCAGAACGGAATAGTATACTCCCCGCAGTAAAGAGAGTAACTATTAGCAATTGCGAAGCTAATGATGATAAACGATTGATTTTGTAGACAATGTACCTCTATCGTTTCACAAACAATCACCTCTAGTATCACATCGCCGTGTCATGTTATAAGGTCTATATCTCGTTGAAATCTAAGATTATGGAGACTCTTGCTCTCTCTCTCTCATCTCTCTCATCTCTCTTAGTTCTCCTTTCGCCTCTCTAGGTGAGTTGCTGCAGATTAACGTAAACCTTAAACGTAAGAGGATCTCCGTGGAGATATTCAGGTGCGGTAGGCTGGGAACATAAGAGCTCACGAGCAGATAGATAACAGGAGATGCAGAGAAACGCTGGAATTTGTAACAGAGAATGCAGTCTGTGACATGGAGCGAAAATAGAGGTAAAAGAACTGCTAGAACTAAAATAAGAAGTAGCGGAAGACAATGGAAAGCAAAAAGGACTGATGAAATAAATGGAAGATAGAAGAGAGAGCAAGAAAATTAAAAAAAAAAACGAAGGGCCGTGACGAACGCGGAACGTGCAGCTATTTCCGACAAAAATCTCTGTCCCTCAATTTAAGTATTGGGACGTCGTCGAGAAAGAATCATAGAATTTTGTGGGAAGAAAGTTTCTGAGAGTTTAAAAAGTTCCGCATACATTACCAAGTGGCTTCATAATTCTCTAATGCTATGCAATGCGATGAGCAATGTTCTATTAAAACAGAGAGAGAGAGAGAGATCTGCGCCAACATTCGAAAGGCAAATCAACGCGATAATTCATGAGATCAGCTGAAGAAACCAGACATACTTAGAGAAACGCTCTGAGAACATATTGGAAAATTATACGCCAGAGCGAGCGTCAAAAAGACTTGTGAAGAATGCTAAAGTCATTTCTAAAATCTATTATAGTCTAGAACGCTGTGGATCTGTCGTTAAAATTTCGCGATTCGAAATGGAAAGACGATTTTTTGCCTTTTGGCGGATACACCTGAGCGAGATAACAAATTGAGCAAGAGAGATCGGGAGAGAACATGAGAAGTAAGTACAAGAGCAGTGAAAAGTAACGAATGAAGGACGGGGAAACAGAGAGAAGAGTACGTGAAGAAAGATCGTATGGGGAAAAGCTCGCATCTGCCAACGCCGGAAGCCAGTTCGTTACGGTCCGTCGACTCGTATAGAATGGTATACCAGGAATTTTCCAATTTTAAAGGCAGATACACCATCAGGCAATCGTAGGGGTAGGAGAGAGAAGAATGGCTAACACATCGTAGTGATGAGATGGCGAGAAAAGCAAAGTATCCTTCATTTTTTATTCTATATTTTTTCTCTTTTTCTCATTATACAAAAGCATAACAAGCCAAACTGAGTTTGAAAAATTCAATTATAAAAAATTTACTTACCGAACAAATAATCACTTATTAAAAAAATAGTTTATAATGAATATTTATTTACAAAGAATAACACAGACTTAATGTCGACAAACTGGCAAATTCTTTATTCAGTATCCAATTACTGGCGGCAAAAAGTTATCTTCATCTTTGATTGAATATTTATTTACCAAAAAGATGAATTTATAGTTACATTTAATTAGATGATTATATCAATAAATATTAATTGTCCCATGACAATCACAATGAAATATTATACAAGTTTAATTGGCAATAGTATTCTTATTTCAATTGCGCTCAAGTATTATCTATGCAAATTTCTATTCGAGGAATCGTTAATGGTAACTTTATGCCAATCTATATGCGTTGGTAGAAATTTATGCAGGGGTAATCGATTGCAGATATAGTGTGAGGTTTGATATTTTAGCGAAAGTCTCAGACATTCCTTAATTAGATTCATCATATTTGCCATCAAATTTAAAATGTATTGAGAATTCGAGAAGTCATTCATTACAGGCTAATTTAACTTCATATTCAATGAACGAACTAATATGATTTACGCATTTTTTATGCACGGTAATAAAGGAATCTTAACGTTAGACGAACAAACGATAAGAACGTACTTTTCATTAAGAGGTGGTTTTCCAGTATCGCTTCTTCTAGGCGTCCTGGGCTCACCGTTCTCGTCTCTGTAGAAAGCGTATAAGCTCACAGAAAATCCTAAAGCGTGCAAGATCTCGTGTTTAACGGTGCTGAGCAATGTTTCCAACTCCTGTGGTTTCGTGCTGATGCTTCCCGGGCATAGGTTGGCATGACCAGCTATCGGCCTGGAAGCAATTTAGTTCGCTTCAGCAACCACGAAATCTCCTTCCGTCTTTATTTTAATTACAGCATCTTGAAATTGTATTAGTTCTATCATTACTATTTTCTTGAAAAACATAGGAATTTTTTAAAAAATTTGCAAGATATATGTATGATTAGAAAATAAATTCGCATATAGACACAAACGTGTAATTTTCGTAAAGGATACTTAGACTGAGTAAAAGCTACGCGTAA
Organism: Monomorium pharaonis; assembly: GCF_013373865.1. Classification (NCBI taxonomy): domain Eukaryota; kingdom Metazoa; phylum Arthropoda; class Insecta; order Hymenoptera; family Formicidae; genus Monomorium; species Monomorium pharaonis. The sequence continues at coordinate 19,518,860 of NC_050467.1, forward strand.
CGCTATATGTTACATGAAATGTTTTTTTTCACACTCGAATATTTTAAGGATTTTTCCATAAGCAAAGAGCAACATGACGTACGAATATCGTCGATCTATCACGATCAGACGTCGTGCGAATAATAAAATTCGCGTAACGCCATTTACATCGACCGTGGTACGACATACGCGACGTATGTACTTGACAGACAAATTTAATCTACTCAATATGCGTTCACGTTTCGGCGGAGTCATAAAGTTAGACGTCAAATCAGAAAGCGTCACGTTTAGCTCCTGCAATTTTCGATTATAAAAATTTGATCCTATAAAATATTTTCTCGATTGCAGACAATTTTTTTTAGATTATTATTTTTCATATTATCTTAATATTACTTATATTGTTATTGATACTACTGTAATAACTATATAGAACAAATTACAATTTAAAACAATAAATTTAAATAAATAGAACGTCTGATGTTTAGAAATAATTTGTTGTACAAATAAAATAAAATACATCGTTTTAATTAAAATCATTAATATGAGAGTTCGCTATTGTTAAATCGTTCGTTTCGTACAATCTCTCTTATAAATCTTGTCAAATATTTAATCCGCTGTTCTCATGAAATATATTCATGCCAGATGGTGTTTGCCTTCGTCTCTACCCTTCTGTTCATACAAACAGCTAAAATTGCGCATGTTTCAATCATCACGCGCAATACATTAATGTATTATTAATAACGTTCTCAAAATATCGCGACAACTAAATTTATGCTATTAAATAATGTTGAAAAATATATTTTTAATTTATACAATAAGATGTTAAAATTCTATAAAAATATATTCCTGTTTGTATTTCCTATTTCGTTATTAACGATAAATATTAAAGAGTTAAATCTACTATACTTAATAAGTTAATACAATTATTAAATATTATTAAATTGTTTTTATCGACAGTTAAACTAATAATTCGGACTTACCGATCCAAGGCTGCTTCCTGTTGACAATGAGCAGCGTAGGCTACTGTTAAGCCCTTGTGACATCTTTCAGTCTGCATAGCGGATACATAAAAGACAAAATCGGCACCGTCGATTCCCGGACCAGCTTTACTTCCTTCGGCTATTCCGCAATTGTGTCCCGTCGCATTGCACGTTCTGCAAACCTACATAAACATCCAAGTTTAAGAAATATATAAAAAGACGTACCAGTGATTAGAGAAAAGCACTGTATTTTAAAAAGTTCAAGAAATTTTCGATTTTATAATAATTAACAGTTAGAAATGAAAAAAATTCTCATATCTTTTAACATAAAAATTTTACATCAACGTAAAATGAAGTTACAGGCAACCTTGCTTATCGTAATGAGAGTCAGACACGCAAAATACTGTAAGGAAGATTGCATCCTGTAAATGATGAAGTACCCAAAAACATTAATGCTGACGAACCGGAGCGGAATCGCATTACCGTCAAGACACCTTAGGCGAGGAGGTAAATAATTTTACGCCATCAGCGAATACCGTCAACAAGGGTGATGACGCCCTCGCCTTAATAAGTTATCCGACACCAATTCGCCTCTCAGGGCTACTCATCAATTAGTGCCTCTCATTTCCAAGCTGCTATCGTTAAAGCACATCCCCTCAGTATGAGTCCCAGTAATCGATCAAGATAAAGCATCAAAAAAATATCATATCTCTTATTTCGAATATACGCGATCTACATGAAAATATAAAGATCCTCCTATCTATCGCGAAATTATAGTGTTATCTTTCAAAAGAACCAAATTTCTCTCAATCAAATTTTGCTACATGTATTATGCAATACGCTTGCAATTAATATTTGTGGATAATTATATACGAATAGATTCAATCATAGTAATTATAATTATTAACAAAGACCATAGGCAATGTACATCGTCGTAATATTTTATCATAAAATTTGGGTAATTATAAATTTAGTAAATCAAAGACTTATTCTGAAGATAATGATAATAAATTTCAATAATGTCATCTAATATCAAAAATTCTTTATTGAAAAAGCATTTAAAGCTGTATATGTTTGTTGTATTAACGCTGTACATCGAACGATCAATAATAAAAATGTTCAATTCTTTAATACATCAGAATTTATTTCAGATATATTAAACTAATTTTGACATTTTTTGTTGTTAAATGTAATATTTAATTGAATTATTACTGCTCATCTATCATTTAATACAAATAAAATAAATCATGGTATATTTCATTAATTTTTCATTTGTTTTCTATACACACACATATAAATAAATGAATAGGTAGATATAGAGAGCATAAAATACAAAATATTTCAAAATACATATTCGTTATGTTTCTATAAATTAAAGATTCATTAAACAAATTTTTAATTAATTATTTTAATAAAATTTTAAGTAAATTAAACAGTTATTTCTTGTAATTTTCAACATAAATATATCGAAACAATATAATTCAAATTCTATACTGAAATACTTATTTACAATTAATTTACAAAATAAAGTTTTGTAAACATAATCGCAAACATTTGATTATTTTACATCATAACGAGCAAGTAAGTTGTCAATTTCACCATGTGATTCTCAAATGCCCAAATATCAATGCCAATGCTCGATGTATTCGTTACTCCTTTGACTGGCTTCGATATTTATTGCACGGTTTAACTCAGCTTAGAGAACTTATCGGGTAATTACTTACGTCAAGATGGTCCTCCGGGACGCGTACTTCACCGCACATAGTAACAGGACGGCAAGTATCTATACAGTGTGTGTGGTGGTCCTTGACGAAAACTTGACTACTCTCGCATTTCCTGCAAGCATACCGAAATGCCGGAAATTATTCACGGAAATAAAGCTCGTCAGAATTAGATTGTAAAATATCGCGTTTCCGCAAGCGCACCGGAAATTGCTCATGGAAATAAAGTTTCTCGGAATTAAATTATAAAAAATGTTAGATTCAACACACGCGTGCCAAAATTGTTCAATATTATTTAATATAAATTCTTGATATGAATTAATTTGAATTCTTGCGGAATATTTATTCCGCAAATATGTAAATACAGAAATTTCAATAAATTCCCATAAGAATTATGTAGAGTAAATTTCAATACACGTTCAGCAAAGATGTTTCATATTGTGTTTACATAGACTACTCGTCCGTAAATCTCGTTCCGAAAGGGAAAATAGCTATCAAGATTTACAAGCGAAATACAATTTTATTTTTACTTTCTATTGAATACTTCAGGAACTTGCGCGAAATGATTAGCCGTCACTTAAGGGAAAAGCATCTGAGAGAGTCGGATAAAAACGGAAAAGAATAAAAAAAAGAGTGAAGTCATTTTAAATACAAAGGGGCAAAGGATATTCAGTGATCGGTGTTATATAAAACAGATTAACTCGAAGAAGATTAACTTAAATGAACGGCAATGTAGTAACACACACATCAATACAATTACAGATGTATTTCTATTATGCACATCGGATATTAAAATTTACGTTATATTTAATCTTCTCTCACATCCGTATTATTTCTCAAATACATATTGTCAAATACATAATTTAATTAAATGATGCGCCTGTGTGTGAAAACGTTTTCATATATGCCAATAAGTATTTAAATGAGAGCTTCAGATTAATATTCTATTAAAATCTACTTGAAATTGGCTCCTGTGTAAACGTGCTATGTAAATTAATACAGTATGATAATATTGACGTGGTATTACAATGAAGCTGACTACAGACTTTACGCTCTTCTCTTTTTCCGAAGTGTATACTCTCGCGTACACGTTTTTGAGTGGTATTATCTGACGAAAGTCAAAGCACGACAGTAACGTTGCTTCGGGACATCCCGATGGAACTGAAATGGCTATCGCAGGACAACGATGTTCCATCGACGCCGGACGATATCGACGATATATACTTTTATAAGGTAAAAGTGGATCCAACTATATCAGATACGATGGTGCTACCAGCAAGGATAAAGAAGACTCCAGGGAAAGGTGAGCACTAAAGAGAAGGTGCACTTCGCTAAATAAACGTCGTGACACAAGCATGTTCGACGTTTCTGATAAGAAGACATTCTCACTGATGTTGGATCAAAATTGCAAGGAGGATCGATATGTATCATCCAATGAAACAGTAGATCTTTGTAAAATTTCTTTATAAAAAATAAAAATTAGTTAATAAATTCCGATAGAGAACGCAGAGCACATACACATAATACACAACTTATAGCAAGTCCGATTGAATAACGAATAGTATATTATCTAAAAACGATTTTTATACAAATAACATTTATGGATACATACACCTTTTGTTCTCTTAATTAATATTTTTGTTGAAAGAGATGCATTAATTACATTTTGACAACATTACGAATAAAATATCAAAGTCATGAAAATATCATAAATATTAAATTTACTATAAATGGTTACAATATACACAATATATGTTTCAAGCTATAATAAGAGAGGTCAAAGGAGGGAAGGGGGGAGAATTAACCAGATATGATGTCATCAACGGACTGGTTAATTTTCACCGAACAATATGTGGATAATGTCAACGTCCAATATTATGTGACACTGATCACTACAAATTGGATGAAAGACCGAGGGAATTAATTAATGTCGCATCAATAATGAGAAAAATGTCTATTATTAGTGCGATGTAATGTAAAACATGCAACTCGCTGACGTAGATTCGCAATTCGAAGGGAAAAAGATATTAACTTTCCGGCACATTATGTGCAAATCCGAAAAAAAACTTTAATTACTTAAATCTAAGCTCTATGGCTTGGAGGGCTGTATGCTAAATGTATAAGCTAATCGGATCACATTTCTGGCCAAGTTAATTTGTATAAGGCAAAACAATTTTTTGAGATATTCCATGTTCAGATTATCAGATAGGAACATATATAATTGTTCGAAAAACTCCTACAGAAAAACTATCTGACATGTATCATCCGCAGAGAAAATATTTTGTGTGTCCTGATCATGATATGGTGTATAAGTCCTTCAATTTCTTAGAATTTACTATTTCGATCTCGTGTAATGCGGAGCTTCGAAATCGACCACGCAGTCTATAGAAAGAAATGCTGTCCGTAAATAGTACAGCAGTTTCCAAGCAATTTACTGTTCCGTTAAGAGTATCCTCCGGCTACTTCTTTTTCTTGTGCCTTCCCCGTTCAAGATCCTCGCAGAGAAAACGGAGGTGCGACTTAAACCGTTTCTCTATTGCCGACGCGAGATACATTCTTGTCAAGATAGAATCTCGCAATTTCGGGGACTTCGCAAAGTCGGCTCGATATCGCTATAGGTTTTTCGTGAAAATTACGCGCATTTTCTTTTCTCAGGAGAAGTAAAACACTTCAGAATGTTTGTTTATAACAGCAAAATGTGTACAAAATATTAAATTTATTTTTATCTTGACATATTTTTTTCTTTAAATATATCGAGACATCGATAGTTCAATCGTATACCAGTTATAATAAAAAATTTTCTTAAATTAAGTTTTTTCGAAATAAAGTATATTTATCATTTAATTTTTTGAATAAAGTTTAATAAAATTGTAATGTTTATAAAGTCTACTTTTTACAAATTCGAAAAACGTTAAAAATTTTTAATTATTTTTAACTGCTTTAATTTTAGTTTTTATAGAAAAAATATTTGTACAATAAAAGAGAAAGCGCGAACGCGGGAAAAAATTATTCAAAATTTTCATAATAAAAACTTATTAATTTATACATAAAATCTGTAACACAACACACAAACTTAATCATTTATAATAAAGACATATGATGTCTAATATTTATTTATTAAAAATATATTTAAAGCATTGTGTTCTGTTTTTCATGTTCGCAAAGCGATAGCAATTTATTTCATAATAATTTGCCTCATATTTGCCTAACGTGCAAATTTAATCCAACATGGAAGCGCAAGCTTATAGAGTTAGCGCTTAATCCCTTTGGGATGACGATTGATCCCACCAAAATGACGTTCGATCCCATCTAAATACACACATATGTACAAACGATGAGTAAGCGAAAATCTTCTCCGCTACGGTAATCAGCGATACGTTACATTGGCAAACGGATACGATACAGGTGACACACGAATCATATCATAATTATACAATTATTATACATAAAATTCATATAAATGTATGCATGTATGTTTACTAAAAATTAATATTAATATTATTAGTATCGAACTTAACAAAATACGGCAAAACTTTAACGTTACTTCAAAAATGACACATTAAAACTTTCATACAACATTTCAATCTGTGAACTTTTAAATTTTATCAACGCTGAAATTTTCCCAAATTAATACTTTGTAATTTGTTAAGAATAATTTTTATAGTATATAAATATCAGATTGCAAATATTTTAACAGACGCGAACGCGTAATTCCTACGTTAAAAGCACAAAATCCTCGGATTATCTTTCTTTCATATCAAAATTTTCAAAATTCGGAAATACTTTCCGGCATGATGGCAAGGACGAAGACGCTGATGGTGACTTCCAAAGAACTTTATCATTCGGGTAACTTAAAGAAGTCCCGAGCACTTTGAAAGCACCACTCCGCTGCACTTACTCGGGACACGTAATGCCGTGAGTACGGATTTGTTGCAGTGACACGCTTTCTGCATTACCAAGAGCTCGTTGGGTACCGACACCAACCCAACATCCTTCGGTTCCTCCGAAGACGTATAACAGCTGGTGAAAACCGCACGATTCACAGTTATCATGTGGTCGCACGAAAAAAATCAAACCAGAAATTAGCACACAAATTTCAGATGTACAGAGACATACGCATATTGATTTCAAATATACCTATGTCTAAGCATTAGTACTGTTTTTTTACTTTTCAAAAAAAATTTAGTAATGCGGAGATAAAATCAAGATGATAAAATATATTGAGTGAGTGCAAAAATTTTCAATTTTTGACTGAATCAATAGATGTTTTTTATGTCCACTATATTGGTAGACAAGTCAATTTAGAACCTAATCGTTTAGAAAAAAATTGACTAAATTTATAATATTTTTTAAATAAAAGTGAAAATGAGCGAACAAAGATTTCACGTACATAATAATGTATTTTGAAAAGAAACAAATATTTGAAATACGTAAAAAACGTTGTGATTTAAAGAGAATGTTGTATAAATTTCAACCTGCGGAAGATGGTTCGCAAAATTTAAATAAATTTTTAATTTCAAAGACAAAATATGCTCTGAACAATTTTCTAATATTGACGATGACAATATACGCAATTTACAAACTCGTAAATTTCAACAGAAGAAGTTGTTAATAAATTAAATGTTTAAACAGGTCGATTGCATTAAAAAAACATTTATTGAAAACCTATAGAAACTTTTGCACTCATCATTTAGTATATTTACTCTGAATATATTACATGTAAAAGTTATAAAATTTAATTTTAATTTTTAGTAAATGACAAGTTTTATACATTGACACTGTTATAACGCGCAACCGCAAGCTCTCACGGCATTCAAGTGATAATGTTCTTCACTTAGCGCTCGAGTCAGTCCTTTGTAGCGAACATACCGAGAGATAAAAGCAGAAGGCGTTATGCGCCTTATGCAGTTTATATGCGCGCGTTATATGTAAAACTCTATATGCATATATATGTAACTGAGAATGCTCATTTTCCTTTGAGAACGGAAATCCGTTATATTCGTCTTCTTCCTGCATCCTTTCAGCCACAATAGTACCTTATATTCTCCTTCGTTGCTGCAGCAAAGAATTTTAATGCAATTCTAAAGCTATTTTAGTGTACGTGTAACCGCGTCACCCTTTATTCGTAAAAATTTAATTAAATTCATATTTGAATTTATCGAATCTTTTGTATCGACTTACAGTCATGTTCTCATAAATTTTACGTGTTATCACGTCTACGTTAATTAATCTATCTTTCAAAAGGTTGGATATGAATAACTTATATGTACTTTGCTGCACGTACTTCGCGATTTTAACTTGAATCTCACAGACGAGACTGAGGCTAGAAATTTTATACGAACTCATAATAATGTAACCATATACTTGAGACTCGCTATAGATTGGCTATGTAACGATATAAATAGCGGAACATTGCTGCATGTACTTGTAAATTTTGCATAGACATAGAGTAAAGTAGCGAAGTAGTTAAGGATGAAGAGTACTTGAGAGAAACTTCTCCAAAAACGGCGAGTAGTCATCGCAGTTGAGTGGCACACCCGACCCGTCTGACATATGAAGTGGTATACTACTTGCGTACAGATCCTTCATTGACGAGTAGATATAACCGAGCGTGCAGTATGTTCGACCGAAGTCAACAGCAAAGCAAACTACTGCGGCCTACAGGTCAAGTGGTGTATTCTCATACGCGATCAGCCTACCACTACGCAAATGTTGGCGAATTCTAACCTTGTGGTAGCTAAAGTTCGCGTTAGCATTGACCACAAAGACCACGTAGAATAAACTTAACCTAACCAATAACGCATTATCAATTTTCTAAAGTCCTGCCAACGTATGAGGATTAAATTTGTAACAGGTTTAATTTGAAAAACGTTTCGAAATTTATTTCGTAGTCGCGAGTAACGGGTAATAGAATGGCTACCGGTGATGGTGATAAAGAGCCGAGATAAATGAGATAAATAAAGAGTCATTCAAACGAAGATTAATGCCGACTCGTCAATTATCTCATTCTGACTGAAACGACAGAAGTTTTCTCGATAACAAGCAGGCAAAATTGAAATATTAAATTAAAAATGGAAAAAAAGTGAAAAACAAAGGCATTGTCGATCGCTTTCATAATAAGTTTCCATATTTACCATGCTTTTTACTTTGTCAATTATTCTCAGAAAATAAAGAGATACTAGTGAGATCGGCGCCAAGAGTTTCCTGGCGCAATTTAAATGCAATAACTACTTGAAATCTCTTTGTTGCTGGAATAAAAGAAGAACTGAAGAAAATGCACAAGAATAAACGTTGTCTGTTGTTCGCCCAAGATTCACTATTCTTTGTAATGGAGATACTAAAATGCATCGTAATGAAAGAAGTTCATAGATATATCAAACGTATTTATTTATTTAATATTGCAATTAATATTTAGACAAATTAAAAAATATAAATACGTAACAATGTATTTTTCAAATACATAATAAAACATACAAAAATCAATAAAATTGAATGTTGCTGAATTGCTGTAGGGTAAACTCGGGTATGATGGCCATAGTTTTTTAAAATGCAAAAAACATACTTTTATTTTTATTATTTTTTAATAGCATTAGGTATATTACTTTACTGAAGCTTAAGGCATGTAACATTATCGACACTATCGATTAAAGAGAAAATGCTTAATAAAAATGTTATATTATCAAAATATTGAAACGTAAACATTGGCCATCTTTCAGAACTTTTAGAGAAAAGATGTATTATCGCAGTATTACATCGTAGTAGTTGGCCTTACATATATTATGTACTTAATATTTATAAAATAATTTCAAAAACATTTAATTCTACACGTTTAGTTTCATTGCCACATATTATCACATGTTTAATTTTATTTTTAATGATTTTTAATAATAAATATTTATATAACTTTAATATCTATTTAGCTCATTATCCGCACTAAAAAAATATTTATGATATATCAAATTTAAAAAGTCATGGGTTATTTTACTCAAACTCTGAAAGAAAGATAGTATTTATAAAAAAATAGGAAAGGAAATAAAAGATATAATCACACATTAGTTTACATATCTTTGTTATGTGTTTAACGTTAATTGTGACAGTTTAACTGTAATTTATTCGACGTTGTGACAATTTTGTAATAAACATATGAAAAACTTTGTAGGCAGTAAAAAGTAAAAACGTGATAATGTCCACAATATTGTTATTTCGAATAGTATGCGGATATAAACTACAATAAATATCGATTATCTTTGAAAATAATTACAAGAACACATTATTTCGCAATTATTGGAGAAATTATCGCCATTGGCCATTTTCTCCGTATGACCATCATATCTAATTTACCCTATTTCTGAATTTTCTTCATTAAAATTAGAGAGCGCAAATTAAATACCAAATAGTCTATTTTCTACATATATTGATTTAAATTCATCAATAAAATCACATTTAAAAGTTACACATTTATTTTAAATTTCTTAACTGCATATTAGATCTAAAATACATATTATTCAAATATATACGCGTCCATCGCAATAGTTTATTCAGTGCAAAAATTATACACACCATACGCACATTCACACACACACTTTCTAGTTTACATTAATGTTTTCGGTTCTTTTTTAATTTTTTTAATTTAAAATTACTATTCACAAAAATAAAGTCGAGGGTATGATAGTATTGGAGATCTTTCTTCTCTCTCTCCTATACATAATTTTTTAATTAAAACCAATTTATATAGCCGCGGTATCAATTAAAAGCTTCATATTTCTGTTAGATATACTGCAATTTTAAAGATCGATGCAAGATGTCATTTTTCATTCCGTTTTGTTTTACATACTTCATTATCTATTTAAAGCTCTTACGTTAAAACTTTTTTATGTATGTGTCTGTTGATGTACTGTATAAAAACCCGCAATAAGTAGATAATGTTAATGAGTCATCATGTTTGCAGCTAAAGTTAAGAGCGCTGACGTTAATTAGAGCGATATACCTTATCCTATACATTATCCCTTTTCAGTAGCCTGCGTTTCTCGTTTCTCGTTTCTACCGCGTCGTGCTTCGCGTTATGAACAGTGGGGACGTGACGCTGCCAGCATATGAGCTCGGAGAATAGATGGAAAATTGGTCCCCTTCGACATAATTATGCTTCTTTGATGTAATTATTTGTAGACACGTGTAGATGAGGTACATATAACATCCTCAAAATGTTTTCATTCATTTTCAAATAAATTGCGTGAATTTCAAATACGAGCTCAGATATCTAAGTCTTTTGAAAAAGAGAGCAGCAGAAATAAAGTAAAATAAAATGAAATATATGTATTATTTGTTAATTTTATAATAAAATCCGTATCATTATAAAATAATTTATTTACATATATTCACAATGGATATGAGAACATTTTATTAAGAAAACTTAAAATGCTCTTTGAAAAGATTATATTAATATTTATTCGCTTCAATAAATAATAAGTATTATTGGAATATAAAGTAAGTTTCACAATTAATACGCAAAATTCATTCGTATTAATTAAAAAACATTCTCAGACGCTTGATATAAACTGCCAATCAATATAGAAGTTTGCAGTAAAAAAGTCATTATGAACGAATAATCAAAGTGATTCAAGCGCGGGAGATGACGGAGATCCAATTACAATGTGATCTGTTAACGCACTCGAAGTTCACTAATTACCTTTGTAACCTGTAACCTTTTGATACCGCGTACTTACTGTAGCCGACGCTAAGAATATTTTTCAAAGCTGCCAGCGGCTAATAATTAATTTTCGTGCAATGTCGAGGTACCAACGAAAAAAGCTCTTTCATGTAGCGACGTCACACAGGCGCACTTTAAAAAAAGATCGTGTCGTGGTAGGGAGACCGAATACATAGTATTTCGTTAATTAGCTGATATTAAAGAGCTCCCCTTTCCCGGGGGACAATAGTACATTGTTTTCTCTGGCGCGAACGTCTTAGAAAATGTGAAAGCAAGAATGACATTTATAGGGCGTACAAAATCCTTTTGAAGGAGTTTCATAAAACTTAGCTGAGGCTATTCTTAAGTCTTTTTGATAGATTGCTAAATTTATCTTTGCCGGCATTAACTTTTGATATTTTTCTGCTAATTAGCTTGTATAAAACCACATTGTGATATTAATAATAAGAGGCTCGTTATTTATCTGTAAGTTAGTAGTAACTTGATGATACTTCATTATTCGATAAGTCAAAAATTAATTTAGCGAGTTACGTGCTTGCCATAAAATCCCGCGGATGAAAATATTAACTTTTGCTTGCGGAACACCTTTTAATAGGAATTCTACGAATGGATATCGGCTGCTTATGGCGTAACTTTCCAAGGGAGATAAAAACTTGTCTACCGTAACATTTTCCAAGAACTTTGCCACCCTACTGAGACGCAAGGCGAAAGCAAAGTTTCCATATTACTTGCCGCTTCCCCTTGAAGGGATTCTACCAACGAGTTCGATCAATCTAGAACTTATTTGTGCTTAAGGAGCAATACATGAAAACGTTTTATTGCTCATTTTCATTGCGATATACAGATATAAAATTATGTATTTTAACACAAAGAAGAATTTTGAAAATTTGAATTGATTAAATTCGTAATATTCATTTAATGTTTACTTAATTAATAACAAATTAAAAATCCATTCTCAATAAGAAACTACAATAGATAATTTTATTCTGCATAACAATAATCAGAGCAGATTTGGAGTTATTTAAAATGTTACTATGGCTGACCGCGTCAAATCCTCAATTTTTTTGAAACGTTGCACAGAAGGAGATCATTGTTATCGAAACACAACGCGAAAGTAAATTTCGCGCTCGTCTGTTACGAATAATGGATTCGCGAGAGCGGAGGGCTGCATCAACGGTGCCGGGAGCTTGTACCGATAGCGAGTATCGCGTAGATACTCACGGGAGCCTTTTCAGCGGGGTATTATAGCCGGGGGATATTTATGAATCGAAGGAAGAGGATCCCCGGAAATCCTGCAAGAGATGGTATCCTATCCTATCCCGTGGCGCTATCCCATCCAGTCTCCCGTAATCCCTATTGGATCTGCCGAGGTTGATAAAGGAAAACCGTATGGCGTAGAAGAGAAACCGTGCCATAGGCCGTTCGAACACGTTGTCGTTCTATGCTGAAGCCACGGTTGCACAGCCATTTTATTGAATGCATATACTGAGCTTCTGTGAAATCGAAGTGGTCGTGACTGATTGAGTTTGGAAATAAATCTTGATTTTATGAGAAAGATATATGAAGAAAGAGAGAGAGGAGAGAGAGAGAGAGAGAGAGAGAGAGAGAGAGAGAGAGAGAGAGAGAGAGAGAGAGAGAGAGAGAGAGATCATAATATTAAATAATTTCAATATATTTAAAAAATTGAATACTTATCAACTTATAATTAAAAATCCAGAAACATAGACATTTTCATATTGAAATATATTTTCCAGTTTTGATGGGTATACATATTTTTTTGGAACACCTCACTACAGTTATTGAAGCAAAACTTTCAATTGTTAAAGACCATTGTGTTTAATGATTATTCAAAAAGAAACATATCGCAGATAACCATACGTGTTTTTATATATCACGATGAATACATTGTTTCTACTGGAGAATGGAATACATTTTAATGAAGGAATCTCGATCGTAGTCTCAAAACTGGCGTAGCGAATGGAGAATTGTATTAGATTACACGATGCAACGACAAAGCTTCTTCGACAATTCACCAAAGCGCGAGCTTTTGCTTCTTCCAACAATTTCATCCGTCGTCTCATGCCATTCATGCGAGGAAAGAGAGTTCAGGCTCGGTTCCTCTCAACTCCAGTGAATTGGCAGGGGACGTTCGCAAGGGAAGAGCGATTTAGCGGTGAAAGGTGAGAACGATGGGCAGAAACAACGACGACGGGAACGAGTCGGAGACGGAACAAAAATAAACGCCGAGAAACGATCCGATTAAAAGTTTGAACGGGCACTCACTAGTCGCGGCGTAACGGAGCGCTTGCGCCGCGCGTTCTCGTAATGGATTTTAGAGTACCCGGCCGATACTGAACGTGGTGTGGAATTTCGTGAATTTTTACAAAGATCCCCACGTGCTCCGGAAATTGTAAGGGCGTACCTATGCGTGTGAATTCGTCACGGATACTTGTTTTGTAGGAAAAAGTATGGATGCGTACACGATCAGACACGAAAATATACAAGTTGCACGAATATCCCCTCCAATGAATTTATGCTCTAAGGATACCTATCTGCACATGTTCAAGAACACGTGTACAATTAATTATTGATATGATACTGAATTATAATTATATTTTCAAAGGAAATTTTTTATTATACAAACTTTCCATTTTAAATACTAGTATTCTTATTCAGAAAAAGATTAAGAGAAGAAAAAAAAGGATTCGATCTCACATATTACGTTATTTGGGTATCAAAGAAGTTTCGTTATATGTCTCTATATCTTCTATTGTGTCCTATTTTTGCTCACTATCCGGCAGCAGCTGTTAGGTTCACGGAGTATGTCACCATTTTCGGACCCCCGCTGATTTTATTTCCGAAATGGACTCTCGCTGGTGGTACAACCACGATAATGCGACCACTGCTCCCATTAGTCAGTGGACTTTATCACTTCGTGACACCACGAGTGATGATAAAATTTTGTTCGTGAAAAAACAGCATATAGACTTATGCATATATCAATTATGTTTATTTCTAATTGTTTTTTTAATGTTACATTTTCTTTAATAATTTTCTTGTTGCCTATATATCTGAAATTAAGGAATGTTCTTTGTAAAAAGCTGACTAACAATAAGTTATTACTATTCGACGATAAAACATTATTACAAGAATGTTTAAAACCAGGAAATTGAATATCAGTTACATATCTGAGCTTTATCAGCTATATCACAGTTTATGATTACTTTACGAAATGTCTAGACGGTTAAAAAATAGTTTAGTTAAGAAATAATTTAATTTAATTCAATGCACTTTCAATCCTTATAAAAAGGATTATATTCAATAGTTCATAACAATTATCCATTTCTGTCTGTCGTCTTATTATTTTTTATTCACTTCTGTTAACTCGAGTTACTTGATATATTTAGAAAAGAATAATATTCGTGATAAAGTAACTATAATCTTATCCGTAACCGTTTTGAGAGTGCAATAATGCATGTATAGTCACACTTTGCCGCAGTAAAATGTCCATCAACTAAAGTGTAACCACAAATTTTGAAAGCTCATCGTACGTTATAATCTCGTATCTCGCTCTCGTGACATTATAATCTTCTCCATATGGAAGATCGTAAAGCTCACAGCGTGTGGTAATTTTTGCCATAACAGGAATCGTAACAGGTATTTTAGTACGGCGCGTTTGAAACGATCTACTGTATCTAACCGCAAAGCTATCAAAAATAACGTTTTGCACAATGTGCTTTATCCGATTACTGCATAACGCTTGAATGATGTCTGTAACATGAGTTACATGTACGAAATAAACACGTCTATATGTACAATAATTCGCGAAGAGGTTATTCGAATATTGACACAGCCATTGTTCAGTTACTTTTTGTAAGCTTTTGTTAGCAATAATAAACATGGTAAAATAAAAAATATAATGTAATAATTATTATATAAATCTAAGTATTCCTATAATTTGAAAAATAATTTTATGATTTTCATTCATATTACATTTCGTCACAAAAATAAAATATAAAAAAAAACGAAGCCAACTATTTTCAAAGTAACTTTACTTATAATTGCTTTATAATAATTTGCAAAATAATGTGAATAGAAGTAGAAAGTGGTGTATCTATTCGCTTTTTTACTAATGACATATTAGGCAAATGTATGTGTGGCATATATTTTATTTAAAAGTAGATAACATTTTGCACTGCACAACACTATTAAATTTTGATATTTGATAGAAAGCAGGATCTTTTTTCTTTCGTTTTTTTAAATGTCTTAAACGAACGCTAAATAATCCTTCGATAAATTCTTAAATTAGCTATATTTTTTTACAAGAATATTACAAGGATAAATGAAAATGAATATCTACCGGTTTTAAATTGAAATCTCGTTCGCGATTCACTTCCGTTCACTTCAAGTTACTTAAGTAACTTTTCCGATCGCTAAAAGATAGTTACCGTTATCCAGTCATTATAATTTCCATGAATTTTAAATTTAAAAGTGGGTTTTCCACCTTGATCCTATCTATTTGCTTTTATTGTACATTTTTATTAGGCGCACTTTTAGATCAGTATGCTGCTTTTATTATGCAACATCCGCTTGATTCTTTCTGTTGTTGCTTGCTTCTGGTTCTAAAGAAAAGACTCTGATTTTCACGATGCAATTTCGAAGTATCTTTCGCGTATTTACACAATATAGACCGTGGTACATTGATCATCTTTCAAGAATAATGACTTTAAATCTGGTATTTTCGTTGTTATAATCCGTTATTTTCTTGAGACGGTCTTTCTTCTCTATCCGCGTTCATCCCTTTGTCTCGATGAGATTTTTCCTTCTCACGGCACACCTTGTTCTAGTCTTTTTGCACCGGTACGGCCAGTATCTTTCTTTTGGTCCCTTTTTTTTCAAGTGCGCCGTCGCAACAAGCTCGTTCTTCTTCGTCATTCGGAGGTGATGGTGATGGTGGTGGTGGTGGTGATGGTGGTGATACCGGCAGCAGTGGTGGTGGTTAGTCCTCAAAGTACGAAAGATCCAAAAAGGAAGAGGTAAAGGACGCGGGTGGTGGCTGTACGAGATCGATATCACGATACGGATTGGCGCGGGAGAAAATGTCACGTTCGTCCGTTCTCCGGTAACGAATAGTCTGCACAGTCTCATAGTATCGAGATTAAGATTAATAACGGGGACCGATCCGAATGTCGGTAACTAATGTCAGGAACTGCTCGTCTCGCAGCTCAGAATTAATGCATCTCGCTATCTCTCTCTTTCTTTGCCTCACTTCTGCGCTTTATCTCTCTCTTTCTCTCTCTCTCCTCTCTCTCTCTCTCTCTCTCTCTCTCTCTCTCTCTCTGCTCTAATCTATCTGTCTTTAGCAGAGATAGATCATGCTTGTTGAGCGGATAACATGGAATACATATGGCACGGATCGAGCAGGGTGCGGGCACATCGATACATTGCGCTTACTTGTAAAACCGGATTAGTGTCACGCATCATGTCATATAAAGTACACATTGCAACTTGAAAAAGCACACATTAAGAGATTTAAAAATATTAGACCTTATTCGTTTTTATACGGCAATAAATTACACCTTATTAATTATTGGACAACTACAGGAAATGTCTGAACATAAATAATTAGATGTAAAGAGAAGCTAATTGAATAGCACATTAAGTATTGGTATCACGCCATTATTACATAAATAATCGCCAATTTAAAAATTCAAAAAGTTTTATCGCAGTGTTTTTAATTTTCATGATTAAACAAATGCTTTATCATTTGTTGTTCTAGTGTATTTATAATACACAGTAAACTCGTTCGCGTTTCATTTTAAATTCAACATTGAAATACAATTTAAAATTTTAAACTTCTGTTCGGACAGAAATTTAATAAAACATGTGTTTTTAAAAGATATTTACTATTTGAAAGTATTCTTTAGTAATTTCAAACACAAACTTTATATATTAACATCTGAAAGGTAATAAAAATAAATCAGTCCTAAAATAAGTGGAAAGTAATGACCTTCGATCATTATGCTTTATTTTTCCCCTTTTGCAATATTTTCAGTAAGCTTTGATTTCTCATTTCGCATGCGTTTTTATGTCCCCCGTTTTCATGAAACGCAATCCATGATGCAGGATTGAAAATACTCTTGTGCGACGCGGTATATGATATCTCGTATGATTTTCATACCCTTAATGTTGCCTGTGATCATGGTAAAACCAGAAAGCTTGATGTTCTATGCACGACAAGTCCGATTAAAAACAGTGGACATGAATATGAACGACATGCTGTTTTCATGTCAGCTTCGAAAATGGATATTTGTTCCTTATTGGAAAAAAGTTTTTCATACATACTAATTTATTTCCGAGTATTAGAGAGGAAAGAGAAAGATAATAACTTCTCTTTAATATATGCATGGATATTCTCCGAAAAAGACTGTACAAATGCATAGCTACAATTTTAAATATATCGTAATTATAAGAATAATCTTCAATGATGAGTGAAATCTATCAGTTATAATTTGTCAGATGCAAATTCTTAAACAAAGTCGACAATACTGCCAATCCGACAACATTGCAAGTATTTCATGACAGTCGATTTTTCAATACACACCAACTCGTATTATTTTTCATTCCCGCTCCATGGTGTACAAGCCGGAGACACGACGCTTTTATTCTGAACGAATTTTTACAGAGTAGATTTTAGAGTGCTCTTCACTTTCATCAATAAAAGTTACAGAAAATATCGATATCTCTCACGAGTCATTCACATATCTTCATCAACATCGCGAGAAGAATGTAATTCTAAATTTAACATTACATCAGTTTATTTCATGTGTATTATTATAAAATTGTTAACTTTGCTGTAAACGATGAAATTTTACTTGCAACTCACAAAAGCCTGTGTTATTAGTACATCATAACAGTTAAAGACAAGTTAAGAGAACGGAAACAGATCATACTATAGAAAAATTAATTCATATTCATGCCGTATCTCTTCAATGTGATTTTCATGCCTGACGGTCTTTCGATAAATTCAAAACAGAGCGTTACTCGCCGATGCACGTCCCTTGCATTTTTCGCTTCGCTTAATCTCCGTCGCGCGGCACGATCGATGTACAACGGTGTTCATGTAGCTGCATGACAAATTCGCGCCGCCGGACTCCCGGAGCAAACGGAGTTTGTAAAAATAAGAAACGCTTCCCGTATCCGGTACGTTCGGTATGCGCCCATTGAATAATGCAACGGACCTCCCCCCTTTCGTATCGCGAATAGTAGGACGAACGGGTGTCACTCGCCTTGCTCGTGTCTTTTTGCCTTACAGAGAGAAGGCTACGGGAGAACGCCAAAAGTCGCGAAAGATCCCGGAAGCCTCGTGCAAGATTGATTCTACGCATAGATTTCGTTATAGCTCTCGCTCCGAAGGTGCAGAGGCTGCTCCGGTAAGCAGCAAGGGAATACATAAGCGAGACTAAACTTGGCTTCCTCTGTCGTTGCGTCGTGAGAGCCGAGAAAGATGAAAAGGCGAGCATCAGGAAGACGTAGTGAAGTAAATTCTATCGCGCGCATCTCAAAAGGATTCAGGCATTATTGAACATATTTGACTGGAAGTATTTCTCTACTGCGTATCTCTACGCTGTATTTATTCTCCATCGATTGTTTCTTCCGCAGTGAAAGAAATTACTGCTAATACCACGTCTAATTTATCTGTAAAATACATTATTAAATGTTACTAGCGATTTTCTACAATTTTTTTAAAATGCACAAAGCACTTTTTTATCCGATATTCGTAAATACATTTTGGGTATTATTACAAAAATATTAAAATTATTGATTCTAAAGCAAAATATTGCCATTTGACCTAATTTTTTTGTTTACATAAACAAGGATATAAAATATGAAACATATTCAATGCTAATTGTATGACAAAAAATATGAATAGAAAAATATATAAAAATAGGAAAGAACTCTTAATGATGATGGGTTATGTAAGGAAATTTCTTAAGTCATTAATTAATTGGATTTCGCGGGAAAGGCAGGCGGAATTATGGATACGATATTTCTTCCCTGTTTTTTTCTTAGATTTATTGTTCTCAGCATGGCACGTTTTATGCTGTGAAAAATTATGGACAGGTGACAGCGAAACAAATTGCGGCAACGAACCTTGGGCAAACAATTGCGTCTTGAGACGTAGAGTTCCCGTTGTTATGCATTGCATAGTAGGAGATGAAGGAAAGGATAACATAGAGAATGCACTGTTTACTTATGGCAGTACGACGGTAGCGTTTTGACACGATTCTTGGATAAAGCACGGTAGGAGAGTGTTCAACTAGTGCCTATAACTTCATTTACACGTAAAACGGCATTTATCAAGATCTGTGAGGCAACCTCTGTGTGTGTATGTGTGTCGATTTTAAATCTTTATGTATACAAGATATCATACATTTTAGAACTAAAAGAGAAAATAGGCACAAATTGATTTCTATATTGATTTAGTAGGAATAAAAGCAAAAAAAAAACATAAAGCGTTTATTAGAGGCCATCATGCACCAATCAGACTAAATCACAACGAGAACTCAAATCTACCGAGCCGGAAAAACGGCCCGACTCGTGAATCGACTATTTGCCAATTAATTAACGCGACTGCCGACGAAACTTTCGCTATTAGCCTAAATAATTGGAGCGGGATTACCAAGTTTTAACCCAAGAACCTGCCCATCTCACCAAAGTCGGGCTTTCAAGTGGGAAGCCTGCTTTCTTCCCTGCCTAAGAGAGCTTTGTCGAGCATAGAACGCCGCAAACTCTCGATAAAAAGTCCATTACAAATTTGGTAGGGCTGCAAGTAAATCTTAAACGCTTAATCTTCGATAATTAATTCTTATATTCGCAGAATTTAACTAAAGTAATCACTTATGTGTAATAATAAATTCTTGTAACAAAACATTCATCTTTCAAATTACGTAAATAATTTGTATTTCAACGTCAGTAAAAAGTTTATCTCTTTTATTAGTTTTTTCTT
Organism: Monomorium pharaonis; assembly: GCF_013373865.1. Lineage (NCBI taxonomy): Eukaryota > Metazoa > Arthropoda > Insecta > Hymenoptera > Formicidae > Monomorium > Monomorium pharaonis. The sequence goes on from NC_050467.1 coordinate 19,539,257, forward strand.
ATTGTAGTTTCACATTAATTATACAATTTGACTTTTAAGTTTACTTATTTATTAAAATTATAATCCTCTGAGAATAATTAATGCTACTTTGACACATCACTCTTTAGCTTGTCTAGGTCGAATAATTTATAAACGAGTAAAGAATTCATATTCACCTCTCTGCACTTGCCTCTCCGCTTTTTCGCAACGCAAGTATATATATTCGCGACCCATATTCGAACCGAAAGTTTCATTTTGAATAATAAAGTATCACCAGCTGCTGGAGTACATAATGCTGGATGGTTGTACAAGCATAATAGCAGAAAAATATGGAATGCAGTTCTGCGAAATAGGATGAACTCGATTTTGGCTTTTCATTCGATAGTTGATTTCGATTTTTCCGTGCAAAATACGATGCCGAGGTCACAACCTTTGTATCAATCGTTTTTTTTTTTGTCAGATCGGAAGTATTGCTCTATCGAAATTTAGATCACAAAAAAATTTCGGAACGAACAGAATGCAAGAAGAATTTATAAAAATTAATTTTTTCTATATATTATAAATTATTTTTCCAATATTATAAAATTTACTTCTTTGTAAAAGTAGTTTCACTTAGGATAGAGCGTTCTCGTCGTCATGTAAATGTTATATAAATATTTCGCGTCAAATATTCTCTTCTGGCAACACTTGAAGATTTGTATATTGTCGCGTCAGCTGAGAAATATTCGGTATTCAATAATTTCGCCAGTCATGTCAGCTATGTTCGCAAATACCGATGTAAATCCCAACGGAGCACTATTCTGCGTTCGTTAACAGACAATCTAGGCAGGCAGTATTGTGGTTATAATCCAAAATCCGCGAGATGAGATTCTATCGAAATACTTCAGTCTTTCAGTTCTGATGTTAGACATCGTTCCCTGCATACAAATCGAGAAAATTAAAAAGTAAAATAATTCTGCTACCAACTTTAAGAGAAAGATTATATTAAATATGTCGATAAAATGAATCGCATATATATTTGCTTTAAAAAGGAATAAAACTTTACGGTATCTTTTTCTACAAAGCAGAAAATACGTAATATACATATTATTGAACTATCGATACGAGTGAAACAAAATTTTGAACGAATTTTTTTCAGGAAATGTTTGTTACCGATAACGCGAATTTACTAGGATTTACAAAACTAATTGCCCGTATTCCCATCTATCGTTCACGAGGATATCCCGTATCTATCTGTTCCGTGTGACAATCGAGTTATATAACAGATGAGCCAAATAAGCCAGAACAGAAACATCCGCTACATGTAGCTAGTTATAACCACGGAAACACGATTTCGAGAGACAAGCAACTGGTAGATACGATTCGTCCAATTAACCGAATACCTCGTCAGTCTACGATCGTGTTCAGTGGCACTTGAGTGATTTAGCATAGCTTTTGCACCAAGCCGCCGAATTATTCCTGACTTCGTTAGTAAAATATTGTATATTGATAACTGAGTAGATAAAATTTTACAAAAATGCTCCATTTAATTCACGATATCCAATGAAAGAGTTTTTAGTCTTCATTACGGTGATAGAGAGATAAATGATATATTATGTTTTTATTTGCTTTCGTGCGTTCGTGCTTTTGTGCGTGCGCGTGCTTATCATATTCATTTTTCATTTCACGCCAAGTTTTTGACACGCGAATTGTGTTATCATTTTTATACATTTGATGATATAACACAAATAATAACCATCTATGTATATTCGCCTCTGCTTTACTCTTCCTCGTGTCCATTTAACATTTCTATTGTTGAGAAATGTTCGCTCTAACAGCGAACTAGAAAAGTAAAGCAGACCCGGAAATCCGAGATAGAGGGGATGGACAGAAAGCAAAGGAAGAATGTAGGCAGCGTCCTTCTTTGGGATTCGACAGTCAGGGAGTACCAACGGGAAAGTTTTGATGAAAAAGTTCCGTCACTCTTACTTACGACGCGAGAACACAAATGGAATGATCGGAACAGGAAATAATGAAAGCATTGGACATAAAATCTATGTCACGTAAGGTAGACGAAACATAATAAAAAGTATTGGGAAAACTGGCATCGGATACGGAGATCTAATTGAAAGAAGTTCTTTCTTTTTAAGATAAAAGCAAACGTTGGGCAAGGAGTTTGTTTGCTTCTATTACTTCGCAACAAAGTGTCGCTTTATATGTAATTGTCATAAATACAATGACACCATTTCCAATATCATTTTTGATGGCAAAACTTCTTTCCATTAACTGTATTTAAAGAACAATATACTAAAGATCATTATATATTCATAAAATAGAAAAAATTCTGTTAACAATGTTAACAGATTTTTATAATCTTTCAAATAATGCTTCTAATTATCTACAATAATTGTTATGTAAGTCACTTTTATTTTTCTTTATTTTAAATTATACGATATGCATAAAATTTTTGACGTAGCATTATAAATGTTTGTGTTTCTTCATCCCTTAAACAAATATATCATAAATTTTGTTTTTTCATTCCTAAAAAATGTGTTACTCCTATAATATTATCTTAACCAGAAAAAGGATAGCGTGTGGCAAAAAGAAGTTGAAAAGCATACCGCGCTATACCGTCGAATCATATTACGCCACTCTTCCCTAGAGAGGCAGCCCGGCTGCTGAATTTTATCAATATGTGAGAGGGCCAAGATCGAATATCAAGATGCGAGACCTTAAAGCGTCGCAACAAGGATCTCCGTCATCCTGAAACAAGCATGCGCTTTGCGGGCCATCGCATCAAATTCAATTACGCTGTTGCCGGAGGTCGTTTGGCGTATCCATAACGTCCCGGCAAGTTTGGCTTGAAATGTCTCTGTATCGCCCGGACTCTAGATGTGAATGTGATTACCTATAAGGCCCAGCCATGGGTCATAGAAAATATCGGGGTCCTCGTAGCCGTCGATACGAGCCGAAATCGTTATCGTAAACGCGTGGCGCGTACGTGACGCGCGCCTATTCCGCATTTCAACTACAACGATCCTGATTGCCCCGGCGTGATTTACCGGCGTACGGATTAAAACAAAACGATTACCGTAATTCTTGAAGCTCGTACAACGACGTCGCGCTTACTGAAATTTGATTCGTTCTCTCTCTCTCTCTCTCTCTCTCTCTCTCTCTCTCTCTCTCGCTCGCTCGCTCTCTCTCGTTTGTCTTCTTTTCCTCTCTCTTTCCGACCGAATTACGACAGGCGCGTTCTGGTACGGGGAGAACGAGGAACCGAGAGGTAGTTAAGCGCTATTGTCGTGCTGGGAGATCATTAAAATTAATTACGGTCTTGCACGGCTAACTGAAGCCGGTCGTATGTATACCGATGCATGGATATGCACATGCAGTAGAATTTCTAATATTAATAGACGACGCTACGTTCATAATACGTAAAACATAAAAAATGTACGATGCGATATTTGTCAAGGGTAATCGTAGTCTTACCGAAAAAAATTGTATTAAAACATGCGAGCGTGCGTGATACTATGAATAAAAATTCATAGTATCGATACATGTAATTTTAACTGAATATAAATACTATAAATACTAGGGAAATTTTGACGGAATCTGTGTAATTTGAATTTATGTTACTGGTACACAGAAAATACAATATCAAATTTCAAAAACATTAACTAATAAAATAAAATAAAACATATACTTTAATTACGTTATATACACGGTCTTATTTTCTGATTATTATTGAACGTGTATAATTATACGAAATTATATGGAATTAAAAATATAATATTTGTACGTCTACCTACCGCTCTATGTTATTATTCATATTCAGTTAGATAGAGGCAATATACAATATTTTGCTTTGCATGCGTATCGTGTGTAAATATGTGACGCTTGACTGTATGAGCAGGTGATTATACTGCCAACATTCCCATAGAAATTTCAATGATATGTTACGTACGCGCGATTATCAAAGCCATTGACGGAAATCGAGCCAATACAAGCTGAAATGCACAATACCCTGATTGCGGCGCGTGATATCCGTATTAAAAAAAAATAAATCGTTCAAATTGAACTGGTACACGAGCCAGCGAACGTAATACCGCTTTACTGTTTTGTTGATATCATTGGGCTTTATTGTTGCTTAAAGAGCTTTCATTTCTAACTATGTACATCAATATTCGTACACAAATTAACAGCGTATTTTTTTTTTGTTAATATGTAACGATCTCATGAAACATAGAATTTCAAATCGAAGGCCATTTGTTATATAGAAGCTTCACAATGGAATATATTAATATCCTTTATTAATTACGCAACAAATGCAGTTATTACAATTTGATTATTTAAATTATATCAGTTGCATGCATGCTATTTCAAACTGTCAGGTTAAATGAGGCAAATAAATTATCTATGGATAGTTTACCAATTATGACTTATGATTGATTGATTTAATTAATTATTACATTTGACGATGTGGAAACGAAAGTTAATCGGTTAAATCGTTCATACAAATACAAATTTACATAAAGAAATATAATAAAAGAAAAACAAATCATATAAAATTTCTAATTTATTTTTAAATTTATAAATTATTAAATTATATCATATTTTCGAATAAAATACTAGGCTTAATAATTAATAATTTAAATTTATTACAAGCATGAATTATGATATCAGGACAGCATAATTAGTAACGAGCATAGAACGCGACTATACAAAAAGTAGAAATACCGAAAAAATTGCCCTAATTGCAAGATATACAATTCGCGTTAACGCGTACACCCGCAGGGGCATTCTAATTAATGCTATTAGCGGACGTTAACGCGTTCCATCGTTACGTGAGATTTATGTTCGACGCGAAGTAATTACACCTTGCAGCTAGGATTCAGGTTCCCCAGATACTAGCCCTAGATACAACCGCATTAAAATTTCTACCGCTGTTTCATCACGTCGAATGAATGTAAAAATACGCGGTCGTCATTATATTTTTCTCTTTTATTTATCATCATTAGTAACAGATATTATGAATAACATCTATATCGCACTAACGAAATATCGTTTACAAAATAAAATCTTATTTTACATAAATTAACTGCCGAAAATGTATTTTACATACCTGACTACGTATATATAATTTTACATTTTCCGAATGTACTGTGTAAAACAGTTACGTATTTGTTTTTTTTAATTAATGATAATATTACAGATAAGATAAAAAATCATAAAAGAGTTTCCCATATACCACGTGCTGAAACTTATTAAATTTCATGCTTCAAAAGCATACACAGAAACAACTGAAAGAAAATATGGTACAGATAGAAGATAGCTGCAGCAAAAGCTCGAACAATGTTTCAAGAGACAATGGATAACGTCTCTATCGAAGACTATGCCGTGATACTCGGATTGTATGCATTGTTTAGATATGGACAGATCCTGCTCGTACAATTCGGAGAGAGAGAGAGAGAGAGAGAGAGAGAGAGAGAGAGAGAGAGAAGGGGAGGGAGAGAGAGGAGAGAACGCGGGCTAAACCGCTTCCATGCAAACGGCTAAAGAGGCTCTCGAAGCATCTTCAATCGGCAACTCTGCGCAGACCGGAAGTGCATTAAAGCGTTACAGTCGTTATGCCGTAATATCGCGTTATGTAAACGACCCGCGAATCATCCTCCACAATCCTTGCCCCCTGCCGACCATATCGTAGCGCGCATTGGACCGATAAACGTTACACGCGTGCTCGCTCCGTTTAAACGCTGTCCCTCTGCCTCTCTCGTCCTCTCCCTCTCTGTAGTCTGTCGCTCCTCCTCTTCTCTTCCCCTCTCTTTCATTCCTCCCCTCCCTCTCTCAAATCGAATCTCCTTTGACGCGTGCCCGATGCAATCCTGCGCTTGTATGCGTGGGCACCCCCGTGCACAGGTTTCATTTGATCCGATTTCACTCTGCATTCTGAGCGACAGGCATTACATTTACCTTTTGTGAAGACCGACACGAATTAATGTGCTGCCCGTCCATAATCCGGCAGGCATTGTACACGATATTTCGACGCGATTAATCTTTAGAAAGAGGGAAATTGCAAATAAATAATGCAATTTTCTTAATACATCATGAAAAATTGCAATATATGTACTTATCTTTTTTGTCTATTTAAAGATAATTTTATGAAAATTCTATAGCAATTTATATCTTAAATAGTACAACTATTATATTCGGGTAATAGTGTAGCAGTGCAACATTTCTTTAAATTAAATCTAAAGATCTAACAGTATCTTTAAAAAAGTTTTTTCTCACAAATAAAATTTGTATAATAAAATTTTTCTTTAACTCATCAAATTTTTATGTAAAGAACTGCCTTCTACTTTGTTCTATTGTAAATTATAATTTTTAAGTGGAATTAGTTTAAGAAATTGTTGCAATTAATTTATTGATTTAATACTACTCGCGTATCAGTTAAAAAATTAAAAAGTTAAAAAGAGATAAAAGAAGAAAACAATTTTGACATCGTCCATGAAAATAACAAAATGTTTTAAGCCCGTGTCTATAATATCGTATATATATATATATATATATATATATATATATATATATATATCGTATCTTACTATACTTACATTATTTTTTGATACTTTCTGCGGTCCTACAACCTTCCTTTGTTACGAAGTAAATTGTTTCATCTCTATTGTTGCTAGAAATATATACATAAACTGTTCCTGCCACGTTGTGTACAATACTTTGATATTTCTTTTCTATTGCAGAGCAAAGTTAATCCTGCGCCGAGCAATCTTACCCCGATTTACTGTACTTATACAGACACATTCGAGTCGCCAAAGATTTTAGTGTACTCTACTAGCGTAAAGCATTAGCACGTGTCATTCGCACTTTCGATTTTCCAGAAACTGACATCTCCATTCGCCCGGATACTCGATCTTTCAACTTTATTGAACATGCTTTAATGGCAAATGTTTTATCTCCGTGCTTGACGGGAAATAGTATATAATGATACATAGGAGATCGATAAACGCGCAAAGTTTTTTGCGAGGCAGCTGACACGCGAAGATTACCACGAGTTCCCGCCTGGATTTTTATTGGCAACAATAGGAACGAAAGTTGGCAAGAGATTGATGTATGTGTTGCGGAATCGCGAATCCGCGTTCCGCCTTGTCTTATTTTAGTTCACGCTTTTCTTTGTATTTTATCAGGCATCTGGCTTGTGCATCCTACGTTTCTATCGCAAGCTTTTCTCTTTTATTCACTGAACATCAGCACCCTATCACGAATATTCGCTTGAGTACGATAAACTAAAGAAAACCGCGTTGTGCACGTTCACGCTCCGATCGATCGAATTTGCACTGACCATGGCAGAGGGTGGCTCTCCCTCACATAATTTTCACCCTTAATATCCCTTGCCTGCGACGACGTAAATACTGGAAGCGTGAAGCTTCTTTTTGTCCGGGACGTCCGTAGGCTTAGAGTAGGGAAATAATCGCGCCATTATCAAGTATTGTCCGCACCAACGCTGATGCGATTAAAATGATGCATTTAATGCGCGTAATTTTTATGTCCTCACATTCCGTTCTCTTGAATAAGAGAAAGGAATGAGAGCAAGAAGTAGAAAATGCAAATACTTTGTTTAAAAGACATACTTAAGTAAGCGCATTAATATATAATAAATGAATATATCTAAATGAAAACATTATTTGACAGTGTCATGTATGAGAGATAAACAGATAAATAGAATAAATATGAAATTCTTCAACATACAATTGTTTATTTCATTATTACGGTGTATACATTTATTTTGCATCATCTGCTAAATTATTGTTTTAATTATTTTTAATGAAATCGCAAAATTTAATCTTTCCGAAAAAGTTTATTTCACAATAAAATAGTTATTCTATAAAAAATTTTTTTTTAAATATTTTTAACGATAAATATTAAATCCTAAATTTTTTAAAATAAAAAAGATCACAAAAATAAAGCTGTTTCTTTCCTTAAATCTCCAATCTGCACATATTATAGTTATTATTTTACTGTTTTACGGAATGTTTTATTTATGAGACTAAAGTGATATCTCCGATGCAAGAAAGCTTAGTATCTCGAGTTACATTTTTGCACTAACAATCATCCACACGCTGGGCCATAAATCCGTAATCACGGAAAACTCATAGCTACACTGTCTTGGCGAATGGCTGTTCACGCGAGACAATTCGCGCGTGGTTTCGGAAACACTGTGCCAACGTGAGAGGCATCGCGGCGAAAAGCCACGCCTCGTTAGAAACACGGGAGGAATGTAGAGCTTGTTTACAAGCACAGAAAACCACATAACTATGCAGTTATGTGAACACGCGACTTTATGCCCATGCACTTCCATGTATTCTATTTATCTGGTCGGCGGACACGGATGCATTAATTTAGGTTGCTAACATATCTGCGGCCAAGCTACGCTGGCTACCGCGTCCGGGAAGGGGCCGAGAACGAACAGCGAACATTTATCTCTTTCCGATGTGTCTAGCAAGCACAGCCGATGCCGACGTTACCGCAAAAAGATCTCGAATATATCAACCTTTCATAGAAAATTTCATATCATGCATATACCTATGCATTGTTGAATATAGCGAGTAAAATTTAGATGCTTTAGCGTTTGAATTTTTAGAGGGCTAAAAATCTTATGATATAAAACTGTGTAATAATTCACGATAGTAATAAAATCTATATAAGAATAAAAAATTAATCTGACATAATCTCTCTATAAAAAAAATTTATAAGTTGCCGTAATGTAATGGAATTCTCAACGTTGTGTGAATCCTCATCACGACAAGTAGCACGTCACAATGCTTTAGGGCCGTAATAACGCTAGTACGTGTTTCTATAGTAGTAAATCAGATGAACGGTTATGCGAACGCAAATACGTGCGATACATATTCACATGCTTTTAGCTCAGCATCTTGGTCTCTATGCAAATAAACGCTGCAACTGCAGCCATGTACTTACGCACGTTAGGATAAAATAATGCAAACGGCTTTCGGTGGATTATACTATCTAACGTTAATATCTTTTCTCCATTTCCTTTTATACCTTGTATAAATGTTTATTTTTAGGTCATTAGTATTCTATTATTTTTTAATATTATTTTTTAATGGAATACAATAACTTTTACTTAAATGTATCTGTCTTATGAAGAATAATTATAAATTATTTAAGAAAGCGTATAAAAGAATATTTAAGATATCAATATTCCATTCTATTATTCTACTAAACACTAAAGTTTTGAAAATTTTTCACTTTAATATAATACAAGTGGGAAAAGCGAAACTAAAATTGACATCGCTATCAATTGTAAAGAACGAAAAATATTTTAGATTAATTAAGTGAATCGAAAGGCTGCTTACCTGTTCAATCTAATGGTACTCTTCGTCTCTCGCACCATCAGTGCTCGTTCCCAAAAGTGCACAGCCTCGGGTAAAATGGTATTCTGAAATCGAATGATAGATTTTAAATCGAGAAAACTAATTCATGCATATATTACGCAATATTCAATAGTCGCATATTCAATAGACGGAATAGTGTGCGATACATCGATTAGAAACAAAAATGTGCACAAGCAAGTTGTCTATACGCAACGATTTTAATTTAAAACGTCTTCGCTCGAGAATGTACAGCTGCGAGAAAAAAAACTGAATCTCTTTTCGCGAAAAACATCATCGCGTTATCACTACGTAGAGAGCGAGGATAACCGAGCCATTACGCAACATTCTGTATTTAATGCATTCTGCTTTCTGCCTGCACGAAATACCCGTTGCCAGGCAAGACGCGGAAATATACGGACGAAATCGCGTAGAGTGAGCGAGCGGAATGGACGAATGAAAAAGAATGAAATAATGCAAGCTCAACAGATGGAAAAAGTGCCTGGTCTGGTTTTATGAAGTTACGCCGGCATGTAACAACAGAATTACTTTCTATAATGCGCCTCTCTATAATGTAGCGCAATCGTGGTCTTGGAAGAATGCAATGCTTTTCGGGGTTAATCCTGGCCAAGCGTGTCGGATTGTGCGCGATTTTTAATTCGTACATCCGCCATAAAATTCATATACTCGAATGTAAAAGGTCGATCCCAGAGGAACGTCCCTTTGTCTCACAAATCATTATCATGATTATACACGCTGCGTAATCACAGTCCTCTATGCTGAATAAAACATCCGACGAGAAATTATAAGTAACGTTATTGTAAAATCTTTCACGGGAAGGATATTTTCTTTCACAATATATAAAAGGTTAATGGAATGCTAATATAACCTGGTATCTCAAGAATAAAGTAATTCTAATACAGAATCAACGAATACGCGATTTTATATAAACAAAGTGGAATTATGTCGTTCGATATGCGAATGTGTCAGAGTTTGCTTTTACCATAAAGTTTTCATTCCTCAAATATAATATGCGCAAAGTAAAAAAAGAAGTATAAAGCTGAAAGAATTCTTTGAGGACAGATACGAAACTAAGGGAAGGAAAAGAAGACTCGCCTTGCGTAATAACGTAGGAATTATAAATGTCTGTAATCGACAAATCTTAGACGTTCAGTTTGTGCCGTATTTCTTTTACGAAATAAGACATTATATAATTTTGGGTTGCGTTCCGATATTTACTGTCAGTACTGAAAATATATAGTATATGTGACGTAAACTTTAATATTAATATAAGCTGTCGATTGAAACCGAACCGAATTAAATCAGTGCATAACAATAATAATATAAAAGTGTAATAATATTCTAAATAAATTATTTAAAAAATTAATACATACAAATAAACGCATCTTTCTAACGTTGTTTCTTTATTTTGTTAAAATATGTTGAAGGAGAAGAAAACAAAAGATTGTTTTCGGCTACCTTAAAACAAATGATCATTACCGTCTAGAACGTGTAATTAAAGCATTGCATGGAGAAAAAACCGTACGTTCGAGCAAATGCATGCCATTAATATCGGCCTAGTGGCGAGCGCTTAATTAAAACAGAGACTCGATCGCGTAAGCGTTGATTCCGTCTGCAATTATTTTTCACTGATTGCATCGTGAAAAGAGATGGGCTGTTAACAGTCTCACGTCCTTCCATTACATTTTCTTCCTATTTACGGGCACTAGAAGAGAAAATAAACTGTCACATTGCCAGGAAATTATAGTTCGAGGCCGATATTCCATTTGTGATAATAACACAAAGCCATTTCAGAAAATAACAGAGAGGTTCTCTCACGATGTAATCTTTTAATGTGAATATGTTTTAACAGCAGTGTGATGGTTACGAGTACAAACCTTGTCAGAAAAAAAACGTAAAATAAAATTCACGAGACAGAATGTCAGAGATATGCATGCCAATATGTCCGGAAATAAACAGAAGGTAAAATACATAAAAAAGATTTTTGTTAGCACATGTCACATGCAACATGCCTGTTTTAAATCATCACCAATCATGATGATACATTTTATTACGTAAAATATGAAAATATATATTTCTGATTTCATGTATCACAAATATTGAATTAAACTTTAACACAGATATTATCAATTATACCTGCCAAAATTGATCTTCTCATTTCTAAATTATTTTTAATCATCAAAAAATTACGTTAATATCTTTTTAATATTTTGTAAAATTATAACTAATATATTAAAATACGACAAGGTTATATTAATTAATTGCAATTAATTTACCCGTTTATTCATTATATTTATAATTATGTATAATTATTTATAATTATATCAATTATTAATAGAATTTTACTAAGATTTTTTATATTTAAAACTACTTAGAAAAATCTATCCTGAAAATTAAAGATAATTTTTAAATTAATTCTTTTCGCGAAGTGAAATGGAACTCCTCAACGTAAAATATAATTTTACGATAAATTCATCCTCGTCACGTTTAACTGACTGCTGTAGTAATAGCGATACCAAAATTAGGGAAATTCAGCTGGTGTATTTAACAGCGATAAGTAACAAATTTGCGGAGAAATAAAATTGTACTGAGCGATGAAACTGTTCATGATGATAACTTATTTAAGGAAAAAGTAGGAGCAGAGAGGTGACCGCAAGAACGCGGAAAGGGTGGAATATAAAATTGGACGTGGACAGATACAGGGTCCAATGTTTGGAGGCATTTTGCGCCTCGTTACGCTCGATTTCCGCGATGAATAAATCGATATGCGGGCACCGGATAAAATATAAGAGAAAAATCCGGGCTCCATGACTGGCAGAATTTCTCTCTCTCTCTCTCTCTCTCTCTCTCTCTCTCTCTCTCTCTCTCTTCATCGCATCCTCATTGCGCGGTTGCAGTTGTGGTTGCAGCGCACAGCGAAAAGAGGTAACGTGCAAGATGGAAAGAGGGATGCGCGACAACTGGCCGATTATTGTTGACAGAGACGACATACGGGTGCTCTCGCAGAATTATTCACGAACCGTCGCGCGAGGCCGAATTCAATTTGGCGTTGCGTCAACGCTCACTGGAAAAAAAAGAGATGGAATGAGAATAGCAAGAAGGATGAATGTTGAGAAGGGTTGTGGAGGAGCGGATGAGAGATCTGACAGAAGCTCTGACGATCTCTCTCTCTCTCTCTCTCTCTCGCTCTCTCTCTCTCTTTTCCTCTTGGTTTTTCGAATTCGTAGATCCGGAACCACGCTGTTGGTGAATGTTAGCGGCGCTCAGGTCCCTGGAAACGACCTATTTAACGTACGCGAAAGCCAGCTGGTTCCATCGTAGAATCGCGGGCGATTAATTCGGCTTGCTGATTTTATTTCACGAAGCCCTGCATGCGTAACATGTCTGCGACCATTTCGGAAAAATACGATTCTGAAAATGAGAGCTCAGCCAACGACCGTGATAATTATTAGCTAGCTCGCGACGTCAGTTCTCGATCTGTCTCATTCTGACGATGAGCGAAATTGTGGAAATTTTAGAAAATTTTATACGCGTACAATGTGACGTTGCGAATACATCTAAAATGTTTCACGTATGGCTTTGCACGATACAGAGAGGGAGAGAGAAAGAGAGAGAGAGAGAGAGAGAGAGAGAGAGAGAGAGAGAGAGAGAGAGAGAGAGAGAGAGAGAGAGAGAGAGAGAGAGAGAGAGAGAGAGAGAAAGAGAGAGAAGATACTCTTAGGAAAGTGCATCAACGGATTGAAGCGGAAAGGAAAATAATCCGTGCTGAGATCGCATCTTCTCCAAAATCGCTTGCGCGATTTTTATCCGTTACGATGGGATTCTGCGGTAACGTGGATAAACATGACAAGATATACCTGTCAAAACTCCCGCACTATCGTTCTACAGGTAGTAACACACAAAACGCAATATTATTTTATCTCTCGAATGTACAGAAAAATCTATCTTTATAAAAAAAAAAAGGACAGACTTCTATCGACATTCGACGTTGCCAATTCGCGAAATATTTTGTGATTAAAAATTGCACAATGTTCCGTTGACTGCAGCATGATCACGAAAAGGTAAATTAGTATCAAGCATATATGCATTTTTTCTTATTAAACGTGTCATGTAATTTAATTAGCAGGTATTCAAACGAACGTTTATAAAGCCAATTTTCAGCAGCTTCAACTTCCAACAGAGATTTCACAGAAAAAAGGCTTTGATAATTTTACGTTCAAAAATTTTCAAAGTTACGATCAATGACGTCCTTTATCTTGAAACTTCATTAATGAAAGTCGACGCCCACCGACTTGAAATTTCTTTCTCCCTACTAACGACGTCCGCGCTTTATCGGTCACGCGGTGTATAGCACACGCGGCGAGGACCGTGTTATAAGTTCCAACGAATTAATTCCCCGGTGGGGAAAAGCGCGCGGCGTTGGCGGCGTCGTCGGCGGGTCCAATTTTTCTTACGGCCGGGCATGAATTTCAGCGCGCACTGTCCATTACGCCATGCCCTTTATCCTCGTTAACCGGCATTCCTCTCTCCCGGTGCCTCGCCATGTCCCGTCGAGCGTTCCTCGCATCGCGCGACGGGATGCCGAGCGTCCTTCTCTCCGCGTCTGCCGCGCGCGTCTACGAGCCTCCGCGTCGCGTTTATCACCCCACACAGGAGGGACGACGGTTCGCCTTTATCACAATATTGCGTAACTCCCGCGGCCTTATCAGTTGCTAGCCTCTTCCGTCGGCCAAGAATGAGTAGCTTCCTGCAAGGAAAGTATTATCTGCGCGCCTAAAGTCACAACTCGCGCTATGACGTGTGGTGACAGAAGAAAGTACCCTCGGACAAAATTAAAACTTCACACCGGCTTTAATTTTTAAATCTCATTTATTAGCATTGGATGTAACATATAACTGAGATAAGTGGATAAAAGAAAATAAAGGAAGTTTATTTTTTTCTCATGTTAATATAATTTTCTTATGTTAATATTAATTTTAATCAACGTAAAAGTGTACCCGTATTGAATTTAAACCGTGCCACATTATTCATTGAACCGACTAACATCGTTATTCCGTGGAGAAAATATTGAATACAAATGTGAAAACTCAATAATTTGCTCCATAAATTTAGCCGAGGCTGATATATCCATAAATTATTTCGGTATTTATTATTAAGAATAAATTAAAGAACTAATTAAAGAAAATATGATAATGCGATTTTCTTTATAGAACAAAAACAATTTATATCACAACGAAACAACACGTTTACGTTACTTTAGACATTCCCAGCGTTAACTAACGGAATATATTCAACACTGTTGCTATCTAGCTTTACTACCTCCTTCTCTTTTCATTGCATAAGTTACAGCAACTCTATTTTGGTCCTTTGACATACCGTCGTCGAGGCAATCGAAGTAGTCGTTCGTATTGGGATACCGAGTGACAGCTTCCCAGGATAGACCCTTGGACTATGTGGGGACAAGCTAAAGTTTGATGTTACGTCGTTGATGAAGTAATTCCTTTCGCGTCATGTTCGAAAGCGTATCTGCGTGCGAGCAATCAAGCGGCAAGTTTCCAGTATAACCGCGCTACCACTTGCTAAACATCGACCTACGTCGGTACACTGTTCAGAACTGGGCGAGAGCTCGAAGCTGACCGCATTAAACTTCTATACTCGGACAAGATTTCTCACTGTGATAAATGTTCTTTAAAAGCCTATGAAATTCTCAAGCTTCATATCGCGCATCGGCACCAGATACACCTGGAAACATTCTATTCAAATCAACAGACAATTCTCTATCTCAATAAACAGATATATCGTTTAAAAAGTAAAAATATTTAAAATTATAAAGCAATAATTCAATTTCTCGTAAACAGTAAACAATCATAAATGTTAATCAAACGAGCAGTCCTACAATGTGTTTTGGTATCTGCATGTTGTCTGATTAAGTGACATGTTAGCGGCATGATCGCGCGGCTTAACAATCGCGCGGGTCCTTACAAAAGGATCCTGTTTAGGACGTCGGATCTTGTGGCCACATTGAGGAGGGGAGATCTCGTGGCTGGTCTTGCTTTATCGAGCTTCGTACAGCTAGTTAGACGTCGGTATTAAATGCAAATGCCAAACGCCCATTTAAATTTTAGATGCAATTAGATTCATTTACTCTCCCGGGGGCGGCAATTATTCGACTTACCGCGCAAAGTCGGCAGTGGGGAGGAGGGAATCGTATCGCGGTGAAAATTTTCTGAATAAATCAAGCGCCGGGCGATGCACGAATCCCACAGCTGACCTCGCGCGCGCACGCTGTTTCCACTGGGTGCTGTGGGCGCAAACGGCCGCGGCATGCTCCTCGCGATTTACGATCTCGATAACTAGCGTTTTATTCATGGAGCGAAAGCTCGTTGCCTTTCTGGTGACTAAGTAGCGGCCGGTGCGAAAGAAAATTACGTCGTATGAAGACGAATTGCCCCGACTCGTTGCTACCAGCAATTGGCGAATGCGGAAAATGCAACGTGAAAAAAATATTAATTAAACTGAGGATTTTATGCGTTAAAACTCGAGATTTAGGATAAACATAAATTTGTGTCAACTATTTATTACGTATTTTTTTGCAAGTAAGATTTGCTGTCTCACACACACACACAAAAGCCAGCTTTTTACAATAATATATGATAAATATATCATCGCAGGATATTTAATCTGAAATAATATTTACTATATATATGTGACAAGTAGTTGAATTTGGTAGAGATATTATAGGGAGAGAGTCGGTATATTATACAACTCTCCCTCGCTGCAGCTTCGAACGTCGTATCGTGACAGTCTGCAACCGCACATCGTTAAATACATGCGAGATATTAAGATCTGGTTTCCTCTCGACCGCCGATAGCTGTCCTAAGTTTTAACAGCATCATTTGTCTATCCAAGTTCTCTCACGTACACGGATTAATAAACCTCGTGTACGTGGACTTTGAGAACCATATATTATTCCATCGTAATAAACCTGTAGATTAAAATCATCGTATTAGGTGAGTAAAAAAGTCTTGAGCCTTTTCAAAGAGATGGTTACTCTTGTTACAATTTGTTAACAGTGATGGATACTCCGGCAAATCACATATTTTAAAAAAGGTGGCGTTAGGAACTATTTATAAAAAAAGTTGCCATTTATTTACAGTGCCATCAGCAAAGAGTTTAAAATAAAAAGAATATTTGCATGCAATTATAATGTACAAGTGTCGGAACAAAAATATTGTAAAAATCATCGAGAATTTTTTCGTCACAAATATTCTTTTATAGCATCAATCATTTTCTCTAAGAAAATTCGTCACAAATATTTATCATCTTTTATTTGGCTTTGCTGACACAAAATAGTATAATAGTAAATAACTCTAATAGTATCAATGTTTTGTTATAGACAATTATAACAACTCTTGACGTCATCTTTCTAATATGTGTATAATTTGCTGTAATAATATCTGCTAGTATAAACACAATGTAAAATGAACAACGTCAAAAAGGATAAAAACTTGTGCACTGGCCCAATAATTAACAAATATCTCTCGAAATAATAGTTCAATATTGTTGATAGTTCTCTATTGTGCAATACTTATGGTTATTACAAAATTATAAAATAATATTTTAGACAATTGAAAATAAGATCATTCTGGAACGAGTTACCCGATATCTCATATATACGTGTGCGCGTAAGATCCTCTTAATAGTATCAGCTATCAAGACGGTAAAGAGCTTTCGAGAGGAGCACGACTTTGCTTGCCTTTGCGAAAACGGCTTTCCTTTCACGATATCGGAAATTGTATTTTACGAGAAGAGCCTGCTTTGCGGCGCAAGAGTAAAGAGGTAAACGGGACTGATAGCCTCTACAAAGAGAATATTGGGTAAATATTAAATTACAGGTTTAATAAATATATTAATAAGATCATTGCGCACGCGCGCGCGGTCTTGTTTCAATTAAAGCCACTCACGTTACTCAGCGATAATAAGTATATCCAAAAATTTAACACAATATGTAACAAAAAAAAACCCACAATTATTTTATACACGAAAACAGTTAAATCGAGAATATATATTATAATATTATTGCATAAAATGAACGGACATACGCGATATGTCCTGATTTTCACTTCTGTCTATTTATCTGTGGTCATTATCTATTTTATGCATACGCTCGCGCCGTTAGCAAGCTGCAAACACACACAATTGCGATCGCGTTAACGCGCGTCGTGCAATTTACAAAATTTATTTCGAAATATATTTGTTGACGAGTTTTTGTAAATCTGGGCAGTTTACACAATGACTGAACCGTCAAGTTACCGTTTTTACCCGACTAATTATTTCCATTGATCCGACCGGTGTTTCTAGTCTAGTGCATGAGCCGGAGCGCGCACTCCGCTCCGTGTTGTTTTATTCGCAATGCATGTACGCAAATAAAATCAACAGAACAGAAATAAAGGTAAAAAGGGGGCGTACTTTCGCGATACAGCTATCGGTATGTGACCGCGAGTATATTATCCACGATGCGCGCCTGCATGCCAAGCACGTGCGTAAACGTATTCACGGATTCGCCTGGTTGCAAATTATTATTTAATTTTACCGGCTTGTTGTACCGGCTTAATTTATCTGCCGTCACCGAGATACCGTTGTTGTGATTACACGGTAGAAAGTCGCGAACTTGTCGTCAAAACTCGCAGTTTTCAATTATCGCCGGCGGTGCGTGTAAGTTGGATAAAAATTCAATTTCCTGCATCGGTATAATTAGACCGCATTCTTCACTGCACCTAGTGTCCATTAAATGTCACGGATCGCGTGCTGTTTACGACAGATTGCAAAAAAATTTTAATTAATTTTGTAGCCGACGCTCGCAATGTGTAATAATGTAAATACAGGGTAAAGAACTTTTATATATATATATATATATATATATATATATATATATATACACGAATTATATCATATGTACGAATTATTTCATTGAAATATCGACTGAATTATATGCAAAATTCGAATTCGAGATACATAGGAAGAGAATATTGCATGACAGATGTCTCGATAGTGTATGACGAATCGATACACCTGCTTGCAAATGCTTCAACTTGTTTACACGTTTCCGTTGGCCAAAATCCAAAACTCACAATTCAGCTATAAATCCTAACCCTGTGAAAATATATCATTCATGGTGTTTTGTGAAAAATCGCTACTTTTTCATAAAAATGTCTCATAATGCATTGTTAATTTTATATATGTATATATATATATATATATAAAACATAAAAGCTTAAACATTTTTTTCAATTATAAATTAAACGAAACGAACTATCATTTATTTCAATATTGAGTTCCTGATAAATCCTTTAGCGTGTCATTTCTTTCTCAATCATATTGTACGAAACAATGGAAATGAATTAATTGAAAATTGCGCTTTTATCGCTAAAGGCATATGAGTAATACAATAAACGAAGAAATAGATGAAAACACGGCCTGCAAAAAAATGCAATTCCTTTAGAAGCGAGCACGGATGGCAGACATGCTGCAACCCCGATGACGAATTTAAAGGCAAACTCGTGCACGTGTGCTTTAACTCCGCAAATCCATTTCAGACTCGAATCGAGGGACGCTAGCGTGCTAAAAGGTAAAAGGTGTACATACGGCGATATATAAAAATACGCTTTACCACGCTTTTGACAACTTCGTCTATAATGTAAAGGACTATAACATATAGTTACAACATCGAGTACAAATCGTTTCGTTTATCAGCGTGAACACGTGATATTATTTCTACAAAGTGGTACATTTTATTTCTTATTTACAAACTCATGCAAAAGCTAACTAATAATATTAATTAATATTATTAAACTTTGTCCTAGAATCTTTTTTTGCATACGTCTAACATGTCTATCCGAGATATGGAGCATCTTGTGTTTTTTCCTTGCATATTTATTTATGAATGTACAGCAAGTTATTTGCGAGAAACAACAGCAAGTTATTTGCGAGAAACAATTTTTTGCAAATAGATATTGTGATGTTACATACATATTCATTCATTTTGTCGATATTGGATAAAGTAAATTATTATCTCGTTAAATGTAATAGTTATTTTCGATCAAATTTCTACAAAATACGACCAGAGAGTACCATAAATCGTTTATAAGAACAGGACACGTTCGATATGGAAATATAGTTTGCCCCCGTTCAGAGCTACGTTATGATGTAACGTATCTATGTAATACTGATAATTAATATCACGATAACGTATTGCAGAGGTGTAACAATAATGCTAAACGTGAGATACGGGGATTATGAATATTCATCCGTTGATGAAATATAACTGTTGCGCTAATATGGATCGTTTAAATCCGTTTCCGCACTCACACTTGCGAAAACTCGTTCGCAATATAACTCGCCATATTAATGTCAGAGCCAAATGTGAGAGAGTACAAAGTGGTGGTATCTGTCGCGACAACTGTTTCCGACACACTGTTTTGCTGCTTTAGTGTGTGCATGACTTGTCCGACAACAATCGCGAGGCGATAGGCGCGGAAATGCGGCAACCAGAGAAGTAGCGAGCGTTTAACGCGATGGAGGAATTAATTTTCACAGCGTAGTTGGTTTGTAAAGTTGCCGTGTTAAATGTTCCTTTTTCATCAATAAATCTTAGAGTTTAGCTTTGTAAAAAAAACTCATTTTCCCGATCTATTCTAAATCGTGTTGAAATATCTTATCCAACCTCGATAGATAAATTATACCCTATGATTAAAATTTTATTTTTTTTTGTAATAAAAATATTTAACATTGTTGAAATTATATTGAATTTGTCTCGTGGTGTGAGATTTAATTACATTTTATTTTAAAATTAAGGTTGTTATTTCTCACATATACATGTGTGTATGTATGTGTATGCAATAATTATATGTAAATTTACTGGAAGATTGTAAACTCGCACATACATACGGAGCAACACGAAAGTTTCTGCTTTGTGAAAGCTGAGCTTATTTATTGCATTTAGTTGCACGAAAAGTCTCAAGATAAATGTCTCACCGTACAATAGTTCTCCAGAAAAACTTATCGCGACAAAACATATATAATAGAACGGGCGACAGAATGATCGCGCCATCTTTCTTCATAATGTTCATCGATCTCGGCGCTAAAGGAAAAACCGTGCCATTGTCTCATGAGTCGAGGGTAAAGATTTTCGCCCAGCAGAACTTTCTTTTTTCCTACTTTTCAAGAAAAAAGAAAACACGAGAGGGGCATGGAGAGCATGCTTTCTTTGTGCGCACACTTCGAAAGTTTCCATCGAACTCTTTTGCACGAAAGATGATCGTTATACTGGATCTTATCATAGTAGAATCCGCCATTGAGTGTTTCTTCGCCCTTTCTAGTGCTTCTCTGATATCAGATAAGTTATAAATGGGTCGTTTCCCCTTTCATTCCCGAATAAATAACGAAACACAATAACGCTTTAATTTAAATTGCCTCGGGAGAATCACATCTACGAGAAGTAAACTCATTAACAAGTTTCCATTCATAGAGGGTACTTCGCAAAATTGTCACCGACAATAATGGTAACGTGAGAATGCCGCGAGATTGGGTAACATCAAAAAAATTAATTAGAAAATTATAATCGAATGTATATGTGTGAGTGTATAATCGTGCGCGCGCGCGGTTATTCTTAAATTACATAATAATTTATGCGAGATTATAATTAAAGCGTGATTTATGGTTAAATTAAGAGTAGCAGCATGTGTGTGTTATATTAAATTTTAGAGACATAACTATTAAGCTCAATATATAAAAGTTTCTGTAAACATTATCATGCATATTTTACAATAGATGTAAAAACATCAATATTTTATTTTACATATATTTCAATTAAATTCATACATTTTATGTTATTCTTGTCAAAACAAAGTGACAAAATAAAACATTTAATGTAATAATATATATATATATTAAACAAATATATTAAAACAAGCATCAATATATATTATAATATATTGGAAGCTTTTCAGCAAAAGACAAATCAACATAGCAGTAATTCTATCCTTGTCTTTCACTGAATCAAACGAAGACAGAAATACTGCTGTGTCAATTTGTTTTACTTGCTGAAAAGCTCCCAGTGTAATGTATCGTACGTATAAAATATAGTTTAATTAAATATATTTTTTTTTATATATAGAAAAACTTTAGATGATTTTTAAAATCATTTTTTTTTATTTATAAAAAACAAGCGGACTAAATAATAATGAGATAGTACAATAATTGAAGGATAATAACTGTGAGATACAATATTCGAGAAAAAGCGAAAGGAAAAAAGATGATTCTCTTTTTTACGAACAATCAGGATTGTCGTTCAGCGGCAATATGACATATCCGGAAGATTGGAGTGGACATTCCCTTGAGATTACATGCACATACTGCAAAATGATATGCAAATGGAAGGACTTGCGCTGCATGACATCCCAACGGAAAAATGCATTTCATGCATTTTTAATAATAAAAATATAGAGCACATTAGTTATTTAAATATGTGCGTGTGTGTGTGTGTGAAACTTTCATAAACTTATCTTAAAAATAATATAAATTATATATTTTTTGTTATAAATTTTAATTCAGTATAATCATAAATTTTTTTAAATATTTTGTACTGAAAAAAGCAAATTACACGGTAATTACAATGCTTCAAAATTGAGCTAACTGTTGCTAATGTTATAGCAGTATTAATTATTTTACAAGCCATTGAATTGTTCGATGATTTACTTCGGTTAATTTGATATTATATCTATAATCACACACATACGCGCGGATACACATGCATCGAGTATTGTAGTAAGATTTGTGTGAAAACGAGAAGCACCCTTGGGAGATAGTGTCCGAGAAGAGCGAGCGATGAAAACAAGTAGCCGAGAAAAATCAAGAGAGCAGTTCGACAAGCGAGGGGAGAGCTAGCCTAGCAATAAAACGCAAGCGGAAGATTGTGGAGTAAAGGCACTCTCCTGAGATTGCCAGTGCACATGCTCGATACTGACATCACAGAAGAAAAGAAGAGAAATAAAGATTTCCAGTATCTTGGTATCCACGAAAATTGCACAAAATATGTATCTTTTCAATTGATCCTTTTGCAACTGGCTACATATATCACTTAAATGCGACGATAATATGCGGAAAATAAATAAAAACATTTTAGGAATTTTGAAAGAAATTGAAAATTGATGTATGTGAACAATTAACATCTATATTGCATATATACCCATACATATGTAAAAATAATAAAATTAATTTCAATACAATCAAGAGCTGTATATATGTACGTACAAATAATAAAACTACTTTTCATAATTGCAACAACTGGGGAGAGGGGAAAGAGAGAAAGAGGGGGGGGGAGAGATAAGTTTGTTTTTTATTTTTAGACATATACTTTTAAATTGTCTTTTTCTATTAAATTGTACGGAAATATAAAAAATATATGTGGAATGTATTTAAAAACTTTCTTTTATGGATCGCGAAGAAAAATAAAATAAAATATTAGTACAACGTAATGCTTTTTCAAGACATTTAGTTTAAAGCATGAGAGAGAAAGAGAGAGGGGAGGGAGAAATCCATACCATTTAAGCATATATTTATCAAAAGGTTATTTAAGGTGTCGTGGTTCGCTGAAACATTCGACCACAGGGGAGATTTAATGAACTACGCTCCTATATTGCTAGCGAAATGCAATTGTAAGGGTAAATGGAGAACGTGGCTTCATCCAAGTCAAAGACGATTGTTTTGCTGTACTACGTGTAAAGTATCGTAACTACTGCAATTGGAGCATGTTGCTAAATACAGTAATTCACGATCGAGATAAATCTGCGGCGCTTACTACACGATATTGCGTTCTACCTTGCTTAAGTGCGCAATTTCATAGCGGATGTACGTAATATGATACAGGATAAACGGAAGAAAATCATTTTCAATATTTAGTGATGACTACAATATATAATATTGCTCTGCACTGTTTGAATTGCAAATTTCTACTTTTATTCCATTGCAATTTACACTCCATTTTATATATTGTCGAAAAAGACAAACTTCGAAATGTCGTTATTATCGCGCTTGTATAATCACGAAATTCGTTACAGTTTTTCCGCTCAAGTATATACGTGCAAACAGGAATGTAACTACGTTGCATTTATGATATGATGAAATGCAAAGTAGAATTACACTCTTTAAGAAATTGGAACATCTTAATAATTGAGTTTTAGTTTTCCATGTCAAAAATTTAATTGAAGAGATCAATATTACTCATTTGTAGAAATTTAATCTTAATTACACAAGAAGTAAAATTAAATTAAAAGATAAATAACATATTTTTATGTACTCATGTTTTTGATAAATTTGATCCTTTGAAATTACACAATTTAATTAATTAATCGTTCAATATTTAATATTAACTATTAAATTAAACCTTTGTAAACTTTTATTATAAAGTTAAGTCATAAAGTCAAATTTAAAGAAGATATTTCTGTTACTAATTTCCATATTTCACTGATATATTAGCGTGATATAACTGCAATGCGAATGATAAACAAGCGTTTCCGTTGAATATAGGGTTCATTCGCTGTAACTTTACCGGAAAAGCGGCTCTCCAGAGAGAAGCCGGCAATTCCCCGAGATTTCCCGACTCGATTTGAGAGATTATCGTACAAGCCAGGCATCTATTTATGCGGAACAAACGATGGTCCATGCGACGGACGTTGCCGGGCGATTCTGATTGAAATGCGCCCAGTAATTTCCGGTTATTTGGCGCATACAGTTATGCTCGCGACGCGGTGCATTAGGCCGCCATGACGCCGGCAACGTTTGATATGGCGTGGAATGCGTAGTTCTACCATGGTCCATTTCCATCCGTTGGGTCCCGTATATCGACGTCGATCAACGTCGACGAAATCGTACGGAGGCTTACGCGATTACAGAGATCTAATATCGTGGGGCTTTTAATCGATCCAGTGCAAAGAGGACTAAATTGCAAAATGATAATTTCACATATATATACTGTACGCATAGTTCGGATTGATAATTTCTTTGAAATTAAATTAGCCTATTAATAATGACAACTATCAAGTTTTTTTGAAATTATTACTCTTTTATCTAAAATTATTTTTTAATAGAAATTAAAGTGAAAAATTGTTATTAATATTGCTCTTATTTCCATTTATTACTAATTTCTGTACCATTATTTTAATATTACATTTTCTGCAGCTGTATATTCATAAATTTTAGAAGATTTGATTCTCAGTCTCAGAGATTCTAGATGAATATAATTTCTACTCTACATTATTCTACGAGCGAGACGTTTAATTAAAGTTGTAAAAGGTAATGCTTCATCTTATCGAAATTACTTACGTTAATGAGATCCAGTTTCTCGTCGTCCAACCTGCAACAAAAAGTGAAAGATGGTCTTTTAGATGTAACGGAAGCTAACAATTTCCCGTCGACATTTCGTCGTTGACCGACGTTGAAATGCCGCTCGGAATGAACTGTAATAACATTAGAACTTGACAATGTACAGGGTTACTCGTTGACGACAGAAAACTATATTCCCCGGTCGCGCCAGTCCTCCAACCTACCAATTTCAAAAGTTCGCAGTAAACTGGTGGCCAAAACTAATTTTCGAACTAATTTCCAAAATAGGAATCCCAAACCGCTATGGTAGATGACCGAAAAATTACGTTCATAATACATAACGCGTAGTATAAATATACACTGAATCGACATTTTATTTTAACGCTATATTGTTTCTGACATTTCTTATTTTATATAAACTTTAAAATTCTAATTCTTAATTATAATGCATAAAATAATTAGCATAGTTCTCATAAATACTTCGTAAATTAATATACAACAACAATTTTGAAGCTGCAGAAACATATAATGCGTTTAATATATTATGACTATATTACATTAAGAAGAAAGTGATATTACCATTTACATTTTGTATAATAATTTTACCAATAATCAATATTTTAAATTGAAAATTTAAATTGATTATATATATATATATATATATATATATATATATATATATGTATATATCTCATCGTTTTTTTAGTCAAAATTATAAGATATCTAATATTTGCGATATTATTTAGCTTAAAAAATGATTATTACATTTATACCTATCTCTCATGGAACAGAATTGTCACTATCTCTCTGAGCGCTTCGTTCACATTCAACCCAATTGAAGTTCGACTTTCAAGTTCCGTTAACCAAGACAGACGACATACGGGCGAAACCAAAGTATGCCGGGGCAAACCTTCTCCTTAACTGGCTAATACCTCGATTAACATTTTAATTACCCGGTGTACGAGGCGAAAGTTTGAGCGAGCTGCCCTAAGCTTCAACGAGGGAAGAAGATTAGAGTCTCGTTAGGGTGATGCAAGTCTCCCCGCTCCGCTTTTATCCCCCACATTTCATCCTCAGGACTAATTTTGCTCGGCCTGATATGCGTTAAAGAAAATTATTCGTCGGCTTATCCGTCGGCGTCTATCTTCCGCCCGGAGGAACATCGTGCAAAACGAGGCGGAGGATGGAGGATGTCAGACACGCTTGTAGACAAAGCGCAAAGGACTTTAATCTCAGTGAGGGGCAAAAAGGTGCGGTATGTACGACGATACGCGATTTCACAGTGAGTACACTCGCGAAACGGCGCTTTGTGCGGAACGTCAGAAGTTGACAAGCTGTCATTTTCCACGTCGCACGTTTCGCGACAGGTGAGTCTGGAGTTTCGGCAATTAGAAATGTTGTAAAGCTCTTCTTGGCCCAGCGTTATTTAGTGTTATTTCATTTTCTGTGTCGCAAAAAAAAGTCAGAGCATCGTAATGGCAAGTTTTTGTTAAAAATAGAAATTTAAATTACCAAAATTTTATTTCCATTTAATTTTTAATAATAGACACAACAGACGTGCGCTATTTAGCGTTTTATTTATTTATTTTTAATAAATTGGAATAATAATACTATAGATAATCATCTATACAAATTATTATTTACTAACTCCGCAATGGCAGCCTCTCACGAAGTTAATGTAATAGAGAACCAATCAGCGTGCAGCGTCGCGAAAAAGCGATGGCAACATTTTGATATTCGATTATCGATTTCATGCCTTATCATTAATAAGACAAAATGCGAGGAAATTGCCTGAGATCAATGACGTTTAAAAAAGTTATCTTTTTACAATCGAAGATCGGAAGCGCTCCGTTTAATTCGAAGTATTCAGACGCGCACAAATAATTCGTAACGATAACAAGTACCTAGTATATATGAACATTTAATTAATTGTGAACAAACTTTGTTTGGAGATCGTTGTTTGCTGGCTGTTTGTTGGTCGTGGTTGGTTAAGTATGGTTGGTTAATGGTTGCCGGTTAGTGGCGGTTGGTTGGGATCCGTTGTTTGGGAAAGCAAAATGAATAATTTCTTCGGCAACTGCTTCTGCAATTTGTGCCAATATGTACAAATGCGAAGACAATCTCGAAGTACAATGACGTTAAGATATTATTAGTAGGCACGGAAACGCTCCGTTTATTTCAAAGTACAATCGCGTTATCAAACAAGAAGAAAAGACGAGATTGCAGTCTACTTTAATAAAGGCGACGTATGCACAAAAATTATTCCGCACAAGTAGATTAATCTACTTGTCAGCAAAGTATATATCGCGCCGCGCCGGTTTACTTAATATTATCTTTTTCAGCATTTCACAGATTTATGGGAACTCGTATTCTCGTAGATAGATCCAGAAGAAAAATTAAATAAGAAGAAAGAAATTGTAAAATTACAGTTATTCTTCATATCTTACTAAGTAATATTTAACATTCCTGTCAGTTTGATAAATATTAACTTTAAATTAAAATAGTAAAATACGACCACAACAATAACAGCCCGAGTATACGGAGGAAGTTTTCGCAGCAGAAAATTGTATTGTTAATGCAATCGCATAGTTTTGAAACAAGCTCGTTTTTAATCATAGAGAATGCCTCCGCTAAAACTGCAAAGCTGAGATTAAAGGAACAGTTTAACATCGCTGATTAAAAAAAAAAGTTATCTGCACTCTTGCTAAGCTCGCTGTAACTCACACCACTCACGCAAAGCGTCTCCAATTCGCTGGGCATGTCTCCTGTGTCTTGACTTTTTAGTCGACCCTTTCTCTATGACCATTCACCCTTCGCTTCCGCGTTCACGAGTCCCGCGTCCTCTTCTCCCTCTTGTGCTTCAAGCCCGTTGAACTTTTTGTTTCAAACGCGCCTCTTTTACAATCGAGGGTACGTATACTTGGTGCCATTTTCATTTCACCCGAGTGCGCAATTTGCAGTTTTGCACTTGTAAGCGATTAAGATGTTTAATCTGTGCGCGCGAGTGGACGGCCTATTCCTTCGCTAGATTTTCGCCCTTCATTCTTTTCTTATACTAGATAGTTTCAGCTAATCCAACTTATCCCTTCGCCCCTTTCTTCATTTTCTCCCGTCTCAGTCCGAAATCTTTCTAGTTTTTATTCGCTTCGTGTCACTCTGGTTCTCCATTTCCTCTTCTTTTTTTCTTTAATTTTTTTTTCTCATTTACCGTATAGCTTTCGTTAGTATTTTTATCTCAGCTATTCCCCTTTTCTCATTCTCTTTCCTTTACGCGGATACTTCTCTCCCCTGTCTTATAGTACTATTTCCTTTACATACAATGTACAATTTCCTGTATATGTCGCGATAGTGTATATCTTCCACATCTCTTTTAGCTTTTATCTCATCTAAATTGACGTTGCGTAAAAACTTCCCTCTTTTTCCCTATTTCTCATCATTAGCTTTTAGGTTGTAACTTAACCTTACCTAGCAAATGACAAAAATAATTTAACAATATATCATTTGTATACGTAATGTCATGATAATGCGCTTGTTTAAAAGCTGTTGATTTTTTAAATTTGTTTACGATATATTTAAACAAACAAGTTTTTTTTTAATGTTACGAATATTAAGTACCTTACATATCATGGTTATGATCGGAATTCGATCTTATTGTTTTTTTAAATAGTCTAGAACTTTATACAGCAGAGAAAAAAAAAAGCTTAAACAAATGTACTTGATTTAGCGAGTTACTCAGCGAGTTACCCGGCAAAATCAAACGAGACACCACTCTCACGGTTTTAGCGCCACGGAGAACAGCGTGTTGATTTAGGACGGTAAGTTATGATCTCGAGTACTACTGCAGTGCTGTAGTAATATCCCGTAGAATATGGAGGCGCCAGATAAATTTCAGTAGCAATTAGCGACCGCCGCGATAAAATCCATAATGTCGCCTCACCGCGGAGTCGCGCGCAACGTAAGCGCGGGCATGTTAATTGAGTGTGAATCTGGTTATAACATCCATGATATTCCGTAGCAGCAGAATTTTGAGTAGGCTTTTACGACTAATTACTAAGTCTAGTGATGTAACAGGTAATACGTCCAAGTAGGCTTACGACATATGTAGAATCGAATTAGTTATTGCAATTTTGCAAAAAAAAAGTTTTATAATACATAAATTGAGTATATGAAATCTTTTTAACCATTATATATTTAAAATCATATTAAAAATTTGCAATATTAAAAATTTGCACTGCAGAAAGAGTCTTGTTGAATTAATAAGACTCTTTTTTTCAGTATAGAAATATTTTAAAAATGAAAATATGCTACAGAATAATAAACTTGAAAAATATCTTTCAATTTTTAATATTCTATTAATACTCTTAAATTCGTTTTACACAGACAAAATAGCCGTTTTCAATTTTAAAATTCATGCTAGAAAGAATTACATAAAAAAGTAAAATAATTTAAAATACGTAAAAATATATTAATTACGATAATTTCGAAGTTGCAAGATAACAATTTTTATATCTTAGTTTTCATAGGCATTTTCTTCCGATTTTAAGACTAGACTCATAAAACAAAAATGTACGTAGCGCAAAGACTCGTATAACTTTTATCGCGTACTCGTCGCGGTTGGAAGTCACGTAGATCGCGAAATTACTCGCGGTCTTATCTTTCGGCCATCTCGTAATAGGACACAGAAACCGCGCGGTATGCACGTGTATTCGCTACATTAACGAAATCAGTCATCATTCGTAGTGCAGAACACCGAAATCTGACCGCGGTGCTAATGTCCTGCAAATTGCAGGCCACGTTACGGTGCTGGATTATTGATGATACAGAATGGCTACGACTATGCGTCTCTATTATCTTTACGATCTGCAAATGGGACCGCGGTCATTCGTTGCCTTGGATAAATATGGCAATGCTATGCGATTGTTTCAAGCTTAACGCGTCCGCCGATTCAGAATATCATCCGTTCGCTATTTACTGCAAGGAATGGAAGATGAAATACTGTTGGCAATTAGTGCGAAGTGTACGATGTACAAGTTATTACTTTTATCAGTTATTATATAAATTATTCTCTCAGATAAAACGCACATTATACAAAAAGCGAAAACTCACAATTGACTATCTTTAATTTTTACGTCTCGTGTATCTGATATCTTTAGCTTTTCATTAATACCACAGAGAAAAACGGTTACATTATGCGTACACAATTGTTACTTATAATTTCTTACGTCTATATGTTCGCCAGCATGGGGATGGTAGAACGACTTTTAAGGAATAAAAATTCATGTTGCCACTAAAAGAACGTTCCCAGCGTAATCGCTCGGTCTATCCGCGTAAATCCACATCTGCTGAATTTGCGTCGTTATGCCCGGCATAAAATCCTTTTAAACATTCTCATTTTCTCAAGGAAACATACACTTTATGCTGCAATAAAAGTAGCAGTAAGTCGCGACGGCCGCGCGCGTCGGCGGAAAGAGACAGAGACAAAGAGAAAAAGAGGGATGCAAGTGCCGCGTCTAAAGTCCTCATTAGGATGCAAGGGAGGTATGCGTGGCATACAATACGGGAGGCTAAACGACAGTTACACTTCGTCGTCTCTTCAAAGTCTTTGAGCACTCGAGAACGTATACAAGTGATAAGATTTTTCGAGCGAGAGGATCACGAGCGTGTTGTCTACCCCCTTACCATTGTCGTACTATTACATCGTAGTATCTCCACTTTCAAACCGCCTATTGTCGCGTGAAGGGAAAAAAAAACTTTACGTAGCGAAAGAGCTCTTTACGTGAGATAAAGTTATTCTGTAAAGCACGCGACAAAATAGCAGCGATATAGGAAACATGAAAGTGTAACGAAGCGTTTCCCACGTTTTTAAAAATACTTGAAAACACGTTCACCCTGATGATTAGAATGCGAAAAGCTTATGACTATACAGTTAATATGAACGACGCGAAAATTTCACGAGATTCTACGACGAGCCGTCCCACGCGAATGATGCGAGATACGTTATTTTTCCAACGATACTGCACTGAGAAAAAAATGTTGTTAATTTGACTAAATTTTTCAACTCAATTAAGTTTCTTTAATTCAAGTATTCATTCATTTAACTTAAATACATAAAATATTTAAATTATAAATCAAATCTTTATATATTTGACTGAAGTTCTTTGATAAATATTTGAATTAAATAAACTTAATCAAGTTGAAAAATTTAGTTAAAGCAACAACTTATTTTCCTCAGTGTAAAAATAGTAAAAGAAAAACTTTTTTGTTTAATTAAACGATCGCCGACAAGCGCAAAAATAATTTCACGTAGGTCACTTGAGTCTGTATTATCACTTGAATTTGTATCACCACTTGAGTCTGTATCATCACTTGAGTCTGTACCATTTGAGAAGATTTATCATGGAAGTTTCACAGATTTTTACACCCCAGTTATCAGGTTAATAAGCGATCTTTTCTTCTTGCCTCGAAAAATTTACATAAATTATGTCATTTAAATTATTGTACGTGTGTGTAAAAAATTAAAAATATTATAATTTAGAATATTGGTGTTTTCTATTCATTATTATTTCAAAGAAAAAAAAAATCTTGCGCTTATTTGATAAAAAAAATCGCATTTGCCTTGTACTTCGTACAAACAGAACGTCTTAAAGTGCATTTCCTGTAAATTCAAAGTACGAATACACAACCACCATAACGTGGTTGCCGCTAGACCGCCAACCAGAACATCCGTGGGCAAGAATTTACATACTTGGCGACGTATGCGCGTGCACAATTTGCATTTATGTAAGTGCATAATTCGTTATGAAATGCAAGCACAATGACTATTAGCTTTCGAGATTAGTCTATGTCGAGCGACGATTCGCAGCGCGAGTCGGAGATTCTATTGTTCGCAAGTGACTATTAGATTCAAGAGTGCCCCATTCAACCTTTATTCGAATTAACTTGAAGTCGAATTGCACGTTATCATACGGCGTAGAAGTACTCATATAAATGCGAAATTTTCATTGCTGAGGTTATCAATTTATGCGATCTGCATATAATATGCAATAATGAAGCGAAAGAGGACTTAACTTTTTCTTAATAATATAAGATCCTCAAATTTAATACGATAGATAATCTTCGTTGTGTATTAAAATGCAGATTACATTGTTTTTCTAGAATTACACTAATCATACAATTAAAAGTTTTGAGGTCTATATGAATGTACATAAATTAATGTGCATAACATAGTGCATAAAATAGACAGGCACATGTATTAGGTATTTATATATAATTGCATATCTCAAGGTGTCGAGACAGTCTGATCGATATGGCAGTCTGGTACTAAACCGACACGAATAACGCATCGTGATGTTTCAACTAAGCCTGATAAAAAAAAAAAATTACTGTAATTCTCCAAAATATAAATTTCAAGTGCTATAATATTAATTAAAAAAGAAGAGTGCGGTCAGTCAGAGGCACTTTTCGTATTTTTCAAAAGTCAAACCTCAGTTAAGTCCCTAATATTTCTTTTGGCATCTCGCGCGAGATAGTAAACCCAGTTCGCAACGACGGCCCCTCGGAATCATTTCTGCTCGTCGTAATCTTTCTCTGTTTTATACGATCGTAACGGACCGTGTCGCACGACGCCAACTCGCGCGACCGCCGCCGCACACTCGCAGCCATTTCATATTTAAGGCTCGCCGTGAATAAAGACCGCGAGCGGGACTTAATGTCGCGGCAGTCTGACGCGCGAAACGAGATCGCTCTCGCTCGTTCCACCGGCTGCACACCGGCGTAAACGCGCGTAAGAAGTGCAACGGGTCCCGGCCGTGCTAAACGCTTTACCGCGTTATTACCATCTTGTTCCACGTGGGAGCACGTGGACGCGCCGTCTCGCCTTTTACGTCACGGAAACGTGACACACCGTGAAGAAAAAGCCATTTCACCGGACGTGCGTTACGGGCGTTATTCGTAATCACTTCAGCAACACTTCGCCATCTCGCGAGGTAGCGAGTTAAATGAGATTTTCATTCTGTCGACAACGGCGGCGGCGACGGCGACGGCGACAACAGGGACGAATATCTCGTCGGCGGGATCGCAGAATTTGGTATTTCGTTGGTGCAGCGATTTTTGCATTATGCATTCGTTTGACGATCGAGCGCGCGTTTGATATCCGACTTTTAATCGGCCTCATTAAACCGGGCCGCTCGAGAATTTGTCGACGACGGTGACGGGTCTTGCGACAGCCCATAAAAAATTCATGAGCCCCAGTAATTTACTTCCTTCATCGCGAGGCCGGCCCTTGATCTTCCACCCTTACATTTTCCACGGAGAAATCTCTCTCTCTGTCGGGCCGCGCTAACGTCGCTACGCTTTACCTTCGTCGGCGGAGATTTAGCGTTGCGATATGACGGCGCTTTCCGAGGACAGCTTAAGGAATCGGCAATGGCCGGGACGGGTTATACAGCGAAACATCGTTTATCCGATACGGAGACTATCCGTCATGGCAACGATAACGAAAACTATTTTCCACCATCCATTACCGAGATCGCTTAAGCTGCATCGTCCAACCCCCTGTGTGCTAAAGGGGTTGCTCTTTTTCAATTAGAAAAAAAAGGAACTTTTCCTTGAGATAACGACGGCGCCGTTAGTGCGGATCGGCCGTGGAAGTGCGATAACTTCGATCGATCGCTTACTGTTAAAGTATTTCTTTCGCAGCGGCCACCGTAATGGCGGCGTTTCTTCAGTTTCTTTTAAACTGCAGCTGTATTATTTTCGTCCGTAGCGAATCGACTCTCTACGAAATCACGAACTTCATCTGACGGTGCATTAGAGCCAACGTGTTCCTTGATTGCGCTCGCTAGACGAGTTATAAGACACCGTTATCAACAGATATAAGACAAAAATATCACCACTTCTGTACCTCTCCCGTGAGTGAATATTTTATTACGTCTACAGAAACCCGCAAATATGACGTCTATCGTTCGTAAAGATTTGCAATAAACGCACTTGTGCTTGTATCTTTAACTATTTATCTCCAACAGATTTTATGGTAACTCCGTAATATTCTGATAACCTTATAGATTTTTTAACTACACCACATTTAATTGTATGATGTACTTGTTTTTTATTATTACTACGAAGCATTTAATTTAGCTCTTATGACCTTTGTAGTCAGCTTCTATACAAAAGCGTCAAAAAATGTAAATTTGCAGTGCTAAAAAAAAAGAAGAAAACTGAAAAGTGGAGTCATGCGCATAGTAAACATATATGGGAATGTAAAATCGCGAATACGCTTGAAGTACGAAATTTTAAGCACGTAATTTTCTCATGTAGCACGATTATAAAAGAACAGCTGTAAAAGAAAAGTTTCGCAAATTTCTTTCTTTTTAGCTTCAAATTATTGTAATTGGAGACTCGCTGATGTAAAAGTGTCTCGCTCACGCACCTGCGAGCTTTAAGTTGCATGTAAATATCCTAGCTGTTAGGTATATTATCATGACTACAGAGAGAGAGAGAGAGAGAGAGAGAGAGAGAGAGAGAGAGAGAGAGAAAGGAGCAAAAAAGAACCACTGGTATGGAAAGTCAGCGAGTAATTTAATAACGCCTGAAGCGGCGACGACTCTCCGTCGACCTTAACGACGAACTTTTCCGTCCATTTAAACACGATAATAACGAAAGTGGCCTCGCGCCAACGCAGTCGTAATGCCGATAACAGCGACGATATGGTAACTACTCCGGTGCTTTCATGAAACGATTCCGGATAGTCCGCTGGTAGTATAGCTCTCGTAAAACACGCCGGACAATCAAAACGACAGGTAAATGGTATCGCTTCGTCGATATTTCATGCAAACATTTCACGCTCTTTGTAACGGCGGAAATGTGCCTTATACAGAATACATTTCAATCCATCAATTAGTTCGCACAATTAGTAAATAACAAAATGGCCCGTTTAATAGATCTTTACATATATATACATAAATTTCGTAATGTACAGCGTTCATTCATTAAGATTTCATACTAGCTTTATTTCTATTTTTCAGAAATAATACAGACATTCCACATTCTAGAGAATAAAAAGATTTTAAGAAACTGTTTTAATACTTTCTTATTTAAAAAAGAAAAGAATGGTATGTACCGTTCATGTACAGAAAATTTATGGAAAAAAGTATGAAAAATTATTAATTATTAAAAATGTCGAGTGTGTTTTGATTCACATCGCACTATCATATAATATTACAGGATGAACAAGTAATGACGAATTGTGACACTCAACCATGCCCGCGTGCCGACTTCGAAAGGCTATATCATTGACTCTTACTACTGAAAATTATTTCGGTACACTATAATCACTGATTAGTCAAAGGTATAACAATGCAATATAATTATAATATCATCATAATTAATAAGCGTGTAAATACGCTCTCTTAATATAATATTAAATAAATAATCATCTAATATTCAAATAAAGACTAAATAATTGCTGTCACGCTTCGGGGAGTAAATCGCGTGCAGTATTTATAGCTAGAACTTTTTTCTAATAAACAAAACTGGCAAAGATTTAAGCATTAAAGTCACATTAGGTAGCCATGGTTACCTTTACGACGTTTTACTGATCGTAGCTTTAAAGTGGATTGCCGACCAGAAAGTAGAATAGTCGACCGCGTGAGAGTATCATGGTCCATTCGAGCTTTACGCTCTGTGGTTCAATTACAATCGGAGCGCGCCCTGTTCTCCTCAGGTTTTTCGGGTATATCGGTGGCGACCGAGAGGATGAGGGACTACTCCCTAGCCCTCCGACACGCTTCACGCTCCGAAGACGATCGTCCGACCATTCTCGCGGTCTAACCACATCCACCGCGCCGAATCGATATCTACCTACCGTCGAGAGCCGTGCGGCAGGTACGTGTCGCCGTGGCGTTCCACACGGACTATACGGACACATATATTTCTTTTTGCGGATATAGACGGGTAGGCCACCTCTTCCTATACGCGGACGGTGGAATCGGTGGGCTCGCGAGGGAATGGCGTATGTGTATACACATTCGTGGAAGCTTAGCCATGAGTAATGGCGTACGGTGGCAGGGAGAACCCGGACGGTTGCCAGTGGTTAATTATACGGTGGGATTAGCTTGGCCGGCACCGCCGCAAACCCACCTCTATAATTTTCTCGAGGGTTCAAATTCGAGCGTAAAGCGAGCTCTTGCTCGAAAGTGGGAATGGGCGAGAGAGAAAGATAGACACAGAGAGAAAGAGAGAGGGAGAGAGAGACGTAAGAGGTGATAGAGGAGAAGGAGGCAGAGATGACCGTCGAGGCTTTGCATGAGATAGCATCCTGATTGCGTTCACGCTACTAGCTCAGTATATGTTCTATTTACTATCTATTAGAATTCAGCTTTTGGCGTACAAATGCGCGCATAAAGGGGAGAAGGGGAGGAAGGGACGAGAGAAATTAACTTTACTGTTTCATGATCAATCGGTGATCGTTTGATGTAATAATTATAGTATTTCACGCTATCAAAACCAATTACAATGTTAAAGTTATCGGAGTGAGCTTATGCACGAAACGTAATTCAACTTATGTATAATTAAAGCGCAAATGAATCTTTCATGTAAAATCATATGTCTTAATTATTGTCAAAAATATCAAATGATATACATATAATATATATATTCCTTTTACAAATAAGAAAACTGATAAATTTTACATTCGTTCTTTTCTAAAATATTTTTATTTATGTTCAACAAGAATATTTGATCAAATTATTACGAATCAAAAAATGAAATTAACTTGTTGTCAAATTATTATGGTAAAGCTAAATCTTTTTGTCTACTACAAATAAAATTCTTGAAAAACATGCAACAATATACATCTCTTTGAAAAATAGATAAAAAATAAATTTCATTGTGGTCGATAAATTGTTTTTCAGAAATAATATTTTTCTTAAAAAACAGACGTGATCATCATACAAGAATACCAAACAATTTCATTATAGTACGCAGTGAATTCATTTCCACTACAAATAATACGAAACATATGTCTCGTGACTGTTTACACAAAGGACGACGATTTATCATCGCTTCATTCTTTTTCTTTCTCGTCCCAAAGTTTGCGACCCCTACCAGCATTATCGACCACCATGTCTTCTACGTGAGGGATCAAGCGCGATCTCGGATGGAGAGAAGGGAAAGAGGATTGTCGTATGAAAGGGCAAAAAAATAGATAAATAGATGACAGGCGATGGGAG
Source organism: Monomorium pharaonis (assembly GCF_013373865.1). NCBI lineage: Eukaryota > Metazoa > Arthropoda > Insecta > Hymenoptera > Formicidae > Monomorium > Monomorium pharaonis. Next base: position 19,576,245 of record NC_050467.1, read on the forward strand.
AAGAGAGGATGCTGTTGAAGATTGAGAAGATCAAACGCAACGCGATCGATGACAGTAATGTTATCTGCCTTATGAAAATCTCTCTTTTTGACGAAGACGAGAGAAATCGCTCGCGGATCATTAGGCTTGTCGATTACAGAGCCCTTTGTAACCAGCTCGTAAGTCACGTCGCTGGCGTAGAGACAACGTGAAAATGACTCCTTTAACTGGCAATCTAAAAAGATTCAGTCGCTAGATCGAGCAAGTTCGATTACGAGTAATGTCACGTATCCACAGATTTTTTCCCCAATTAACGGTAACAATTTGCTCCATTTCTACCGACGCCCCACACTTTTCGCTCGCTGGACCCTCATTGGATTTATCCTCGGTTCCCGATTGTAATTCCGAAAGAAATCTCAATGGCAGGATCGATTCTAGCGATTCTGTGGCACAAGATAAGGTAGTGAAAACAAACAGGAAAGATAAAGAGTAGTAAGAGTGAAATAGATCGGAAAATTTATATCGTTCGATTTACTTGGCCGGAAATTTGAGAATTTAGGGATGCCGCTATTTTCTTCGCATGATGAGAAAGGCAATGATGTGGCAAAAGCTTTCTGCTCTCCAACGTTCAATAAATAAAGCTTCCTGAGAAAAATAAATTCGACAGAAATATGAAGAAATGTATTTGTCAAGCGATAAGAATAATATAATGTTAATTTATGATTTTTCATCAAGTAAATATAACATATTTTTATAAAAGTACAACAGATACTTCATTCGTATATTTATTTAATTCTAATATATTTTTTGTTGACAAAATGCTCGCAAACAAATTCTATAAGCTAAAGATTGTTAGAAATGCAATTTAAAAAATGATGTTAGGAATGCTCTTCTGCAGATAAAATAGAACACAGATACATAACAAGGAATGCGTTTATTGTAAATCCGAAATGTAAACCAACAAATGTAAATCACATAAATATGTTTTCTAAATTCGAAGAAACTACCAGCGAGGTTTTGATATTTGATATGATATTTTCAGAAATACATACATGTTACATTTTCCAAATCCATATACCCTATTGATAACGTTTAGATTTGAGCACAAATCCAGAATAAAACATTTATCTATTCCTAGTATTACTTCCAGTGTATTTATTTCCAGTATCCTAATATTTCTCGTGTCCTAAAATCGGACAACTCGATATTTTTGAAAGTATCATGAATACATATGTCGTGCAGTCAACGTATCATAAGTCAAATATAAGAAATAACATCGTATCTCAGGAATTTCTATCTTCCGTAACACTGAAAAATGTTACGTAATATATTCGATCCATACGATATACGATACTTGGAGACGGACACTAAAAGTTATGACATATTAGTCCGAATAAATCCACGAGTAAAACAATAATGTACGAGGCAGTAAAAAAAAGTCACAAAAATCTAATACTATTGTTTTATTATACCTACTAGAGATAGAGGATGAATGTACGCTAATATTAGATTACAGTTTAAACTTGCGTTTTATCTCTCGCTCAGCCCGCGCGCCATGCACTTAGAGACGCCCAAGCGAATTAAACTTGTTCTTTCGCCCAGCAACACGCCGGGGCGAAATTCGCGCGAACGTGACGTGACAGGCGGCGCGTCCGAGATTGACGGCGGTACGGTGAATCCGGCGGATTTGGCATAAAACCGGCGGGTTTACGAGGCCGACTTTGATTGCGCCGCGCTGGCCCGTGCACGCTATTGCGACGCGCGGACGAACGAATAATCGAAGGGATTGCCAGGTGGTTGTCAGAACATTCGGTCGGGCCCCCCCGACGCAGCAGCACGCCCCCGGAGCGACAGATATTGCTTTTCCACGGCATCGTAAATTCACGGCAGCGTGTATTAATGCCCGTCCCGTCACGGGGAGGAACGCACGAAATTTCCGTACTCCGTCTTTCCCCCGGCCCCGTCCCCCCGTCCTTCGCCCCGTTATTCATCGCCACGTGTACCCTCGCGCCTCCGCACACTCTTGCTCCGTAATCGATGGACCATTGGCGTACGAAGAAGATACGCAGCAACTGCATACGTGACGATAGCGCTATAAAAAAAGTTCCCCCTGGAATGTTACAGGCGACGTTTATCGCGCGACATCTTTCGAACGGTATTTTTCAGCCTCTGCGTTTAGAGTATAAAGAAACGAAGCGAAAAGAAAGTAGCGAAGTCGAATCGAGAACTTGGCATAAAGAAAAGAAAAGATAAATGCTAATAATAGAAGTAAAAAAATGTTCAACTCATATTTTATTTATTAAAATGTAAGAGTGAGTATAGCTTATATTCAACTTTTTCCTCGTGAATTTCCTCGCCAGTGGTGTTCACTTTAAGTTTTTATAGTGACATTATTCTTTGCACATAAAATCTTTTAAAAAAATGTGAATTTATGTTTGAATTTATGTTACTTTGTAATATAGTAACTTTGATATACTTAAATAAAAATAGCTAGCTAAATTCCTCACTGTTTTATTTAACAGAAATGTATTAACTCTGAAATTTATTTAACAAATTTTGCTTAATACGAAACAGCGCGAAACAATTATTTCGAGCTAAAAATTATTTGTATAACATACGCTGCTATACCATTATACATTAAATATTACAAATATTATAACAAGACATGATTTATGTATCTAGCAAGATTTTTGAACAGTTGCAGCGTATACACAATGAAACGTAGCGAGGGATTAAGCAAACTGACAAAATTCCATGCGATGATACGACGTGACGTCTTTCGTGTGAAGTTGATAACTTGATAAGCGAAGCAGACGCGTCATATCGCGGGAGACTGGAACAGCGAGGCAGGGGTGTCAGTAATGAGCTATCCGAGTTAATTAAGCACACCGGCGAACATATCCTGCGCATCTTGCGGCATCGCACAACCAGCCACTTGCGGCGCCGAGGTGAAACCTCACGCGGAAGGATAGAAATTTGCTGTAACGTTGCTGATCGCGCCTTCCATTCGTGTGAGCGTGCAACGAGCCACTGGAGAGCTGCTTTATGCTCCGCGTTAAGGTATTAGCGTACGTACGAACCATGTCGCGATATAAACGACGAGAGCACGGTCGGACTAACGAGTTAAGCTGGAATTTATGGTTCTGACAAAATTACTCGCGACGACGCCTCGATGTAAAATTACTACGTTACACAGCGGGTGGCCGTTGGGTGCGAAGAATATGCGTCACGGAGATTCGCCTATCGCGTCTCCTGAGAATCGCTTATCCGAGATAACGCGAGCCTCCTCAAGAGGCATCGGCCGCGATTATAACAAATGCACGCATGCTCTCGTTTATTGATTTCATTATGACACGAGACGTTCCGGTTTATCGGAAATTGCGATGCGCATATAATGATGGTCGCGGATAATAATTGCGTGGTTCACGTTCGAAATCCGGTAAATCCACGTTTGCGAAAATTCGTATTATTCCTGTACATTGTGTGCTCCGCGCCAAGCCAACCAGTCGTACACGTTAAAAGGCTAGAGAAGAAAAAGAACGCGTTATCCTCATTTTCTATTGATTGTCGTACAGATATAGGTATAGCAATCGATAATTGTATAAAACTATATTACAGATATCGTATTATAGGAACGCGTGATTATAGGAATATGTCAAGATTATCTTCAGAAATCTCAAAACCCGAAATAATAAACAAGTGATTTATCTTTTAAATAATGAAGAAACGACTCGTCTACATTTGCGGAATAAAAATTCTCGCTACGTCACAATTATATCAGGTCACATCATAATTATATTCCGTAAAATAACGGAAAGATACGAGCGGCGCGACCTGGGGGAACCGGAAAGCTACGGGGCGATCCCCAGCGGCGTCACTCCTTATGATACGAGATGTACGAAAATGTACGCGGACTCAGCTTCTGCCGTGTACCCGGCTGTACCGTGCCTGTTTCCGCCCTTTTCCAATCTCACCGATGTCATATATAGTTTTTGTTTCGCGTCGAAAGGCTGACACGTGTACGCACGAGTTGACAGGTTCCCGCGGCAACGGCACCGTCAGGATTGCGCCCCGGGATTACGTCGAACGTCACATCCTCCGCTTTCGCGTCCGCCTCATATCCGATGTGGCGCAATCTCTGTCTGCCTCTTCGATTCTCTCTCTCTCTCCCTCTCTCTCTTTCTCTTACCCTCTCGTCCTCCGCTCGTCGCGAAGCGCGTATAACACGGCGCCGCCTTGCCATAGAGAGACGTAGACGAGAAGTTTCGGCGGCAGCAGACGTTTTCGAGAGCAGAATCGGGGGAAGAGAGCACCGATGGCACTTGAAATACGCCCGCGAGACAACGGCTGGTCGTATAAGTTTAATCCTACGTGACGATATAACCTTCTCGGAGCTCTTTCGTACAGTTTACCATCTCTTCCCGTCTCTTTATTCCTTCGGAGAAAGAGTAGGAAGACGGATTAAGAAAGAGAAGAGCAGTGTGACTCTTGTCAAGCTCCACCGGCGCAATGAGATATTTCACAGTATCATCAACTTAATTATTCTTATTTTAATTTTCCACGAAGCTGTTAGATAGAAAGTGCGTTAGTTATAAAGTTAATTAAAAAAACGGTATGGCGTAAGTGCAACATGTAGATCAGTGAGAACATATTTTACTGCTGTAGTCAAAATTATCAAGAACTAATTGAAAACATTATTGTGTGACTGAAGATCACTCGTGTAATGTCAAGCATGAACACCTGTTTGTAAATTGTATTCTCTTTGTTATAGAACTTATTATTAAATTTTATATGAAATAGAATCATATAGGACTGAATATTCAACGAATAAATCGTGTAGTGTATTAAATTTTAATAAATTTTTAAAATCAAATAATGAACAAATATTAAATTACATATCAATAAAAAAGATACTAATAATTTTTGAATAATAATGTTAATTGCCTATCGTTGAAATATTGATTTATTGAAGAAGCTGTTATTAAAATTTTTCAGCTATTTGTATTATTCGGAGCTTTTACATAAGTAAATATAAAATATGTAAATTTAATATGAAAAAAATCTCAATGGAAAGCGGGTGAAAAGAATCTTATTCCTCATAGAAAAACGTTTTGCAGCGACATTCCATTTTTGAATACACGGTAGTTTAGCATCGAGATGTTACGCGAAATTTATGTGGCCTAGGTATGAGACGGTCGTGCGCATAAAGTGGCATTCAAAGCGTCCCGCTGAGCGAAAGATCAGGCTACGACCGCGGCGACGATCCATTCGGATTCGTGACACGCGCTAAACAGATTTGACGGCAACGGAGGAGCTACGCGTCACAGGGTCTCGCCATCCCGGAGCACCGGTTAAGATATTCGTCCGTCGCGTCGGGCGACGTAACCGCGGAATTCTGAAAACACATGATACCCACGCGCATGACTTGGCCTATGGCCTGTGATCTCATCTAACTCGGCGCGGCAGTTTATCTAGTTTGGTATTCCGTCGTCGCCTGTATCCGGTGATATAACCCGTCGCGTAATGTTCGACTTAATCCTTCTCTAAATCCCACGTCTGGTGATAGTTATAACGTCTCGGAACTCGGGGAGTTTCTCCGCGATTCGCAGCGACGCGTGATACAGATAGCGCATGAGATTCTTCTCTCACTTGCAATCCCAACATCTTCGCTTTTTAAGAATATGCGTTACATCTCAAATTATATTTAAAATTTTTTAATAAAAAAAAAATTGTTATCACATTTGAGTATCTGTATAAAATTTGAACATAATTATTTTCATTGCATAAATAATTATAAGCCATGTTTTTCACTGTCTCTTTCTTTGTAATTGATTTTGAGAAATTTAGATATTTACGATCATATTTTTTTTTGATCATATTTCTTTGAATGAAAAAAATAAATTCTATATGGCTGCAGTTTGTAATTTTAGTTGATATTGTAGAGTTAAACATTCTCAACAGCTGTATTAGCAAATAAATTACTCTAATCTCTCTTTTCTCTAAATAATAATATCTCTCTCGCTATGATTTGTGTATTATTTAAAGTACCTCTGTGTTATTTAAAGATAATTTTAGCCACACAGGGGTTATCAATCATACAGCTGAAAATTTGTATAAATTTAGTTATTCTGGAACCTTACCTGTCACAAAAATGATATAATGCTTATATGATTAAATCGCGAATTTCGGCCATCAAGGGACAGCAATGGAAGCGTCGCTCTACGGACTGTGATAAATATTGTTTGAACTTTCATCCTTTGGGTTTTGCATACTTTGAGCAACGCTACCAGCTCTGAGTAGAATTTAATGTTTGTTACGTCCAGCGTAACATAGACGTAACCTCTGCCCCTCTGAAATACGGCTTACGTAATATGCAACTTAATCCGCAGTCCCAAATCTCGTGCTTCGTAATAACACCGGCACTTCGTCATAATTTCATGCTTAGTTTAACGCTGCGAATGTACTCGCACCACTATTCTATGCAACGGAGACGAAATGCACTACGATACAATTTGGTACTTTCCGCTTTAACGATTCGCCGCATGATATAGTACAGAACACGAGTCGCATCGCCTCGCTATATTAAAATTTAAGACGGCACGGTGAAATGCGCGAAATAATATTTTATTCTGGCTTTAATGGATGATATTTGCCTCTGCGCCGGCCTGCGCCAAGCGCGACGCAACGACAAAATTCACATTCTAGAATCCAATATTCTTTCGCATTACCTTTGACGCTACGCTGGTCTTAAGACCTCTGACTTCTTTCTATGTACCCTGTTTTTCTGCTGTTTACCGCTCAACAGAGAACGTACGAAATTTGATGATGGATTTTAATCCTGCTTCTAGCGGTTCCCCTTCGGGATTTTCGTTCGTGCACAACAATTTCGTGCAACATAAGATTCGTAACTGAAATGTAAATAGCTTGTAAATAAGATTTTAATCTTAAACTTATACAATAATATGTATAGTAATTCCAATTTATTTAATTATTTGTTGACTTTATTATGCAAAGTTAAAGAAAATTAATCGATACGATAATATCAATATACAATTAAATAGTAAAATTTCATGTATATTGTGTAGAAATATCATCTAAAAATTTTATAATAAATATAATCTAAGAAATATTAATTTTTTTTCTAATATAATACAATAAAATATAAATCATGAAGTTATTAAATATTAAAAGAAAGGCGAAATAAGAAACAATCACAAACGTTACATAATTATAAAATGTACAAATACAAGCAGTGATTTATAGGAAATAATGACAGAGGAAAAACAACTTGTCTGACTTAATTATAAATTAAAGAGAGTTATTAGTCCGCATGGCTGCGTCGAGAAATTATAAAAGTATAGTGGTCAAAGGATTCTCTTAAAATTACGCGGTTATTTCATTATTACCGTCCATTATCGTACAAACAATACGATTCCCTACGAGACACGACGTTGAGGAATCTGTAATGAAGCAACGGACGATAAACCCCTCCGTGTCTCTCTCGGATCGCGCACAAATATTCAGCTTTTCTCCGCTCAACGGCGTAGATCCGATTATAAACCGGCGAGCCTTTCCGCGGTCGTAATTTTCACATTAGCGCCGCTCGGCGGGCAACCTAATTCGATGATACCACTGCTAGCCGCGGTCACTGTTCGACCACCGACAGCAAACTCACCCTCTCGCTCGCGACTCTTCGGAATATTTGCCATGCCACCCGAGGGATAACGAATATATCGTGCGCCCGTAACGACCTTTCAATAAATCGCATTCCCGCCCTCACCCCTTCACCCGCATCAAATCAAATTTCCGGCTCGGCCTGAGGCCATCCGCGGTGTGAGAAATTCGACGATGATCCGGAACAAGGTTTACGCAGCCGGTAGACGTCGATACGGGGGTATGAGGACGAGGTGAGACGGGACTCTTCAGCAGACTAGCTTCACCGACAGAAACGGATTGCTTTACGTCGAATAAGATGTGAGCCGAGAAACGCGCCGGCTCTTCGGTGCTAGTCTTCAGGCAAGCAGCGGTTTAATAAAATTGAATTTTGTCCTTGATATTGCTCTGGACGGAATGAACGATATGAACGAGCGATCACCAATCAATGATTAAATCTGTGATTATTTCTTTCTGGATAAACTCATTTATGAAATAACGAACTAAAAACATAAAGGAATATACTGGTAACATAAAAGTATAACATCTAATAATGTCATAAAACTGCTGATATCTATATTTTTCAATATCCAATACTCGATGTAGCGCGATACGGCAGGTGTTAAAGCTTTTGATACGGAACATAAAAGTACTAGAGGTAATTGTTATGTCCGGAAGACTCCACACTTCCTTTATTTCGCTATAAAATAGTTTTTATAGAAGTGAAATCGCGTGTTAACAATCACCGATGACTGATGAATAATATTTCGTCTTATGCGTAACGATAGTTGTTTAGTTTTAAGGAATTGTACAGACAAATAAAACAGGATCCTAAACAAAAAGATCTGAATTGATGCCATAAAATATGGACTCCATTTTCTCTCAGAAGAATATTGTTTAAACATTTAAAGCATAATACCACCTGGAAGTTAGTGTATAATTCTCTGTCGAAAAAATAGCTAAATTTAATGGGAAAATTTTATTAAAATAAAACACGATTTTTCGCGAATAAAACAGAACTATTTTATAGCAAAAAACGCATTTTTCCGTCTGCAAATAAAATTTCGAGTTTAAAAATGGCTATTAATTTTATCATTAAACAATTTATTCACTTTATTTAATTCACTGCTCATTAATCTATTTAAACTTAATGCTAATAAATGGCAGATAAAGTCAGTTTCCATTTATATATATGATAATGTTCAATTAATATTTGATATTCTTTTACTCTCATAATCAAAATATATAATATAATAGTTGAATATATTGTGTCATGGCAGTAATATATTTTATAAAAATTTTAGTGTTGTGTCGATTACTATCTAATTGTCGAGAAAACAAGGGATTATTAGATTCGTATTCACACTCTCTCTGGCATGACAGCGTCCTTGTTGGTCCCAAGTCGGCCATCGAATATCCTTGTAATTTCCGGCGCGCAAGAATGACCACGGAGAATATACGAAACCGGAAATGAGTGTCGCCGCTGCTGTTCGCTTCGCAACTCACTTCCGCTGAGGTTCGACCCTTTAACGACCGAAGCTCCTATATAACGTGGAAAGTTTATTAAGTCACCTAGTGGTTGCTATAATCGTTGATCTTTGCGTTCATCGTATATTTGTATATTGTATATTATTGTATATCGTTGTATATTATTCGTGAAGAAAAAAAAAACACATTTACTTATATATCAATCAACTAAACATGATAAAGTTATGAGACATAAACTTTGTAAATAACGATAAGAGACGATAAGTCGTAAAATGTTTAAAATGTTATTTTTTTATTGAAAGCAACGTGAACAAATCATTCATCTTTTGCTTTATTATTTTAATGCCAAAAACAGTCAGAAAATTGCCATTTTTTAGCTTTTTAATTAAAAGCTAGAAATACAATTTTTTGAAACTCGACTAGATTTTAATTGCCAATACCTTTTTTTTCAAACGTGTAGCTTTGTTTTGTAAAACATAGCTTTAAAAACAAAATGTCCATGTAATAAATAAATTTCTGCTCTTGATAAAAACCAGTAATTTTATATTTAAATTCAATGTTTTAATCACTTTTTAAAAATAATAATTTTAGAAACTATTTCTTCTCTCAAAATATTAAATGATCTGATTCACACGCAAAATGTCAAATATCGAATTTCCTCTCTCGTCACTATTTCAATGTATTTATCTCACAGATTTTTAGTGTTTAATAAAAGGTTATTTGAAAACGTTATTTAAATATATAATAATTAAGTTACATTATAAAGAAAATATTCGTTAAACCGAGTTTAACTAAACCGGTTGTCGAAAAATTACCATCTTTTTCCACAGATATTTAATTTCTTCTTATAATGTAAATACAGAAGTCTTTCAATCATTTACGTTGAATATCCTGCATAATAAGGGAAAAAACAGTATCGATCGACAGTCATTTCAATGGGGGGTTACGCTTACTCTCTCGCATCAATGTAAGCTGACATTCAACTGCGAATCGGGCATATGATGCATGCGCGTATCTTCCGCTTATTTTTTGCTAGATAAGTCAAACCGATTCCGCAGTACTCTGTATCGATATGGAAGTTTTTTACCGGTGTATGAAAGAAACTCGCTTGATTTGTGTCGAATGGAACAACAGTAAAATACGGACGAGCATTGACGTAATGCTCTGTAAAATGCAAGTTCCATAGACCGGATAATCAGTTCGCCTTTCGAATCTTCTACTTTGTACGAAATTTCTGCAACGACCTCTTTGAAACGCAAGTCGGTGCAAAATCTATAGCTGTAGTTGATTGCATACGTTAAACCGAATCATTAATGTTTCCGTCCGCTGGGAAGCTAAATGTGTACTCGCCATACTGCAAATATTAAAATCGATTTGGCTGCCGAGAAATGTTGCGTAGTTATCAAAACATATGTATATGTTAGCCAATGTTAGCTGTAGATACTGTGATTTTATTTTGATGTCAAATAACGGAACTTCAACAGGAGAAAACTTGCATTAACTTCTAAAATATCAAAGTGATATCAAAGAAAATAGTTTATGCAGTCTAACAGAAAACACAAATAGAATAAATTTTCTTCGTCGTAAAAATATTGTTTTTTTTTTTTAAAGATTCTTTAAACTATTCGGTTTTTTTTAAATCAATATATCTGCAATATTTTATAAAATTCACTCCTGTGGCTTCGCGTTTATAAAAACAAAACTTATAGATTGGAAATACGTCTTTCACGTATGTTAGAGATCAATTCAATTTTCTATATTGGAGAAGCGGCGAGATTTTTCAACAATTTAGCTTATCCGTTCGTAAATTAAAACACTGGAAAATTAAATTGTTGCTAACCGTAGAATCTATACGGTCATGTTCGGTTAAAAATTTTTCAGCGGCTTTTCGCAGTCTACGAAATCTTCGCTCACTCGGTTATTGAACACTTCATTTTATTGGCCAGTTTTATAAGCTCGAAAGAGAATTCATTCGGCGGATTATTTTATACCCGAATGTTACTGTCGTCATAAACCGCGAAATTCGTTATCGCGGTTACCAGTAAACACAAACCGAACTGAACGAAATAACTCTATCGGGGAATTGCGATTAGCCCATTAAACGCGTACGCGGAAACGAGGGGGGCGTGTTAACCCGCCCAGACGAAAACCTAATCGCGTGCAACTTAACGACGCGCGACTCCTTTTTCTTCCCTTCTCGATCGCTGAATCAGGTTCTAAGCTTTGCAAGTCAAATACGAAGCTAGGCAGTAGCGCCATACTACCTGCGCTGTCGGGCGGCAGAACGTTCGATAAACGTGATTTATCGTAATAAGGTCTTTCCGCGTCGCAGGTTTTGCACAAGTTTGCGCCCTAGGAATGCACCTTTCGCCCTTCGGATCGCAGTGGCTTCCTGGGTCGACCGTCACAGCCGGAAACTTCCCCCGCCTACGTGCTCGGCGGGTGAAAAATGAAGGTTATCGAGTTATGTTCCCGAGGAAGGTAATAATTCGCCGGGGATGATGAAGTATTCGGCTTATGCCGTTGCAGATTCGACGTGCCTGGGAGATAATTTTGGCGAACGGGTGACGCTACCGGCGGAATCCAATCGATCCTTGCGTTGCAAGGAAGGATATTCTAACGAAGAAATATTGTTAGAAAATTCCACGCGATTCAAGTAAGCAGATGCTATGCAAGTATAGAAATATCCTACGTTAAACTTAAGATCACTCCGTGAGTCTACACGTCGATAATGTGAAACTTTGCGTACGTCAAACGCAAAGTTTTTAATCGCGAGGCGACAGTTTCTTAATGTTACGTCATAGAGTGTGTTATAACTGTATACTCGCTGTTGAAGTTTCTAATAAAGTTAGACAAGACTTCGCAAAATAAATTCCTTGTCACGCAACTTTAATTCACTATCGACATTTGAGACGCACGCAAGATAGATAGATACAGATAAATAGATAGACAGTAGATAAGCAGATAGATAGATAAATAGAGAATGAGCAAGCAAGCGAATGAGAGAGAAAAAAATCATAGGTACCTTTATCTATTTATCAGGCGTTGCTTTCTTAATGATTTTTATTTTTATTTCACGATCATAAATGAAATAAAAATTCTTCTTAACTCATATTTGAATATTTAAATTTAAAACTGGACGCATCTCATAATGCGCGTTAAGATTTAAATTTAAATGTTGATATCGTTTATTTAAAATCGTTTAAATTTAGATTAAAAAAAATAATTTAACAATTATTTGATAATTATTTCATGTAGTCTTAATTAACTTCATGTCAAAGAAATTTCGAAAGAAAAATTAACTTGACATAGAAATGACAGTATTATATACCATATATTATATTGTATATACATATATGTATACGAAAATACCATTGCTCCACTATTTCTGAAAGCTCTTCTCTGGAAACAGGACATGATTGTGCGTACATAAAAGAAAAGCCCATGCATAGATTATCATAATTGCGGCAGTACGTTGATCATATCTCCATGTAAATTCCATTTATATCCGCGGAACGAGATTACAATACCGCATAATAATTTTCCGTGGCGTCGACGTTCCGTTATGCGAACAGAGATTATTAAGATACGTATTTATGCTCTATTGGATTTTCACGCTCGATCCGATTTAATTTTGTCCATTTAGGCTTGCCGAACTAATAGCTTTCAAAGTTACTCCTCTTATGCGCTGATCGAATTTCAGAAGCGCCAGACCGACGCGGTCCGATAAATTGGCAAATCCGCGGCAATGCTTCTGGAAGGGCGCCAATTATTGGACGGGATAACGAGGATCAGTGGCGACGAAGCGGAGCGGAGCGACGCCTGCGCTAGACCTAATTAGATAAACCGATCTTTGTAAACGTTCAATTCCAACGAGCATATACGGCAACCCTTTAATGTATGGAGCAATAAGTGTGTAAATACGTTCCGGCACGTATCCTGGAATCACGATTAAGCAAGCTGAACTGACTGTTCGTAATATGGTTATTCGGATACCACTTATTTGAAGTGCCGGAACTATAATTGCAGACAGAGAGAGTTGTATAGTTATTGCATGGTATAAAATTTAAGATATTGCACCGGAATTAATTATGCAAATACGACTCGACGACGTCAAATTAAATGCCGGGTATCAATCAAGATTTCAGACTTATGTAACTCTTAAAGAAAATAACAAGATATTTCAGACGTGGAAAAAAGAAGTTTGAGAATCTATTTCAAATATTGGAAAAATGCTAAAGAAGTGCTGAATTGTGCCTGTAATTCTTAAATAATTGAAGACGTTTCGAAGTCATGATTTTTGCGACGCATCCAAGATAATATTGCTACGTACTAGCAGCATATTCCAGTACCTTTCTGTGAGTCATTAGCGTCTTTCTTGTCTCCGGAGTCGTTTTCTCGTACCTTTTTTCTGTTTCGCTCGGCAGCATACGACATGAAAGTCGTTCGTTTAACGAACATTCCGACGGTGTTCAGCGTGACTCGTGAGAAAATACGAGTTTTAATTAGTTTTAATTTCGGTGCTTTTTTTTCCTTTGCGGTGCGACAGAGCTTTCGCACGGCTGCCAAGCTCAGCAAGACGTAATCGTCCCGCGGATATAAGTGCGGGTAATCTCTCTCAAAAGATTTCCATGGTTGGCATCCAGATGGTAACAACTATAAAATTGATATACTGCGGTAAGGATCGAGCTGAAAGTACCCGGCTTGCAAGGAGATATGCTGCTGGTAAGGAGATTAAAGGAATGAGCTTTGATTAATTTACTCCATAATCGACCCAATTTCATTTAAAATGATATTGCTGCTCCTGTCGGTTGCTTATGTAAATCTCGCTTTAGGGTTTACGTAATTTAATATTTTGAAAATATATATACGAATAAGTGTATTAGAACGTGGAGCCAGTAACGTAAATGTAAAAGCGAAAAAAGTTGTGTTATCCATTCTTTTTGAACTTTGTCAAACCCACGGAATTTTATAAATTAACCGAGTCCAGATTTAAACCAGAAAACAGGATTAACTGAGCGTTTCCCGTGGGATAGAGAGGAGTAAAAAATTTGAATCGTGTTAATGACGGAAATATTAAACAGGGCTTTTGTCATATATTTTATTAAATTCATATTTGTAATTTTTAATATTACATAAAATAATATATAATTTCGGTATAAAAGTTAAATTGAAATTGCAAAGCTTAATCAAGGCTTTCTCATTGCTTGCAATAATTACGTGCACGTAACCTTAAAATATGACAAAACCTGTTAAATAATAACACACTTATTGTTGCTCGACTATCATTCAAATAATTCAAAAATCCATAAAGAGAATAAAACTAAATTTAACACAAAAACATTTTGCGCTATCGTTTCATTCTCAGACGCAAAGAAACGGCAAGAACAGCCAGGATAAATCGCATTACCAGTTGGAGCTGGGTACGTAGTCGGAGCTGAGAATCCTAGCCGTGAGATACACGTGTGTACGCAGTCGGGTTGAAAAAGAACGATATTCTACGAGAGATTTCAGCGGCGTTCTGGCAGCTGCCGTCGCTGCCCAACGACGATAGAAACCGAACTCAAGAATCCAATAACCTGAGCAAAAATCCGACAGACGGAGGAATCACCGATGCCGTTTAACAATCGAGATTTCCCCAAGCCAGAGAGTATTTACCACCAACGCAGCCACGGAATCGAAGTCAATTTAATCGCGCTGCTTGCGGGGTAAATTTATCCGCGATTTGCGACGGTTTTCTCTTGATTTCCACACTGTGTGCCTTCCGGCGACACTCGCTGTCTCGCTCACCTTGTCGGATACTGCGATTCTCAAAATTGTCTATCGTGTGCGTATATAAATATATATACGGTTCCATAAAGACCGTAAAAACACTTAAGAATAGATTCCTGAGACCATTTTTAGACAAAAATCGTAATACCAAAATGTCGAGACTACACTAGATTTTAAATAAGAGTGTTTAAAGTTAGCAAATCAAACTGTATAAATACGCCGGTACATCGTACAGTAGCGAAAAGTGTTTCTAAATAGTCCTTATTTTTCCTATTGATTTGGCACACACCTTCACTGTGCGACTTGCCATATCGAACATGCGACAGGTTGATTGCCAACTTTAAACTTTTATTTAAACACTATTACAGTCTCGATATTTTGCTATTCCCGTTTCAAAATTATCTCAGAAGTCTGCTTTTATACGTTGTGTTATATGCCATCCTACACATAATGTACAGCGTCTAATACGAGACGAGGTACACAATGTGCTACACGCGCGCATGTTTTCATATACAGTTATCTATAATCATATGTGTAACGTATCTAAACTACGACGATTAGAACTTGATTACTTTCTATCCGAAATATCCATAATTACTCCATCGAGAACGATCGTGATGCTGATCAGTAAAATTCACGATGTACCCGGCATGTAAGTAATACGCAATGCATTACATAAATGGGGGGGGGCGCGTATTGCATATGGTATACATTATAATCCCTACGACCACGCAATGATATCATACTTAAGCACTGACATTACCTTAAAAGTAGTCGTTCCGAATGTTATGCAATTAACACTAATGTAAGTAGCAGAAGAAATTTCAGCGGTGAATTGCATAAGTTTGCGTGCAAACGTGGTATGCGAAAAGGCAAGAATATGAAAAATTAACAATGCATTCCAAGACAAAAAGATTGTGCTCGTGCACGAGAAGCGAGCGCAGTCGGCGCGTCGAAATATAACTTTCCGCAAGAGTAAATTTGCCTTTCCGAGTTGTTTCGGGAATGAGACAAGAGATCAGCGGTTATTTGGCTAACATTTCGTATCATTGTTACAACTTAGGAGAGTATTCTGGGGCTTCGCAACTACCCATTTCATTGAGAATACTCTCGGATGCATAGAATTTTTTACTAGACGAAAGAAATTTCTATGCATCAGCGGACGACAAAGCGGAGATGAGACACGAGAAAAACTTAGAAGGTGTGTGCATGGCTCGCGTTGAAAACTCGTTTACCGTAGATATTAATATTATCGCGAAATGAAATCGCGTTAGGCGAGATTATTTTCGAAACTCGATAAACGCCGAAGATTTCATTTCGCGACAGCAAAGTTGCTGACGTTACGGTTATCCCTAATACGCTATGTTGGAGATCACATTTATAGATAAAATCTAGTTTCTGAGATAATCGATGTGTATTAATAGACACATATAAATTATATTAAAAAGTACCACAGTATCTTGCTTTTGAAAGATTTCCGTTTTTCTGTTATATCAGAATATACTTTTGAAAGATTTATATTTCTCTATCATATTATGTAGGGTATACAAATCGTAATTCGCACCAATATTATTGTACAAACACAAAAGACTAATCCACAATCATGAACAATCGTATCAAATTCTATGAATCGCATTCGTAATGTGTAGGCACATAGACATAATGTGATTATACCTATAATTTGTTCTAGCGACGCATCCATAAACAACAAAGCCGTTTGCTATCGACAGTCGCGATACCTATTCACTAAGTTCAATTAATCTAAAATAACAATGTGTCACGTGTATAAATTAACAAGACAATTCCCGCGAGACAATTGTTAAATATAACAATCAAAACTGCGCGACACTTTCATAATCGTTAAATCGCGATATGTCAAAATTATCTCCCCCCCTCCCCCCGACTAAAACTACTGATCTATTATTTAATATTAATTACTATTGTTATTCAACGACATTAATGACTGCAAACAATATATTGCATTTCAATAATGCATAATTGAATCGCTATTATATTTAAAGCAAATTAATATGAGACGATACACGCTAAGAATAAACAAACGAGCTTGTGTGATTTATCGATGTATTACGCTAAAAGCAGCTGCGAAAAATAGCGATTGTCATCGTGGTATCTCGCGGCGGTGCATTTCCCCGATGAATAACACGAGGAAGAGGAAACAGCGATAAGGGAAGAAAAATTCCGAAAGAATCCGAAGCTAGTCAAACACGATTCCGCGTTTGCTTCCGCGCCTGTATTGTCGCTCTCGGTCTACATTTCGCGTTCACGCTCAATGGTCTCCGGCACGTCGGTCTTCTCCGGCACATCAACTTCAGTAATTTCAATTTCAGGCTATTCCTCTCGGAATTGCTCGGATACAGTTTTGCGTGCGCTATCAAACAACGTCCTCGCAACTGCGGCTCCACAAATCTAGTTTCCACATGGTTCCACGGCTACCGCGATGGCTGTTTGCACGCCAGGCAAGCACCGGGTAGGTTGGTGACCTTGATCGAGTTTGCAGTCACCGTGTTATATCGTATTTGATAACAGATAAAATGGATAATGTAACATTTTATTTTCTCATTTCCATAATTTTCATATAATATTACTGCACGCGTGCAATTGGAAAATAAAAGAAATTGAAAAAATAGAGTTATCGTATTATTCGCGATTATTAAAATGTTGTATCGAAACAAAGTGAATAAATCATGCGTGTTATTTTTGAAATTTGCCGAGTTACGAGCTGTTAAACTGAACATCAAATTTTGCTGTTATTGTGAGCGCGCGCGTTGTTTATACGGAATGCGAAATATCGCAAATTTGATATTTGTATTGTTTTAGTAAGACAATTGGTGATAAAACCTACCGCAGAGATGAATGTGAACGAGAAATGTCATATAAAAGAAAAAAGTGGTTAAAAATTTTCAAAATTTCTTGTCCTACAAAAAGAAAGTTTCCAAATGACATGTTTGGGTAAATTTATTAATGACATCGAAATTTTTATAATCGTTTAATTTTGCTAGGCAACATCTCTTTATATCTCATGTTATTATCAACAATTCTATAATAAAACGGACGCCAAGTTGGTCAGCAATACCGTTGATTCTTTTTTTTTTTTTTTTTAGCATCATCGTTGCGAATAATTAACATGTCGGTCAATAAATTTCGCAGTTCGCACGCAGTTCTCGTGTATTCCGTTAACTGGTTGCATTTCTGCTTTGATCTGGCATTCGCTCGCGTTACGAATCGCGCCGCCATATTCATTAATCCCTCATTAATCTCTCACGCTTGACGCTTCGCCGCTTTAGCAGCGTAATAATTTCGCGGTCGAACGCTATGGCATCCGTAATGAAACGCGATTCCGCGGCGACGATTTCGGACGAAAAAGACGAGTCGTCGTCGCGAATAGCGCATAGACGTGCAACAGGTTCATCGGGAGGAAAGAGAAGAAAGAGACAAGAGAGAAGCGCGCGCGCGAACGGTGAGAAGTCATTTCCTCGATAAGTCGGAGTCTCCGGTACGTCCGTGGCGCTCTTGAAAACTTAACGAAGAGTAATTACGCGCGCTCTTCTCGCGGAAGTTGTCCGGAATGAATACCACGTCGTCGTCGCCGTCGCCGTAGTCGCTGCCGCTATCGGCGAAACGATCGATCCCTGACGAGGCGCAGGTGCGCAGCTCGGATCTGATCGCGCTTGTATACGCACGGGATTTACTTTTCCAATTTCGTGAACAATCGACGAGTGTGTTACTTCCGCTCCACTTCCGTGAAATTCGCGAGTATACTTCAATCAAAATACGAAGACTTTGTAATACTTTGGCTGACTCTGTCGATTTGTTAACGCCCGATGAAGCCTTTTATCACAGTCCATTTCTGGACGGCGTATTAAATATATGTCCTCGTTGTGAACATTCATATTTTACACGAATTCAAAATTTATTGTTTTTGCCGAGCTATTACTGAGAAACTAAAATTAAGGAATATGTGAGTTGTACTATTTTTAACAGACATGTAAATGTCATAATAATTATGACAGCAATATGCCTTTTTCGGTAACAAGGTGCATTATGTGGTCTTCAAATATAAAATACTCGAAATTATTAAATCTAGTCTTATTGTTAGTACTACTTTTAATAAAAACTATTATCTCTTTCTCTTCCATTAATTTGAAAAAATACTATTATGTGCCAGATAAATTCGTTTTCTATTTCAATTATTTCAACATTTATAAAAGCTTCGATAACAAAAAAATAACACTTTGTAAATTGATGTAAATGCTAAATACCGTGGCAATACTTAAAATAAACATAGTAATGCTATTGAATAATATACGTACGAAGGTGAAATACTATTGGTGTTAAGAATACACAAAAGAAAAGAAATTGAATTAGAACCAAATAATAAAGTATTGGAAAATTACAGTTTTTCTCAGATTAATCAATTTTATGGAATGGAATAATGCGAGCATGGAATAATTAAATTTGTAAACAGTAATCCAATTTCACGATATAATGAAACAATATCGTCGTTACGAAGAATTATCAGTATCCTGCGCGTAGCCTGTTGCTCGATAATGAGAAGAAAAACATTGCGACCAATGATAATGAAATTTCACAGATTTGCCGCGACTTCATACACGCAACAATGTAGATTCGCAATTATCACCGTAGCGCTGAATGCAATTTTATCCATATTTGCAAAAGCCGTTGTTTTCGCTCGACAACGTACAGCGTTTCTGTATTTCTGACCCGAATTAGGTTTCCCGGGAATCCAGGTTGACATCTCGCATTTCAACGAAAGCTGGAATATCACAGTTGGAAGCAATTCGCGTACCGGAGAGAAATTCACCGGTGATTACGTTTGCACTTAGATCATTTTCCCAGAATAGACACGATTTTCCGTAAGGCAGAATCCATGATTGAGTACGCGCGTGCATCTATAACGATATCGGAAGTTTTACCGATCATAGTGTACATATCGATATCTATTAAATAAAATGCTAATATTTCTTCATATCTATTAATGCAAAAATATGGACGTTTATAAAATCTACAATTAGTTATTGCTATATAACCGAAATTGGTTTCGCCAATATCGTTTAATTATAATTAAATTGATCCCTACTTTCGCCGTATACTTATCTGTTAAATATTGATCTTTTACTTGATTACATTTTTCATGCCAATATTAAACATAATTTATCTATATTTAATAGATTTTACTAGTTTATCTATATTTAATAGATTTTAATAGTTAAGCAAGCAAAACTTAAATTTTATTGCTTACAATTAGCGTCAAACAAATTTGCATCAAATAAATTTGAAATTTATATAACAATAATACAACAGTACCCACGTTATTAATAAGTGTTATCGATAACAGCAGGTTCTTTTAATTCACAGTTGAGATATAATAAGATAGTTTTGCAAAGCACACATTATTTCACATTTCAATATTATAAAAATCGAATTATAGAAAAATCTGCAAAGAAGTCGGTAACTAAAGGAAAAGTTCTCTAATATTGAGAGTGTAATATTCTTGTAATAACTTCGCTATAGCAATAACCAACACGTATTAAGTTATTATTTATTTTTCTATTGCATTTTATTATGATAGCAACGTTTGACTCGAAAAAGACAAAGTGATTACATAGCAGATGCACGCGATATTATCTCAAGAAACATACGGCAATTTTTATTTTCCGATTTCTCGAATATGTTACTAGGTTGAAGAGCGGTGGTTAAGATTAACGTTCAATTCTCGAGGTCACGTGGATTCGTGGGATTTACCATCTTCTATTGTTCACCGTAGAGAGCATCTATGCGTGTAATTTCGCAAGTACTTAACGCTACGTGCTGGTAGTCACGAAGAGAAGAGAACAGCCTTGTAACACTTGCTGAAAGCTTGCCACCTTACCTATCCCTATCTCCCGCTCAGCAACATACCACCTTGTTCTTCCTTCTTGTACTATTGCATGAATTGAAACGCTTATTACGCACAAATACTGTCTTTATAAGTCGCTACGCCTCTTTCTCTATCGAGTAGATTTACACGCCTAGTAATCGTCATTAAAGCATCAATGCATAAAAACAATATCTTTATCTTTAATATAAAATGAAAAATTATTATAGACATCATGGACAATACTTTTTTATAGTTTTTAGAAAATAATAATATATTATATTTTATATTCATATAATATTAGATATACTTATTATATTTTTTATATTTATTTTTACTTATACATGCACATGATAATTTTTAACATCTTTATTTCAATATTTTCTTTTTTTTAATAATGTATTTATTACTAATCTCTGATGCTCTTTATCGTCTCACTCGCGTTTCTCAATGTCTCGACGAGAAGATACCTTTCACTCTCAACCAGACGAAGAAAATCTCTCGATTGCTGTCACGAGTACCAATAATGAAACTGCGGTGGTCGCGTGATCGCCGTTATGTCTGACTCGTAAGGCACGCGAGCACAATGCGCTCGAGAATGCATTCACGAACGCCTTACGGCCGCCGCACACCGGAAGCCATGCTAGCCGCGCTATGAACGTCGGTGACCTGCGTTATGCACGCCTCGAATAGAGGATTGCATGGTGCGTGCATTCAACAGTTCGATCCCTTCATCTTGCATTCCTAAAAACTGCAATGTATAAAATTCGCGATCAAAATTGAAATAGTTGAAATATTTTTTAATATTCTATATTGGATAAGAAATAAAAACTATAAGAAACTCATCAATACACATACCATATATGTTAAAGAATAAATTTAAGAACAGTTTTAAGTCTCAATTTCAAATAATTAACATTTTTGAAGAAAAAAATTAAAGATAAAATGTCATAAAAGATTACTGCACATTATTATTGAGCATTACGTTATATTAATATCACTCGTGTTTTATCACAAGCAATAATCTATTATTAAAAATTATATAATATATAAATAATATATATTTTTTTGTTTTACACAACAGTTTTCTACATAAATTGTAATTGATTTAATTGTAATAATTCTAAATGTATTCATATAAGTGAATAATTGTAATTAATTCTTAAAAGGCAACAATATTGAAGAATCATAATTACAATTTAATTTACAACACTAGGAATACGAATGGTCATGTATTCATGAAAGTAGTAAAATCCATTTGTAGTCGAATAAAATCATCTCATTCATGTCCCATATATACATTATGATCGTTACTCTTCCTGCTATCGACATGAACTCTCAACTCCGAGTCATCTACACGAAGAGCTCGATTTTCCGATAATCTCGTGAACTATTTTTAAATGCAATTTTCCTTACCGTTCCTTCTAATCGTTCATCAGTCTATGGGATATTTCAAACTATTCATAAGTGCATTTTTTCCAATGAGAGATTAACGAAGAATATTCTGATTTATATATTAAAAGATTCAAAGATTTCTCGAATATCGACAAGCGAATCGATGCTTGACGTAATATAATTTCTAAATAGATATCTGTATATCTTGATACACGATATTTTATTTTTTTAATGTTTTTTTCTTCTGTACGTTATATGTATAATTTATTACAGTCGTACTAACTTATCAAATATATAAATAATAAAAAATACTAATCCAACGAAAATAGTAATATATTGCTTGCTTTTCATTCTTTTTAAAGCATAAAACACACATACCCACACGATTGAAATAAATTTTATTTTTGCCTTTTTTTAATTGATATAACGATTGCAGTTTCTATATCATAATCAATATAGATTTTTGCGCAGTATACATGATTATCTGTCTATACACACACACATACATACACACACACACACACACACACACACACACAAATGATAAGTCAATATTCCCGATATTTCAAGCTGATGCTTATAATTGAAATAAATAATCAATCGATCAAATAATTGTGCTCACTTAAAATAGATACAGTCAAAAATAAAGACAACCGTCAGGCACATATAAACAAAAAACTACTAATTATACAGACGATAAAAGATTATCTTCATGGTGACAATTTATTTTATCAATAATCGATATAATCACTTGATTTAATGTATAATACTAACAGTCATGATTATCGATCACCAGACACGTGAATATAACATTTAATCATATGATGTAAATATGTACGTGACGTCCGGCAACGTTCCATCCGTTAACGAGATCCGTTAACGAGTCCTCGTTCTCCGTTAATACATAAATAAATCAACTGCATAATTAACAAATCAACTTCATAAATATAACATATTTCTTTAGCGGCAGTAAATTCGCTATTTAATTCGAAACATCTATTCTTGCAGATAATTAATAATTATCCGCAATAAATAAATATATATGCAAGCCGTGCAAATTAATGTGTATAATATTTTTAATTATAAAATGCAATAAATTATTTCAACGAATCTCCTATGCGTTAAATTCAACAAACACTTATAAATTATTTGGAGGACCAGTCGTAAAATTTAAATAAAGCGTTGAAAAGCTCTGTAAAAAGCAGCATTGCAAACACAAATGGGTGATTGAAAATTGTTTTATAAATTCAACTAAGTCACCTTTCGATCGTGCCCGGCACATTCGGGCACGATTCGCGCACAATAGGCGTGGATCGTGAACCGCTTCGATTACAAGCAACGACAGTGGGAACAGCCTGGGAACAGTACGGCCTTTGTGCGCTAGTAACCTCTCGTGAATCTCCTTATTCGTTTATTATTCTTAAGCGAACCAGCTTACTTAATAAAAAGACGATCTAAGACGACTTTAAAGCTATTACATATTTTTATATATTTAAATATTATGCTTCTTAATATATTCAAACATAATATAATTTATATACGCGCCATTAAAGCAAATATCGTTAAAATTTATGTTTATATAAAATTCTTGATTCTTTTTCGCAAGATAAAAGCTTAATGTACACCGTAAATTTTTATTATATGTAGAATCATAAATTAAAATATCATTCGCGTTAATTTGATCCTACATCAATTTTTACATTCTTTTTTTCC
Organism: Monomorium pharaonis; assembly: GCF_013373865.1. Taxonomy (NCBI): domain Eukaryota; kingdom Metazoa; phylum Arthropoda; class Insecta; order Hymenoptera; family Formicidae; genus Monomorium; species Monomorium pharaonis. Next base: position 19,600,141 of record NC_050467.1, read on the forward strand.
TTTCTACTTTTAGATAATAAATTATTTCTCGAGTAGTTAATAATATTAGCCCTTATAAATCAGGAAATGGCAAATTTTAGTCCGGCGTATCTCGTTACCATGATAGAAAATAGAAGGCTCCGGTCGCACTCGGAACGGATTAAAATCTCAGCGCGAGGATACGCGCGAGCGCAGCAAAGTTCGAAGCCAGAAGAAATCAAAGGGCGGCGGAGTCTAATCGCTAGATTAAAGCGGCAGGATTCATCTCGGATTAAGGGATAACCGAGTCTTGCCGCTGACGACGAGGGGGAATAACGAGTCCGAGTGCGCGACCCGTGAAGTGTGCTATCCGCGCTTGCAACTTTTAGATCCGATAAATCCAGGGCATGAGATGCCCTTTGACACGCGGCGTGCACCTCGTAGCCTTCCCACGTTGTTTTTCGCTGGCCGCACAATAACGCCGATCCCCCGGCGGATCAGCTTGAATTAGGAGAGAAAGAGATATAGTATATTGCGCAGTATCGCGCGTTCACCCTCCTAAAATATCATTCTCCGTTATTCTGAACTCTTGATCGTGCTAAGTTTCAACAGAAACTTCTTTACAGATCTCAGATATCTTTCTCTATTCCGTCTGATTTTCATGAGAGACAAGAAGCGCGCATTGCTGTATTGCCGCGATTGTTTCAATCTTCTTAGACCGTGATAGTTAAAGGGCTTCATTGCTTTTCATATAATTCGAGAAGATCTAATTTAAATATTTGTCTGTAACTTTATTGCACATTATATATACATAAGCGGCAGCAATTCTCGGGCGCGCACTCGTGCATGTAGATATTGCGGAGCCTTCTGTTCTACGCATTCCCGCGTGCATTTGCACATCTACACATTCTCATATGTATACACACATACACACACAATTGCGTATGCAACAGGTTTCTCGCCGGTGTAGCAAGGTCGACGTCATCCGCGAAGATACGTATGGCATTACTTAATACCGCGATGGCTTTCGCAAAACGGACGCCACGATGAATATTTCGGCACATCTACGCGCATTTCGGTACATCCACGAAACTCCTTACCTCGTGCGGCTTATTGTTAGATCAGCCGCGATTATTAACGCAAATGTCGAACACAAAAGAAGAACGTCAACGCGCATACTATGTACGACCTAACTTGTATAATCTTCTGGAAGAGAAAAAAAGAGATGACAATGTCCCGAGAGAGAACGTTCCTCGTCCGTGAGGAAGGATTAGTGTCCACGTGGGAGATAAATCGCTGCTTCAGAGGATTTTCCGGGCTTCGTTAAAGAAGATCGAGCTACCTGATCTTGGTGAGGAAAAGGAGGAAGCGGAATATCGCGTGAAATATGGGCTTTTGAGTTACGCGCCGTCGTCGGTGTGCACTGGGACGTTAAAAGTAACGAAATAGCCGTAAGCTTTGTCTCTCGCGCGGAAGAATCTCAAGTCACGCGGATCGACAGACAAGGTTTTAATTTTAACGAGCAGATTATTAAATTTTTTATTAAAGAGATTAATATCTCAAAATAAACGTGATAATAGAAATAATCAGCGTGACATTTCGAAATTAATAACTATTAAATATCAATGTTAGTATTCCGACATACATACGTTGAATATTTGTCTGGTTATTACACATTAACTGAAAATTTGTGTATTGATATTGGCTATCTTTATTTACATTATTTCAGAAAATTAATTAACGATAATGTGCACATTTTCCGAGGGAAATGGTTATATATGGTTATATATTGTTATTTAATGTGTAACTATGAAAGGAAAGCGTGTATATATATATATAAATATATGTCCGTATGATTATTATATCGATGATATTGCGCGCAATCGGTAACATCATAAATGTAACGTCGCGAGAAAACTCTCGGCAAGAAAACTCTTCCTTTTTATTTCGGTTGCGCGTAAAGCGTCGTTAATGAGGACGCGTATTTATGCAAGCGCAAACAGTGTGCTGGTAGTTTCTGAGGAAAGATATACACAGGACTGCTTGCTTGCTTGCTTGCTTGCAGCGTGTTTATCATACGCGCAGCATCATTAGTGGGACTTCAGAATGTTGTTCAGCAGGAACAAGAGGCCGCAGAGACTTTTTACTCGCACTTTCATCGTATAATTCCCCGCGAAAGTAGTACGACAATACTACACATTATCAAGATGCTCATTAAGAGTTCTTCGTGTAACGTACAATACAGATTTAGACGTGAACAGGATGAGGAAGGATACATAAGAGATTTTCCTTTCGTTCCTCGAGCACAATCGGGGCCGTAAAGAGTCTATAGTCGGTCGAGTCTATAGTCATCCAGATGATTTACTCAAACTCTAAAACTTCGTCGCCTGTTTACATGCGTTTCGAATTTAATCTGACAATATTGTCCATATCATGAGAATGTGTAATTTCATAATGGAAAGATTAAATCATCGTTGAAGAAAAATCAATAGTGCACTCGTTAATGAATCGTTAACAGATACGACAATGACGAGACATTGTCCTGTTTATGAAACGCCCAACAGGTGTCACGCATACATAATCGGAACGAACGTCATTTTCCGTCGATTTTCCGCGCTCGTTTAATGAGTATCCGCCACATAGTATTATCAGCGCGCTCGCCATTTCATAGCCAGTGATTTTTTCTTCGACCGAAATAACGCAGACGCGCGCATTTTATCCTCGTCATCGATTCGTAACGGAGCGCGCACGCAGCTCGCGGCTCGTTCTTTTTCGCTGGTGCGTGTGCACATCGATATACCGTCGATATTAATTGAGGAACGTCACGCGGACGCTCGTCACCGCGACGGCCCCGTCTCGTTCAGCGTCACAAAAATTGGGCTGTCAAATCTACGCCGACATAGAACTCCGAACGCATACCCATTTTCTGCTGGGACTATGCTTCCGGTTCCACAGATGAAAGAACCCGGTCGACATACTATAATTATTTATTGTATCGTTCACGTATTGACTGTTCGTTGACTGTTTTATTACTATCACTCAAAAAAGTTGATATTTATGTCATTTCTGCAAATCCATTTTTGATGATTAATAATAGAGTATCCGAGCAATTTCTAAGTATTACGGCAAATAATTCTTATTATTCGTAGATACAGCATTTGAAATAATCGTTGCATGCAATTACGTAAATGAATTTCCTCATTAATATAATATACAAAAGGCTCATATGTCAGATTTGGAATTCACATAATCAAATATACATTTCGATACAAACTCCCTACATTTCGAAAACAAGCTTTTGCATGTGATCTATAAACGGTATTATCGACAAATAATGTGGTTCGAGGCTAATTAAATAATCCATTAACGAACCGTGTGTATATTCATTACCGCATGCATATGCCGCTTGCGGTATTGGATTTACGTTTTAATACAATTTTTACTTTAATATTTCAAATTTCTTCGCGAGAATACTTAAGGCATCATAAATGTATTAGCATAATAAACGTCATCTTTAATGTAAACTTGGGCATTTCAGTTTTATTAGTTATAAATATTTAGAAAGAAAAAGTCACAAAATAGTTATCTTATTCAAACATATAACAGGAAATATCGACCGAGTTCTCGTTTCGACGAGTGTACATAGAGAACTTTTGATACACTTTCAAACTTATCCAAACTTTAATTTCTGCGTCACTTTTTACTTCGTTACAAAGTAAACACAGCGATTTTGAGCAATACGTCACGTAGGTACGTAACACAGTGTGATATTTTAAACGAGTGTAACGTGCAAAAACCACAAAAACCTCGTGCCTGTAGAGTGCGAGATCTAAAAGAACTATCTCGGTTTAATTGATAGCCGTCTCGCGGATCGACGTAATTATATACCGACCGATCGGACGTGATACAGATACCTCAACGCTCTTTTTCGGAACGAAGCAGCACTTTCGTTTCGTTCCAACTTAATTCCGACACGCGAAAGGTTTCTTTATTTGGCCATAAATCAAACACTAACCGATCCCGTCCAATATTTCACGTTCCGGTGCGGTGCGCCGTTATTTTACACGAGCACTTTTTTTCAGGCGCCGTCCTGTCACACGACGTATATAAAAAAAAAAAAATGGATTAATAGCCGAAAAACGGGCGTTCGCGATGAGGTCCGGGGAAGAGCCGTCGCGAGTTAATTGATGACCGAGCCGTGGACGCGCCGTGTACTCGATCGTTTTCGCTGTAAAGCACGGTGGTGTGGCACAGTTGGAGTGGCCAAATCAATTTGTGCTGATGTATCATGGCGTCATTTGCTTGTACAATCGAGCGAATTACGAGCGCTTCGCCTTTGCCTACCTCGGCCGGGACGTCGGACCGTGCTCGCGCGCGCGCTCCAACCTCGTTCTCCTCCGTTCCCTCCCGTCTCACCTGCGCTTGTTATCCAGTCGATGCGGCGGGCATTGTTTACGTTGACGCGTATAACGATAACGCTCGTCCGCTTACACATTCACAGCCCGATGTCGCGCCGAAACGTCGATAATGACGGCGCGGCCGTAATTCGCAGAACGGACGATTGTTACCGGACAGTCCGGCCCGATCCGGACCGGTTCAGACCGATCCGGGGATCATTGGGCGAATCGACATTGCATCCCGCAAATGAACGTCATCGGGTACACGACTGACTACTTCTGTCCGTGCGTGGGCGCAAGTGATGGCACGGCCGATATCATTCGCATTATGCGCGTGATTCGATATAGATTTGAACAATCGTGATTCCCTCTGCGCGCACAGCAATCATTTTCCTTTTAATGTAATTTCGTAGAATTCCCGCATATTTAAATAAATATCGCAATATATTACTGCAGCTTTTTTAACTTAAAAGAAACTTTAGAAATTTCACATTTTAAACAAGTTAATTGCACAAAAAGTTGATTCACAAGAAAAAATGTATAAGTTGGAAAAAGACGAGTATAAAAATATCTTATTATATATGAAATTTTAATACGTCTTTCAGTTATAAAATCACGACTTATTTTAAAATAGTTTAAAAATAGCCAAGGATTATATTTTTCCTTACTACATCACCACACTGACGGAAAAAAATGCTTAATTCAAATAAATATTTATTTGAATAGTACCAATCATTTCTATAAAAACATATTTTATGGAAAATCAATCATATTTATTTAAAACAAGTAATACTTTCTATAATTTAGAAAATATTTCTTATTTGAAATAAATATTATTTATTTTTTATAAAATGTGTTATTGGTACTATTCAAATATGTATTTGAATCAAACATTCTTTTTTGTCAGTGCATAAATTCTTAATGTATCAGAAATCGTAAAATGTACAGAAAGTTAAATAAGTAATGTTTGCATTTCAATTCGTCCGCAAATATAATGTACAGACTCTTATAATATCTTGTCGGGAATGCCATCAAATAATGGATCCGTGAGTTTCTATTGTGCCGACAGCCCATTGTGATGATTTCATATCAATGGTGGAAGCCTTACCCGATACATCTGCGTAACTTAGTTACAGCGTTTTCAGTTTAAGCAGACCAGGGCATTCGTAAAATTCAGTTATTAATCAATAAAGCAAACAATTGTATTACTGCCACAACATATTTAAAACGAGATAAAACAATTTACAAATAGAAAACAATAAGATAATTTATTCAATTTTAAAAATAATCCCCGAAATCAAAAGAGAGAAATAAAAATATATAAATCACAATTATTATAATTAATATTGTAATTTTTGCGTTTGAATCAAACTTGTAATGACTGCGAAAGGTCATATGAATTTCAAACGCTGAGAATCCAGAAATGACCATTTCGACATTTTATCGATCAGTCTCTTGCGCGTGGTAACGAATTATTACTACGCTGCGTAGACCGCTCCTATAAGTCCTATGTGTATTCATTTGCATAAAGTACACGGCACATTCCAACCGAGTTCACCGACACTTGGCAACCGTTTCGAAGCCTTTAAGGCGAACGAAGCCAAGCAGAATTATCCGCGCGAGGCTTCTCGACGCGCAGTCGACTTTTTGTGCGAGTCTCATACCTTCAAGTTTCGTCAGTGGCAAGTAACTTAGCGTGAAATGGCTACAGTCTGTAGCCACGGTTCACGCTGTATTCCGCTGAAAGACATCAGTAAAGCCTCTTGTCGTCGAAAGCTGCGCAACTTATTCACGTGTTATATGCGAGTGTCGGAAGAATATGAAATTGAAATACGGCTTGAATTTCTGACTGTGCATCAAATTAGTTAAATTGAAAGAGGAGAAAACTGAAATAGGAAATTTTCTTCTAATATAAAAGAATATTTAATAAAATAATAAGAACGTATCCGTATAAAAAGTATGTTATAGTGCTTCATTATATATCATATAATATATATTCAATTCCTCAGAAAATGTCATCAGAATAAATATTCACAAAGCTATTGTTAAATATAATGACAAACGGCATAAATAGAAATGTCACGATATACATTAGTTGCATGTTCACATCATTTATAAAGCAAATGTGTGCTATCTCTAGATTGAACACAGTAGCAATTATAATTTCAAAACGCCTACGAACTTACAAAGCAAGTTTGCGACACTTCATCTCGCGTGTGAACTTTTTCCTTCAACAATCGATCATAATACAATAGCATAAGTGAATAGAACTGCGAAAATTTTTCATTTTTATTATACATAAAATGGGCGTGTAGTTTAAGTGGCACAAATACCTATACCTAGCACAACGCTGGAATGTTCTCTTCTTTATTTAACACTCTTATTAAAGAGTTTATAAATAGTCACTTGCTATGCTTCGTAAGACAATTAGTTTATATAATATATACATTTTTATTTCTAACGAGTTTATAGAAACACTAAAATTACACTAAAATTAAAATTAAAGAAATACTAAAATTACACAAAGCAATATTTGTTGGAAAATTACGATTTCCTTTTCTCAACGCAATCAGTTTCAAAATTAAAAACGTAAGAACTTGTTCGTATCGTTCAATTTGTTTTCTAATTTGCTTTTGTTATATATAACCCAAGTTTCGATAAAAATTGAATTTCAGAAAAGTAAATCAACGAAATACGTCCATTACGTAATAACGTTCATTATGTAATAATCTATCATCTGTTGCGAAATATCGCGAAGTATCCATAATAATGGATTAGCATTGCGATATAAATAATGCTCGAAATCAATGTCGCAGCTATTTTCATCCTAAAGCAAGAGCTTTAAGAATAAAGTGCACGTTAATATTACGGATATATCAATTTCATTTATAGCTTGAATTTCCGATGCAATAAATAATTACGATTTACTGCAAAAATGATGAGTCAGATTTAAGCTTTGTCAGGAAATCGCAATGGGAACATCAATACGGTCGTGAAAACGATTTACGTTATCCTGGTTGAAAATCCATATTGCAAGGAACGGCCAATGAATCAAGCATCCAGTAGTGATTTACAACCTTACGAGGATGGAGGCGACGCACTTCTCCCGTGGGGTTAAGGGGAGACCATAAACCTCGCACTATACGGCACTACACTGCAACTTTATGGACGTTATACGCAGATCTATCACGATCAACGGATTTCCGGAGACGTTTAGGATCACTGCCCTACTGCTAAGCTCAACATGTGCTGTGCAACTGGAACGTACGTACGCTGAAAAGCTATAGTTTATAAAAGCTGGGACCGAGCTTGCCTTATATCGATAATGCATTAACGTCTGGTGGCAATAATTTTTGATAATGCCATTTTATGCGCTCAGCGATGTAATTTGAATGGAAATTTGATAACGTAGCAAATAAATGTGAATTCGTTACGTAATAATATTATCAATTGCATGTGTATATATATAATATTTATTAAATGCCATGAAATTAATATTATTTATATGAAAAACATTATACAATTGCTTATATTTTATAAATGATAAAAACATACTCATATTTACATTTTGGAAATAAATTTCTCGTACACAATATGTATATTTACATATATATATACACATTATAGAAAGAACGGCTTTGTTGAAGTATCTCAAAATTTAGTTAGATGAAAATTTTTTGTCAAACCATTCAAATAATTATAAAGGTCAAGCATGACGAACGATGTTGCAAAAAATGTTAACGTTCTAGCAAGCAGTTTGAACGTCCTACATTATTATTTTGATGGTCTAACAAAAAATTACTTTCAGATCTATATATCTCTGGCAGCTAAATTTTTAGTCAAACCGTTCTTTCCGTGTATAAGGTAAATAAGAAATTATTATTCTTTAAGGAACAATTGCGCATACAATTCTCGAGTAATCCGGTGATAAAATTAGTGCGAGTCATTGATAATAGAGCATAATGTGTGAGATTATTTCAGAACTTCCTTTGAACATTTCTTGCTATTAACATGCTATTAAGATGAGGACTTTAAGTTTAGATATAGATGCGGGGAGAGGGGGAAAACTGGTGCATTCAGACCTACGCGAGAGGGAAAACGGACGCCAGAAGGGTGGGAACACACGGATAAGCGCAAAGCCGGCAACTAAGCTGGAATATACAAGACACGTGGTGAATATGTTCAAACATGATAATAATCATAATGTCTCTATTATCCCAGAAGATGAAGCTCCGTACAGACCATTGCAGGTTTACGAGGCGGCATTTATCGCGCATTGTAATATTATCACGCCGCGGGAACAGACATAGACATAATTAATCACACTGCATCAAGTTCACCGCAATTTCAAACTCCATCACATGGGACTTTTACTTAGCCGGCGAAATTAAAACTGACGAGTAATAAATTGCACACACGCGTACAATATTAATTTTCAACGTGCATTTTTCTTTTCGATTGTTGACGCAAATGTAAAGCTTTATAGTAACAGAAATGAAAGGAAAGAGAACGCGTAAAAGAAAGTAAAAGAGAATTGTTCGACGGGAGGGGGGGATAGTGGACGACTAAGGCGAAGACGGGAAAGACCAAGGTACAAAAAAGCACGCCTGAGGATGTACAGAAATACACGGCAACCGAGAAACAGCCTCGTCCCTTCCGCATCGTTGAATTCGGCTGCAGGTGTAGCTGCAGACACTTTAATTCTGGAGAGTGCATCATTTGCATCCTGGTCGTGGGACCGTTGCGCGCGGATACCATGAGCCTGGGATCAAATGGGTACCGGGCGCGTTTCCCCAACAGTTAGACAGATGCGGACAGAGTGCTGTCGTGGCCTTTTTTCTCCTTTTCCTCGCGTCGTCACCCGGTAGATACGGATAAAGAGAGAGAGAGAGAGATGGTCCACGAGAAGGGTTTCGAAAACGGATGGTGAAAGATAAAAATCCTGTGTTTCCCTCGCCGCGAGAGGCTTCCGCTATGTGAGGCGGATTTATTCGCACGAAGAAAAGAACAGAGTGTTTCTCGAGCAGTGCACAGCTCGAACGCAATTTTCTCCTCGTGAAAGATTATATATACGATGGAATTAAAACGCGCCGGCCGGCGTTTTTAACGCCTCTTCCGGCGCAATTTCAAGTGCGAGTCGTATAATGATACGACAATGCGTGAGAGAAAAATTGTACTTTTGTTTTTTATTACCTCCGGCGCTTTTGAAAGCGAAACTGCTATCGCTATAATGCACTGAGATGCACAAAAAAAAGAGAATACGAGTATTACTGCATTAATTGGAGATCTCTAGATTCGACCAGTACGTCTGTTCAAAAACGGACGAATCAGAAATCTTGTAGGAATTACCGAATTATAGTAAAGTTTACCAAACGTTGTAATTATAAAATTTCAAGTCCTAATATAATTACCAAAAATTCTACTTAGTTTCATTAAAATGTACTCAATCATATATGTCTTATTGATATAATCAAACCATTTTTCACTGTGCGTCTGTACTTTCTATTTTCCATAGTCAGCAAAACATTCTGGAACCATATTTTTTAAACGCAATAACGATTCTTTTTCAGCAAAATTTATTTCAGGTTCGGAGGTTACGGGGTTGATATGAATAAACGGGGGACGATAGAGCCCCTACTGTGGAAACCAAGACCAGGCTCATTATCGGGGGGAAAAAAGGTGACGATCGGGGCTTCACCGCAGGTCCGGATATCGTTGCGATAAAAAGGGGGCGGTTATGTACTTGGCACTCGAAGGGTCGGTATTAAGCGGGACGACGGCGGTGCAGATGGGAAATGGCGGCGGAATGGTTGCACCAAGCTGCACACACGCGCGGGACCGGTGGCATTGTTGGGCGCGACCACGCTTTTATTGTCGGCATTCTAGACGAACAATAAAGCTTCTGTTCCACATTTCGCGCTTATCGTCACATTCATATCGATCCTCGGGCGCCTCGTTTGTCGCTAATGGAGCGACACGTCAACCCCCGGATCTACCGAACCCCTTCCGAGAGAACTTAACGGCCTCGACGTTACCGCTCGCTATCGCCTTCCGCTCCGCCCGATGACGCTGCGGAAAACGGAATTCGAAGCCTTGACCTCACCCGCGTCGCCCACATTGTTCCCCCACAGGTCGTTTAGCGGACTAGAGTTACTTAATACGGCGATTCGTCCCTTGATCAGCGATTGCCCATCTTGCCGGATGGCACACTTTAATGGCACGCTCTAGATCAGGGTGGGAGATAAAATGGAAATTTAACCCTCTCATGCGAGGTGCTCTCATACGTATGCGGTTACACTCACGTATATAATGAAGATAACATAGTGTAACTGTGAAAATAGCTATATATATAAATCTTTTTACAGATATACATTTATACGTACGTATACATTTTTTATTATTTCTTTCATTATATATATATTTCTTTTATTATATATATATATATGTATGTGTGTGTGTGTGTGTGTGTGTGTGTGTATGTATGTATGTATATATAAATTCTTTTTTATGGACACTTGCGCGTGTACGGCTCAGAAAGAAAGGCAGAAAGCATTTTTCTTTTTTCGCCACTTTACGTCTTAAAACTTATACGTCTCTTTAACCACTTAACACCGTTCTTAAACGTCTTTTAAAGACTCGAGACTATATTTTTAAAAAGAAGACATTAATGATAAAGATACTAAAACTTTTAAAACCCACTTTTTTCTCCCGAAAGACTTTGAAGCGATCAAACGACATTGCGCATTAAGTGGCATTTTAATCTTTATCGGACTGACCTATTTCTGACTGAAAAACGAACGCAAATAAGTAGAATCTGTCAAAGTCCGCAATTATTTTAATATCTTCAAGTAAACGTAATGTTCTAAAATTAATGCATAAATAAATATTCAAGATTTAAGTTTCAATCTTCATGCGTCTTATTTCTTAGTCCTTTAATAATTAATATTACAACAATAAATGGCAGCTATCTTTTAATGGAATTCACTTATCCACATTAAAAGACAATATGCCACTGAGAAATAATTATGTAATATGAGCTAAATTATTATCGATCTTATATGTTCTACTACATCTTTCTCGTCTTTCTCGTTATTGTATCACTATAACATATCATCGATACCGCGCTGCGCGTACGCTTTTATCGGCTAAATTTCAATTTTATAATAATGCTTCTTATCGAAACGTAATACGCTTGTCAGCGTATCTAGCTTTTGATAATGAAAGATGAATTATTCGTCATTGTTTCGCTCCATTAGCAATAAATTTTATCTTACTGTTTCACAAACTGAAAATATCGCAAGAGATTTGATTATGGGTGAAAATGTAGCGATTTCTGCGCTTACTCGAAGAAACGATGCAAAACGACCCAGCGCGATGGCCGTAATAACAGAGCGTAGTACGCGAGACCGCCGTTGTTCCTCATAAATATTAATTTCACGAAATAATCGTAGGAACAAAATACGTAGGAACGTATATACGAAACGTGTACGTGCAGGTACCTACCGAGTATACGTACCTACCGAGCGTTTAATGAGTTAATTAATTACGAGTGAAAAACTGTTTCGGCGCGAATTAAAAATGCGGGCGGACGCGCGATAATTCATGACAGAGCGCGAAACTCGCGTCTGTAAGCTCTCGAGAAGACAATAATATTTTCTCTCGATTTATTTCGTAATAAGGGAGAGAAGGGGATAAAATATACCGTACGAGTTACCGCGCCGCCATCGCGGCGAGAAGGTACGACCGACGCGTTTTAATATTTTCCGCGGCCGTTATATATAAATCAACGTACAAATTTATTCCTTTAATTAACCGCATTAATCGGGCTGGCGCGTGTTATTTAGCGCTCTGATTCCCCCGTCCGCGCGGTTAAAACCGCGCTTGCATCGCGGAGGATCGTAAAAGCACCGGAAACGTACTAACGCGAACCTCATCCTTGCGCGCGTATAATAAAGAACAAATGTACAGAGAAAATGCGCGATAAAAACAATTACCTTTGTGGAGCACCGCCGCCGGTGCTGGCCGCTCTACCCCGTTCCGCCCCGCGCTGCGCATTTTCCGGATGGACGGGGAAAATCAAAGAAGCAAAGGCAATTTTTTTTTCCTCTTATCTCGTAAGCGACATTGATGTCGGAAATATGGACGACAGACATAAACGACAGAGAAATTTCTTTTCACACTGTTCTTCTTTGTTCCTTTATGCACGCAATAATCATATTGTCGGTACATAACTTAAGCAGTGAAATGTCCATAATGAATAAACAAATCAAGTAACGGAACTTATTAAAAAGACTGAAATAAGCTACTTCATTTAAAAAAATGCTAAAAAAATTAATGTCCAGTGGTAACTGAATAATCACTAAAAAAGAAACTAAGAGAATCGCAGATTGAGAAATGTTCATTACATTGCGTAAATATCTTTAATAATATAGCCAGAATCGGTGATAATGCTGATAATGAAAAACTAGATACGTCGTTCGTTCTTTTTTAGAACACGTATATGCACACAAAAGTCCGAACTAATTAAAAGAATTTTATTCATTGGCTCAGATCATGGCGTCGTCGCTATAGGATTTTCACGATGTCCTCGATTAATTAATTAACGAGACAATGGCCGGTAGATAATCTTTGCGCGCGGTAAGTACAGTTCGTTTTTACTCGACAAATTGGTGTGCTTCTCGCTTCGCGCCTCATCGCAATCGACCGTCATCTTCGAGCCGCTCGCGTGGATTCCGCATTCGCCGCAGCAATCTTCGGAAATGACCGCGCTAATCGCAACGGCTATTAATTACGCCGGCCTGGAGAGCCGATGAGAGCCGAATAATCACGCCCTTGCTTTGTTGCCGCACCGTTTGGCGTTCCGTCGGCGGGCTTAATTTCTTCGATGCTACCCGAAGCACGATCGGGATCCGACATCGAAACTGCCGATCCATTCCACAATTCCGTCATTATCGCTCGCTACTAATAGCCTCCGTTGCGCTAATTGGACCTTCGGCGCGCCGACCGTGTTAATCGCTCTGCTAATGCCATCATTAAAACAACACGTTCGATGAAACGCGAATGTGCGAAAGATTGCGCGCGTATTTACACTTTTCGATTTCTTCTCCTTAAATCCTTCGCGAGCGTGTTTTCACAATTGAGCAAAAAATAGTTATATCAATTACACAGTTTTAATTTTGAGAGAATAATTTTTTTTTCTTCAAACATACTTGGGAAAATTGACAAGAAACGATAAGATACGCTTAAGTAATTGCAAGACGTGTCCCAATGTTAACGACGTTATTAACAGGAATAATCTAAATAAGAAGAATTAATAAATATATGAAAATAATAAAGTAACGCTTTTTATCCGTCGTGGTACTGCAACCGTTAATAATATAAAATGCGCAATTATCGAAGTTCACCTGAATATCTCCACAGATAACGCTGACGAGTGCAAGCGGATATTATGATAAAAAAGAAAAGAGATAACAGTTATATCCGCTTGTTTTGACGCATTACATGCAATTATCATGCACGAAAAAAAACGTGTAATTTCGCAAGAAAAGAAAAAGAAGGAAAAAACTATGATCATATCGCAAATAAATATTAATACAAGTATTTTTTAACTATTTAGAGCAATTATTATATTTGCGCAAATATATTCAATTTCTTTTTATTAAACAAATTTAGAGTGCTGTTCGTTTAAATAAATTCAATATTTTAATACAAATTCAGTTTTTATCCGATGGGAAATGTTGCAATTACCCTGAATAGCACTTCATATATTTGTAATACAGACACTGTCAGGATTTTCTTCCGTGTCGACCGACAGCTGCAATTAAAATTATCGAAGAGAATTAAGCAAGAGCTCCGAAGCATAGCGGACGGAAGATGAGAATAAGATTTTGATCGATTCGGTGACGGGGATCGGGAACGTCTAGGGACGGATTCAACCGTGAGGCTTTACCTCGTCGCTTACCTCGGTAAATCGCCCGGGAAACTTTATCATTCCTAAAGCGATGTAATCTCTCTTTTTCTCATTTTCCATCTTCCTCTTGATCGATCAGACATTCCGGCGATTTTCCACGCGCTAGCACATTCGCATTCAGCGCATTCCCGTTCGTACGTACACTCTTATTAGATAGATTAAAGACTACTGAGAACTATTTATCAAAATCAAAGTGTGACCGGCTGTGAAATTCACGCAAATTCAATTGATTTCAAGCAAAGAAATAAGTAAATTTCATTATTTGTGTTAAAAATATTTTTTCCGACAAATTTGATGATCGATTTCTTCGAAACATTTACAAAAGTAATTTTAGATAAAAAAACTTTTAAATAGAATCTGTTTTAAAGATATTTAATATTATAATAAGTATATATATAAATTTAAAATAATTTAGATTTCTTTGCACATGTTAAGATATTCGCTATCTCTAAATAAATCTAGAACGATGAGATTGACAATTAAACAACTTGATTAAATCTGCCACATTTCTGCATGGAATTTTAACAAAGTACCTTTCAGAGAGATTTCTACATAGTGCCGTAGTGATTAATTCAATATCCGGACAGAGACATGTTAAACTTGTCGAGCGTGAAACTTTCGTCAGCGGTGAAGTTTCAACGGCGTTAATGCAGCTCGCAGCGGCAGATAAGTTCTGACCGATATAATCGAAAGTAAATCCCATTACAAGGCCTTCGGCGTCTATCGTCGCCGCGCTCATTCAGGATTCCGACCGGGGAGAACCAGTTCGTTGACTTATTTAAATTGTCCCTGGTAAGTTTCGAACGGGATAACGCCGCCGGATGAATATTCATAGGCGGCTGTATACCTGCGCGTGCTCGCCGCAGGTGTCCCCAACTATTTCGACGACTGGCTGTCTTTTTACTACACCTTCCGCAATTTTTGAATGCATATGAATATATACATGCATACCGTGTAAAAAAAATATACATACATGTATATAGAGACATGTATGTATATATAGATCCTGACCCCATTTGCGTTAATTCTTCAGCCGACGCATATGCGCCGATCGTGCTGCTATTTCACACCAGTTGTTACAAGATCGGCAGTGCTAAAGAGGATTCGCGCGCATTGATCGGCGCTCGTCCATTATCGACGTTTACCGCGCTACCGCCGCCGCCGGGACCCGGCATTGCGTCGCGCCGGATATCGACAATGGAACAGTTGCTTGTTCCGAGGCCAAAAAATATTTTTCGGTACCGTCGATGGTGAGAGCGCGGCGTGTAATTCTAGGACGGACGGACGGTTTTGCTCTGTAAACAGAATACGTCGCGGTAACTCGTTACGGAGTTTTTTCAACTATTCCGCGCACGGCAAAAAGCGCCGCTGTATCGTTACGGGATCAAACGTCGAGCGGTAACAAGAGAATCCCGAAAAAACCGA
This sequence comes from Monomorium pharaonis, assembly GCF_013373865.1. Lineage (NCBI taxonomy): Eukaryota > Metazoa > Arthropoda > Insecta > Hymenoptera > Formicidae > Monomorium > Monomorium pharaonis. Next base: position 19,615,891 of record NC_050467.1, read on the forward strand.
TGACACGGATGTCCGATAGAATATCGTGGTTTAATAAAGAGCGGGTTCGGAAGAGCGATCGATCTTACCACATCAAGCGCTTCGATAGCGCGAATTCCATTTTTTTAAGAAAATCCGACTTCCATTCACGTGTTTTTCACACGCTTCATATGCTCGAAGAATTTTTGGAAACTTCTTATATAGTCTCGCGTCCAAGTTATAGTTCGGTAACATTGTTATCGATGTTTGAAGAGTGATTGATGATAGCGAGTCGAACTAGGAAGGACTATGATATCTCTTTTTACATTAGTATTTCTTTCAAGCGCACCGACACCGGCACGCTACCGCATGGATCGAAAATATGACTCACATAAAAGATAACGCAGGTTGCATGCGCCTACTGAACAGAAATTTACTGTTTAATCGAGAGAGATCATCTGTTACTATTGTGCATCTAAAACAGCTGTAAAATCTTCGCTTCTAACGCTGACACAATTGCATGGCGCACGTGACATTGTCCCGTAAAAGTGTAAAAATGTGATTTAGCGAACGAATGCAAGAAATCACGATCATAATCTACTCATTAATAACAGAGACGACAAAATATATCAGAGTTTCGAATGCAACAAATGACTTACTCTACCGTCTAATTGTACATATGAGTTTTGCCTAATAAACTAACAAATTGCAATTAAACTTTTCTTCTACTATAGCAATTAAAATTCAACCATACAAATTAGAAGTGGTAGAACAATTTCAAATGTTGTTTTGAATTGAAATTAGAGTACTCCATCTCAACTTTGTTAAATTGAAAATGGCAACCTGGACACATTTTTATTCGAATGCGTCTATGTAATAATAATTAGATATCCCATCGACTAGTAATACTTAAATAAATAATCGCGCTAGTTGCAGTTTGCAACGCGAGTTCGTAAAAAAAAAAAAAAAAGAAAGCGGAGAATAAATAATTTGCTGGAACTGCGGCATGCCCCCTCTCTCTTTCGCTCTGAAATTCCAATTCCCTCGTGCAAACTTTTCGACATGTAACACCCCGTCTCGCATTTATCCGTCAGTCTGCTCTGACTACCGGACAGGCACCAACGGCAATGGTAGCAGCGCTGTTGCGCCTGAAAGTTTTACGCGTAACGAAGCAGCGGCATGCATACTGCGCGGGGGAGAGTGCTACGGAAAAAAAATGGGTTTACACTGTCGCGGAACCGCGCGCGCGTCGCCCTTCGATTGTCGCACGCGCTCCATCGTCGTGTAATTAATCCCGTCCCGGCCGTGTGAAAGTTTGATAACGCTCGCAAGGTGGCCTCGTCCGCTGAAGTCGTTAGCGAGCGTAAATCGCGAATAAATCGACAGTGCAAAATTAATGCAAAATAGAGCGGCGCTTGCGTTACAGGATATTAAACGCGCCCGCGATGAAATTTACGCGATGCATCCGACCGAAATGCGCATTAAAAAAAAAAAGAGAAGCTAAAAGTACACATACGCATCGCGGTCGCTCTCTTCTCGCGCACTCGTGCCGTTGTGCGTTTTCACATTTCTCCGTTAATACCGGGGGAGAGCGGGGGAAGAGGAACGCCGCAGCAACCCCCCCGACGTCGATCCTGCCGATTCGGCAAAACCGAGCGTGGCACGCGCGCGTCGCGGCTCTGCAAACTATCACGAACGGTTGAATATAAATGCAAAATCGGGTCGTCGTCCCGTTGGGCGCGCACGACATACAATGCGGCGAAAGCAGAAAGCATGAAAGCACCTTGGTGTATACGCCGGGAGCGTGCACACAGACCGGAAACAACGACGACGACGACGACGACGACGAGGGCGACGGCGACGGTGGTGGCGGTGGCGACATTGGAAGGAAAGAAGAAAACGCGGTAGGTTACAGATATATGGAGGAGGAGCGTCATTACCATAAATTTATATACGAAATCGTGTTCGAACGATGACTCCTCGTGTGTCGCGTGATCGCGCAGGCGTGGAGCTGGACTACCGGAGCGGGTAGCCTGGCACTGAGCCATCGCGCGATTCCCACGATTAAATAAACAACGGCCCAGAGGAGCCACGCAGCGAATGCAAAACATCGCTCGAGGACGTTCCACCTAGCGCGCGGCACTATCGATCTCCTTTTTCGCCTCAGCTTTTTCATCCACGCCGGCACTTGGCCCATTCGCCAAAACGTGTATAAGTGACTGGAACGTATGTGAATCGATGGGCGCGATTATAATTCAAAGGATATTTCTCCGAGGACGCTTAATCCCTTTGGGTGTGCTTAGAGCCGCAAAAATATAGGCCAATAATGTCACCCGAAATGTTCGACCACCGTGTACACGGTCGCCACGGATTTCGTTTGATTAGTTCAATTACAATCGGCAATCTATTCGCCGATATGAACGACAAGAAAGCTATGTATTTTTATGCATTTTTTGCATGCCCATTATCGATGCAGATTATTTTGTACGAAATGAAAAAGAAATCAAGGAAGATAAAATATGAAAATAAATGCTAACCGATAATGAAAAATCTACTTTGTACTTGATGAAACAAAGATACGGCTTCTAAAAGAAGAAAAAGAAGTTGCGTCAATAATGCCACTCCTCAAACATAATTAGCATATTACAATTACGAGTAAATTAAATTGCAAAAAAGCTTATTAATCCTACACGAACGCCGCCGTTTCTGACATTAAATGGGAGAGTTTGGTATTACTGTATCCAAGTAGATATCCAATTACCCAAAACTTTTGGTTATCTCAGGATCGTGGCAATTCGTTATCGGATATCCTGCTTTTATGAGTTTGTAATCCGGTAATCGATCGTAGGCAGTTAATCTCGAAATATTAGGGACGTGAACCATTACGATATTATTGCATGTATATGTGTGTGTATGTATATATACACACAACACACACACACACACGCATATATATATATACACACACCATATATATACGCAGACACATACATATATATTTCATGATATTATTCATTTAACTCGGTACAAGAACCGTTCCTCTCCAATTACCTTAATAGATAGCCGTATCGATTGCAAATAAAATGAAATGGTTATATTTGGGAATCGCGAACGATAAAGTTTGTTTAACGTTTATATTAAAGTTCATGTTTAACATTTATATTGAAGTTTAAGTCCAACATTAAATTATACATTACATTTATTTCTATTTTTGTAAAACATTTTCAATTCAATGTAATTTGCAATTAAATTGATAAATTCGAACAATTAGCTAAACGAATAATACCTTCTCAGAAAGAATCTTCTTCTAATAGCAAGATATTCTTGACTCAATCTTATTACAACTTTATACAGTATGAAAATAAAGTAGTAAAGTGAGATTGAAAATTCTTATTCTTATTCGTCTAATTAAACAAGATTGACTTATTATCTTAAGATAATAATACATGTAAATTTCAGTTTATATTCTTACACTTAAAATAAAAATTTGCTCGGTTTACTTGATATTACAACGCATAATGATTAATCGTTATGCAATTCCGATAAGGAACCGTGCAGACAAGCGGTTTCTCGTAAGAAAAACGCGATACACATTATATCATAATTAACGCAGAAAGCTCAGTAGCCTTTACCTACGCGTAAAGCGTGTTCTTATGAATTGCCCTCAATCTTATTTTATGATACATAGAAGAGTAACAGAATGGAACTAGAATTTCTGTGAGTAAAGTAATAAAATTTTATTTTATTTAAAAAATGTACATTTTATATATAATATATATATATATATATATATATATATATATATATATATCGCGCGCGCGACAATTATTTTATATGATACATGAGACGAATATATTTCTTGAATAAAGATATTATTCTGATTTGTCTTCATTCTTTTCATATACAACATTGCAATCAACTTAATTAATTAATCCCTGCAATAATACATTTATCTTTATTACGAAAGATATAGCTATTCAATTAATTGGGGATATAATAACGGTCTCTTGATACACGCTTCGATTAACTGCTTATTGTTAAATGTGAATAATTCGAGAATAAAATTGATATCAAAATCTGTATGGCGGCTGAATAATTTAATATGATAATGAAATACGAGATCAATGATACAAAGATTATTCTGTATGGATTCTGATCATTTCATTGCTTACAATAAGATATCTTTGTAAAATGTCATGAAGAATTTGGATTATATATTTTATATAATATATATATTTTTTTAATTTTTTGCAGAAACAATAAATATGTAAGTATATTATTTCTTTATATTTACAAAAAAAAAAGTAACAAAAGTTGAGGATAAATTTTGTAGAAAAAAACAAACTATTACATGCAATCTTATTTATTTTCTATTATATTGCTATTGGAATACATGTAACATTTAACAAAAATACAATTCAATTAAATATTTTTTAGATCATGATTTTTCTAAATAATGTGGAAACATGCTCGAAAGACACAACATATCATTCTGTTCATACATTCTTTCAGCAACTTTACATTCCATCCTTTATTCTGTCCCCTTGATACGCTACTCCGTCTCCCTTCCATCTTCTACGCTCTACGCTTCATCGAATTTCCCTTTCTCACTACCCTATTCTTCCATCGTGACCTGTTCTTCTTTTTTTACGCGACCACCCTCGCTGTTATATACACGATATGCATATATTTTACAGCACGTCGTAAAACATCGCGCCTGCCTCTCCTTCCTCCCCGAATGGGCGGCTACCACCCCCTTTGGGCATGAACGTTATCACTGCCTCTGAGCCGGTCGTGGCCTGTACCGGTTGGCTATAAACCGTCGAGAGATAACCATCGAGATACGAAATGCGTGTTGGCGCGTAAAAGTTGCGTCCGGACGCTGCTGGTACCTAGGCGAGATTTACGGTATTTATGTAATCGGGCTCTTTTGAGCAGAATCCGGGTGGGCGAGCCCAACATGTGATATCGCTGAACCAATTGCCGGTAGAGCGAATGATTATTTCAATCCGGGGTCATATAACACACGGGGAGAAGGGGACAGAGGGAGAGAAGAAGGAAGGGAGGGAGAAGGATAAGAGACAGGGAGGGAGGGAAGGGGGAAAGAGAGAGAGAGAGAGAGAGAGAGAGAGAGAGAGAGAGAGAGAGAGAGAGAGAGAGAGAGAGAGAGAGAGAGAGAGATGCGTAGATGGCATGATTAAAATGACGAAATGCAAAATGCTAATCGGATCGGAAATTGAAAAGAAAAGTCGTATCTAGAATTCATATCCCTCTGTGTATGCAAAATTTATGCAACGCAAAAGACAAATATATGCGATATTTGATACAATTTAAATGTAAGTACATTACACATGTATTGAAAAAAAACACAAAAGAGAAAGAAATAATTTCTCGTAATAAATGTATAATAAGGTCAATAAAAAATATAAAAACTTCAAAGAGACATCTAAAATTAAATGTATGCAAAAGTTTGGGATTATTCAATAATAAATTATAATATATGAACGTTTCTGTGCGTAAAAGCTAACGCTGTATATTTCTACCGCAATGAGTTGTCAGTTCAGGTCAAAATATTTGGCCGTATAATTTTATCTCAGAAGTATTTTCCAATTTCCTGAAGTTATGTATTATGAAAGATAGAAGAGGGATACATTTCCATTAAAGCCTCCCTGCTTGTTTATGATTCCGTTGGGAATAAGAAAAATGATTAATTTTAGGCTTTGAAACAACATCAGTTAGCTTTTCCGTAAGAAATCTCGTGCAAGGCGGAATTTTCGGATATAATTAGTGTTTTTCTTGTGAAAATAAAAGCCAGAACGTAGATTTTCGTCGTCCTTTGGTGACATTACATCTTCTTCCTCAGCTAGATGTAAATATTGTAAGGATCTCGTTGGTTTCAACTAATGCGGTTTTGACATGCGTGCATAGGGCAAAAAGTATTTTGCATAAAAGCATCTCAGTCTTGCAAAATGTAGAAGCTGCGTGATCGTTATCGTCGGTGTAGTCGTGAAATTATACATCGAGAAGGAAAATCTCTCGAAATGCGGTTTAACCGAAGCGAGGGATAATGGCCAGAGGATTTTGCGGTAGACAAAAGAGGAAACCCAACGGAAAATAGCAGCGATCGTTAGAGTAATAAGGAGAGTTGGTGTCTACCACCGAGACAAGGTTAACGACAAACTCAGATATGATGTGATTTCGAGAACGAGAGTTATCGCGAGGGCAGAACGACGAAAACTATTTTTCCTACCGATCTAGATCTTTCGATCTGTTGCACCGTTACATCATTACGCCCTGCGAATAATCTCGTCGAATAGGACTAGAAAAAATTATACTGAAGTAATTGTAATCTTGTGACAGTTATATTAATGTGAAAGTTATAACAAATTGTGAAATATTCAATCTAAGTTTCAAAGGAAAAAAATTGCTATAACTATTTTTAACTATTTTCTGATGAACTTCAATAGATTTATTGCAAATTATTTTGTATAGAGGGACGATGCGCCAAATTAAACGCGCGAGATTATTATTTTCCTGTCGGTGCATTCAATCAGGTAAATTTTCGTAAAAACAGGCGCACGATAAAATCACGCGACTCGATGAATCGGAAATAAATTATCACAGGCAAATTTATGCAGGTGCTGTAGTTACGTCGTGCTTAACAAGTGGTCCACCCGTCAATAAAATTGACGACAATTATCGATAAGTTCAACGGATTGCTTACGTTCGATACTGGGTTTCGGCGTGTTAACTACGGGTCGAACGACTGCAGAGTAAAAGCGAGTAAATGCACATCAAACTGCCTATTGTCCGGTGGTCTGCTAGTCGTGGGTGCTACGATTAATAATTCCATTCGATAATTTTGACAGGTCGCGCGATGCATCGTCCGTTATGCATGCCGGCGATGGGCGATCGCAGCCCGTACTTGCGTAAATCGTCGACGAGGGAATCGCAGCGCGCCATTTATCACGTGTCGCTACGATTAACACCGTCGCGTATGACGCTGGCGAATTGTAGATGACGGTATTATCTTTGGACGCCGGACAAACTGACGCAGGGTGTTGAATAAAATCGTCTGTCAGATTAAACGAAACGGATGTTTGTCTGTCTGCCGTTTGCTTAAAAATACACAATTTAAATATTAAACAATGATGTTTCAGATGAATTTCCGTCGGAAAACATAGATAATTCGATTTTCAATTTTACGTTCGGAAAAAAAAGTCCTCTGTGCAGATATACGAGTTTCAATATCTGGTTGCCGACTTTGCAGAAAAGCAATACAGTCGATATATATATATACATTTTTTTTTAAGCGTTTCTCATTTTTCATACTTTTGTCTTTGCATATTAAATCCCTACACTCATATTCCTCTCACATTTTCGATATTCTTTTTTGTGACAGTACGTCGAAGGTTCAATGTGTAAACATCAGGGGAGTCACGCGTGACTTCGAAGACGAATTTGTCGATTTAGGTCAAACGTGACAGTACTTTAAGAACGACCGGTGACATAAACGATAACGACAAGTATAAACGTTCATCTATCTTTCCATCTTTCCATTCTTTCAAATATAAGAAAAAGAATTATTATTTAGAATGGTATGTTACTATTAAAAATACTAAAATACTTTCAACATTTATTTCGTACATTAAATCGACATAATTCTGATAGTATAATAAATAATGTGAATAATAGAAAGTCATTTTAACTAAAGAATTAGTTTCACAGAAATCACATTCTCGATTCATCATAGAAAAGTATTTTATTATCATATACATTCTCGTATTACAGTTGTACAAATTGATCATAAAGAAAGCGATGAAATACAATGAACATTGTGAATCGTATAAAGGAACATTCAGGATTTTTACACAAAGAACTATTAAGACGTTTGTCCACGTTTGTAAGTAGCACGACAGCACACAGTCACAGAGAAAGGTGACTGCGCTTTTCTTTACAGCCCTGTGCCCAATCCTTTTTCAGCCGGAAAGTACTGGCGTGCTTTTACCGCGGCGTCCTTCGTTAGCCGAATAGCAGTAGTACAAGAACGTGGAGATTATTGCGGATTGCTTTACAGCCTCGTTAAAATACCGGGCAGCGTTATTACACCGCGTTAAAAGGGGGCGGGGCGCTCGTCCCAATCCTTTTGTACCATTATGAAGGCAAATGAACTATGTGGGAAAGGGGTGGAAAAAGAGCGGAACCGCAACAGAGTTGAAAATCGGCGGAATCATCGAAAAACGATCGCGACAGTAAAGTGTTTTTAAAATGTGCCTTCCGCCACGCGAATTATTCGTCCCCCGTGTTTCACCACCGTGGTGAGTCTTGCCGGTGGCAATATTAAGAACACGTTAACGAGAACCTCTTTCATCGCCCGATCAACCGCTGTTGAAGCTGTAAAAAATATTTTCAACTCCACCTACCACCATTTCTTTCTCGGCCGCGTAGAGCCAAAGCCCTTAGTCGGCGGTTTTTTCGTAGGTTTCTCTTTTGCGCGAGAGAGCTTCAGAAGGAGCGAAGAGAACGAGCGCGCAGAAAGTTTTTCCGCTCAATTACTTTTCGGCGGGAGTCTCTAGCAGTTTAGATCTCGGAGAAGTTTGCTCTCCCACTCGTGAACAGACTACATATGATGGACGATTAAAAAAGGTATCGAAAGTATGAAAGTGCTCTTTCAGCCAGGTATATACGTGCGCCAGCAAAAAGTTTTACCCGTCGACCATTTGCCGTTTGATATCAATTCGGTACTTTGCGGGAACATAATATAGAGTGTCTAAAAGTAAGCCTCATAAAATTTTTAACAAAAAGCCAACAAAATCTATAACAACCTCATATTGTAGACATATTTGCTGCTTTCCATTTACATCAAAATTCTCACTTGTGACGTCATAACTCAGTTAAATGCACGCTCCTTTTGCATTCTCACAAGTGAGATTCAACTGAGTTCTTTCCTACAATCTGAGGAATTTCAAGACCGTGTGCTTATCGAGTCTCGCATACTCACTTTAGAAGTGAGGTTATATATTAAGATAATTTTGTCATTAAAATAAGCGTGCATGTTTCTTTAAATCACTGAATAATGACGTCACTATCGTGAGTATAAAATACTCACATTACTGAGTGACTCAGTTTCACTTTCAGATAAATGGAAAGCAGCAAGTAATAATCCGTCGAGTAACCTTCTTTTTGCATAAACGATCACTTGAAATGATTTGATATGAGTGATAACTTGTTTCTATTGTTGTATTGTAAATTGTATAAATTAAATCTTCAAATGAAAAATGAAGATAAATTTTGTATTAGTAAAAAAAAATATCCTATATGTAAAGGAAACTTTATTGTTTCAATGCTGAATTGTAAAAAACACTTCAAAGGTAACTAAAGAAATTTAAACTAAAATAACTTCTTTAATTAAATCGTTACATTTTATTAATAAGTATTATAACAGTAAAGCATAATAACAAATATTTATACTCAAGTTTATATATTAATCCTGAAAACGAGAAAAACATTGATCAAATCAAGAAAAAAATTAACGGAATAAAAAATATGAAACGAATTAAAAATCGTTATTTATGTTTTGTTGAATACATACGTGCGTTAAAGTACGTAATGTGTGTAACTTTTCCATGTCTCACATACTCATCGTGCCTACAAGGCTGTTGATTTTTAAAATAACGTAAATTTTACATTATACTAGCATGTGATATATGTATATGCATAGTTACGACGTTGAAAGTAATTGGCATTATGCATAAAATGCCGCAGTCACGTGATGTAAAAACTATAAAAACTGTCTTTAAAATTCTTATTTGTAATTCGTTTTTCTCGTAAAATTAAAAAATTATATACATGAAAAAAAGTACAAAACTACAAATTGCTTGCAATTTTTGAAAACATGTTTTCAAAAACAATTGAAATAAATATGAATTTATTTATAAAACAGGATTAAATATCTATAACTTGCAATGCGACATATGTGAAACAACTTCAGTTTTAGTAGAATAAATTCAAAGATGAATGAATGAAGTCCCGTACTTTAAACGATTTTTCCAAAGAGATAAACCTGCACGTCGATATATCATGTATTACAATTCCCTCGGTATCAATCATCAATTTAATACATTATATATTACAGATCAGTTGCGGAGATATATTTTTCGCGTAGGGTATTTCGCAAAAGAGATTTTTCGTTATTCGCTCAAGTGTTTTGCGGTTGACAGCACGTAAATAGTGGCATGATTAACGATCACTGAGATCTCTATAAGAATCTCTATGAGAACGACAAAACGTGGTTGTCTTCCGACAGTAAGTAAGTAATTTCACGAAACCCTGTCGGCAGCATTGTGCGACTTCTGCGCGATCCTTCAAGGATCCTTCCTGGTTGCTGTAAAGATCGACGATGATTTCCCTCCGCATTTATGGTGCATGGCGACTTACAAGTTTTTCCCATTATGATAATATTCTGCGCAAACACAACATTCAACAGCAAAGAGGCTTCGAAGTTTCAAATGGTATCTACATCGTTGCGAAGTCAAAATCGATAAGAACACCTCTCGACGCGCGAATCAAATTTACTTTTAGCATAGTTCTTTTTTCAAGATATCTTTCTTTATGGTACTATCTCATATTCTTAGCACGGTGGCTCATCTGTTAAATTAATTTATTTTAACTAAATTGGTTTTATCAAGATTCGTAATAGAAGTTTCAAGTTTATCTTTATCGCGAACGTCCACTTTAGTTATTCAGTTGCCCTCGTTTTCATGTCTTTTTAAATATATCGTAGTCGCTTAATAAACTATTAAAAGAAGATGTTTACAATTATTTTTTAAATCCGTTCACTTTTGTAAATACTAAATTTTTTAATCAATTTAAAACAATCCTCTTATGATTGATTTAGAATCATCAATACTAGTACACATTCTCATAAGAGAATTATATATAATACAAGAGAATTATATATAATATCAAAAAATAATTTTTGAAATGTTTTATAAGAAAGGATATTATTAATAACTGTAGATACTAATTAATATAATAAATATTATAATAATAAATATTAATACATAATATTAACAATATTATATATATACTTTGGAAATACTTTGGAAATTTTATTCTTATATTGATTATATTAAAACTGTCGCTGTAATATATAATGGTTCTATATTTATATGCTAATTAAAAATATTATTCAACATTATAATTGCTATAAAATCCTGTTTAATAAAAAAAGAACATTTAGATATTCATCTAATAAAGATAAATTTATTTTTTCGTCGGCGCAACATGGAGATTAAATGCCTTGACACCAAATATATCGATCATGATTGTATCGTTAAAAAAATGGAACTTTGTGGAACACGTCAATCCATGTAAAATCCATGTTACTGAATATTTCAAGGGCATTCGGAATATGGAAAGATATTTTTTGTGATCAGGACTCAGCTGCCCGAGCTGCACGACGTATTGTCCTGCATGAAAATACCGTGTCGCATGGATACATCCTTCATCGGTTCGGCGGCACTATATGTTTTGTCATTCGGTAACACGCGTGGCACAGCTGCGAGCGCGCCAGCTCGCTCACGAGCGTGATCCGCCTGCTTAAAACACGGCACTTGACAACGTGGACGCCCGTTTACACGGTCGTTAAGCTCCGGATGTGTCGCCGCGCCATTATCGTGACGATTAGAGAACCAGATCGTTACGGGCTAAAGTTATTGCGTAACCACGGGATGCAGTTACGAGGTTCGAGGTTTCACATTATATCAGCTTTCCCCAACCGTATTGTCCTTTCCTCACCCTCCATTTTTCCCAAAATCAAACATGATTCGAAAGTTTAATGCTGCTAATCAACTGTCCTAATATTAATAATATTATAATTTGTCAATTAAAAGAAAGTCTTGAATATCGAATAAAATTGTCATTTTATACTTTAAAGGCGACGAAGCTAGTAATTCTTGACCGCATTCTGTGTACTGCGAAACGACGCAAAAAATTAATAAAAGAAAATATAAAAGCTACCATTTGTTGGAAGAAAACACCCGAGATATTGCCAAAGAGCATAGTGATGGAATAATTTAATTTGTTCCACTTGTCGCTTTAGAACGTTTCGCAAGAAATTAAAAAAGGACATGGACGAAAAAAAGAGAGCTCACCAAGAACGTGTAAACGCGAGATAGAGTTTACATATTTTTACGGACGGAACCAAGTTGCTTGATAGATTTTCCAGTAACACATTCTACTAAACTTTCCACGGCTTTTCTCCCTCATATTTTCTATTCTTCTTTGACAAAATAATGCGCAGAGAATTGATATCAGTATAAATTTATATTCACTCGACACATTTGCGCAAAATGCAATTAATTCATTTTAACTCTTTTATGATGAAAAATATATCATATGTTTCATAACCTTGCAAACATCACAATTTTTTAATAATTAAGTTTAAAAAAATTATGCATTTAGCACGATAGAACTTGAAAGTTAAATATTTAGAAAATCGATTTAAATGTATGATGTAAATCACGTAATATGATAATGCGATAAACTGACGGCATTTAAAATTGAATAAAATCAATGTCAGAAACATTTCCGTGCAAATTCAATAAAAAGTCTAAGAGGAAATGCGCCTTGAAACTCACCGATTAAAGATAAAATCCGACTTTTCAAATATAAATTTTTCTAAATATGTAATAAAAAACAAAAATTATGTACAAGACAAACTTATATTTTTTAAATTTAAAAATACATGTTTTCTATAAAGATGAAAATATTCCATTGCGCTAAATAATGCTTGTTTAATTTTAATGATTAAATATAATAAAAATATTTTTTGTAATAGTATATTATTTTTAAAATAATCGTATAATGTATTATAAAAGTTACATACAATATAATATCAATATATATCAAATTATCAAATTCAGAAAAATTTTCACAGAAAAATATACATATATTTTTAAGAAATGCAAAACGGGAGAGATAGACAAAATTTTGAAGTTTTAAAATGTAACAATTAACAATTAAATAAAATTCCAGAATATAATAATTTCACATATAAATTTTTCTTGTGTAGACTAGAATTAAAAAGTTTTGTAGACTAGAATTAAAGTTTTTGCAAATAATCTATGCGTTAATTGCAAATATGAAATAAACCGCAATATCAATATTATTATGATTATTATTACGAGCAAATCTTATATTTGACAATCAAGCATTTTGATAAAGACAGTGCAATAAAAGAGCTGTAAGGACTTTATAGAAAATTCGTGTTACGACATGGCCCCATTTAACCCTGGTGCATGGAAATTAGCATCAAGAAGCGGTTAGAAATTTTGCGCGCGTGCCATTCGCCAGTTAAGTGGCAAGTATGTAACACTAAACGCTTTATTTATCAAGATCAGTTTTGTCACGAGGTCAGCCACGCTGTATTTTCGCCAATTTTGCGTCCAATTATTTTCCGCAGCTTTGTTGCAACCTGACATTTGAGTACCCTCGTATTTTCGGAGAAAGGGTGTCGCACTACAAAGCTGGCCTGGTTTCATAACCATGCGTTCTACACCGTTGTTAGTAGATTGATACTTAACAAAAGTAGCATGCAGATCCTCAACGGTCGTGAAAGAGATAAATGGTCGCATTAGTGACATGAATTGTTGAAGGAATTGTTCGAACACAAACGATATCACGAAAATACTGTATTAACAAAGTACAGTAATTATCGTAAATTGAAGATAAATACATTATTTGTAAACGCATCGAACAGTTTGATATTTTCTCCGTAAATATAAGCTTATTCCGAGTTTCATAGATTGGAACATTAATGCGTACATAACATATCATAGTGTCACTCGTAATACCTATGAATGCATTAGATTCGGTTATAATCATGTACCATTTTCGTGAAAATATGGCGCAATACAATCCCGAGCTTGATTATAAAATATTAACGCAAAATTCAATCGTATACCCCAATATTAGCGATCCTACGTAAGGCTCTTACATTAGCATTCACATGTTGAAAAGTTATGTGTTTAATATTTTAAACGATGAGCCATTATTTAGCAGCGATGATATTAAATTCATCGATCTACGCAAATTAATTGCGCGTTCAATGATTCCGTTATCTACTTCGTTTAATGTTTGGAGTGAATAAAGCGCGAACGCACGCATTACAAACTGAATTGGAATTATTTATCCGCAGCACGTACAAGTGCTCCATTTCGACGTTCATAATTACATATCCGTAAAAGAAGAAACACATAATTTCCGCCAAAATGTTGACGAGAAATTCAGACAAATTAAAATAATAAAACCAGAAATTTAAATCTTTATTTATTTACATCTTTCATTACGTTTAACGTTTACAACTCGTTTAAACGAAATTTTAAAAAAGCGCTTTTCATGAAAGACACTGATATGAAAAAAAGTGACATTTGTAACTATAATTTTATAGTAGAATAATTATAGTCATGAATATCATTAAATTATTACAATAATATTAGTAATAATAAACCGTATACGTATAGTGATGCGAATTATGAAAAAATTGTACTATAAATTATGCAGCTTTAAAGTATAACATATTGTTATTATTCTAATGTTATAATAATAATTACTATATAAACAATATTTCTAACAATAATTATTTTACTATGCAATTATAGTAATAAATACAACACATTTTTCTATCAGTGTACGTAAGTTCGTATTAATATATATTTTTAATTGCTAATTGTAAAATAAATTAAATATTAAATCTCGACGATGTTTTTTCCCATAAATCTTATTCGTGGAATTAAAGTCACATTCACCAATTTAAATAATATTTTTTTTGCAATTTCTATTTATTGTTGCGCGATAAACTTTGTATGCGATGTATTCATGCGTGCGGCGCCAAGTGCACTATCGACTGCACTTTCGTAATACCGGATCGTCCTGCCGCGCTTTCCGAGCATTCATTGCGGTGAAAGTGTTCACACGCGGCAAAAGTCAAGTTGAATGGCATGGGAATAAAAAAACGCAGCGACCAATGCGGTAACGTCTAACACACAATCGTCGATGCAGTGTGTCCCGCGAAGAATTTCTTTCATTGCCGTGCAAGATTATTTGTAAATAATGTGTTATGTCGTGCTGAAAATTTACACTAGCCTTCATGTATTAGCAATTCAATGTAAAAATCATTATCTTTTCGTGTATCGCAATCGAAGAAATTATTTTGTTTTCACATAATATTACGTAAATATGTACGTGAAAGCGCAAAAAATTCCAAGATTACAGATATTTAATATTTTACATTAAATTTTAATTTCTTCTAACTGGTACTTTCTGATCTCGCGTATAAATCCATATGTAATGCAATGGTGAAAAAATGTTCAAACGGAAGTGCGTTGCAGCATTTTCCTCATTTCTGAACGACGAAATTTCGAAGCACGTTTATGACGATGACGCACCGGCTGGAACGAATGGCTGCGTGCAGAGAGCGAAGGGACCGAATTAATCAGACGCAGCTGGGAATGAATCGAATTAATTATTGCAATTACGGCAATTAACGAACGCCGACGGCGGCCGTACGTGATTCTCTCGCTAACAAGATATGCGCGAATAACGAAGAGCTTTATGATGCAAAGACCGTGGAGAGATTCAAGATGCGTTTGTTCTGAAAGATTTCAGAAATGTATTTTAGAAATGTAATTTAGAAAATGATAATATCTATTCTGGTTCTAATCTGACCTTTTAAAACAATTATCTTTATTTAACGCGCGAAGCATATTAATTATCTTCACATCGGTGACAATAATTTTTTAAAAAGATTATAGACTATATTCTTTTATGTATATATAATTTCTTCACATGGATGCATATAAAGAATTTATATCAATGAAAATACTATAAAAATAAGTTTTACTTTCGTCAACATAAAATACACACACACACACACACACACACACACACACACACACACACACACACACACACACACACACACACACACACACATATATATATACACGTAATAGTTTGAAAATATGCAAATATGTTAAGTAGTAAAATACAAAACATGTTTCTAAAATCAGATTAAAATAATTTGCGCTCTACAACAAGTTTTCTAGTCGGCAGAAAATGTGAACATCCTTAGGGAATACTCTCATTCGCCGTTTATATTGTATTCGTCAAGTTAGAAAGACAATATTAACTCGTGAAATTCTTCATTATGTATACAAAAGATGTCGTCCACTTTATCGGTTTCAATTTGAAACGTCGTCTTTCAAGCTACAAAATTATTTAATTATTGAAAATTCACGACAAATTACTCTAATTTAAAGCCAATTGAAATAAGGTTAACAAAGGAAATTTTTACAATTTATAAAAGCAGAGATTTTATTTCGAGTTTTGTGTGTGTGTGTAATCACATATTTAAAAAATATATTAAAAGTAAAAGTGATGTATTACATAATAACAATAAGAAAAATCTTACGATGTATGTATTTGAAAATTGTCACTTAAAACGTTTATTATACACATTTTTATATCAGCAGATTAATAGATCCAGTAATAAAGATTCTCAATCAAACGCTTTATATGTACCTTTGTCTGAAATGAAATTTATTTGCAAACAAACAAGTGCGATATGCCTTCTGCTCACTCCTTTTTTAGACCCGCACCGTTCCCTCAGCATTTAAAGCTTCAAAAGGTATTTCCGTTTCCGTGCGCAAGTCTTTCCCCGTGTACCCCCACATTCCTTCGGTATTCGCAAAAGTCTCTTAATACACAGCCACCCTCTCGTCTACGGGATAAAGCGATTGCCGAAGTTCGTTACGAAGTTTAGCAGCGAGAGAGTATTGTTTAAAAAAGCAAGAGGAAAGTTTTGTTCATTAGTAGCGTAGAAGCCGGCGAGACTGGTTCTACGATAGATAAAGATCTATACGATAGTTACGCGAAGAACTGGGAAAGTAACGTAATTTCTAAATTCCAATTTAAGCTATATACATGTATACAATTCAATATTCTGTGGAGATGGTTACGTAGAAGTCCGCGACATCGACATGGACTGCAAGTATAAATCGATTTCCCTTGATTAATGCGATAAACTGACG
This sequence comes from Monomorium pharaonis, assembly GCF_013373865.1. Lineage (NCBI taxonomy): Eukaryota > Metazoa > Arthropoda > Insecta > Hymenoptera > Formicidae > Monomorium > Monomorium pharaonis. The sequence continues at coordinate 19,632,942 of NC_050467.1, forward strand.
GCACAATAACTTATTCAGAGACTTGTCTGAGACTTGTCAGAGGCCGCCATTGTTCTGTAATTTGTGTAATTAATTGCACAATTTTAATTTTGCAAAAAAAGAAATTGATATCGAGTCTCCGATCTGTACACTTGAGAAAAAAATATTGTTGACTTGACAAAATTTTCCAACTAAATTTAATTAATTAAAATTTTGCCAGTTCGAGAATTGACGCATTTAACTTAAATGCACAAATTTCAATTCAAGTATTTATAGTTAGTTGAAATATATGAATATTTAAATGGACAAAGTTTAATTCGGTTGGAAAATTTAGTCAAATTAACAACTTTTTTTTTCAGTGTAACTCAATAGCATTTGTGCAGCTTACATGACCAACAATTTTAATGTTTTACATTCTTTCATCTCAATTTATCTCAATTTATGTACATACGTTATTTTATGAATACTTATAAAGACCCGTAATTCCATAATTTTTCCGTAACTCATTCTCTTTCTCGTGAAGTTTATGCGAGAAAAATGCACGAGTCAAATGAAATGCGAATGCATGTGCATAAAGAAAAGATCTTTTATATAATATACTCAACTGAAATAGTACCGCTCAAAATTTTGCTTGAACACATAACATAAGGTTATTTATTTAACTATAGACTTCTCGTTAATTTACTATTTTTCTTGATAAACGACACTTTACGAAGCCTTAAGTATGTTATAACAATAAACTCTCATTACCAAGTCATGTCGGTAAGCATATTAAATATTTAGACCTCATGTTTATTTTACAATTGACAAGTAGAATCGGTAAATTTACACAATGTCAACCGAAGATCTTCTGGCCTGTTGCTGCACAAAGCTACGACAAGGCAAACATTTACTGGAAGAAAGATGACGTAGATAGCGTGTCGATGAAGAAGAAAGAGAAAGGAAAGCAAGAGGGAGGGAAGAGGATGAGAGAGAGAGAGAGAGAGAGAGAGAGAGAGAGAGAGAGAGAGAGAGAGAGAGAGAGAGCGCAATGTACAATTTACGCGTGCAAATGCAAACAACCAATTAGGGTGAGACCTTTGACGTAGAAACGGGCAAAGCTTGTGCATGCGCTACACATGGACTTGGTTGCTTTGAAAAACGTCACCTCGCTAATATTTTATAAATGGCCTCTGGCATCGGTCTCTGTTGCATGTAGCTATCTAGATATATAAGTGGCAAACAGTGAAAGCAAAAAATTAGCAATTTTTTATGGTATTTTCGGCACTATCGCGAAAAGGTATTACGATTCGAAAAACTTGCACTAAATTAATATATAATAATAATAATTAGCAATTATAATATCATTAATATAATATATACATGTATTAAAATACAGTAATTTACTTAAAAAAAATTAAACTTAATTGTATATTGATTATAAATTAAATATTGATTTTAAATAAGAAATATATTCTTATAAGTATATCGCTTACGATTAAAGCGCTAAGAAGAAAACATCTTATAAATCATAAGATAAATTAAAAAATAATCCATTAGCACCTATAGAAGAAAGTTTTCTTCCAACGAACAACTTTATAATAGAAGTTCTATGAAAAAATTTCGCCCTTAACGAAAGTTCCTCGAGTTTAGGTTTCTCCTAAGAAATATTATCAAAAACTTTCTTATGTAGAAAGCATTCATACAAGCGTACAGTATGTACATTTGCATTCTATTCAATAATAATCCAATTGATTACTATTATTAGTAATATACCTGTAAACTTAATCAAAGATCCTTTAATCGTAAATGATCATTATAGTATTTATGAACGCTAACAAAAATTTAATTAATAATCGTCTGTAATTTATATACAGTTCAAACTAATTCTATGAAATATAATAATATTTGAAACATTGTGAAAAGAGACTTTAATAAATTTAAAGTGTGAAAATAAAATTTTATTTAATTTGCATACATATATCAGCACGCATTTATATGCTATTGTTCGTTACCCAGTTTTTCTACATGAATTAGAGATGAGGACGTGGATAAAGGAAGCTAGCCGTGCAGCAAGCAAACTATCAGTATCACAGTACTTGTTTTCGTATGCAGAGGCAAGAATGTTAACGTTTCAGAAATTGTTACTAACTGGAACCCGTTGATGAAGCGCCACTTGGGTAGGAGCACATAAATATGCACATGGGAACGAGCACAAAGGGCACAAAATTACCAGACTCTCTCCCTTTACCGTGTTTTCTACACTTTCATTGCGAATGACCGCGCTCGTGAGAAACTAGCTGACTGTGCCACGCGCGTTGCAAATTCATTATAACACATGAACAAACGTTTCTGTACATCATGCACGGATAAAGTTCTTACATTAGTAACCTTATATTTAAAGACAATTATCAACTTTTTGCGAAAAGTAATTAAATAATATGCTTTAACGAAAAAAAGACATATTTACTGACAATTATTGATGCGCAAATAAATTAACAATAAACATTTTTGTCATTATTTGTACAGGAATGTTTTAATTAAAAACAACTTTATTTTCATCCAGTAACAAGAATTTATTTATTACAAATCGTTTTACGATTAAAATTGTTTTAACAGATTAAACTCCGTTAAACTCTGTTTAAAACGATATCATTATTATAACAAGAACACTTTTTTATAAATTTATTTTTAAAAAAGAAAGTTATTTTCACGCGCGCGTACGTTTATATTGCTTAAAAATCTTATTTTTCCAAATCGCATAAATATAGATGTACACGGAGAATATTTTATTTTTTAATTAATTTTTTAAACAATATTTTGATACTAATATTCCCAATTTCTTTGTAAAAAACAATCATAAAGTATTTTATATCATGTATATCATATCAGTTATATCAACGAGTGTGCAAATATTGATATGAGTTGCGATTCCAAGTTTAATTTTAAAAAAGTAACAATATCGATCTAAAACTTCCCACTTGGAACACTGCGTTCTGTTGAAAGCGGAAACACAAAAACAGTGTGATACTCCAAACTCTCTACCTCTAAAATAATCAATATTAAGATGAATAATACTTAATCAAGACAAGGAGTCATTAAAAGACGTTTAAATTGGTTCATGTGATTTTCGAAAGTGAGTAAATTTACGATTTCCGCTTCGTTATATTCTGAGAACTCATCTCCATTAACAAATTCAAGTTTCCGTGAACAGTAAGCTGGCTTCAATCTAGTTATAAAACTGCTATTGCATGCAAGACTAGAAAGACAAATTACAGGCGTGGTTCAGTTGAGTTGAAAGGCCAACGTTGAAAGAGCAGCTACTAAAATAATCATAGGAAGTTAAATGAAAGGAAATATTCGTTATTGATGACAAAGACAGGTGATCTTTTGATACAAATAATGTAAACCCAAGAAAACTTTTAAACCTGATACACACATTCACAAGTTGTCAAAGATAATATGTCAATATACCTTTGTAGCATTACAAAGAGAATTCAATATGACCATGCAATTATATTGACTATATTTAGCGTGTCAGTATTAACGTAGAAGTTCATGCGAATGGCCATCTCTTATTTGAGCTAAGCGCACTCCGCTTTATCTAGCGTTACTACTAAAGTTAAAATAAATTGCAAGTCCGCGATTTGCGCATACTTGAGAAGTGCTCGCGGGGTTTGTCTTACAAGTTTGTACCTTTCTAAATTATACCGCTTTTAAGACAGTAATACATTCCACTTTCAGTAGTTTCATAAATTTTTCACTTTTAACCTCTTTTATGATTTATATCGGCACCAAGTATTCGTGTCGCGGTATTCAATGATTGTATCCGGAAAATAAGAGCATACGTGTGGCTATGGATAAACCCCTAGATTGAGAGCTCCATTTCCAGCGTCGATACCGATGCCGAAATTCAATAAGGCCGCGTAACTGCGAACGAGCTTTTATACAACATCACTGCGGTTTCTCTGGCGCGCGGCCAAATTTTGTTGGACGCTACACGGTGAAAATTTCGCCGCTTTCTGTGGGATGGCTCGCCAGCTATGATCTCCCGAGAGGAATCGCCCCACGGTCGAATAGCGACAATATCGATGGATCTCTCCTCGCCGGTTAATTCTAGCCTTTTTTTTTTCATTTAGTCCGCATACGGGCGATACGGGATTAATTATCGGCAACGAGAAACCGCTATTAATTACAAGAGGAAAGCAAGGACAGTCAAAATTCGAGTACATTGCAATTTGTTGAAAATTAAGCGCATTTCGCTCAATTAAATATCAACCTGCATAATTATGTTTTTTTTATTTGAATCAATGAAAAAAACTTGAAATAAAGATATCTGAACTCTCTTACATTCATTTCTATCAATTCTAATTCTTAACTCTAGAAAACAGTTAAGAAAAGATAAAGCCTACATTATATTGAGATTAAAGGTAATATATACATTGATGGAAATGGATGTTAGATACTTACTGAAATAAAACTCGATATAAAGACCAATCATTGATATGTAGCTGATAGCAGCAGGAAATAGATGCGAATACATCACAGGCTTAAATGCATGAGAGGATTAATTCCTCAAGCATATATTTCTGCCTGTCCACGCATCTATTTATGTAAAGCATATGTAACAGAAATTGATCGGATCAGGTCGTAATATATCCGGAAACGGAAAATCCGTGCACGCATACGATCGCGAATTTCAACTATTTGCGGATAGTCTACGTCCGCAACGGGAGATGTGCAATACTCGCAAGTGCTGTATCAATATGATATAACTGTATCGTCCTACAAAAAATATTGCCGATTGTAATCACCGACGCAGATATTGCTCACCGAGTCGACCCGCAAATAACAAACGTGGCCGAATATGAAAAACAGACGAGGAGTTAATAACCGAGGTTATCGAATAAAACCGAGAAAACGGCACGGATCCATGCCGTATGTGATAAAATGGCGATTCGCTGGTAAAAGAGAAACATATTGAATTTGGCAGCATGGTTTTCGATGGATAAAATGGCACGTAAAATGCCACGAGTTAATGTATCTATTATCCAGCCAAATGCAGTAGTCACAGCTAAATTCGCTCCATGTTGCACTCTCGCGCGAAAGGGTAATTTTTTTTTTTTTTTTCGAAACATCCATCTAGTCACATTTTAACTTTCGACTCGTTAATTAATTTGCTGTTTGCGCTTGCACGTTATTATTCCACGCTGCTCGCAATTTTTTCATCCAGTTCGCGAGCGAATCGTTTAATAACACCGCATCCAGGAACACGGTAACAAACATTTTATTCTATCAGATGAGAATTTTCAATCTTCAATAAGTCTAATGGCGCATTGTTCTCGTGATACATGAATATATGAACACCTTTCAGAATTTAGTTAATTTCATTCCAGCGATATGTTTAAAGATTTTGTCGCACATTTGACAGCTATACGTAAATTATACATTATTAATTATACATTATATGTGATATGTAAAAATGATTACCGGCATTTGTTCAAAAACTGAGATAAAAATGAGAAATGCCACAGATGAATAATATTGAAAATGCTACGGATTTATATGCATAACTCTTTTTAAAGAACTGCTATACGTGGTATTATTAACGATGCATGGATGTATCATAAAATTTTTCAACAAAATATATTTTTCAATTTCAAAGGGATTATTCAAAAATGTTAAAAATGTAGAATTCCACACAAATTTTGTCATGACATCTAATATAAGTAGTTGATTTCTCAATTTATAGTTGTATCATTTCGTATCTATTTCTCAACAGATTTTGCAATTCATATAATTATAGAGATAAGAATCAAGAATAAATTTACATCAAGTGCAATATTTCTCTAATTTTATATCTGATGCTGTTATTTCTCGTTTATTAGATCGAGACAATACCTTTCGTAGGAGCGATATCGTTTATTATTTCATTAATACAATAAATGTCCCCGGAAACTGTATTTCGCTTTACGCGGATATTATTACCACGATAGCGATAATTAACTAACATCGTAAATATTCGACGGGCATCGCGCATCGTGGAAAGTGAAATCAACATGCCGTTACGGGTCAATGCTCCTCTACGCGTGCACAGACAGGAAGATTCCGCCGCGATGTGCACAGGTCGCAGGTATAATGGCATACAGGAAGAGGTGCATAATGACACAGTGTCGCGCACCTGTACAACGCGACGTGACCTTATCTCGCGGAAAGTGTTGGCCCGACTTGTACATGCGTACACGCCGTTGCTTCGCAACGCGATTGTGTCAGTCCGACTTTTGAACTACTATCGGGATACGTGGCACGGCTTTTCTACTTTATGACATATCAAAATTAGAAATGCCATCCTGCACTTTGAAGGCGAAAGAAGCGGTATCTGTTGAATACAAATCAAAGAGTGCAATGAGACTAAAAGAAATAATTAAAAGTATGTCAAACGACTACGAAGTTTGACTTTCCGAAAGATCCTTTAAGTATCAGCCACAACTGTCATATTCAACGATGCTGTTAAAACGGTATTATACAATATTTACGCGAAAACCGACTGCACGTTGAAAAATCTTTTGTGCATAATTAAGATCCTGTTTGTAGACGAATACACGTCCAAGGAATCCAAGGAACAAGACGCGCGGTTAATGCAATGCGTAGAAACTTACGAGGAGCCGGCGCCGACACTCGAAAAGTTTCGCCGAGTGCCACGAAGGCATTTAACAACTGTTGAACTTTCAGTCTTGAAAGTTAAAAGTTGCTCTATCGCCGGGGTCGGCACTTTAAACTGAATCTTATGCGATTCACGTCATCGCCGTGTGAAATGACACACTTCAGATGTTCCCTCCCTCGGCTACCAACATTATCTCGGCCCCGAGCTGTTTCAATCTCCGCGGCCATTGCTCGACTATCAATCGTGTCGAATAAAACTCGGAATACTGCATCTCTTTTTTTGCAGTATCCCGGCGAGGCACCCCGTCGGTCCTTCTGCCGCGGAGAGAGCGCTAGTGTAATTTTGGGATAATGAAACACGCGAATGCATCGCGCACTTATCCGGATTACGCTTCCGCTCCGCGTGATGCACGTATCCCCGCACGCGCGCGGTGCAAAGAACCTAAGCGCTAAGAAATCTTGGCAGCAAGCACAGCGGAGAGATCCCCGTCCTACCGTAACTGGCGTAACGCGACGACGTTCCAGCCGAGCTGCTGCGAGATATCGTGAATCGTTAATATATGGCGTCACTCTTGCGATACAATTATACGTTCGCGACGACAAAACACGAGGAAGGAGAGAGAGAGAGAGAGAAAGAGAGCGCCCCGCTTATATATGCACCGCATCAAACTTGGAGGAACGGGTCAATGGTCTGTGAATCGTCGGCGAGATAGGAGTTCGCAATAGTCGTTTCGTAACGGTTACGTCGCCGCGTTGCACTTCACGACACCGCCAGTACGCCAGTACATATCCGATGATCGCGCGAGAACGGAAATGTTTTTGAGAGTGTGCGAGTATCGAAACGCGACGCTATACACGTTTCACGCGCGCTGTGCACGAGCGAAAACGATTGTTTCCAGAAATTGTCGTTGGATCGAGATGGCTAACTACGTAACGTTGATGCGGGGTTATTTGCTTTTGCAGCAACGGCCGGGTAAGATAATAAAATATAATTGCTTTATAAGCCTCTAGACATTTGCCGTTTGCGTGACGATAAACCTACGTCAAAATAGATGACACACAATACAGCGTCGCGGAGAAACGAAACTGCAAAATAAAACAAAGTTTATTTCCCCGCTTATTATAAATCTTGTCGCGGTTTTTTATTGAAAACAACGTTAAGGTATTTTTTTTAATTTATGATAATGAGAACGGCGATACGAGAATGGTTTAATTCAATTTTTTTTTTGTTTTTAAGTTAAATGTATCGTGACATCGTATGATACTGCGGTTCAGGCGAGGCGATCGTTTATTAATGTATAAATACTACTACAGCGTTAGTAGTAACGTCATACACCATTCCGATATTATGCCTCACATTAGCTACCACGGAATTGCCATTTGAAGCGGTAACGATATCTTTGCTTATCATGTTTCCAGCTATTATAGCCTTAACGCATTACCTTCCGCAGTTGCGGGAGAAGACACTAAGGGATGCGATAGAGATTATCTTCAACGTCCCTAAATTTCTCAAAATGGTGTCTCGAGAAATAACCGAAATAACAGTAAGAGTAACAGTACTTTACAGAGAATAATACAAATATTAATAATAACTGTGCAAAATTCGCCGTCTCGAGACTCTCGGGTTCCATTAGCGTAGCTCTTCAAGGCATTACCTGGCAATATCGAACCTCGCAATGGAGTTTTCACTCGTAGGCGATATACCTTTCTCGATTTGAGGTAGATTCCTTGAAAACGGCAAATGCGATCATACATTCGCGATGGAAATGTCTGAGGAGCGCTTATAGTGGCACAGTAATCTTCACGCAAAAAATTAAAAATAACGTCCGCAGAGATGGCGACAATTACAGATAGGAAATTGTCCTTGCGAGAGAAGTGAATTATAATGTTCTTTTCACGACGCGAGTAAGCGACAGGTAACTCGAGAGTGTCGTACAGTAACAAAAGTATATTACGCGATGGCCGAGCTAATTTCTGCCACCATTTGAAAATTAAACGGCAGAGAAAATATTTATGAGCACTTTACTAAATTAGAGCTCCGCGCGAAAGATCCCATTGTGCGTTATACAAAATGCGTAGCGGATTGGACACACCCACTGTAAGCGTGACGACAAGACGAGACGTCCGTAAAAAACCCGTATTTATTCGAGTGAACTGCGAGCGTAGACGCGTACAGGAGATTAATTGTCGCGAGAAGAAGAAATTACGGAGCATATTAACCTAATTACGTGCCACCAAATTATTTCTACCAAACGGCAAAATTATTCCTCCTTACAATTTTATAATTTCATAACGTATCACGATCTCCTAGAAATTAGAAGATAGCACCGAAAAATGTAATTAAAATGTACTAAAAAATTTGCATTATTTTCGTTTCAGGGATGCTGAATTTTTTAATCGTTTCTTCCGTGACGTTTAAAATATGAAAAGGAATATTATCCAAAACTCTTTTTTATTTAGATATCTTGATAACTTTTCCACGTCACACGAAAGCAATCGAGAACATCCGAATTCGCGAATAAACCAAATTAGAACTGAGCATTCCTCTATTTTCGATTGCTCGTAGGAGATTGCCGCTTAAGACAGTTAGCGGCAATTCGCTGTGCTGCAAGGTGAACTCGATTTATACTCCGATATAGTCGATCCGTAACTCTCCGTAATTTCCCATGCCCGTCGACAAATACCGTTGAATTTCGTGGAAACACGTATGTACGGACTTACCTAAAGACGCTCTCGTCGTAAGATAGCAGAATGCGAACTGGCTGACTGATGCTACGTTTCTTTACTTCGTGCGCTGGCTCGATGTGTACGCCGTGAATTATCTGGAAAACGAAAACGAAATTTGATTACAGTTTACGTAGAATGCCAAGAATACTATATACAATACTATATCGCGCAACTAAAGAGTTTTGTTCGTCATTTATTAATAAATCTATAATATTAATAAGGTAAATTGTAAACTAACGCAAAACGGCTAAAATCGCGACAAAGATAATTATACATTTGTGCTATTTTCATAAGTAGAATAAACATAATGCTAAATTTATTATATGTTTGAAATCACATTGATTTTATATTTAGTTTACACTGAGAAAAATTTCTAAAGAATAATGATCGGATTAGCAGATCAAAACGTAACCAACGGATATTTAGATCAAATAAAAATCTGACTATTATCGGAATGTACGAAAATGAACAGAAAATAAATACCTATCCAATTTTTCAACGGATAATTTGTTTTTTTTTTTTTCAAACTTCCGATCATTTGATTCTTAATAAAGCGTAGTCGGATTTTTGTTCGATCTAAATATACGTTTGTTATTTTTCGGAAGGATAATTTAATCGTACAGTTTTTCAGTTATATCGTATCTATTACATGTTTCCTACTACAAGAAACATCCCAGCGTATCTTATCGATACAGAGTTATTTTTATTCGTAACTTTATTGAATAACTTTTTCTATAACTAACCTAACTAATTTGGCATTATCACTTTGTTCTGCAAAGTTATATGCTCAAATAAATCAAATAAACGTAATAAAAATACACAAAAATGAATGGCCATTTTTGTTCATCCCAGACATGTCCATTTGTACAATAATTTCGTCCCGATATCTAGAGTATATATGTATAGTATATATATAGTTTTTAAAATTTTTTTCATAATCTTGCTTAGACAATTAATAAGCAAAATTGTATATGCTCACGTATTAATAGACGTAATATTTTGTATGCACAAAATTCATGAATTTAATATGGTTAGAATGTTTACATTAAAATTTATCCCGCGCGATAATTGGTCGCCGAAAGTTGAGCTCGTTACTGACAGATCTTAATAGAAGATGCGCTAGCTATATTGAATTGTGCCTGGTATTATGATACCAGCGGTGCGTAAACCTGATACGTCCTTCGACGGTACCCCAGGTTGCGAATTCTATGGTGCGGCGGCTGCAATCTCGCGCTCGCAGGAATAGCAGCTTGCGGCAAAGACCGCAGCCACGTTTACAGAGGTTATAAGAGGGAAGAGACAGGTGCATAAACTAGGTATAAGTTCTGGTTAACTTCAACGAACCGTCGAGCTTCAGTCAGAAGTTGCGAGCGATAGAGTCATAGAGCCGAAAGCAGGTAATGGATAGACGCAGGGTGTGAAGAGAACTTAAACAAAGTGACGTGCCTCAACGCAATTGCTGTTCACAACAGACTGCGAGAATTCATCGATTGGTACAGCGTCGTTCTTAAATATTTATAAGAATAAAAAGTATACGATAAATCGATATATTACGTAAATGAAATTATTTAATAAAACGATCCAATTATGAAGAGCTATAAGAAGTTTAATGTATCGATTAATTCCTTTGTAATTCGTTCCTTTGTAACGAGTTTTCGCCACAAGAGGGATTTGCCCGACCCGACACTTGGTTTAATAGAGTTCCATGTAATTGAGGAAGGTCACCGTTACCTCGTTGCAATGGGTGTGCTTGTTAGAAATGCAATTATGCGAAGATCCACGTTAAGTTTTAATCCGATCCACTTTTATACTTGCGGAGAGTTTGCGTCCTGCGCGGAAAGCTTCTTAGTGATAATGCGATATCTTAAGAGGATAGGAGTGGCATTAACTGCGCCAGCCAAGGAGCGCGGAGAGGACCACGAAGAGACCGGATCGAAGGTCGAAGTTAAGATGCAGTGGCGCTCGAGTATCACGTATATAGAAGATAACAGTAGCTAAACCACGCGCACTCCATCGTAACTTACAAACCACTCTAGCGAGTAGTGCTCTCTTAATTATCAAACTTTAGACCGCTCCTAATTTCTATCTTTATACCTATGGTCTATCCATGTAATGCGACAGAACGCGCGTGCCAGTACATTCTTCACCTAACAGCTATCTTTAACATAGATTTTCTTTTTAACATTACGCTAAATTATTTCAATCAAATTTAATATCCACAATTATTATACGTGTATTAATTTGTTAAATTAAAAATTTTACATAGTAATTAATTTCAGTTTTTAACAATGTGTGTACCATTATTTCTGTAAAATTAAATTAGATTAATTACGAGAATTTTAATTAAGTTAATGTTCATTAAATTAAATGAAACTTTGAGTTGTTATCTCTGCAGCATAACAGATTTTAAAATACGTTATTTGTTACATGCACACTCATAAGATAACAGTGAAGCAGGGATAATTATTGATATTGTTGACCGGTGAAATATTAATTGCACAAGTCTGTTATATACACATATGTTACATCTACGCAGCATTTCAATAAACATATTTAGTATAACGGCATTATCATCAATTCAATTGCTTGAGAACTAATTGAAAGGAAAAGGAAATGCCAAGATTAACTAAGTAGACAGTTGGATGTGAGAAAATAAGGTGGATGTGGCGAAAATAAGAAGATAGTGGTCTACAAATATCCCGCAGAGAAATTCCATCTATCTCATAAGCCTCATCTATCTTGGTTATTGACCTTAATTCAAAACCAACCAGTCGGCATTAAGATGATTTCCACAGAGAATCGATATTTTCCAGTGCTACGTCCACTAGTCGGAAGAATAGTAATGATGGAAGCGATACTAGCAAGCTGCATAAAGCGGTATTATTAAAATGGTTAAGGTTATTAAAATAGTCTCCGAGAAAATTCCTAAAATAATCAGAAACAACTAGGAAAGAAAATATTACTCGAATATAAGATTAAAAAAAAAAAGAATATATGCGCAAACATACGCGTTTGTGTAATACGCTGTGAATGTGCTGTTTACAATTATATTTCTACATCGTGTAAAAATTGAAGAAGTAATTATAAAACTGTATTACAATCATTTCATGTGCAGTCTAGAAATATATTTAATTAATTTCTTTTTTTAATTACAGTAAAAATTTGCTATTATACATTCATTATTTAATAAGATCGTTTATCTTTCTTTTCCTGTGTGATGGCATATTAATTAAAAGTAGGTACACTAAAAAAGTTGAGGATTTCTATTTCACGTCAGAGAAAAAGACTTGCCTGTTACTTTTGAGGGAATAAAGAAACTACCATATTTATTCACTCGTGAATTTCTGTAACTGACCTGAGCGGTTACATTTCATTATTCATATTTCAAGAATTAAATTATCTGCAGTAGGCGAAAACATGAAACATGTAATGAAAATGTGTAGCCACAACAGCATAGGTACCTTCCGTTGTTTTTATTGGATATAATGTAAATATAATATTACTGTAATACATCATTTTAATAGCAATTGTTAATTATGAAAGTATATATTTTGTGAAAATAATGAGAGATAAAATATCCAATGCACGTTTGCATGATATCTTCTCCTCTGGATGGGAAAGTACCTCGATGCACTTCGATTTATCATATATCTACGTGTCGAAATAGCGACCGAGGGATGAAGAGATCGTGGAAACCGGGCAGGTGGGCAATTTCCGTGGTAGCCGTCTACCGTGATATATCCGTCTCTTTCCGACCGTACCGCATTTACACGCGGCGCGATGGAAATTTTGTGTTTCCCACATGTCCCCGCATTTTTGTAGCATTTTTATGCTCGCTCTTCCTCCGATGGAAACGTAAATAACCGGCCATCGATTGCTCATCGTTCGCCTTGAGTTTCATTCTGACACACCTCATCAAATAGCGAGAGATGAATTGTTGATTATTGCTCTCCACGAATATACCGATCAGAGGTTATCTATTTTCAAACCGTTCCATTTAGACACATTTGCATGATACATAATTTAGCTTCGCATCCATACCACGTTTAATTTTTAAAGCTTCGGTCGATCTGAAATTTAATTTTTCACATACGATGCATGGGCACAAGTGCACATGCAATGTGTATTAAACCTATAGAATGTTGCAAAAAAATAACAGAAATATTTAAAAAGTCGATTGTAAGATTTGTAATACATAAATTTATAAACCTCTCATAATCTTATATGTTATTAATAATTTATTACTATTAGTAGAATTGCCGTCTCATATTCGCGCACAATCTTATATTTAAACATATAAATTTAATTTAATTTAAGATCGCGATTCAGGATTTTATTAAATAAAATAATATTATTTGATTTTTAATGTTTGAAACAAGTTTAAAGATATACGCTTGAAAACAAAAAATTATCATAACGGGTTTAAGCTGTGGGCAGGGGGATCTGTCTCGCGAGTTTTCGAAACGATCTGTTTTCGAAATCTGGCGCAATGTTACGCTGTTTCTCGAAGTAATGTGAGTCGCACGGTCGCCCATTCAACCAGCGGAGGTTGGGGAAGAGATTGATCTACGGCGGAAGTTCTGCGCGTGAATTTGAGGACATTATCTGATCGCATGGAGAAAGTAATTTATGGGAGTAGTTTAGCCGTGCGCGATAAAACAAATTCCACGCGGAAGAATGAACCGAAGAGCGCGAGCAAATTCTCGAGATTCCTGGAATCCTTTATTCCGAATCCTACATTTTAATAGCTTTAATTAACCGGATGTAGTCTTAAAGCATCAACGATTGATCGCATGTTATAAGAGGGTGATGCTTAATTAAATTCTTTGCCGTTTCAGCAATATACTTGCTGCAATATTTCAGCAAAACAGACAATTACAGAATAGAAAAGCTGCACGGCTTCTGTGACATTAACGCATGACATTTTTAGTGAACATAACCGAGAGAATTCTATTGATTTCTCAAAGAATAGAGTTCTTGACACGTTTCAGAAGAAATTTTGATGAAAGAGAGTAAAAAGAAAATAGACATTCGAAAGTAGAGGTGTCAACTTCATGTTTTGTTATATAACAGTTGGTGATAATTATTTCAATCAGAATCTATTAAAAACATAATTTTTTGACAAAATTCTTGCTATCTAGAACTCTTAAAAAATATTAGAATTTTAAAGTTTTTAACCCATAGAAGTTTGATAAATTACAAATTTGTCAAAATACTAGTTGAATATTTAAAATAATAAAGATAAATAATCAATGTAATTTTATCAAATAATCACGAAAATGGACGGTTCACCTTTTCTAACAAGCATGAATGAGAAAGGAAAATAGTCAAAGTTTACTTTACCAAGAAACAATGCTGATTCTCTTCAATTAACAAAATGCACGAACGAGAGATTAAATGAACTGTTATTTTATCATTTGTAACTAGTTGTTCTCGAACAGCCAGGATCTTTGCCGGTCGCACCGACTTCCTCTTCCGTTTACTGTGATTGTCAGAAGACAGCTCCAGCTTCTAAACTTTGCAAACACGTCAGAGAATAGCTTCCGTGCTGCACAGTGCCGTCAACAGCGAAATAAACTTTGCCGTTTATATATTTCAATGTACGTCTTTCTAATGATAAAACTCTGTCGTGCATAAACTCATTAGCGCTGACAAGAAATTAACGACGAAGATTCTTGCTGCGAAATAATTGATATCGGTAGGAGAGTAGCGTGAAAAGTTAAACATTTAACATGGCTATTCATATATAAATTTAACCAGAGAGATTAAGATGTAAGAACCGTGGTCCAACATCGAGGTTAATGTTCTTGCCACGAAACTCCCTTCGGCAGAGGATTGGGCCACAGAAAATAGAGGAAAAGACACGTCCGTTCGAAATGAGATTTAAGGGAATCGAGGGGAAGAGACGGTAATCCTATTTCTGCCGCGCGCAGGCTCGGCAAAAGATTTCCCGTACAATGGAGGGCGGTTACGGTGGTAGAGAGAGAAAGAGAGAGAGAGAGGGAGAGAATGAGAGAGAGAGAGAGAGGGAGAGAACGAGAGAGAGAGAGTTCGAAACCGGACTAATTGTCGGCCGAGACGAGGTAATTCCCCGCTTGATGCCACGGACGTCGCGGCGGAAGCTCCGTAATTGCGATCCACTCCACTTTTTCACCCCTCCTCACTGTCCCTCCTTCGCGTCAGGACAAATCGAATAGGCCGACTTCCATCAGTCATCATATCAGGCCTGTCCGATAGCGGATAATACCAGACGCCAGACAAGACGCGCAAGTATGCGGAATTATGCGCTCGAGTTTCTGTCATGATCATAATGCTGTGCAATGGGAGCTGTCCGAAACACCGCAAGCATTACCACGGCCACGACGCGAATTGGAATGTGCCAGTCGGCGTAATACATCAATTCCGCTTTTACACTACGAACAGCACTTAGCTCGGGGAAAATATATACGCCATATGATATCGCGCCCGTTGAAATACGTGTTCAGTAGTTTCGGGTGTCACTCGATACGACATATCTGAAAATGAATCTCCAGAGTTTATTGTTGTGAAATACGGTTGACGTATCGCGTTACCTGTTTTAATCACACGTTTCGCAGAACGCAATTTAAGCGTGGAACTTCCGCACTCGATGCATCTGGACGTTGAAAGAAAATAGTATATTAGTGTAAAGAAAACCGGAAAAAAAAACACGCCGAGTATTTTCATTCAGCAAAATTATCGATCACAAAGCGAGTTTCTTTTTTTTTTAATTGCAAAATACAGTTCTGATACAAACGTCTTTGAAAAACTTTAATACAGTTTAAAATTGTGAAAGTTCGAGTTCTTCAAGAATACAGTTACAAAAGAGGCGAACGGCACCAGGTACAATTATCCCATTGGATAAGCGAAGCTATTGGAAGAAGTAACGAAACATGTATTGTACCTTCTTTCAAAGCAAGGTATTTCTCTCACAACAAAGGAACTTGATCAAAAGCAGAAACATTAAAGTTTCGAGCTGTGTTATTTATAAACACAGTAGCTTAATACCGTAGTAAAGTACCGCGCGCATAAACCCAAGTTTATACTTTTTGCATGAAAATGCTGTCCTCTGATTTTGCAACAAAGTTTCTAGAATAGGGTATGTGTGTAGCAGCGATAGTTACAAGCTCATCAATATTGCGAAAATGATCGAAGTTTAATTTATGCTTATAAGCTTCGCTATCGAAAGAGTTCATCAATATTCATCGACATGCATACCAAATTAGTATACTATGCGAACACAAGATCTTGCCCCAAATTTGACAAAACACCTTCGACCTTTTTCGCTCTTCTCTTCTCTTCTCTTCTCTATCCGCATTTTGTGTTAAGTTTTGCAAAAATTGAAGTACGCATTTTGTTAAAGCAAGAAAGTTTTATACACTTGCTGTACGTATACATATATGCGATTGGTTGTACGTGGAATCTTCTACTATTGGGAATACGGAAAGGAAGAGGCGTCGTTTCGGAATCCCCCTTGTGCCGGTGTCTGCGGAACGTGGATATCATGTAAAAGCATCCCGGCGAAACTAGATTCTCTGCAGTCATAGCTTATTTAGAAAGCGTGAGGTCGCACGCGATTGAATAAATATTTCGTATTCAAAACGTTCGGGACATCGAGAAATCTCTAGTTTAATTTACTCCGACTAATTTACTTCGGAATTTTATCTACTTTCAGAGCAATCCGCGCATTACCGCTTCGACGCGATATCACTTGCGATTTTTGAAATCGCCGGCGATTTGGGGAAATTCTGAATTCCCATATAACGACAGATAAATGGCGATTGCATTTTGTAGAGCGCCTTCATGAATATGCAGCTACATTGTTATCTACAGAATTATAGCTAGCAATTTCTATAGCTATGCAAAAGGGGCTATCTTGATAGGACATCGCTTGCCAAAGATATCGATAAGTAATGCGAACGTATCTGAACATATTTACTGTTTATACAAACTTCCTAATGCGTATTGTATGCAAATTGCGATATGTATAATCCACATGCATGTGGCAAATGAACAAAACATGTTTTTCTTCCTGCTGCACGATATTATTCGCATTATCATGAAACCGCGTATCGACATAGAAGCACTAACACTGAAATTACCAGCGCGCAAAGCACTTAACTTTTTGATGAAATTAGGAGGACATAGTATATTTTGCCAAACAGTATGTTTGGATAATTGTAACGCTACTTAAGGAATACATTACCGCAAAATTGTTTTCACCACCCTGCTTAAATGCAAAATCATTAGAGGAGATCTCTAGCTTTTGCCCGTGCGAGTAGTTACAAAACAATGTGCGAGTAGTTAAGGTCTGTTATATTCTACAATTTTCGATACAATATATTGAAAATATCTTTATGCTTTCGTTCCTTTTTCAACTATAAAATATATTAGTAATAGGAATAAAAAAAATTAGTAGATATGCGCAAAAATAATATAATTTGTGAATTCAATCGATGTATAAAAATATTTATGTATATAGAGATGTAAGAGAAATCAAATCTATCAAATTACATTTCTGAATTTTGATTTATTTTTAACTAAATAATTGTAATAAATAATTGAACAGAATTTTCTTTCTATCAATTCTTTTTTGTATAAAATGTAATTAATTATGATCAAATTATTTATTTCTTAAAATACAGATATATTAAATTAATCATTTAAATTGTATAAATCTATCTTCAAATCTTTGACTTCAGAAAATTTAATTAATTTATAAGTCATATATTCAGATGTAAGTATATTAAAAATGTTTAAAAAAATTGGAGGATATTACTTCTTTTATCTTAATAAATATCAGAATTCTTTTAGTAATAAAAGAAACAATTTCTTATGATAAAGATACTGTAAATAATGCTTATCAGCGTAGTATCGGCGTAAACAGAATATTCAGAAATTTCGACACAAACTGAATTATACCATCACCTGACGTTAATATGATTTCCATATCCATTATAGTGGCGTGTTAGGGGGAAAAAAAAGACTCTTTTGCGATATCGGAGCGCGTACAGGACTACATACTATAATATAGTCAGTCGTGTCGAATGTTTAATATTTTTTGCCATACAAAGCATTTATTGTCCCTCTTTTGCATATTGCTAAAATAAAACTATTTATTTAAACAATAAAAACTGCATGTAATTTCTATTTTTATAGAATTTGCAATATTTTTTAACGTGGAGTACGTACAGTTTCTATGTAAGCATTACACACACACACACACACACACACACACACACACACACACACACACACACACACACACACACACACACACACACACACACACACACACACACACAAATAGAGAAAAGCTAGAATGTAATAAAAAAATAGACAATACACATGCTAAAATTAATTTTGAGAAAACTGCTTTTTAACCACTGTAAGCAAAATATGCGCGCTGTGATAACATATAATCTTTCCATCAAAAAGAAGCTTTTCTGCGAGAAAACGTCGGCCAGGCATAATGAGAAAAAATCTAAATAAAACACGGGAAATCAAATACGCAGCGAACTCACCGACCATATTCTCCCTAGTCATGTTCTCCCGCTCCATATATTGACGTAAAACACGATTCGTGGTAAATACGAGATTCCACGCGGGCCATTGCTGACGCAAAATGCATGACATTCATTGAAATGATATCAATTTCGAAGCGCGGAATCAGTGTACGTACACGCTATTGAAATCTCGAATTACATTCAGAAAGATCAAATGACGCTTCGTGGCGCGGGCGCGACGGAAACTGCTAATTGCATACGCGAAACAAATTCGCCTCGGTTTACTAATCTTGGTGTTCACGGAAGGCAAGACGCCTGGTTCGACTTGTGTGAATTGATTCCGCAAGCGGTTACGTTTATTACCCTCGATAGTACGATACGCGCTGTACGTAGGTATCCCTGCGTTTGTGATAGAATGCGTGCTCGCGAGTCTTATCTGGCACAAAGCCGCACATGCAAAAGCGAAGCGGCAATCGTTTAAACGTCTACACACTGCGGTATCATCAACCCGTGTTCCCGACCTTATACTGCCGGTATGCATAATGTACGAATGGCATAAACGCGCGATGCGCCTAGGTCTAAAGGTGAATCAACCCTCGAATTTTTGTCGGGCTCGTTGCACTTGTGCTAACGTGAATCTTGGAGCATTGGATTTATTACGCGATGATGGTGTATGGCCTAAGCATTTTGCAAATTTAATGGATCTAATACGGTCTACGCGCAGCAATATTACAAGAGACGCGCGGTTTCTATATTACAACTGTGTTATAGTCGCAAGATAGGACGATAAACATAGATATCCATTTCCCGCAGCCCTGTTTCGCGCGTACGATAAACTTCATATCTTATATATTGCGCAGCTATCTAGAGTCTACATGGATACCACAAGTAATACACGAATTTAGGTTTACACGTGTATTTCAATTTAAAAGAGAAGAAAATGCATAAGCAGATTTTCTAGCAAATTAATAAAACGCTCATAAAAGATCAATTAGGCAAAATAAATAAAAACAAAATCTTAATAAGAAGATCTTTGACATATTTTTTAACGCGTTTTAACTTTCAGTCTCATAAAAGCAAAAGTAAAGATAACCGCTCAAACGCGGGAAATAATTCTTCATGCTTGGTCAGTTCTATCAAAGCGCGATGTTCATGTCGGTGCAATAATTTACGCAACTGCCGTGTTTGTGTCAAGGCGAGCTAATTGGTCGAGTAGATGGCTGAACCGACTATAGACATGAAAGGGTCTTGCTCACGTCGGGAATCCATTATGCAAGACATTGCAACCCGCACCTAACGAACTAATTTGCTGTACGTCGCGCAAAATGGAAGAGACATAAAGATGGGATAAGGAGGGACACGGGGTAAAACTGCATCGGACGTGTACACACCCCTATTGCCAGTGTCGTTATCAGACATTGCGTGACAGCATAAACCGGAGTAGAGCAAATTGAATCGACAGATTGAAAGCACAATGGTTCAACACTTAGAAAGATTTGAAGGCAGCTTTGAGAATCCATTTTCTATAACGCTTTTTCGTGCACGTATGTGTTCTTCAACAAAAGCGAAAATAAAAACCGTATTGAAATCAACATATTTTTACTCTGGATACAATATTATAAACACTATTATATAATACATGTAGATCGATGTCTATAATTCACATAAAATTTAATGTAATGTATCTGAAGAAAGTTGATCTTTCTCGATACAATATTCATAATAATTTAATATAATTTAATATATATTTCTCGTAGTAATTATTATCACGAATCTTTTTTAAACATTTTTGCATCGTCTGAAAAATCTGGACGGGTTAATCCCACTTCATCTCAACCTATTGCTGAGAGGGTGAATTTCCAGACGCGCGCGCGCGCGCGCATGTCGCGGCGAATTCGTAGCAAATTGTGCAGCGCGAGCCCTAAATAAATTTCGCGTCGTGGGGCTTTGTACTCTAACGCGACAGGAAATTTCTGCGGACATGTGGATGTGTTGGTGTGTACATGCGCACCTAGAGAATGTTACAAGGTATTTCGGGTAGATGCTCTTTTAGTCTAGTTGCGCCGCGTCGTCCTCGCGAGCTTCAAAGTCAAGCGCGAGATGCGTTTTCGTAAACTAAAATCTACACACGACAGTGTATTCAATTTGCAAAAGTCTGTCAATCATTTGATAAATTGATAAAGTTTGATAAACAGTATTTATAAATTATTTTCTTGTAATATGCTTTTAGATGCGTAATTTTTAAAATAAATGTTATATATAAGAGTGTGCTAATTAATTTAGAAATTAAATATAACAAAAGAGAACATAATGTATAAAACAAGATATATAAAGACTAGGTGTAAAAGTATAAAAATATAAAAAGATCAAAATTAAATTTTTTTTTACATCAAGTATCAATGGAATTATACAGTTATGTTTCAGCGATTAACATAGATGTAAGAGATTTCCTGAATAATGTGGGTCATGTATCACGTAATTGTTGAACAATGAAACTCTCACATGTTCTATCCGACACGTGTATCTATCCGCTTAAGGACAATCCACTTTAATGTCTAGTAACGATTTATCTATGACACGCGCGAATTGTCTGCTTTCGATTAGCAGTGATATGTATTTAGAGATTATTATTCCGCAAAATCACGTAGATAAATCGTGAACAACATGACAAATTATGAATAAATCTCAAACAAACGCGGCACATTTAAATTATTGCGTTTTTTTTTAAATAAACAACAATACATTTGCACGGTACTTGCAATGATACTTTTTAATTACTGAAAAATACAGCAACAATTTTGGAAAGTACAAAATAATCTCTATCCATGATACAATGTTCTTTACCGCAAACATGATTGCAATTATATAAAATTGATGAGATTTCGGTGTAAAGTACAATATCGTTTTACACGTTATAACGTGTATGTTATATATGAGTATATATAATATACAGTACGCGTCCTTCATAGCGTATATTAAACCACCACTCAACAACCTGGCCGCCACCTCCGCCTTCTTCGACCTGGCACGACGTGATCTACACGTGGCAATATTGCGCCACATGCCGTGAATTCTCTCATAGCCATTTCGCCTAATCGAGACGGCGGTCGTGCTTGCGATCGTGAACTACCCCCCGCAGCTAGTGACCATTAAAAGATAGACGACGAAAGAGCTAGAGGGTTTAGCCGGTAACACGACAAGTGAAACGAAAGACATTAATTTCGTTGAAAGGAGTTAACATTGAATAATATTTAATTGTATAACAATATATTTGCTATATTTAGAGATGCTTCAGCATTGCATCTTAAAGATTTCTAAATGTCGCAATCTCGTTGTAAATTTTATTTTGTCTCGGTCTTAATATTAAGAAACCCCGAAAGATGATAGAACGAAGAATGCGACTTCTATATCATCCAGTCGACATTTTAAATGCCCTACAAATCTTGTGATTTCATCGTGCGTGTATGCTACGGTTAACAGTAAAGGCTATTTCTGTTGGTATTTCCCTTTATTTGTTACAAGTCAGAAAGAACAAGATTTTTATTTAAACTAATTTTTTTGGATTAATAAAAATGCAACATTAAAACAGTATAATGCCACCTAAATAAAGTATGGTATTCCAACACGTACACGTGTGCATATTTTTTTAATTATGTACATTTTTTTCACGAGTTTTACACAGAAAGATTAAAAAAAACATAATAAAAATTTTTTATCCTAATATTATTAAACATAAAAATCCCACATGTAAAACATAACATCTTTCATCAATTTTTATCTCGGATATAAATACGCATAAAAATTTAATCTTCTAAGTAGCTATATCCAGAGTAAGAACTTGATGTACTAGCGAACACGAAAAGCGGACATTCGTTACATTGACCGCATCTCTTCGATCTTGGCCAATCCTATATCTCATCGATCGTACACGCGACTATAATCCTCTTACTAATTCGCCGCATGCATTACAGATTGGGATACTCGCGCAGCTTAGGGAAGCCTAGGTCAAGCTAGGATCCTCGGATTGACAAAGATTATATCAGCGCATCTAGATATCTTTACATCGATAACTGTCAGCTCAACCAGGATATACGGCGCGACAATATATTTGATAATTAATATTTACGGAATTATTTACGGAATGTATCAATAAATATTTATTAAGAGCACGTGATACAATTATATTTATGAGCATTGTAAAAATCCGCAATTTCGTATCCAACATTGATCCGTGTTACGACAGAAAGTCGCTCGTTCGGATTAACGAGAAAGAATGGAGGAACTGACCTAGCGTACACTAATGGCATGACCACTAGTCATATAATCCCGACGATGCGTTCGATGTGTTAAGTTCGAGAGTTAATCAAACGTTAGATAGTACCGTAAATTCCTCTCTGGCCAGCGAGGAAAACAAAATTTATGGTCCTACATAGATCGATTGCCTGTCTCGAGACCAAATGGAGTCTGAAATTCTTCCACGGCCGACTAAAAAACAAGATTTATGGTAATTGGATTTTGTAATTCCATCATTCTTGATTCTAAACCAACCGAAATCTGAAATTTCTTCCCAGTTAAACAAACGCGATTTACGGTAATTAAGTTCCGTGATTCAATTTAGTGAATCTGAAATAGAACAAGTAATAATATTCATTTAAGTACGCTCATTAATTAAAAAAAGTAGCATTTCTACTAATATAAAACAATAGAGAAAGAGAGAGAGAGAGAAAATGAGACCGTATTATAAAGATAAAATTGAAAACAGATAAAAATCGGAACGTAAAAGAATGACTAGTAGCCTTGAATTCTCTCACTCATCGTAAACTTGAAATTCATCACAAAATTACCTCACAAAATTCGTACAAAATTCATATAAAATTCATAAAAATTTTAAATTTTACGTATATAAAAATTAATAATGATTATTAGACTACTTTTCTGAATACTTTCTTTACCCTATCCATTAAAAACCGCAGCAATCTTTACGAAAGTTGATTTTACCTGTAAAGCCGAGTGTGTCTTTTCAAATTTGTGATGCATCTCCAATATTATGAATCTTCGCCCGTCCGGTTTGCGGCTCACTGACGCTGTTTATACTATGAATTATGTAAGAGTTTAGAGTTCACCCAACAGAGAAACGATAAAAAGCTCTACGACCACATTATTGCGGGATCTGCGATGAGATGCACTTTCACAAGGCAATCTTGCATCATACTGAACAGGTAAAGCCCACCTGAGTCCCAAAATGCAGTTATAAACGTGGAAGATGTAAAAGTTAATCCTATATCCCAGGAAATAACTAATACTTTTAACAATTAGCTTTGCATTCTTAGATTTCATATAAGTATAAAATTATTAACTTATGACTCTATTCTTCTATAATTTATATGAGTTAAATCCGAATATTATAATAATATATATCTACTTTTATTAGATGTAACTTGTTATATATTTTCGCATTTTATAAAAATTTTATGCAAAATAAAATAACTATTAGGCAAATAATGTTTCAGATAAAATCAGTAACATAAATATTCAGACTTAATTTAATAAGAATAACAATAATTAGAATAATAACATACCAATTATACAGTTTCTCGGTGTTTTTTCGCTTAAAATACGATCTGTATTAAACTTTGTGGCGATTTTATTTATTGCGATGATGCTAACAAGGATATCATAGAGTAGAAACAACATTAATAAATCAAACATGACTAGGTCATCACTCGCGTTTATTAGATGAGTGGCAGTACATCGAAAACCTTTTATCAAAGTTGTTCATCCCTGCGAAGGTTAACGTTTCTATGAGATATCGACCTAAGCAGGGATCAGCAAAGTTATAAGGTCACGTCACTCATACTCGAAATTTATACACAACACTCTCGCTCCTTTAATGATGGTCGATTACAACCAGAAAAAGGTGAAGAAAAATTACATGGACGTCTATCATCCATGTGTCTAACACGCACGTACCTTTGCGTGAACTTCAATCTACGCGAATAAGGCGTCTACATTTGTAATTGTTCTCACGTAACACATACGAAGGGTTAATGTAAAAACACAAAGTATTTTTTATAAAAATTGTTTTACGCTAATATGAAATTGTTGCTATTTTCGTTAACAGAAATTACAATAAAACATTAAGTTCCAATATTTACTGCAGCTAATTATAATAAAATTTGTAAAAAATAAAAAATATAAAAAATATTTAAACCACATCTACGTTTATGTACAAATCATATTTGCAAAGTAGATGAAAGATTTAAGTCCCATCATCATTTTCCGCGCAAATAGTATTACTTCTATTTATATTCCACTATTCGATTATTCTTGCTCTTATTGCAGATAAAGCTTTTAAATGACGGAATACGACTTGCATGGTACCAAGCGTGGCAATCGATGCTCAAGCACGTCCGCCGAACCCAAACCACCCCAGTCTGGCTGGTAGTCGCCAACCTGACCAAACAACAGTCTCCAGATCCCGTATAAATTAAAGCAGTTTGCATGTCACGCGCGCTCACGAGTTCCAGACACGAAATTTGGCGCGGTAGAAATGGCCAAGACCGAATGTCGTTAGTCAAACAATCTATCCATTTCTGGACGCTTGACCGATCTCGCGGACGCATGAGGATATCGCTTGAAATTCCCAGCCGCAAATGGTGCATGAAAATAGAGACTGAATGCGTGACGCAATATATATAGCAAACTCATTGCTCTGCTTATAAATTCACTATAGCGAAACACTCTGCATAACAATTTCCGTTAATTAACCGTTGAATTTAGCTACTGTTGAAACAGTAATGTTGTATGTTGGCTGATATCCGACGTAAGTAGTAAAAGCTAAACATAGTCAGACGCGACAAACGTGGCATTCGTGTTGTTAATTTTGTATTTGTTAAAAAAATTCAACAACTCTAAACCGTAAGTAAATTTACGTCATGTTCAAATTAATGTACGTAGTTGCAAATTAATTTGGTAGATGCTCGTTACATTCGAAGATCACTCCTCCGCTTTAACCGACATACCTCCCCTGAGTCTGACACAGGCTCATTTTGCTCTATTCTGCCTCGTTATATGTTAACTCCCCGTCCATGCACGTCGTATCTGTTAATAATGTCACAGGCCGACCTCTGAGCTCTCCCTCTCACACCACCAGCACCCCCTGACACCGGCGGCGCTTACAGGGCGGCGCCTGAAACAACCCTGCGAGCCTCACACGGACTGCGTTACGTTCCATTATGCACGCCGGTCGATTCCGCTCGAGCGATTTAACATGCATTAACTTGTAAACTCGCGACTTGCCGTGTACTCGATAATGCAGCCGCCACCGACGCCGTTGCCACCCGCCGCTGCGTGGCGTCGAGACGCCTTTTACGAGGGGCATACACCACGGACCTACTTCCCGCGTGTTCCACCCCTGCCCGGCACCAACATTGACATCCCACGCTCGCGTTCCATCTGCCACCCGGAGGACTCTCCCGGAGCTTTTGATAATACATTATTAATGAGCCGGAGCGGAGAGAACTACGAGTCTCGATTCTTCTGAAATTCGGAATTCCGATTCTCCGCCGAAGAACGGGAATAATATTTAAATAATTATTGGTCGGCGCATATGAATTGTCCGCAGCTGAAGAAACTCATGACTTTCCTTCAATTGAGTATTCATGATTAAAAGATGCCAACCGGATGAAAAACGGATACTAAGCGCGACCCCTGTTTTTACATTTAAGGCTGTACTTTTCGGTAAAAATTGTTACAAATGATTCAAGATAACAGAGAACAATTCAATCTAAAAATATATGAAAAACAGATTTCACAGTGTCAAATAAAAAACTCCATTGGAAATTGATTGTATAGTGTAAAATATATCAGATACGTACGTTTTTTTTACTTCTGGTGCTTGGCAGTGCATATGCAGTGCAATGCATATTATGTGTCATATCAATCATTTTGCACAATAAAATGAAACTGGGACATAAATTTTTTACAATAAAGAGCGAGTTGTACATTTGGATGTAATATTTATATACGTATATACAAGTATCCAATGCTTTAAAAGTGATATGCATTCTAAAATTCCGCAATTGTTACGTCTCTCTTGTAAAATAAAGTCTATTTCATATTATCAATATTTTGCAAGCCAACTATGTCGAATTCTATTGAGTTCGAAACTTTGGGGAAGTAAACGCTTCGCTTAGCATCCTTTATAAATATCTCGTGATTGTACGAGCCATTTTTTACAAGAAGCACAAAAGGACGTAAAAGCAAAACAATTGCTCTTCGCATAAAAAAAAGGGAATGAGCAAACATACAAAGCATATAAAATCCATTCGGTTAAATTTTAAGCTGCACAACTATGTTAACTACTTTTGTCGCTCTTCACGATGAGATTGAAAAAGTTACTTCATCCCCCTCGGGCGTCGAGCGACAGAGTAGTTAAGAGGGATGTTAATCGACGGTTCGGACAGGACGCAATCCGAACATTTGGAAAGTAGAAGAGGAAGGAGTCCGGTGGTAGGCAAAGGGTGAAAGTGCGCGATGGGAAAAGGGCGGTGTACGAGAAAGGAAACGAGGCGAGGCGGTGCAGTGGCCGCATAAGTGTACGTTGGTATAGGTAGCCATTCAAATGGAAGCCTCTCTTGTCCCACCTCTCGTTTTCCCTGTCTTCTCACTCGCCATTCCCTTCCCGTTTCAAGTGGTCAGCCCTCGGCAATCGTCCGGCGCAGCCGGTAAACGCGCGAGTCGCAATCTGTCCCTCGTCGAAAATCACCGCGGAAACAAAGTAAAAGCTCCCTCCGGTACCTCGCACTATAGAATCCCTAATCGAAACTACGAGCTGTGGCCCGTAGACTACGTGCACGGAGACTCGAGCGGATAATCGATAATCGTACCGATTCCGCGCAAAATCGAAAGGCGGAAGATGCATTGACGCGGGCACACATTGGTAATCACGGCCGCGTAAAAACTAATTAAGTACATACATTCGAGCGAGCTATATAAAAAACTTTCATGACGTTGGTTTAAGTAAGGTTTATATGAACACATGCCAACGATGGCAAAAAAAGAGGCGTTGAGTAGAAGGCTTCGAGAAGAAAAATGTATTGTGCGATTAAAGTAAACATGCTTTTTTTTCATTTTGTAATAACGTAGTTATTTTTGCTTTCGACTGATTATTCTGAAAATTCTATACATAACAGTATATATAATACACGCACATGGCAGCATCATTCGCAGATGTATTAATAATTATCAAGCCAGAGAAAACACAAATTACTTAATTAAAAATGATTGAATTATACAAGTTCAAATTGAGCTAAAAATAAATTGATATATTAATAATCCAATTCGAATATCATCATTAAAATTACCAACTTAAAGTCTAGACGATGCTTGGTTATTACATGATTGTTTCAATAAAATCAAATGAGAGTCAAATTTAAAAGCGATACAAAATTCCAGTGCGTTATGTCGATCAATCAGAAATGCTTCATTGAAACAGCAGTAAGCTTTAGTAATGACACATTCCTGGAATGATTGAAGTTACAATTTCCGCAAAGAATGAAAATTAATTAAAAGTATCTTTTGGTCTCAAATATTCTATGTATAATGCATCATGGAATCCAACAAAGGTACTCAAACGTAATACATCTCGCTTAAGAATGTATCGGACTGAAGTTCAAAATAGCACAAAGTTAAAATTGCTAAAAATTTGTGAAATTGTTCTTTTAGTTTCCCTAATGTACTACAAAATTGAAAACGCATCCACTAAACGGTTGCTGAGTTATAACTATTTTAATCTTCACTGATTTTACATGGAATCCTTTTCTATCTTATGGAAAAAGATCTTGACGGGTGAAACAGCTAAAAAAAATATAGAAGAAATAGTATCAGTGTATTGAATTTTTTTGTACATCTACTATATAAATAGATGAAAATATCTACCAAGTTTCAATAGTCTTCACTACACCGTTTTAAAGAAATAAAATATAACTTGAGATAACTGTGCATTTTCACTGTCAAAAGTTTCAACTCATAAGTGAAAAAAATCGCAAATACGTGAAAAATACCTTTGTAAGAGTAAAAATAAGACTCCAACTGTCGTTCAAGTTTCTTACATGCACTTTTGTCTAAGATTGTATGTCCGATACACCCTTAAAGCGCCATTGATAATTGATTGATCGAGTGTATCTTTTTAAGTGATTTATTTGATTATCGTCCACTCGGGCAGTAAGAAAGTCGTCATCTCGAAACGAGTATCTCGTTTCGTTCTGCAGAATCCTAAATTCTATAATCGAAGATCAAGACAAGAAGTAGCTACGACGAGACTTATTCAGTGAGATATTACTCTTGCAAGGTAACAGCAACGGCTCTCGAGCGCTCTCAACGAGGGCCATCGTGGCTTGCAGCCGCAAAACTATTTTCCGATAACGACCGACACTCGCTCGGTGGGGTACATTTGTTCCAGGCTCGCACCCTGATTGCGCGGGACGCCCGTTTTCCCCGGATACATATTTTATCCCGCTGACAGATTTATTGCCGGCATGGTTATTCGGTCGCGCCAGCTTCTTCCTCGATTTTATTGTTTTTATTTTGTATATCTGTAGGGATCATGTCTCGCGATTCTCACTACCACCCTGCGCGACAGCCGGATACGCGTAGGTACATTATCAAACTGTTCGATGATGAATAGCTTGACACGTCATATTACACTTCGAGAAACGAGAGATTAATTTCGTATATATAAAATGGAAGCAGATGCAAGATCCAAAAATATCGAAAATGTTTTAAAAATTTATCCTGACACAGAGTTTCCTCCATAAGACAAAAACAATGCTCCATTGTACAATAATAGTATAAATTATCTATTATAAATCTCAAAACAAAATGGGAGCAATAAAAATTTAAATAGCTATAAGGACCAATATTCTTTTCATACTTCTATTTAATAATTAAAGATGTAGATATATAAATATATATAAAATTTAAATATAAACACGTATTTTTATCTAAGATGTTTATATATCCAATTAATTATTAAAGATAGAAATACGGAAAAAAGCTTTCCATTTTGATTGAAAATCTGATAATGTCATTCTGTAATCACCAAGTTTGCTCTTAAATGCCGGAGTTCTATAATTTACCGATACAGACACTGCCATGAGAATTATGATGCATGGTTGTAGAGAGAGTTTCATGTGTTCCGATGTTTTTCCCAACTTTTCCGCCACTTCAACGTAGATATATTATTCCATAACGAAAGTATCTCTCCATCGCGTATTCTCTCATTCAATATCAATGGCGTTACATTACGCAAGAACTTTTTCATGTATCAACAGACATAGGTATAAATGTACAAATAAAATGTTGCCAGCAAATTTAATTCTTTTCTGACAGTCACTTCTGCTATATGACCTAGATTTCGATGCACACCCGCGTATTACATACCGGCAGTCGCAGTTTCATAACGTATATTGGCTATTGTGAAAAGTGCGCGGATGTATGTGTTTGCACCGATAAAACCCTAAATTCCAACCAAACTGTCGAACCGATTTTAACGGAATTTCAATGGAATTCGACGAAATATTGTATTCTCCCTAATTACTACACCCAAAAAAACTCAATGTTCGAAAATTACAAAATTAAGAAATCTTGTAAATAATAATGTTCTAGAACAATTTATATCATAACAGTAAATAAATTATTCTATATTTTCCTGCAGAGTTCCGTGTTACAATTTCTAGTCTAAAGATGTTAAAGATTAATAATGCAGTATAATAAAAAAAATTAACAGTAAAAAATAATTTACATTATAATTTAGGAACACTAATCGCATCTTATAGAAAAAATATAGAAATATTATTTTCATAAAATTAATTATTATATTTAAAACAAACAAAACTCGAAATATCAGTCCGTTTCGAAACCGTTGTAAAAATACAAATAGCTATCAAATAAACGACAGTTCATTAGAATTATTTTCCCTAAAATACATAAGAAACAACCAAATATTTCCCCGTTTTCGAACATGCCAGTAATTTTAACTTTGGGCAAACGAAACTGAGCAAGTTGCAATGCTTGCACGTATATCCCTCTCTTGCAGAAACTCTTTCCAATCACCCGGACAGCGCCACATACGATCCCTACGTGCAGCGATATACCAACCGCCTTGCGCACGTGCAAACCATCTTCATGTATGGTGTCCTGGTTCATCGAACGTGAAAAGGATACGAGATGGTAAAATCACGGAACTATGTGTCCAATAACGGATACAGACATTTTCCACGGTAGACAACTCCGCCTGTGACCCAAATGCGTCGGCAAAAGTTACGAAAAATAGAAACTTTGAAGCGAAAAGTCGCGGATAGACATGTAAAAAAGAGAGAGAGAGAAAAACGCATTTGGAAAAAAAAAACGTGCGCGTATGAGAAAAATTGCAGAATCGTACTTAAAAGCAGAATTGATAATCTGAGACGTGGCACAATAAACATGAATTCCAATGTTAACTGCTCTACTGAGCAAATAAATTGCTTCAAATGGCAAAAAGCGCGATTCAACGGAACCTCTTCAGTACCACCGCGTCCACCCGTAGCGTTTAAAATAGTTTTCAAGTTCCACAAGATATTTCGAGCATAGCGCGCCTGGCACATCGTAAATTACATTCCGTTCGTTCACGCACGCAAGTATTGATTATAGAGCCAGACACCCGTACATTCAAGTCCACTTTGGTTTGCCCAAACACACCCTTCGTGTTACTACGTTCCGACTACTCCTGACCGCAGGAATACTGTGAGTCTTCTATCCCTATAAAACATTTGTGATTTGCTCTACGTATCACGTTTACCACGCGTCGCGTATCATGAAGTTATTTATGGGGTTACCGGTCCATTTTTTGGAGTCCAAAAATAACCATTGTGTTTCTCCCTTACGGATAACGTTTGTATTCCCCACATTCATCATTTAGTACGAACAGCTTCACCGTATTACGGTAAAAAATACAAACTTCTAAAGGATCGTAGATATACGAGTCATACGAGACGATGATAAATGTTGTGCTTAAATTTCAATGTAATATTGGCTACCTATATTTCACTGTATTCTTGCATGTTGAATGCTTATCAGATTTCCGGCGAGATGTCAATTTGATCGCAGATCTACTTTTGTTTACGTTTAATAGTTATCGTTGACAATATTTTTGAAAAGCATATTCGTCGCGTTCATATAAAACTAAATCTAACTTTACAAATGCTAGTGTAATACAAAAGTAATCGGTATACTGTGCACGATATGCTGTTATGTAACGGATTTCTACTTTCGCCCAATATTGACTATGGAGAACGTACGTATATAGCGCGTGGTCCAAAATGCTGAAGCGTGACTGCACAAAATTGGTGCGACAAATTAAATTTTTCTCCTTTCTTATGCAATCTTTCCATTCAAGGAGAAGAAAAGCCAGAAGGTAGAGCGGAGAGGCCGAGGGAGATGCATGCGCATGATTGGCGAGAGAGTGAGTTACGTACGTAGAGAGGGTTCCGGCATGTTTTATCGCTTGTTGGGCCGAAATTGGTAGGGTATTCGGTATAAATTTACCTTCGATGGTGGCATTATTTGACGTCGGCGTAATATGTGGAAATATGGCGGCGAACCGCAGGTACAGAATGACGTCGAGGCGGAAGAAAAAGTTCGGAAACGAAAGGGCGTGGGGTGGGTTTTTTATCCGTTCGTGTTACGGCGCTACGGAGGAAACGGTGGGTAAATCGAATCTCGGCTTTGCGCCTTCTCTTCACGTCCTTTGCCCGGTCTCCGCGCAGCCACTGCAACGAGGAGCAAAACGGCAAAGCCGGCTTTAATTACTTTTCGCGAAATAAAAAAAGAACGAGAATACGCTTTAGGCCGC
Source organism: Monomorium pharaonis (assembly GCF_013373865.1). NCBI lineage: Eukaryota > Metazoa > Arthropoda > Insecta > Hymenoptera > Formicidae > Monomorium > Monomorium pharaonis. Next base: position 19,665,705 of record NC_050467.1, read on the forward strand.
GAAGATTGAATTTTAATGCATCGCACCGGCAAGAAAGCCCGCAAACCTCGGACTCTAATCCTAGACCCACTGCTTCGTAGAACATTGCTCGTAGATAGATACAAAAATTATAAAATATGATTTGATATTAAAATTCGGAAAAGGTCTCTTTCAAAACATCCACAAAAAATATGGATATATATATATAATTATAATGTTATAAATCTTCAGATCATAATAATAATTCAAAAATTACATAAATTATTGAACGCATACGTGTACTTAGGTGCACTAATTAGCCCAATACTGACCCGCTAAGCCAAATGGCAAATCAATCGCGCATAATCGAATAATTCGCCAGGTGCATTAACATCGGACAAATTCATGCGATTAAATATACAACGGAGTATTTAAAATTTTATTGAAAATGTAACAGGCACACATTGATGCTTCGAGAGAAAAAGAGGGCACGATCGACAGTGTTGTCTTTTTTCCCTCTGGTATGTTTTTTTGCAAAAAGGTGACCGGTTCATTCGGGTCACGTGTAGTTCACAGTAATCCGCGAAATTCTATTCTATTCTGTAACGTCAGTCGAACGGCGTAAACAAGATTCTATTACCGATGTGTAAACGGGGCGTTTTTATATATAGCACTCCCGCGCATTGCTGCTCACGGTTTATCGGTGCAAGTGCAACGGGTAGGTGTGCCCGCATCATCCCCAGCAGACAAATGTAACGCATGAATGACACCGCTGAGAACTAGTGGTTCGTAAAGTATATACGTCACACGACGTATACGTGACGTGCGAGATGCACGTTTCCGAGTCCCCAGAGGTCCGCCCAGATCGAAACTCGGGGAGTGGCGTAGCTACTCCACGCCATCGAGGGACTGTTTATCAATCAAGTTAAGCAAATACCGTACACGTAACGTAGCGTATTGCGGGGTGCTGTTGCGTCTGGCACATCTGTATGTGCTCGCATCAGTCCATTCAGTGCAAAATGCAGTGGATGCATGGCACGTTAAAAGCGAAAATCTCAAGTATTGTTTCATATTGGAACCGTAATTTCTAATATTGCGCCAAACGTCAGTGATTTGTATAAACTATCTGGCGTATACGCAAATTTACGTTACCCGATATCTACACAATTTGCAAAACAGCATACGATTGATTTCCATTTCCGTAAAATGCATCGGTAAGTTCGGATAAAGTGTTCATCAAATGCTCTCAAACACATAAAATTTGCGTTACTCGTATTTAGAACGCGTATTGAATAAAAGATGAACTACTTTACTGCAGTTGCATGTTCCGAGTGTAGAATTGCTTGATATGTCTTGCGATGTACTTCTGCGATCTACTGCAACGGAATATTTTCGAATGCATCACCCAGATGTGCTTACAAACTGTAACTCTAGCATCTTTCTTAAAATTGGGCCACGCTACGTATCGACGTAACGTATTGTGGTTACATTCGCCAATGCAGTGCATTATTAATATAATCATAATAAATCGCGTTTAATTCGCCATTGTTGAATTTCTGATCCCGAAATTATGCCGATAATACAGATATGGTATAGAAAAGCCCATCGTAAGCATGAAATTAATAACAATCATAATCCATCACAATTCGCAAATCATACAAAAGGATTTAATTACAAGCTATTGATATCGTATCTTTCGGTAAATATTTACGGTAATTTGACAATTGTCGTGGAGGTTACCCTCAGAGAAATGGTTTTTGCAAATGCACGAATATTAAATTTCATACAAAACCATTATTTAGCGAGCTAGAATTACACGGTTACGCTGTCACTTTACACCGGAGATACCACCATCCGATTCCGCGACCCTTTCTTCTTTCCTTTCTCTTCTGATTTTCTGCATCAAATTTCTTCTCTTTTTACCCTCCCCCTGGATACCGCAATATTCATGATAAATGAGCACACGCAGACGGTACATTTGTATGAAACGCGCCAAATGCGATTTGGACGCGGCAACCATTCCACTTTACGAAGGCGCATAAATGTGTATGAAGTTTTACGGGTACAGACGAAGGTGCAGACCCACGTAATCGCCAGCCGTGGCATGATAAGTTCGAGGTAACCAAAAGGTAAAACCATTTCGATGAAAATAAAGTCTGCCAAGATGGAATAGAAACGGCATATACACGATGCATTCGCTATCGTAAATCTTTTTTCAAGTGGGTTATTATTTTTTTTTTTTAATTACCACATCGTCTCGTAAATTTTTGCCTTAGCTTCGCGACTTAAGGTCCTAAAACGACACTTTTAACGAAAGCTTTCTTAACGAAATGCTACATATACATATAAGTTGTTATCGGGGATGCAAATAAGTTACGTAAATATGTAAATATATTCCAGCCCTGTGAAATGTACAGCGGAGAGTTTTGACCGCGGCATATATACTCCGTCCTAACTGAACTACCGCGAACTTCGTCGACAATAGTGTTAAAATTATTCGTCTTCGGAATGATAAAATTACAATGTGTCAACGAATGCGCCGCGCGGAGAAACTCTGGACAAACGCGAACTTAATGCGCGTCCGCGGCCGGCGGTGATATATGGTTTTCGCAATGTTGCCGTGAAGGATGCCAAGTTAAAGGTTCCCCGCGGCTGGCGAGCTTTACGACTTTCTGGAACGTTTCACCGAAATCGTTTCCCTCCTAAGGGATTCCGCTCTGAATTGCTTGGCCGCCTTGCATTCACTAAATAAATTCGCCTCGATCCGGGCAATGGAGTTCTCCGCCTTTCTCACATTTCCGCTAATTAGTTTAACATTCGCGTCACGAGTTTTCTCGTTGACCTTTCGTAACAATGGACACGTGTGCCCGAGAATCGGCGAGGCACAATTGTAAAATACTGGAGCTTACCAAAACTCGGAGGGAAATCGAAAAGTTGAAAGCCACGGCTTTAACAAAAAGTTTTGGGGGAATGAAGAAAGAAGATCGGATAGAGGTAAGAGATGGATAGTAACCGATGCTTGCGAATCTTTCGCGAGGCTTATCGGTTTCGAGCACTTTCGAGGAACGACTCCCCGATACAGGATCAGATACGCCTTAAACTTCGAAACCACGAATCCTTCTCACTTACCACGTGCAGTAGCTTGCACCGTTAGAATCAGGAATGGGCTTTTTAATCGCAAAATTCGATTTTCTTTCCTTCAGAAAAGTTCCTGTCAAACTTCCTCTCTACTCTCCTTTTACTCCAAGAACGAACCAAGTTTAACGAAGAACTTAAAGATATTAAAGACAAGTGCCAATCGTATCTTCATCGTTTCTAAGTTTCTTCTTATTTCTATATATAGATTATATATATATATATATATATATATATATATATATATAAATCGCATGAAATAGAGAACTGTTAACTTTATATAATAACGATGAGAAATAATACTGTAATATTATTTTACATATCAAGTAGAAGAAAGTCATCAATACTGGAATTTCATCCCTTTGATTAGTATAATATATTTCTTTAAAAAAAAAAGATAAAAAGAAATTTTTAAAAACAAATGTAAACTAGAAAATGTCTTTTATCAAATAATATAGGAATTTTTATAATACAATATAAACAAAAATAAAAAATTCCCCCCCCCCCCAAAACTGACATAATAGGCTGTTTTCCTTTCTTTTGCTTTAACATAAATTAAAAACTAATGTAAATGAGAATTCTAGAAGCCTTTCACTTTGATATAAAACACTTGTCAATTATATAAATGTTATTTTATGCTGTTCCACAAGACGCAATATGTAACATGATTACAAAGGTTAGATTTATTTTTAGTAAATTTTATACAAAAAAAATTGATGTATGAATGTATGAATTATGGGTTTTTAATTTCTTTAATTAGCAAATCATTTCTTATCAGTATTAATCTAGTGCAATGTTAAGTTTTCGAGAAATAAAGGGATGTCGTATTAAGAATTATTCATAATTGCAATTCAAATCTTGCAAAGATATGCAACTAGCGAATCGATGATTTAACAAATATTATTCTAGTTTATCTACATGTTATTGAATTAAACTTACTTTTGAATTCTGAAAGATGTAAATTTCAAACACGAGAAAATCTGTAAGTCAAATGTAAACGCTTTTATGGCCCATTCTACGCGGGACGCAAGGCATAGATACTCCCCGCCCGAAGCTCGTCGATGAAATTGCACACAACTGCACAGAAGACTAAATTCGACACGCTATGCATGCCGCCGTACTTCGTCCGTATGGCCGTAAAAGTCGCTCGCGTAAACAGACGAATGCTTCTCGTTGTGTTTTAACGTTTCAAGCGTATTATCTAGACGAGCGCACGTCAAAGTGCCGACTTACACATCAGTAATTCGCGTCTGCGAAGAACTTGAATGCTCTCTATACGGTACTCTGTACGTGACTAGGTATGGTTTTCATCTTCGGTCATTTGGTCCTCCGTCACTTTGCCACTGCAGAAAAAACAGAGGCGAGAGAGGAATTATCGCGGCGTTGTGAAATAAATCTTGCTGAATTTAAGACGACTAGGAAAACTTGTCAACCGTCAACGCGCGTATATTTATATACAACGTAAATTTTACACAAGATAATAAATTACGTGAAATGAACGCGCTTGAGAGATACATAATTTAATTTGGTAAAGAATCGTCACAGAAATATCTCTTTTATATTATATTTCTCTCTCTTCTATCGAATAGCGTCAATGTCCATTATGCATGCCACGTTTCTGATAAAACGAAACAAAAGTCCAGAAAAATGTTCCCAGTGATGCTCGGACGCGCGTAGATAGCGACAATATCATTTCCGTTCGTGCAAATTTAATATGCGCGCGCGCAGGCAGAATAAAAACACATTCGAACGCTGTGACGGAATATCGGAATAATGAACCGAGAACGGGCGAGCTTCCAAAGTCGGAAGTGCTTCCACTCCATTTAGCTGTAAAATTAATATTTTTATAGCAAAAAAAGCACGTCGCCCAAAAAGAAATCTGTATTTACTTATAGTGCGGCAGTAGTGATGGGGTGGAATTAAACCTCATCAACAACCGCGCCCGCGGCAATTAATGAAAGAGCAAGAGTTAAGAAATATAATGATAAAAAATGTACGAATGGCCTCGGCTAATTGGATGGCAAGAGCGAGAGAGCAAAGAAACGAAAACGATGCAGGAGTGTCGCAGGCGATGAATACTTGACGACTGGCCTGTTTTTGCACGGGCACGACCGGAATAGCTGGGCGATTAGGTATGTATGAGATAAGAGAAAAGGGAAGAGCGAAACGGCGCAAACAGCAAGTAGACCTTCTATCATACGGTTATTCTAAGCTGTAGGAACACCTCGAGAAACACGCCATTCTGTCCTTGACAAAGCTTGACGTGTCCGTTTAATTTTCCACGATACTTTAAAATTCAATCTCAACTAGAAAATTAATTCTAAGGTTAAAGTGCTCGTGCGATTCGCGCTTTATTAGTAAATTTTATCAGTAAAATTAAAAAGCTGCAGTAAAATGCAGTAAAATTAAAAAGCACGACATGTACATAAAAACGAACAAATAGAGAAAACGTTGTACCGTATGTTATCCGAAGATATTGCATTTTCTATGTGGTGTTTTAAAACAAAATTAAAATTCTTTAGAAACAAATAAATCTATATATTTCAGTTAATCGCTCACCAAGCTAAAAGCATTAATCGGTAGCGCATACTTTTAACGAATGTGACGGACAAAATGTCATTGCAAAAAAGAAATATAGCCGCAGTGATACGGTGCGACTATATGGTTGATGTCTACGTGTACATGTAAATTCAGCAAGAGAAAGGTTGCTAGTTGACGCGACTCTGTTGCGACTATTTTGTCCTTTTCGTATGAAGGGGTAAAACAGGACGGAAACAAACAGATTTTGTGACTGACATATCGTGCGGGGAAAAGGGAAAAGACGGAAGGTGGAAAAGTTGAAAATGTAAGCTATGGCGTCCCCTGCAGCTGCACGTTTTGGCGCGGGGATTTGCCGGAAAATGGAAAAGGTCTAAGAGACTCGAATTCTCGGTCCGATGCGAAAGACTTTTGACCAAGAAAGCGACCAAGGAAAATGAATATTGCAGGTTAGTAAAGGGCTTATCTAACAATTTATCTTATTGCAAACAGTTGCTAACTCGTGAAAATAATACTGTCTCTTTTGACTGCATGTTGCCTCAAAATAAACGAATTTTCAAATCCTCGCTACAAACATATAAAGTTAACGATGCTTATGCAAATTTTATTTCCTCGAAACACGTTTTAACATATTAAATCCATATCTCTCATTATCTATGCAACTGGCCATTTATTTAAATTTTTAAAATAATATATAAAGCTCTATATAAAATTTTAACACTATACTTTTAATCGTAATTTCTTTTCAATATTTAAATGAGATATAAATTGAATTAATGTGAACTGAATTATGCATTATAGGATGTAGAGAAGTAAATTTTTATAAATATGTAATAAAAATATTGATGTCTGTGTGTATACGAGTATATATTTCGTAAAAAAAAAAACTATTCCATTCCTTCCGTTCCTATCAGGAATTTCCCTCTCGTCTTATCTAGTTGTCGTAGGAACTAATTTCAAATTCTGACACCTGACATTCTTCAACAAAGGTTAGGTTCAAGTAAGAGTTGTGATCACGTTAAATTAGTAAGTAGGAAAATGTCAGACATAAAAGCACGAAAGGTACAGAGATAGAGGTTGCTGCAGTGTACTAATACAAAAGATTGGAGAACAAAAGCATGTGAAAAGGAAAAAATAATGAAAGAGGAAGAGACAGAAGAGGAAACAAATCATGATTTTAATGACATTCAAGAGTTTATGGTAGTAAATTAGATATTTTCCTCTCCATATATAATTTATGAACTGTCATTATATTTTTGCAGCCATGTCAAGAATTCTTATACAATAACATATATCCCTTGATTCTATTTGAATTATTTCTGCGATATTTGTGTCCTCATAACTGTTTGCAATCTGCCATTTATAAGCATTAAAACCAGATGTTTTTCGCTAAAATAATTTCATTTTAGACTTCATTCAAATATAGTACTTATGTATTTATATATATTTATATCATTAAAAAAAATGAATTTATGAATTCTTTCAAGAACCCCATAAGAAAATAAAACGTAAATTGGCGTGCAATTTTGGAAAAGAAATGCTCGACCTCGTTACGATTTGCTTTATCATATCTAGAAAATCGATAGACCTGGGTTCCGCAATGTGCACAAGGGATGGATAATTGCAGCAGTGTGACCGGTGGCTACACCGCCGATAAACGTCCTTTCACTTCGATATACTTAGCCATCCGTCACAGCGAAAATGCATAACAACGGCTATAATGTTGCTGCACACAGTGGCAATTCGAAAATCTAATTTTACAGCGGCAATGGGATGTCTTGCATGAACGTAGAGAGAACTACTCCAGACGGCAAATCATCGTGAGTAGGCGTCTGCCGTTTCTTTCGAAAGTAATCTCTCAAACGGGTAAACGATTCACCAGAGCGGCAAACGTGTCTTCCCTCGTTTTAATAAAAGCGCTGGTGCGCGCCGCCGCCGGTGCAAGGAGGCTATCTCTCGTGCGTTAAGTTGCTTGTAATATATGACTCAGCTTTACGACATTAAGAGCCTTCTTAAGGTCGTATCGTGAAGATGATATTTTGACATCGACGGGCGCTTTCAGTGCCGAGAGAAGCTGCTTATTTCAAGACGATAGTAATTAGAATTAGTTTGTAAATTGTAAGTACACGCCATTTATGCTTGCATTCGTTGTAATTTATGGAATATTTAATAAAACAGCAGATAGTAACAGGATAAATACTAAAAAAATTGTGCATCTGAGAGGAATTCATTAAATATTTTAAACTTTGAAAAATGTTCAACAAAAATTACATTGTCGATGAAATAAATTCACCGAATGTCTGTCTTAATTAAATTTCAGAATAGTCCGCAAAAAAAAATTCGAAGATTGAAGTAATCGATTTAAAAAAATTAATTTAATACGAGTCATATAATATATATATAGAATTACAAACTGTACATCCGAATGTCACAGTTCGATAATTTCTAAAAGCACCGTGCCAATAATTTCCACACATAATTTCTACCAAATTCACAGCAAGTAACACCTTGCTTGCTTAACGCGTTGCCAATACCACCGTCGTACGAAAGTTCTGTGTCTCACTTCCTAAGCAGTAAATAGTACCCGTCAGATATTTGTCGAATTTCGTAGCCGGAAGTTTGACCGTTGGTCTGGCCAAATAGTTACAACGTGCATTTCCACTCCTGGGTAAAGCGAACGTTTCTGAAAACAGTCGGTGGTCAGACTACGGGGGGATCCTTGTACCGCTGGTACACCGCAAACATTTACCACGCTAGCGTTCGGTTCAGTCGCAAACATTACTGACAATTAGTCCGTATCTTTGAGCCTTCACTTGCTACTATCCAGAGGATTCCCACCGAATTTCAAGCTACGTGACAAGCTTCAGCCCACAAGTCAATCTTCCCAAGCAGTCAGCTGTGCTGTGATATACATATATGAAAAGAGAGATAGAAGTTATTTCGTCGACGATCACGGGATATAACCTAATGAATAAAAAAAAAAACATACTCTGTCCGAAGTGTTTTTTCTTTCATGCGTATAAAGGAAGTATGCATAATTTTTTAATCATCTCATGTGTGTAACTAGATTTATGATCTTAAAATATACAACTCACGTTATGCACACTTACGTTTTGCATTATAAAGCTTTAGGGTACACCAGAAGGTAATATAATCTGCATTGTAATACATCTTCCTTACGAGTGTCATTTATTACTATCCTGTGCTACCGAGATCTATCTGCTCTTCTTTACAACAGCTACGCGTAAGGAGCTTTTTTCAAAATTTACGTCAAAGTGAAACGATGACGGATGAAGATGCAGATCGAATGACAAAAGAGGAAAAAGGCGAGATATTTGCTTTCATAGGAAGATACATCGCGCATTCGGGCAAACTCACGCGATCTTCGTTGGCTTCTTGTAAACATGTACCTGCCTCAGCAAGAACGTCCGCATAATCTGGGAGAATTTCGCTCGCGTTGCAGTTTCATGTATTTGCATAAACCTCCCCAAACTTTGTTGCATATGGAAAGTGAGAAAGGATAAATGGTAAGTATTACGGGATACAAAAGCAGATCAAATGCATACGAGCTCATTTTCAAGCTAATTAAATTATTCTAAAATAATTCAAATAAATGATTTAAGCAAATTTGAAAAAAAATATTAATGCACAACTAGTTTATTTCTTTTTTCAAAACTCTGTTACATAAAAAATTAATATTAATTTTTGATTAACATTTACATTTGATTAATGCATTCTATGGTAAAATTTATAAAAAAAAACAAGATAATTATAATAATGTTCTTGAATATTATAATAATATTCTTGATTTTTTCTAGTGTTATTTTCCGGTTATTTTGACAAGAAAAAAAATAATAGACGCAAAGTATGGTACTGGATGGTAAAAATGATGCTACTAGGGCTTAATACCGTTACAAGCATAATACGAAAAAGACAACGATGAAAATTGGAGATGCAATAAATGAGACACAATTTCTCCAGGATATTATATTTCTACTCGTGGTCCTGGAGTATAGTACATTGCAACAAGAGTATCTACGTGTCTTCACTCTCCAAATGAAAGATTTTAATTCCCGCAAAAAGGAAAATTACAATCAGCGCAGAAAGCATCTTTGTAAACGTATTGCTAAAAAAAAAATAGTAAAAAAATTATGTTTGTAGTTGGCCATTAATTCTGGTCATAAATCTGGTTCCGTAAAAAGATTTGAAAAGATCAGAGCTTTTAATCTAATATAGTATATAAACTTTATTTTCTTATTAAATTTAACGCAATTCTAAATGTTTTTTTTAATATTTATAAAAAATGTATATATGTAATATTTTACATTGGTTTTTTGAAAGAAATTTTATAACATTTAGATATATGTATAAGATTTAATCCAGATTCTAAGATCTTAAAAATAATATACATATATATATATTTGTTATCGTTTAATAATTGAGCTTGTCTTTGTTAAATTTTGTTAATTGAAAATTACATATATAATTATGTAAATAAACTTTGCATGTTGTCAGCGAAAGCAGCATTAAACGATTCTTGCAATAAAAGTATACTTCTTATGATATTGTGCATAATTTTAATATCTTCAGTCGTTAATTAAAACACTTTTAAGATTATGCGCGACAGTATCGAGACTTTAGATTGCTCTTCACCAAAGTAGTAAAACTCAGTTCTAACTGTCGTATCTCTATTGTATATCTTCTCCATTTTATTCGAGTTAGCCATTGAGCCAATTTCATTAAGTGGTCAAACGTAATGTCGCTTTTTGTGTGATGCAATAAAGACATTCTCGCCTTCACTACGAACCGGACTACGGTTATGGGACAGGTACGACGATGATGTTCTTGCTGGATTCGCGACGCGTTCTCGTGAAATCGAGGAGGAGGAGAAGGAGGAGGGATGAGACGATACCGATGGTGGTCGAGGTTGGAATTTTAAGAGGCATGAGATCTATCGCTCACGCGACTGAAAAGCCGCTGATCTTTGGACAGGACGCCTTAAGCGAATAGAAGAGATATTGTACTTGGGATTCAGGATGGCACCGGCGTTATCTAACCTGGTGATACTGACACCGTTGCTCGGAGGGCTCGCAAAATACCCCTCGGGGTACAGGTGAGGAAAGAAAAAAATGCGAAGAGACGTGCGAGCGAAAGAGCGTAGCGCTCGTGCGTGCTTGACATTCTAACGAAAACTTGCCAATGAGATTTCACGTCAAACGGACGTTAATACAATCGATGGAGACAGAACGACGACAATGTTAAACGAAAAGTTAAAATTACGGAATATTGATATCAAAATACTTATTAAATGATAATTTTAATGCGATAGTAACAATGAATAGTTTATGCACTAAATAATTATGATTTGCATATTTAATCAATAGTAACAATTTCATAAATTGTTTTCATAATTATACACGTAATCAATTAATTTCAATAATGAAATATTAACAATATATGTACAACAAAAAAGGAATAGTAATTATTTGAAGACACTATGTTTTTTAGCAACTAAGATATACCAGGGTGCTGCGATTGGCACAATCCGATAAAGATAATAACTTTATATACAAACCCGCGGTTACATACAGACTTATCGGGCTCTGCATATCAACGTCAGTTCGCGCGTGTTGACACGAAAGAGGGAAGTAAAAGCGGTGACTTTATGGGTCGGTACCCAACCGGTCGTTTCGCTAAAATCGTAAATCAAGAGGATTGCACGGGTGGTGTTTAGGTCGTTATGCATGAGCGCGATTTTCGAGCATTCGCAGAGTGCACACTATAGCACTTTTCAGGCTTGGATTCAAGTGAATACTTCATTTCACGTTTTCGATTCTTTGAAAGATAAAAAGCGATAAAAAATACATTAAATAAATCAATGTTTTTATTTTTTCACAATATTGATACGTCATGTGATTTTATGTATTAAAGTTGCCTTTTTAGATGTATAGGAAAACAAATAGAAACGTTGCGAATTATATTTCATTATAATAAAATGTAATAAACAAATAAATAATTTGTAATAGTAATTAAAATTATTTAAAAATATATAAAAATCCTTTTCAGTATAAAATATAATTTAGAAGCAATATACACAGCAATAAAAAATAAAACTATGCAATTTTAATATTATCAATATTAATTAAAAATAAAGAAAATTCAAACTAAAAATTAAATTAAAGACATTAACAAATTTAATTTGTCATTTTGCATTGCAGTATATAATATTAAGATGCTTGATGACAATAACCCTTGATCTCCAAAATGAATTGATTATCTTATATTAACGTGCAGATGCTATTAATTAAACCAAACGGTATCAGACAGCCTGTAACAAGCTATTTACAGAATTTAAATGCTACTCTATGTACCCCATCAATAGCTAATTCAGCACAATTTCGAGCATGTATAGCATTTTAGTCGTGGCGAAACCCGATATCGGTTAACAAAATATCGGTCGCGGTCACTTTAATCTATTTCGGGTTACGCTACGTTACTCGATTCGGATCTGAAGTCCAGAAACGCTGTCGTTGTACGAATGTACCATGTGACGTACTACTACTGACAGTTATATACAGCGGGTACATACGACGAGATGCGATAATATTCAGCGAAGACCGGGAGTATAATACTCTGGGAGAATTGTACTTTGCGAGGTTGTGGTCGATCGTTCTAGTTTTACTACGTAAACACGATTACATCCTTTTGACACTGTCTTTGTCGATTAGAACAAAACGCGTGCTTTGTCGATTAGAACAAAACCGAAACTGATGCAAGGCAGCGTGCATATAAACGCGACACGTGAGACTGGTTCGGCGGTACAATGATTCTAGAAACGGACGACGCACAGGTTGAAAACGAAAATGGCACAGCCGTTACGCTCGATGAGCGGCAAAAGCCGGCCGAAGATAGAGTTCGAGCAACTTGCCAACACCCGCAGCTTTTGAAACTGTTCGGATACGATGCCATAAAATCGACGGTCGTGCTATGCGGAACCGGCGACAGATTCGTTTACGAGCCCGTGATTTCGTGTAACACCCGTTGCCGGACGTATGCCCGTCCGTTGTATCGTGCGGATGGATACGTTTCGATTTGTATCGCTCGGTGCATAGATGGGGTATTTCGGAACGTATTCAAGTTGGAATTTTGTGTCGACTTTAATCCGACATCATGCGTCATGAGCAAACGTTCTCAATGAATGCGATAAATACGACGGAAGCACATTTCGTGATGTATTTACGCAGTTTGCGCTAGTTTAGCCGAAAAGAAACACGATACGATCTCACGTATATTACACTTTTATCGTGCGTCATATGAATCCGTTGTATCAAAATATAACTTTCCCATTGGTTTGTGTTTTTCAATATTTTTTCCTCATTGCTTATGCAGCTCGATATTTTATTTTACGATACATTACTGTTTTTTCACGCTGTTTATTTAATAATCCGTATTAATTTATAATATATCCCATGCATACTTCATGCTAATACACTTCCGTTAACCGCACGTTACGTACATCGAAACAAATATTCACGCGCGATATGTGCGGTAATGCGAGACGATAAAACTCACAAAACCAAAATAATTTCCGCGTATGAAATCAAAGATCGATAAGATTAGACTGGAAATTGAATTAAAGCGATAATACGCTCGTTTGTTAAATGTTATATTTATGAGTCGTTTAATCTGCAACTGAATTAATGCGAGCTCGTCAGTTCTTGCTCAATTATTCACTAGCGCAATAATTGATGAAAACAACGAGCTGTTTTCTGTTTTATGCATAATGATCCCATGGTGATCGTTCACTCGATTAAGTAAAATTGTATCAAAATTCCATGCCACACGCGGCTAATTAACTAATCGAATTCCAGGTTGACGCGTTAACTCGCGATTGTCCGCATGCATCGCGCATATATCGCGCAACATTTGCAGACACCCTTCAAAAACAGACGTTTGTAAATGCTATCGATTTCCTCCAGACGGTCATGCATCGGAAAAAAAGAGCGCCCTATTTGATTAAACAATTAATCTTACTAGCAATTACGGCAAACACGCAACGAATCAGAGGGAGTTATTCGCCGGAGTTATTCAACGATAAACAATAAATTACAGGGAACTGCTATTGACTAAAGCGATCGTCTTCTTTTTTTTTTCGAGGAAACGATAGAGGTGAGCTGCGACGGAGCAAAAGGAGCGGAGGTCGGAGAATGAAAAATCCGCGAGCATCCCGGCAGTGTCGCGGACAGCCAATCGACGGCGGAAGATTAATACCGATCCCGGAATTGCTCGGTCCTTCCCGTACTTGACCCACGACAAACGAAACGAATAATTCCCGCAGAAATGCAGCGGTGCGCATTGACTTTTGATAAAGTTCTTTTTTTTTTTTTCAAATTCTATAGAAATATAGTTTCGCTTTATTAGTAATTTTATTTATAAGAAATAGACGTACATAAAACGGAGTGAAAAACTGATCACGTTAATCTTTTCGAAACAAATTTTGAATTTAAAATGAATCATTTTTGTGCTTGTGACAAAAAATAGCACCCCTCATATCATGTATACTTTCGATATATATCTTAAAATTAAACTTTCATAATAACGTTGTATATTTTACAAGCAACCTTTTATCGATAATGTTTCGCTATACGAGAACCTTTAAATTCTATTATCACTTCTGATTTCTGATTTACCATCCGAAAAGTCGAGCAGAAAATTAGATGGAAAAGCCTCGTAGAACTGAATTTAATTTTCTTATTTGAACCGAAGGGCAATCGGAGTTAGAGAATATATTCGATGGCGCAGACACGAGAAGACTGAGCGTTAGCCGATAAACGTTTTCGGATTTTAGAAGGAGCGCAGTGTATACTTGTCTCGCGCCGTAATGGACCTTACAAGTGACTTCGATCGCTACCATTTGTCAACTTCTTCCGTCTCCATCGCCGGTGAAATCCAAGAGATTCGTAGATATAGCAAGAAAAAGTAGAATATCGGCGGCATTTGCCACGGTAAAAAGTAGTATAAACATACCAGATGCTATTTCAATATATCGCCGTAAAAGATCTCTAGTATAAAAGCGTTTTTTTTTTTAACAAGATGTACAATGTCTTCTCTTTAAATTATCGAATAATTTTATTCTGCTGTGATGTATTATACATAGGCTAATTACAAATGTAGGTTTAGTTCTAAAACGATAGATTTTATAACGTAAATGTAAATGTACGTTATGCATCCATTTTAACGAGATTTTTTAAACTGTATATGAGTTTAATATATTTTATGATATATATGTTTAAACTTATTTCAAATATCGTATCTCAATCTTATGTATAAATTAATATCTGTTTACCTGAAACTAAAAAAAATCAATAATCATATTTAATTAGAAATTTAACAAAAACATAATTAAATTTTGATATATACAAATTAATAAGATAATTAAATTGTGATATACACGAATGATAAACAGTGAAAAAGTCATGTGGTGTATATGTGTATGTGTATATATATAGATACATATATATATATATATAATAATATATATAAAATAATAAAATATATAAGTAATATATAATATCGTAAGCTATTCACAAAGCCTTGTATTGCTTTACCATATATAACATATATACGAAAATGTTTTATAAACAGAGGAACTGTGTAACTCGTTCACTCGATAAATTGATGAACATGCTTCCATTAACCCTCTAACAATAAGATGGATTTTTATTATTTATATAAAATGGATGCAACTTTACATACCTTGTTTTATTTTTTGTCGAATCAATGTCGAATGAAAAACTGTCCAATTAAATTATCCTTTCAAAACAAATGGATATTTATGATTATTCGGACAAAAATTCGACCGCGATTTATTGCGAATGAAATCATCGGAATGTCCGAAAATGAATGGATTATCTCTTCAACAAAAGTAACGGACAGATATTTATTTTCTATCCACTTTTGAACATTCCGATGATTTCATTCTCAATAAACCGTAAAGTCGGATTTTTTTCGATCTAAATGCTCATGAAATATCCTCTTTTGACAGAATAACTCGATCATTATTCTCTGGGACTTTTTTCAATGTCCAAATAAATAAAAGAAGTAAATAATAATATAAAATTATTCCCTATTGCTGTGAATTAATTATAAAACTATAAAATGGATCGTGGATCATATCTGACTCTATCTTATCTTCACACTTTTTTCTATAAATATACTTCTCTACAAATAAATTATTTCCGTGAAAGATATTTTAGATAAATAAATAAATAAGAAATTACGTTTTCTATATTATTATTGTCAATAAATTTAATAAAAGAATGTACGCAAGACCACAAAACACAGCTTACGATCGATATCGCATTATCGAAGGGATAGAACAAGCGTGGAATAATGTATGCGACAACAACGAACGCAAGAATAATAGTATAGCGAACCGTATTACGAGAATGAACAAAGCGCACGTCTGAATCTCGCATATACCGCTATTGTGGGTAGGATTCTGCCGTAGGTGGCCGGGGCAAAGGACGTGCATGCTGGTAGAAAACGCAACAGAGAGGAGAGATGCAAAGTTTTGAATGAAAGCCTATATCGCATACGAGAACGCAATGGTATGTGGCGCACAGAGACTGTACTCCCGATCGGATTGCACGACCGCGGATTGTGTGATCGCGAATTTTCGCACTCGACGTTGACCTCGGTATCGTCGCGCAATGCAGGCGCCGCGCGAATAAACGTCCGGGGCTTGTCCGTGTCCGATGCGTTTGCGGGATTCTTGGTTAGCAAACACGCGAAAACTTCCGTTTCTGGTACGCGTACCAGAATCTCTCTCTCTCTCTCTCTCTCTCTCTCTCTCTCTCTCTCTCTCTCACTCTCTCTACCTCGCTAGCAACAATGACGTTGCTTACACGGCGTTGATCGTGCAAATCCGAGCCGTTTCTCCACACCCGCACAATATGCATCGAAACACATGATTCGTTAAAAAAAGCCCACATTTTAAGTTAACGCATCAATTGTATCGCTTGTACATCCATTGAAGATTACAGACTACGTGATTAAAGTACCTTTGAAAAAAAAAAAAAAATTACAAATGTATTTGAATCCCTCATTCATAAAAATGTATAAATTCGTGTTACTATGAGGTAAAAATATATTGTAGATTTGCGATTAATATAAATGTTGTAACGTAAAAACTCGTAACAAAAATATTTCATACATAATGTATAATGTGTAATACAGGTAACAGGATGCGATATGTAAATTAATAGTAAAAACAGCTTACGTGTAT
Source organism: Monomorium pharaonis (assembly GCF_013373865.1). Lineage (NCBI taxonomy): Eukaryota > Metazoa > Arthropoda > Insecta > Hymenoptera > Formicidae > Monomorium > Monomorium pharaonis. Next base: position 19,682,623 of record NC_050467.1, read on the forward strand.
AGACAGTATCCTCCAGTACGACACTCATAAATAAATTCTAATGAAATTTATATTTCTTCCGTTCGCAAAAATCTATATTTAATGTAATTCTGAATTTAATTTTAGACGGATGACGCTCCGCCGTGGTTCTGTGAAATATTTTCTTTTATAACTGTGGAATATTGCGCGCTCCTGAATTCTCGCTCAAGAAGAGAAATTCGTAGTGTTGCATTCTAACTCGTTTTACGAAGTATCATTCAAAGAAGAAGATGCAGAAGCAAGTACACGTACAGATACACAACATATTCGCAATAACTGAAAAGTGTATTATAGTACTGTAGATATTACGTCATGTGCGTTACGTCACATTACACCCGAAAGGAAATTGTACGCGTACGTCTTATATGACAGAAAATGTCGGTAAATAGCAGTTAAATTACGAATAAAAACTTTCTCCTTACATACATACGTCATTTTTACATATCAAGGATAGAATGTGATAAAAGGCGATATGAAAATTTTCACTTATATGCACTTGAATGCAAAATGTTCCAACAGCATTAATATTAAGCTTGTTGCTCTTTTTGGACTTGGAGCAGCTCTTAAGAAATACCATGAGCAACTAATCTAGTAATGGATGCTTCAAAGGGTCCATTACATTAATTAATATGCTACTTGCGAGATGTATATAAACTACTTTCATGCATAAAATTCAAAGATATAGGAAAAGATATGGGAAAAAGTACAAATTTCATGGAACAAAATGACAATAACAATATTATTTAAAAAAATAAAGTCAAAGTATAATCATGTACAATTATTGTCAAGATTAATGCCGCGATAATCTCTTCTTATCATATCTTTTGTATGTAAGAGAGTATAACTATAATTTTACATTAAAAAGGACAATTTATTGCGTACTTAACTTTCTGTAAATTCTACAACATTAGCAAGTGATTTTTGTTATGTATAAATGTATATGATGCTAAGAAGAATTGCTTCTTGCTATATGCGACTTGAGGATATATCAAAGCCATTAATCTTCCATATAATACGATTACGGACATATCTCGAAAGTAATATTTTCGCGTAAAATCCTTCTTATCTCGCCTAGCTAGATTTATGCATGATATTTCTCCTACGTAATACTTGTCGAAGCAATCAGTGATGCGGCATCAGCCATATGTCATCCATTATCAGTAATTGACCGATGGGAACTCTGTATTTCCGACTTACTGTCATCAGATGCCGCATTTACCATATAGGTGCATCCGCAGAAACCGTAATAGCCCACGTTCGTGAAGCAATGCCCTGGTTTCTACCACTTTCCAACACTGCGACCCTGTCCAACGCGATAGAGCTCGACGCGCTCCAACAACGTCGCCTATCGGCTTTTATTGTCGCCCGAGATACGTACCGAGCGGATAGACGGATTCGACCGACTGAGTGGTAAGACTCAACGTCGGGCCGGGCGCACGTAGGGCCGCAGGCGTAAAAATAAGGCACTCCGTCGTCCCTCACGTGCCGGGAATATCGCTGAGGGCTAACAGCGAGCACACCTCCACGCTAGTTGACGATGTTTCTCGGACGTATGTATGTGGTAAAGGTGAAAAATGGAAGCTTTTAGTAGTTGCATTGGTGCGCTAAATCGACCGTGCGCGAGAGCAATCCGATAATATCGCTTATTTCATCGATCACTGATACTATCGCACTCAAATTTTTCTTATGATAACGCGGTTATATATTCCGGAAACTCGATTTAAGTATTTTAATTTCTTTAAATTAATTTATTTGAATTATTTTATAGTATTCCTTTAAAAACATTTAAAATACTTTATTATGTTTTAATTATCAGTGCATTAACCGATAAACTTGACTATAGCAATCCTTAAATATTATATTTTCTAAATTTATGTTATAAAAAATTTTTATTTTTAAAGCAATCCAAAACATTAATATTTCATTTTGTATTAAATAAGATTAAAATTATAGCTTTTTAAACGTCACATTAAACGTGGTTCACTTAAAAAAAAAAGACAAAAAAAGAGATGTCTATTTGTTTCTCTCTCCCTTTCCTTCTCTTCAGTTATATATGGTAATGTTACATCGGAATGAAAACGCGCCTGAGAAGGAAAGATATATGCATTCGTCGTTAACTGTAAAAAATAGTTATCGCCGTTTAGATTTATGATCCGACAGACTATATTCTCTGTTCCTTCACAGTGTTAATCATGAGCAAGTACACTCGTTTCGTTCCTCAAAGTGAACATGTGCACATGCCCAAAGGACTGACTGGCTTCGATAACACACCTGTTACATTGTTTCAAAACGAGCAATTTCACAAAAAAAAAAAATTTGGTACAATCGGAAATCCGAGTACTTGAATAACAATCGTATCTGTTCGCGGTGAAAACAAAAGAAAAGCAACAACCAATTAGTTACATAATTCCGTAATTATTCTATTCCGATTGAATTATCCCCGCGATATTTTCGAGCGATAGACAGCTCGTCGTCATCCACGTTGGGTCGTCGCGAGAGATGCGCGTACGGATATATATCTCGTGCAGATAGATGCATGTATGCATGTGCGCTTGCATATGCATGAAAAGCGATGCGACGCGACGACGACGTGAACGCGTAGGCCCGTACATGGAATATTCGCGGAATATCAGCCGCTGAAAGAAGTCACCAAGATAATTCCAACGCCAAAATTCAGCGGAAAAGGGTAAAAGAAGGCACGATTCAACGCGCGCGGACGGGTTCGAAAGGAATGGGAATTTTTTCGCGCTCGGTCCCACAGTCGCGGGCTCTTTGTTCGCGATTACTTTTAAAAGACATCCCCCGCGCACGCGGTACGTGCTCCACACCCCCGACATGCCCAAGCGCGAATGATAGCGCAGCCGCATATTTCTTCACTAGCAACCCGTTTCGACGTATCCGTGATTGATGCACCTTCTCTGACTCTTCGTGAGAATCGTATTAATCAACGGCGCCGCGTCGCACCGCGCCACACCGCACCCCGGGTTGAAAGCGCACCGGAGCAGCAGCAGCAGCAGCAGCAGCCCCAACGTTGCTTCTGCTACGATAAATCGGATTCGCAACCGACAACTCACGCGTATATCGCGGAGAACCCACGAAATACCTGCCCCTTCGTCGCATCTGCATACAGCACTCTATGAAGTACCGCTTGCACAGAGAAACGGCCACGCTGCTGCTTCGAGATAACGTGTAATGCTTCCGCATGTAACAGCCAAGGATTTTATCCCCACGGATTAAACTAATCGAGACGTGGCTATATATAAAACTATGACGCGCTACTAGTGCCAATATCGGCGAATTCTTAAAACGAAGACTTTTTCTTTCATTTTTGCATTTTCAAATAATATAGATAGAATATTGTACATTACAATAGCAGACTTGTATATTAAGTATATCTAACACACGGTAACATTTTTTAGTTAAAAATTAATATCTCGAGAAAACTTTTAACAAAACTGCGGTATTGATAAATATAATATCTATTGCATGTTGCTTCCATTATGTCATTTAAGCACACGAATTTGTTATCTCAGTATAATATGCGTACTATATTACGTAGCAGTATAAAAAAGCTCTCTGCTTTGATTTCCTTCAATAACCTATTGAAAATCTTGTGTACTCGATAAAGCACACTTTTCTTTTATTAAACAATAACGCGTTTGTATTTATCTTACATTGCAAAAAAATTATATAAAATTATATAATACTTGTAAAATTACATAATTTATAGTAAAAATATGAAAATTTTTACATCTTTTTATCTCTAATTGTGCACAAATATAATTTTTCGTTTAATATAACAATACAATTGCACAATTACAATATACATAATATAATTCTAAAAACTTGATATATTCTACTGTGAATTGTGCAATTTTTTATACATATACAATTTTACCTACTTTTTTATAATATCATTTTATAAGTAAAGTTTTCTATCTTGATCTTGCAGTTGTAGAAAAATAAAAGCACTAGATTTTATACCATTGGGACTATGGTAATAGTCCAATTTTCCAGTCCACTGAAATCTCGAGAAATATCAACTATACGATAAAAGAAGTCTTTGGATTAATAAATAACGGTAAAAAATAAAATAATTTTTCTTTTACGCATACTAAACGTTAAGTTATAAAATGGGAAAAGTTATTGTACAAAACAATATTTTTCAATACACTAGAAATTTAAAATTAGTACAGCTACATAATTTGAAAACATTACAAGAATGTTTTTGCTGAATCAAAAGTAAATTTAAAAATATTAAAAAGCAGAAAATAATTTAAAATAAAATTATAACGTGAAATATGTTACAATTTTATTGTTTAAATTTATTTTTCCTAAAAAAGTTATAATATCACGTAGTTTTACCAAATAAAATTAAATAAAATAAAATAAAATATATAAATATTATATATTTGTTCATTATCATCTAATATTTAAAATATTATGGAAATACGATTTTTTCAACTGTTTAACATGACTGTAAAGTCAACTTTTTAAAAAAAATGTGTGATTCTTCAAAATATACTCTTACAAAAAAAAATTCTTAAATCCTCAAAAAATATTCGAAAAAGGTTTTTTAAAGAAAATAAATTACAACATAAAACAAAAAATATTTTGTACAATACAATTTCTTCGTTTAACTGATGCGTACACTTGATGATTTTCTTTTATTTTTTGCCAGATAAATAATTTTTTAATAACTATATTATTCTTTTTATCAAATATTTATATTTTTTAAATTTTAAATAAATGTATTTTTTAAAAATAATTTAAACATAAATTTCTCTAAATTTATATTCTTTATAATATTAAATTTATAAAATTATAATTGGTTAATAACTTCACTAAATTAATGTACTTATACCTATATTAATTGCAATAATCGAGGAAATGGTAATGGGACTATTAAATATGCAAATGCTAGTAAAATAATAATAAGCTTACATTATCAAAACTAATAATCATATCTTATACTAAAGGAATTGTTTTTTTTTTGGATTTACATTGTTTCAGTTATTGTTGTGACAATACTTAAAACATATATATTGTAAAAGTATATGATTAATATTATCGATATCATTACGATGAATATTTAAACAAAACATACATTTAAACTTAATTACATAAATAAAAATAAAAATAAACGTGTTACTACATTATCATTAACTTACAATAAACTAGATTCTAATAAAAAATGACAGTAAGGCATTCGTAAGTTTCTGTTTAATCAAGATTAATCACCAGCTGTCTGACGAAACACTTACACCCGCCAGCGGCTATATAATCGATCTAAACAACGAGATTATCTCGCTAATTGGTACGTGCATCCTGAGCATCCGGAATAGTGCGACACGATATTCAGGGAAGGATGCCTCCGCGATCTGCCGAACATGGCTCAACTTGATGATCCTCAGGTCATCCAGTTAAGTCACCTATTCATCAGATCGCTTTCATTGTATTGCCTTGCCGTACCAACATCTTCAATTCGTCCACAAGCTACGAGGTAGCGCATAGTAGTAACATTATTATAAGATGTCAAATTATGTATAGAAAATTGCATAATGCAACAAACAAATGTTTGCATTGGAAAAATTTATTTAGAAATTTTTCGAAAAATTTTTAAAGAGTTAAACGGCTAAAAATGAATTTTTATTATGTTGTTTGGTATGCATTTGTACCTGCATACATAAAAACCTCTAATCCAGACTAAACAAATATAAAAATATCAATAATAATAAGATAATAATAAAATATAATCAATTATATCAATACTTTAAAACTTATCTTTTTCTTAAATAAAAGTTTTGCTGTAATCCCTTTTCTAAAATTTTGATACTGCCAATCATTCTAATAAACTTAATGTCATGGTTCTTCAAATACAAATTGATGTTCCTCCAATTACTTATTTACATTCATGAGTTCTACACTTTATCTACTATTCATCTTCATTCATGTATTACTAATTTTATTATATGCTCCTCTACGAGGAGAGCAATAGAAATAAATCATACATGAAAACGGTTTAATTGTCTCTAGAGATCGTAAACCGCACGAAATAACGGCGAAAGAAAGTATCGTGGCTGATTGAGAAAAACTTTCGCCAAGAGCAGTCTACTTCTATCCACGTTGCTTAACTATATATTGCTGCCGTGCAATACGCCGCGCCCCTGTATCGCTTTCCGAAGTCTTTTATCCTATCGCCGTCGTAAGAAACTTCGTTTCGCGCTTTACGAGCGTCGCTGTGGGATAGCACGCGCGATTCCCCGTTTGGAAAGTGGAACTTCGAACTAATTTCCTTCGATTCCCGTCCCATAGCTAGAATCCCAAGGATGCTGCTGCTACCGAAGCTGGGGTATCCAGGCACCTTATGACGTACCACAATGCAAAGTTCACGCGTTCGTGCGAAAGATAATGTTACCGCGTGCACAGCAAGATCTGGATGTCACGTATCGCGCTTCGGCAATGAGAGTTCTCAAAGCCAACTGTTCGAAATTACAATCTGCTTCTACGGCACAAACTGTTCGATTATGGAGAATCGAATCCATTTAAAACAATTTCATGTATTTCAGTAACGTGAAAGATCATCGAGAGATTAATGAAGACAAAAAGAAAAAAATTAAACTCTATACCAATTAATGTAACAGTAAAGTTCATATATCAAAATGTAAAATTGCATGAATAATATAAATATTTAGCAGCGATTTAATAATATAATAACTCCTCTCTCTATTGCATAGTAGTTTACTGTACTAACTAAAAATAAGTGAGATATTATGACTAATGACGAAACTAATGAGTATCTCTGATACGATGTCATAATACAAAAACTATACGTTTACATTATGAATAAATAGCAACTCTCTATTGCATAGTAGTTTACTGTACTAACTAAAAATAAAACATAACGTAAGTAAATATTAATTTTTAATGTTAAATACTGAGCTTCTTTTTACAATAATCACAATTTTTCTAATATATTATACTTGTTAAAATAATTTTTGATAATGCAACTGTGTTGTTAACAACATACAATCTATTTCAGCGAGTAGACTTAAATACATATAATCGTGATCAGTTCTAATCTCGCTGAAACACCTGCCTCCGTTCGATCGATGTCTTCAACCTCATTTTCACGAAGATACAAGAGAACAAGGTTTAGCGCATAAACCGCGCAACTACTTCTACGCGGTTTGCTTCGATTATCGATAATACATCAGAGGTTCCCAAAGCTTTCAGTCCAATGTCGCATTTTGTAACGTTTCAGAAATTTATGTGTGCCTTCTTATAGCGCTTAGCAATAAATCAACACATGATTAACAATAAATTAAGAATTTATGATGTAAAATTAATTTTCGGGCAAGAACTTCTCTTGTTCCCCTATAAACCACAATGCACCGTTTGAGAACTAACAATGTATACAAAACAACATGTAAATCTATCGATGTTATCTACATTAGCACGAACTTGTATCCTAAAATAAAAAGAAAATCCGTGCATCTCATCGCGATAAAATTTTTTCTCGTTGCATGCTTCCGCATTGGTTGATAGATATCGTGCGCGTGTTTGATAAGAAAGTAATTTAAAAATACATATCAGATATGATCGCGTTCGCAATATCATATCTCCGGTAGAAGAAAATTTCATTATGATTGCGTAACTTAAATTAAGAACTATTAATAGACAGATATGCGACATATTTTGCTATTTATTCATAATGTGTACGGTTTCTGATTACGGATTATGACATCCTATCAGAGATACTCATTATTTTCGTCATTAATCATAATACCTCATTCACATTGTTATAATCATTACAATGTAATACAAAAGATATTTAATGCATATGCAATACAATTTATTATTAAAACACAATATTACCACCTATACTCTTATTTGTTTCTTAAAAGGATAAAAAAGTATTGCGACATCTCGTATAAATAAATATTAAATAAAATGGGAGGATTAAAAATTCAGGAGTCCTTGAGCAAAGACCTTCTTTTTTTATTTGTCCTGCGCGCGTATCGTTATATTCACCCAGTTCTTATCCTCCCGGTAAGATACGAATAGCGTTGCAGCATTGGGAATACTTGTATCTTTGGCACGAACCGATTCAGTGTCATGCCCAAGGCGAATTGAAACCAATTATAATTAGCATTGACCACTGAATTGCCGTCGTATTGATCGCACGACGTTTACGGGTACACCAGGAGTAAATCTGGATTAGGATTACATGTAGAACACTGCACCAAGCATTAGATCGCATCAATAGCTCGCTAAAAAAAATATCTCAGAAATTAGATGTCGCAATTAATCTCTATTAATAACAAATAAATATACGACTTATTTATTTTTAAAATAGACAAACTTTTCCCGTAATATTAACTGTAATTAGTATAGATATAATAATTTCAAAAACACAATGATAAAGTTAAATACAAAGAATTATTTCAAAATTTTTGAAGACAAATGACGCAGAAATCCAGAAGATTCCACAGTGAAGGAACGTCGCGGAAAAACGATAAATCTCGGATAATTGGGGGTAATTAAAACTTTGTATCACAACTCAAACTTCCATGATCTTATGATAATTTAAGTAACTCGTAAGAACATTATTATATATTTCTTTAATAGCAAATGAAATAATGTCGAATGGTATAAGCAATTTTACCAGCGATCTCTTATAATAACTCTCGAACCATTTGATGTATCAAATTGAATTGCATCTGGCTGCATTGCATCGTAAGTGCTACTCAGAAACAAAACGGTAAGCTGCTCTTTACTTCCAATGGCAACGCCATTCTAATATTTTTTCCTACAAAGCAATTCGCTACGCATGTATACATCCGTGCCAAACATTATATATATGTCTATATTCATATTCTCGATCAATAATATTTCCTTTTATCAGTAACTACTTAAAAGAGTATTTGAAAACACATTGAAGGTTTGATAATATTTAAGTACTAAGAGAGAAGTTTCAGTTTGCACAAAAAAAAATGCTACTTTATACAGCAAAATTATTCCACAGTAAAAAATATTATATCAATATTCAGGCGAAAAACGTTACATCTCCCCTAATTTATTTGCAAAATGCCTAATGTTTGCCGATTAATTTTATCAGCATCAACTTTTATTATTTCGATGCAATCTTCGTTAATGCAATTTAATTTTATGACAGCTGGAAGAAAGTGTGAATCGTCGATGTTTTGTTATACATGCTAATGTAAGTACCGCAGTCATTACGAAGCTTTTCACGACCACTTAACGTCGATATTCGAACTTTACTTTTACAAATGGAAGGTAAAACTAGCGAGTATTATTCCGAATTTCAAACCGTCGGAGAAAAAGCTAGCGCGTTGTATTGTGTACAAAATATCCGACACAAATGGCAGCCTCGAATAACGAGAGAAACGGAGTTGAGTCGTGCAAGCAATCCCCATCATCCCCATCATGCCCAAGGATAACAATGAGAAAGCGACAACCCGATAAGACCATCGGAACCGGACAAATAAACTGACGCGCGATATTTTCCGTTCTTTTCGCTGGAGATAAAAAATGGGAAGGCAAGGATCATCGGAGACGCTATTAAAGACAACATTCTTTGGCGCGAAAACGCTTTTTCGACGGTGGAATCGCAATCTCCACCAGCGCAAAAGATTTTCATGACCACGTAGCTTCGTCGTGACACCTTATGTCCGCAATGTATCTCGCGACAGCGACAGAAAAATTTCACGAACGCGTGCGCAGCATAAGACGATATATGCTTAAAACAAAGTTTGTTATCGCGATGATTTAACCCCGTACAATTTATGACATGAAAAATGTGAGGAGTCGATATACTCTGCGAAATATCGCAGATACAATATTTCAAAAAATGTTATTTCGAATGTGTAGTACGATTTAACATTTATAACATGTGAATATTTTGTCCAGCACATATAAAAAATTAATATAATTATATAAAAATTATTAAACAGAAACAGCAACGAAATTTTTTAAATATCTTCAAAAAGAATAAAACAGAACTTTTTTTTTAGTAATTACGCGTGTTACATTACACGTTCATGACATACGTACTATGGTACAATTTCTGGAGAAAAATTCTCTTTTGATTCCTATTTTGACCTCGCAGGAACGTGCTTTTTCCGCACAGCGAGCGTAATCCCCTTCACCGTTGTATTTTCCAGCAAAACAAATTGCACAGTGGCTCGTTACCGTTGCTAGAGCGCATCGACGTAGCTATCAGTTGCGCTTTTAATGAATTATTCCTTGTCGTGTGAAATATCCATTTCACACGAAAGTCGAATGTTACAATAAATCACCATCGATGGTACATATAAAATGACGTGGGCTACGCAGTTCCAGCTACGTTATGCGACAATCGCAAAAATACGCGCACGATCCGCTATATACTCCGGGCCAATTAATTATCGAGTCGTCACGCAAGTGTACCACACGACCCTATCGATTAACAACCGGCCAAGCTCACCTCCCCAGCAGTACGCGAAGGTTTTTGCATCGCGGGCGTAGGGTGAAGCTGCGCGAGGACTTAATAAAGCCAACTCGACAGCTATCGATCTATCCTTTTCGTTCGCGAAAGCACTAAATTTTACCCATCGAGATCGGACAAACGGCTCCACGTTTATACAAAACTTCACCTTCGTTGCGCTTCACTGCGACTACATTTCATGTTTTTAATCACTCGGCTCTCTCAGATTTGAATTATGATATAAAGGATTTGTTATTATTTCTTTACGGTCGCACACATTTGCGTATATATTTTTTACTGTAACGTAACGAAAGCTAAGCATTTTTCCTATTTACATCAGATCACCGTTTACACGGTCAAAATTTAAATAAAGTCATTCGTCTGGCTTTGACATGTCGCAAATATATTCAATAAAGTTTTTATAAAGATATATAGCTGATTTTACGCAATTTTTTTACCTGTAGTGCTCAAGATAATCCACTTTCATATCGCTTTTAATTAGAGTAATGGTAGATAATATGGAATAAGCTACTATTGTGGAATAGGGGCTAATTTTATTAAAAAATTTTCTTTATATCGATTTTTATCTCAATATGACGACCAAAGCTATCAATTCATCGAAACATTTTTACTTTATAAAAATATGATAAATTATGTGCGCAAAATAAAGATAGAGTCAGATGTGAAATAAATAAATGAATAACGCTGAATCGCTAAAATTCTGTTTAAAATCCCAATTTAAGAGAAAATACAATGTTTGACAAATTATGTATACGTGTGTATAAAATGACGATGTAGTATGTAGGGATTTGTTAACATTTAAAGTAAATTGTATATGAGTCGTATGTAAGTTGCGTTCAATCGGTAAAAGTGACGACAGCATTGACTTAAACATGTAATGTAGATGTTAATAAATTATTCGCCTTAGTTCTTTACATCGTGAACTACTTAAACTACTTAAACACCAAACAATGAAATATGTTCTAAGAACACGAATAAGTTCCTATTGTTCACTATAATTACAGTTTCCATAAAAAAAGACTGGGATAAATTGCAGTAAAAGTGCAGGAGAGTCTCTTTAATAAACTCACTTGACAGCCTATCGATTTACAGCTCTAATATTGTGGAAGTGCATAATGTCTATAGACTCGTTGGGACTAAGTAAATGACCACTGCTGTTTCTTCTGTGACAAGTACACTATCCTCGTTTATGTTTTGTCATGTTCTGTTTACGCAGTGTTTTTTTTATTCGTTCAATAATCTTTTATCAGTTATAAGTACCATAAGTATACATTAAAGATATATCAGTTTTTAAAAGATATTCACAAATAATTAAATAAAATTACATATATTTTCTTTCACAAAAATAATTCAAAATAAAATAAAATAATATATATATGTATATATTATGTCCACATATATATTTTCAAAATTTTTTATCACATTTAAAATATAATTTCATTTATAAAATAAAAGAGGAGATGATAAGAAAATCTTGCAACAATTTTTTTCTTCAAAAAATAAATACAGAATTTTTTTTCACGGTAAAAGTAAAATGTGAAATAGAATCTATTTCACATTTAATGGAAAAAGAGAAAGAGAAAGAGAAAGAGAGATCAATATTATTCAACACAGATTTTAGACTACAAACCAGATGATCCTTGTAGACTTTTCAATTCCACAAAAACGATATAACGCAAATGAAATCTATCTTATTATCACGTCATGTTATTTTTGAGAAAAATTGGACTTTAAAATGTCAAAAATGACATTTTTTAGCTGAAATAGCTAAAAAAATGTGATGTAATATAACACAATTTTATTTACAGAATCATTTTCAACGATAATTTATAAAAAAATTTAATATTATAAATAATATTATTAAAAAATTTACAAAAATTACCTGGCTTGATTTGTGATCTTAGAAAAATTTTAATTTAGGATCATTCGTAGGAAATCAGGACATGTCCTGAGGCTTTTGGCTTAAAAGCTAAGAAATATCCATCAAATAAATTGTAAAAACATAAGTCCGATAAGATTTATCGTATTAAATGGAAGCCAATTCGCGACTCAAACAAACTTCGCGAAAAGGAATCATACGAGAGTGCATGAACTACGTCAATCGAAATGATCGTAAACTTCGGTTATATTTGAAACTCGGCGAAATGAAACATAGAATGCCCCGCGGCTGACCCGCTACGGCGAAGGAGAAGGAGTAGGAAGTTAATCCGCGAGTTCGGTGCAAACTCACGGATCTATTTGCCACTTTAGAGAGTCTTCTGCAGAATTTTTTTCTAAGAAGGGGTTTAGAAGATCAGGAAGAAAACGTCGCGATACGCTTTGTATTCCAGTCGCCCCGTGGTATTTACGATTCGCTCCGTTGTCGCAACATTTTGCGGGCCTCAAGTGCCTAAAGTTTCAAGAGAGAAAGAGAAACACACACACACACAGAGAGAGAGAGAGAGAGAGAAGCTCCCTCTGTGTTGCAATTAAAGGGCCTCTCAAACGGCGGTTTCAACTCACAACCGATTCTCTCTTATGCTCGCACGATCAGTACAACTTCATGCGCGCCGAGCCCCTCCGAGGTAAATTACACTCGCTCGATATAGGTAACGCTTTCACCGCGGCCCACCGCTCCACAAACGACGTTGTTCGAGACTTCGATTGAGATTTAACCTGTTTCCCCTCGCTCGGAGTTGAAGGCAAACGCAGCGTCCCTCAGACTTGTCCATACAAACAAATTTGTGCCAAGGGCATTTTGGCATCTTTCGCAATTCAGTAATAACTTATTGTGTCATTTCTTTAGTTAATGTCTGCTCGATGCATAATTTAGTGCGTGTGTGATAAAACACATTGTGCAAACATTGAAATTCGTATTAATGTGTAAACGCGATAACAAAAAGTGAGATTTAAATGTTACTTTTTCGAAATCGTTTGTTATAAATCTTTAATCGTGTTTGCTTCTGTTGTCTAGCCATCGTAATCAACGGTAACATATATATATATATATATATATATATATATATATATATATATATATAACTGATACCGAGTAATCCTTAATCCCTTGTGTATTAAACATCCCGGCGAATTTAGCGGCTTATGAGACCCAGTTTACTCTGGCTATAATTTCTGTTAGTATCCTGTTACATAATTAAACGCGCGCAACTACAGAGAAAAAAACATAAGCAATTAAGAGTTTACAATTTGCAACATATTTAATGCCATATTTATGGCACTTATAGTTAATTAATTTAATTTGGTTGAAACAAAACTTAAATTAATATTTATCGTAAAAAAAATAAGTACAAATCAAAATAATCACTTTTGTGTTTGAGAAATCAACGATGGAAACAGATTCTCTCGAAACTTGCATGTTAAGCGGAAAAATTGAATAATCTACTTAAGAAGTACATTGTTAAGAAATAATATAAAATATAGATTCTGCGTCTTGCAAAAGAGATATTAAAAAAAGAGAATATGCAACGGTAACCTTGAAAAGTGATTACTTTCGTAAGTTATTACTTTATGTATAAAAGTATTTCTCTCAAGCACGCACAAAGAAATTTCCAATTAAGGTTGCCGTAGTAACGGCAACGACTGCAAGATCTACACGCGTATGGAGAAGGATTACAAAAGCGATGGGACCGCGTAAAACACCGCGGGATGCAGTAGGGCAAGCTTGAGATGATGCACAAATGCTTTGCGGTATAAAAAATTAAAGAGAAAAAGAACGAGCGAGCGAGAGAGAGAGAAAGGATATATATATAAAAAAGAAAAAGAATGTCAAGTCGCGCGCGCGTCTAATTTCAATTTCCGTGAGCACGACACAGCGTCGCGCGTCTCCGGTTTAATTAAATTTGTTTGGAGATCAAGCAAAATGGCCAGCGAGAAAGCACCGTGGCACAGCTTGCGAAGACGCTGTAGGGCCACAGGTCCCTCACGGCTTCGTACGAGCGTCTTCAGAGGGGCTGCACATACACCTGACACCCTTATCCAGTTACAATGCTCAATCCGATCAACTTTCGCGAAGACCGCGCGCGCACCAGGACTACCAGTGAGAGAGAGAGAGAGAGAGAGAGATTTTTCTCTCTCGCAGAGATTTCACCTGGTGGAACGGAAGATTTTCCTCGGGGGTAGCAATCTCGCAAGAACGTATTTTCAGGATCGTTCACGCCCACGAAGATGACTCGACGCGTCGTAAACGTTGAAAATTTAAAGGAAGATCCCCTGCGGTCACACAAAGCAATGTTAGAGGTCAACGATCAATCTTGAAACGAGAACGCCTATCGGCGACTCTATTTCGGCTCTGTGCAGGCGCGTACAGAGAAAAGAAAGAAAGAGAAAGAGAAAAACAAGTACGCATGGGTTAGAAGATCGATTTTTGTAGAAGCTGATTATAATGCATAAACAATAATTGCATATTAAATATATTTGATCTGAAATTCATCAAACATTAGTTATGCACTTTCAAATTAAATTTTCGTTCCCATTTGTTGATATATTTTATTAATATCAATTTAGCTTTTACTACTTATCGCAAAAGTAAACTGCCTTTTTCAATAGCTAAATTTAATTATCCATTTTTTTTTACATTTTTCTATACTTTTACGTATTACTTTTACGTTTTAAGTATTGCAAACGATATCAAATGTAAAATTTGTCTTAATAGACATGGGAATATTTCATTGAACATTTAATCCACGAATTTAGTAAAATTCGATAAAAAATGTGCTTTATATTAAACATTCACAACAATTACAATAAATTTCATAATATTCTGTTAATTACTGATATTGCAACACGCACATGTAAATTTAAATTGTTGATAAAGAATAAGCTGTTATGTTAATACAACGTACGGACAATAAAAATTGTAAATAAAAAGGGAAATAAATTCATGAACAAATATTTGGACGGATTTTACATAAAAAATATCGAGCAAAAATATCCTCAAACGCACAAAGAAATGTTAATACTGAAAAATAAGTTTCTAAATATATTTCTCCGTATATAAAGGAAGCGTAATACATCTACATTTAAAATAAGAAAAATTTAAAATATCTAAAATAATACAGTCCAAATATCAATCGTCATTTACTCAACAGATTAATCATTGTATTCATCAATTTTAATCAATTAATTTTGAATATTTATTTATATTCGTATAGAAAAAAAAACAACAATCACTTAACTGTTTACTCTTCCTACGTTTTTAGAAAGAATAAATACTGTTTTATACAATATTAATCAGATCAGAATATATATATTCAAAGTATACCTATGTAATTAAAACCTTTTAATTTAAATTTTAAAACAACTTGATTCTTTTTGCGTTAAAACCAGTTATGTTTAAATCACATTAAAAGAGTACAAATATTTCAACCTTTTATGTATGCTTGCAGATGAATGCAGCATAAAACAAGACGGATAAAATTTTGAGCGGTAAAGAATACTATAGTCAGCAAACAACCGCAGTTCATTGGAAATTCTACGAATTTCTACTGTAAACCACGTGTGCTTTCGCTAGTGCGCATTCCATTCGACAAAATTGTAACGCATGCTCTACAATCCTCATGACGCGAATCCTTATTGTGCTCATATGCACATATTATATATAAGTAATGTTCAATATAGCAGCATCAAATACCGCACTAATTACTTCTTTCCCTATGTACGTAGAGCAGTCAAGATATACATCATGTAAATTTCAGTTTTTCATCTAATGACCGTTCAGTATTCTATTTATAATCTGTAAATGTACCATTTAAAAGGATTTAAAAGAATTTTGATTAGGATCAATAGATCAATAAACCTCTATATTCTTTTTATTAAATTTCCACGTATACCATAATTTGCCAGTAAGTACTTGGCATAGCTAACGTACGATTACTTCGTACAAAGGATGATTGCTCCTTCCGTCTCTCTCTCTCTCTCTCTCTCTCTCTCTCTCTCTCTCTCTCTCTCTCTCTCTCTCTCTCTCTCTCTCTCTCTCTCTTGATGCATCAAAGTAAGAGCGGACTCGTTAACTATGAACGCAAGCTCTCTCCTTTTCAGTCACCCTATTATTCTATGAACTACCGAAGTCCTTTCCATCTCGCTGATGCGTGAGATGCAAATTGCGATAACTCAGCGCGATTGTAACACGTCGCGAATCTATATGTGAATCCATATGTAGATACGTCAACAGAATCAGCGAGACGGAACAAGATCGATCGACAGAATCGAGGTTTATGCGTACAAAAGGATATTACGCTAGCTTGATACAGCAACGCTAGCCTGAGCAGTATCGACTAAACGCTCGTTATTCAAAATACGAAGTATTCTATTTGACAAGCGTTTAAATTGTTGATTTTTAAAACAAAAACACTCTTTTATCATACCCTTCTGATAACAGTAAAGATATTATTACACATTTTGCGTTTCATTTTACTCATTAGCGTTACCTAAGATAATGATTAATTCCGTTCAATTGAAATTAAAATATTTTCACTGGAATTCTAATTAATGAGAATTTGCCTTAATTTGATTTTTATGCATATACACGTATATTACTAATAACAGCAAATTTTGATACTGTGCACAAATTATTTCACTCTCTTAATAGTAACTTGAATAATTAATAAAGTAGGGAGAAGATGGCATTATGGCTCATAATATATCCGTTATTAGGGGTGAAAAATTCTAGTGATTATTTATGAAACCAATTGTTTAGTATAGTCCGCAGTTATCCAGTGACGTTAATATGCCAATATTATAATACATAACAATTGATATTTGTGATAAAGCATTTTTACTTTTAAACATTTTTGAAAATTTTCAAGGTACATTTTAGTGTTAAATTATATAAATTTCCTCATTCTTTCTAAACTTAGGCCTATCATACAAGTATATGTATATGTATATGCATGTTTTATTTGTTATTTAGCATTTTCTTTGATTATATACTTTTCAAGTTATACAATTGCACATGTGATATAATGAATATGAAAATTGACTCTCAACATTTATTTATTTATTTACCGTATAATGTTTAGTAACTTATTTCAGCAAAAGTTCTTAGAAAACGCAATTAAAATATGGATATACATATATTGATTTCATCAGCACACTCGTATATACTGTTATAGATTTCATTTTAATAGATGTAAATCAAACTGAGTCATGTATGTACAAGTTAACTATCGGTGCTTGGATAATATCTCGAATAATGTAACAATCACAATCGCTTTCAATATTCTCAAAGTCGGAAACGCATCGTGAAAACACTTTGCGATGCAAGCATGTTAATGCAATAATTTAATCGTTCAACATGTGATTAGCGTTCCAAATTGGATCAATATCAAGCAGACATTGATGGAGGACATTCGGAAATTGAGTATCGAACATTACCAAGCAACCGATGTGAGTCAAATTACATACCAACATCAATCGGCGCACCCGATGTATTCCCAGAATATCATTAAAGAGCAACCATCGGACAGAGTGCTATGAAGAGATAACGTACCTGAAACAACATTAAATACATTTGTAAGATTATTTAAACATAAAAACGTAAAATGAGTGTAAAAATAAGAAATCTTAATTTTACTTTACATTTCATACACTGATAAACACATAAAGTATTTCTTCCAAATGTAAAATACATCTTAAATTATAATACGATAAACAGGTCAATATATCGAGCCAATACAAATTTTCCTAATACAATATAATTTATCAAATAAACATTATATAATTATAAACGTGATTAAAAAACAGCTGTGTTAGAAAATGTTAAATTTCGAGATAACATTCTAACACAGCTGTTTTTTAGTCGCGTTTATAATTATATAATATTTATTTGATAAATTATATTGTATTAGGAAAATTTGTATTGGCTCGATATATTGACCTATCATATTATTTTTGCTTAGCATTAACTAGCTCTTTATATTTGTTTGTTTTGTTGATCTTAAATTATATTTGGGGTATATTTCTTATACTAATAAATATTGCTTATAAATATGTATTGCACGTTTAAGATGAAATATACGATGGAAGTAAAAAGTTTTCGCAATGACAGTAAAACTTTCGACACAGTCGTCACGCAAAAAGTAATTGTAGAACCAAGAAGAGAAAGTAATTAGGTCGAGACTTTTGCATTTTATCTTTCTTGTTTTAAAGCTAAGCAGATGCATATTGCAAGTCTGTCTCTCCTATTAAAATTACTTTTACACAAAACGATAAATTTTACGCATTTTCTTTATTTTATTTTATAATATAAGATATATTAAGATATATTAAATTTTTGTAATTTAGACTTATACTAATCTTTATTGGTTATTTTTTATTTAAAAAAAGCTTTCGACTTTTTCTAATCAATTTTGGATTTTTTAATTCAGTTATACTCGATTCTTTCATTTTTTTAATGGTAAAATATAAAATATGAAAAAGTTAATGCCGCATCTCGATTTTCAGTCGATAAGAGCGAAGTAGATAGTAGATACACAAGCGCACCGTATAAATACACACAGATATACCCGTGCAGCGAAATTTGACCATAGAACTTATGAGTTGTGCATCGATGTTCAAGGGTAGGAGTTGCCTAAAGCACACAGGGATGAGAAAGCAGACGGCAGCTGAGGTGGGCTAGTAACTCGCGTTGCCTTTCAGTCAATGGTTAGGTTCCGCTTGAGATCGTTACTCTGGCATGAAATTAGAACGGCTGCGCCCAATTTTCGCCACTTCACCTTACTACAGTAAATAATTCCCTGTCATTTTCTACCATTTGAGATAAGTGCTTCCCCATGAAATTGGCACCGAGAGAGACTCACGCAGGTTCCCCTCCTGGGATCTGCGTAACTTCCGTCTCTAGCAATTTCTTAGGCAGATGCTGTCATTCGTGATTATTTTTTATATAGTCTTTATAAAATAGAAAATAATTACAGCAATAGTTAGAAGGCATATTAAAGTATAATTTTGTAGAAATAAATAACGACTTCACGTTAAGCAGATAATTACACCTATAATTGAAAAATAGTGATTGTTATCTACGCGCCAGTTTTGCTTATTAAATTTTAAAGCGCGAACGTAACCGAGCATTATATGAGCTTCTAAAAATATTTTTAAGAATATCTCTAAGGATACAACATTTTATAGACATCGTGTTGCATTATCGCGAACGCGAAAAATCTTGACGTAAAATATAAATTTCCGTGCACTTACGTTAACCATAAGTTGAAGTGGATGGTATTTACTTTCGACCCTAACATTTTCTTAACGCTTCGTACAATAACTCAGGCTTCCGCCCTGATCCATTAGTTCTTCCAACGCCAGAAAAACAGCAATGCGCTTTACTCTAAGCAGAGTGACAGTGTAAAAATGTAAAAGCACTCATCTAGTACTCCTACATATCCGATCAATTTATCTCTTGCTCGTATGAGCACATTTTCAATAACGGCATAACGATGAATCTTTTATGAGATTTAGGATAAAAAGTTCTTTTATTCATCATCAAAGAAGACAAAATATGGCAGAGAGAAATAAGCAATGACGCGTCCAAAATTCAAGAGATTATTTCAAAAGTAGCTATCGATTGATAGATCTGATAGCGTGCATTCGCGCTGAAATAATCCTGGTATTCTCAGAGAAAAGATTTAATCTATGCCGGGGAAGGTACAAGGGTTGTAGAAACCAATTTTTATAGCAATTCACGGAACGTAGCTTAATGCATTTCCAGATATACGGAGGATAATGCGCCCCGTTTGAAGAATCCAGAGCACAGAGATCGAGATGGAATCCCTTTGAGGCTCGTGCCAGAACACGAACCATGCTTCAAACGTATCGATCGTTAATCCTCGAGCGGACTTTTACAGTTAACAGCCAAGAAAGAGAGAGAGAGAGAGAGAGAGAGAATCGCGACGTAACCTCCGAGCCGTCGTCGTTCTACGGATAAATCATTGTGAATAATGCGACGAGCAGTTTCGTTGGTTCGCGTTTCTCACGCGAACGCTACTGAAGTGCCACCGATACCACAGGGCACCAATCGCGAATAACAGTACGGAATTAAGATCATTCCACTCGATAACATGCGTATGCACGTGAAGCCGGCTCCGATCACGACCAGGAGTACAATCTGTGCGCGTGGAACAAGGCGGGCAAACTACAAAGGAAGTGTTCTTAGCGCGCTTAAAAAAGTCATTTCGAGCATGATTGCCGTTAGCTGCTTGAAAACTGTAAGCGTAAGCATTACCGCTATTTTTTCTCTCTTAAACGAGACGCATCGTCATTCGAGACTGTTAAATAGATCTGTTTGAAATTACATAATTAATAGCTGTCACATACAGACTTCTTTCTATCCATTGTCTTCATATGTGATTAACCGATATTTTTCGCTCTGCCCGTTAAAACGAGGAGATAATGTAAGAAGCCTTAACGAAGGCGCTTATACCGTGGCGCGATGAGTTTGGATTTTGAAATTCACCCTGCAGGATATCCATCACGTCTAGCAGCTACTCTGCATAGCAAATAGAGCGTATACGCGGAGCCCGATTGGACGGAGATTTGAGAGGCAAGTGGGCCGCCATCTTAATAGAATCAGGATTATGTTCAGACTATCTAAGCAGAGGTTCTGACTGTCTAAGCAGTGCATCGCTGCTCCGACTCTCTTTGGAGTATCCTGCTTGTCATTGATTTCCGAGATTTCTGGGGATACTGTTGGACCACTCTCGAGATTAATCCGCGCAACGCGATCATTGTGCGTCATACGTCCTCCCACAGCATCACCATTCATCAAGTGACGTTGATCTTATCGGTCTTTCATACTCGATTACGTTCACTCGCTCTATCCTACCATTTATTTCCGCATCGAACGTCGCCACTCGACCTTTCATTTACCTCGCTTCGGTATTTTAATATTCGCGACGAGAGATGAAATCCCACCCACTTCACCCTTTATTTCTACGCCATCACTTTCGTGAAATATTCATGACGATTTTGAGCTTCCTACAACGAAGAAAATGCGCTCAAGACCTGATAATAAGAGGAAAGCATCCCGCCAAAGTACGAAAGAGTGACAGATAGAGAAGAAAAAAGAAAAAACTAAGAGATTGAGAGACAAGATTACGTTAGGTTTTGTGTTGTAATTAAAAATTAATATTTAATTTTACATATTGATTACACAGTGACTTACAAGCTTTATTTCAAAATATTAAAGAATAGATTTTATAGATAATATGCTTAAAAATTTCTTATAGAAATATACAATACAAAGCATTGTATTTCTTTCATTGAATATTTTATTAATCCATGGGAGTGTGACACAATATAAATATAACATTACGCGGTAAGTGTGAATAATACTGCGAAAATATTTCAATTAAGTTTAACACACACAATCATTCTTCTGAAGGTAAAACTCGAGGTGTTTATTATTCATTAACCTGACATGCCTCATAGCAGTCACAAGGTATTCATCTTCTCGAAGTATTCTCTCGACAGAGAATAGCCGCGCAAGAAGACAGTAACAAGATAAAATCCAACGAATACATATAACTGCGACGTGTCTATTTCAACAAAACTTAAAGAAGTGTTGAATTGTCATTTATAACGCAATTATTACTCATCCAATATATACGAATACAGAAATTTAAAAAATTGTACAGAGATTAATCTCGGTACAATTTTTGAATAATTTCATAATTAATCCTAATTAGTAATATCATAATTTCCATTATAATCTAATTAAATTATTTCCGATTTCCGGTGTCAAGATCTCGTGTGTATACATCTAATTTAATGAAATATCAAACTTAGAACTCTTTTCAAGCTTCTACATTTTTCCCATTATTCAAAATTGAATTTATTTATAAAATCTAATATAAAGTAAATAAAAAAATCTCTTTTCTCTTATAATTCCATGACATTTAATAAGATTATTGAATATACGTTATATATATAGCGAGAGTTGAAGATTACAAAAAGGACGCAGACATCTCTGTGTACACGCGTTATTAATTAACATATTAAGAGAAGGACGAGCATAAGCCACGGCGAAGGAAGGAACGTAACACCACGTCTCAACGATATATTAATTCCACCGAGCGCAAAGATCCTTTCAACCTGGCGTACGTGTCGAGTACGTACTCCGAAGCTCTTTCGGATGTTAAACACGGTGCCGGATGCACCTCTAGCTTCTTCCGCGAAAGTCCGCAGGCCCACCGCCTTCATAACTCATCCTCGGCCTTTGCCGGCCTCCGGTCCGCGAGAGCACATACATCACATCGTTACATTATAGAAACGGGTCGCGTAGGGAAGTTGCGCCATAGAAGCGGGACAAGTCGGACTTAGCGCGGTCATAATTTCACTTTTACCACCCTTCCTTACTCTCTCGTCCGTCGCGATAATGTCGGACACTTCCTCTCGCCTTATCCCGCCCCGTTTCGCTCGTTCTCTCCTTTCGCGCATCGCAAGAAATGCGCAATGATAAATTTCGGCGAATATTCACGTACGCGGGTCGAAGGTCGCGGTGAAATTACGCTAGGCAAGACAAAAGGGCGCTGCCCAGCGAAGACGGCAGTTGAAGTATGATGTATCGCTACGTTGGACTTTAAATTTACCGAAAAATTACACCGCCGCGGAGCTACGCGGGAAAGTCGATTACGGTTAGGTGTTAAGAGCACGTCGTCGCTGTGCGCCGAGGAAAATGCCCTTTTTGGCAAATGGGCCATTACGAGGGCAAGTAGGAAGGTATATTGGCTTTGAGTGGTATTAGGAGAGCGGAAAAAGAACCGACAAGGAGATGGCGGCGGTAACCGCGATGGCGACGGTTGGCGGAACGAAAGATGGAAGAGGAAATTTTGTATTACGTAATGTAGAACTGGGAACTACTATGTACGTGAGAGAAGGAGAAAGGCTTTCATGTAGAAAGAGAAGCGGAAATAGATAGAAAAGGGGAGAATAGCGGATTTATTATGTCGTGCGACATCAGACCGCGGAGACTGAAGTCGAATATTAAAAGATAATAGTTGAGGTCGATCGTTTAAATGATATCGAGATATTGAAACTCACTCGATAAAAAGAAGATTAAATGTGACTCGCGAATATCGGGTGCATAGACTTGTGAAAGAGAAATCGCGAAATTCAAAGGAGAGAAATGTAATGCGATAGCACAGGTTGACATCGACGATTATTAATTATCTGAAAACAAATAATATTCTCCGAAAATGAAGGCAGTCGAGAAAATTGCCCGGGAACCGACGTCACTGGAATAAGACGTCGAATCTTTAGAGATGAGAATTCGCCCCCCCCCCACCCCGTAGTTACACGCTTCCCTCAGGATATTATTATTTACACAGTGAATACACTTGCGAGTGACGCGTGCGCTCGCACGCCCTGTCACACGCGCGAGAGTGAAAGCTCGCGCGTATCAGCATATCATGCGACGCGTAGGGCCTACATACGAGAGGTAGTAGGTCTCAGAGGTAGGCCAGCCTTGTCTCGCGACGGGAGATTAAACTCGAGTAAAGTCTCCGCGGTGTTTACACGCGTAGCAATTAGGATTAGCATTTAGAGGAGGTCTCTACACTTGATAGCGCGCCGCTACACGCTGTACGAACTGGAGAATCGCGCGCGATTATGTGTATGCAAACAACGAATAAAGTAGGCGAGAGTAACGGGGACGCGGACGTAGACTAATCTATCGATTATTCGTAGTTTAACAGCAAACAAATGTCGCTGCGATGAATGTAATGAGGTTTTTACGTACCTTACCAAAGACTAAAAAAAAAAAACGATCGAATATCATAAAATAAAATCGAAAAATAAATGGATAAATGATAGTGTTGATGAGCAACCGACTGAGACTTGAACACGGAATGTTTTCTTCTTACTCTAGAGATGTTACGACTACTTTTAATAAATAATAATTCCGGTCGGCTATCAATAAGGTCTAATAATAGGCCGGTTTCACTGTAATGCATTATCTTCGTTCGAAGAATAGCGCAAGCAGTTCGTATCCCTCTTAGGGCGGGTTTATCAATGCTCAGCTAAGTTAAATTTGACTAATAGTTAAATACTAACTGTAAGCTATGTGTTTATCAAAGCGGAATAACTAACAGTTACGCATAAACTGTTGGTTAAAGTGTTTGTTACAAACACTTTAACCAACAGTTTATGCGTAACTGTTAGTTATTCCGCTTTGATAAACACATAGCTTACAGTTAGTATTTAACTATTAGTCAAATTTAACTTAGCTGAGCATTGATAAACCCGCCCTTAATCTATTTTCTCCCTAGCGCGACGTTTCTGTCGGGAGGTTCATCGAACTACATCGAGTACAGGCGGCGCGCCTCAATTGCGAAAGAATTTTCTCGGCGATGTCAGGAATTCTGCCGATAAGACGCACGCAGATTCTCGGATTGCGCGCCCTTCTGGCGCTGTTCCAGAGCGTATTGCGCCGCCGGGTGGATATTGAATTTTGTTAGAAGAGGATTTTCTCTCACAAAGCTATCGCGAGGTGAGCCATGAAACGGGTAACAAGGTTGAGCGCCGTACGATCGATGCCAGTCGCTTTGACATACCGCGGGGTCCTGTGCGCCGCGCCTCGCCGCGGCAGCGCCAAGGCGCGAACGCAATCAACGACGATATTTCCGCGCCCCCTTTCCTGATCGGTCCCAGGACGCGTTTCCTCTCTGACGACTGTCAGGTAGCTACGGAGTCATGCAAGAAGATGCGTTTCTTCACGATCGAAGAGCGCCGCCGCCGCCACCGCCGCCGCCGTCGCGTATACACAAGAGAAAACATCCCGAAGGAGCAATGTCGAGCGCACTTCCGACAGGAATTCTTTTCTTGTTGCTTTGCCACTGCGGTCTTCGACCCGCGGTATACATAGTGGATTCTCTCTTTCCAAATCTATTATCTTCTGTTATATAAAAATAGAAATAAAAAAAAAAAAACAATCTTTGAGGCAAAACGTTATCAAAGCGTACTTTTCCGATACGAAAGGGTTTCCAACGGTTGCGTAATCAAAGCAGAAAGTTACTGAGCTTTATAAACTAATGTACAGTATAAAGTGAATTTCATAACAAGTAATGCGTATTGCAATTATAAAGAGATGAAAGTTGTAAAGTCAAAACGTATACAAAAGCCAATTCTCGCAAAGTCCTCGGAACTTTACAATACGGACAGATATTTTCGCAAAATTGTGGCAGAGCTTTGAAGATAATGGAGAATCACTACTACTATTCGATATACAACAGCATTAATTACTTTCTTGTTACAAAAATACATCTGTTTATATTTTTACAAAGAATAAAAATGTGCAAGAGTAGCATTACAATATAATTATTGAATGTATTTGACATTTTATTCCATCGAATCGCGTTCATTAATGTAATCTCGATATTCCCTCACATTTTCCTATTTGCAAGGTGTCACATCAACAAGCGATAAATGACAAAATATAAGAAGCTTGCGATGTCCACTTTTACACACACACGCGCGCGCGCGTGTATGTGTGTGCGTGTGTGTGTGTGTGTGTATATATATATATGTATATATATATAATTTGAAAACAAATATTATGAACCGTTCAGATCCGCGTATTCGGGTAATTATAATCGTGTCCAATAAACAATTATACTCCATTTAAATTTGTAAGTAATGGTAAAAGAATATAGACCGATATGTGAAGACATAACTAATTAAGGATAATCTTTCAGTCACAGCTAGATCTCTTCATGCTGATATTTCTTGTGCGATCTTATATTAAACTCTTCGAGTTTATTAAACTCGGCAAATTTGTAATCTTGAAACAGTTATAAAGTGAACAAGAATATCACGATATTAAATTGATAATTTAATAATAATGATACTAACAAACACCTGTTACCTTTTTCTCCCCAAACATTGTAAAGAATTTGAATTGCGAAAAATAATCTAATCTAATAACACCTAAAAATAAATCAGCCAGGGATCAAACTTGGAACCTCCCAATTTTTCGGAACAAATGTCTTGATGAACTTAAAAAGATATATAATCACACAAGAAATATTCGCATTAAGTTCCAGTTGTGATCAAATAATTATCTTAATTAATTAAATTTCTAAGATTCATATATTTTTATTTAAGAACATACTAAAATACAGATGCAAAACTAAAAAAATAGGACATCTGAATTGGTCTGATTCTCGTATATTCTTTAATCTTATTAAAAGTGAAAGCCAAACTCGTTAGACGATTTCTTGCTCAAATTTAAAAAATGTAGACCGGTTCTAGTTTTATCTATAATAAATATGATATCCTCGATCTTGCTTTCATCCTCGAGAAGTATCACACCAGATTATTTATATGCGATAAAAATACAGTTCGTTAAATTATTATCACAGCAGAGTAAGGTGACCTATTTATTCAGATAAAAATTTCTTTTCGTAGTAGCGAAAATTTATTAAAACTGAGAGAAAATAAATAATTGCTTTAAATAAATAAACCTAATCAATCGCTTCATTTATCAGTATTACTATCATTCAATAGCTAATATTTTCAGAAATTAATGACAATTATTATCAAATTTGCATGATAATTCTTTTTTATATTGCTATATGTGTATATATCTTCTATAACAAATTTGTTCGTTCTTAAAGCCGGTAAATAAACGCATTACATGTAGCTATTTTATTTAGGCATTTTCAATCTCTAGAATAGCGTTGATCAATACTCGTAAACCTCTTCGGTGTCGTTTTTATCATCTTTCCCTTCGGCATCACATTCGCTTTCCACTTTCATCTATTATGGATATTCAATAACGTTTGTAGAATGTGCAAATTCCATATTATTTCTATTATTTTTATCATTTTTTATCAACTTATTTTGCGACTCGTTAATATTTATAATGTGATTAATGATGCATAATTGTTCAATGCATGAGTAGATCCTATCATATAAAATATAATTTAACCTTCATATCACGTTTCAATTTTCCAATATACAAGTTCTGGCAGTATTTTCATTTACGGTTATATTATTCGCCTGATGTTGCTTATAGCAGATAAGACATGTCGAGGAAAAAGTAATAATTAGTGAAACATAATCAGAGCAGCGTATATGAAACTGGATACTTTGAGTTGTGTCAAGCTCCGTCTACATCGTTTATCATTGTTTGCTGCTATAATTGAAACATATCCCAGTTCGCTGCAATTAGCTCGACCTATATGATAAGACTGGCACATGATAATGACTATCCATCCAATGCATCCTTATCAATTAGACATGTATCGTTTGCAAAATTCTGACACACAATTAGAAATATGATCTAATAGTATTTAAGCAAAAAACGATATCTACATCAAATATCACAACCATTAGCAGATATAATATGAAAAAAATACTTCTTATAATAAATTATTATATAAATAATCGTATTTTTCTCGTAAGATTCTTTTTTACTCGCTCTCCATCGATGTACTATATAAATTTTTATAATATTAACTTAATACAAATACTTTTATTTAAAATACCGTTTTGTTAAATCGATCAAAATATTTCTAAATACTATACAAAAACAAGAAAAAGTTAATTTCTTTTCCGTTACTTTTTCATATTTAAATAATTATATTTTTAATTTTCTATTCCAATAATTATGTATTTTTACATACACGTTTACATCTTCTGCAACCTACAAATATCGTATATCAGATTCAATATGTAACATGTAAATTGATACAGAATAATACGAAAACAACATTACCTAAATACCTATGTAAGAGATTCAGTACAAACGCAAAAGGCGTCGAAGTAAAAGAGTATTACGTATGTTCGCGACGTCGACGAATGGCGGTGCAGACTAGCGAGTCTCGTCAGTTGTTCGGACCGAAAAAAGAACATCAAACAGTTCGGAGACAACCAACTTTCTGCATGCGAAATTTCGAAGTTGGAGACCGGCGACTGCGATGTCATCTCGCTTTGCCAAGCTCCATGGAAATAATTCCGACGAGGGCGGACGGAACGTCGATCGTGGCGTCGCACACGGTCTTGCGAATAGGATACGCCGGTGGGAAACGGTCGTGTTGGAGCTTGGCTGGCAAAGCAAACACGCGTACGCGACAGAGAGAATGGATTTATCGATCCACCAATGTAAAACCGATTCTTCTATTCCCGCGATTCTATTTTGCATACGGGGCGCGCGTCTAAGAGCTCACTGTTCGCCGCGCGAAAATGCACTTCGTCGAACGTTAAAATCGGAACAAGCTCGGGCGTAGCCGTCGCTCAAAGAGAAGAAAGCAGGAAATGCAATCTGCAGGTCGCGAGAACGCAGATTGCTGAGATCACGTTCATTTCAACAGCAGTTCCGGTGTTGCGTTTGCGTGGCACCGAAAAACTATGCCGCTAGTGAGAATAATAAAGATTTTATCGCGTCGCATCAATGGTTAGTTCACACAGCGCAGCGGCAATACGGAAATTTCACTTTTCGTTCTTAATTGCAAATTAAAGAGAATAAATCTATTTTTAGAATACGTTTGTTTTTCACTAATTTAAAAAAATAAAAATTTAATATAATACATTTAAAGATTTTTTATATATGTATACACGAGTTTTACGTGATTTGAAACAATTTTTTTTTAGAATAAAGTGAATATGCACGTGTTCATGAAGTAATTAAATAATCAATTCTTTAAATTGTTTAATCTGCGAATGTCAAAATTACAATATTTCTGAAAATTGGAACACTAGCACAATGATGAATCTCTACAATTGTAAAAACCTTCCTTCGAAACTTTTGTTTTACCATCGAAAACTCGTTTTTCTAGCTTCAGCTTTTCAGCTTTTTTTTTTAAAATACAGACATATGAGCATTACGTGTTCTCATTGCAATCGCGTGATTTATTCGTGCAGGTTGCGTGATCTATAGTAAATTATTATTCTCACTTAAATCCGTCATAATCACGTGTGTGAAATTAACATCTCATAGAAATACTGCAGAATTACTTGCATCTAGCATAGTTCTACAGTTCTTGATAGGTTTCAACAATAGTTCCATTGAGTTACCTATTTTAATTAAATTTTTATAAATGAGATGCTAACTTCTAAAATCACATAATAGCATCTCACCGTATTTCGAATATACGACCACAGAGAAGACTAAATCTATAGAGTTCTATCGTTTAGAGACGTCCTATCAATAGTTCTGATAATTAAATTAATAAAAAAAAATTTTTTGTTACAAAACATACGTATATATGCGTATACGTCTGTGCACGTGGATTTGGTGTAACTGGCATCTCAGATAGACAAAATTAATTAATTTAAAAAATTTAGAAAGTATTTTTCAACAACTATCTTGATGGAAAACTTGTATTTATAGGTCTAGACATGAGATGCTGGTCGAATATCGACAGTTCTATTTATTTTAACGCAGTTCTCATATAGTTCCGGACGCGTACAATAATTTTCTAAAGAGTTCCGGTGATATAAATAATTAAAACATTTTTTAAACAATTATTTTGCCCGAAAAATTTGAATTTTGAGGGCTAGACGTGAGATGCTGTTTCTCCCGGTCTCTCCCCGTCTCTCCCGGTCTCTCCCCGTCTCTTCCGATGTCTCCCGGTCTCTCCCGGTCTCTCCCCGTCTCTCCCCGTCTTTCCCGATCTCTCCCCGTCTCTCCCGGTCTCTCCCGGTCTCTCCCGATCTCTCCCCGTCTCTCTCGGTCTCTCCCCGTCTCTCCCGGTCTCTCCCGGTCTCTCCCCGTCTCTCCCGGTCTCTTCCGGTCTCTCCCGATCTCTCCCCGTCTCTCCCCATCTCTCCCGGTCTCTCCCTATTATTTATATCACCGGAACTTTTTAGAAAATTATTGTACGCGTCCGGAACTATATGAGAACTGCGTTAAAATAAATAGAATTGTCGATATTTGAACAGCATCTCACGTCTAGCCCTCAAAATTCAAATTTTTCGGACAAAATAATTGTTTAAAAAATGTTTAATTATTTATATCACCGAAACTCTTTAGAAAATTATTGTACGCGTCCGTATCTATATGGGAACTGCGTTAAAAGAAATAGAACTGTCGATATTCGACCAGCATCTCATGTCTAGACCTATAAATACAAGTTTTCCATCAAGATAGTTGTTGAAAAATACTTTCTAAATTTTTTAAATTAATTAATTTTGTCTATCTGAGATGCCAGTTACACCAAACCACGTGCGCAGACGTATACGCATATATACGTATGTTTTGTAACAAAAAATTTTTTTTTAATTAATTTAATCATCAGAACTATTGATAGGACGTCTCCAAACGATAGAACTCTATAGATATAGTCTTTTCTGTGGTCGTATATTCGAAATACGGTGAGATGCTATTATGTGATTTTGGAAGTTAGCATCTCATTTATAAAAATTTAATTAAAATACGTAATTCTACGAAACTATTGTTGATAAAGAACTGTAGAACTATGCTGGATGCAAGTAATTCTGCAGTATTTTTATGAGATGCTAAACTTTGAGATGCTAACTTCACACACGTTCAACGAACAGACGTACACAGAGTATACTTAACAATCTTGCCGATACATTTAAAAAGAAAGTATATTTAATCCTTCATAAAATGACATTTGTAAAGAAAGAATAATCACAGAATATTAAAAATAACACATACCAGCATATATTTACTCCATATTATGTTAATTTGTAATGCCACCGGCCACATATCTGCCATCTTATTGCATATGCAATGAATACACAACGTAATTAATAATTATTTATTAATTTACGTTGCTAATTAAAAATCTGTTAATAGATTAAATGTCTCCTTTGCAAACGGCAAACGAATTTAACGTGAAAATATTATCAATTGGGAGGAATTATGCAGATTAATCAAGTAGTGCAAAAATAATAGAAATATCTTCGCGACCGTAGCAAATATTGCAATATATTGAAATATTGAGTACTAAAATATAAGAGTGGCAGAAGCTATATTAAAAGTGGTTCTAACGATCAAACATTTCATTAAAATGTCGCCCAGCATCGTCGCGCAATGAATCAATATACCGATAATTCATAGGAGCAGCGAATTGCGGTCAAATGAATTTTTAGCGCTCGCATCGCGAGAAAGTTATTGCATCCGGTACATCCGAGAGCCTAATGGAAAACGGCCGTCTTCTCTCGCGGTCGCGCCGAGAACCGGAGGGAAGGAGCGAGCGAGAGAGAGAGAGAGAGAGAGAGACAGAATTCTGGTTGTTTTCCTTCTACGCTTCGCACCCTGAATTTACCTCGCTCGGAAAACGTAACGAGTCCGGAGCCTTTTTTTGCCGGTCCGTTGGATCCGCGTAGGTAGATATACGTAGCACGGCGCTCGGCAGGGCAAATTGCTTTCGAAACGGAAGACTGCCCCGGAGCAAAAGGGAGCTTTAAGGGAAAATGATTCGCGTTGTCGCTCGGCCGTGAAGGAATAGTCTTTCTCTGTCTCTCCCCCTTCGTTCTCACGACCCTTCTCCCTCTTTCCATTCTCATTTTTCCTTTTCTTTCTTTCCAGCACTTCTTCGCTTATCTCTCCTTTTCTCTCTCTGTACCCCTCTGTCTCTCCTCCACCACCCCGCTGTTCTTCAATGTAACTTTTCTTACCCGGCATTCTCTTTTTGACTTTCGCCACATCTCACTTTCTAGCCTTCCAGATTACGCGCAACCGTTTCTCAGTTCCAACGAAGCTACGAAGCCGACAGTTATACTCTCGAAACCATCTATCACCGAAACGCATTTAAACGGGGAAAAAAAAAACAGCGACAGACTGCAGGTCGATGAACCGAGAGATAACGTCAACGTTGCTTGATATTGGATAAACGACATACGCCTTGTTATCTGGACACGGATTGTGAATTCAATTTCAAACAGGCAGATGCGAGTCGATAACATTTAATATTCTGGACATGATAATATCGATAAACACGGTTACGCTACAAGCTATAAATTATTGTCGTGTCTCGCTTTCAGAGAATAAATTTTTGGAAAAAAGAGAAGCCAACTTGCGACCCTCGTGTTCCCGTTTACAATTAATTGATGAATTAATTATAGTCAGTCCATTTGTGCAATTAGAATTTATTTATTTTTCTATTTTTAAATATAATTCATTAATTCAAGAATCAAATATATTCGATCACAAAACACATTTCGCTCACGGTGCTTCATACGGATCTTCCGTCGTCCTGCGCTCATCACGAAAATCTTGTTTTTGCTCGCGTAGTTCGCCTCGGGTTATGACGCGACACAACGCGCAGCACATATAGCAGAATGAGGGCTGTCGCGCGTGCACCGTATTTCTCGACGTTTACCGGACACTTCGGCTATCTGCTCGGTGCAGATTACAATTTTCACGTCGCGCAGAGCTACGCGAACGGGCGGATGTGCAGAATTTTATTTTTTTCTCCCCCTCCCGTACGCGAAACACTCGTACGCGCGCGACTAACTCTCTGCGCTACGAGGCACTCGTACTCTTCAAGCCGCGATGATAAAATGGCACGGATGGGCGAGATAGCGAACGCGACACGAGCCGCTCTTGTGATGCTTCCGTGTACGCATCGCCCACCGCGGCCACGCCTCTGTATTTCCTGCGATACGCGGAAGTCGACAATTGATTAGTCCGAACGTATCATGTGATTAATGACGGAAGGCGATATTCGTCGGAATGAGTTGCGATTCCCCGGGGCGCAGCTAACGTGAAATATCGTGTGTCAATTAACACGTCTCACGTGGCCATCAGATTATGATGAAGTAGAACGTGGCATGAAGTAGAAATTTCCTTCCTTCTCACGCGAGGCGCAGATAAAATGTTTTCACCCAAGTAAAACCAACCCAAGTTAAAATGCAAAACTCATGCTGTCCCGATTACGCATTGGTTTACACACGGTCTACATTGCGTTAAGCGTTTCGCGCTCGTTATGATGGACACGCTCATGGCACTAACGTTCCTCAAAAGCTCGTATGTGTGTACTACCAACTTACATTTCATTGCAGCGTAAAAAGTTTTTCTATGTACAGAATTGTCGCGTCGTTTTCCGGATACTTTAACACTTCGTTCAAAGCGAGTTACATTTCTCGCCGTGTGAAAAAAATTACGTACACGTGCAAATGTGCGCGAGACGCACGGTGCAACTTTTATTGCTGAATGCTCATACAGTTGACATGCCGTCGTCCCTACGCCCGTGTCAAAATGACGATAAAACAAGAGCAGCGCTTGCGGTTAGCAAGTGGCAAACTCTGTATGCAGCACAGCTAAAAGCTGCAATTAATTTAAAATACACGACGAATAAACTCCAGTAAAATTCATGCATCAAGCACTGGACGTATTTTAACACTAAATAAAAAACTAGCAAAACATTTACACTAAATTAAACTAGAAACTTGACGTACTCGAAAATGTAATTCAAACCCATCGCAACTTTGTAAACTACTTGATTCTATTACAAACTTCTTGGACTATTTCCGAGCATGAGATTGGACGGATTACGTTAACGAAAGAGAAATGGCATTTAACATAATTCAAATACTCTGGTTCAACTCGTAATGCAAATTGCATCATTTAATTTGGTTGATGTGTTTTGCTTACTTTCGCAATCAGGATTGAATGCACGTTTAAAATGTCACATAAATGTTAGTGTTCTCAATTCAATGAGACGATTTTGTAATTTTGTAATTTTAATAGATCCATATATATTATATATTATATACTTCTATTAAAACGTGTGCACATGTATCATTCAGAATTTGGAGCATAAATAGTTCAATAAATTTCCAATAATATTTAAGAAACAAATAAACATAAAATATTCTATATATTTTAATCAATAGAAATAAAAAATGTAAAAAAGTTAATTAGTTAAAAATCTTATAAAACAAAGAAAGAAAGAAATTAAAATATTACATTATGTAACATTTATTTGCACATTTAAACTTGGCTTTCCTCGCTCCTAAAGAAGAAATATTTTAAAGTAGAATTAAAATCCCATTATGCAAAAATCTTATTCGTAAAAAACCATCAATTTTATCAAATTACTATCGGATCAAAATGACAAAAGATAAATAAAACTGAAATTTGTTTTATGTGTATCACGATTGTGGAGCGCTATTAGTAACATGACTATTCATTTTATGAATGATAATGCGGATTATTCATTCGATATGGTTTTTTAGGTTTAGCAATACCGAAATCATAAAGACATTTGCGTAATATGCATTTTCGTTATGAAGTATGTATAAAACAAAAAATTGTAAAAATATAAATACATAAATTGTGAGGGATTAATTATATCATTTGTTTCATTAAGAGAGAGAATACACGGAGAAAATTTTCTCTCAAAATTTACCCTCAAAATCTGGTAATTGTGGAATAATATGTGAGGAATTTTACTATACTTTTTAATAAAATTTATTAGTTATTTCTAAAAGTATAGTAAATTTTACTAAAAAGTATAGTAAAATTCTTTTCGAGAGCGCACATTATCTCACAATTACCAGGTTTTGAAAGTAAATTTTAAGAGAAAATTCTCTCCGTGTATAATAGTAAATTTATAAACATTAAATTTATAAACATTAGATTAAAACGTAATTTGAATCCATTATTTTGAATACTACATACAAGATAATAAAAGCATAAACATAAAAATAAACATTCCAATTATTTTTATCTTGCAGCAATAATTTAATAAGAATAAAACAAATGTAACATATAAAACAAAAAATATTACAAGATTTTGAAAACAGTAGAACAAAACAAGGAAATGTCCAATTGTATATTAAAATTTTAACGACATATTCTGAGATTGCGTCGCTGACATATCTACGCCCTACAGTTACTGTCGCCGGAATATTTCACTACTAAATTTTACTACAGTTACGAATTCTATTTGTCCCCGTGCAAAAATATGACGAGTGTTTTTTTTACTGCCTACTTTTTTTGTCTCGTTATACTCACTGTCACGGGAGGATACAGTCGAAAATATCATATATGTACACATATATATACATATACAAAGAAAAAAAAAATTATCATTATGTGTATGTGTGTGTACGTGTATATATATGCATGTGTACATACATATATGTATAAGTAACTCATATAAACATTTAGAGTTGGCATTGTTACTGTAGCAATTTGCAAATATGCGCTAAAAGCGCGACAGACAAATGTCGATTATTTTTAAAAATAATATCTAAATAAGCTGCAGCAATACAAGAAGAATACGATGTATGACATAAAATAACCTCGTTCTACGTAAAAAATAAGCAAACCCTTTTATTATAAATTTAATTTACACATAAGCAACGTCAATGATAAACTGAAACTAATAACCCTCATACAAACAATTCTAAAATAATAAAATTTAAAAACTTATTTATAACAACTAATTTGAAATTTTTCTCAACAAAAATATTAAAATATATTTATGTAAAAAATGTAATTAAAAAATGTTAAAATTTAATTTTTTTACATCAACGTTTAAAAATATAAAATTTAAAAGTAAAATGTTAATAGTTAAAACTTTACTTTTTAATTGCAAATTATTTTCACGTTTTAAGAGAGTTTAAAATTTTTTATATAGTTTAATTTAGTTTTAATTTAGTTTATTAGCAAATTGCATCTATTATAATATAAAGTATTAGAAAATAATACATAAATACGCCCACAAATTTTTGTCATATTATTTTAGAACGGCGTTCTGCACACGTTTCTCATCCCAAGTGAAAGATTTTCAACGGCTACAACAACGTCGACACGACGCTGAAACTTGTATTACTGGCGAAGGGGATGTGAACAAGTAGAAGTCGGCGCGTGAACGACGCCGATAAAGTGGTCCGATAAAAACGCATCAGAGAGGTTCGGTCTGAAAGCGGGAGAAAAGCGCGGAAGACATCTTTCTTCTGTGTAAGATGGAAGATTAACGTTGACTCGAATAAGGCAGAATAGGCGAGCGAAAGGTGCATCTCCCCCACAGCGCGCTGGGGTTGGAAACGAGCAGTGGTATTTCGCGCAAAACCGTCTTCGAGCTGTAAGATATGAAACCTACCACCAACTAAAGCCCCAATTTAAATTGCCTCGGCCGCGATTATGCACAACGTTATCTCGCTGTCTCCGTCAGGCGTTTACTTTAAATTAGAATTATTCTCCTAAGCATAAACGAATAAGTCTTTGTACACGTTGCTTAATGCTTATTGCAAACGTTTCTACACGATTTCGCGTAACATATGATGCAAAAGAGATATAATCTTCGTTTTTTTTTGTTCCGGCGCATTAAATCAATGATCAAAGAATTTTTTCATACACTTTTTATCACTGCAATGTTCAGAATAAAATTCTTTTTTTCCTTTGGGTAAGAGAGAGGGAGCAAACGTAAAAAATATTCACCATCAAATGCGTTTTTTTAAAGTACCTCGGAGCGACACACAAACGAGCAGAAATATCATGGTTACCGCATTTTTGAATGCAAGAACTGTGACATGGATGCACAGAGGAACGACGTACGTAAATTCACAGACCGCTTACTTCCAGAGAACTTCCTGCCGCGACGTTGACGGATGCTCAGCGATGGAGAAGAACGCAATAGAAGAAGACGAGTGAGAGGGAGAGAGAAAGGTTGGGATTTCGAGAATCTTTCGCCAAGAGAAATCGGGTTTCGAGTGGAAGCGAGTAATAGAACGGGGAGTAAGACCGCCACAGGGAGAGGGGAGACAAGGACACGGGGTTCTATATTCATTGCAGAAGCGAACGGACGGGGAGGGGGGAATGATGTGCAAGAATCTGTTGAGCCACTATTTAAATCAAAGAAAAAAAGGAGAAGGAAATAATAGCAATTTGCTGCATTCTGAATTAAAAGTGATTCTAATGATCATCGTCCATTTCCGATTTGTTTGCTGCTCCTTTCGCAGAATGCGAGATGAAAATGAGACTCGTTGTTCCTGAAAAGCTCCTCAATACTCCACTTCAAGAGTTTCTAAAGATTTTCAAGGCTCAAGTCCCGGAAAAACTGCTAATTGTAAGACTCCTTATGAGAGTACATAAATAGAGTAGATTTCCCTAATTAGGTAATTTCAGCTTCAAGTAGCTCGTGGAATCGCACAGTCATTTACGGAACGTAAAAACCCAAATGGTCTCTCTCACACTTTCCCTCTATTGCGACAATTTTAAAAGCAGCTCTTTTATAGAAATGTGCATCTGATAAAATTCTTATGTAATTTATCTTTAAAATATCTAAAAATAAAAAGAAAGACACAAATGAGATACTCCATAAACTGAAGTAAAAAATGTTTGAACGCGCAGTGGATAAGCATGATGGATCAGCATAAAGCTGACGCGGAAGGTAAGGGAGGAAGAAAGAGGAAAATAAACTCCGCTCATAATTTCATGCAGGTTTGTTCCACCGTTACATCGTTCGTGATTTTAACGAGTGCTATCCGTTCACTATTTTCTTCTCTTCCTTCCTTGCCAGGAGCTACGTATCCACGGACGGGGGTGGCAGACCCTCGAAATGGACGGGCTTTAAGATCCTCATCGAGCCAAGCTCTTATCTTAAAAAGACTCTTCAGACGGTTTTAAAGCCCATTTAGCGTAAGAAAATTCTTCGTAGAATCAGTCACCAAATGCGACAAGCTAATTTCAAACCGAAACGAGATATCTCATTCAGATCGAAGATGCAGTCACGTAGAAATTAAATATCTAACCCCGCCGGGATCACAAATGTCAGGGATAAAATTTTGTCTTATTCCGCAAATTCTTTGTCTATATAAATGTCGACTAGATTTAATCTGGATCGACCGTAAATCTTGCGCCGCGGCACCATGCAGGGATGTCGGACGACGCTTTAATCGTTGCACTAACGACAACAACGACGTGCGGGTGCCATCGCGAGGATGATGGATTATCGGCGCGGCATCGATTTTCGCGTTTGTGACTAATTCAACGAATATAATAGTCGTGATTAAGGGTGATATCGTATATCGTTTCGTTGCAGCTACGATTCCCACAACACGCAACGTCGTCGTTCACGGCGAATCGACACGACCGTAAAACGCGAGGAAAACGGTGAAACATCCTGCTCCGCTAATGCCGGCAATGACAGGCGCGCCAAACGAGCATCCGATGCCGTTGACGATTAACGACGGACGTAACGAGCGATCATTCGACTCTGGCCAAAGAGCGATGCCGGGATGTCAGAAGGCGATTCCGGCCGTGCGAAGGGTGACACGTGCTTTTAATGTCAACGGGGATGTGTGCCTGACCTAGCCAATTCAAAACGTCATGAAAGCTGGACAGAAACGATAGTAACGATAGTGATACGCCATAATTGAATCGTTTTCTTCAAAAGTTATCAAACGTTGAATCGTCGTTCCCAGAAAAATTGCGTTGGTCAGTTATTTTTTGCAAAATAACACGGAAAATAGTTTGGTCAACAGAATAGAACGTTAACGAATAAACAATACATCATTAGTTCATCGACTGCAGCAACGGTTGTTTTAACTGCTTGCGATATTTTTAAAATAAACATTTGGTAAAAAATAGTTTGATGTAGAAAAAACAATAGAAAATAAACTCATTCGGCAAAAATCGAACAATGAATTAACAAAATAACATTAAATACTCACGTACTCTTTCCATCTGTTCGATTGCGTTGACTTAATTGAGTTAACGAAAAGAATCTTCAACCATATATCATGCATATGCCACTGAACACAATTCGATTGTCAACAGTGTGTCCACTGCTTTTTACATACATTTCCCTTGACGCTTTCCTTTCACTTTGTCCCTTTTTTTAGTTCTATCACTGAGCACAATTCTAAGCGTGCGAGGATAGCGGATAAAAAGTGAGATTGGTAAACGTAGAAAAGGGGAAAAGCATGTGTGAGAATAAAATAGGGTTCGACAAAGAAGAACAGGGTGAGAGATGGAAAAAGACGAAGAGAAATTACGTCCTTTTTACAACACGTTAACATATCCCTCTTGTATCTCATATCAGCCTATAGAGCTTTACGTGCGCGCACACACACACACACATACACCGCTCGCCGGTAATATTTCCACAGTGATGGACAAAAGAGCGTCCAAGAACTTGTGAACGGAATATTATGCATGCATTTTCTCTACATAAATACTGAACTCGAGCTGTACCGATATGAGTACCAGCACCTTTTATTCAATCCGCTAATAAAACACTGATATCGCAAAATATTGATATTTATAAAGGGAACATCGATTTTCCGGTATTTGCATTTCATTTGTCGAAGCAAAAAAAAAACCCGACTGCTTCGATGCTTTCAAAATTTTGACGCGCTTATAAAAAGTTAAGAGTATCGATCGCTTCCACACGTTGCGGAAAGTATCGTTCATCTTCTGCAAGAAACATAAACGTAACCGTCATTTAATATGCAATGAGTGAATACGCAATTACGTGAGATAACCGACAGGCCATCCACAAACTGCGCCCGGCCGTGTCACGAGTACATTCCGCGAAATGCACGGGGCACTGCTGTATGGCGAGCGATGATTAATTAAAGACTTCGAGATTCGACCGCGGAACACGCCGGTATTCTGCCGCCCGATACGCGGCGGTCTGCGCGAGAAAATACAAGACGGCGCGGCGTTACGAAGACGGATGATTAGACGTATGCAGTCGTACACGTGCAAGCTGCGCGTTTATTTTATCGGGGAATGGCACGCAGGGAGGATGGGAGTTATGCAATAATACAACCCAGATCTGATTAAGATAGAATGAAATAATTAAACGGCATCGCGATAAATACACTACTGACGCTGATTGATAGAGCGACAAATTGCGTTTTTTTTCCTTTTTTAAACGACAGGCGCGCGATCGAATACAGTTAACTCCTGCCTCCCCAAACTAGCTCACTTCTTCTCATTCCTCGCTCACAATCAGACGCAGAAATGGATTGCGCCGCTGTTTCCAGACTTCACTATCCGAGTTTCGGCCATCGGATAGAACGGTCACGCCCGCAGCGCGCGTGCCGGATACTCATCACGGCTCGCCAACTGCCGTTGAATGATCTAATGCGCGCAACAGCAGCAACAACAACAACAACAACACACGGTAGCATACGAGGCCGCGACATCGAAGCGCGCGGTGCTCATCTCTCGGGCTAGACGGGTAATCTTCGTCTAACCGACATGCACGCTCCTGCACGCGCGCAGGCATTGTTTAAGGCAC
The DNA here is from genome assembly GCF_013373865.1 of Monomorium pharaonis. Classification (NCBI taxonomy): domain Eukaryota; kingdom Metazoa; phylum Arthropoda; class Insecta; order Hymenoptera; family Formicidae; genus Monomorium; species Monomorium pharaonis. The sequence goes on from NC_050467.1 coordinate 19,723,309, forward strand.
GGTGACACGCGACACGACAGCCACGACCGCGGGCAGGATGAGGGCTGACAGCGGAGCGGTTACCTTCCGGAGCATTTAAATGGCGTCTTGTCGGTGGTCCCGCATAATGCATTGCTTAAGCTGGTAGGTTGCTCGAGCTGTGGCGGACAATGAATCTCAGGATACAAAGTGCCCTTGCATTTCCACCGCTAAAGGCCCCCCCCCTCCCCCTTCTCGTTGCCTTCCTCTCCTCCATCCACCTTCCACTCGTGGCACTATCCTCCGTCGTTTCTCCATTCCCACCTCTCGTCGCCATGTATAACTGGAGACGACAATTCGCGCTCGTCGACGAGGCAATCCTCTACCTAGGAATAGTTACCGCGAAACAAACGAGGACACGAATTGCTGGAAATGTCTGTCGCTTGATCAGCGCGGCAGACAATATACATGTACACGTATGTATGGAGCAACAATTTCCGTATTCGAGCTAACGCATCGATCCCGTACATATATCGATATAATAATGAGAATAGAAAAGCAACAAATATTCCTATTGAGCCCACAGTACGATTACTACGCGTCGTGAATTTTAATGCGTGACCGATGTGTCACAGAAAATATGAATTGGATTTGAATGATAAAAACTAAAATGGCGGACTGGTGTCTACGCTGCATCTGTTACTAAATAAAACAAGCATATGTATCTATCCGCACCACCGATACGAGAAATATTAATCATACATTATCAAGCTCTGAAATATTCAAATTTACGTACCTCGCGGCTAAGAATGGTCGATTTAACACCGTTGTCAGTTCACGGGAGATAAGGCATAAAATACTGCTATTATCTCCGCGACTGAGGCGGCCATGGTCGTGAAATAGTCTTGTTAAAATGTTCTTCGTGAATAAGACTAACCTGACTGGTGAACGATTTAGTGAAGCATAGAGACATCCGGCCCAAATCTTCGAGAAATCTTACGAATCACGGTAGACATTGAGCGTCCGCGAGCGCGCTGAAAATCCTCGGTAATGCGAGACAGGAAAAAAGAATTAAAAGATTCTGCTTCTTCTTCTTCTAACGCGCTAAAAATCGAGAATAGGAATCGCGAGTACGATGGAAACAAAGCCGGTTCGCGATAACGGGAAAGAAGCAGGTGCGTCGCTATCTTAAAGCGAACTCTTAATTACGTTATCTCGGCTCGGCGCGTCTCCCTTTTCCGCGGCTATGTCGCAAATCCGGGTTGATTTTGGTCGACTGCCAGAAACCGTCACTGCCAGAAATTGTAACGTCGGGAAGAGGCGGCATCGGAAGGCCGGAGCCATATAGGTTGGCAAGCTCGTAGAAAGAGGATTTTAATTAAACCCACTGCTAAGGGTTATTTGCAGTTCCACGTAAAGTGGAGCGATAACAGAGACAACAGAAAGAACCATTTCTTATTTTAGCGAGAGATTAATGTGCCAATATGTTTAAGGTCGCGCGAAAATAATTGGGAAAATAGTTCAATGCTATTAGAGCATTTACTTAACTGACGTGTAGTATCTGAAACATTGATGAACTACTCTTTAGTTAAAATAACATAAAATAGATTTCGATAGATATGATTAGCTTCAAATATAAATCTTGAATAAAGGAAAAAAAAGTCCATTCATCCTAATTTTTATCGAGAAATAATTAATACGTTCCTAATTATTGCGCCATTTCTGGATTATCAAAAGGGAAAGATTTCCATTTTAATTTTCGTTTTGCGGTAAACTATATCGAGAAACCAATTTGCCGAAAGAAGCCGCAGAGCGGTGTATAATGTGATGTCGGATCTGCCAGACGTATCTCACGAAGCAGGGATGCTCATAGATAGATAGAGAAATGAGGAATTACGGAAGATGGATGGAAGTGAGCAAGAAACTCGACGTTATATTACCTCAAGCACGATAAACGTCATCTCTTAAAGCCGACGTATCTGTATCTTCGCCGCGTGAATACCTCCGATTGCACGGTGTTAAAGCGATTGAAATAAGACAGAAATAAAATATGTATATACATTTTCGTCTCGCTATATCATACTTTTGATGCTTCACATTACTCCGAGAAAGACAGGCTAACGTGACAGCTGGAATATTTATGCAACTATCTAAAATTTAGTTCCATTGACATAAATAAGTCACAGATCACGTTATTTTTATCAATTGAAGGTAGGTGAAACAAAAGCTATTTCAATGCCTTCTATCAGAATGGATTCGGATAAATATATTAATGACATAACATTTAAAGTGGCATCAACGTCTTCCAATCTTCTAAAAAGGTACGTCGCTTTTACAAATACAGAATGCTCTGTATTTAAAAAGATATCAAGGGTTGGCTTTTTTTTCCCCTCTCGTGAGGAGTATCTCTTGATTCCTAACTAAAGATTAAAAATACCATTGAGATGTAATATGCATGATCGCGAAACTGAGTTTATCATTAATTAGAAGTTACATCTTCATTCGCGCGCGATCATGTTTTTCACGCGGGCATATAAATGCCAAGGCGGATGAATCGTCGGATTATTATACCGCTGGCTTGCAAGCACGCGATTTCAGGGGCTTTCAGCGATAATTAGAACGACCCAATTGAAATCCTCTGTAATGAAGTAGCGACGCCGTCATCGTCGTGCCCGTGTTTTCCTTTCGTTTGTTGCACCTATCGGAGAGACACGCCCTTTACATCAATGCGCTCTTTCCGCGTTTCTCCGTTCTGCAAAGCGAAGGCACTGAATAATCGGTAAACCATGGTGCGATTAATTAAAGCGCTTTCGTCAAAGTAGACTGTTTTCAAATGAATGCTCACGCTCGAGAATTTGCCATAGAGAACGTCGCCAAAGACCGTTATTTTGAAATCGGGAATCCTTTAATCTGCCTAGATTTATTTAAGTGCTTTTGAAGTAGGGAATTTTGACTTCTTGTCACGAGAAAAGCAGTCAAACAATTCATTGAATAATTACTCTGGTAAACTTTCCTTCTATTCTTGTATACGTCATTGCGTAACTATCTACTATTATCACGTCAATATCTTTACCACATCAGAACACCATCATGGCTTCTAGAATCGATCAATTTATAACGTGCATACAAGTGCATGTAATTCAACCTTCGTAATTATCCATACATCATTTGATATGCTGCCAATCTCAACGTAATTAGTGGCACAACGGTTTCTATCAGAGTCTATGTTAATACTCGAATGCAAATATTAATTAATCTAGTATTTGCCTCTTGCTAATTTCGTGCAGAACTATTGAATAATTAAGTAAAAAGATTAATTATGCTAAAAAGAAGGTAAATGTACAACAATGCTACTATGCATGCAGATAGTGTGTGTTTTATAATACAAAACATAAAAATGTATTTTTTTTTGTAATATAGAGTGTAATCTACATACTAGTGAGCAACAGTGCAGATCAACGAGATTATAGCCATAAAGACGATTTTACGATTTGTGGACTCGTAATGACGTAATACTGTAATGAGGGATGAGATTTTGGAGAATCTTGATACTCTTGAGGGAATATTGGAGAACTCGTAAACCTCGGCGTTGGCAAGTGAATTATGTGAAAGATTTTGTTGCACCCCACTTTTCGTGAAAAATGTAATGTTTCCGGCAATTATTTAGAAATTGCTAGTATAAATAGAAATAATACATTTATACAAACACGCACAGCATAACTTAACAAGCATCTATGTATGAATATAAATATTACATATAAATAAATATAAAAAGTTGATTTATTTTATTTTTGCCGAAATTATTTTATCAGCTATAAATACAAATGTGAGATTTAAACTAATCAAATATTTCAGTAGTAATTAACTATAAATTTGAAGAACTTTAAATCAATGAAAATTTTCACTACTTTGTTACGATAAAATTACGTTTCTAATATAAATAATGTTCTGTTTAAAAAGGCAGCTATATGTCTCTTTTGCTCTTTAAATTGAATTAAATTACATGCTAAATTGCAATTAAAAAATAGAAATCCTTCGCATCAAAAAGGCTATTTAAAAAAGAACATTTCTAAGTAATAATGAAACTCGAGATTAACTCTAATCAGTCGAGAAACATCAGCCAATATTTATAGCATAAAAAAACAAACAATTTTATGAAGAAAGCGCAGAAATGAGTTACGATAATTTTATTATTCCCGTTCAGCAGATGTTTAATTACCTCCAATTTCGCCGATTTTGATAGCAAGCCCGAATCACGCTCTTATTAGTTTGGTAACGTGCTTAGTTATACCTCGTAATGTCTTCGTGAACTTCACATGCTTTAGAGTAAATGGCTAAATGAGAAAGCCAGTCGGGAAGATAACCAAATATACTGAGTAACTGGTTCTTCGACCGGAAAGTTGCGCGCGGTACAGAAGCCGGGAGAAAGGGCCCGTCGTGCGACGGTAGACCAGTAAACTGCTGATATTCCACATCCCCAACCCGCTACGTTCTTACGTGAGCGTATTACGCCCAGGTAACTTGCGTCTTCCCGTAAGTAAGTAGCGCTCGGGGCGGCGGATTTTGGCGAAATGGAACGGAGCAGAACGGTACCGAAACCAGATGGAGAACTAGAACTCGGGCCCGAAGTTTTGATTTATGTCGCTAATGCGCGGTTGAAGGCGAGCAAAACGTGATGTGAGGACGGTAGGGCATGACGAGAACGGTTTGCTTCCGAACCATATGGTCGTAAACACGATGCGTTTGGATTAGATGTGCTGATAACCGATCTGCAGTTGACACTGACCAATATCGCTATTAATCTACAATCGTCAGCTTTTATTCGAACTGTATATCGATATGTCCGCGTCTCTCATTCCGGGTGAATAAAAATATTTCACCATTTTGTTCAAGATAATCAATGTAGAAAAAAATTAACAAAAATTTTTTGTTTGCAATTAGAATAAAAGTATATGTAAGAAATAATTGTGAGAAATATTACAAATTTTTGATATGGCATCGAATTTAGATGTAATATAATAATTTTATATATTACATAAATATTTGTAGTTTTATATTCTAAAAAAATTAACTGACTCTATGTAATACAACATAAAATTATATTAAATATATTAAATATAATAAGATTCATTATAAGTTAAAAAACGGTTCAAATTTTGCAACGAGAAAAATTTGAAGTATGAACGATTGAATCGGAGAATTACTGTGATAAAATAACATAAACAAAATAAATTCTCATAATAAACTGTAGGATTTTTTTGAAAATTTGTGCAACTATCGATATAAATGACATTCTATTTATGCGTGGAACGCTTTGATCGATGTAACGGAATATTGATTAATTAATTACTTCTGTTAGTAATAATGCGACATATTTCTATGTCGATAAAATTATTAGTCTATATCTCTCTGTGACACATTTTCGTAGAAAAAACACAATTACTTATTTTCTTCTGTATATATACAGATGATAATTTATTAGAATATTTATCAAACTCTTGTTGATCATAGGTCTGATATAGAGAACAAGAAATAAATTTATGCGCATGTATATTTGGCTACACGTTAACAATAATTCGATATATTATTAGAAAGTGTTTATAACGAGTAACTAAATAAATTTAGTGTATCGCGGATGTGCAAACAATTCACGCAAATTTTGGTTTATTATGAAAGTCATTAAATAGTAGTCGGCATACCCATGAAACCGTAAATACTGATTATATCAAATTATGAGGTGATAATAGCGAGAATACGAGGCAATATTGTGATAATGACAAAATGTACATTAATGTTTAGATTTCAGAACATAAGCGATTGTATCGGCGATTGCAGTACCAGTTCTCTGCTATGCATTTTACATAAGCTACCGCGCTCGGAATGTTACACGGTCACTGAAATTTAGGTCTGTGAATATGGTAAATGAAAAATCTATTTTTCCATACCAAGAGTGATTCAACACATGCACAATATACAACGTCAGGTATTCCAAAACTGTTACGTATACCTCGTGGAACGATATTGCCTGCTAAACGAGTGCAGCATATGGAGAGATAGGCGGAACTATGCGAGAAATTTTCAGCATAGCATATTGGATTATGAACCACGAAAGACGGCGCCGCAGAGGCGTACAATTTGATTGTCAAATACCACCGACTAACCAGTGCCCTGACCTTGTTTGTTCTCTCAATTTACATGACCTTTCGACAATCACGCACGCATATATAAAAAGAAAATTTACCTCGTAAAAAGTTTGCATTTATATGTGCATAAAATGTTCATAATCATCTACACTCTTCGTTAACAAAATGGCCTGTACACATTTGACCCTGTTAATTCGTTCATTTGCCGTGCACTCTTTTAATGCATTCAAATACAAATAAATTTGTATTTTAATATGGTTTTAATCGAATTTTGTTAGTTTAATAAAATACATCTTTCGTATTTCATATATATAGATATTATATAAGAAAAAATTAAAAAAAGTTACAATTGTATAATTATAAAAATTGAAAATAGAAAAAAGTTATACATAACATTTTATGTTATAAGCAATCTTTTTCCTCCACAAGCTTACACGTTAAAAATAAAAATAAAACTGAGTAAACTTTGAATAAATTCTATTAGTGCACCGTTAAATGTTGTACCACAATTTCTTAATAGAATTGGACTTTTAGTTGTAAATTTATGCATTTCGAGCAATTTGCGAGCAAATAGTAATAATAAATTCCTCCAGTGGACATTACTACATTGTGAATAACTCTGAATCCACTAAGCGTTTTTCTCACTGAGAATAACTCTTGTTAGTAAAGCTGTCAGATTTGCAACTTATATAGAACCCCAACTCCAATGCCGAAGGCGAACCATTTGTCAACGTTCACGTACCTGCGCGTAAACGTAAATGTATAATACGCAAACAATGTTAAATCGCGAGTACTCAAAGGGCATTCTGCGTCACGCTGTGCTTTGCACGCAGGAAACAAAGCGCAAAGCATTGCCGCATTACGAAGCGATGTCGGGGTGAAAGGCTATCGCACGCGTGTCAGTTAATGCGAGCGCAAGGAGCAATCATGACGTGCAACCTCTCTTTACGATTGGCTTCTTTAGAAAAGACGACGGCAAAATACGGAAGAGAATCTTTGTCGACCAACGCGGAATTGCCGTCGTTTTTAAAGATCGATGCGGCAGCTATTTATCGATTCGCGTAAATGCTCCCATTTCTCCCCTCCCCTCGCTCTCCCCCTCGCCATTATTGCGCGCATGCAATTGGGTAGGATCACTTGTAAATGCTTTGCGACAGAACTACCGCAATCATGCTAATGACAAAATCTTCTCGCCACGCGGGAACTTTACAAGTTCTACAATGGCGCGTGATGGAGGTGCGACAATTCCAGAGCGTGTATTGAGTTTAATAGCAACACGCCATGACGCCGCTACTGGGAAAATCGTATGCAAGTGGTAATTTGCATTCTACCTCTCCCCTGCTACACGTCATTAGCCGACCTGTCATTCTATATAGCGGACTATTACGCATGCATTTCTTTGCATCGTGAATTGATAAACGTGCAATTTCTCAATGTGGCTTACGTAATGGTAAATAAGCTATATTTAAAAGTAATGTCCGTAATGTCAATAAGTGCCCCAGTACACATGTGACGAAGTAAAGTCTCATTCTTTGACACAAATATATTACATTTAGTTTAGATAATAAAAATCCAAATATATTTTACATACCAACATAAATGCGCAACAAAATATTAAAATATTAAATATAGGTATATCATAAAATATTGATTACAGACTAGACGTGATATGAATAATCGAAAACCCCTTCGTCCCTACTTGAAAGCGCTTGGACATAATAAAATACGGTCATAATTTATACGATGCATGCTGTTTTCTTTCTCAGTATATCCGATAAAGCCTGATTTCTTGTATCTTATTAAAATATTTAATATATCGGTTTTTTTCTATGTGTGGTAAAATATGTGAAAGTTGAATTGCAAAGATATCGCAAAATTCAGAGAAAGCAATGAATTTGCATTATGAAACATTTCGAGATGTAACGTTGACGCGCTCGACACGAATTGCATGTCCACTCGGCACGCACTTCCTCCCGCACTTCGCTACAGATCTACGATGCAGAGAAACGGGGGCATGCTGCAATTATCCAGATTGCTGTGTAGCGATTTAAAGTGGCTACAAAATCATGCGAAACCAAGAATTTGCCCATTCGTTAACTTTTGATATCTAAATTGATCGATCAGTTGTAAACACTTTTGCCTCAATTTTTTAATTATTTAATAAAGATTTAATTAGATTCGAATTTAACTAGATTCTCTCTATGAAAATGAACATCGTGGTTTAAAGATGGTTTGCATAGTCTGTGAATAGCGTTAAAATCTTTTACGTATTGTTAGAACATATACTGGAACATATATTGGAACGTATGCTTAAGAAACGTGACGTGGTATGGATGATCTAAGTGAAAAGAGAAGAAACCGGTTTACGCGCGCGCGTGACTGGCCTTGCTATTTCTTTTTCACGTCTAACGTATCCCGAGATACGTAAGACATTGATCTAGAAATGCATCGTAATAGTGAGCATGTTCGCTCCAGTTATAGATTGCGTCAAAGTTAAAGAAAATAAAGATATGTAAAACAGTGAACTTGGCTATTTCGATTGCTCGTGTCTCCGAATGCAAAAAGGAAGCAATTTATCAATTTAAAGAATTTGTGCGCTTTCGACATACGTTTACAAAACGTATTTCTCTTTCTTGCAAACGTGTTTGCTCTGGTAGTCTGTATGCTATCGACGTACGTCCGAGATTTCTACGTATACCCGTCATGCACAAAAATTCTTGGCACGATTCATACTTTATGCAACGACCAAATGTTCCCTTTCTCCGATGCGTACAGACTGTTATCAGCAAACGATCTTGCGGCTTACTTGAGCGCAAAACGTGTATTTACGCACAACTCGCCAACGGATTACTTCCTTCTCTTTCAAATGAGAATTGCTAAGCGGAGAAATGCACGTTATCATACATACCACAAATAATGCATACATCCATGTACGTAAATTTAGTGAAATCTGCAGTTTTTTTTATAAGATAGTTACATTATAGTCATATTATCAAACTCTTTTCATATACGCAAAGAAATACGCTTAGAAATATATACCAGTTAAATATCAGTAATCAGTTCAAATTTTTCCTGTCGTTACTAAAAGTTGGCTATTAAAAGTAAAATGCATTTATTGCGAGATATAAATTTATTAGCTGCATTATAAAATAAAAAATATACTTTGGCACGAATAGGTTAGAAAGTGATAGCTATTTCTCAATATCTTACGCATGTGAAATCGAGCATTCGATTCGTAATTGTACACAGCACCGTCGACAGATGGACGTGGTGAAGTATTTCCTGTATTCCTGTATTTCTGTATTTCTAAATAAGGAACCACAATAAAATAAAAGGCATATTCTGAAATTTTTATTCTTTTTTCGAAGAAACAATAAGATTGCATTTTATAAGAAGATTCTTCGAAATTGAGTCTTTGAAATTGACTTCCGAAATAAAATTAAATAAAATGATATGTTAACAATATAATTTCGTTTATTTCTATTTAAAAATTAATTTATGAATTTGATTTTTTCTTAGAAAAAATTCAAAGCTAGCATTAAAGTATATATAATCTCAACTTAAGATTCTTATGCCAGATTTCTTCACTTCTAGTATAAGTTATCCATATAAAGTTATCCAGAGGATAAATATCAAGTTTAACCAATCACGTGCATGTATCTGGTAGTTTATAAATAACTGGACGTGAAGAAATCGGGCATTAGTCTTTAAATAATATTTTTTATTTCAAAGTTATTAGTGCAAAAAAAAAATAACAATGGATTCAACTAAACGTTAATTGATTTAGTAGCTCAATATTTTTTTTCGGTAGCACTTATATACTCTAACAGCTAGTAAAATAAACTTTAGTAGTATTTAATGCTGTCGCTATTTTAAAAACACATTTTAGTTACCAGAGCTATATTTTAACTTCGTTGGCTAATTCTTTCTCTGCGCGTATTACTAGGGTGTTTACTCACATTTTGTAAAAAAGAATTCTCTAAAAATTTCAGGATTTTCCAGGAGTTTTATTCAAAATTCTAAATAAGATTAAAGAATTTTTTAATGCAACGTTAAAATAAATACATTTTGTTTTACTTTTAAGTATTCCTAAATCATACAATCATAAAAAAAATTTAAAATTTAAATTTTGGAAATTTTAGTACTAAAGAGTAATATGATATAAATATGACATATAGCGATCTATCCACAACGATTTGGTACGCAGATTTAAGTCGGAAATACAGAATTCGAGAGGTGATCAATTTCGAATGATGTACTTGTCTTCTATTGTCACTAATTTTGTTATAAAAACTCGCGAATCACAAAAGAATGTACGTATGTCATATTTATTGCAAATCAATTTTACATTATCGAAAAAAAGGTGATCAATGGAATAGTTTTTGTCAGAGCAATAAAATTTAAATTTAAAAGTAAAGTTTCTCAAAAGTTTCTCTGATTACCAATAAAATCCCATAAAAATCCATGATTTTCTAGGATAATAAATAACTTTTTCACATTTATTAAACAAATCTCTGTAAATTTTTGTAAAGAATGTCGTGTGCAAACGTAATTAAGGGGGGAGATACACGAAAATATATTTCGAAAAAGATACGGGTCGCTTCAGCGCCGTTGATCGATGGGTTTGCTCGAAAATATATGCTCCCGGTGTGCAATCTCCGATAAACGCGGTATCGGTCAGGACCCATAGGGCTGTAAAGTCGGGTCCGTCGGGCTGAATTTGAAGGGCTACGAAAGTTAGGAGGTCGCTCTGAGTTCATGCAATAAACGATAATACGTAAGCACATAGCGAACTGCGGAACAATACATTACACGAGAAGAACGAGTAAGGAAAGCAATGGAAAAGAGAGAGAGTGGTAAATACGTGTAAAGCAGAAAGAATAATTATGAAACGCGGAAAGAAAAGATATGAAACGTGCGTGAAAGAAAGAGAAAGAGTACCAAATGAGAAGAATGACAAATGAGAGAAAGGTAAATTAGAAAAGAACTTCAGAACAAAAACAGAAGAGAAAGAAAGGGACACAGACACACATACACATACACACACAAAGAAGTAGAAAAGGAGGGGAAAGGGTAAGCGACCGAGTAAGTTGGTGTGGGATGGCAGAGAGGCCGTAATCCAGTTTATCAGGGCAAAGTGCATAAGATTATGCTAACCCCTTAAGTTAAGTTCCGTCGGATAAACGATATTGCAGGTTACGTAAGGTCTTTCTACCTACGCTCTTATAGCCTCCTGCGACGTCTTCATAAGGGAGTTTTATGAGGAATCGCAATATTTCAGGCACGCAAGTTTCGTAGAGTGATGAATGAAGAATTCCATCACTCCTCGACGGCCTCGCACGATATTTGCCACGTGAAAGATAACGTATGTCATTTCGTAATGTGTTATTCGCTCAAACGAATGTCGGAGGGAAAAAACTCGTTCGGTTCTGGTTTCAAGCTATATTCCGAAGATTTCGCAAAGATTCTGTTCAACATTTACATTCGTTTTTATGCTACTGCACACACACATTTTATCTGCGTTTCGCTGCGGATCAATTGCATGCTTTCGGAATATTGCAAGCGAACGATAACCACGGAGGAACAACAGAGTTTCGCAAAGAAGCACGGTCCCCGCCAATAAAATCAGAGTGCTGTTCTATGAACTTCAAAGGTATGCCACGGTCGCGAGGAAGATAAAGTTGCCGGTATGCGAAAACTAAGAATCACAGTTATCTGGAGCATCCTTCTCTTCCCGCGAGAATCTACAATGTACGTGTGTAGTACGTCACAATCCGCGTTGTACGTGTGCCGTTGAATAACACGGAGATCGTTGTATCTACGTTGTCGCACGAATATCGACCCGCGCGGCAGCGGACGGTGAATGCATTCCGAACGAATGATATCAGAAAGAGGCGATAGGTGAAAGCGCAGACAAGCGCTTAGCATCGCGACGCCGGTGAAACTTGTGTAACGATGTACTCAAGTTGGTTTAACACACGGCGAGCGAATGCAATGACCGAATGTGATATTGAAAAAATTATAAATACGAAAGTATCATTGGAAGATGTATAGCGACGAATTCTAATTATTTTGCTCACGCTATCGCCGGCAGATTAGAAATTACGCCCGTCCGTTCGAGGGGTATAACAACAAAGTTCATAAAAGATATAGTTACATAGAGGCATCTTATGAAACATTCGAAATTACCTCTGAATAAATAAAGATTCGGTGTCCAAAGGTTAAGTATACACGATAGAGGCAACGACCCGCGTTGGTCAAGGAACTCGATAAATGGCAGAGGCACCCACGGGACGCCGCAGGAGCCTCGCGTGATCTCCAAGACACATGCGCGCGATTTTCCGGCTCTATCTGCCGCACGTACGTTACCCTCGCGCGAATATAGATCGCCAAGTGGAATCGAATGGTCTCCCGTCGCGATGGAAATCGAAATTTATGGTCGGACCTACGGTGCTCGCCTCGCCGTTCATGGAATTCAAGGATGTCGGTATCTACCCGCAGAAACGTGCAGCAGCAGCAGCAGCGGCGGCGCGGCCTCTCGAGGTATGTGTACGATCCTTTCGTACATCCAAGCCGCCCACACGTGTGCGTCTGTGTGTGTGTGTCGCGCGACAGAATTGAGCAGAAATGACTTTTTCATTGCGCGGTTACGTACGTGTACGATACGCGCGGAGGACGCCGAACGGGTGGATGTACTACTTGCGACGCGTAGCAGGCACACGAAGTCTGAGCCCTGAGGACGTCGTGTGGAAAATTGGCTCGTTGAATCGTATAATTTCATTCGATTCGCGTCTGGAAGTTCCTCGCGACTTGCCGATACCGCGTCCCTTCCCCCTTCGTTCCTTTCCCTCGATATCGATTCAAATATTTCTGCGCGCGATTGTGATAAGAGAAAAATACCAAAGTTCTTCTCCAGTGTGGATACCCGCGAACACAGGAGCGTCGAAACTCTATTACTATTCACTTTGTAAATAAGACGCAGCGGCGAGGCGCGTACGTGGCCGTTTCGCTCAAATTGCATCTTCTCGATTTAGTCTCGGGGCCATCTCCCTCGTTCCACTGACGGTTAGCACCTGCGCGCGAGTGCCGGCCAATCGTGCGTTGCAGCCCGGGGACGCGCCTGAACGAGAATGTAATTATTTCCCCTTGGACGCGAGAAGGGAAACTCGACGAGAGATCATTACCCGCACTTAACGTCCCTCCAACAACGACTTTCGGAAGTGCCATTAACTCGTATGCGCCGGATCCACGGTTGCAAATGTGCGCGCAGACGCGAGGCGCAAGAACCTACCCGCCGTGTATATATCATTAGGGGGAACACGCAGAGATACGGCTGGCCTAGGACAATGAGGTTTCGACTGTGCCGTTGGCGCGCGAAGACCGGCAGCGGTACTGGCGAAGATTTCATTACAGATACGGGGAAATGAGACTGACATCGCACAATGGCAATAATGCCCCGATGCGCCTGCAACCAACGGTCGAATGTACTATACACGAAACTCCTGCACATCTCGGTGCAATACCTCGCTCGAGAGAGAAACGTGTCGCGCCACGCCGATAAGGCCCCATTATTCGTTTCTTTGAAACGTAGAACGTATATAAGAGTTTATGTCTAACGTTCCAAGCCGAAAACCCTGCAACTTTGTAGTTTCAAACTTCACGCTGGCAATCACGCGAGCAAAAGCAAAAGCGGACAAATTAGATTCGTCGAGATCTCGGTCTCTTCGGGGAAACCGAAGTTGCATAGCGCGATGCATCAGTCACGTAAAATGAGACAACGCCGGGCAATCGCGAATGGAAGAAACGTAACTGATACCGCACACAAGTTTGACCCATAAATCGTGGCAATTGCGAGAACTCCGTGTGTACCGTGAGTTAATTATCACGTTATAAAGTTCCGTTGTTTTATTATGTTATAACGCCGCACACTTGGACTAACGCATCCAGCATCTTGTATGTATGTACATCACATGATTACGCAGCAATCGTGACGCACGGCTCGTTAACTTTCTCGGGCTAACGCTTTCACGTGCAGATTCATTTGAACAGCAGTCACGTTATCAAATAATAGTCACGTTTGATTATGGTCAAGAATTCTTTCAAACATAGAAGTCGTTCACCCTTCGGTTAAACGCACTAACCCTGTTACAATAACGGCTTGTATTTCACTTGAAAAGGCTTCCCACCCTCGTGAGCAACTGTAAATATACCCTCGCGAAATAGTCGACCATAAAAAAGTTCCGTTGTTTTATTATGTATTCACGCATATGTGGCTTCTAAAGTACATCGAAAGAATAAATGTTCGCTTGAAATTTTGATGAAGATGTAATACGTGAATATCATTGGGCGAAATTCATGAAAATGAATGAAACTCCGCCAACATAAATTTACATTAGGAAACATGTTTTCTTGTAACAATAATTCGTTAAAATGTATCGAAGAAAAACTTATTTAGTTAATAGAAACAAATACTTCTTTTATGTATACATTTCTTTTGTAAAATTTATATGTAAAACTTATATATGTAGTTGACGGATTAGAATACTGCAAGGATATAATTTACTCAAATAATGTGATATACGGCGGCAAACTTTTGGAGACGACACATACATGGCGCACGTTGCCTGATTCTGACATTAATACAAATGCTTTATGAGCTTTATGAGCGTAAATGTAATGGATTGAAAAATGTGTCGAGTATGAAAATATTTACACACTTACATATTGGATTAAAAAATATAAATAATATTTAATTATTTTATTCGGTCTCATTTGCTTCATTAGTTTCTATATAAAAATTTACGAAACTATGTCATAGACAAATAATATATTATTGCTCCGTATTATCTATAAATATCAAGCATTATGTCTAAATGTATGTAGAAAATGTTTGTGTTGTACACATTTCCACATTAAAAATTTTACTTATAACAAAAATAAATATATAAAAATTAATTATAAAAAAATATTTGTTTTTCTTTATATAATATTACATACAATTATAATTATTATTATTTAACTAAAATAGAACAGAAAATAAGAGTGAATTTTTAATCATATTTTATTCTAAATATTCATATGACAAAACAAACAACTAAATATTCATTATAACATATATTTGGAAAAATGAGAGAAAAATACAAAAATATATTTTCTTCCTCCACTTTCCCCCTCTCTCTCTCTCTTTATCACTCGACAGTACTATTTCTTCTTATATGTAAATGTTTCTTTATTAATTTAAAACTTATTTTCATCTTGCGTTTTAATTTTCTTTTCCCACTAAAAGTTCTGAGAACAATTTTATACCGTTTTCACATGAAGTCGTATTTAGCATTCATTGCAGTCTACGGCAACTCATAAAAGTTCGTAGTAAAGATAATCGTGTATTTTAATAAGCAGTTTCGCAAGTAATGTGTATTGAACAGATATTATATCGAAAATATTATTTCTGTTGTAAACACATTTACTGGAATTGTATGATATGAAATAAAAATCGATAAGCATGATTAGATGTAACATAATATTTATTATCGTAATATTATGGACAAACATGACAATAAGATTATTCGCCATAAATGGCATTACTATTCTTTATAAATACATAATGTACTTTATATTCTTAACGTATCATACCGTGTAATCAACATCCATGAAAGGCAACCAATTATACCTGAATAAAGACTATAAGGTATCAAAAAAGAAAACTATATTTTTCCTTTATAAGACTTGTTTTATAACGTCAATAATACCTAGAATTGAATAAGAGCTCAGTAATGAACAATCCTTGTAATAAGAGAATCGTCGGACAAAGAAAAATAAGCACCATTTCTCAATTCAAGATGGAAAATTAAGCAAAATTATTATAAAGGAATAAATGCATAAAAGCGAAGAAGTATCTCTCTTAGTATCTTCACGAATTATTATTATGTATTATATCAATATATAGCAAATATTAAATACCAGAACTTTTCGTATCAAAAAATATATTTTCTGAATTGAAAAAATCACAAAATACAAATAAAATTTTATTAAAAGAAGATGACTGTATAAAATTAATTTATGAAGTAACTCTCAAAAATCAACTCATGCTTTAGCAATGTTTTCTTCGTTAATTAACTTTTTGCTCATAAAACATGGTTATGTTATTACGCACTTCATACAAAAAAATAACCAATATATTTTTTCGTTTGCCCTTATTTACGTCACGCGTGCATAACAGTGGGAAAAATACGCCATGAATCATTTTTTTCTTTGTATTGTACTCACACGAAGATTCGCACAACCATGTAGATTGACGTCCCTAACGACCATCTATCATCACCCCAAAACAGTGACATCCTAATTCATGAACGAAGAAAACGGCGCAACTAAGAACGATAGATGCGTCGTTAAGATTAATCCTCTCAATTCCCGCGATCGATGGTTCTCGTGGGCAGAATGGATTCCTTCGTCACTCCAATCTTGACTGTCGAGGGAAAGAAAGAACGGTGAAAAACGGAAGGGTCTCCGATGGTCATTTCGTCGGAGCAAGGAAGCAAAATTGCTAAATTGAAAGCACAAGAGAAATTGCTCTCAACCATCGAGAGCGAACACGAAGAATCTTTATGCGATCGTTATCGTAAATCTGACTATTTTAAACTCTCCCGGAAAATTCAACTGAAATAAATTTGTATCCGCAATCATTCTCATCAATCTATAATTTTTGTTGCTTGTAAAAAAAAATCACTATTTCCATTGATAACAACTCGATAAACAAAACAGATCAATTAGCGACTTTCAATTCCCGTAAATTGATGTCACCGCAATTGCCAACAACTTTAAAAGCTTGTGGTTACTTTACATGTTTCATAATATTTCTTTTTTCATAATGTCGCGTTTATCTATACTTTATTATATACAGTTTATATACACTACATTTCTACAAATCGAATTCATATATGATACGTCGAATAAAAGATTCTCTCAATTTAAGCAATAAAAATGTTGAAATAAAAACATTGATCTGAATGTAATTCAAGAATAAATTAAATATAAGTACATATAATATTTCCTGCTTGCGAAATTATTCTATTCTATTATCGACAGAATATGGTATCATGCCTAGAAGAAAAGAATATTTCTAGCAATACTCCGAAGAATCACGATACAATATTCATGACTGTTGTAGAACGAGTAAATCAATAATGTTAAGTATCTTTAACCTTTCACCGCGTTATTTTTTCAAGAATATGTAGTTCTTGTACATGAGCTCCAACCCTTAATTTCACGAAAATCTTTTGTAATGTTCTGCTTTTGTTATATTACATACACGGAAGTTATGTTAAACTATATTAATAGAATATTTTATCTTATCAGTTTTAATTTTAAAAAATTTAAGCAGTAATTCTATTATTATTTAAAACATTTGTTCTTTAATCATTAAAATTATTTTAATTAATATATCTTTCTATATATAAAAGGTAATAAATAAAAGAAGATTCTTAAAAGTATTTACTAATTTACAATAACTGTAAATATGAAGTTTTCTAATTACGAAAATCAAGATCCGTTCGTTCGTTCGTTTCTAAAAAATGTATTACTCTAAAGGCTAAGCGTTATTCATTAGTATGACTAAAAGAATTCTCAACATTTTGTCGATTATCCTATTAAACACTTGCATTTAGCATACTCTACTGCAGCAAATACTGCATTTGCCATTTGCGCATCCGCTAATTTCCGAATATCGCATACCGTTTGGTTTATAGTTCGACACGTAACATTATTACCACATCCGCATAATTATTATGCATGCGGTCGACATAAAGTACCTGCAATCTGCATACGATTCTGCATATATGTCGTAAACTCTTTAATGTTTACGGTAACTGAACAATTCATTCACTAAGCATGTGGTTTGCGTTACGGTCTGGTTATTGATACTTCAGTAACAATGCTATATGTACTATGTCAATACACGCCGATGCATTCGTATCCGTCTCGCGCAGTTATGTACTTAACTACTGGTACACAGATTTAAATAGGTGTGGAACAACACACAACACAATGTTATGTTCAATGACTTCCGAAATAAAAGGAAAATGATTACCTAGATAACGGATAACTTTCGAAGTAAGGAATTAACGTTTAAACTTTGATATTTTAACACAACAAATCAAAAGAGAAAAAGAGAAATAAAGAGAAAGTAGATACTATCCAATTGCACAAAAAAGCGAGAGAAAAGTCTCATCAATTTAATAAAATACAATTTTTTCTTAGTGCCCACTATAAAATTAATCAAATTATTATAGTCACAATTTTTTGTGATAGTCATCTAAAAAAATATGTTGTCCTTCTATAAATTTCTCCCCAGGTACGATATATTTTTCTATATTAAAATAAACTGTAACAAATCGATTCAAAAGATGATCAAGTTTTCATTTGTCGTCTGGTTTTTATTTAGTCGAATTCGAATATCGCATGCCCGAGGGACAGTAATGTAAACGAAATGCAACACACGCTTCGCGAGGGAGACATCGATCGATCTTCGGCATTTTCTCTTCCGGAATCGGCAAATGGAAATTTGAAACTGGTGGAGTAAAGCAGCGTCACTCGTGCGCTTTCATGGGTGTCGATATCGTCCAGGAAAATAAGTGGGATGAAGCCCGGGTAGGGCAGGGCTCGTAGCTTTTTCGTATCCGAGACACTGCGAAGGGTGCCCGTTCGGTTTACAGCCAATCTTCCGAAACAATAAAATCGGTCGATAGCGGAAATTGTCTTACGTCGCCTGATAATGTAGCGGGTGCTCCGATTACGCCAGAACCGAGCCAAGCTCTTAGGAGATAGTCGCGGCTCTCCGGATTCGGGCTGGATTTCGCGCGAAATAAAACTCCCATCGCAGTCGCAGTTGAGTGGTCGTAATTCGCGAAACGCCTACGAGCACACCTTCCAACGGGCATATGTAAGCCACGAGGTTGTCGGTACTATCGGTATGCAATGCCGGCATCAAAATGGCCTGATAGCACTCGGCTTGAGATTCTCGGCACGAGCTCGTAGCCTTCTCGCTTAGGAATACTTAAACGGCGGCCTAATATACGGAACCAAAGATCGATTTGCAATCGTGACGACGGCTGATACTCCTGTTTCGCAACGGTGTTTCCACAGAAAGCGATTCGATGAATCCACTTTTGAAATAAATATAAAAAGAAAATGTAACCATATGTGTAATCATGCGCGATCTCATCGTGATAGAGATATTACAGGGAAAAAAGTGTTAGAACCGTACACATATTTGTACAGATCGTTCGACGATAATTTTTTTTTCTTAAGTACATAAAGTCATCATCAACTTGTATTAAGTAAAATTAACGCGCGTTTGCAAACATTTGTCTTATCTGCATGTCCGATTTCGCCTCGCATACAAGTCAATCATCGGCGATGTTAAAAAAAAAAAAAAAAAACTTCGCTTTCACCAATCAACAATTCTCGCGACGTCATTACAACCAAATTATTAACAATAAAATCAGCACGACGTTTTCGATACGCGGCGCGGTCTTGCGCGAAATGAAAGCGTCGTTTCAAAACCAGCAACGCTTTCACGCGAGCAACTGTTGTGATTTTGTGATTACACCTTTCGTATTTAAAGCTACTATTTCACGTGGGCAAAATTTATTTTGATTGCATGCTTAAATTTTGTTACTTAATCGATAAAAGGAATCTAATTAGCATAACCTTGTGTGATAAGATATGCCGTATAACGACTTTTATAATAAAACTCAAATTTTATCGTAATGCATATGTATATGTATGTTACAGTATATGTACAGTATATACATGTATTTCTTTCTGTTCAGCATTCTTCCTATTTATAACATGTTACTTCAAACAAGTAACATTTACTTGTTTGATATAAATAAGTCATTTGAATGGTCCTATAACACGTTTATTTAAATGAAGTAATCTTTATTTATCAGTGAACAAAATCTAAAAATATTCAATAATCACGACTCATGATTTTCGCGACGAAATCGAACGGCGACTCGATGATGCTGCGGAACCAATCGAAGCCTATTTCGATGTTTCCTATTCGCGGAAGCACCGTGCAACGCGCTCACCAAAAAAGAGCAACTTCTAGTCGATTCACATCCATGGTAGCTACAAGCGAGCTTTTGTTCCGACGGTGTAGCCCGGGTCGCCGGATATATATATATATATACATATATACATAAGTATATATATATATATATATATATATATATATATATATATATATATATATATATGTATGTATGTATGTATGTATGTATGTATGTATGTATATATATATGTATATATACACGTTGTACACCCTCGATTTTCCAGCCTGTGGAGGTCTCGGATCGTGCCCCGCCTACAAACCCGATCTGATTAGACGAGCGAGCGGCCAACCAAGGGAACCAACCAGTCGATTCGAATTCAGGATCTCGAATTCGCGCCGGTTACGTGTTCTTCGTGTGCGTTGTATGTGTGTACGTGTGGGTATACAGCGCGTACCACCATCACTCTCGTGGCATCATCTCCATTGCATTCTGAGACAGAGACTTACCTAGATCACAGCAAACGGTGGTGAGTCCGTTGTTGTGCACCGAGACTGATGAGGCAGGGATACCAGGCACATGGCCTTTGAGCTGTATCAAGGTTCGGGTACCATTTAGCACGGCTCTAAGTCGCCGTTAAGGCGCGCGTATGCGGCACCTGCATGCATTGTGTGCATACGCGCGGCCGCCTTGAGTACACGTGCATTGTGCTCTCTGCTATCGAACCGAGTCGCTTCCTCGGTACCCTGGGACAAATCACGGCTGTCGACGTGAATACGTCGCGTGTACAGGAACAGGGTAACGTGATCGATATGTTAAAGTTACATCTCTTACATGGGGTGGCCTCACCAGATGTCCCGCGCACACAGGGGTATCGTGTATCTCACGATTTCTAATGTCATACATTAAATTTGCGACAGAACGTAAAGTCATTCCCCTCTATCTTCAATTTTTTATACCAAGTCTTATTATATATTAATATATGTATATAGAAATATTTATAATGTAAAATAAAAAATAATTTTCGCTTTACAAATATATACCTCTTTCGTTTTCATTACTTTGGCTGGTTAAATAAATGTATTTTTACGTTAATACACATTATGCGAATTGCGAAAGTTTACATTAAATAAATAAACGACTAAATATCTGTTTTTCTAAGACGAGGCGAATAGATGCAAGCAATCGTGAACTCGATATCCTGAAACGTTTGAAAGTTCGTAAATGTATCGAAAGTTCGGTAGGTTTCGTAGATGTAGGAAATATAGTGAATTTATTGAAGTGCATGCCACCTAATGCAACTTGCGGAATTTTTATTGACACAGTAACAGTTTAAATTTTATCATGGAAAGATGGTAATGGAAATGCACGCAATCCCATACTTTTCTACGTGCACTCAGATATTTTCAGAAAGTAACCAGCTGTACGTTTGTGGCGTCCGTAAGTTATAGTTGCGAAAATCCAGCGTGATTAACAGCCAACTTGGATATATATATTTTTCCTGGTGCTCCCATTACCTTATCATTCGCTCTATAACCATTATACACGTCAGTGATTTGCATTGTAATTACACTGCAACGTCACCCCTTGTTTCAAATATAAACGAAACTATTAGCAGATTAAAAAAGTATCATTCATTATTTAAGAATATTCTGTATTATTAAATTTATTAAAAATCCTTTCCTATTCTTATTCAATTTATTTAAAAAATTATAAATTTTAAAAGTATTTAAAAAAATGAAAAAATACATTCAGATTTAAATACTTTCAATATTTATATAGTGACGCAAACATCTTATTTGTCATAAACGAAAACAAATTATTGAAGAAATAGGTAGCAAAATATTTTTCGAAGTTTATATCGCAAAATATTTTAATTTCCACATAATTAAGTTATTAATAATCTATTTCAACGTCACAAAATGCCTTGCGAGACATTTAAAATCATAAATTTAACATAAATAACAATTGTTAGTTATATCAAGAGTTTTCATTTATTTCACGATCTCTCGCGGGTAGAAATTTCATTATTTATATAATTAAAAGAGACTCACTAGCAACATGTGTTATAATCATAATTAAATATTTACAGAATAATCTGTGTGTAACAAAAAATGCACAAAATATATATAATGATATGATTTAGTCAATAAAAATTTGAATGCATTTTCTTCGTATACAATTAATGATTAATCAAAAATTCAATTTTAATGTTCCTTATTTAATTTTTTTCTCTCTCTCCCTTTCTCTCTCACTCACTCATTCACTCACTCACTCACTCACTCTCTCAATATATAACACTCAATACATAATTGAAATCAAATCAATTACGTCGGTTGTTACGGACCGAATGATTGCTTTTCAAAATGCAAACTCTGCAGAGAATAATCAAT
This sequence comes from Monomorium pharaonis, assembly GCF_013373865.1. Taxonomy (NCBI): domain Eukaryota; kingdom Metazoa; phylum Arthropoda; class Insecta; order Hymenoptera; family Formicidae; genus Monomorium; species Monomorium pharaonis. The sequence continues at coordinate 19,745,854 of NC_050467.1, forward strand.
GTCCAATGCTATAATTCATGCGTCTCTTCTCTCCTATTATATGAATAATGTATAAATATTATGGCGGAACGAGCCATGATTTATTCTTGTACATTCTCAAGTTCAGCAGTTTCAATTTAAGCGTATTATGTTCTATGGAAAATATCAATTCGGCTTCGATTTAATTAAAGAGACCTTTGCGTTACGTTGCCGTATTCTTATGACTACTGTAAAATTTTAATTAGAAAAGTTTCATCGTGCACACAGCAGGATAGCAGCAAGCTGCAGAAACTGACCTTTTAATTAATGCCGCATTGTGAATGCATTTAGTAATAACGAGGCGGCGAGGAAAAAGTGACACAAGAGAAATACTTTTACTTATGCGGTGTGCTTTGCGGTTGTAATTAGCGCAACTCACGTTCGCTACAGAAACGCGATATTTAAGGGAATCACCATCGCTGTCGCGCGGCGTCACTATGAAAGAAACCATTTTTTACACAATTACCAAACGGCTTCGATGCAATCGTTGCCGTTCGTGCCTGCGAGAATCGCGTTTGTATTAATCCCGGGGCAATTATAATATGGTTATGCGTGACGGGAAATAAATCTGCGATAAGTTTTATAAAATATTTTGTGCCACGCCGCTCCTACGCTTGCACAAAAAATATATCAGATATTTTTCCATGTTTATGACAGAAGCAATTATACATTCAATATACGACAATACGTCAGAAATATCATGGGCAGGCTTAATAATTGTTATGATTATATGTTGATGTCAAAATAATATTCTAAATTATATTCGATTGTTATTTGTATTTTATTTTTTATACCTGTCTAATTTAAGATAAAAATATTTAGCATTATTCAACTTATGTGTGTGTGTGTGTGTGTGTGCTCTCTTTCTCTTTTTCCTATATATTTTTTAATAAATTATAAAATATCTACTATATGACATTTCTAAAATAATTCAGATCATTCAAAGCAAAATACGTTAAAAGAAACGTTAAAAGATACGGTCTTTTAATCTCGAGAAAGTCCCGATTTGAGAAACGTGCGCACGTTAAATTCACTTCTTGTTTCACGCAATACCTATGAAGCATCGGGTGCGTATCTGGCACGAGCGCGGAAGTGCGCTATGTCAAAAGAGAATAGACAGTAGGGAAACGCGAGGCAAAAGTTTCACCTGCGTATGCGCGCGCGGGCGGCACCCTCTACCACGGAATAAGTTTAGCGTACGAAACGTTATTTGCACAAGAAGCGGTAAACTCCGAACTCTTCGGAGGAAACTTTCGCGAGCAACTTCTCGAGTTGTAAAATCAAGCGGCGCGGCGTGTCCCTCTCCGGCGGTCCTTCGCAGCAGATATCAGAGATTGTGCCCTCCGACCTCGTCCGAGAAGACGTGCCGTGAAACGCATCCCGAGCGGGTGAATCTCATCGAATCGACAAAGTCAGTTGTGTCCTGACCTCACTGCTTGAACTCGCCCGTGATTTCAATGGAATACAATGAGTTTCTGACGTGATTCTCCCTCTCGACTGATAGCATAACTAGTACAATCCGTGCTCACGAATGTAATCATGAACATAAAGTGAAATATTACATAGGAAACTCGGTTTTGTATAAAACTTAATTAATTTTCCTTTTATAATTACATGCATAATTTATTTATTATTTAAAATGTGAATATATTATATTTCAAAATAAGTTATATTTATCCGAGTCGTCCTTTTCTGGCGCCTTAATTTTCTTTTCTTTCTTTATTTCGATCGTAATTGTATCCGTCACAAAAATTTGATTAATCTTATTATAAATTTTATCTATTAATTTTTATGCAAAATAATGATTTTAAAGAATCTCTGAAAATTAATTTATTAATTTATTGATCTGCTATATGGAATAATTCTTCTTAATCGTGTAAACTAAAAATTAAACATAAAATGTTTTTTATAGCTAAAGTTTAAATAATCATTTGAAAGAAAAATATCAATGGACATATATCGTTCAATAAATGTTAGTTTTCTAAATATAGTGGCTTAGCTCATTTGGGTCGTTCTTTGCTTTTTAATATGCCGCTATTACGGTTTTTTTCTTACGTCTTTAGAACCGTGAAATTAAACTCGAATAATTCTTCTCAGCACAGTGTAACGGCAGGTACCATTGTATGATCTATTCATAATTCCGTCAATTTTCCGGATATGACCCTACCGATAACCATGTGCGTACTATAGCGGCCAAGGAACTTCACGCTTTCAACTACGGACAAGCTCCAATAAATATTCTGTTAAGCACGGTACAGTGTACAGCGCAATAAAAAGTTCCTTGAAAGTAGGTTTCGCGTTTCGACCTTAAAACGCTTTAATAGCGCTAGTGTTATAAGAAATTCATTGCAAGCAGGTATATCAAGGTTTAGAGTTTTCCAAATTGTTCTACAGATGGATCCGTGTCAAAGAAACTTTTCGGATAAATATCACAAGTTTCAAAATGTATAATTTATTACACAAGGGATACGAGATATCTCTCAAGTATTCTAGCGTGATATAATTCATTAACATTGTTATACGTATTGAATACTGTGTGAGAGATCATCTACATTCCTATGCATTGTATTCCCGTAGACTAATAACCATCCAGCGCGAATTGGCTTCTTGCACTGGCACGTTGGCTGCAAACTAAAGCTTAATAGATAATTTATTGGATATGATATCTTTTAAATTTTATGCGTTACACTAAAAGAAAATTTAGCGACTTTTATTATTCAATTGTGTGTATGCACATTATAGATATATAGCGCACAGTATTTAATATAAAATTTTAATTAATATTAAATATGTAAAATTTAAAAATCGTAAAATATATGATATACAATTAACTTTTATAATTTTAGAGAAAGGGATTTTATCAACTGGATAAATAATATTGACGAAAATTGTTATTAACGTTGATATGACTGTTTGCAAAACGAGGATGGCTCAAGCAAATTGAATGGCTTGAGCAAATTGAAATAACTCGTGACGTAAAATTAATGTATATTTCCAAACGAACGGCCGCTAGTAAGCTACACGAGCCATTGCATTGAAAATGTAATTGTGCAACTTAACCACATTTATAGAACTTAGGCTGAACGTCGTCGTCTGTAAATGCCACTCAATGGCTGAATAATTAATAGTTTAATCTAAGTCCTCACGCCCCGCGGCACGATTGCGGCAAATATTTGCGTTAAAGCAACCGCATCAACCGCGACGTCATGGCTCTTGATTTCGATTTCGATCCAAATCGATCATTAATTATGGGCGAATTAATAGCTAGCGGCATCGAGATGAAGGCACACCATTATTTTCGTCTCGTGTTAATCCACTGAATCCACTCTACCATACAAACATTCGCCCTCCCCTAATCGCCGAACCATTTGTTCATAAATATTGATACATTTAAACCAAATGAGGCAATTCGAATTTTAATTTCCCAGGAAACGTCTATATTATGTGTTACTGGAAAATTGCTACCAACGCAATAATCCATGTTTAATTGGACGGTGCCTAAATATTTTCAAACAGTTAATCTTTTACAAGCAAATTTAGTGAAGCGCAATTGAATATTTGTACAAAATAATACATTTGAAGAATACCAAAAATAAAGATATATTTATCAAAATTAGAAGAGAGAAAAAAAACTAATATTGAAAAATTTAAGACATACAAATAAAAAAAGATTTATGTTTATTATAAAATTTCATCAATCAAGAAATCGTTTTTTCTTTCATATTTCTGCATACATCATGTGTATCTAGAGAATATTTGTAGATATTTATCGTAAAGAAAACTTTAGTCTGAAAAATATCATTCTAAATCTATATCAAATCTATAAGTAGTGTTCAATGTTTTAATGTATATTAAAATTTTAAAGAGAAACTCAGACTTAATATAAAAAAAACTAAAAATAAAGACAAAGAATTAAATCATAACATTGATTTTATTAATGTCAACACTGCAGAATTGGCAAAATTCCATATTTTTTTTATGAAATCCGTGTCAGTGATAAAAACTGATATTTTCCGAAAAAAAATTGATAAAATCTAACCTTTTCTATTAAAAATAATTAAATAAATAAAAAACAATGAGTAAATCAATTAAGATAAATCAACAAGTTAAGAGCAAATAAATTAGTTTTTTTTTTTTGTTGTTGAAAAGATGTTGCATGTAAGTTAGATAATGTGAAATAAAATTATTTCGAACGGGATATAATTAACACTAGCTATCTACCTTTTATCTTACTAGATTAAAAAAAAGCGAGTCTTCGATTTCGAAGTAATAAAGAGTATATGTACGTATATCTTTCTGATTAATCTACGTTAACAATCAGCAAAATAAAGAGATTCTATTTTTGCTCGGAGCTTACGTTTCTATGACGCATCACGTCGTGTGTGCACGTGAGAATGGACCCGATCGATGGGTGCAACTCCAGTTGCCTCTTCATTCATCCTACCTTCAGCCACCCACGAACTGCACACCGTTCGCTCACACCGGCACTCCCGGCGCACACGGGGCCGCCCACACGAACCAGGAACTTTTACTGAAGAACGAAAGCGACGTAAAGCCTCGACCAGATTGGTTTACTTTAGAAGGCCACTTCGCTCCGGATTCTCGTTCGACATGCCGGATCTACGATCGAAAATCTCTCGCGTTTCGTTCACAAGGAATCCCTGCGTACTCTTTCCCCCGCGCGTTCCACCTCGCGTCCACCCCAAAGATTCCCTCGTTATCCGACTTCGTCAAGAGCGCTGGAATTACAACACTTGTAAGGATGGGCGTGACGCTGTCTGGAGGGTCACGCTTGGCGCATTGCCAAGAAAGTGTGCATCGCGGAGACGTCGACACGCGAACGCCTCCCCCTTCCCCCGCCCCAGGTCAAGAAGAATACTATTTTATAGGGCCAAGTTGTCGGATGACATAAATAATGGAAGCGGGAGTCACGATTGAACGTGGAATGCATAATAAGTTCAACAACCGCGATGAGTTGACAACTTAGCGTCTATCGTAAAACTTGATAAAAAAGAAGATATCACGCGCTGCAAAAATAAAAGAGAATTTATGTTTTCAAGAATCTCTGAAAGTTTAATTACTTTTTTAAGCATCACGGTATATCCGTCAACTTCGGAAAAGTGTAAAAGTATTTATAGTTCTCAATTATAACTTTCAATTATTTCATTTGAATTCTATTGAAATTATATACGGATAAGTGTTGCGTCTCTTGGATATTTTAATAAACATTTATTCTAAAATTCGATTAACTATCATTGGGCATTCGGCACAAGTCGGGTGCAGAAATTTTTCATTCACTCACAATAGATCGCACCGTTTGTAGCCATGAAAAGACTTCGTCACAGTTGCCAAAGTTCACAAGAATAGCGTAATTTTTCGCAATCAAGACCACGTTGTCGGGAAAATTCAACAACGAATCGGCGAAAAACGACAGCGATGGAGACGCGATATCTCAGTACGCCTTCGCGAAAACGGAATATTAAGCTCATCTGCGAATGGTCCACTAATTAGCGCAACGTTCCCGAAACATCTCGTACCTTACTGCTTTGAACCATATTCACCCACGCTTCGAGTTTACGCCGTGACTGCCATTGTCTGTTCAAACAATCCGCCGTGATTAATCCGGAACGTTTCCTGCGAAAACTATGACCTGTCGTTAGACAGACGGCCCAGCCAGCCGACCACATTTACGCGGTCTGACTGCGGAATTTATGCCAATAAAGTTTCTATAATAACGGTAAGGATTGTAGTATGCAAATCGAAGAATTTTAAAAGTAATAACTGCAGAATAAAATATACAAGTAATCTTTCTTGAAAATTGGCTTCGGATTCTCAAGAGATTCAAATAAAGTCTCTAAAGTGAGAGAAATAAAAGTTTCTTCTACACGCCGTAACACAAATTCACAGGATAGACTGTGATTTTAGAGAACCTAATAATTTCTTACACTTGTACGAAGCAAATGCTTCTCATTATATGTAAAAGTTTCTCTTAACAATTAATTACAAGATCTTTTAAGTTTTAATAGGTACATTTCAGTATTCCGAAAATTGAGATATAAAGAGAAGCAATTGAAGATAACAGAAATTCATATGGTGCGAATTTAATTAACACGTGAAAAATTGAACATGTGAATAAAGTAAAAAAAAAAAAAAATATCCGACATTTGCAGATTTGCGCTAAATGTCAGTTTTACCAGAAAATTGATTGCGCTATATCGATGTAAACGCGCATGTTGTCAACCACATAAAATGTTATCTTATAGACAAATCGCGTCGCGCGGCCCTTTTTATTTGGACATAGACAAGCGGTGGCGGATTTCCGATACGCCTATACGCGAGAAATTAGTTGGCAGTTTTTCCGATCGAATCGAGGTCCCAAACGGGCCGTTCTTTATTAACGAAAGGATGAACCGAAGGTGCCGCGCCGGCAGAAAGTTCCGAATATGCATGGCTATGCAATTCGCGCGGTCCCTAGGGACGCAAAAGTTGGCCGGGGCAAAAAGCGACGAAAAAACGGGACGCAAAAGGACGAGAACAAGCGCAATGGCGGTAGAAGAGGGGAGAAAGGAAAAAAAAGAAGAGATCGTTGCACCGCGCCGCGCCGCGCCGCGCCGCACGAAGAGCGACCGGCCATCCATTTTCATTCGAAGCGAGCGATACCCCGAAACTTTCAAAGCGGCCGCAAAGGCAATACGTAATCCGGCTCCGGTGACGCGCGACTCCGCCAATTTCACGTCCCACTATTTTGATCGAGGTTAAGGTTACACCGTTATACTACTCCCGAGTGAGCGATTCGTTTTATTAAATTCTCAGGCTGCCAGGTAAAAGTTTGCATTTCCCAGCAATAGCAAACATGGAAAGCGACTTTAAAAGCATTTTAATTTGCTTTTGTTCGTACACTGATAACCATCAGAACGCGTACGGAATGCCTTCGTTATACGATCACCAAAACATCCAGGTTGTAATGAAATTTCTTTCGATAAATCGAGTTAGCGCGTCCTCTACTCCGTATTTAGGATTTTCGGAATGTCATTTCGCGAACGAATTAGAAAGGTAAGACGAGTGTATTTTCTCTGAAAAGATATCAGTTACATCAAATCAATTTATCTTTCGCAACTACGTATCTTCCGTTCATCGTTCGAGGTCAATCAATGTTCTACGCAAACGTAAAAAGTTTAATCTCAGTCCGGAGTCAGTATAGATTAAACGAATTCGACTTGATTGCAAGTTCAATTAATGGAGGAACGTTTCATCGAAGTTATCTACCGGAACACGTTCATCCAATCATTTGTAACCGTCGAGTTTAAAATTGGATTTATTTCGACATTCGTTAACAGTTCTGGTTGCCTACCGACCATTGCTATCGCGATATTTTGCCTTAGGCATACACAGAGGTACATACAAATATCTTCATCAAATTATAAAGCAAATAGCACAATTCCAGTTTGATTCCTAATCACGTAATGGTACAAATGTAATTACCTTATCTGACCAACGCACCGCTATATCATTAATTGCTGCAGGCACCATCGCTACAATTTATTATCTGCGTAATATTACTCTAATGTCATATAAATCGTATAAAATAATTTCAAGTGAGTTTTAAATAAGTTTCGCAGAAACCAAACTAGCTTATTATAATTCTACATTTTTTAAATTTTAATGTTAAGTCATAAATATAATATTTGTATAATTTATTGTATAATTTTTCGAGATTCTTTATTTTTTTATTTTACGAAGTGAATTGACTGAAAGGGAAATTACAAGTATTCATCATAAATTTCTCAGAAAATATTATATGCAGAATCATATACAAAAGCTTTATTGATAATGAAGGATGTCGAACAAAAAGATATTTTATCACGTTTCCCCATAATATGTACGACTTGTTACTGCGGAGTGCCTCATCTGATTACTGATAGCGACAGCAAACTCCGATAACATGAACGGATGCGCCACGTAGATGTTTTGATGAAATGATTGGGATGACGATGGCGAATGAAGCGTGTGTTACGAGCGACATACGAACCGACGTGAAACTGCGCGGGTAATAATCATTACCTATTGATAAGAGCCACGGCGTTACCAGATCACCATTGTTACAAACGTGATGGAGATGAAATTTAATTTGCCCGTTCAACGCGCCCGCGTTGCCGTAACATACCGTGCCAGGTATAATGCATGGTTATGATTATAATAGACGCGATACGTTTGTTATTAAATCCCCCCCTCCGCCCCCCCCCTCTCTCTCTCTCTCTCTTCCGACGATGCGGAAGTGATACAATATTCAAACAACAATTTAGAAAGCTTTGTTGCGAGCTGATTTAAGTAGGCCACGTAATCAGAAGCTACTAATGAGGAGTGCTGCCCTGATTAACAGTTAATGCGGGTATGTTAAAGCGGTTGGCGCAAGTTGTGCTTGGAAGCACAGCTTGCATACGTTTCCACATTCATTCGGGATAAAACGCATAATCGCACGTGTCTCGAGTTTTTAAATCCTTCTCAATCTAGATTTATATGTTCGCAACAGAAAATTGCAATTTGTATACATTAATTTCTTATTTGTTGAATATATTATAAATTTATTGCGCATAATTTTATACGAATAAAACTTTAATATGCGTATGATAAATGGAATAATATATGTATGTATATATTTTTTATTCATGTTACATAAATATTATTAAAACATTTTTTGAAACATTATACACCTTGTTTTAGATTCATCAAACACTTTTGTAATTCAATTTCAATTTATGTAATGTATGCATTGCAATATCAAAATATAATGCAAAAAATAAAGCAATCAGTAAAAGATTAATGTTTAATCATATGATACCTTTGTAAATTTAATTATTATATTAAATTATATATGAATAATATAAATAACGTATACCTCTTATGTGTTTTAAATATATTAAAATATTTTATTCCCTTATTTATAATAAACACATAAAAATCATATATTTACATTTAATAAAGTCAATTGCTACACAATGCATCTTATCAATAACAATAAAGCAATCTTTAAATTTAAATTTATCATCTTGCTACTTTTCACAGTTCAGCAAACTCACGCGATTGCGAAAGATATTTTCTAGTTATTATTCTAGTTTTGATATTGCATGAATTATTATTCCTGATTGAATATAAAGACTTAGCAGCAGTATTTTTATTTGTCAACATCAGTACCTAATTGAGTGTTGCGTGTAAATATATGTATTCGTAAAGATATCAATTATAACCGGTGCTGGATGGTCGGATTACAAAACTATGTATGAATCATTACATACAAGCACATAAAATTTAGATTTAATAAATATGTATTTCTTGTAGTAAGCTGGTAAGGATATAACACAAATTTTAATCTATAATATATATTTAATGCACTATTATTAGATATATATGCATAAAATCGATTATATAATATTTCCTGTAGTTATAATTATAATATAATTAATATTTTAATTAATTATATATAACTATATTAAAATGTTGTATTTTCTTGTCTATAGATTAGATCTAAAAAGAGATATCTAAAAAATGTATTTAATTTTGAGATATTAAAATTTTACTCTAATTCTAACTCCGTTTTTTAATACTTAAAAATATTTTAGTTTTGAACAATGTTTAGACTTAAAACACTAAAACATTTAAATGCTGTCAAAAAATTCAGTTGTAATGTTTTAAATCTCAATTTCGTTTAAAATAAAAACATTTTAATATCTTATAATTAAACATTTCTTTTTTTAATGATATAAACCAAAATTTCTGTTCCCTCCTCTCTCTCTCTCTCTCTTTCTTCGTTAATTTATAAAATATTTCTTTTTATGTGACCGATAACGATTTTATTGTTTTTTATTATTTACATATACATATGTATCTCATACCTACATATACATATGTAATCATATTTATACCAGTAAGTTTCTCAATATTCTTGATGATTCGTTATATTGAGCACAAGATGTTGCAACGTGTTAGCTTTCGAAAGATTGCAATGTTCACGCTTGGTATAACATAAATGTATTTAAATTCTAGAATATATTCTCATTATTCAGCTTGATATCGCATTTATCAATTTCATCATATCTCTTTAAAACTGAATTAATCCACGCATAAAATTATTGTTAGATTAGTAATATTTAATAAAGAGTTTATAAAGTATCTTGAAGTTATATATTATATATATATTTTGAAATATTTTCTTCAAATAAAACATTTAACAAGTAAACTCTCGTATATAATACATTAATTATATTATTTAAAATAAAATTAACAACTCACTTAAGCAATAAATGTCAATTACTGCAAATATATCTACACATAGTATATTAAAATTTAAAAATTTTCTTACAACCTAAATTAAATAAATACAAATTTATAAATTTTTCTGTGTCAACAAAATTTTAATTAATATTTCAGCACAAAAGTCCTTGAGAAATAACATTTTTTTCGAACAAAACGTTCCTAAGTACCGATTGACCGGATGAGAGTGTATCAACATCGGTAATCCATCATGGTTTCTGTATACCGTCTATAATTTGTCTGTGCGGACAGGACTTAACTCTCGATCGATCGCATCCGAGCTGAGGGATCGTCAAAAAAAAAATGCAATACGTAAAGCTCGCATGTCCGGCTTCCACGATGTCCTCCCTCTTAAGCCCCTCACTATCACATATATCGTTGCACGTCTCACGAAGCCCATAAACTTCGATGGGAATCGAGTTTCTTAATAACCTTTCTGCACACGAGATTTCAGCCGACCGCCTCGTAAATAAATCAGTGCCAGAGAAAAATACCGGACTTTGCGAGAGCGCGCGCGTACGTGTGCTCCAGCGAAATTCCATTCGCGTACACTTTCATTGAAGCGCTCGTACCGGGAAAGTTTTTCCTACGAAATCGTGCGACCTTCGTTTTACTTTTATTCTCGTCGCGACAGCAAGCGAGCGCAAAGTACTTCCGATAATCGTAATGAAAACTTGACACGCCATGCGTTCTTCTCGCAGCGCGAGAAGGGAAAATTACGAGGATAATCGTAATGAAAACTCGACGCTTCTCACGGCACAAATGAATTGCGAGATATTACGTGCAATTATCCCTTTTGTAGATGTTACGAGTGTAATTTCGTCAAACAGATTTAAATTTGACGCGGTTCATTCGTTCTTCCTGTTCGTACATCCCTAACTTTAGAATAATTAATTTTCTTTCGTGAAATTTTAGCATTAAAATCACAATTAAGAAGAAAGAACTTCTGACAGTTGCAAAAGTTATTATGCAGCTCTTACGAAGAGAAAAAAATACAACATAATTTGAAGGGGAAACTAACTAATGCTATCACATAATATCCCAATCTGTGCGCGTCCCTATTTTTCCGTGATACTAGATTAGCAGAAAAAGGCAGCTCGTAAACAGTTGGCTGGACGCCAACAACGGACCATCCCATAGATTCCATGTCTCTTTTGTTGTCAGACCCTACGAATAAAGGGCAATCGTATCAATAGATTACATCCTTAGAAAAGCGCAAAATCGGTACATGATGACGATGGGATTGCCAAACAGGAAAGTTTTCCAAATACTAGTAGGAGGTGTGCCATAAGCACGAGTGAGACGATCGTAAACTTTTACATTCACATGCAAACGATCCTTTAAAACGAATACAATCACATATAAAACCGCCACCGTTCGACTAGAAGCACTTCCGACTTGTTCGTCGAAACGCTAGAAACTGGTTAATCTGTAGAACGGACTAAGTTACGCCACGAATATAAATTTTAACTGCCTGAGTAGCCTGAGGTAAAAGTTGATTTATCGTTGACTATTCTACAATTTTTTTCTTTGATACGCTATCATAGAAATTTGGGAATTAATGCATATTCAGGTATAATCACGTAGTCCTGATATATTTTTAACGCACGTCGTGATATTTACTTTTATTTCCTTCAAATGTTAAAATTTTTTGTTTTTGTTTTGAATACTAACTATAACTCACATACATGTTAATAATAGAATCGTTAGACCCTGAAGTTATGAACCTGAAGCTGACGGCCGCGGCGTAGCAGCCGACCAGGGACGAATACGGGCCCCCCTCCTTAAAATAATAACAACTATCTCAAATCAGAACCTTTTTTTTTTAAATTTCGTATACAAGCTTTCTAATCACGTAGAAGAAGAATCCAATACGAGCAGCCGCGACACAATTACAAATAATGAGTTAAATAAACAATTAAAGTTAAAAAATTATGGATATTTTGGCAAAAATCGCTGTAGCATCTGACAGCAAGTTGCAATCGACTTAAAATTTTATATACAAGCTTTGTAACCATGTAGAATAAGAATCCAATACGAGCAGCCGCGACACAATTACAAATAATGAGTTAAATAAACAATTAAAGTTGAAAAATTATGGATATTTTGGCAAAATTCGCTGTAGCATCTGACAGCAAATTGCAATCGACTTAAAATTTCATATACAAGCTTTCTAATCATGTAGAAGAAGAATCCAATACGAGCAGCCGCGACACAATTACAAATAATGAGTTAAATAAACAATTAAAGTTGAAAAATTAGGGGTACTTCGGCAAAATTCGCTGTAGCATCTGACAGCAAGTTGCGATCTATTTAAAATTTTATATACAAGCTTTGTAATCATGTAGAAGAAGAATCCAATACGAGCAGCCGCGACACAATTGCAAATAATGAGTTAAATAAACAATTAAAGTTGAAAAATTAGGGATACTTCGGCAAAATTTGCTGTAGCATCTGACAGCAAGTTGCGATCGACTTAAAATTTTATATACAAGCTTTCTAATCATGTAGAAGAAGAATCCAATACGAGCAGCCGCGACACAATTACAAATAATGAGTTAAATAAACAATTAAAGTTGAAAAATTAGGGGTATTTCGGCAAAATTCGCTGTAGCATCTGACAGCAAGTTGCGATCTATTTAAAATTTTATATACAAGCTTTGTAATCATGTAGAAGAAGAATCCAATACGAGCAGCCGCGACACAATTGCAAATAATGAGTTAAATAAACAATTAAAGTTGAAAAATTAGGGGTACTTCGGCAAAATTTGCTGTAGCATCTGACAGCAAGTTGCGATCGACTTAAAATTTTATATACAAGCTTTCTAATCATGTAGAAGAAGAATCCAATACGAGCAGCCGCGACACAATTACAAATAATGAGTTAAATAAACAATTAAAGTTGAAAAATTATGGATATTTTGGCAAAATTCGCTGTAGCATCTGACAGCAAATTGCAATCGACTTAAAATTTCATATACAAGCTTTCTAATTATGTAGAAGAAGAATCCAATACGAGCAGCCGCGACACAATTACAAATAATGAGTTAAATAAACAATTAAAGTTGAAAAATTAGGGGTACTTTGGCAAAATTCGCTGTAGCATCTGACAGCAAGTTGCGATCGACTTAAAATTTCATATACAAGCTTTCTAATCATGTAGAAAAAGAATCCAATGCGAGCAGCCGCGACACAATTGCAAATAGTGAATTAAGTAAACAATTAAAGTTGTAAAATTATGGGTATTTCAGCAAAATTCTGCAATATATCGATGAACTGCTTGTTTCTGTTTATCTAAAAAGACATATATAACTTTTTTCTCACTGTATTTATTAAATGTGAAGAGCATATGTGAATTACTGTTAAATTTTTATAAATTTTTTTTATTTTCTGTCTCATGAAAAATAATATTTATGTAATCATAAATATTTATTTCATTAAATGCCTAACAGTGAGAGGAGATTTCTTTTAATCAAGCACCCAGAACTTTCAAAGCATTTTTTTAATTAATATGATTGTTTCTAACTTGTATTTCGAAAATCACTTTTTTGTCACGATACGTAGACACCATATATAATTCGCTCTTTTGAATTTTGTAATTTTTATTTCATATTAAAGAAATCAGTTGCATTAAAAATCCTTGTGAATTTCGGACCTTTTAGACTTGATGATGCAAATTGCAACGTTTACGAAACGTCGGCGCAACGCTGCAACAGGCAACAGGTCACGACATATACATGGAAGCCCTTTCTATATTTAACTAATTATTTATAATTATGTCACGGCTGCTCATAATGGATTATTCTTAAATATTATTGTAAAGCTTGTATACGAAATTTTAAGTCGATCGCAACTAGCTGTCAGATGCTACAGCAAATTTTGCCAAAATATCCCTAATTTTTCAACTTTAATTGTTTATTTAACTCATTATTTGTAATTGTGTCGCGGCTGCTCGTATTGGATTCTTCTTCTACATGATTAGAAAGCTTGTATATGAAATTTTAAGTCGATCGCAACTTGCTGTCAGATGCTACAGCGAATTTTGCCGAAGTACCCCTAATTTTTCAACTTTAATTGTTTATTTAACTCATTATTTGCAATTGTGTCGCGGCTGCTCGTATTGGATTCTTCTTCTACATAATTAGAAAGCTTGTATATAAAATTTTAAATAAATCGCAACTTGCTGTCAGATGCTACAGCGAATTTTGCCGAAGTACCCCTAATTTTTCAACTTTAATTGTTTATTTAACTCATTATTTGCAATTGTGTCGCGGCTGCTCGTATTGGATTCTTCTTCTACATGATTAGAAAGCTTGTATATAAAATTTTAAATAGATCGCAACTTGCTGTCAGATGTTACAGCGAATTTTGCCAAAATATCCATAATTTTTCAACTTTAATTGTTTATTTAACTCATTATTTGCAATTGTGTCGCGGCTGCTCGTATTGGATTCTTCTTCTACATGATTAGAAAGCTTGTATATAAAATTTTAAATAGATCGCAACTTGCTGTCAGATGTTACAGCGAATTTTGCCAAAATATCCCTAATTTTTCAACTTTAATTGTTTATTTAACTCATTATTTGCAATTGTGTCGCGGCTGCTCGTATTGGATTCTTCTTCTACACGATTAGAAAACTTGTATATGAAATTTTAAGTTGATTGCAACTTGCTGTTAGATGCTACAGCGAATTTTGCCAAAATATCCATAATTTTTCAACTTTAATTGTTTATTTAACTCATTATTTGTAATTGTGTCGCGGCTGCTCGTATTGGATTCTTTTCCTACATGATTAGAAAGCTTGTATATAAAATTTTAAATAGATCGCAACTTGCTGTCAGATGTTACAGCGAATTTTGCCAAAATATCCATAATTTTTCAACTTTAATTGTTTATTTAACTCATTATTTGCAATTGTGTCGCGGCTGCTCGTATTGGATTCTTCTTCTACATGATTAGAAAGCTTGTATATAAAATTTTAAATAGATCGCAACTTGCTGTCAGATGTTACAGCGAATTTTGCCAAAATATCCATAATTTTTCAACTTTAATTGTTTATTTAACTCATTATTTGCAATTGTGTCGCGACTGCTCGTATTGGATTCTTCTTCTACATGATTAGAAAGCTTGTATATAAAATTTTAAATAGATCGCAACTTGCTGTCAGATGTTACAGCGAATTTTGCCAAAATATCCATAATTTTTCAACTTTAATTGTTTATTTAACTCATTATTTGCAATTGTGTCGCGGCTGCTCGTATGGGATTCTTCTTCTACATGATTAGAAAGCTTGTATATAAAATTTTAAATAGATCGCAACTTGCTGTTAGATGTTACAGCAAATTTTGCCAAAATATCCATAATTTTTCAACTTTAATTGTTTATTTAACTCATTATTTGCAATTGTGTCGCGGCTGCTCGTATTGGATTCTTCTTCTACACGATTAGAAAACTTGTATATGAAATTTTAAGTTGATTGTAACTTGCTGTTAGATGCTACAGCGAATTTTGCCAAAATATCCATAATTTTTCAACTTTAATTGTTTATTTAACTCATTATTTGCAATTGTGTCGCGGCTGCTCGTATTGGATTCTTCTTCTACACGATTAGAAAACTTGTATATGAAATTTTAAGTTGATTGCAACTTGCTGTTAGATGCTACAGCGAATTTTGCCAAAATATCCATAATTTTTCAACTTTAATTGTTTATTTAACTCATTATTTGTAATTGTGTCGCGGCTGCTCGTATTGGATTCTTTTCCTACATGATTAGAAAGCTTGTATATAAAATTTTAAATAGATCGCAACTTGCTGTCAGATGCTACAGCGAATTTTGCCGAAGTACCCCTAATTTTTCAACTTTAATTGTTTATTTAACTCATTATTTGCAATTGTGTCGCGGCTGCTCGTATTGGATTCTTCTTCTACACGATTAGAAAACTTGTATATGAAATTTTAAGTTGATCGCAACTTGCTGTTAGATGCTACAGCGAATTTTGCCAAAATATCCATAATTTTTCAACTTTAATTGTTTATTTAACTCATTATTTGTAATTGTGTCGCGGCTGCTCGTATTGGATTCTTCTTCTACACGATTAGAAAACTTGTATATGAAATTTTAAGTTGATCGCAACTTGCTGTTAGATGCTACAGCGAATTTTGCCAAAATATCCATAATTTTTCAACTTTAATTGTTTATTTAACTCATTATTTGCAATTGTGTCGCGGCTGCTCGTATTGGATTCTTCTTCTACATAATTAGAAAGCTTGTATATAAAATTTTAAATAAATCGCAACTTGCTGTCAGATGCTACAGCGAATTTTGCCGAAGTACCCCTAATTTTTCAACTTTAATTGTTTATTTAACTCATTATTTGCAATTGTGTCGCGGCTGCTCGTATTGGATTCTTCTTCTACATGATTAGAAAGCTTGTATATAAAATTTTAAATAGATCGCAACTTGCTGTCAGATGTTACAGCGAATTTTGCCAAAATATCCATAATTTTTCAACTTTAATTGTTTATTTAACTCATTATTTGCAATTGTGTCGCGGCTGCTCGTATTGGATTCTTCTTCTACATGATTAGAAAGCTTGTATATAAAATTTTAAATAGATCGCAACTTGCTGTCAGATGTTACAGCGAATTTTGCCAAAATATCCCTAATTTTTCAACTTTAATTGTTTATTTAACTCATTATTTGCAATTGTGTCGCGGCTGCTCGTATTGGATTCTTCTTCTACACGATTAGAAAACTTGTATATGAAATTTTAAGTTGATTGCAACTTGCTGTTAGATGCTACAGCGAATTTTGCCAAAATATCCATAATTTTTCAACTTTAATTGTTTATTTAACTCATTATTTGTAATTGTGTCGCGGCTGCTCGTATTGGATTCTTTTCCTACATGATTAGAAAGCTTGTATATAAAATTTTAAATAGATCGCAACTTGCTGTCAGATGTTACAGCGAATTTTGCCAAAATATCCATAATTTTTCAACTTTAATTGTTTATTTAACTCATTATTTGCAATTGTGTCGCGGCTGCTCGTATTGGATTCTTCTTCTACATGATTAGAAAGCTTGTATATAAAATTTTAAATAGATCGCAACTTGCTGTCAGATGTTACAGCGAATTTTGCCAAAATATCCATAATTTTTCAACTTTAATTGTTTATTTAACTCATTATTTGCAATTGTGTCGCGACTGCTCGTATTGGATTCTTCTTCTACATGATTAGAAAGCTTGTATATAAAATTTTAAATAGATCGCAACTTGCTGTCAGATGTTACAGCGAATTTTGCCAAAATATCCATAATTTTTCAACTTTAATTGTTTATTTAACTCATTATTTGCAATTGTGTCGCGGCTGCTCGTATGGGATTCTTCTTCTACATGATTAGAAAGCTTGTATATAAAATTTTAAATAGATCGCAACTTGCTGTTAGATGTTACAGCAAATTTTGCCAAAATATCCATAATTTTTCAACTTTAATTGTTTATTTAACTCATTATTTGCAATTGTGTCGCGGCTGCTCGTATTGGATTCTTCTTCTACACGATTAGAAAACTTGTATATGAAATTTTAAGTTGATTGTAACTTGCTGTTAGATGCTACAGCGAATTTTGCCAAAATATCCATAATTTTTCAACTTTAATTGTTTATTTAACTCATTATTTGCAATTGTGTCGCGGCTGCTCGTATTGGATTCTTCTTCTACACGATTAGAAAACTTGTATATGAAATTTTAAGTTGATTGCAACTTGCTGTTAGATGCTACAGCGAATTTTGCCAAAATATCCATAATTTTTCAACTTTAATTGTTTATTTAACTCATTATTTGCAATTGTGTCGCGACTGCTCGTATTGGATTCTTCTTCTACATGATTAGAAAGCTTGTATATAAAATTTTAAATAGATCGCAACTTGCTGTCAGATGTTACAGCGAATTTTGCCAAAATATCCATAATTTTTCAACTTTAATTGTTTATTTAACTCATTATTTGCAATTGTGTCGCGGCTGCTCGTATTGGATTCTTCTTCTACACGATTAGAAAACTTGTATATGAAATTTTAAGTTGATTGCAACTTGCTGTTAGATGCTACAGCGAATTTTGCCAAAATATCCATAATTTTTCAACTTTAATTGTTTATTTAACTCATTATTTGCAATTGTGTCGCGGCTGCTCGTATTGGATTCTTCTTCTACACGATTAGAAAACTTGTATATGAAATTTTAAGTTGATTGTAACTTGCTGTTAGATGCTACAGCGAATTTTGCCAAAATATCCATAATTTTTCAACTTTAATTGTTTATTTAACTCATTATTTGTAATTGTGTCGCGGCTGCTCGTATTGGATTCTTTTTCTACATGATTAGAAAGCTTGTATATAAAATTTTAAATAGATCGCAACTTGCTGTCAGATGCTACAGCGAATTTTGCCGAAGTACCCCTAATTTTTCAACTTTAATTGTTTATTTAACTCATTATTTGCAATTGTGTCGCGGCTGCTTGTATTGGATTCTTCTTCTACACGATTAGAAAACTTGTATATGAAATTTTAAGTTGATTGCAACTTGCTGTTAGATGCTACAGCGAATTTTGCCAAAATATCCATAATTTTTCAACTTTAATTGTTTATTTAACTCATTATTTGTAATTGTGTCGCGGCTGCTCGTATTGGATTCTTTTCCTACATGATTAGAAAGCTTGTATATAAAATTTTAAATAGATCGCAACTTGCTGTCAGATGCTACAGCGAATTTTGCCGAAGTACCCCTAATTTTTCAACTTTAATTGTTTATTTAACTCATTATTTGCAATTGTGTCGCGGCTGCTCGTATTGGATTCTTCTTCTACACGATTAGAAAACTTGTATATGAAATTTTAAGTTGATCGCAACTTGCTGTTAGATGCTACAGCGAATTTTGCCAAAATATCCATAATTTTTCAACTTTAATTGTTTATTTAACTCATTATTTGTAATTGTGTCGCGGCTGCTCGTATTGGATTCTTCTTCTACATGATTAGAAAGCTTGTATACGAAATTTAAAAAAAAAAGGTTCTGATTTGAGATGGTTGTTATTATTTTAAGAAGGGGGGCCCGTATTCGTCCCTGGTCGGCTGCTACGCCGCGGCCGTCAGCTTCAGGTTCATCCTGAAGTTGCGCCCATGGGCATAACACCGTGCTACCAAAATATTCCGGTTTTTCACTCAATTTCACATCGAAATGGAAAACTATTTTTTAGAGAGCACAAGAAAATAAACGTGTCCCCCCGGAGAAAAATGTTTTTGACATCCGGATTTATATTTTGAAGTGGCGCGTAAGTACTCTTGTATTACAGAGAATAAAAAAGGGTAAATAAAATTTAAAGACTTGTCACTAAATTTTTAATTTCACGCATCGTACAAATTTGATTTTTATAAAAGTTCAATATTAATACATAGAAATCTGATAACGATAAAATTCTGTTCCTTCTTACTGGATGAGAGAACATTTTTAATTTTGATTACAAATTAAAGATTGCTCCGTTTTTTTTTCTAAGAAAATTTTTATAATGACTTTTGAAAATAAAAATTGTCAAATTTGACCGAATGAAAAGTCAATCAAGTTACTTCGTTTTACGAATAGAGAATCAGTCGTACATCAACCGGTCCAATACTGAAAATCGAGTTTATTTTTTCGGATAAAAAGGGTCGAGAGATAGAAAGGAAGCGAATAGCTAACAGACGAATCGTCTGTCTACGTTTTTAAAACTTGTGTTGTATTGTCGATTGTTTTCTATCGTGCGAAAAATAGTCCGTGTTCAAAGGACAAAATTAAAATTCACGCAAAACTTACAGTACCCAATAAATGATATAAGCCATACTATACAGTATTTTCCATCAATCCCCTCGTTGTTCTTTTATACACAGACTCTTTGATCAAAGCGGAATCAATTTTCCTTTAATCAAGATACTTGAACATAATTTTGTGTAAGTGTTTAATTTTCAATATTAATTGTTGTATAACTAAACTTTCTAATCAACTTGTCGAAACAGAAAGTATTATACAATAATATCGATTAAAAGGTTGTTTTATAACTGAATTAAAGGCAAAAGACTTTTCATTTATGAACATTAATTATGGAATTTGTACCTATTTTACCAAATTTATCCAATAATAGTAAAATAGCGTAAAATAATAGAATACCCTATAAATCAATGAACATTCGCGACACAGTACGATAATAATATTTGCAACTATTAATGTAATTAATATTCGTTGATAATATGATTATTACAATAATTATGAATTATTCATTAAGCATCAAGTATCATCGAAGTTCGTTCTACGCAATATTATGCAATGTAGTCCAAAGAACGCATATTATGGCAAATGGTATAGATTTAATGACATAAACGGTATAACGTAACGATAGAACGTAAATGATCCTCAAAAGTACAACGTACATCGAAAGCATTATATTACAAATATATCTCATCCGAGTATTAATTCCATTTTCCTCGAAATGGATAAATCGGCACGCAATCGCGTGAACCAAGCAAAATAAATGTTGGAGGTATATTAGTCTTTAAATGCTGAAAATTACCATTATCTTATCAGCAAGGATTTCACACCTCAAATAGCAAGCAACAAATCTCTGTCACTCACAAGTAAAATCAACGTCTTTCAAAACCATATATTAACTCTTTGTGATCCAAATTATTCTTCATTTTTCATTATTTTTTTACAAATAAGCGGACATTGAATATTTTGTATTCCATTTTATTTAATCAACGAATCTAACATGAAATCGAAAGAGTTTTCATTGTTTAGAAGTTTACACTTACAAAAATACAGAATTTGCCAATTATAGATTTGAAGGCGATAAGCTGTCGCGGAAAAAAAAGCATTATTTCAAAACAGGACCATAAAGAGTTAATATCTTAACAAATAACACGTTGCACATTACGCGGATCTCGCGTCGCGTATCTGCAATAACGCGCGAGCAAGCACCGAGGAAAAAAACAGGAGAGGTAATAAAAAATATTGACAGAACGCACACACGTTGACTTCAACGACTCTCTAAAATATCTGAGATTTTCTCCGTGAACGTGTCCAATGTCAACGCGCCGTAACAAATCGTAAGCGTCATCGAGCTCGGTTGCCCGTGAAACGGCAACGCGCGCGCGATCCGTGGAAGGTCAACGCGCCGAGACGTCCCGCAGCAGCAGCAGCAGCAGCACGTGCTGTTCCGAAAACACGTGTTTCCCCCCCCCCCTCCCGCCGTCGCGCATGGAAACATTCACCGAAGTCTTCCTTCTATCGGCGCGACGTGTGAATGGCGCGTTGGGAAACGAGAGACATGCAACGCACACACACCTCTTTAATCGCCGTCAAATGTCACTGACCGATTTCACGCGCCGATACAATTCGCGACCGCGAGTTCGCGGACCGTAACAGGACGCATTTGCGTCACTTTAGCATATTACGTGAGATCGTACAACGAGGGGGAAATGTGAAAATGTAAATTCGAAAGCTATCGCGATCAACTCTGCGGCTGCGACTGCTGCGCGAGAGGAAGACGGCGCGAACACGTGCGAAGGCACGCGACCGAGTGTAACACCACCGCGGATAACGGCGACGTTGGATTCGCTCGACCCCGTCAGCTTCCCTCTGCAAAGTAGAAACGCCGTTCCGACGCGTTGAACGGGATATGGAAGGAAAACGTGATCGTGACGCGCAAAAACGGGACGCGAGACATTGGACGAAGGTGCTCGGAGGTGCTCGTGTGAGATGTGCGGAGGGACGTCACGTATACGGGTGAGGGTGAAGGAGGGCGAGGGGTAAACCGTCGCCGTAAGTAAACGCGAAGGAACGAGGAGAAAGAGAGAGGTTAGAATCGCCCTTCGCGGTGCTCGCGTAAACGAAACGGCGTGAAGCGCTCACTCACCTCGTGCGCCCGTGGATGCTGATGGTCGCATTGCCGGCGCTCGAACATCCCATTGACAGGCGGTGGACCCAACACAGCGCACACCGCGAGCAGAACGGCGAGCGGCGACACGCCGGTGCCGCGGCGCATCTTCAACCGCACTCGTGCCGCCATCACGCACGACGCGCGCGCCCGTAGAGCATGACACATACTGAGCGCGCCCGCCGGCGCCGAGCATTTATATGACCGGCGCGACGGCAGGCAGCGCCGCGCGACTCACGTTCGATAGCGCGGTGGCGGCAGCGGTGGAGGTGGAGGTGGAGGTGGCACTCCGCCGACGACGACGACGACGGCGGCGGTGGTGGTGGTGGTGGCGGCAGCGGCGACGACGACGACGACGACGCTGTCGCTGGGATAAACCCTTCGTCGTAAAGAATCTGTGAAGAAATCGGAGGGCTTGTTGTACGATGTGCTGAGGCAAGCTTAAATTTAATGCGACACGGACGCTTTTATTTGCTGTTTAATAATGAATGGCTGTACTAATGGGTACGACCATCCTCGCTTATACCTCCCCCCTAGTTGAAACACATACTGCAAAAAGACTTCGAAACGGAAAGATATTTATCGTTGCTTAAAAGTTGAAATTAAATGATTGAATTTATTAAATGATAAGAATAAAATACACAATTTGTATTTTATAATATGTACGTTTGCGTGTGTGCGAATACATATGCTAATACATATGAGAAGAAATCTGGAGCAAAAGATTATTCGCATATGAAATATTATCATTAATATACAGTATTTAATTTTTATGTATTATTTTATTATATATACATATCTAAGTACTTATATTTTTAATTTTCACGTCTCAAGAAAATATCGCCAAATAAATTAATATCAAATATTATATTTTCGACATAATAATAGAATTGTTTTTCGATAGTTCACATATGTACATTCGAGACAATCTATTTTAAATAAAATCAATTTTTATTTTGTCGCGTCCTCGATATTATTTTCACAAGAATTTAAACTCAATATAGCTTAACAAAAGAAGTTTCTTAACAACAGTAATATTAAGCTTCACAATAAATCAAATAATTAAATAAAGTATGTTAAACGGATCCTAAAATATCGGAATTATTGATAAAGTGCGAATTTTCTTCGAATTGACTTTATAGAATTGAAAATTCTCTTTCACATGTTTAAACTACATACAATACTGAATATAATTTTCAATTCTATCAATTGAAAATTAGACTTCACAGAAATTAAGTCCAAGTTAATAATTTATAAGTTATGTCAGACTTGCATAATTAATGTAGTTATGTTAAAAATTACATAAATAAAAAACTCAGCTTAAAATTATGTTCAGATTAAATTAAGTTAAATTAAAAATTAATTTTGAAAAGTATTATTTTAGAAGATTATAATTATTCTAAATAACAAAACAATAGATTGAATGATTATTTTATTTCAAATTAAGTTAATATAAAATAACAAAGAAATATGGTTTTCTATATGAGAATGGGTTTATTTTCAACAATTTTTTTCCTTTACATAAGTAGATTTTTAAGAAAAGATAATCAATTAATTTTAATTATACTTTAAAAATAACTTGTTAAAATTAAAAATTGATCCATTTAAAATTAAGTTTTTAACTTTGAATTTTACTTTTAACTTTTAAACTATTACCCTCATTTTTTTATGTCATTATTGACATCAATAACTATTTAATATTAAGTGTTGATGCTGTGCGCCTACACACACACACACACACACACACACACACACACACACACACACACACACACACACACACACACACACACACACACACACACACACACACACACACACACACACACACACACCATTCAATACTAGAAAAAACGTGGATATACCATACCATTAAATATTTATCAAAGTAAAGCTCAATTTACTTTAAACATCGATGTAAAAGAATCGATATGATAATAAATCTCTTTTCTATCTATGTTCGAAAATTAAAATCAAATAATATAATCATTAATCGTAATTAACTAGTTCATTCTATGCTTTGATGTAATTTAATCTTTACTCTCATCACAATTAGTGAGACCTATCTTAACACAATAAGAAATCTGATCCTTATATCGTATGATTGAAAATAAATTGAGATTTTTTATGATTATTACGTATTTGACATTTCACATTCTTAGAAATACGAAAAAAATGCGGAAAGAAGCTCTTCCAAAGTTAGAACATTCAGCAAACATTTACATATCAGAATACTATATGAACATATTTGAGTAAATATAACGATATATTCCGACTAATTTATAGCATAAAATTAAAAAATATAATAAATATACAGATAATTAAAAAACAAAAATATAAAGACTCTTGAAAATTAAATTAATAAAAATTGACAAAATTCCATTTTAAGCATGTTAATATCCATCTTAATCCTTGGTCGATTTAACATATTAAATACTATGAAATATTTCGCATTTTATTTCAAACAGCGTAGTAATTATGTATATATATAATATATTATGTGTGTATATATATATATATATATATAAAATTTAAATGCATATATGCAGTATAATTATTCTCTGGAATTCGTCTAAAATTTCAAGTGTTATAAAAATACTTTTGCATAAAATTTCAACAAGTTTTATTAATAAAATTTATATGAAAGAATAGTCTGTGTAGAGAATCAGATAGAAAATATTTACAAAATGGAAGCTTCTTGTAAGCAACTATGTGGCCAAAGAAAATTATCAAGCTTGATATGTAAAATGGAGTAATTTTCTTGTATAGCAACAATAGGATTATTACGGTCTGATCTATCAAGCTTGACATGCAGTAATTTTCTTGTATAGCAATAATAGAATTATTACGGTCTGATTGTCGAGATGTTTTTACAAGGCGCAACCGCTAACCAAGCAAAGAAGAAATGTAACATCAAAATCGCTGATGCGACATACCTGATGTATAATCATCATTTTACTTTTGAAAAACTAAAAAGGAACTAAAACGCACAAATTGATGCAAAAGATATTATGGATAAGAACTAAAGATATTGTATTTATTTAAAAATCATTGATATTATGCCAACTATTCTAGATTATGTTATGAAAAAAGTAAACAAGAATTCTAGCAATATACTATAAAAAAATGTTCTTTTTGTTAAAGCTACTGTAACTGTTGATTTTTAGAGGAATTTTGCGAGGGATTTACGAAATAAAACAAGCGTTATAATTTATTCGATATTATTACCCCGATTTCCACAAATATAATATACATGTATATTTCACCAGATCTGTTCATTTTCACTCAATTATTGATAAACCATTAGGTAACATTACATATAATAGATATATATAAATAAATTGATATAAATAATAATTATTTATACTTAAATATAATATTTCCAATTATAATTTCGCGCATATATTGTCGCAAATACCATTAACTTTTACACACCTTAGCGTACCATTTTTTGCTTGCATCGCAATTTAAATTTACGCAATGAGGACACCGCAACAAAAATTTAGGATTTACAGATTGTTTCGATCTAAGATGAGATGCAACAATATCTGTCAAAGCGTCGATGAAAATAGGATGATCGTTAGGTGCGGCAGCTCTTCGTATTCTCTCGATACCAAGCTAGAAAGATCAAACATAAAATTTTTTTCCATCATATTAAAGACAGCAAGATACGGCAGCATTTCTTACTTCTTCCCCAAGTTCTCGGCAATATTCTATGTCCAATTCGTGAAGGGTTTCAATATGCTCATTTACAAATGCAATTGGTACCAGAATAAAATTTTTTTTGCCCTGTTTCACATAACCCTTTAACGCTTCATCAGTAAAAGGTCCTAGCCATGCTGCTGGTCCAACCTAAATATTTCTTTTTCTAATACATAACATGCTAAACACAACTCTCTCTCTAAGCTGACTAAATTTCGTAAATTTTAATACAATATGTACGCATTTATACCTTTGATTGCCATACCAAGCTATGTGGATTGCAATTATTTAATTCCTGCATTACCAATGCAACTGTGGCTCCAACTTCCGCGGGATAAGAATCTCCTCTGTTCACAACCTAAAGTAATTATGGAAAAAAAAGCAAATCAAACTAATTTCTAAGAGGACATAAAACTAAATATACATTAATTCATAATAATAACCTGCAACGGTAAGGAATGAGCTGAAAATAAAATAACCACGTCGTTTCTTTTTTCGCTAGGAAATTGTGCAAGTTCTTCTTTAATCCTTTCGACAAATGTTTTTACAAGAAGCGGGTGCGTAGCCCATCTATCGATCACGCTTAATTTCATGCCATTTGGTGGTTCTCTGCAAAATAATTTCAATTTCATATATATACTATATATATAGTTTATATCATATTTTCTATTTATTCCTATTTATTATATCTTATACATTAAAATATAATATGAGCAATAATTTAATTTATGTAACGTAACTATTTTCTATATGTATAGCAAATATACGTATACAATATCATACAAAACACATCCTGCATTTTTACTTTTAAATAAATGCACCTGTAATAAATATATAAGAAATAGATAACAAAATCAATTAGTTTCTCACACATGTCGATATATAATTAGTCTTATCTATGATAAAGATGGATTAAATAAAATAATCACCTAGTTTTGTAATAATTGTATATAGCATTAAAACTGGAACCTGAAGTCGAACAACTATATTGAGGATATTGAGAAAAAAGCACAGTATGCTGTACTCCGTCGCTGAAAAAAAGCACACAACCCATTCAAATTATTTTTTAACATTCATCTTTTAATAATAATTTTTATATGTAGCACATGTTTGCGTTGCATTACACCTAAGAAAATATGATAACCGTACTTGCGTATCCTCTCAAGAGTTTCTTCTGTGAGAGGATCTACATAACGAAAGGCAACATAATATTTGTGTGGAGCAGTTTCGGGCGAAATTTTATCCAATTTTTTGCATAAAAGCTCACCCTGCTTATTCGTCCATTGTAAAATTGGCGATCCGCCACCAATCTCAGAATACTTTTTTTGTATGTCTGGAGTACGACGTTTCGCTATCCAAGGACCTAATATACTGCAACATATTTCTGTAAAAAATATCTCTCCTATATAATACTCGGCTCTGTATCATGCATAAAAGCTCTAATGAAATTTAGATTAAAACCTTTGAATTGGCAATTGCATCATATCACGATCAGTCATTATCCTAAACAAAAAATCAGGAACCTGATTGATATGAGTAGGACCACCCATATTTAACATTAATATACCAGTCTTGGGTTTCACATCATCTTTATTTATTGGATTTGCAGCAACAGAGCCGTAGCCTCGCACTACAGTAGTAGATTTCATGCATAGCCGCCCTATATATAATAATACATTACAATTACCTAATATTTAATTAATCACAATTTCAAAGACAAATGAAAACTCTAAGTATAAAGTAAAACATAATATTGTTTTACACTTGTAGTCAGAAAAAAGTAGACAAACTATAGCTTGTAATATTCTGTATTTTATACAAGATAATAAATTTAAAAAATTCACAATTTGTAATACGCATCTTTAAAAACTCTACAAATAAAATGTCATTAATGTACCATTTTAAATAATGAATTATATGTTCTGATTTCATCGTTAACATAATACTAATACACTTGTAATGCTGCTCGCGATAAAAGACAAATTTATCACTAAAATCCTGCTACCGTTATTTGACAGTTCATGCACTTTATTGTTTCTGCAAGATGTAATTTAGAATATCGAAGTACATTCACTTACCAAAACATAATAGACGTGGTAACCAACTGTTAATGCTCATGTCTAAATAGCACTTAATAACCTGGGCTGAAAAATCAAAAATTACAGTTGTAAACGTTGTCACGAGTGTTATGAGTTGTGCACCATCACGATGACAGTAGATCGTATATATAGTTATGTAAGAGCAAGTTTGATTTCTGCGACTAGGTTAGGTTAAGTTCGACGCGACACATGCAAATACATATACAATCGTAAAGACTCGGTAAAAAATTGTTTACCTACAGAATTTGTCTTCTCGGATAAATAACGACAGCTCCGTGTGAATAAAAATTGTAAAAAAAAAATAAGAAACGATTTTTAAAATATGTTTATTGTGCTATCATATCAATATTATGTATTGTATAATTCCTAGCAAATGCATCTTTCACCTGAAATAAATTCTTAAAGTAAATTCTTGAATGCTTAAATAAATTTACGAAAAACTACGAATAATTTCACAACATAGATAAAACTGCTGACAACAGTGGCAACTCCATACTCTGTGGTTTGCGGTTAGCGTTTCCAGATAGCGCTATAAACTGTGCTATGCTGTGCTATGCTACGTCAAAAAATATTAACAATATAACACATTTCTAAAAAATAATTATACATGTAGTTATACAAAAATGAATAAACTTCTTTCCTTTCTTGACAAAATTCCATATTTAAAATTATTAATATTGATTATATATTACAGAAATTCATTTATATCACTGATACAAGTGTTAACAGGATTTTATTGTAGAAGTTTTTTAGAAATTCAAAGAGTTCTGTTTAAGGTGCTTTCTTTAAAATTATCATATACTCTAATTGTATTCAACACACACACATACAAACGCACATATTTCTATTATTTATCAATTAATTAATAAAACGAAACGTACATCTACTCCAAGAATATCTAATCGATGCTGCCACCTAGTCGTGGAATTTCGAAGCAACGAACTTTTACATTTCACGTTGATCTCGTTAGACCGGTTCGTGGATAAATATCGTTGTCACACACATTTGCGTTCGACTCGCAAATAATTCCTTTCTTTTTCTTCATGACAACGCGACCTGTCGATCACGATTACTTTATTTAATCACTATCCGGTACCAGCTGGGCAGGTCTCTCGTGTCTCGCGAGACCCCGACATTACCGCGTGTACGACAGACTACGGCGAACCGCGACGGAACAATGACAGAGCAGACGAATGAGGAGCTGACATCGTCGGAGCTGGGCACCCTCGAGTAGTAAGTAATACGTACCGTGATCGCGCGACACCCGTTGTGCATCACTCGCCGCTTTTCTGACCCTCTGTTGCCCCGCTCTTGCCGCAGCTGGGAGAACGCGTACGCGCAGGAGCTCGACAACTTCCACGATCACGGCGACGTGGGCGAGGTATGGTTCGGCGCGGCCAACACGCGCAAGGTCGTACGGTAAGCGAAGCCAGAACGTGCCGCCGGCACACGGAACACGCGGACGAACGGCACCCGCGGAAAATCGATGGACTTTCCCGCGGAAACGTAAACAGCAGCCGCGACGCGATCGAGACGCTGTTCCACGCGCGCCACTGGTGGCGACATCTGCGAGACCGAGCGGTGTCCCGTTGCCTCCGTCGATAACGCTTTGGTCTCGCGGTAATTTTTTCAATTGCGGATAATCGCGAGTTCATTAAAAATATAAATTTAGAAACAAGTTTGCGATTGCAAATGATTAAAAATTACCATTTTCTTTCAGACATTTGTTAACACTAGATTTATTGACGATTAACTTACATATTTATTTCTATTATGTAAATATCAAGATGATTAAGTTAAAACTTAAACTAAATTAAGTGAGTTATAAGATTGAGTTATAAAATTGATTTATTTACGTTAAAAGTTACAGGAATAGACTTGATTAAAAGTTACGTTAAAATTAAATTAAACTAGCTCAAAGTACATTAAATTAAAAGTTAATTTTGTAAAGTATTATTTATATTAAATTGAAAGGTTATTATTAGTATACATTTTACTTGCATGAAATAAACAATTAAGTTAATTCTTAATCTTATAATTTATATTTTTAATATAATATACAAAAACTCTAATTTGGAGAAAACAATTTTTTAAACTTAATTTATTCGAAAGTAATTTTTATTATTTCTTGAAGATATTCGAAGTAAACAGAAGCTAATAAAAATGTATGGAGGTTGCTCATAAAATTCTAAAAATAGAATTGATATAAGGGAAATTATTTTCTAGATGGATCGCCACGAAATTAAACTTAAACAAACAGAGCGATAAAATAATCGACATAGGATGCGGTAATGCGATAACTTTGGTGGAACTCGCAAGAGAGGGATTCACAAACTTGATGGGAGTGGATTATTCACAGAAAGGGGTGAATCTAGCCCGCATGGTGCTATACGATAACAACTTGCCGAATGTAAAGATAGAGACATGCGATATACTCAACAACGCATTGCCGCATGATTTTAAAGTCGTCCATGATAAAGGCACATACGACGCTATTAGTTTAAATCCGGAAGATCCGATAACAAAGCGACAGAAATATATAGAAAATATATACCACATCCTTTTACCAGGAGGATACTTTGTCTTGACGTCCTGTAATTGGACCAAAGAAGAATTACTAAAACACTTTGAAAATTGTTAGTACAGTTATGAAATTTATAACGAAATTAATTTAATAAAATTTTAGTATCTGTTTTTTGAACAATCTAAATATTGTATGTAATTATTTATTACTTATATTATTATATAATATTCTTTTAATTAAATTTAATGCGCACGTGTACGTGCACGTGTTTCCGATTTCTTTGATTAGTTTATCAAAGGCCGGTGTTTTTTTCCTCAAAAGAAATTATTACTCTTTCACATTATTACTTTTGAAATATTGCGAGTCTTTCGGGATGTATGTGTGTTGTGATAATGCACATTATATTATTTACAGATTTCGAATTTGAGAATCAACTTCCTACGGATATGTTCCAGTTTGGCGGGCAGACGGGAAACACTGTAACACAATTAGTATTTAGGAAAAAATGACACTGAAGAAATTTATATATAATTACATCAAAATAAATAAAATTGTGTGTAATCTGTAAAAAGATTTTGATTACCTTACACATTTTTTACCATCAATATATTTTAAAAAATAAGTTTAAAAAATAATAACTTATTGCGAAAGGGTTCAAGGATTTATTTGTGCAAAAAATATCCAAATACATAAAACAACATTAGAATGAGATATAGTTAGGCTTTCTTAATCATTATTACAAAGTTTACAAAATATACTTACATTGTAATAAATTAAATGACAACTTATCTATGTTATTACTAAATGTATAACAGTGAATAAATATATTATCTATCGAGTGCATTTATATTAGTAATTAAGGTATTGATTATATTTGTAATTGACAAAAGTTTATATCTTTAACAAGAACTTATTTTGATGTGGCATACTCAAATTGATTTTCAAATTTAGGACAAAATTGATATAATGTTTAATAAACGATTAAATTTATTATAGAATTTTAGAATTAGAATTCTGAAATATTAAAAAAATTGTGTGTGGTTTACAATTTCTTGAAAAATTTGTTATTCTATGAATCTATTTTTATTTTATCTATGTGTATTTGTTTTATACTTTGTGCATTGAGAAAGATATGATATAAGAATAAATTATTTTCTAAGTATGTTATTATAATATAATTATAATACGTGAACCTTTATGAATGACCTGATTTTATCCTTTAGTGCAGCTGAAATATGAAGCTTATTTATGTACATTTTAAAAATTTACTATCAAAGCATTATTTCTATTAGAGTAACTCCAGGATATATGCCGCACCTAACGAAAACTTAATTTATTAAGTACTACTTACTAGCCACTCCTTACAGTAATCATTTTACAGAAGTCGTATAATACATGATCGCGCTACTCACTACATTGACAAATCGCTACAACTCACCATTGTATTATTAATATTAACAATAAAAAACTGAATTTAATAAAAAAAAGTACATAACGAAGTGACTGCTTGGAAATTATCCTTACCCTTTTTATTTTTTATTTTCTACTCTTATGACATGTAAATCCACACGCGACATAAATACCAAAGTTACCCTATTCTAAAAATAGTTAAATTTAACATCTGTTAATACGTTTTATTTTAATTACATTAATATTATTTATTGTTTTAGTCTTTTGCACTAATGTTATGATTATTACATATAATAAAAATATGTTAATGGAATAAACTTTGATCGCACAGCAAAGAACGAAAAAATTATATAAAACACAATGAATTTAAGATTTATCCTAATTTATATTTATAATTATAATTTGTCATTATAACGATTATAATAATTTGTTTATTGTAATAATTTTTAAGCTATTAAGGCTGTAGATAAGTGCGGCTTGTTATTTTCAATTAATGTTTGACAGTTACAAAATAATTCAGAATTAACGTTTACTTTTTAAATTTTGTATTAGAGCCTGCATATGGATAAATAAATTATTAATATAATAATATAAAAGATAATTAATGTGCTTAAATAAAAATTATCCAGGTAAGGCAAAATTTTTTACCTTCACGGATTTGAAAAGTTAAAAACAATCAAAAATTCTGAATCATTTATTGTTTCTACAGAAATAAATTTGAAAGTATTTAAATTTGTTTTTATAATTTAAATATGATATTTTGCATCTTTTCGCGAACTATATAAGATTTATAAGGTTATAAACTGATATTGCTTATGAGATAACTGAATGTAGAATTTATCAGGTCTGAAAGAGAGAGAGATATAAAAAGAAAATACTAAACTTTACTGCATATATATACATAATGTATTTTCTAAAACTGTTCTGGAAATTGCACACTTTTTCTGAATTATAAATAAAGTAAAAATAATGATAATTGTTTCAGCGTGAAAAAATTAATTTTTGCGCTATTGTTTTATATTAATACACAAGAAAATTTTTTTAGAAAATTTAAATAGTTTATATAAGATACGTAAATATCCTATTATTTCATACAATTATTTGTTTAAATTCTCTGAGTCTAAGTATTTAAGATAGCCATCACATTTTTGTTGAAGAAGAAGACAGTTTTTCTAAAGAATTTGGAAAGAATTAGTCAAAAAAATAATTACCGACATATTTGATATCCAGTGAAGGTTCTTTCGTAGTTCATAATTATTTGACACATAAGTGTGCATTATCATTCTGAAACTTAAACGTATTTGTACGTATATCTTATTTAAATGCTTTCGATGAACGAAATGGATACTTTTATAGATAAGTATATTTTTTATGCGACTTCTCTTCTTTCATTCATTGATTCCAAGAATTATAATGTTTTCTTACTATGTGTTATCGTACAGACTTAAAAGCTATCAAGATAATTCTTAAATTTAAAACCTAAATATTTGAGATGCAATTAAATCTTCCAAGTACGAGTGAAGCAACCAGAAGAGTCGTTGAATACAACGTGAAGATGGAGGAACAACCTATAAAGGATGTAAATATTTTAAGCTAACTTTTTTTAAAACGTTGTACATGAAAGATGACATTCTATTATCTAGATCATTTTATTTAAAAAGTTATATTTCCGTTTATTGCAACACATGTTTGTGATAGAAAATCTTATAGCAGCTGAACGAGATTATTGCATCATTTTATTTCCTGCTAATTCTAGATAAGCAGTACTTATTAACAAAAAAATGATTATCATATTTTTCAATTTTTAATAAACACATAGATATCCTGTTTTCTAAGAAATTTGGAACAAATATTAAACATTAATTTTAAAACAATTTTAAATATTAAATAACCGATAGATATTGGCTATTCGAAATTTGATAATAAACTTATTTACATGAAAATAAAGATAGACCTATATAGTTTAGCAAGTATATTAGTTTAAATTATATATATAATTTATTTTTATATTAATTATAGTTTTAGAAAATTTAAATGGTTAAAACAAGATACGTGAATATTTTATTACTTCATACAATTGTTTGTTAAAATTTTTGGCTAAGATAACCACAAAACAAAATTTCGTTTAAAAAAAAGATTTTTGACATCCATATATATGTTTTTAACATATTAAGATTATTTCTTGCAATACAAAGAAAGAAACTTACCGTTACAAAATAGTGGGGATTCTTCGAAAAATCCTTCTCGGCAATAACAGCGTCTTCCCGTTGTGCCATTATGCTGTACACATTGAGCATCTTCTATGCATTCTGCATCGGAATTGCAAAATGCATGAAGTGCTAAAAATTAAAAAACAATTTTTTTTTAATTTATAAACGATTAAAAATTTATACAAACAATTAGAGAAAGCAAAGTGCGAATTCTTTGTTTCTTTTATTTGAAATACATTAAGCAAATTAATTATATATTTTATTAGTTATCTTTAAAGATAGAGTATAAATATATATAATGAATAACAATTATTTTATTATAATAATAATAAATTATATTTATTTTTATCAAGCCTGGGCATTTCTGGGCATTTATCAAATTCATAATTTATTTGAATTTGTATTATTTTAATTATTGTAAATATACAACTGTATATGTATTTATGTATGTTTTTATATAAAAAGTTTTTTATCAGGTATGTATTTTACAAGCGCGAACAGAACTTTTAAATGACGATCGATTCGTAATCGCCATTAATTACCCTTAAAATGTTCAAGACAGTCGATAAATTTGCTAAAAATTAGAAGAGAAACGTGCATAGTGATCATTTAATCAAATGAAATTGCCGAGTTTCCGAGTCGATTCACGAACCTCTAATATCACGTATCGAACTTCAAATTGCTTGGTACGCGTTATACGATTTCCAAAGTTCCAAAATTCAGCGTTGCATCGTACCAGGTACGGTTATTGCTTTTATTTTTTCTAATTTATTGTCAATTAATGCAATTTAAAATAAGAGCTATGGAGATATTTTTTTTTATTATATACATAAGCACAATTTACAATTTATAAAAAATATAAATATATAATGTCTGCGGCTAAATATATTATTTTTATTTTTATTATCGTTCTACATTCACGTTTTTCTTTTCGTGAAGTAAAACTTTTCGTGAAGAAAAACGAGTTGTATCAGCATAACTACTGAAGGTAGGTCTCGGGGCGGTACTCCTTTACCTGTACCAATTTGCATAGATAACCATAGAGTGGCTACAAATATTATCACACATAGTGCAATATAACACGTAAGTATATGCAAATCTTAGTATTGCCTCCTTGTTAAAATAATTTTCCAAATTTGACTAGTGTGTGTTTCAAGAACTCAAAGCAATAAACATATGCGAGACATTGAGAATATAAGCATGCATATATAATATTAAATAGAAAATATGTTATATGTTGTGTGTGTGTGTGTGCCGTTACGACTCACTTATGCGCCCCTATGTTGGAAATTGCTCACGCACCCCAGTACAAAACTATACAAAGACAAAAAAAAGCTTAAAAAATTTCTGCTTTTAGCGTTACTCACAGAACCACGACGAGGCAGGATAATGTTTTTTTAAATAATTTTTTTGCAATTTCTAATATTTTTATATTTTTTGATAATCTTTATATTTTTGAAATCTTATATATAACTTTTTTTTGTTTTATATTAACATGAAATGTCAATATATTTTATATTATATTCTTAAGTAATACACACAGTTTGTAAAAAATGAGAATTAAAAAAAATATATGAAAAATTAATAGAAATAATAGAAATTTTAAAAAATAAATGACACAATTAAAAAATTGTGTTTTTTGGCTTTAACCTTTGCGAATATTTCTATAACATCTTTGTAATCAAGATTGTTAACTACTTCACTTTCGATTAATAAAAGTGTTAAATCAGATAATTCTGTCGCGTTCATGTCATTGTACTTCTAAAATAACTTTTAATTTTAATTTTGAAAAAGTTGCCTCACCAGTTGCCGGTAGAATCGTCCTCCAAATTGTGTACCCTTTTAAATTTTGCGCCCTACGATGGAACGTATAATGCGTACGGCCTC
Organism: Monomorium pharaonis; assembly: GCF_013373865.1. Classification (NCBI taxonomy): domain Eukaryota; kingdom Metazoa; phylum Arthropoda; class Insecta; order Hymenoptera; family Formicidae; genus Monomorium; species Monomorium pharaonis. The sequence goes on from NC_050467.1 coordinate 19,781,974, forward strand.
GAATCGCCCCCGTGTATGTGTGTGTGTGCGTATGTGTGTGTGTTATGTTTCCGAAATCTATCAAATAATATTTTAGACACATTAACTTATAAATTTTTAATTAATTTTTTAGTAAAAATTGGTTTACCTTTGAATTTATTGGTGCAGGCACCATTAAGTGGTGCTGAGTAATCGCCGCAGAGACATCGCATTCTTCCATCCCGAGGATCTGCCATGCACGTTGTATTTTGAATTCCAGCACAGTCATTTTCTACTCTACATTCACGAGCTTTACCAGCTGCAATTTTGTATTTTATCATGTATAATATCATGCTGTATAAAAACCGTAATTTTATTTGACCTTTGACTAATTTAATGCGTTCTCAGTTTCATAAAAATGTATGTAAATGTACAATATATTATTTTGGCAGATTACTAAAGATTAAATTTGCCAATTTGAAAAAGATAATAACTGAAATTTTGTAGTAATCATTTTATAAATGCAGAGAATTCTTATTTGATATTTAAATGTTTGAAGAAACTATTTTTTGTTTCTCTTTTATTAAGCCAAAATCGAGTAAGACAAAAATGTGAAGATAAAATATTTATACTATATTTTATATTATATATAATTTTTCAATTGTCTTAATTTTGTGCGTATACAGATGCGTATAATGTCAAACGATATAAAAGTTATAATAATCGTTTAAAACCATGCGAATTAGAACTCTGACATTCAACAGAGCATTAGTATTCATCTGCATCTTGATTTAACCTTGACACTCAAGCATCAGATTTATATATCTACGCAGTTTTTAACTGTGATTGATTATTAGAAATACAATTAACTGTTTTTAAAATTGTACAAAAATGTGTATTGTAATTTATATATATATATATATATATATACATATATAATATATATATAATATATATATTAATTATATATAAATAAATACAATTATATATAATATATATATATTTATGTAATTGTATTTAATAACATTACAAATATTATGAAAAATTTAATTTTATTAAGCGTGATAATTACTTTAGATAATTTCTAATAATTATTTGAAGTAATTATCACGCTTAATACAATTAAAATTTTTATAATATTTATAATGTTATTAAATACAATTATATATATATATATATTATTTATATATAATTAATTTTATTAAGCATGATATCATCTTCCAAATTGTGTATCCTTTGTAATTAATACATATATATATATAAATTATAATACAACTTTTTGTACAATTTTAAAAACAGTTGATTGTATTTCTTGAGTCATTTTAAGAAATGGAAATTAATGAAATAAGAGATAACATACATATTTAGCAGATATTACTGTTTCTTAATATTAAGTCATTGGATGATAAAATCGATACATGCATTAAGATGATTACATGCATGCATTAAATCTGTCTGTTATTCATAAATTTATCTTAAAATAGAGTTGGAATAATAATTTATGAATTATGAAATTTATATTATATGAAATTATACTAACTTATTAATTTATTAATTATTTTTATAAATAACTATTTAAAAACATTATATTATATATACAATATACTTTTTGAAAATTTTGTTTATTACATACTTGGTGTAGGTGGCGGTGGTGGATTTGGATTTTGATTCTGTGGATTGCTCTTCCCAAAAGTTGTGAGAGCAGCGGACAACAATGGCGAATAGATTGATATGACCAATAGAACTGACAGAACCATTTGAAATTTCATTCTTCTCATAGTTTTTTGGTTGCAAATTATATTTAATTAATTACTACTGTATAATCACAAATCATAAATTCAAGCAAAAAGACAACTCGCAAAGAAAAAAAGTCACTTTTTTCCCTACTAAAATTAATAATTTCTTTACTTTGGTACTTTTCACTCCAATTTCTTCTTTTTTTTTATCTTGTTAACGAATGAATTTCGATTTACGATACACCAGATCACTCCGATGAAAGACTACTCGGAATCCGTGACGGCAAAGTTAGATGAGATTATTCTTCGCACTTACGCGGAATACTAGTATTGTTTGATTCCAAGACTGCGTGTTACAAGGACGTTGGAAGGCCTTTTAAGCCTTCCAAGCATCCCCACTACGAAACCACCTACGTGCTGCCACTACTAAAGCAGAAAATGCTCTGCCATAGGGTGGTTACCTTACCACCTTCCTTGAGATCTGAATACGAAGCTAGCTGGAACTTCGATCGCCTCGAAAGACGCGGGTAGATGTTCTATTGCCGAGTCATTGTTAAGCATTACCAGTAAAATTTATGATTCCAACACAAAGAACCTAACTTCCATTCAGGATATCAACCAGAAACCCCGTCCAGAAAGCATTCTACTTTGCATCGTTTACTTATCATTTATTCCTGTCTTCTCAATGTAAATTATTTTATATCAATCTTAAAAATTTCTGCACAATTGTGAAATAAATAATTAAACAACGCATTAATATCTGAGTACAACATCGACTTTTCTATAAAATTACATCTAAGATAAACTCCTGTGATTACTGCAGCTACATTAATGGGAATGTTTGTTGAGAGCTTTTTTATAGTACATATATATTTTGCAATCACGAGATTATTGAGGAAAAAAGTTGATCTTATGCTGTCGAATATGGATTACTTGAAATGCCTTATCTGAAAACCTCGTAATTTTAATTGACCTACCTTCGCTTAATCAAATATTAGTTTTTATTGTTCAAATAAAACAATTTAAAAAATTTGTTTATAAATTAACATTTTTTAAGAGATTATTAAACAGATTTTTTTTATTTTAAAAGTTATTTTACACATTTTTTATTCAACATTTTTTTCTAAATATTAATATCTTGAATTTTTTTATTATATACATTTCTCTGTTTTTTAGTTTGTAACAGAAAGTTTGCAAATATAAAAAAGCTTATTGCAATTATTGAGTAAATTGATTTTAATAACTTTGATAATTTTTTCTTTAATAATTGCAATAATTTTTATGTTATTGAACAAAAATGCTACTACTATTTGTTATAAACTTAATAATAGTAAAAATAATATATAACAAATAATATATGTACAAAGATTAAAAATATAAGATTTTAGGAAAAATAGTGAATAAATAATAAATAGATTATAATAATTAAAACTGAAGCAATATGTAAAAATTTAACAGCATTCTTCATGCAAAATTTATTTTTAAAGTTATTTTTAAAACTTTTTAAAATAATTCTTATAAGAAATATCAGGCTCCGTTATCATGTGCTAAGCATCGCGACGCTACTTTTCTTTGTTGGAGCTCGAAAGTTTCCATAGAGCTCGAAATGTTAACTCCGCAGGTTACAAAGGAGGTGCATCCGACTGTACATGCACGAAAGCAACCCAAAATTTATCACCTTGTTACCAGTATTTTATAGGCAGTCGTAGAAAACGTGTTCGCTTTGCGCGCCAGATGCATCGCGCCTCGCCTTGCGATGTTTACAACAGGAAGCGCGTATCGGATTGTCGTGCCAATTTTACAACTATCAACGCCGTCTTTTGTTTCAACAAAGAAAGTTCCTGATTGATCATCGATCACGAAGGCTCGCGTGTGATTCGTAAATTTAACAAGACGCGTGCAAGACGTGCCGTGATTTACAAGGCAATTTGCCAGAATGCTCGTCCGGCGATCGAAATACTGATCGAACTGTCGTGGTCGATCTTGCATGTTTCACGAAACTGTAAGGTGTAAGGTCAGCGCGCGATTAAGCCCATGATTGGCTGAGTGCTGGCATTAATAAAGAAGCGCAATGCTATATCAACTTAACAACAAAGCTGATAAGATCAGCAATCATATTTTATTAAAAGTTTCATTTACGTAACTTTGAATATTTTGCAAAACTTGCAGCAATCTATTTTCGAGGAGTTTGAATATTGAAATTGCTGATGAATTGCCAATTTCTTTCGTGTGCAATTAACTTCTGTGCAATTTGAAAAATTTATTTTATATACTTTTAATAACTGATTTGCACTAGTACATTAAATTTATCAATATAAAAGAAACTAATAGTATGGTAGAGTTAAATTAATTAAACGGCAATTTCATCGCTTTATTTATATACATATAGAAATATTTTTCTTTAAATAAATGTAGGTAATATTAAATTACAATTTATTTTAAAATAAAAACAGAAACCAAAGATTTTGCACTTTTACTATAAGTCAAGAACTTATTTTAAAGATGTATGAGCTCGACCTACTTTTCCAATTCTATAATCACTGAACAACCAATTGCAATCGTCATTCAACGCATGGGAATGTTATCGCATTAACGCAGCTACGTATAAATTGTAAAAATTAGCATAAATAAGTTCAAGGTCTATGCACAAGCATATGAATAACACACTAATTATTCCATAGCATGTTTTTGTCAAATACTTACAGATTTTACGAACAAATTTCGTGAGCACATTACATATTAAAGTACACTAACGCGCATTGCGACAGAAACAATTAAAATACGAACACTATATTTGTATGTTTTTATTAATTATAATAAAAGTTCTTATAATATCAATAATAAGAGAGTTCCTATAATGTGACTATCGAGTATAAATAAATTTTACAGCATTTTAACAAATTATTTATTGCTTATAGTATTGTAACAAATTCTTTATTTAATATTTAACATTTATATAAAGTATTCATTATTTTAACAAAAAACAAGAAAAAAGAGACAGAGAGAGAAACAAAATTATGTGTGTTTTTCTCTTACTTTTTTCAAAAGTAGATTTTCTAGATATATACAATTTGCAGCATTTTTCAATGTCAACATAAGTTTATTCTTCAAGATGAGTCAACAAGCTTATTGTGTAAAAGATCGTTCATGAACTATGTCAATACAGAGAGCAAGTTTCCATTTGTTTAAAATATAATTTTTCTTAAATTTTCTAATGAGCCCACGTTATTATCATCTTCTTCTAACATATTTGATACCTGGCCTGTAATGTAATATAATTTTAAATAAATTAACAACAAAAAAAAAATATACAAGAGATGTCTAGTTACCTTACATTTATTTATAATAGATTCACTATGGCCGGTATTCATAGTCGAATCTTATTTTAAGATCGTCTCAAGTAATGTCTTAAGATGCGGTTTTGTGATTGGCATCTTAAGACAGTTCTTAAGATCTCAAGTATAAGACCCGACTATGAATACCGGCCTACATTTTTACTACAAAAATGTTAAGTAAATATTTTTGTACACATGTCATATTTTTGTACACAATGTAACTATTAATAATATTAGTAATCAATAATATAGTAAAGAAATATTAGAAGAACTAATTAAACAATATAATTTATAAAATAATTTGACAAATGTGTATGGGACAAGTAGCAAATGAAAAAACAAATCTTTTTTTTAAATGTAATAATTAATACATACCTTATTGCCGTGTCAGATCATTCCTTCGTTTCTTTTAGTGATGATCATCCATACTGGATAGTGGATTTCGTATATGTTCCAAGAATCGATAAATAACCCATTGGTCAAGCCATGGACGTTGGGATATAACATTACGTATGTTACGTAATATATTGCAATCGACATGCTGGTAATTATTATCATTAATATTTTTTAGATATTGCAAGATGTTTGATATTTCATTTTTAAGTTGAGAAATAGGTTTTTTTTCCAAATCAAAATCTTTTAAAGAAGTTTCAATATTGTCAGAAACTGCATAATCTTTCTCTTTGTTGTTTTTTGATTTTTCTTGTTGTTGGATATTGGAATTATCAAAAAATAAATTTGATTCTTTATTTGAATCGATAGTACTGGAATCGAGTTCAGAAGTAGAAGAAAATAATGTTGTGGATTGTGTTTCTTCTTTTTCGTTTGAATCATAAAATAAAGAATCGTAAAATGCATAATCATGATTGATTTCCTCGTTATTGAAAGGATTTATAAATGATGCATCTGAATCCAGTAACGCGTCATTCGACATTTTCGAACTTGTAGTGCTTTCTTGTAGTTCAATCGCATTAATTATTTTAGGTACGCTGTCTCGTGACGTTGTAATTTCTTTATCAGAATTTTTATTAAACGCATTGTTAACGTCCAATTGCTCACTTGCATCTTTGTCACACCTGAGAGCTAATAAATAATTATCAAGAAGATCTTTTAAATTACTATATTTTGACATATCAATTGGAAATATTTCGGAAGAAGTAAAATTCCGTTTTTTATCAAACTCAATAGCGGGACATTTTATCTTGACAACACCCATTTCAATTGTTATCTCGCATTGACTTTCTGGAATAACGTCGTCAATATCCATCTTCTCATACGTGCCCCAAGATAAACCGTGTATCTCACTTGATACATCTTGTGGTTTTAAACTTGACATATCTTTCCATTCTTTCAAATCTGCAAAGCGAGGAGGTATATTAAACCATTGAAATTCAGCATTTGACGTCACAGATTCTGCACTGTCTTGCATTCTTGGTTGCAAAAACGAGTCTGATGATTTAATAAAAAAGGGATTCTTAATATTTTCCGTTGATTCATATTCCTCATCTTCTTTTATTTTTGCAATCCTCTCTAACAAATATTGTTCTTCCGTATTTTGCAGGGTAACCATTGATTCATCAAAATAATCTTGATTTTTGGACACGGATTCTGACATCGCCATATTGTTGGTACTTACATCTTGTTTATCATTATCAATATCGTCGTTTGATCTATTTTCTATTTGTTCTGAATTTACTTGCGCTAATTCAGGCTGAAAAGCGGAAAGTCTTTTAGCCAAGTCTTTTATTAACACATCAGGAGATTCATCAGACTCATAAGGTGGACATACGACAAAATCTTCTAAACGTGCATTTGCTCGTTTATCGGTCTTTTCAAGTAAAAAACTGTTCTCATCATTGTTTTGTGCCACGTTCTTGATTAAATCAGAAAATTTCTGTTTAAAATTTTGCAAGGTATTTGTCAGATCTACATTAATTACACGATCTACGAAATTGTCAGGATCTGAAATTATTGCGACATTAAATTTTAAACTGTTGGGCATATTTAACGCGTGATTTTCTCGACTTTTTGTTGCCAAATCACTGTTTTCAATAAAATTATTCATATTTTCAAACTTTTCGTAACGGACAGAATTTTCATTGTTATCAGTACTAACGTTTTCATCAACATATTCATCTGGAATAAAATTTTCTGACAGCGAATTCTCCATAACTTTTCCATGCTCTAAATTTCCCGATGATAGTATCGCCAAAAGCCTACCAAAATCTGCATTTATTCCAAAGTTATTATTTTGCGTGCTAGTAGATTTTTGCGTATTTGTTTGTATCATACCGGCTACATTTGGTACAAATGCCTCGTTTTGCATTAAATCTTGTTCTTTCGTAAATTTTATATCTTCTAAAAGATTATTTATCTTATCTATAATGACCTTAGGCTTCACAAATATCGCAGGCATTTCTGTACTTGGAGGTGACTTCTGTATTTCGGACAATGATTCAATCATTGATGAATCAAGAGCGATGCTCATAGTTTCATTTTCCGTTACTTGAGAACGATAAGTTTGGAAGATCATGTAACAACCCCATCCAAAGAATAACGTTATTTCTAATAAAAATATCACTCTAAGATATGGCATGCAACGAGTGCAACAGTTGGGTTTATGCTTGACGCTGTTTATGTATTTATGTTTCTCCAGATATAATCCTTCTTCCAGAAGTGAGAGTTCTTTATTATCTGTGCAAATTAAAATTTTTGTTTATTTAAATTTTATTTACTAAATAATTATGTTTTTTAGTAAACATATCTATTTACGTAAAGTGAGTAAAAACGTAAAATAAATATATTAAATAAGTTTAAATTATATTTACTGTACAATAAAGTTTATATAGGCAATGATTCTCCATGTATAACGTATAACTCTTTTATAAAACAATATATACATATACACATTATAAGTACATAATAAAATTTTTAGTTATTTAAAAAATTTTTTGATAATTTTTAATAATTATTGTATAAATAAGGTGACGGTCACTATAAATCAAATTATGAAATCCTAATTACGAAACAAATTTAAATGTTTTACACATATACGTATGTTAATAAACTTACAAAAATTACTTTGTTAATTCTGATTGACATTTAAAAAAACAGACTGTTATCTTTAACAATAATTTTGTTGACAATTTTACTAAACTTTTTAAAATAAACTGTTTGAAGTTGCTACATTTTTACAATTAAGTAATTGCATTTAACATATTAAACATACAATAACATATATTTAAAAAGTACGTACATTAATAACATACATTAATATACATTTAATTATGCCGACTTATTATTCAGGACTTATATATTAACATTTTAAATATTTGTCTAAAATTCACAATCAGTTTATTAAATATATAAAATTTTTTCTTTTAAATTATAATATTTGCTGCTTATATTAACATTAACAACTTTATCAAATGTTTGATATTAAATTTTCACAAATTGATGACAATTATTTGAACCTCAAGGGATCGATATGTGTATATATATATATACAATTGAGACCATCACTTTATGTATCACTTTATTTAACATAAAAACACAATATGCTCACTCTCACTGGTAATAGCGCTCCACTGTTCCTTCATGATGAACGAATAATCGTAAACTAAACATTCCTCTCTGAGGCAAGACTGTTAAATCCAGTCAACGCAGTAGTACGAAGTAATCTCAATCCGTAAAATAGCATACAGAAGGTCGTGATAAAACCCCTCTTGTCCTCTTCTACATTTTTTTCTACATTATACGAAGAAGATGTTTGTCGGGTCATCACTTATCTCTCCAGGTCAATAGTGCTGATGATTATGTTTCACTGTCAACAGAAACTTATCTCGTTGTTACATATTTAATTATACATTTAAAATAAATTTAATATAAATTATAGATGTACAATAGCATAATATAAAATCTTTGAAAATGTATAACAATAAAATAAAACAAATTAGAGTGTCTATACAAGTTCTATACACTTTTGTTTTGTAATATATTGAGAACATTAGTTCAAATAACATATATCATTCTAAAGATTATTTTTTACGATAACAAAACAGGTGTTTCACTCGAGATGCTATCATGAGACAGTGCTGGTTCTATATTCCAAAGAACCAAGTATGAAATCTCTACATGCGGCTATAATGAGTAAAAGTAAATAATAAAACAGTACAATTTTTACAGAAAAAAACTTTTTAAATGTTTTTTATTACCATATAATGTATTCACATAAAAATGCATGTTACAAAATAAAGACAAAAATGTTTTTTATAATTATAGTAGAAGTAACTATATATAGATAATAAAATATAATAAACTCTACAAAAAAAAATTTTTTTAAGTAGATACAAAATATTTCTTAGAAATAATATTTAGAAATACAATACCTACACATATGTAAACAGAGGAAAGTATTAATTATTTATCGCTTCTTAATCTTGATAAAATTTATGAGATTGAATCCGTACGTTTTATATTTTATTTAGGGCCGGCACTGCTCTTAGATTTGATAAAAGAAGCCAGTCTGATTAAACTTCATTATTGAAGACGTGGGAATAACATTCACAAGTTTTAAAGATGCAACGAATTCAGCAAGTTGTCTACATTTTATTATATTTACAATTTTTCGTCTGTAACGGTAAGTATACAAAACCTTTAAGTATAATATAATGTAAATTTTATACGTCATTTTATACATTAACAAAAATTCGTTAAAATAGTTACGTAAAAAATATTTCTTTGTACATAATTAAATTATATATAATATTATAATAAATTATCTTTTATATTTGACATAATTTTATCTTTATCTTAATTTATGTTAAACGAGATATAAAAATTTATTATTATTACTATTTACAACAAAAAAATAAAATGTTTTAGTGTTTACATTTAACATTAATACATTATCGAAAGAAAAAACCGACGATACAAACGATATAGTGTGGATTAATGAATGGAAATGCAGTTCTGATAAAGACTGTACGGTAAAAAATAGTACCTGCAGTAATCAGTTGTGCCAGTGTGCTTCTGAATATATTTTTAATGCCGATATGACAGCCTGCATTAAAGGTAATATTATTTCATAAAAATTTCATTGTTTCTCAAAACCTATTATAATTGATTGAACAAAGAGATTATCGTTACGTTTCACAGTTGCAACAAGATTATATGATACGTGCGAGGAAACAGTGCAGTGTTCGGCTTATCTTCTCAGCGGTGCTAAATGCGTGGAAAATGTTTGTGTATGTGGTCCCGGTTATTACTATCTACACGGTAGATGTAACCGATATGTCGGTAAGTAATTTTTGTTATTCTGCTACATCTTTTTATGTCATTTTAATAACGAAAAATATTTAATAATATTATTTATACGTAGGTTTATTCGAGGAATGCAAAGAAAATATCGATTGTTATGTGAACGCCGATTTCGAAGCAAGCACTTGCGACGTAGGAATTTGTAAATGTAGTTCTGGCTTTTATCAGCGCGAATATCGCACTTGTCGGAGAGAGGGAAAAGGTAAAAATCATGCTTATAACGACACGATTAACATACATAAATTTATGATGGTATTACTTAATGTTGAAATATTATATAATATTAATTAATGTTGCTTGCGTAGCTGTCGGCGACGAGTGCACAGTTGATATCGACTGTACTTTCGACAATGCAACATGTAATCAGTTCGTATGCGCAAAATTCAAATCCGATGAAGCTGTTGATTTTTCGTCTGATATTATATTAACCAAAGGAGTTTTGGATAAAAGTAATATGAATTACATGACAAGAGTATTATAATGTTATAAGATTGTAACTACACATATAAAATCTTTCAGAATCCTTAATAACAAATTGACGAATGTGTCTATGCGTTAGGTGCTCGAGTGGGCAGTACTTGTGTAACCGATGAGGACTGCAAAGCAGTGAAAAATGCTGTATGTAGTTCTACTGGAACATGCCGTTGCAATCGTGGATATTTCGCATCCGAGACAGAAACCGAATGTATCCCAGGTAATAACGTTACACATATCTTGGCACCATTTCGCAGGTCGTGACATTCATGCACTTTATGTCGACAGAACTCGGAGAACCCTGTCAAAGTAACGATGTCAGCTACATCGAGAAATCTATTTGTCGCGAAGGGAGATGGAGTTGTACGAAAGGCACAGTTGCATCGAATGATAATCGCGAATGTCTTAATGGTAAGTATAAGCTTTAGCTAAATCACATAATTTTCACATAAATTCTCTTTCTTATGTCATGTAAGTGACAATGTAAAATAAATGCACTCTTTCATATAAAAAGTTTTTGATTCGCATTAAAATTGTATTGAGTTTTGTTATGTTTATCTTATTCAGCGACTAGAGAGTACAGGGGAAATTGCTACTTGAACGAACAGTGTTATATCTTTGGTCCTGATGCTGTGTGCAATAACAGTAAATGTATATGCAATGAGGATGCTTCCCATTATGTAAAGAGTGAACTCTTCTGCTGGGGAAACACAGGGATCGGCGAGACTTGTAAACAAGACCGAGATTGTTACGTGAAAGATTTCAAAGGCAATTTAACATGCAATGGTATATGCGGCTGTCCTGATGGTACACGTTTAAGCAACGACGAAATGGCCTGTATAGGACCAACAGGTTAACAGTTATTTAATTACTTTTACAAGTTCAGTTGTAGCGTAGTGTTTGACACAATTTTTGCACTAAATCTTAGAACTTGGAGGAGCTTGCGAAAATAACAATGATTGCGCGATACCACATTCCGTTTGTAAGAAAAAAGTGTGCATCTGTGACAAGAACTATTACGAATTACACAAGCAATGTTTGCCAGGTAATATCTTATTAATTCTTACAAAGAATCTGTTTTTCTTTAATCAATTTTTCTTGAGAAAAAATAATATGTATACTTTATATGTTTATATTGTCATTTTGGTTAACAAATTACAAGAAATATTACTTAAATAATTAAAATATGTATACTTTATATGTTTATATTGTCATTTTGGTTAACAAATTACAAGAAATATTACTTAAATAATTAAAATAATGTGCAACTAATATTAAATAATTAAAAACAACGTAACACACGTGATATATGTGACACATGAGACATGATAGTAATTTCATTAAACTTTAATTAAATTTTAGGTATCGATGCTTATTGCACGGATAACCAGGATTGCACACCAGAAAATTCTATGTGTATCTCAAGTAAATGTAATTGTAAACCGAATTATGTGTCTGTCTCTATTAATTCGTGCATACCGGGTAAGCATTTGTGTTCAGCGCGTTTTTATAAAAAAAATGTTAAAAATTTTATGTCTATATTATCGATACAGTAACTTTAACGTTTGAATACTTTATACATGTTTCTAGTATCATTGTTTGGCGAGTCTTGTGAATTGGACATTCAATGTTCCGCCGTTACAACAGGCTCGATTTGTGCAATAACTGATAACAAAAATGATACCACAGACATAATAGAATCGTCAACGGTTCCAGTAGAAAATAAAACGTGTATCTGTAAGAAAGAAGATTATTACAAATTCGGAAAGTGTTTAAAGAAGAGATGTAAGACTGAATAATTTATGATTAAATTATTTTTTCATAAAAATTATTTATTAGGACATTTATATTTATATACTCTCATAGATCTCGATGAAACTTGCATGAATTTGGGCGAATGTTACGAAACCTACGATCACAATAGAATCGTTTGCAAAAACGGAAAGTGTTCATGCATTTGGGGATATATAAAATCAAATGGTAGTATCTGTGAAAAACATCCACAATATTCAACATTTTTTTTACCAGGTAAGTAGCCTTGACTTAGTTAATGGAAAAATTTTGCTGCATTTTATTTCCGCCCACGTGAAGGCAATTTAGATTAACAAGAACTTTTCCCAAGTGCGCATAAAACCCTTTATGTGGCAGAATAATGTACTCGCAATTACGAGTTGCGCATTTGCACGCCAGTTTGAGAGCTGTGTTGTAATTTTTACGATTACCATCGATAAGAAGTGCTTGCAACAACATGGCGCATCTGGAACGAATCTTATGCTCGTTCTTAGAAAGAGTGAAAAGTGTTCTGTTGAACATTGGCATTTTTCGAACAAAGTCTCAGAAATAAATTTATTACTGTCATGAATTTTGTTATTGCGTAAAAATCAATACGACAGAAATAGCCTTCGCCTTCCAAGCAATGTTTGATTGATGAAAGTTATTTCTATGGTCATTTACCCTCTTCCTTTTTCACTATTCAGGGCAACCTGAATAATAAATTGATTAAATTGTGCTTTCTTTCAGATGGTGCAACTAACGTCGCGTCCACGGGACTTTTTTTAATCACATTCTCTTTTATATTCTCTAGTAAGTTATTTTAGATTTGTAAAAAAAGATTTTTTTGAAATTTTGTGTCATAAAAAAAGATACAAATATTTTGTAAAATAAATTGTACTTGTATTTGTCACAAATAACATTTTTTTTATGTAACAGAAATCGAAAATTTCTGGCAAACTGTTTCTTATTACCAAATAGAACATTCAAAGTATTATATACAATATTATAGCACCTATGTTTATGTATATACAGAAAATTTAAAAAATTAAAATGTAAAAAATTTTGAAAAATAAAAAATTAACACAGAAAACGTCATTCTGCTCATACTCCGTTAATGGAATTGCAATGGTCAGGCAGCTAGTTTCGATTGCAATTATGCTGTAAGCTGTAACACGATCACGATTAAGCTGTTTATGCTTGATAAAAGCAAACGAAAAATGAAACTGAATGTAGGCAACGTGTGATTTGAATACCGCCGTTTCCGGTAATAGAGATTAATTTAAAAGAAAAACTGCGTACTTAAGGTTCCGCTGGACTTGATAAGGAGACCAAATAGTCGACACGCGAGCCACATCGGCCGTACTCATTATGACCATTTCTACTGAGCGAGCAACGGTCGCTCAAAGTGTGCTTTCGATGACGTCGTTGATATATTTAAGGCTTTGTGACGTCATAAAAACGGGAGAAGAGAGGTCAAGGCGCACTATTTAAGTATATACTCTTTATACGATCGACCAGACGTAGAACTTTCACCCAAATTGGTAAAGTAGACTGCGTCATAAATGGAAGCGGTTTATCGTAAAAACATTTTTGTTAATTTTGTTTATTATCAGTGGTTTTAATTGAACATATTAAAAAAATGCTTAATAATATATAACTTTAAAATATAAACATATTGCATTAAAGTATAAAGATTTTCTATTTAATCTGTTGTGTTTTGAATCTTCTGTCTTTTCAAATTTTTAACTTTTTATATTTAAATAGCGTGAAAAGAATGTTTTTTTTTTTTTTAAGATTTACAGTCTAATAAGAACATTAAAATAACGATAATGTTTTTAAATATAAAAATAAAGTAAATATAATGTAGTATATGTGTGATAATACTATTTAATATACAATGTAAAATTACTGAACATTATCTACAAAAATTTTGTCAAAAAACATTAAGAAATGCAACCATGAAAAATATAAAAGATTTTCTAACGTATAAATTTAAAAGATTTTTCTATATGTTTCGATATACTTTGTGCTCTTATATTACTTAAATACTGCTTTTACGCTTTAATCAATTTATGAATTCTTCTATGATCATCATCAAGCACTAAATTATCGGGTAATCTATATGTATATTGTTTCGAAGCTTTTGTTCCTTAAAACTTTACGTTATTAGGCTGTAGTTTATTTAATGTTTATTCAGTACTGTACGCGATTATCCCAATATATAACACTTGTTATATTGATAATCATGTACATCAGATATTAAGATTCCTTTATCACGGATCTCAAGATTGACGATTACTAACAAAGAACAAATTTTCGACGTAGATTGCTAACGAGCGTAGACTTTTGTTGCTCAACGGAAATTAGTTAAAAAAAATTGTGCCACATAAAATACTGAATTTATGCTTTTTGTATTCTCTTCGTGTAATATATAATGTTCTTTTCTTTACTTCATAAATTTGGTGACTAATAATACCGAAGGTTACTACTTACTTCTCTGTACTTCATACATCGCTGACATTACAATGTGAATAGCGAACAACCTCGTGATCTTTCGTACCCTTCTACACTTATGCCTAATCTCCATTTATATGACCTAAGCAAAATTACCACCTGCGCTATGCAACGCAGATACGAAATCAGATTAAGGAAAATTATTTCTAACGATCGCAAGAACGAACTGATTTTATCGCAGTATTTGTTTGACGATTATTCTATAATTAATTATTCTATTCTCTAGATTTCTAGATATCCTTCCTTAATTTCATTACAATTGATTAAGATATTATCTTTGAATACTATCTTTTTTTAATTTAATTGCTGCTCAAAATAATGATTTAACATTTTGTTCTTCTTAAATTTAATTGGTCTACTTTTCGCAAATATTATTCATGTATATTAACTAAAAGCAAAGACTTTAATTTTAGAAATAATTTTAGCATTGTATTTCTCTCTTAATTTTATTTATACCAACAATATGCTTTGGAAACCAACAATATGCCGAGCTGAGCGAAAATTTATGTACAAACTTGGATACCAAAATATCAATTTGAAATAATAGTGAAGAACGGAACAGCTATCAATCTGTTCCAAAGGCGATACAAGAGAACATTCACACTAGGAACAGGGAAATTCAATTAGTTGTGTAATTGACGCCGAGATAATGTCAATCAATCATAGTAGCATGGCACATAGATAAAGACAGTGAACATTAAAATCGATATATAGCTATGTATAACAAAATGTTTATTTAATTCCAATTATTTCATCCTAATAATTAACTAATTATACAGTAAAATTTTGTTGTATATTAATTAAACACATATCTTTAAAGTTACTTTTCAAATTTTTACAATTAGTATGAATTTGTATATCTATTTACCATATATTCTATCAATCAAAACTGTTTTAATTTAAATCTTAATTTGTGCTTACTTCAAGATAATTGGATAAAAATTAAAATTGTTTCGTTACTTGAAGAAGTCCTGTTAGCATCACAAGCACATTTTGCAGGTAAGTGTATGTCGTAGACACAAACACGAAAGTTCAAAGATACAAACTTCACGACTTCCTCCTTAGTATCCTTATCGTCTAGCTGTATCTATCTCAAGAAATCGAGCCGCTTATAAATCTTCGAATAAGGTGATTTGATATCGGATACAGTATACAAATGTTTCTCTCTATCAGCGAAAACATTCCTCCGTTTATCCGTTATTTGCGCGCGGCAAGTTAACGAAGGGATGCGAAAGGTCACACGCCAACCAGATGGACAGCCGATAGAGGCACGACCTGGCTTCTTTCTTTGTAAAATGGGTCAGAACTCGCTCACGCGGATAGGAAGTGACGCTGTGACGCTACCACGAAGATCGTAGGCACGAAATTTGAAGTTTCAACACACGGTTCAGTTACAAAGAAATCGTATCTTGAACTTTTATTCTTTATAATGCCCTTGTACTGATTTATACTTGGAAATTATATTCATAAATATTTTACGAACGTTACAGATAATTTACGTACACAAGAGAATAAATTAAATAAAATATTTTGCGAATAATTATAGATATCTTTAATTGCTTGATAGTAATAAAAAGTGAATGATATATCTTCGCACTTTTTAAAAAGATAACTAAGTTGAAACTCGAAGTTATCAATCAATAATTATTAAAGACAAGTTCTTTTATAATATAATAATGCCTTTGGAAAAAATATATCAATTTTAGTAAAAAATCTGATAGAGATTATTTCCATATAGAGTATCTATACATCAGTAAAAATTAGAGAGATTACAATTCGTGTTCATGGAGTGGTTATGACATTTCTTGTGCTCGCGACTTCTGGAAAATGGTTAAAAGGCGTAGCCGAGCATTACAATCTGTACGGCCATTGATATCATCTATCAGGCCGCAAAGAAATCGCAAAGCGCGAAGTTGACGCAGAGGTCACGATTTGGTTTAACAAGTTTGCGTTTCTCGCGCTGCAAAAGCGTTCTCGGCCGTGCCACAAACCGTCGCGAGGACTAATGCAGGAAGAAAATTACGGACGGGCATAGATCTGATACGCGCGCGGCCCGTCGCACTACGTAATTTCCCCCGCGTAATTTCAGGCCGACTTGCTTGCAGGCTCTGCGGCTGTGATCTAGGACGCCGTGGAAAGTTCGTGCCTGATATCGCGCCGCACACCCGTGACGAAAATCGTCATCAGTCGAGAGAGACGTCAGCGTTGAGGAATGCAAACAGCTGGGGAGGTAGGGTGCGATATGCGGCGGCCATGCTAGGTGAGCATAAATCCTCCTGCGGTTCCTGCCGTGCTCGCCCGCGTGCTTTGAAGGAGGTAAACGCGGAACGCGCGTCGTGGGATTGTGTCGCAGCGATTTTCTTGCCACCCGCGTGTACATATCGGATCGCGTGCCCGACATTACCCGCCCTTATGTGTCATGCGTTATATGGTGGCTGGCGGAGGCCAAGGTCGCTCGTGCGACCAGACGCGAGGCTACGCAACGATCCGTCGAGCCGGGTAGGTTTCGGTCGAGCTTCTCTCGATCAAGCTGGAAATTATCTATTGGAGACGACATTGGACTGTACAAGAATAAAACCATATCTTCGTAAAAATTATTCGTGAAATTGTAAAATTATTTGTGGAAGAAAATACAAAAAATTTTTTGCCTCTTGCTCTTTATATATAAGCTATATCGTTAGAAAAATAACTTGTTTTGATTTTTATTCTTTGATTGCAATCTCTTGTATCAAAGTACTTTTTTACCAAAGATTTATTTTAAAATTTGATTCCGTTCAAACGCGACAAAATTATAAATAAAATTATATACAACGCAACTTTTTTTACAAATTCTATAAATTTACTGTGAATTTACCCAAATTAAAATCGACGATTTAGTAATATAATTAGATCTTACAGATATGTTGATAACATATCACGTGATATTACACGTGGTAAAAAGTGAACGTTGTAGAAGAAACGGTTTACATTTAGGTGTTCGTTAAACTTGCGCACTTTCCTTATCAGATTTCAGCGGAGCTGCCGCAAAATGTGACGCCCGATCGTATCTGCGGAATAAGTGTTTTTTAACGCGCATGCCTGACAGCATCCCATATTTATATATGTATATGGTCGTAGCGCATTTTATTTTTACGTTTCATAAAATGGCGTTCGCGCATCAGCAATTGCTATTTAAATGAATTTTTCATACCGGACACGCAGCGCGGCTCGACGTTCCTTTGAATTTATTAGCATCTATTTATAACAGAAAAATTTATACATAACAAAAGATACGAGGGAGAAATAAGACGTCACGCCGTTATTTCTGATTGTGACTAAGTTATCTTCTTGTGATGACCCCGTTATGATTTTATTGTGCTTGATTAAATGTTATTTTTTATTTTATTCGATTACTATGTATGTAATATTCACCTTTTTAAGCATTTAAATGCCATCAGTGCAATAAAATAAGTCACGTAAAATTGTTCATGGTTGTCACATGCTTCTACGAAGGCTGCCATAAATATGCGCATTTCATTATCGCAATGCAATTTAAAAATCGCGTAGCTTTACCGACGTGGATACATTTTATTTCGTGAGAACATACAAGAAAGAAGTCTGTATTGCCATCTATCAAAGAAACCGCAAACTTACTATTTCAGCGATTTATTCGTATAAATACAATTTTCAATAGTACATACATTTTATGTAATTAAAATTATATGTATAATATTATTAAATTATTTAACATATTTTATTAAATGCATAGGCACAATGGCACTTGTAAAATATATTTGTTCTTATCTCTCATAGAAGTTATTTTTATTACAAACTAAACAAAAAAATTTTTATTAAGCGCATTATATATATATATATATATGTATATTATATATATATATATATCTTATTTATGTAAGATATTTAAACTGTGTATAAATAATTTTGTTATTAGCAATTAAATTTAAGTTATAATTACGTATTAAAGCAAAGTTTAATTAACGTTATACAAATTTTATCATTTTTTCTGATATTAATGTACGTGACATCTAGAGTTATATCATTTTTGTACATGCCTTGCATGTGAAGACTACATATTCATGTATACATAACTTCCTGCACTTCCTGTATCATTTTACTTTACAACATGCAACACGTAGAGAACCCAATTTGGACGTGAGCCAGAAATTTTCCATCTTGAAGCTCGAATACACACTCATCTCTTGGAACCAATGCAATTACCATTTGCTAATATCCATAGGCTGATCTATCCGGAAATTTATAGAGAGTAACGAGTTGTTCTGCGAAAACTTTACAGATAAAGAGAATAAATTTTTCTTTTTTTCTGCCTTTCCAACATTTTACCACTAAATTTGATATATGTTCACATTATATCTAAGTTTCCACAGTTTTGAAACTATTAACGTGCAAAAAGAAGTGGACACAAAATTTAAAATCTTAGATTTTAAAATCTAAATTTCTAATTTTATATTCTAAATTTTAAAATATTACAATTTAAAATATTACAATTTATATGTATACAATTAAACAAACTTTAAATTATGTTCTTGACTATAATCTATTAAGAAATATAAGAATAAATATCTATTTTGTTCTAATAATATATAATATAAATAATTATGTAAAACATATTACACAAATATATATTTTTAAAGTTTATTTTTATTTCCAAAACAAAAAGTTCAAGATTATTTTAAATACTTATAATAAAAATATTAAAAATCAATAATATAACATATAAGTACAATGCATATAACATTAAGTTATATACATTGTATAATTCTTTTTTGTAAGATAATATTGCATTGGAGAAAGTCTATAGGTAAAATTATATATTTATCAATTTACTTTAATATATTATCATCTGTGTATTTATTACAAACTACAACGAAAACGTTTTTACTCAAGCAACAGGATGCAAGTATTTTATACCGTCTACCGTATTAACCAAGGGTAGCTTCAACCAAAGGGCGAATCGGGACCGAAGGGCGCGATCCGTCCGAGGGGTTGATGCGTAAAGGAGGAATATACGGTTTACCAGCTAGCGACGCCAGTATCGATCAGCCGCACACGCGTGTAATTCAGCGGCGTCTGGATATTCGACGATGACTCTTCTCTATGATTATTTATCTAATCTATAATTTTAATTTATATTTATAAGAACGTTGAGTCAGAGACAACATAATTAAAAAATATTTTTTTTTGTAAATATATTGACGTATTATATGTTCTCTAGAAAATTTAAAATGCTCTAAAAATACTTTTTTACTAATAAAACAAAATAATAATTACAAAATAAATTTTTCATAATTCTTTAATACCTATATCAAAGTTTTTACTATAGAATATTGTGTCTTAAGGGATATTAAGAGGGCACAAAAAATTCTATTTTTTTATTAAATAATATTGCATATGTAACATGTTATACATGTATAGAGAAAGAATAGTATTGATGAAGTACCTATAAATTTAATTACATACAGATCTGAAAATAATTTTGATCTTCAAAGTAATTATGTAAGATGCTCAAACTGCTAGAATGTAAAAATTTTGTGCAGTATTGTATCATATTCTTGAGTGTTCTACAATTATCTTAAGAATCCAACAAAGTAATTTTTAGATCTGTATCTAATTAAATTTTTAGGTACTTCAGTAAAACCATTTCTTTTGTGTAGAGATAAATAAGAAATATAAAGCAATCAATATTAAGCAAATTTATCTATATTAAAATAAAAGATATAATCAATTTAACTAAGCACTTCTTTGTGTCTTATCAAAAATGAACATAATTCGAAAATGTATTGAAATATGCATTCAAGAATATATTCAAAACTGTGAACTTTTATTATTCGTTTGTTTCCTTATTTCCAAACATGTGATGTTGCTTTATTTTTTGGTATTAAAGACAAAATTATTTTGTATACCAATAATTGCAGTGATGTTAACCTTTGATTTACTAAAAAATTATTTAAATAGACAAGAAAAATTCCAAATATTTAAATTACTAATATGTTTTATTTTTATCTTAATTGACAATTTTACTCGCTTTTTTAGATCGCTTCATGAATATGTCGTTCTCCCCATGTGCACAAACACCTATTACTTTGTGCTAACCAATTATATTTATTCTTGTTCACAAAACCTATAATAAATTCACATATAAATAAATATGAATCAAAAACACGTTACTGATATTTTTTAAAAATAGGGTAGAATTTAAATCCATAATTAATGCAAACCTGTACTCAGTTAAAAATGTTAATTTGATGAGCAAAACACATCTTTTATATTCTCCAGTCGGAGGTAATTTTATTGATAAACGGCTGTCTATATAACATGGATGTGTATCATTGAAAAATCATACGCAAATGATAGTCTTACATTCACTATTCGCATTCGAAACATAAGAACGCAAACGATCGGCGGCAGAAAGAAACTACACAAACAGAAATGGGAAAAGTATAAATAAACAAAACAAGGAAAATCTTCGAGTCGCTGAGCTGCAATCTGTATGGATTATTAGATTTAAAAGGCTTAATGCATAAAAAACACCCAAGGCTATTGTAAGAGAAGCAAATATCGGCAAAGAGAAAAAAGACAATGCAATGTCTTTACAATGAAAAAATGTGCATGTAAGTTTTGAGTTATCAAAATACAGCAGAATTTTGAAGATAATAAGAAAAATGGAATCAATCATTAAAAGTACGACGAGTGTCTTTAACTTGCAGTTATTTATCTGTTTACTTCTGTAAAATACCGGATGTGTTGCACGATAAAGGAGATTAACCGTGATATATTCAGAAACTTTGTACTTATATTCCGTCTGTACTAAGCCATTCAATCATGACAGTGCTTTGTATAAATCGTGCGGTGACGCACATTCTGTGCATCCCTAGACGCCCTATATCTGCTACGTACATTAAATCAGTATAGTATATGCAGAAGAAAATTTAGAATGTGTTAGTAAATGTTATTAAAAAAGGCTAAATAAGACACATATTTAAAAAATAATCTACTTGGAAAAACCGATTTTGCTAAAGCTTTTAAAAATTTAACTGGAAATATAAGTCTGAAAATAATTTTAAGTTATCAAAATAATTGTATAGGATAATTCAAATTAGTTGCTAGAATATTAAAATTTTTGCAGCTCACGAGTACATGATTACTCGTGGCTCAACAAACTTATTCAAATCTATATTTAACTGAATTTTTGAAACATTTCCCGAGAAGAAGAGTAAGATTTGACCAGATTAAATATATGGTCAGATATATTCAAATATAACGTTTTATTTCTGCTCAGGTATGAGCACATATGTTCATATATAACCATTATATATGTATATTCCAGGTTAAATTTGATCTTCGAATCTCAGGTTTAATCATCTTTGCTCAGATCTGATCATATCTGAGATTTATTGAAATTGTCAAATCTACTATATCTGTTTAAATGTAACTCTATCTTCACTCGTGCACAAATGCAATTTAAAATACATTACATATGATTATATCTATCCTGATATAAATAATTTTATCTGGTTATAAGATCTAGCTATAGCTGTTAGGTGGGGCTAAATAAAGACAATTTTCAAATCTGATTTGATAAACTAGATATAATCATATCTTAGTAAATCTTTTAAAAAAGTTCTTCTTTCCAGTTTCAGCAAACTCGTTTTCGTGTGTGTATTTAATTGTATTATAAAATATATTTAAATTTATTATTTAATATATTAAAAATATTCTTATAAACAATAAAAATGTTTTTATGTATTTAGTAATGTAACTTTAGATAATACAAAAAATTTGTATGTTTATATTTTCATTTATATTTAATTAAAAAAATTATTATAAGAAGTGTTTAAAACATTATTATTTTGTTGTTTACGTAGATCAGGCATACAATTATTTACATTTGAAAAACAATTTTGAGAACGCATAAATTGTTTTATCCTAATACCATATATTTTTTCCCGTATCAAACACGTGGTCATTTATTTTCGGTCTGATCGTACACACTTCAAATGGGTTGGGCGTAGTATCCCTCTTGGGACCTGCAATTCCCAAATGTAATTTCTTGTACTTTAAAGATAGAAAAAAATACCTTAAATAAATACAAAGTGCAGATTATTTTCAAACAATAAAAAAAAGCAAAAATTATAACTAAAACTTATTAATGTTTGTTAATTTTTTAAACAAATTATTAATATAAAGTAGCCAAAATCAATTTTATAATAAATAATTTTTATATTTGTTTGTACTTATTTATTATTTAAGATACAATGCAACAAGTTTTCAAATTTAAACATTTATTAAATCTTTTATTAAATTGATATAAAAATCCGATGATTCCGTCGTATTACTTCTGTAGAGTTATCTAAACAAATCAATAGATAAAATTAATAACTAGTCTTATATTTCTGTGAATTACATACATATATTACAAATTTATATAAAAAAATGTTTATTGAACATTTTTATCATATCAATTTATAAAAATTGATCAAAAAGAGTAGATGGATAAGTGACTTTGGATAAATCAATGTGCCAATACTGATTTCCATAGACTTATCTATCTGACATGCATTTATAGTTATTAATTATTTCAAATACGTTTTTTTAAATTAAATAATAGCAACATAATTTCTAAACACTTACATTTTTTTGCCATTTCTCTTAATAACAATCTGCTTTCATATACATTCTTTGTTTCAGTGATGATGATGATCATTATTGCCTTTTTCCGGTTCTGGATTGTAGGAACAGAAGAACGTTATGCACCAAATGCAGAAAAGCAATAATATCAGCAACCATGATACAGAATTAAATCTGTCCCATCCAAAAATAATATGACGGACTGATATAAATTGATGCTCATTGGATTGGGAACAATAAATTTTTGTGCTACTCCGATTGTCCGCCATCGTGTCAACTCTTGCTATTCGACGAGTATTCAACAAATTGACTTACGTCTGCTTGTCTGATAAATGAAACATCAGTACCAGTAATAAACGAAATAAATATGATCGTTAAAAAAAAGATTAGATTAGATAAGGGCCTCAATAAATGGGAAAAGAAACAAAGAACAAGGAAAAATTTAATACATTAAATTAGGAAATTTTATGTTTTTCTATTTAACATATTAGATCATTCTTTATTCTCTGTTTATTTATTGGATATAATGTTTAACATTTTTTATCAATTCTGAGAATATGAAACGTATTAATTAAAGTATCAAAATAAGTTAATCTATTTATTTGTACTTACATTGAGATATAAATTATTAAAAATAACTAATTTTGATAAAGTGTGTCATTATACATTTGATGCAAAATGCTATTTTGACTAAATATAATATTAGTGTATCGACTAATCATCAGATATATAATTTATACACACACAAATGTTTAATATATAATATATAAGTTGATTATTTTAATAAAATAAATATTTAATTAATCTATGTTATATAATTGAAAAATTATCAACTTTATAAAATTTAATATTTTAAAAATATATGTATTAACAACATTCTGTATTGTCATTATTAGATTTTCCCCATGAAAATAACCAATATCCAAGCGCTGTACCAGTTCCAATAGCGATGCAGAGCCAATAGTTGTACGTCATAAAAATAAACATGAGAAAATAACCGAGCACTATCTGAATTACGTGCAGTAGCGTTTGAAAGAAATGCACCCCAGAGAATAACAATGCACTGTAATAATAAACAGAATGATAAAACTGCAAGTGTTTTACAGAAATTATTAGTATTGTTTCTTACATACTTTCTCGATTTCTTCTGCTGGTTCTTTCTGAGAAACGTGGTGCGCGTGAAAAGATACTCACTGCAATACACACATAACTGACCACTTGTACATTTTACACTTTTTAATAAATATTTACTTACCGATAAGATTTCAGCCCTTCGTACAATGCGGTTAGAAGGATAACACCGATTATAGAACCGATCATTCCCTGCACATTATCTATGCGCCACCCTTTAAACAAAATAGTTTCCGTAACGCCACCATGAAATGACATCTGCAATGTGCACGATTGTTGTAATTACAATAAATACGATGAGAAAAGGGCATATCCAAGATTCCAGGTCGTCAACACTTACTCCCTGCATCTTGTCTTAAGATATCACCGTCGGATACCTTCGCAAAAGACTGCACATGTTTTATAATATCGTCTGGCGAAAACATTTTTGCCAGACTGTATTTTATCAAAGCTATCTTATCTCATATACTCTGTGACACTCATGCAAAAAGCTCGAATTTAGATGTAGGTGAATCTATTTGATGTAATAAACATTATCTAGCTATTTTGTTTATTCCTTCTAATTCCTAATACAATTTTTTTCAGAATTTTTATACAAATTTTAAAATATTTTAAAATGTACACGTATAAAAAATTCTGAAAATTTTTTTTGCCAGAAATTTAAAATTAAATTTATCTTTAATATATTTTTATTATTAAATTAAAAAATTTTGTAATTGATTAATATAAAATACAAACATTATAATAATAATAATAGAAATACAAGAAGATCTATCTAAAAGGAGTACTAAGTTACAATTTCTAAATTGTTCATCATATTTAGCTTTATAGAGATTGTGCAAAGGGTTGTTTACTTTATGGCATATCTAATAATAGCGTGTTGTGTAACCAACATTATATCTGTTCCTTTTTTCGCGAGAAAGGATGTACTACCTTGAAAGTACTCATAAAAATTCAATACACCCATAAAATTCGAATATTGTATTTTTATATCAGCGAGGTTTTCTTCATTTTGTAGGAACCTTAAAATGCATATATGGCATCGCCAGCTATGTAATACTATGTAGTTACCGATTTAATGAAAACAGATAAAAAAGAAAAGGTTAAATAGTTGTCTTATTACAAAGATTTTTTTTTACTTTAAAGATGCTGATATTTAATAAATAATGTTTGCAGAAATATTAAAAATAATTTCATTACAAGAAAATTTTGCAAGAATTATTTATTATAGAAACCTAAACTCAAAAAGATAGCGAAATCTATTCGAAGATAATACATATTGCAATATTTTGCGCAACATTTTTAAACATTATCAAAAACATGCAATTCTATTGAGGAAAAATTTAAATAATTAAATTATTTTTAAATTTTTAGTGCTGTAAATATTTTTACGACAGCTTTAAATAAATGTATATATTTAAAATTAACATAAGCATGTGTGTGCACGATTTGGGTTTGTCATTTGCACACATTGGATGAATTTGATTTGCGAATTCGATCTCGATTTGATAATATCGACAATTGTATAATATCGCGATCGCCGATGAGCCAAATCCTAGCTCACAATTGTGAAAGGGCCAAAGAGTCCTAGATGTTGAGTAAATCGATTTCTCTCGTTTCTCTCCCTCTTTCCCGCCGACTTTCTCCCCCGTTCGGGTGCATACGCCACCACCACTACCCTTGCCGCTCGACGATCAGCCAAGATGCCCGGCCTGCGTGAACTAGACGGGCACAACCTGTGGCTGATCCTGACTGGCGCGCCTCCCTCCGGAAATTCAGCCACGCTCTCAATCTCAAAGCGCTTCTACTCAGTGGCATTCTCACCGTGCAGCTGTTTACATCGTCAGTCTCTCGCCGAGGAAAACCCCCGGCCCGCCGTGCACGACCCGCGGATAGTCGTTGACGGCTACGGCAATGCGCGTCGGATGCGGGTATATCGTTGATGCAACGAGGGACAAATCGCGCACGGAGCGCCGCGACGCAACCCTCCGGGGGTGACCATGAAAGTGTCAGCTTGCCGAGCTGTCGTGATGAAACTTTAGCCCTGACAATGCGGCAACTGCGAGCTTAACCAATTATCTGAGTGCGTATTACCAACGAGGTATTAAAAATGTGTAGACAGCGTCGAGAAAGAGAATGTCTGGACCGCGAGTGAAAGAGAACTGCGTCGATGAAAAATGCGCGATTAGCAACCGTCCGTGATCAGCCGCGATCGTAAAAAAACAAATGCCGGATATATTGCTGAGTGATGTGGAATTGCTTACAAAGGTGAGAGTGTTTCCTTTCTCTATAATCCAAGTCTAATTCAATGTTAATCGGAATTGCATGCATAAATACAAATAACTGTGATATAAATTAAGCTGAATAATTATGTAGATACGATAGAACAACTGATCAAGTAAATAAAATGTTATCGTAGACTCCGAATTTCCAGCATTTCTCCCTTATGCGTATTAGATAACAAGATTTCCCTCATTAGCATTTTCATTCAACCGTAGTTCTCGTCAAATGATCGGGGTAGGGTCAATGTTCTGTCATGAGGTGCTCCCTTCGTATATTGCATGTTCTTCACACATGTACACACACAGAGGTTGAATAATGTGTACGCAGCATTCAATAAATTTTGATTAGGCGTTAAATTTGTTTCTTTTTAGTTTTTCCATTTCTATTAAATTTTGTAGTGAAAAAAGATTTTAACAAAATGTATTGAACATACATTTAATTATAAAGGATAACAAGTGCAAATTATACATATATTATTGATTTAATACAATAAATAAATATATTCTATATTTATTTTCTGATTATGAGTATACTAGTACTTATACGAGTAAAAATCTGTATACATTTAATTAGTTTCATTGTATGATACAGAAAATACTCAAGTAATATTTTTAAATACAATATTAATTAAGTAATAAAATTCTATTAACATTATTGTTGTTTATTTAGTCCAATAATCCAAAATTTATTTTTTTTTCAAAAATATTAATATATGTATATAAATAATAAAAAAAACAAAATTTTCAAATTTTATTTTATTTATAACATCGCAAAGAAAATGTTTTTAATTGTAAATTTAAAAAAATTTAGATACGAGAAAAAATTAAGAAAAATATCATCAATGAAACATAACGTTTAATTTAATGCAATTTTTTTTATAATAATTGTAACAAAATGTTATACATTATTTTAGATGGCATAGTAACACAGTCCTGTGGCATAGGCACAGGAAAATTTCCTTTCGCGCGCATAATAAGACGAATGAAAGCCATTGCCGCTGCGTACGCATCGTTCATAATAATTAGCATAAATTAAAGTATGATTGCTTTTATGCTTCGCGTATAGGCCTTGAACATTGATACGTACGTCTATATATTATAACAATTAACAATTCCAAATACTCTTGTAAACTCGTTTTTTATTTGTATGCATATTCAGTCAAATAAATACTATATAACTTGCGTTCTACATTATTTGCTCATTATGCGATCAAATGTTAAGCATGCAGTGATTCGTAAATATCATTTTATGTTAGGCAGAGCTCCAATAAACGTTTTAATATTTCTACCAAAAGAAATGTAATTATAAATGCACAAATTATTTTAATAAAAATTATTGCGAGGCATATACGAAAACGTGTTATTTTATAATGTTACAAAGGCAAAATTTATTAAAGATACAAAAGAGCACTTTATAAAATGTTTTATTATAAATATTCTCCTCTTTATTATTTCTGACTCTTTTATTATGAATAGATATTCGTTCTGAAAGTATTGATCCAACAGTGAAGCTTGACAAGAATAACTCTTACTATCTATAATTATATTTGAACCACAGCCTTATTATACTTATGAATAAGGAAATTATAATCACATATAATATTTAATTATGTTCCAGATGTAAATTGCAGTTAGACGTACAGCGATTTTCGACAAAGGAAAACATATCGTCATATTTAAAGTTAATCAACGACGGGATATTAAACAGAAGACTGATTAAGTGATTATTCATAATTTGTAAAAATACATCTTATGAGCTTCTTAACTTAATTATTCAGCCTCGCATCATACAAAGACACATATGTTCGATTCATTGAGAAAACTTTTGAATAGGGACATCAGAGTATATCTTTCTACTTTGAATTAACGTGAGATTATGTATGAAAAAAGCATTGAAATGCCATTAATTTTTTACTAACCGATGTGCATTCTACCTCGAAGAAGGCAAGTTTGATCGCAGAGTAAGTATGTGTCGATCATTTTTATATGAAAACCTTTTACTGCGATCAAATAAAGTTGAACGTTCATGCCATTAAACGCAACATATCGTAATATCGGGACCAATGCGAATTCTATCGACGTAAAATACTCGTGTATGTGCGAGTGTATACTCGCCGCGTAGAATCTTAACCGAGTTACGACTACCAAGAAGGTAGCTCGATATAATTTTCGACATGGACATTACATCCAGTATAGGAAAAGGGCGATCGATATCATCATAAGATGGTAGATGGGGATGTCTAAAGATGGCAGGAGGTCTATGGCTCCGACATTTATTTTTCAAGTGTACGATATAAAGTAGCGATAATTAGTAAGACGCCAATCAACAGCAAACTCGAAGCATGTCACTCGACAAACAAAACACTTCTAAAACAAAGGAAAAAGTTTCTTCCACGCGTAACTCCGACTTTGCCGAATAAAAGATCGGCCGGGGTAAAAGACGAAATAGACAAGTGGAAATAAAATGCCGAAAGGAAGCCCAGGAAAGGATAGCAGCGAGAATATTCAGTTGGAGCCTTTGTCCAGGACGTCTAGGCGACACGAATCTACCGATCATACAGAAATAGATGCAAAGGTACCGCTAAGACCTCATGCAAGAAAAACGTGCGATTCAGGTATGTATAACATTTTATTATATCTCGTTAAATTTTTATTATACATTGTAAAGATATGTACTGTACTTGTATGTGAATTATATTATGCAAAAGAATACGCGCATAACGTTACACAATTAATAAACTAAATAATTTTTAATAAAAATACAGATAAAAAGCCTATTACT
This sequence comes from Monomorium pharaonis, assembly GCF_013373865.1. Taxonomy (NCBI): domain Eukaryota; kingdom Metazoa; phylum Arthropoda; class Insecta; order Hymenoptera; family Formicidae; genus Monomorium; species Monomorium pharaonis. The sequence goes on from NC_050467.1 coordinate 19,811,924, forward strand.
ATAAACTTTATATTGGCTGCGCAGGGTTCTTGTGTGCAAAAAAGTTTTCAAATAAAAAGCAAAGTGCACGTGTCTTTATCATAAGAGTACAGGATTTATATCGATCCGTACAATATATTTGAGATATTTACTTAGACTGTGTCCTGCTCAGATTCTTGTGACTTCATGTTATTCAAATTTACAAATAAACTCCATCTAAACGTGATTACTGCTTAGGTAGATGTTTGAGATAGTGCTCCCTTGATTCTCGCGTGACCACATAGATTAGCATACACTTAAAAATTGCAAATTGTTGCCCTTCGTGACTCGCTTGCGATGCAAATCAAACTTCAGAAAATCTAAAGATAGGTATTGCCTCAGGCGGAGGGAAATTCCCCTTTGCAAATTTATGATCTTCGTAGCAATTTAATACATCTCAATTTCTTTTCTTAATTTATCACACCCGCGTGTTTAGCTGATTACCGAAAGATCCGGCCACTAATGGTACGCGTTTCGAGATTAAATTGAAAAAAAGTCAGCGTTTATAACTAGGCGATCCTTTTGAGACACATAACTTCGACGAACATATTGCAGTCGGAAAGCGCGCATGAATGTTTCAATGCGTTTCGCCCAGCGTCGGAATTCGTTTGACCAGATACGACATATATTTTAAAGTAGCGCAAGATTTACTGCGACCACGAGATATCTGAATAATGTATAAAACGCCTATCTTTTTCACAATTGAAAGAGTCTTGCTGTAACAACAAGGACAAAATGTAAAGGGTCATAAGTTCAAAAGGGTCAAAAGTTCAACCATTTATAAATATTCTTTTTCTATCCATATTCGTTAAAATTAGCCTGCGCACTATTAGCTCTTAAATCTTGTCTATTGGTAGATATTTTTGAGAACATTTTTTATCAAAATTTAATTCATAAAATATAAATTTAGTTTTATCTAAAATTAAATTTAACAAATATTCTTGCCCTTATGTCCTCCTTTTCAAAATTAAATTAATTCTGTGCCGATAGAAAACGTATTGCTCAGTTATATCTTCTTTAAAACTTTAACTCTTTGTCTCTCTCTCTCTCTCTCTCTCTCTCTCTCTCTTTCTCTCTTTCTTTCTTTCTCCCTCTCTTTCTCTCTCTTTCTCTCTCTTCAATGTTCAACGTTTTTCAATATCTTTTAAACTTGTACTGAATTATATCACAGCACAGCTCACCAAAATACTTCTTCTGTTAATAGAAACACGAATGTTATTTCGTAAATGAACGTAATCTGATTGTCAGAGGGGCTGGGTGGAGAAAAGAAAATCGATATAGTACCCCTCGAATAAACTGATCCATTCTGAATTCGCCAGAGATTCTGATGTCAAAAGGGTCCGAGATCTCATAGTAGAACATAGCTGCATTATATTTTCTCTTTATTTGTACGCTTAAAAATAACATTTTACACATAAATATTTATCGCAGTTTAACCCAAGCTATAAAAAAAATTAAATTTATATAGAGTATTAAATTAATTTATTATGCGATAGTTTAACATATAATAAAATTTAAAAATAACTTTTAAAATTATAATATTAATGATCCTTAAATTATAAATAATTAAAAATTAAAGTTTTAGCGTAAGATGTACATTAAAATATAAATTATCACAGAATTAGCAAAATTTTATTACGTGTACGTATGTACGTCAACACACACACACATACACACACACCTTAATTTTATAACAAAAAATAAAAAATATTTTATGGAATTATATATTTTCTTTAATAAGTAATAGAGTTAAATTTATTAATTTTTTGGAAACCCTCTTATTTTAACAAAAAAGGAGTAATAAAAAAGAGATAGAATCTTGCTTTGAGTACAAACTTTTTATATCGAGCTTTTAAATATCTCAAGTTTCTTTTCTCTTAAATAGCAGTTAAATACTTTTCATTAGTTCTATAAAATCAAGGTAACAATATTTTATCGATTAAGTATGAATAAATAGGAAAAAATGTAATATTAAAAACGTTCCTGTTCAATGCAACTTTATAATATAAAGCAAACTAAAGTGAAAAGCCATAAATCCCCTACATTGTTCGGTTGACTGCTTCCGCGACTGAGACCAATATCACGATGGGCCACCAACGGAGGGGTTGCAAAGCGTAGATCAAGGATGGCGCCACCGTAATGCCAACTACCCCCGACTGACGAGGACCGGCAAAACCACCCCCGTAAAGCAGTCTGCCACCAGGGGGTTTGGAAAGCCGCCATTTCTGCCTAACTCCGCAGTAGCTATATCCCACGCTTTTAATGCCAATGAAATGTCAAGGAATGCCGCGCGCTATAGACTCACCGAGGGTGTCGGGCTACTCGGTTCGGATTTCATAAGCTCGCGGTTTTTCGCGTACTGACGGTTCCTCGTGGCAGGGTTGATTGCGGTCGTGCTGCTGGCAAAAGGTGGTGTTGCAAAAAATCCTGGTCCCGGCTGTGTTTGGTGCGTCCGCCACGTTACGCACGAGTCAGCGCGTTCACGCCGATTGAGCGACGCCGATTGATGTCGCGCGTCGCTTTTCGTGTTCAGTATCTGGTGTTGCTCCTTGGATCTCAAATATTCTCACGCATTCAATAGAAAATTGAAATTATCGATTGCAGCCTAGTCAAAGTCATTGATAAAAAAAAAAAAGGGTAAACGCGACCCAAACCAACTACAATTGCTACAATTGCGTGTAGCGGATGACAGAGAGGCTTGAGTCGATTGCAAGTGATACGGCTCGAATGACCGCGGCGGCAGAGGCGAGCCGGCTCCGCGGTGAATCGAATTCCAAGCGCCGTCTATCAAAACCGAAATTCTCCCTTGTTGAAGCTTCAACCTTGAGACGACGAGTACAGTGGCGAAAGCTCGGTCAAGGGAAAAGTTACGAGGCGACGATCAAGCGTCCGCGCAAATACTGGCTGAACAGAGAGAGCCGCTCATAAAAGTTTCCTATGCCTCGAAAGACGGTCAGGTAAAGGAACTCGTTCATCGGAGACCGCCGCCGAATCGGTTCACGATGAGCGAGCAGGATGTGGACGATGTTGCTTTTCTGACAGGTGAGCTCTCTCCATTTCAAATGGCTGGCTGGGGGATTAAAATGCGATCGCGTGCTTCGACTCTTTCTTCGACATCCATCTGTTATATCTAAACAATGTCTTTTCCATAAGAACAGCTCGGCTAGATGGCCCACTTATAGCCCTCCGCGCACTACGAATAGAATATGAAGCACGTGTGTGCGATCAATAAAACGAAAGCTTCCTCCGATCTTTCGAATTAAAACGTGCATACTTCGTTCTCTCGTCCACGCGCTTGTATCGCAACCCACTGACGGCTATTGTTATTAAGGTCTCTTTACTGACAGCGGAAATAGATACGTACGACGAGTCAATAATATGTTGTTCGATGACTTTATTACACGCTTCTATGTATATATGTGCGTGACTTCGAAACACAATAATATTATATATACATGCCATATAATTTACATAAATTTTAAAAACGGTGTAAGCTTTTTTCAAAACAGATTTACAGTTTTGTAGATTTTTATTTTATTTTTATTAAAATATTATAAATTAATTAAAATAAAGCTGTATTAACTGTATGTAGGCAGAAACCTCTAAAAAAATTCTAAGATTAAAAAAATGTATTTGTATAGCTTATAACACACAAGAGCCTTTGCAACAGAAAAGTATTAGGACTGGAAAAATAATTAAAATTATTTATGTTGAAACCAAAATAAAATTTCATAGAGGCCAGTGAAGTGAATTAAAAATTACTTAATGTCTTAGTATATTTCTTTCAAAATTTCTTCAAAATCAAATCTGTCAACAAAAATATTACAAATTAAAATGCTTTAAAAATAAACAATAAGGTATATTTTTTATTACAATATAATTATGTGTTACATTTATTTATGTATCTTATGTATATTATGTATATTATGTACATTAATTATGTATAGATTTATCAATTCACTCTATTTTTAATATTTTCTTACATTTATTTACTAAACAAAATTTCTAGAATATATATATTTTTTTGCTAAATCCTATTATTTCTTATAAGATTTATCATATTTAATTACGTCTTAAATATGAATATAAATATAAAAAAATTGGAGTTTAAAAACCTTACTGCATTTTTTGCATAAGTTAAGTGCACAGATTATTCTACATAATCGTGCAAATCCAGGCCAAGGGTATAGTTATAAGAAGAGCAAATTTTTTTTATTATGCACATGTCAAGATAAAATATGTATGTGACAATCTTGAATATAATCTATAAATTAAGCTAAGTATAGGCAAATAAAAGTATAATTATTCTTTTGTGTGTGTATAAAATAATTAAAAATTGGAAATCTAATTTCTAATTAAAATTTATATGTTATTTAGTAAAATATTGAATAATTTTAATTTCAATGGTATACTTATAACTACACCAATCAGTAACATATGCCCCATCTTTCAGTAATAATATTATGATTCCGATTAATGAGAGTACTCCCTCCCTCCTTTTAATCGATATCATTAAAAGATAGTGAATAATTACTAATAATAACAATTATAAATACAACTTTGCAAATCAATAAAATTTCATTTTTAGATTCAAATTTATAGAGTATAACTAAAGAGTTAAATATTTATATTAAAAATTCCTTATCTCTTTATTTTATGATTATTTTGGTTGTTATTTTGACTTATTATGTAAATGAAAAAGAGACAAAATCGATAAAGAGTGAAATTTGATTACATTATCTATTAATATAATAATAATATAATAATAATAATACAATATTAATTAGATATGACATTTATGTAATAATTATAGATTAAATTACATATTAATAAGCTTTTCACGAAATTTATGTAATCAGTTAAAATTAATTGCACTAATTAACTATAAATTACGCAACAATTACGACAAAATTTATAGCAAAATTTATACACCATTACGAGATATTGGAGCTAATTTTTCTACAAAAGAGTTTCTCTTTGTTTCAGGAGATAGCAGTGCAGGATTGCACAGACGTAACTTTTATGAGCGCGCAAATGAAGTCGTTAGGTGTTCTGAGAGAAAGACTTACTGCGTCCTTTGTATCTGCTGTATGGTACTCCTTGTTACATCACTTATCATCGCCTTGGCGCCTCTGCGAACTGGTATTTAAATATCGCATCTCCATTTTAAGCGAGTGTCATTATTCTCATATGTCATAAATATTAAATTGCACATTTAAATATCACATAAATTTAATTTCTGCGTAATAATCACATTTTTCACGTTTATTTTGCATTTTTAAACACACATTTTATTTCTTTTTTTTAGGCTGCAGTTGTCCTGAAGATGATTCAAGACTTATGGATGATGAAAAGGACGCCGTGCCTCGGATGGAGAATGGAGAGGTTTGGATGCATGTTACACAAGTAAAAACATTAATAATATTAAAGAAGAAGGCGATATTATGACTCTTGTAGGTATGACCATTTGAAATATTTCCGTTATTAGGTGATGAGTTCTAATTATTTATCAAATTAGCTATTTAATAGTCCACCATTATGCAATGGCGCTAATATGCCAATAGATATTTGTTACAAGATATCTTTACTTTTGAACACTTTGAAACTTTCTCAAAATATATCTTATCTTTTAATTATACACATTTCCTCATTTTTTTTAAACCTGAACTGTCACACGAATGTATGTACACTTGAGTGTTTCTTTTATTTAATATTTTTTTGGCTGTACATATTTTGATTTATACAAACTAAACAACAGCAATATTTGCCAATATAGATGTTGATTATTAACAAAGTACAAAATATAAATGTGGAGAGTCATATTACCACCTTCTTTTCTAATAACATCAAAGAAAAAAAAAAGAATAATTATTTGTTTTTCAAAAGTTGCCTTATTGGAGTTAAATTAAACAGTATACTTCTTTAATTAAAAGATAATTATACTATTTAGAAATTATATATTAATAAATAAATTAATAGTGCTTGGTAAATGTGTTTAGTAATGTAAAAAATTAGGATAAAGTTTGTTTATCTATGAGAAAAGTAGAAATTAAAAGTCAAAATACTAAAGTTTGGCTAAAATAAGACAAATATACATATAATATAGCATAATGAAAAATTAGTAAATAAAATTATACAATAATTAGTTATACATATTTTATAATAGCCCACTCAAGATAGTCGAATACAATGAAAATTTTTTTTAGATATTTCCATGGGATAACATGAGGTTACCTGCCTTCGCACATCCTACTAGGTACAATATTACCATGCATCCAAATCTTACCACCTTAGAATTTAGAGGTAAATTTTAAAGAAATTTTATTCAAAAAAATATATCCTCTTTTTGTGTGTATTTTATTATTTATTTTTATTTGTATTATAGGACGAGTCACAATCGAATTCTACGTCGATGAAGAAACCTAAATTTATTGTCTTCCATAGTAAAAACTTGACAATAAAAGAACAAGTAAGTAACATCTAAAAGCTATGATCATGCATGAAAGTTTTAATTACCAAATGCGCGTTTTTATTTAATTTTCGAGAATTAATTTTCAGATAGTCAAAGAAGGCCAAGAAGAGCTGAAAATTGCGAAGTTGCTCGAATATCCAAAACGCGAGCAGCTGTATTTAGAACTGGAGGATACAACGTTTCAAAAAAGAAATAATTACACGCTATTTCTGAGTTTTAATTCGACGTTGAATTCTACTGATCTTAAAGGATTCTATTTCAGCAGTTACACCACTCCTGAAGGAGATTACAGGTAACTTTAAAATGATTATTAATTTCTAACAAATACATATTTTATTCGTTGCTAGTAAAGCTAAATTTTCAAACTTTCAAATTGTCTGTAATTTTTAGATATTTGGCGACGACTCATTTCGAACCAACATACGCGCGCATGGCCTTTCCATGTTTCGATGAGCCACGATTTAAAGCCAAATTTAAGATATCAATATACAGAGATAGATTTCACATTGCGTTTTGCAATATGCCCGCAATAAACACCGAGGAGGCAGGATTTTATTTGGGCACAAATCTCGTAAGTTATGCATGTTCGTTATTTATTCAATTGAAAATGTAATGGCTTTGCATTTTGAGAGTATCACTAGCTTGTTTACTATGCCGATAGTGAGTCAAATCACATTATTGCAATTATGATATTATCTGCGAGTGACTACATTTGTATCAATCTGATCCAGAATAATGTTACTTTTCAGCTACGTGACGACTTTCAAGAATCCGTAGACATGTCGACATACTTGGTTGCTTTTGTGGTATGCGATTTTAAAAGGATTTTTGAACTAACAAAGAGAAATACATCTGTAAGTGTGTATGCCTCATCGCATATGCTTCCGCGTATGAATTATGCCATGATCACTGCTGCTCGTATTATGGATTACTTTGAATCTTTCTTCGGCATATCTTACCCTTTGCCAAAGCAAGGTATAAATAAATAAAGCATAATTATTAAAGATATCGGTTAATAATAATATCGGTTTTAAAGCTTCTTAAGACGTTTTAAAACCAATATCGTTATTATAGTTATTAAAGAAACATTAGAGAGAGAGAAACATTACTTTGTTTTAATAAATAATATTTTACAAGACACATATTTTCCTTTTGCTTAGATATAATAGCGATTCCTGATTTCGAACCTGTCGCTATGGAAAATTGGGGCCTAATTATTATTCGAGAATCTTCTTTAACATACGACCCACAAGAAACACCAACCAATATACAGGAATACATAGCTGTTATTATGGCTCACGAATTGGCTCATCAATGGTTCGGCAATCTCGTCACAATGAAATGGTGGAATGATCTGTGGCTGAATGAGGGTGCTGCGACGTTCTTCGAATACAAAGGCGTGAATCATATTTTTCCCGAGTGGGGCATGATGGATTTATTTATATTACACAAAACGCAACGAGCGCTCGAGCTCGATGCGTTAGCCAACAGCCATCCAGTAAGCGTGCCCGTTGAAAACCCCGTCGAGATAGAGAGCATATTCGATACGGTCAGCTACTTCAAAGGCGCTTCCATCCTTTACATGCTGGAAGTAGTTTTATGCGAAACGGTTTTTAAAAGCGGATTAAACGAATATCTAAATCAGTACGCGTTCGGAAATACGGAGACTAATGATCTGTGGGATGTTCTCACAAAACATTCCAGAAATACGTCCCTTAGTTCAGAGCTTGACGTTAAAGTAAGTTCAATATATAGGAAGATTAATTATTCTTCGCGTTTTCGCTGAGCGTACATTTTAGTAAAATTAAAATATTTCGGCAGACCATAATGAACACTTGGATACAACAAATGGGCTTCCCACTTGTTACCATCATCCGTGAGGATAGTACCATCACTGCGACCCAGAAAAGATTTCTTGCTTCGCTGCGAGAAGACGGACTAAACATTTCCCAGCCCAAGTCACCCTTTGATTACAAGTGGTACATCCCGTTGACCTGTTACACAGACAAGGATGACCCATTGGAACCTCCTATGGAGGTGTGGATGAATATGACAAATGGTAATCATATTGAAACTTATTTGTCTTTTTAATATAAAACGTTTATCACATCTCTGTTCTGCAAATGCTAAGATATTAAGATATTTCATGTTTCTACTTAGCGACTTTCGATATATCGAGCGACGTTGATTTCGTCAAATGCAACATCAACCAAACTGGCTTTTATCGAGTAAACTATCCGAAGGAGATGTGGACATCAATCATCAAAACTTTGATGAAGAACCACACCAGGTTCAGTTCGGCGGATCGGGCGAGTCTCATCGATGATGCGTTTGCGCTTTGCGATGCAGGCGAGCTGGATTCGTCGGTCCCACTGGAACTTTCGCTTTATCTTGTAAACGAAAGGGATTATGCGCCATGGAAGACCGCGCTTCGATATTTGAACGTTTGGAAAGACAGACTGGCCGAAAGTGAAGGATATAAGAAGTATATCTCATTCTTTAAACAATTGTTGGTTCCGATTACAAGATACATTGGCTGGACAGATGAAGGATCTCATTTGAAAAAGTTAGTACTGCATTAAAATATTTCCCTTTTGTCAGATGTCCAATAGCTAACAACGAACGAAGTATATCATTTTAAGTTGTTTTGTTATTTTATGCAGATTATTGAGAATCTCAGTACTGAAGTCTGCTATCGAATTAGAAATAGATAATGTGGTAAAGTCTGCAAGGGATCTCTTTCAAGATTGGAAATCGAAAAACAAACGTATCGCACCCAATATACGAGACATCGTTTATATGGCAGGTAAAGAAACAATACTTATGCATATAAAATATTTGTTACAGATTTTTGTTACAGATTTGTTAGAAATTACAATTTCTAATTAATTAGAGAAACGCAAAGTAAAATATTTTGTAATGCAAATGTGCTTGTAGGCATCAAATTCGGAGATGAGACTGACTGGCAGCATTGCTGGCAAGTTTATCTTAAAACGCAAATCCAGAGTGAAAAGCTATTAATGTTACAAGCCCTAGGTGCGACGATGGATCCCTGGTTGCTTAAACGTTACCTTCAATTTTCGCTGGATCGCAATCTGTTTAAAGCGCAAGAGGTTAATACTGTCTTAGCATCGGTTGCTGCCAATTCACACGGACATTATCTTGCTTGGCGTCACATTAAAGCTTACTGGCCGGAAATTGAGGCTTTATATGTAAACGAATCGTACTCGATAAGCAATCTCTTACTTAACGTTGTTCCTGACTACTTCATCACGGAATACGATTATCACGAAGTAAGGAGAAGTTATTATTTTTTAAAGTAAATTTCATGAAAGTAATTGCACAATTGTAATTGATTTCTTTAAAGTTATGCTGCGACGAAAAATATCTTGTAATCTTTTTTTCTCTTTTAGGTCTTGGAATTCTTCAAGCAGCGTGACATTCGTAGCGGTAATCGCACGCTGCAGCAAAGTTTAGAAATGATAAAGTTCAACATTCATTGGGTGAAAATAAACGCGAAAAGCGTGTGTGATTGGCTTATCAAATATTTTGCGGAAATGAATCTTGCAAGTTAACCTTCGCTCGTTGAAAATGAGCCAAACAAAGTGAGCCGAAATTCAACCGTGCGTTCAGCTGTGATCCTATTACGGCTAATTTTTCTACTATTTCTATTCGTATGCCCTTAAGAAACGTGATACGAGCCTACGGCAAGTGAGACCTTCAATTGCGTAGGAAACGAAAAAAATCTCAACCGTCATTTAGACATAAATATGCGGATCAAAAGCCAACCATTTCGGTCAGTTTTGTTAAGAGGTCGTTTTCATCAGGCAAATCGTCGAATTTAAAAGTCGGTAATTTTTAAACAAGGATAAATTGTTTTTCTTTTAAAGACATTTAAATATATTATATACCAAACTCATTATCGTAATTTGCTTGCCGGAAAGAATCTTTTAACGAGTCTAGCAAAAAATCGAATTGTTTGTACGTTAATACATTGTACACCAATTTATATGCACTTTCGAAAGTATTTATTTAAAATGCACGCAAGTGCGTGCCAATCGGATCACTCAATATAAAAACGAGAGCAAAGACATCGTTATTCCTAGAGTAATTAACATTCGACAGATAAGGATTAACGATGTACGCTTATTGGCACTAAAAGCTTCAGCTCTCTCGGATTAACTACACTTATAACCAAAAAATGCTTCAATAATCATTTCTACGATGTCCAAGCTCCATTCTTGAATTATTTAATATTACTAAACGGAAAGAATCGGGCTTGCGATAAATTTGTCGGAAGAAACGCTAATTATACTATTTACATACATTCCATGTGTAAAACTGCGGTATTGCAAATATTTAGAGGTAATATAATTATCATGACTGAGCGATCGTTCGGCACATTCAAGTAGCATATCAACGTTCGGCAAAGAGAGGCATGATACGCTAAATCGCTCAGGTCTGTGCCACAAGCACCGTCCAGAGAGACTAGACGACGTTAAAGAAAAGCCCGGTCGCGAAAGTCAGGTGGATATATATATGTCAAATTAATATAAAGATACAAGGAATCGATGTGTATCATGTGTGTCGCGTATTCATGTTTGCTAGAGGTTGGCTGAAGGCGCAGGACACTCGTCTCGCGTGGAGTTGGATTGTTCTCCACGCGAAGTAGTATAAATAGAGAATTGGATATTTTATTATGAAAAAATAAATAAATTTGTATAATCTAAACACAACGCTTTATATATACACATGTATGGTGTGCATTTATTAGTGTAAGACAGTGTGCCGTGTTTGATCGAATATTCTGTAAAGAATCTAGATGATGCTGTTGATGCTGAACTTATCTAGAATCTCTTGTTTTCGATTGTGTTTAATTCCAAAAAAAATCTTGGTCAATAGTATTAAAACTTAATTTAAAACTGGATACGTATAAATTCCGCGATGTGATCGATACCCAAAGCAAATCCGTTATCGTTCGCTCTGTTTATTGTTTCTCGATCGCACAATTAACTTTAGACAATAAACACCGGCAAATAGTGAGATTATATTTAAAAAATATTTAATTTTTATACGTTGATTACTTTAACAGTGTAGATTGATTGAATATTTCAGGATTAAGGTTTAAGTACTTAAGCACTTATTGCATAAAATTGATCGCACGGATATAAAAATATGAAGGTCTGCATAGTGTCTAATAGTTATACAAGGGCAGCAAAACCGATTGTCCAAAGTAAATTTCCCCTTTGATAAAAAAAAAATCAAATTATCTACCAACATTCATATGTGCTGCCACTCGCCCCTCTCAATTTTATTCCTTAAGTGTTTCTCGTTGTTACCGAAACTCGATGGTTAATCAGGGCTGAAATTCGCGCGTGTCCTTGTAATGATACAATTAATATTTAAGCACTTGTTTAAATGAAACACGTTATTATTCATCATCACTCTCGAATACGCAGGACACGATATTTTACTTGCCACAAATCTCTACTGCCATTTTATGCTTGCCATTAATGATGTCCACTGCAAAATGGCATTATCTCGATACTTAATACTTGTCACATGTTTACATTGTTTCATGAAAAAAAAATAACGGTGCGCACATATAAATACCTACACATACACACATAATCCTTCGTACATGGAGAAAAATCTGTAAATAATTGCAGCATAAAATCATTTTTCATCGTTCCATTAAGTAGATTTTTGATACACTCCAAACGGCGAATTAATGAATCGACGCACAATTAGATATCTTACGTGTAAATAGCATATTTTTTCACTAACGGATATTCCCTCTTATTAAAGAATAAACGATAGTTGTTTTGACATTTTTACGAAAGCATTTGCTCGCCGATCTGTGCAAGATGCGAACTAATTGGCCTATTTTATCAAATTCTTGCAATACCCGAAAGTACTCGTGTGTAATACTTTCGTTACTTGCTTGTTCATGAATTATAGCTGCGAGTTTAGATGTAATAATAATATCCAAAAATTCAACGTTTTATCTTCTACAATAATTAAATCAGGATTTATTATTTAGTCTTATATTGTTAGATGAACAATTTATTAAGGTTGTCAAAAAATTTTATTTTTTGAAACAAATTTTATTATATTAAAATCCACTGTACACTGGACAACACAATAAAAATGCTATATCGAAAGACTGGTTACCAGAGTAATCAAGAAACGTATACTTGTGTATTTTAAGCAGCCATAATACGATTATATCTTAAGGAACGAGGCTGTCTTACATCTCATATTTATGTGAATGAACTAACAATATTATTGTATACCGTTCTCAACTGTATTGTTGTCATAGATATTTTGTTGTATAAAAGATATGAAACATGTACACAAGCATATAAATATATTATATGTTTAAAGTACATCAAGTTTTTTATGTATTTCCTTATAACTAAAGCAAAAAATTCAGCAAGTTACGTCGGAAATTTATAAAGCAGTGATCTATATTCACTACAAAATTATTACAAACTACTTGTGATTCACACACTGTATTTGTATAAAATGTATTACATATAAAAGATTTTTCAAATTCTCATAAAAGTTTTCTACGATCGTCCGTAAGCTTTGGAATCAACGGCGACAATTAACAACACCAATTCCGCATTAAAAATACGCATCGTGTCGAAAGTGACGTCAGATATACGCGCACAATGCAATAGACGTCGCAATTATAAAATAATACTATGTAGAAGCGACATCGCATATATCGTACATTTTCGTGCAAGACTAGATTTGTTTACGATTGAGATCCTCGGCGACACGCTGTGAAAAGAATAACCGACGACTGTCGTAAAGAAAGTGTCGATCGGAATGACGCATCACCGTGGCGTTTCCTCGCGGACACAATGGCGCGTATTATTTGAAGAAGCGGGAGATAACGCGCTCGAAACGAGATGGAGTGGATAAGTGACGGTGTTCTACCGAAGGAGGCGCACCGCGCTCTGGAGAAGCTATCGCGGGTTGCGACTTACGTTGTCGCCTGGCAACGAGCCATCGTCGACGAAGGTCATTTGTCAGGTGAGAGCGAAGAAGACGAACGTATCATTCGACATGCGTGAGCGCGCCGATTGCACGCGCTAGATATATGCATGCAAGCGCGCCACAAACGATGCCACGTGTTCAGTCGATCGGGCGGGTCAAAGTTCGTCGTTGCGTGTATCATCGCCGTCGCGGACGTTGCGACCTCGGACTGGCGGGAGTGGGGAAACGGATAGGCGATGATACGCAGCCGACGGAGAAATCGAAGTCGTCGAGGATCAAACGAGAGTCAAGAGGCGCGCGGGTTTCTATCGACGAGCCAGCAATTCGCGATTATTAACGGAATACTGAAGGAATTGCTATAGAAATCGGACGGAGCTTTCCTCTCGCGAGCACTTCCGGAATCTGGTTCCGGAAGTTGTCTCGGTGCGGCACTATTAAAAATGAGGTAATCGCCTCTCCGAGAGAATTCGTTTTAACGATAGTTAGACGTGGAGAAAGTAAATTGTTTCGCGGAGGATGGAAATTACGGCGCGTGTTACGCGTGTTTGCGATCGGTCGGGCGACTTTCAACTCGCGAGGTTTTTGCAGCGCATCAACATCGTAACAATTAGACGAATTTCGGGGGGGAAAAAGAGACATGTAAATATATCGAGGCGTCGCCGAGTACGAAAAAGTAAGGGAAATTATGACTTTTATGCGGAAGAGAATGCTGCACGAGCGCTGTTACGTTTCATATCTATATCTCGCGCGCAATTACAAAGAGGCTTTGCATCACTTCGTTTTGTGCCTTGGTAATCGGGCCAACCAACGGATGGTCTTTCGTCAACTCGCGCGGAAAGGGAAACGTGTAAAAATGGCGCACGTGTAGCCTATTCATTGGAGCTAGCTCGACGTTCCATATCGGAACTCGCATCGTACACAGTGAATACGTGTATTTTAATCGAACGTAGAGCTACACGTGCCCTCGCGATGCGCAGCGAGTCGCGACGAGTTCGCATTATTAAGTTTCAAGAGCCTAAATGAGTCCGAAAATAATCTCATTTCGATTTTTAAGAAATTTTTAACTCCTCTAAGAATTTCGCAGTCAAATAAATAAAATCCGTTAAAACACAAATTCAAAAAATATGAATATTAAAGAAATAACAGAGGGTGACACATGTACATTTTTGTTATTTTTAACGATTGTGATTATAAATTTGAATTTCTATGAAGGAATAGAAAACTACGCGTTAACACTTTTTACATCGTAAATAGATTTAGGATCGATTGTTCTTCGTGAACTTTCTTATCAAGTGAATATGCGTCTGTCTTTATTTATTTAGAAAAAACAAGATATAGACACATGCTTATAGGTAAGTGAGTTGCATGAGCATAAACAGGTACGAATGCATGTATCGCGACGCACGTTTAGTCAGTTATCTGCCGATCAGGACTCGCTATCGACTCCGACGCTCCGGTCGCCAATGGACGGCGCCGTGATTTTGCATTTTTTTTACGCGACTCTTGCTCGCGTGTACACCGCACACCGAATTAATCCAAGTCCGCGTTCGAAACACGGCGCGCTGCGCGTCCGACGTGACGGGCGACAAGCGCGATTCTTCTTTCGATTTTTTTTTTCCTTTTCACAGCGAGTCACGCGAGTGTCGTGCGCGAGGAGCTTGCGTAGCCGCGGAGGAGGAAATCGTTATCATCAGCGATAACGGAGCTCGCTCGGTACGCCGCGGCGCGTATACGTATACGTGCGCGCAAAACAGCGGCGATAATCGCCGGACGTGCGCGAACGCGAAACGCGCGGGGAAATCAGCGGCATCGACGCGTCCCTGAAGTTGTCGCCGGAACGCGGCGATTGCTGAGTCACATTTCGCGAACGATCTCTCCCGGCGTGGTGTGCGCGCGCGATGCTCGCCGCTCGCTCGTTTCTCCGCGTAACTCGCCGCCAGCTCTGTGTCCGTGTGTCGTCGTCGTCGTCGTCGTCGTCGTCGTCGGCGGCGGCGGGCAAAAGTGTCGTTCTCGTGCAACGGTAAAAGTGTCGTCTCATCGCGCGCGCTCGCTCGCTCGAACGTCGCGGCGTAGGAGAGCGAGACATCACGCGGGCATAACGCTCGTCGCGTCGCCCGCTCGCGGACGCGCGAACCCGTCCCGGGTTTCGAATCGCAACGTACGACCGCTCCGCCGCGTCGTCGTGCCTTTTGCGCGGCCGCGGCGTGTTGCTTATGCGTATACACTATACGTGTCGCTTGCGGGTGTATGCGTGTAAACACGCTGACGGATCTGTCAGCTCTCGCTCTCGAAGTCTCGTTCGCAGCTGATCTGCGCGTGGATCATCGTCATCGCTCGGAGCGCTGCTTCTCGCGCTGTCATCCGCGTGTTGCTACAATATAGTAAACGGCGAGGAGGAAGAGGAGGAGGAGGAGAAGGAAGGAGGTGGTGGTGCGGAGCGGAGCGTCGACCGTCTGTCGGAGGAGTGTCCGTGAGAGGCATGCGTGTGGCAGGCGGGCACGGATCAGTGGCTCGTGCGCGGTTTTGAGGTTATTTCGGGCCCCGTGTAACTGACCTATACCGGGAGGCGGCTGGCGGAGCCGCGGATCTCCTTTATTTCGACTCCGGCGCTCCGGGCGACCGGCCGACAGTCCCTCTACACGAGAGGACCGTCGTGTCCTTTGCGAGAAATCGTAGCCTGCGGTAGTGTGTATCTCGACTCGCCTGTGTACTCTAACCTCCAAAAGGCGGAGCACGCGACTCTCGCGCGCGATGCGCCTCGACGCGTGAACACGTCGGGGCACCTCCGTCACTGTTTTCCTTCGGGAGGACAGGAATTTTTGTTTACGTGTTTACAATCGCCTACGCGTTGTGCGCGCGCGATGTTAGTGGACGTCCCGCGGGATCGTGTCGCCTCCTCATGACGCCGAGTTGGCCGTTTGCGCTCAATTTAAGAGATAGTGAGCCAGTCTGACAACACGCGTGTAACATCTACAGTACTTTGCTCTCTTGTGCGGGATTTCATTCGGGAGAAGCGGCGAAATGTTGTGCATAAAGAAACTGTACGGGGAGGAGCTGCTGCAGCTCGCGCTGCTACTCTCCTTACTGCGCGATCCGGACTCCTATCTGAGCTTGGACATCCAGACCGTCGCCCTGGGATCTCTGGATCTCAACAATGGATCCGGATGGCATACGGACCACACGATCGTCCATCGTCCGATGTTTATCCATCCAAAGAATCCGGACTCCATGCTTCTCAATTACCAGAGGGATCTATTCGAAGAGCTCAACTCGCTGGGCAGATACAACAGAATGAATTCCGGCCTTAATTCCATACACGCCTATCTGCTGAATGTCGAGGAGTCCAGTGATGTAGACGCGACAGTGGCAGGACCCAGTGTGCCGGTCTCCACAAACACCACTAGGAACATGACATCTCCTGAGCCACCTACCTCTACCCCGAGCCCTGCAGAACCAGTTGGAGCAGCAGAGCTCACTCAAGAGGTGCACATCCTTCAATTTTATTTTGACAGCAGAGACAGCATAGTGAGAAAGTGGAACGAGGATTAGTACATGTCACGATACACAAGATACACAACACAGGCTGGTTCATATTCTTATATTTAATACATAACACAGACCAGTTCATATTCTTATATTAAGGTTCTTATATTTCAGATTGTCTTAAATACTGTCTTAAGATCTCACGAATCAATCATAGCAGTATTAACATCTCAAGATATTACTTAAGGCAGCCTTGAAGTAAGAATCAATATGACACTATGGCCTTAGACATATCTTCAGGTTGTTCAAGTTGTTACTTGACGTTCATGTTAGTTAAACAGTTACACTGTTTCTTTTTTCACACATTACAATCCAATGCTAATCCTTGCTCTCTATCTCATTGTGAATAAATAGGTTAATCTGACATCTATATCTGATATGAGAGTATTTAAATAATCTGTTCTAATTGTTTTGAATGTCTCACGCTTTAAACACAAGTATAAATTTCTTTGTTCGATCCATCCTTCACCTTAAAGCATATAATTTCTTTATAATTAGAGATGTTACTTACAACACCACATAATACAGTACTGAGTTGCCATACAACAGTGATATTCGACACCATAATCACTCGCAGCATCTTACAATATATTTTATACAGAGACACGAAAAATAATCGATCCCGTGACGTAAATCCCGACAGCGTGTTAAACTGCATACAACAATCAGACTTAAAAATAATATTTGGCAATGCACACGGCGCATATCTGAAACATTATTTTTCTTCGCTTCGAAGCGAATGTTCTGAAAAAAAATCTGCAGAAATAACTGCGTCTCGTCACGGCCACGTAGGCGGGATTTGTTGAAAGGAGAACGCAATATCGCTCTCTTTGATAGCTATATAATCGCATCATGTAAATGACCCCGCAAATCCTTGCGACGACCTTGCCTGCAGATGCGCTCTTCTTTCTCCCTTCACCTGTTCCGTTTTTATCTTCTCTATTCTCTTTCTTTCTTTTAGAACGCTAAATCGGCTCGTGTGCAATTTGAACCTTTCGTTAATATTATTTTAACTTGCTTTGTGGAATCTTACGCGGTTTATATAACGAATAATTACGTTTACGCCGAGTTGGATAAGACTTTGACGTAATATCGCATGATTATAAACATTCGAACATAGAATTAGATAGGCATAAAAATCTAAAAAATTCAGCCAGTTCTTTTTATATTTAGAGTTTATTTTTGTTTTTATAAGAAGTCGCGAATAGAGATTATAAATTAGATATCAATGTAATTTTATATGTCTGTAGCTTCTTTTTTTAGAAATGTATACCTAACAGCAGCTAATACTAATTTTGTTTCAAACTGTATTTTTTTTTATATATATGTTGCAATCTACTTATAAAATTTTAAAAAATTTGTGAAACGCTACCATAAATAGTGTCGTATAATGGAAAATAACGGATTGATAAGTCATAAACCCACTTTTCTTTGTTGTACATCCTGGACACATGATTGCATTCGGTCGTTCGTAATTTATCGTTCTTTTTTTTCGATTTTTTGTTGAACCCACATGAGAATCGATTCTTTCCTTCTGAGGACAACCGTCCTTGTGCAGGTTACCTCTACTGACCGATTTGGGTCAACTAATTGCGAATCTGTCCCCGATGACTTAGCGACGACTGTTTTTAGCAAATTAAAAAAACTCTTCGATCATGTATATTGAGTGCAATGATTATTATAACAACTGATACGCTCTATGTGATGTATAGAAAGTATATCATCTGATGGCTGATATCACGCGTGATAAATGATAATAAATTAATCGTATAAATTAATCGCACGATGATTATTGCAATTTAAATGACAACGCGAATAACAAGTCTTAGTAGTAAAGTTTTCGTGTAGAAATTTACATTTGCTGTTCAACTACTTAAAGCATTTGATTTTGAATGGATAAAATGTTTAAAAAATTTTGAAAAAAATATACGAATGTTTTGATTCTTATTATAAAATGCTTATATTGTAAATTTTAACTTCTTATATATTTAATTATATGTGTATTTTGAATTATAATTATAGAAACATAGTTAAAAAATTTTTTCTTCTAAATATTTTAAATAATAATAAGATTTATTATTACTTTTTTGATGTTTGTATTAAATCTAAAGTTATTTTTTCAAAATAATTAATAGAGCTCTTATATACATAAATAAAATGATCAATATTTTTCTTTTCGAAAAAATATTAATATATAAATATAAATAATATTTTTCAAATATATGTAAAAAAGACGTTTTTAACATGCGCTAATTTATTAATTTAAATTATGTTTAAAAATAACAAAAAATTTTAGTTTTTCTTGTGATGGAGCAGAACATAATTAGGTATATAATTGATTTACTTAAAATAGAATAGTGTTGACTAACTTTGGTCACTAATAGAATTCTGCGGTTTTTAGTAAGGTCACATGAAGTCATGATATTACTCACATGTAGAGATTATTTTTTTAGTGGTAGTAGAAATCTTTAGGTGTAACTAAATGCTTATGTTTTATATAAGGATATTGCTGGCTCTACCGATTTATGAATACATATCGAATATCAAACTCTGTGCATATTTTAGCGCTGAATGAAACGTTTAACAGTATTTTAATTATTCAAATTGAATATAATCTAAGTGTAAGTTGTAATGTTATAAGTTCTATTTGTCTCCCAAAATTAATAATACAGTATTGATTATTAAAAAATATAACGATAATATCTATTATCTATTATTTTTAATTAAAAAATTTTTATTTTTATAATATAAAATGTACAGTCCATCAAAACATACATTTTTTAACATTTTATTTAGACCGATGCACATTAAAAACATTTTCATACGTGTATTTCAAAACTATATATTTCTTTTTTCTCGAAGAGATATTGATAATGATTTTATTTCTAAGTATTTCTATTAATAATTTCAGGAAATTCTAGATTTAATACCGACATCAAAAATTCATAATTGTGAATATCATTATTATTTAAAATGTCTAAAGAGATGTAATATTTTTAAATTATATTTTTATAATTATAATTTCAATATATTTTACAACTAACTAAAGTACATTTGAAAATGTTAACAAAAGTTTTCTTTGGAAACTTTAAGAAATTGTATGTTGTTTTAAAGAAATATTGTTTTTGAATGATAATACTATGACTCATAATGTTCGAACATAGGCTGATGCAATCGATCGCAGCAAGAGCGCATCTGTATAACTATGATATTTAATAAGTTTTTAAAAATATCTCTCATTTTCTTCGGAACTGGAGTAACATTTTAAAATGCGCTTATACGTCAAATGCGAATGTGCACTGTGATATGTAAGCAATTTTTGCATCAGAAATATTTCTGAAATAAGCTATGGTATCACTCGCATAACACAATATAAAAAAGATAAAAAAGTCGCGATTAATATTATCCAAAAAGTAACATAAGAAAATGTGTTAGATTTATAATTATTAAAGTGTCACGTCTTTTGCATTCGTCATTTATTAATTTGCGTTATAATATATATATATATATATATATGTTATCTTTAAAATATTTATAAAGGACTTTTGTATTTGCAATATTGCAATTATTAATGTGCCATTGATCTCCTCATTCAAAAATTAAAATCTTATATCTCTAAATAAGAATAGGAACTGTAATAGAGCGATAATTTCAACAAAACCATTTTTGAATGTTGACTAAATACAAAAGTGTACGTAAGTGTATTTACCAAGGATTACCTCGTTTCAAATTAGATATCTGGCCTCATTCCAACATGTGGGTGACATCAGTGAATTTATTGGTCTTCGAAGAGGATCCGATGGAATTTTTATTAATTTGTTTTGCAAAAAGATCTTTCAATTCGTTCTCGATAGCAATTAGAGACCCGCTTTTAGAAACTCTGCCACTTTATTCCAGTAAAACGTTTCGGTGATACAAAATTAAAGTTTTTTTTATTAAGTTTTTGTGATGGCCCCGTATACAAAAATAATTGCATTCAAATGTGCGCGTTAAAAATGACTCTGCGAAAGAAAAGTACGTGCAAAAAACAGATGTGACCCCGTTTTCTTGAGGATTGATGCGAAACTCTCTGTAGCAAATCTCTCGTTTTTAGAGCGATACATGCGTCCAGAATTAGGATCGAGGATCCTCGACACGATCATAAAAAGGTACTTGCGAAAAGGAATTCATCCCTCTGTCTTTATTTTTGCGTGTTAAGAACGCGTTGAATGAACGAATACCATGCAAACTTCTAGGCTTGCATTTTATGTATCCGTGTGGCTTTTCATGGCACGCGATGCTCAACAGATATTTGTTTTGGTTGATTAATCAGAGTATTCTTTCGCGCTTTTTCTTCTTAAAGATGTGACATTTATATGGACGCGCAAATTAAACGAAAGAGTGACACTAACTATCACCGCAAATATTGGCACGCGTTGAAACTTCTATACAGAAATCGGCCAAATATAGAACTATATAATATTCTCATACAATGTAAGCTTTGCGTATATTTCATAAGATTTTGAAACTACGAATCTCTAATGTTTCTTTAAATACGGGCTATGATGTAAATATTCTCAATCATTCGTATCAATATTCTACACTAGTAAACGTGATTTGAATAAATAACATAAATCGTAAAATTGAATCTAATTAATTTGATCTTGAGAGAAAATATTATTTACAAATTTTATTTTGCATTTTTTACATGACATATTTATAAAGTAAATATATCACTTATGTCAACATAGGTCTATAAATAAAAATATATTGTTATTAAGTGTTTGCAGATAATCTTAGAAATTATATTTTTTACTAATTTCTTTGAAACTATTTCGAGTAAATATAACTTTTTTCCTCGAATCAATGTTTTTGTGGATGAAAATTGAGGATGTCGACTTTCCCCAGTTGTAGAAAGGCAGCTGCAGCCAAGCATATCTCGAGAAAAATATACGTAGCGATGAATAACAGATCTTTAACGGATCGAGATTGGCAAGCTGCCTTACGATCGAAGTATATCTCTCATGTGTTCTAATGATGATTATTGTAATGAAATAGAAGAGACAAAGTTAAGGTTGTCAACAATGCTTTGGCAAACTCTGATCTATCAATATATGTATGTATATATACATACATGTACATACGTTACGTTCTATTTGAGAAATACAGTTATAATAATATAGATATAATTTGTAATTAATTATGATAATATCAAGAGTATTATTGCAAAATATTTTATTAATTTTATTATTAAGAATAAAAACATAAATATAGTTTTTGAACGTCAGATCTCAAAAATTTATTAGCAGTATTACACTACACATACGTGCGCGTACGGAGTTTGTGATTTTTGTTTATTTTTTACTTACTATTTTATATGTTTTTTGTATCCTATAATGATATGCGATTTTTAATAATATTCTGTTAATAATGTTACATAGAAAATTGAAAGCAATAAATTTGAATCTTTAAATGTAAAACACCAATGTAAAAAAGTAATACGTAAAGAATCGGTATAACTCAAGTTCTAAGTTATTACGGAACGAAGGTCGATGTAACGACGACGTTAAACGTTTTATTATCTGTATTATTATCTGTTTGCTCACTTTGTTTTCTATTTTATTTTTTAACCACTTATGCGTAACATCTAATAACAATTTTGAAAATGCTTACTATTTCTTATATTCTTATTTAACGTAAAATACAAAAACTCACAAAAAACTTGTTTCTTTAGATTGAATGTTGTTTGTATGCATATATTATTTTTTTAAACATATTTATAGTAAATGTAGGCAATTAATCACTTATTTACGTTTGGTGGCTATTGGTAAAGCTGAAACATATCAAGTCCAAATTACTATCCAAATCGCTAATTAACAAATAGCCTAATCTAAATTTTTTACGCATTTGATCATTACTCTATTTTATGATTAATTATTTTTATGATCGTAGTAACGGGAATTTGTTCGCTGTTTTATACGCTGATTGCCCGCTTGCCAAGTTTTTAAACCGTTTTTGCAATAATTTTGCAAAACGTCAGTGTCTCGAGGTGACGTACATAAACAGGAAGGACGAGAAATGAATCAGTTTTTGATTGTTCGTTGTGAAATAAATATTAACAAGGAGAGCAACTATCAATATATCAATTAACGTGAATAAATTTGTCAATTCGTGATTCACACAAAATGGTTTCACTAAAAGATGTAATGTTTATTGCGTATGTCGATTTTTTTATATAGATTAATTGTTGTGGCATTTAGATAATTTACAAGAAATGTAAATTATCTAAATGCCATATGAATTTGACGAGATACTCATATTTAAAAAAATTAGAAACATAATCTGTTGGTCTAATTGAGCAGTGTTATGCCATATTATTATTGAATTGACTGGATCGTATCATGTAACGAGTTCTTACATTTTTCATCACTTTTTTTATCGTGCATATACGTTTACAATGTTGCGCGTGTACTATATATTGCGCATGAGCGCAAAGGTTGAGAATTCAGCCTTCGCGTGAAGTGTTCAGCGATTAAACAATATATAATCTATTACAAAGATTTAATGGCAAGATGATATTCTAAGTGAACAATGTAACGATTAAATCTGACACAAGCTAAATTATTATTCGCTTATGAAACCAACATTTTTATCGAATCGTAAAATATACGTATAAAATATATGTGTATGTATATATATTTTTTTTTCTCCTACAATGTAAATGTGTTTTTGATTACAGAAAATTTTATTTCTTATTCACATCACGGAAAATTATGCATGAACCTCTTTGTACGCTATTAACTTTCTTTTTTCTTCTTTTACATTAAATTGCTTCACTTTTAGAATTAAATTGTTCTTTGTTAAAGAAATTCGAAAACATTGATGATCACATTTCTATTATATAAGTTAATAGTTATGAATATATATTTCTAATTATTATACGAACATAGTAAATGATTTTCTATGGACTTAGTTGTATTGTGGTTAGGCAGATAAACAGTGCGTAAGAATTGTGCTATATTTGTGCATTCATGCAAAGCGCATACTTATCAACTGATATAACTATCAATCCATCGATTGGATATTAGAAGAATATTTTTCTGAATTACTTAATATCAAATACTAATGAATATTCGTTCAAACCGTATTAATATATTTAAATGTTCCGCATTAGCAAAATGTGACATTCTAATAAAATGGAAACGTGTAAAGTGTACGATGTTATATTAGTTTTAATTATAATAATTCACTGTTTTTTGTAATAATTTAATCTTCCATATGTATTGTAGAATAGACTTTAAATAATAACACTTTTAATTTATAAAATTGCTCTTCTAGAATATTGCCAGTGCCATTTTGACTTCGCTAATAACTTTAATTTTTTTAAAATTGTTTTATTATACAGGACAGAATATTTTGAAAACATGCACTAAATGTAATGCAAGTAATTCTAGTGAGAAAAACAAGATCAATAATTCAAAAAATTGGAGAAAATTGAAGTTACACTGAAAAAAAAAAATACTAGATTCAAATAAATATTTTTTTGAATAGTGCCAAGAAAATATTTTATAGAAAATCAATAATATTTATTTAAAACAAGTACTAGTTTTCTATAATTTAGAAAATATTTGTTTGAAATAAATATTATTCATTTTCTATAAAATATTTTCTTGGCACTATTGAAAAAAATATTTATTTGTATCTAGCAATTTTTTTTTCAGTGTAGCGGAGCCAAAATAGCTACCTACTGCTATTATGAATTATAAATATCTAATGAATACAAATGTCTACCTTTCCTGAAGCGGGGTCTATTTAGAAACAAAGTTTCTTATTTCGCACGATTTGATATTCCTTTTAACGAGTTTTATCGTTTGGTAACAAACGGCTCTGCAGTCATCGCGCCACGTGTTCATCGAACGTTCCATAAATTTTCATAAATCAGCATCGCGAGCGTATGCAAACGATGACCCTGACGACCCGCCGCCGGTTGACGGACGAAAGTCGCTTCGTCGATTCCGAGGTGCGAGCGGCTAGCAGTACGGTGGCACGCCGCGCAACGAATCCGAGTTAGATGCCGCGTGTGTACGCGCCGCTTGTCGCGCGTGTAATTAATCGGAGTACAGGGATCACCGTCGCTGCCCAGTCGGACGTGTCAAATGGCGCGCAGGAAGAGGAAGCAGCCGAAGATGGTTACCGCCTTTGTGCCGGTCAACGTACGTTTTTCTCGACGGATTAGTGAATTAATTCTTCATCGGAAAGCAAAGTTACTGCCGTACCCGCGTGATAAAACATGCTGTGCATCGTTCGTGAATATAATATATGAAACATTCGCGTTTTTTTAAATATACCTTAAACTGCGAAGGAGGAAACTTGAGATGCTAATGCGCTTTACATTTTTGGTGATGTCTCGGTATTCGAAGTCTGAAAAATATGTTGCGAGTTGCGCAGTATAATCTACACGTGTGACAGAAGAATTTTGATATACTTGTGCAGAGATGTTCAACAATATTTGCCTGTACATTTTTATTTTAAGGAAGTAGTTTTTAACGTTTAAAGGTTTAAAATTAGCCAATTATATACAAATTACATTTAAATGGCCGTGCTCCACAAGGTCACTAATACTATTGTGCTAGCGGTAGTATTAGTGACTTATAAATATGTCTAAATGTAATTTATGATTGGTTTTTTTACTGGATTGATCAGCCTTTAAACCTTTATAACACAAATAATCATTTTATTTAATTTTTCGAGAATTTTTTTGCTATAGTATTTTGTTTTGCAAATTTCGGAACACCTTTTATATATGTACCTCGAGACACACACATACACACATTCTTCGTTTAAGGAAACATATGAAAAGACTACAATATCTGTCGGCTTTTCTTAATTAAATATAATTATATTATCTATATGTCTGTGCTTTTTCATTAATATAATCTAAATAACGATGTTGTTTCTTTTTGTTTTCAGGTACGTATCATATCACGTCTTAAATTTATCGAGACTCTCAAATTTCAAACTTGAAGTTGCTTCGCGTAAACGTCTTGGTATTTCATTGCTGTACATTGTACAACAAATTTACACCATTCTGTATTGACTGTATGACACCGAATACAATGTTTCACGTCTTTCGGTAAGTTTTTAACAATATGAAGCTTTCATTACCTGCGCACTTTCCTGTTTTATTCTTGTTTTGCGTTTATATTAGTCAGACGGTTTTATCAATTCTGTGCTTCCTTTCTTAAATTGAATCAAGTATCGATTAGATGTAACCTATAATATTAGCAATGGATATCTATAAACTTAGGGTAAAGTTTGTTTTGATAGAAATTTAATCAGACGTAATAATGAAGTCTAAATATGTAACTGTACCGAGATTTTCGTATTTTTTTCATTGTACATCTGATACCAATATCAAATTTGCATCATTCTCGATAAAATATTTTCTAAATTAACTTTTTAACAATAATAATACAAAGGTATGATGCTGAACGTTTTGTTACGTTGAATTCGCCGCGAATATCAGTCTAGTCAACGAAGATCCCCGTGAATCAGAGCGACCCCACTCTGATAAAGTGCCACCAATTTGCAAATGAGCGCAGCGTCCGTTTTTGTCGCGTTACTTTATACTGTTAACGTAAACAACATTGCACTATTTTTAACGTACGCCATAAAATTAGCACAGTCGTACATATCTATGCGTAAGTCGATCACCAGGAAAACGGCGCGTAAAACGAATTTTTTTGGCGCGTTTTCTCGAAAGCGCTAAGGGTGAGCGTTTAGCAAGGATGTTTACCAAGGTTAGCGAGTAGCTTCTGCAAAAATAACTACGTCGCAACATTCAGAAACGTATGTTCGTTGAAAGAAAGAGTGCAGTGATCTCGTAACCTTCGCGGGTTAAACCCACGCATCTTCGCGCGTATTTGGCAATCAAATGAAACATCTCGAAATTTTTATTGCGCTTTTCTTTAAGCTGTGCCCGGTCGGTTGCCGATAAATTATTCAACGAACATGTACTCTTATATTTTACAGTACTGAATTTAGCGTTTTACTATGTAAGGTAACATCAATATTTCCAAGTTTTTTTTAACTTTTAGATATCTTTTAGCAACAAGTTTAGACACTATTTATATAAAATATTAAATATTAATTATTCAAATGTTTTTATCTTTACAAATTAATTTCTTATTATAATAATAGCAATGATAAAATATTATTATTAATAGCATGATAAAACGATAGTAATTTGATTATTTCTAAAGATTAATTTGTCAAAGTTTATATTTTTTTAAAAAGCTAAAATTATTTTTTATTTATCCTGATATAAGCGTCGTGAAACAAGTTTTTCATAAATTCTATAATAATTGTAATGTTTATAATCAAACAAAGATTTAACATTATCTATAGACGTGTGTGAACTTAGCATCTCAAAGTTTAGCATCTCATAATTAATTAATTAAAACATTTTTTAAACAATTATTTTGTTCGGAAAACTTGAATTTTGAGGGCTAGACGTGAGATGCTGGTCGAATATCGACAGTTCTATTTCTTTTAACGCAGTTCTCATATTGTTCCGGACGCGTACAATAATTTTCTAAAAAGTTCCGGTGATATAATTAATTAAAACATTTTTTAAACAATTATTTTGCCCGGAAAACTTGAATTTTGAGAGCTAGACGTGAGATGCTAATCGAATATCGACAGTTCTATTTATTTTAACGCAGTTCTCATATTGTTCCGGACGCGTACAATAATTTTCTAAAAAGTTCCGGTGATATAATTAATTAAAACATTCTTTAAACAATTATTTTGCCCGGAAAACTTGAATTTTGAGGACTAGACGTGAGATGCTGGTCGAATATCGACAGTTCTATTTCTTTTAACGCAGTTTCCATATAGATACGGACGCGTACATTAATTTTCTAAAGAGTTCCGTTGATATAAATAATTAAAACATTTTTTAAACATTTATTTTGCCCTCAAAATTCAAATTTTTCGGCTGAGACCGGGAGAGACGGGGAGAGACCGGGAGAGATCGGGAGAGACCGGGGAGAGACCGGGGAGAGACCGGGAGAGATGGGGAGTGACGGGGAGAGACCGGCAGAGATCGGGAGAGAGCGGGAGAGACCGGGAGAGACGGAGAGAGACCGGAAAAGACCGGGAGAGACGGGGAGAGACCGGGAGAGACGGGGAGAGATGGGGAGTGACGGGGAGAGACCGGCAGAGATCGGGAGAGAGCGGGAGAGACCGGGAGAGACGGAGAGAGACCAGAAAAGATCGGGAGAGACGGGGAGAGACCGGGAGAGACGGGGAGAGACCGGGAGAGATGGGGAGTGACGGGGAGAGACCGGCAGAGATCGGGAGAGAGCGGGAGAGACCGGGAGAGATGGAGAGAGACCAGAAAAGATCGGGAGAGACGGGGAGAGACCGGGAGAGACTGGGAGAGACGGGGAGAGACCGGGAGAGACGGGGAGAGACGGGAGAGACCAGAAGAGACGGGAAGAGACCGGGAGAGACGGGGAGAGACGGGGAGAGACCCGGAGAGACCGGGAGAGACGGGAAGAGACCGGGAGAGTCTAGCCCTCCAAATTCAAATTTTTGGGA
This sequence comes from Monomorium pharaonis, assembly GCF_013373865.1. Taxonomy (NCBI): domain Eukaryota; kingdom Metazoa; phylum Arthropoda; class Insecta; order Hymenoptera; family Formicidae; genus Monomorium; species Monomorium pharaonis. Next base: position 19,840,548 of record NC_050467.1, read on the forward strand.
CAAAATAATTGTTTAAAAAATGTTTTAATTATTTATATTACCGAAACTCTTTAGAAAATTATTGTACGCGTCCGTATCTATATGGGAACTGCGTTGAAAGAAATAGAACTGTCGATATTCGACCAGCATCTCATGTCTAGACCTATAAATACAAGTTTTCCATCAAGATAGTTATTGAAAAATACTTTCTAAATTTTGTAAATTAATTAATTTTGTCTATCTGAGATGCCAGTTACACCAAATTTACGTGCGCAGACGTATACGCATATATACGTATGTTTTGTAACAAAATATTTTTTTTTAAATAATTTAATCATCAGAACTATTGATAGGACGTCTCTAAACGATAGAACTCTATAGATTTAGTCTTCTCTGTGGTCGTATATTCGAAATACGGTGAGATGCTATTATGTGATTTTGGAAGTTAGCATCTCATTTATAAAAATTTAATTAAAATACGTAATTCTACGAAACTATTGTTGATAAAGAACTGTAGAACTATGCTGGATGCAAGTAAGTCTGCAGTATTTTTATGAGATGCTAAACTTTGAGATGCTAACTTCACACACGTCATCTATAGTATGATTAGCAAATATAGACAGCGGTAGTATATGTCAATTACACGTGGTCTTTCATTGTGCTTCTCCATCGATAAAACAGCACAGTGAGGTATTCGGTAGTATTGTCGAAACTTTAATTACCGATTGCCGGTTAAAACGGTCTCTACATGTATTTACGTACATAAGTGATAACTGCGTCATTGATTTCGTTTAAAATGAGTTCTGACATCAAACATAATCACTTTCTTGCACGAGTTAAAATATATTTTTCTTCAGTAATATCAAACACACGCTTTATTGTGATAAAAAAACAGCTTGCGTGATATGATATGATGCACTTGTTACTATGTTTGGAATCGGTCCAGCGCGTTATCTCTGATAAGAAAGCTCTAGCGTTATCATGTTTAATGAAAGTTATAAAGATAAGGTTTCTTATGAACTTTTGCAATAATTAACGCGCTGGTATTTCTGAAAAATGCCAGTGAATTTCGTGCGAGCAGTGATGTAACTGGCAAAGTCGACAATAGTTAATTGAGAGTAATAATTTTTCTCGGTACGTTAATCGAACCAATTTACACTATTGTAAGTATAGATGGTATGCGAAAAGAAGGAACTCATCCAATCTGCATGTATAAGCAAAACATCGTGCAGCAATTCTTATTGTATGTCGTATATAATGAATTTGAGATTTACATTAATCTTTTTTTTTTATTTTCAAATTACATTAAGTTAAATTATGTTTAAGAATAAATCCGAAGAGATCATTTTAATTAATAATTAAAATTAAAGAAAAAATATCAACTAACAACAAATTATTAAATTGATGTTTCATTGTGAACTAATTATATGTTTTCTATATTCGGATGATGAGTTCTTGATTTAATATTCATATGTAATATATATTGTAATATATCCATTTTACTTACTGTTCTTACGTAACCTAATGCATTAGAAACATATTATTAGAAAGAAGAAAAGAGAAAAAAGCATTATTTCAAAATATTTTATTGAACAAAATTAGTTTATATTAAAAAATAATACGAAATATGAAATTTTGATTTAATATTGAAGTTTGAAATCGAGAAAATTCAATTTCTTTTAAATTATTTTTTTGGATTAACAATTCAGTCTTATGAAGATTTCTCTCAAAGTCGATTCAAAACTCGGCTATGACACATTATTATAAGCTATTATGACATAAGATCAAATGATCATTCATATACTGTCGTGCAAACATGTCTTTATGCTTCTTGTCCGATATCTCAACATTTTTTTTGTATGACATCCTCATTATTGGGTGTTGCCGTAAGCGATTCTTCTCAGTCACGCCCGGGAAATGATATTTTTTTTTAGCAAGCATCATTAATAATTGTTCGTGGCTTGTAATTATGTATTATTACATAGAATGAGTGACCTTGATTTCATGAGTATATTAACCGTACATGTATTAGCCGCATATACATGCTGCGATCATACTAAGTTTGTTTAAAAATTTTTTTTCCTTTATAAATTTGCACAAAATTTTGTTATTTCTCTTGACGATTCGTCAGACATTTCTGATCCACGAGCCATTGAAACAGTATCAAAAATATTATAAAGACGTTAGCTCTAGCATCCAATTATTTATATACTTTCCTCGTGATGTGGTGATTTAATTGTATATGCTTGTTACACTACAAAGAGAAAATCAATCGGCGAGAAAATGATAAAGGATACTGGAGCAGAGAATGCGGAGAAAGTTTGTTTTAATAAGAGGAAAAAGAATAATTTAGTGAATAGAACTGGCATAATAAATTTTTATAAACATTATTGGTGTGTATGAGGATATACATAGTATATTATGTGGTTGGATTTGCTAAATGCTGTAACATGTTTATCGTGATAGTTTATCGTTATCGTGATAGAAGAATTTTTAATGTGTGCTTTAGTAAAATGAAAAGACCAAACGGATCGGAAGATTAATTATTCATTACTATGTTTTACACATGCGCGTGCTTGCTTGCACTCTTTTTTCGCATCTTTGACATAGATATGTACGTACGCGACCGATAATGTATCTTATCTTCGACTCGGTTAGGCACATTTTAATAATACATCACAGTATTTTCTGTAAAATTATCCATGTCCTCACAAGTCACCATCAATCGGACAGAACATTAATAATGTAAGACCAAATTAGCAACGCAGGATTTATGAGCAAGAGTGAATTTTTGACAAGGAGAATCTTACGAAGATTATACATTTTTTTACTATTTATTTTATAAAATCACATTGTCTGGAAAAATATTGCCGCGAAAGTGTGATTTTATATATATATATATATATATATATATATATATATATATATATATATATAAACATTTTTATAAAACATAAATACACAGAAGGCCATGTGTAAATTTTGGCTGGCAATATCTTATCTGTTTTGCCCCTGACCACTGGCAACAATTTAGGACTGACCCCGCCAGCATCAATACACTGGTGAAGTATTACGAAAAAAATTTATCTATAATATAATAAAATGTAGTCGATAACTTCTCTTTATACGACTCTATTAACAGTTGCAAATGTGTGTACATACATGTATACGGAAATTATGCCTTTAGGTTTGTTTTTTATTCCTACACTGCTGCACTAGTGCAATAAATTAGAATGAGAAAACATATATTTGTCTTATTCTAACTTATTGCACCAGTGCAGCAGTGCAGGAATAAAAAACAAACCTTTTAACTTCGCGTCGAATGTCATCTCCGATTAGTATGCGGGCAAATTATTTTAATCGCCTTTTCGACTCCGTTCAATTCTGACCTTACGTTGGACGGAGCAGCCTTGAATGTCCCGTCCTGCTGTGGACGGACATTGCGAGTGGCCTGGCGCGTTCTTGCGATGATTTGCGACGCGAGCAGCAGCTATAGCGGCGCGAAAGAATCGTCCATACCCGGTACTCATCGTTATCATCGTGACGCGCGCGTAGAGCAATCTATCGGATGCCCCGTCTCCGCCGTCGTCGCCCCTTGCCGACGCCGTCGCGCGATCGTCAGTCTCGCGATCGCGAGTGTATAATTCGCAGCGATAGTAACGCCCGCCGGCGCGAAAAAAAAAGGCCCCGTTCGGCGATTCCGCTCTCTCGTTCTATACCGGTGACTTCTCCGTGCGACGTGCGACACCGCGGGGGAAAAAAAAAAGGTGAAACCTGCCCGAGATCGCGGATCTCTTGCGCTGCGCCTCGATAAGATACGCGGACTCGTTAAAAACCGTGCTCGCCACGAACTAACGGTCAGTCGTTACGATCCTCCTCGCGTAAACCGGGTTTACGTTTGTGCGTGCAATAGACACGTGATCAGGTGTGTGCCCCGTATCTCGGGACACGACATTGCGCGGAGCATCTCCGTCCGTGAAGGCGACGACCACGACGACGTTGTCGAGCCCGCCAAAAATAGCTGTGACGTATCGCTCTGCGGTGGAGTAGGATATCGCGCGTGCGACTTCTCTTGCGGCTCCGAAACGTTCTTCAAGTTCGAGAGGAGCAACATGAGTCTGGCAGTGATGTCGAACGCGGTAGGTTGACGCTGTGTGTTAGTAAATCTCAATTGATTGAGGAACAGAAGGGAGAGAAAGTAGATTTTTTTTTGCGCGTGGAAGGTGCGATATAGAAATCTCAGGAAAAGGCCAAGTTATCGCTAGCATCAGGAGAATTTCTCGATATTGTTGAAAGGGAAAGATTATTCCTTTTTAATGCGAAATGCATTTGAGTGACGAATCTGCACGTTAGATAACGGACATAAATTATTCCATAGATTACATACTTTTATCTTATATTTTCACTAACTTTCGACCTTGCAAGGAATTCATAATCCAAATGTTTTCTCTTTCCTGCACTTGGTGATGCTGGTATAACCAGTCAAACATGTTCTCCTGAACGATCTGAATCGTCATTTCTCAACAATACGGACATTCCCAGTGATGTCACGGTTTCCATGGAAAAGCTCAGTGTTGGTTAAAACTGGCTTCCGTTTCGCGCGCAAGAAGCTTTGATGATTTAAAATACGCGCCTTGCATTATTTGTAATCCATCTATAGGATCGGCAATCGAATGGGTGGTAATTTTTTCATAAATGATTTAAAAAAACCTTGAACAAGACAATTTTAACATGATAATTGCTTAGATAAAACTAATGCGCAAGTTTCCTTGACTCGTGTTTGATAAATGGTACTCTAAACATTCAGACTGTTACATAATGATACCTTATTATTACTATTATTATTATTATATTCTATACTAACATACAAAGAAGACAGGAAACATATAATAACTCTGTTACGTTAAATATAGATTTTCTCAAAATTTTATATATATAATTTAATATAATACATCTATTTGTCATATGAAAAGTATACGATAAATAAAGATATTTTCGTAAATCTATAGAAAAGTAAAGTACATTGCATTAAATAGAAATATTTAATTTTCGCAGATTGTTATTTTTTATTTTGTTATCAAATGCTATTACTTTTTTTAAAATAAAATCTAACTTTAATGTTTAAGTAAAAAAATGAATTTTAATTAGAATTTAGATAAAGAGAATCTGAAATGTACTATGTACATACGTATTTTATAATTTTTTAAATTATATTATTTTTTATTGTTTTAAGGTTAATTAAAATTAATTAAGATATAATAATAATAAGATATAATAATAATTAACATATTAAAGATATTATATTATTATATCTGTAAATTAAAAACGCTGACGAAAATTACATTAATAATGTTGACAGATTAACAAAGAACAATTGATAAACGTACGCTCAATAGTTGATAGCTACTATTAAAATTCTATTGACATTGAAATGCTTATAATATTGCTTGGCGCCAAAGCCATGACACTTTCGATGAAGGATGAAGTCTCGACGCGATTTAATGATACCATTCTTGGTAATATTAGCAGATAATACACTTCTTGCTCACAGTGTGATGCAAACCAACGCGCTAATATGTAATACACAGTATGATATACTTATTACTCTCAACTAATAATAGTCACTAATAATAATATACATGCAGAAATCATTTGCATTTATATCTATTTCTGAATTATATAAATAATTAAGAATAATCAATAATTATTGTTTCTTTGAATATTAAATAATCTTTTGCCCCAAGACAATATCATACATTGTACACAGCTTGTGTGAAGGTTTATCTTAAATACGAAATTATCTGACATGAAAGCGGATGTTGAATTCTTTAAAATATTTTTTTTCTTATTACCTGCTAGTAAGAACATGTTTACGCAAAATCAGCATTACAAAAGTTTTTATTTTGTTAAACTTGAAAAACAAATTTACACTAGAATGTTATTCATGCTAGATACAATATTTTAAGCATGTAAAGTATTGCTCTATAACTATTGCTGCAGGCGCGCATGTTCACTTACTTACACACACACACATACACACACACACGCGCGCGCGCGCGCGGATATTACACTAGTAACTATATTATATATATGAGTCATGGACAAATACATAACAATAACGTGTTAATAATGCAACTTGGTTGAATTTCATAAATTAAATTTATTAATTGTGCGTATATCGAATCGTCGATTTAAAATTTCTATTATCTTTTTAATTATTTCTTATTAAACTTCATATTTATGCAATTTAAAGTTTTAAGAATATTTAAGATATTTATATATGGAAACTGGCGAGATGAGTCACCTATTATTAGTTTACATATATAGGCACATAAACAATATGCACATTTATCTTGAGAATAAGTCATTGTCTTCTTTTCCTGTTGCAAGTGAAACTTATATTATTCTTTTTATACTTCAAGTTACATTATTCTAAATATAAAACTCAAAATGCCAATTTAAGTGTAATCTTTACGAATCAGGGTTGGTTGTTCCAACTTTTTGGTAAATTTACCTACCAGGTAAATATATGTTTGTCTTTATTTATTTAAGAAAAGAAATGAAGATAGACACACGCTTACCTGGTAGATAAGTTTACCAAGAAGTTGGAACAACCGACCCTCAGAATTTTAGAATAATCGAAATGTTACAATATGTAAAACAAATTCACAGTTGATATTGAACGTATTAATAAAGAAAAATTACAAGAAAAATGTAAAAATTTAGAATAAATGTAAATGGAGTAAGTCACACTAAGCAAATTACAATCAAACAATTCTCAACACTTTGTGTGTGGTGATGTTATTAACTATTTTCGTAATAGTTGTTTAATATTAAGAAAATACAAACGATTACGCGCTAAGTCGTATCTGTCTCTTTTTTATGTTAGTTGCACACATAACCAATGTGTCATAAACAATGACTTTGCAACATGAAGTTCATCGTTTCTAACATTAATGCATTAAGCTTATCACATGTGTCTTGTATCATATATTTACAATTCAATCTTAACTTCTGAAAAATGTTATCATTTGAAACTGATTGATGAAATATCTGAATATAAGTATAGCTATTATTTGACATCATAACGATATATATTTTGTAAATTTACGTGTATGCACACGCGCGCTTGCGCGCGCGCACGCACACACACACACACACACACACACACACACACACACACACTTTTTTTTTTATTTATAAAAATCAGAAAATGTGTTTTTAGAAGATAACGCCTTAGAAAAGATACAATAAAATATTTATAATTATATGAAACGAACGTTAATAATTTTGTTAAATGAAGAAAAATTTTTTTTTCTTTTTTGTAAGCTTTTTAATACTGTCTTTTAAAAACATTCTCTGATTTATGAATAGTCGGTATCGCGTCAAGGCTTTTACAATCACCCTTCGTTCGAGTGATTTCAGATGGCGCCAGAGAGTAAATCTTGCTGCAGAGTTCTACATTTATATTTTCTTATTTTTTTATTTTCTTACACGCGCGCGGATATGCGGAATAAACTCATGCGATCATCTAGCACGTGATCATTGATCTCAATCAATTATCGTGTGAAATATGTTTGTCCGATAAAGGTTCCACGCGCGTCTGCTAGGAAATTAAGAATGTCTCTCGTCCTGTCTGTCGATCAGTATCCCTTTAGATTCCAATCCAATTCGCCTTGACAAATTATGGTAGTCTCAAGATAACAAATCAGATACGCATCTCGGTTGTAGCGAGGTGGTCTCGTATCACGCTCTTGTCAATGTGTCAAGTCTTGTTCGCCACGTGGACGTTGAAAACTACGATTCTACTTTCGCGTACGTGCATCATCGGCGTTGACCTATGATAATTTTATACGAGCGATCGATTGTTCTCCGTAACATATCGATGTCAGATTATTATAACAAAAACTACTATTGCTAACGAAGCGTTATGAAATGTTATAAACACTCGATCATCGTGAAGATCAAGATAAAAATCCATTTTATTCTGTTGTATATTGTCAATCGGATTTTCATTCATAATTTTTATTTCTTCTTTTTAATTACTTTTTGCATTACTGAAGATATTTTAATTAGTATCATTATTATTATGTTTAAGTTCCAAATTAGACGGCATAATTAAATATATATTAATGTACATTTTTAATATATGTTACTATAGTAAAGTAAATTTATAATTATAATAATAATAATTGAAGAATATAAAGAAATTGCCTACAATTTTATTAATACAAATTTGAAAAAACAATTAATTTTGCAAATTTAACCAATAATTGTGACCGTTTCCAGTTTTTAAAAATAATAGTTTTTCCAGTGTTTAAATATAATAATAATATCAATTATAACAACTATTTAACTTTTTAAAATTAAAATAAATTGTAATTTATAAAATTAATTATTTGAGGATAGAATAAAAAGATGCGTGACTAAGAAAAAATATTAATACCGACACACTTACTCAATTATTGCTAATATTCAGGGAAAAAACGAAAAGATCTCTCATAATTTCTTTAATAAATTTAATAATAAATTCTTTGAATACTTCTTAATTATTCCTTGAAATTGTGATACTTTTGTAAATTGTATTTAATATACTATACAATATTATACATTAAAAATGTATCTTAACGTATATTAATGTATAATTAATTATGTCGATTAATTGGGACTTATATACATTTATAAATATTTTTCCAAAAATGACAATGGAATTTACTGAAATGATTTTTTTTCCTTGAATATGATTCTAGAATATCGACCACTAATACTGACACACACTCTTTTGGAATGTTTAAAGTTATTAAATTTATATGAATTAATAAAAATAAATTTAATCTTAAGTGACTTATAATTAGAATTGTCACCTTCCTAACTGACTTAGGGAAAAACATAGGAATGTGTCGGCAAAATCTCATGTATCATGTTGCAACATTTTTTTACACAGTCGGGCTGTGCTACAAAGGATTAAAACGATTAGTCGGAATTTTTGAAGACTTTTGTGTCAAAAATATCAAATGATTGTGACAACGGGACACCTTGGGCGGTTTATGGTAAGTTTACCATAAACACCTCCGCCGCCGTTTTCTCTGCGGTACAAGTGGGTATAATAGTTTTGTGTCCCTTTCGAGTCCCGGAGAAATGTTATTGTGGTGACTAATGACTCTAGGTATAGAGGTCTACGTGAAAGCATCATGCGGAGAAAGGCAGGGGCGTAGTAGCAGGATGCAATCGAATCATCATATTTATCTCCCATGTTAATCTCGTCAGAAGACGAATATAAATCTTCCCTCGATATTTCCTCCAAGAATCTTCTCGGTCAATTTGTACTTCATCTTAGAACTTGGGCCTTTAATGTCGAATATTAGAAACTTTAAATTTTATTTACTTTTCTAGGGATCGATTTCAAACTTTGACTCGAAGCACAAGTCTTATTGTCGTTCTCTACGTACACGCTTCGACGATCACTTGTATCGCACTCGTAATACTTTCTGACTGAACATCGTGTAGTCTTATCTACTACAATCACAAAGTCCCATTGCGTAAGGACGACGGATCCTTTTATGCGTAAAAGCGCGAACGACGTGCACGAGACAGCGGTATCTTTATCGACTCATTAATGACGGAGACACTGGCAATGATTGTCACTTGTAATTATCGTGACTGCCACGGAGACAGCGCTACGTAAAAGCCGTGTTCGTGCGCCGCGTAATGATACGCGCCGCGATACTCAAGATTTTATCAGGCTGACGCAGCGGTGTCTCTTTCCGTCGAATAGCCGTCCGTCCGTTCGTCCGATTCCTCCCGACCTGTCGACCTATCGAGTTGGATTCGGCTCGCCTTAACCTTCCTGCCGCCCGTCGACCGCATCCGGCTCGTTAACATTTTTTTCCCCATAATCGACACCACAAGTTCCGTACTAAACAAAGTGTACGTTGCCGCCGCGAGCGACGCGCAGTCGATTTGGCATCGGGCTCTTATAAGCTTTCGAATTCAAAGGGACGCCGTCCTTTTCATTTGTCAAGCGCCGTCCTCTTCAGCCCTCCCGAACTCTGTGCCGTTTCTATGCGCCCTCATCTTTGGGGAGTAAAGAGGTAGCTTCTATTTTTCAGTTGCAGGTGCGTCTCGATAAACTCGAAATGCCGCGTAGAAAATGAAATATGCCCTCGGCGAGGAGCATTTGGCTACTCCTAAAGTAATCCAACGTTACGAGAGTCTTAGTTTTGTCATATATTCTTTTACATAACTCGATATTCTCTATATCGTCGAACAATTTTTACTTTCTATGATACATTTTAAGATTCGTACATTATTACTGAACAATTGGACCGACCATATAATCATAAAAAAATTATGCGCGTAATATTTTATCTCAAATTCATTTAATCGATCAAATTTATTGCAGCTTTCTTTAATTGTAGTTTTTTTTTTGTCATTTTAAAAGGAACATTTAAAATTTTAATGCGGCAGCAGCATTGAAAATGTCGGTAGCACGGATTTTCCTAGTTTATCTAGAAATCCATGTCGAATTGCATGTAGGCACGAAGAATATCTCCCTCGAGAAAGGCTTTCTTTAATTTTTCCCGCGGACCATTTCGGGGAGATAGAGTCTGTGGCGATTTCTGTTGGATCGAACGATTTCTAGGCTCCCGTCGTGCGGACTGTCTTTGAAAATATTTTGACGTCGAGGAAGATCGCTGTGTGATCGATGCCCGTTCCCTGGAGATTACATCGTGAATTGCATTTTCTCCATATGAACGCGCATCGCATGGACTGCGGCTCTATGTACGAACGATTCTCACAGAAATCGTGGCGCGCAGTTGGTCGAAAGACCTTGCCATCTGCTCTGCCGACTTTATAACCACGAATATTTTCTGAAAAACTTTGTAAACCGAGGAATCTGAAATATCGTATAACTATAGTGTAACTATAGTCGTTCGGTAAAAGAGGAAATTTGTAGCATGGAGTTGAGAATAATATGTACCGCATTTTTATTGTTAATATTTATAAGTATTGAAAATGAAAATTACAGAGAGTGTTCTGACCGCGAGAAGCACAACCAACGAATAAACTTTAACGATTACTACTTGCAGGGAAAAAATTTTCAAGGTTAAATCCAGTGATTAGTTCCGATCGCGTCTTTTAGGATCTTATTTGCATTAATGGCGGCTGTACCTGAGCGAAGGCGTTCATCGTGAAATCGCCAGGCACAAGACCGGTTTTCTTCTGAGCGTAATTACAAGGTTCGAACCAATCGCGCGGTATCTCGAAAAAATTCAGGGCCCATCTCCATCATCGGCTTAGCCAGACGCCATTTTTCTTCGGTCTTTATACCGTCGAATCTGCCGTTCGCGATAAAAAATTTGCATATTTTCCTTGCATCGAGAGTGTAGCAGTTATTACCGTAAGATTAAACAATTTGGAATAGATAGTCTGGTCTAACGTGCTCTTTTTATCTGGATCAAACGCGTCACATCTTCAACAGATTATCAGACGGTACTCGGAATGAGGAAGACGTGTTAGTAACGCGTTTAATTGATGCCATTTATGAGACACGCTCGGAGGCGTTTAAAGCTTTTTTCACTTCGCCAAACCGTAAATATATTCGCAAAAATTGCATTGTAATTCTACTGTAGTGCAGTTCGATACGTGGTTTCTTGCCTGCAAACTCGCGTTCTTCCGATGTAATTTAGTGATTTTATTTATGTTTATTATGCTATTAAACTGGTAGGCAAAGCGTGCTCCGTCGTCATGTGTCGTCGTTCATAGTCTTAACTTGAAAACAGCTATAAACATCTACACGCGAACGAAAAAACGAAACGCACGCAATCCCATATCAATCTTCAATTTTCCACTGTAAAATTTCTGGCGATTTTCTCGATGACTACACCCATCGATTTACGAATAAACAAGTCGATTCGCATCACGATACTGTTAATTATCAGTTATGGAAAACGAATATACGTACAACGCGCGAAGAGAAACTAAATAAAGGAGCATGTTGATTTAATGGTCATAGTGGAACGAAAGAGACGGGCGTACAAAAAGAAAATGGTTTGGTTCATGTTCTTGCGACGGTGACCGAGATTGGTTCCGCACTTTCTTTGGTTTATGCCGCGTATGGCAGATAAGGCACGCGCACAGGAAAAGCTCAGGGATGACGATAAGAATTTTTCTCTAGTAAAACGAAAGATCTCTTTTGAAAAGAATATGAGTATGATAAATGATCTTCAAACTAGTCTCTGCTCTAGGCTGAGCATTTTTCGTTTTGTTTTGATTAGCCTCAAATCCTGTTTTTCTTCTCGACTTTAGCGGAAGGCAAAGGGACATGCTTGACCCTTACGGAGCGATAATACGGCGAATCAGTATATTTTACGCTATTTATATATGTGAGAGTGCTATTATTTTATAAATACTTGGATATAGACAGTCATAAAATTTGACGTTTACTTTTGTGACAATTGACATTTTTTAAATTGTATGATTTATAATAAATTGATTTCTTATAAATATCATTTTTTGTTAAAAAAAATATAGATTAAAAAGTAATAATCGATATTATATTTTTAAAGAAATAAGTTTTTTCTTAATTTTTGATTAATATTTAACCTAAAATAATGGCGAAAAAAGTGCTTGATTACTTTTAAAAGCAGAAAGGAAGATTTATTAAAACGGAAAAAAATATTTCTTTGGTCCGACAGAATTATGGTTGTGACAACCGAAATTTTCTGTTCCCTGGGAACCAGAGGAAAATTCGGTTGCAGCAACAAAAATATTTTTGTGGTACATTGCTAAGATAATTGTTTTCGGTTATCTCAAATGACAGATAAATAAAAGAAATTTTTGGTTCCTCTAATTGAAAGTATTTGTTGATGAAAACAGTATTTCAATTAATGCAAATATAAAATTTATGTTACTGCAACCGAACTGAACTAATTGAAAATTCTGATTGCTATAGCCGAGTTATTTTTTCTGTGATAATTGAATCTTCTGTTGTGGTAAGCATATTAATAACATAAATTTTCGGTTTTTCCAACCGAAAGCATTTGTTAATGTGAACAACATATTACAGTTAATGCAGATAAGCTTCATGTTACTTCAACTGAACTAAGCCAACTGAAAATTTCTAGTTGTTACAACTGACTTATTTTTTCCGTGTAGTACTTAACGTGTACTTCCGTGTAATAATTAACATATAAACAATCCGCTACATTGTTACAAACTGAAAAAAATCTCATTACTGACAGGTGGTTATACCTCGTGTAGGCATTTTCTTGCTAATTATATTCTGAAAACGTTAGCAGAAATTTTTTTTATTTCGTCTGAATGGATCGTATACATAAATTAATGAGCTAGGATAGTGCAAGTGATACAACATACAGCAGGTTATTATCTAACAGTGCGTGAAAATGCTATCCTCGTCTGACAGCATGATAAGGAGCATTGTGCAACATTTTATAATGGGTAATGCATTGTTATTGTGTATACGAGACGTAAGAATTAAGTGCGTAAAGAATTTACGTACTTAATTGTATCTTCATTAATCCCCAAAAAGACTATTTGTCTTAATATAACTTTGACAAATAGCACTTTTCCAATTTGGGTTAATGAGAAGTCGTGTTTATTACTTTCCCGACTTTATCATGCAGATTACTACATGTTTCTTTATTTGTTACGTGTGCAAAAGAAATATCTTTCGTACTTCATGATATCGATTACGTATCGATACATAGAAATATAGTAGATTATTTTTACATCGTGCGTCATTATAAGATAACAAATGATCAGCATTGTTGAAGCTTTTTGTTCACAAAATACTGATAAATTTAGATATCGTAAAACGAGCTAAAGTTTTTCAAAGATATATTCCCTTTTCGCGCATATGCACAGTCATTTTTTAAAAGGCCACACACCGTATTTTGCTTTTAATAAAAACACTAATGCTGTTTTCTATCTATATAGGATCTTATCTCTGTTTCAGTTTCTTTTATATAATAATTTTATAACTTTCTTATCTCTGCGCTTTCGATCTTATCTTTGTTTTCTTTTATATATAACAAATTTTTCAAGTTTTACTTTTTCTTCGGATTCATGTCTCACCGAAAATCGTAGCTGACACGTGTGTTCGGAGTTGCGACACGAGGGCTGCAGTCTCTTTTTGGAGTAACGCGTAAAAAGTGGCAAATGCAAAATACATGGGCTTGGCATCGCGGAGATCGCCGCTCCGGGGTTGAGGAGGGAGAATATACGCCCCTGTCGGGGTGAACGATCGTGAGGGCACCGTCGGCGTTCCCTTTGTACACGCACCGCCCCCCTCCCCTTTCCATCTCCTCCCCCTTTTCCCTCTTACCGACTGGTACCTCTGCGATATATCCCACAACATAAATACATCTCTCCCTCCGCAATTCCCTATCCCCCTTTCCCCCTTTCTTCCTCCGCAATCCTGCCGGACTCCCCTGTCGGTCGGAGTTGCGTGGATACATTATACGAATTACATTGATGATACGTCGATGGGACACGAGATAGGGGGGTGCTTTGGCTGCACCGATAGCGCCGGAACTATTTTTCATGTTACCCCTCTTCTCCCCACTCGTCTTACCCGCCTTACCGCTCTTACGATCTTACGTTCGCAAGCGTTTGTTTCTTTTTTTCCGTTTCGCGCGAAAGAAGAAAATAACGTGGCTCCGACGTGGCTCTTGATTATGATGCAAATGATCGCATTTCAGTACTCACGCGAGCGCCATAGTCGCGATGCAGTCTAGGCTGCAATTTCTTATTCGTTAAGTTCGCTTAAGGCTCTGCGATAATGAGTTTACCGTGCACTAGTGATATTTAAACCATAAAAATTTAATGAAATTTCTATGACAAATTACAATGATTTCTTCAAAACTGATTGCGGCCGCATAATTTACTTTGACTTATAATTACAAGATCATTTTGATATCAAAATCATAGACAGGAAACGGTTTAGTAAAGTCATAATACTTATTTGTTGTATAGTAAGTTGTGTAACCGGTCTTGTCATTAGAATTTTAATCAATCCATGCAATTAGTATTTTTTGCGATTTAATGGTAGGGAATAATCTCTACATGCGTGAATGATTATTAGACAAAAAGTGAAAGGATATTATTATGAAAAATGAAAGAATCTTGGATTTTTGTTCAAATGATCGGTTCATCGGTTGATTACGAAAAAATATATATTCTTATTTAATTTTTCTCTGTTTTGTTTTAGAGTGCGTTTGGATTCTTTTTTATTTGAAAGAAGTATTGAAAAATTGTTTTCTTATGTTATGTATATTGATTAGAACTCATGACAATTCGATTAAATAAATATTTGCCTACACGTCTCCAAAAATAACCGTCGCCATTGCGATGTGAGACGTAACATTGATCGCTAAAGAAAGTGGATTATGACTCCTCCCGCGTACCTCTGGAGTTAACCCCTTTCGGTAAAGTCTCTCGAGGGTTCCCTGATGACTGACGTTACGTTTCACCCTTGCTTCAGAAGACTTCAGCCGTAATGAAATCTCCGTTCTTTTTGTGTTTTTTTTTTTTTTTTTTTTTGTTTGTTTGCTCATTACATTACATTAGCTCGATTGTAACATTACATTGGATATAATTATATCCTTTGAATTTCATCAAATTAGATTTGTATGAAGATTATTATTCTTATCTTATCTACCTTTTATTTTTAATTTTCAATATCAATAATGGCTAAAAGCTATGCTCTTATCTTTTAATAATCGTAAAATAAAAAAGCAATATATCGCGCATCAATTATGCTTTTACGTCCGAAAATATTGTCTATATATTTGAGTTACGTTTTGTAGACCGATCGTTGCTTCGAAGCAAGACAGGCGTCCCCTAGGATACGCTTTCTCCCTCTCCTCCCGTCCCAGATCCCACAGGATCATTAATCAAATTCCCCTTTAGCCTCGCCTCCCTCTTTATCCCCGCCTTGACCGAAGGCTCGGCCGCCATTACTGTGCGGCTGCATGCACAACGCACTAATTAAAACCAGGAAATTAATGTTTTATTCCTTTACGCCTACTCTCTCGATATGACGCATCGTGTTAGAGGGAAAACTTTGTAGTTTAAAAGACGAGGCTCAATCATTTTGTTCTTAATTCGATTGAGACTACATTCTCATTAATGTAGAAACATTGTCTGATTTTCTTACTTCAAAATTAAAATAGAAATGCTAAATATTGTACTACATGTTTTGAAATAAAAATAGAATTAAAAAATTTAGCATAAAGGAATTGTTAGTGCGAAAAATTTTAAGTCAAGTTATTTCGACGAAATGTGTGAGAAAAATCTTTATATTTAGTGTTTACATATTATTAAAAAAATTTTTACACAAATAATAGTAAGCTTCAGGTCAAGAATTTTTCATTTGAATTGAACATCTGTTTGATCTTTGCCAACTTTTTTAACGTATACTATAAAATTTTGTTTCATAATGACTTTGCTAACGAGTTTCCCTACAGAAATGACAAAAGAGAGAGAGAGAGAGAAAGAGAGAGAGTAACAATTTCTCTAAAGCTGACATTCATAATAAATTCTTATTTCAAGACCGTCTCAAGTAATGTCTTACGATGTTAATACGACTCTGTACGTGATTGATCTATGATATTTTAAGATTGTACTTAAGACGATCTTAAATATAAAAACGGACTATGAATACCCCGGTCTAAGGTCAATATTCTTTTAAGCGATAATCTCTAATATTCAATAGGTGTATAGATCTATTAAAATAGAATTCCTATCTCCAAGTGTTTAAAGTTCTTTGTAAAATATGAAAGTATATAATGAATATCATATATGATTTATCGTTCGTGATTTTTTGCTTTTCAGGAAATCTTTTGTTAAGTTTTACAAAAAAACTTACAACAAAAATTTTTCTTTTTTGGAAGGCGGGAGAAGAAGAATGAAAGGGAATAATATTTGTGTTTTTCAAGAAATTTAAAGCCTATGTGGGAAAACCATTTCACTGAATTTTATGAAAACGGATTGTATTTATAATATGAATAATATACAATAAATACACTAATCGATTACAATTTCTTTCAATAAATTACTTAATATAATTGATATTGAATTTTTTTATTTTACACACATGTGTTTTTAATATAAGTAATATTATAAACAATTACAGAATAATATCAAGTAACATAAACAACAATTATTGTATTTTTATATATGTATACGGAAAACAAATATATGAAAATATTCTTTGCCTATAACAAAGATAACAATGTGTCGGTTTGTCAATTCGTTGCGAACAAAAGAATAAAAGTGTGAAAATTGCGGATATAATACCTGTTCATTCTAACGGTAGAATCACCATTAGATCTATTTATCGTTTATAGGCAGATACATTGACAGATTTACCGTTGACGAACAGCGTGATATTCCCAAAGGTTTAATATACAACTGTCAGATTAAAATAACGTTAAGGATAATGAGATTAGTTTGTAGAGATCTCATCCCCATGTATGTGTGTGTGTGGTACTATTTACAAGCTTTCATAAAGTTAGCTGTATTTTTTTGCAATATTAGATCTTTATTTTCTTTTTTATAAAATTTTAATAAATGAAAAATTTATTAAAATGTGTTTTTATACATGTATACAGAAGAGTTAAATATTATCATTTTAAATCTTTTTTTTATTCAAGAATTAAATTTTTTTTATTTTCAGAGGTTGCAGCTTTTAAGTACGTAATTGTAATTAATTAATAGTTATGCACTTTTCCTATATAAATGTAATAATTTGGCGAAATAAACGAAAAGTAGGAGAAGCTAAGTTGGACAATTGACGGACAATTAAAAAAAAATCAACGTCAATACGAGTCGCTTGAATGGTTTTAGGAGAGTAGCCGTGAATTAGGACAAGTGCATCGACTCGCACGAAAACTAGAAAGCTGCATTGTCATGTTTCGACGACAGTGGGTTTTACTTGACGAAGAAAACACAGTCAAGAGTCATCTGCGCAGATGTGGACCATTGTGTCTCTCATTACGCCAATTCCATGGCGATACTTTTTACGATCGTTTCTAACCATCGTGCGGTACGACAACTAGCCAAATACCGCAACCGAATGGATCGTGTTTCCGGACACACCTAATTATCTTTATTTTGACAACTCATTTTGCTTTAATTACAATGGTCTCTGAGGTAATACGATCACCGCGGGATCACTGCCAAGCTCTACTTATTGTTCGCCCGAAGTTGAAAACAAGAAGACGGATTTGGTCTTTTTGGACTTTGCAATAACATTTACAGTTATAGAGAATCGAACGTATATCGATGCCCGACTGTAATTACACGATTACGTGCAGCGATAGCTGCGGGCGTAGATTCGTCTTTGCGGTGAGAATCGCGGAAATAACGGGAGCGTTGCACCTGTTATGGCCGGACACAAAAACAATCGCTTTTTCCGAGATAACTCGCGGAGATACGTTTGGTGCTCGGTGTATCGAAGCCGTTTCGCCATCGCGGTTTCGCGAAACCTATCCGCGACACATCCGATTCAATCGGAGAGACGGGCGATGCTAGATAAACGGTGGTCGACCATTACACGAGCCCACCTCGTGTAATTACTGATCCTCAGATACATCTCTTCTGCCTTTGCGTCGTCGTTTTGCGCCGGCTCGGTCTCACCAGGTTTCTCTGATCGAATCATTTTACCGGCACCGTTTATACCCTCGGAATTTCAAGATATCAATCATTTTCGATCGAGCAGTATGTTCTATTCTTAGAAATTACATAATTATTGAGAGAGAGAGAGAGAGAGAGAGAGAGAAGAGAGAAAGCTATTTAGATTTTTGAACTGTGTTTACGGATCCGCGTGATAATATCGTGAAATTTTTAATCTAGCAAAGACACGTACGTGACAACTATTGCTTCTTATATTCATCGGTGTTCATCGTAGCCTCTTTTATTTGGAATGTAAATTGAATATATTTTCGCCCGCAGAGAGAAGCACGGAGCCGTACAATAATCGGCCGTGGTCGGAGATCGTTTCGATCGGTCGCGGGCGCGAGGGACTTTTTTTCGGGGCTCCAGGGGCCGCCGATGTAAATCGAATAGAAATCGAGGGCGTCGTTGTAACGGGGAGGGGGGGGAGGGGGGCTGGCATCGAGCGTGTGCGTGCCAGCACACCGCGTGCATCGCGCGGCGTGCACGGCACGGCGCTGCGCCGTATAAAACCGTGGGCCGAGCGAGAAAGGCGACTCGCTCCTCGGCTCGTCTTGGGGCCTCGGCATCGCGGAGCGGAGCCCAACTGTGGGCGCGGCGGATATCCCGCTGTGTCTCTCCAATATGGCCGACATCACACGCACACCCACGCCGTGGTGCGCCTCTCCCACCGGCCACCGCCTGATGATGGTCTCCCCTTTCTCGATTCTCTGCCGCGTCGAATTACACGGTCAGCGAAGTAATTTACAAAAGCTACGCCCGCGCGTGAGCGCGGCGCCGCGCCGTGCCACGGAATCGTATCCGTTACGTCCCTACGCGGCCGCGGCCGCGGGCCTGTGTGCGCAAATTCGCGATCGCCGATAACGATACCGAGAGATTAATGGCGCCGCGGTCCCTTTGTCTTCGCCCGAACCGGGGCCACGTCGACAAACGTAGTCGCTGATTAATTAGGAACGCGGGCGTGCGGTAATGGAGGATTCGATGGGGGGGTGATATATTTCGCGATCGAGAAAATCGCGCCTTCTCGCTCGTTCTATCGCGTTATTTTCACAGGTATATACGAGATACAAAGCAGATGTACGAGGGCAAACTATAGAAAATATTTTCAATGAATTGAAAAATCCTCGGCAAAGAAGAATACATTTACGTGCTGTATTTTTAATGATCCGTGAAAAACGTCATGGTCTTCCCTATGTCTCTCTCAAGATGCATTATCCCTTCATCGAGAGAAGCCTCGGTAAAAGGATATAGGAAAAACGCTCCTGAATAATGAAGGGACTATTCCGGGGCACTAAACAGGCCGCGATCGAGTTGCTACGCTTGTCCAGCGCGAACGAATCAAATCTAATCGCTTCCTGATTCAATTGTCTATTCAGGCCTTACGCGAAGAGCCTCGTTCCATGTCCCTTCTCGTAACGTTTTTAACAAGAGTCCACGTTACGAGAGCCGCCGCGGCTTCTTCCTCGTGGACGACGTACATGTCGCACTTACGTGCTTGTCGTATGAATACAGCGGTGGTGGTTTCCTGCCTCGCCGCGGTGCTTCGGACGAGAATCGAGCCGTTTTAACCCGCGTGCATGTCGCTGACGAAGCGAAAGCTATTGCTACAGTTTCAAGTATCGGCGTAACCGTGATACGGTACCACGTCCGAGAACGCCCATCAAGTACCGTGTATAACGAGTGATGAATACAATAGGAATACCTGGGTCCTAAACACGCGTCCGCGAACAATAATTGACGCGGAAGTACCGCGAAAAAAGCTTAGCTGCCGCGCGTTCGGCCGAAGACGTAGAGCCCGCGCGTATACGTCCCGCTAGTCACTTAATCCGTAAACATGGCGGTTCCGAGCGAGCGTTACGCTTCGGCGCCGGTTTATCGGTAAATGGGGGAAACAGCGAACGATGAGTAAGCAAGGAGCACGAAAGGCAATACTAGTACATTTTCGAGGTGCGATTATTGTTTATACTAAATTGCAACTCAAATTTTTGGCTACAAATTTTGGGCTCAATAATAGATATAAATGATGGTATCTTAAATGCTATATCAGGAATAAGAATGAAAACAAATAATTAAAGCATAATGAATTAACATTACATTAGAATGTTACTCCTAATTACACATTATAATATTTGTATTTGTGATACAAAAAATATTTTTTATCATACGACTTAAAAAGATTCACTTTTTTTTTCTTAAAAAAAAAAAAGAAATATATAGAAATAGTCTGACGCTTGCGTTATTGCTAAAAATATTGCAGCTAATATTTTTAAGGCCAACGATTTTTTCCCACGGTACTTATACAAACTGGATACATAGATCGGCCTGCCTCTGAACATGTTAATCATTTCAATGTAATGCCGCGAGTTCGCCGAGGGTTTTAGATTGGCGAGGAAAATCCGTAGATTGGTTAACGAGGCTCAAAGTACGAACTCGGCGAAATTGGCTCGATTAAAACCCATGGGGCAGCTGCCCCGAGGATTGTGCCCCGTCATGTGATTGGTCCCTTCTCCCGGGTCCTTTCTTCGATCTCCTCCATTTCGAGATGCATCGATACTCGACCATCATTAATCATGCACTTTTGTACACACTCGTCGATGGGACTCCCTGCGAGGGACATCCGAGACGCAACAAAAATGAATCTCGGAGATCGAGACTGGGCCTGAACGGCGATCGAGGCCAGATGTTATTAACTTATATAAAATAAACATAAACGAAAGCGCCGCGCGCGCAGGGCGCTCCGTTGTGGAAGCATCGGAACATTAATCGTTCGACTTTTAGAAGGATGGTAGCGATATTATGATTACTTGGCGCAAAATTTTTATTATATTTTAATCGTAAACGCATTGTAAAATTAAATAACGAATCAAACATGCACGTTAACGAATAAAATTAATTTCAAAATTGACTCCTGTGACTCTTCCGTAAAAGTATTTAATGTCTATTACACACACTTTACATTTTTTCAAAGTATCATCTGCTCTTTTTAATCAAATAAATACACAGAAACAGTTGTAAATATAATTTTCTTTAATATCGTTTTCGAGATTAAAGGTAAGATTAATAGCAAAATATTAAATATCCAATCGAGACGAAACTTCTACCCGTATGTTCGCATCGTGTATTTGATTTGCATTTAAAGTGAAACCCGCATATATTCTCTTTTGTTTGTGTAAGTAGATAATGAAAAGAGGAAAGTATGTTGTAATAGATCTATTTTGTTTCAAAAAAACTACATATTTAATCAAAATACTGTGAAATATTAAATATATAATTGCATTATATATCGATTATTCAAGCTTTGCACCAGGAAAGGGAAAACAATTAAATAAGTGTTAAACTTGCACAATAATAGGACGTGTATTCTCGATTTCAGGATATGGACCTCATAGAGGTTCTTTGGAAGCAAGATGTGGATCTGGGATTCACGCCGGTGGAACCGGCTACGACACCGACCAAAAAGCCGTCTACATCGGAAAAAGAATCAGCGGATGAAATCGAGAAGCTGAAAGCTTTGGAAGCTATTAACGCTACTTATCAGAAGGTATGGAAAAGCCATTTTACTTTCTTTCCGATTGGTATCTTACGTCATTTACATTATTCATTTTTTTCGAAATCACACGATTGCGCGATTTTGTATTGTTTCGAGTTCCCGATCGCAGCGCTTAATGAGCGATTGTCTCTCGAGAATGCGCCGCTTTCTGCTTTCACGCATGTTAGAAGGAAGCGTTTGCTTCCTCGGACTCAATTTAAACGTTCGTTTCTCCATATGCCAACGGGGCCCATTGATGTCTTCCTGTGTCACCCGGACGATTATCGAAGATAGAAAGCTTCGGACGTGCACCTGTACGTTAAAGAATACCTCGCGACGTCGCGCGTTTTCCGTTCTGCCTCTCGGTAATCATCGACCAATTGGATTGTGCGAATAGGAAGCAGCATTCCCTGCGACGTTTCAGAAGAAAAAGACTTCCAGATTTGTCTTCCGGGCATTTATGCACATGTTGAAGAGCATTTCAAGATTATTATTCGTATTTTTTTAAATTTGTTTTATTTATTTTTTCTTAAACATATCAAGAAATTAGTTTATAGTGATTAGTTTAAGAAAAATATATTTTTTTCGGCATTTCAACAAGAATATTAGCTAATCGAGACGCTTAGAATATAAACATCAATGAGATACTCTCGATATTTTGTCTGAATAGATTCATATCGATTTATAAAATAGATCATGATGCTGCAAACAAACGTGACACCACTAGCTCGATCAACAGTGGAATTCGGCGCTCGGGGTGGTTATCTGAGAGATAACTTATCTTCTTGTCATCTCTTCATCGTGTACTGCCGCATAAAGCTTATTCGAGGCACCCGTCTTGAAATGTCAACATACCGCGAGTCTTTCGCAAATTTTATTTTTTTGTTTCGAAAAATTTTATTACGTTCTCTTATTTTGATTCTTTAGCACGTGCACTCTCATAATCGCTCGTGGATGATCGATCTCGATCGATCGGAGACACTAAGCCGTCCCAAATACGTAGCGATTACGTTCGGTAGACCTAAAGAGAGATTAGGAACCATCCCATCCTTGAATATGATCTCGGCCGATATTCCAAGCCTTGTTCGTATCGGCCATCTATCTTGTCTTTCTCAAGTTATATGCACATCTAGATAGCCTTTGCCTCTCACGGTGTATTGTGTCTTTGTCCCACGAAGCGGCATCTCTTCATGCGGCGACGAAGATGCAGTTTCTTCCGTAGTTTCTAAATATTTTTTATTTATTTATAGGAGAGATTGATTGACCAATATTTTGCTATTAGAGACAGAGATCGTGAATTATGTCACTGCTTCTAATACTATTGAAGAATAATTACTTTTTCTTTTACTTTCCTGGAGAATTGACCGAGCTTTTACTATTAAAATATTTTAAATAATATATAATTGAAGTTAACAGAACATTATGTTATTATCATCATCACACATATATTCATCATCAATTAAAGAAAATCCTTTCTAATTGTAATAAAAAAACTCAACTATCTTCTATAAATTTATTTTAATTTTTCAATCGTGAATGTAATCCGAAGCTATGAAAAATGCAGGCTCTTTAGGTGATTGGATCCCAGTTGATTCTCCTTGTACGAGTTAAGTTTTTTCGGTACTGACGATTTTTCTTTGCTTGTGGCGCGTTTCGGTGGATGGACACGAGGCGCGTTTAAGTATCCGGCAGATTCGAGCCTCAGCCATACGATGGTCACCGACAATGACGTTGCATCGACGTTCTGGGCGGGTAGCCCATCAGACTTCTCGACGTTCTTCGTCTCCCTCTCTGTCTCGTCCGCTCTCTTCGTCCGCTTCGTCCGCTTCTCCGTTTCTCTCTTCTTCTCACGACCTTCGGTAGTCGACGTACCTTCTTTCTTTATTTCTTTCTCGACGTCGCTATGCGCCGCTTCGTCTCCGTCGGCCTCTTCCTCCGCGAAGATCGCATTGTTCCAGCGGGTTCTATCTTTGTGAGGGCTCGCCGCCGCCTTCGAGAGCCCAATAACACGGGGAAGACCCTCGATCCCGATCGAAAGCCGACACATCGATCCGAGACGCGATCCGCGAACAGCTGAGAACAAAGAAGAGTCCAGTCTCTCGGCTTCTCCCTCTCTATCTTACATTGCGACAGATTATTGACAAGCATTGTTCCAACGTCTGGCCACAGAATTGTTTTAACTAAAGAGACAAGCAATGATTCGAAATTGGTATGGCGCTGTCAGAAATGATAAGGAGAAAATCTGTCTACGTGTATATTCTTTTAAGTCGCGCGTTATTCTTACTTTTTCGTATTTTAAATTGATACAATTCTGACGAGAATTTCAAATGTTGAACATTACTGATGCAATATTCACATTTTGAGTTTTTGTGCTTTCTTTGGAAGAACAATTGAAGTTAGATACTAAGGCATAACTTTATGAGGACTTACAACCATCAGTTTTAAGGTGAACAGTGCAATGGAAACATTATAAATGTTCGTGCTACGTAGAATATTTGTCAATATGTCGTGCTATTCGAGAACGACGTGGATGTCACTAGGAAGAAGCTAGGCAAGTGAATTGCTGTAAAGCACGTTGCATGTTTCTGTTGTACAATTATCTCAAGCCGCCGTGACTGGCAGAAATTTTTAATCCAGAGCCAAGATTTAAATGATCAGTGCACGTCGCGGCGACAGGCTCCATTAGAGCGACTCCGTCTCGCTGCGAAACGGGAATGAATTATGGAGGCGTTTAGAGGAACGTCAATCTAGAAAGTAGGAAAGAGGAAGTTCGATCGAGCGATTCAGGATGGAAAGCATTCGTCGCGAAGACAACAAATTTTTCTATGCTTAACAGACGTGGCCACGCGATTCCCCTCGCATACACGTCCGTTTATTTTCTGTACATGTGTCTTGGCCACGCAAAAACATTATCAATTAAAAAAATCCAAGATGCGATTACATTTAGAAAAGCAACAGCAACAGAAAAAAAAAGGTATCGATGTTTCTGTACAAATACTCGGCTTGATATCTTGATCGTCATTCGCTTTGTATGTATGGAGATGCTCTCGATACGTCGCCGCGTATCACTAGATCGCATGTATCACTGCGCGTTTCATCAGTCTGCGATGATGCGTAATTACTGGGCGAAGACGCATGCAAACAAACACGCGATACAAAGCCCGATCAATTTCCGCTTACAGAATCGCTTATTCCGCCGAGTTGTTTCAACGCGGATGCGTATCGCGCAAGATGAATCGCTACAAGGCACCTTTATTCCCGATCGTAGGAGATCGCTTTCTCGAGCTGTCGTGACCGACGCGAATTTTTAATTCATCGACGTGATTCAAATGAAGCGAGTTCTCCTAGGCGACGGGCTCCATTAGGGCGACTCTCCGTCTCGGTGCCAGGAGCCCGAAGACGGCGGCTCGTCGGGAGAAACGCGGCGAGAAGAGGGTCGATCAGTGCGATGTAGAAGGAGGATCTCGACGAAAACAACAGATCCTCTCCTCCCCGTCCTCCATCCTCGTCGAACGTATTCATAAAACCATCAAAATGGCTAGCGTTCATTTGTTCCTGCGATGTATCCGTGAAGCTGGCGGCGGGGTTTGGTAAAATGATAGATGTACGCAGCATCCCCCTCGGTACGAGAGGCGCCATCGACGGACGTATCGGGGCGGAAGAGAGAGAGAGAGAGCGAGAGAAAGAGAGAGACGGGACCAAAAAGTATAAGAGAGAGAGAGAGAACGATGTCGATCTATGAGGCGTTTCTTGCGAGAGAGAGAGAGAAAGAGAGATGGCGGATAAAGAGAGAGAGGGGACTTCGCGAGCCAGAGAGATTGGAGCACCGCTGGGAGGGGTATTCCGAGGGATGTATTGATGGTCCTGGAAATTGAAAACGCGCCCGGCCAGCCGAAGTGGGTTTGGCTTCCTTCTCTTGTCCCAATTGTTTCCGTCGGCTGGAATTTCAAAGCAAAATGGCGCTCGCGTACGATGACATCAATAATATAGGTTGTCGCTTTTAACTTCTGCCATAGCTACCTTTTTGGCAACTTACTCATCTTATTTTTCACGTAGCGTTTTTTCCATTATCAATAGTATTTTTTTATTTTAACGATCAGCAATAAAAAAACACTGTATGTTTTCTTCTATAAAATTGTTCAGAATATTTTATATTAATTCTTATCAAAAGAAATATTTTTCAACATTAAAATTCTTATTCTTTAAGTATATACTTTCGTTGTCGAGGTAAATTCAGAACTACGTGTCACAAAACGTGAAACGTGTGTCTCGCGTTACATACGATTCGAGCGTGACTCGCGCCATACCTTCGGCGACCGCGATACCATATTGAATTCATATTTACTCGCGGCGATCAAGGCTGATTTGAATTATGCTTTCTATCCACGCTGGTCCTTGTAAGGCGGTTGATCGGGGCAGACAGTCGTAACAGTTCGTAAACGTTAATTGAGAGCTATGCCAGCCATGCAAGTCCGTATCGCTGACAGGACCTCCATTGTCACATCGAGGGGTTGCGTCGTCAAGCGGGACCGACGTTTCCTTCGAGAGTCGAAAGAGATGACGTTGTGGGCCCAAAATAAGGCGCACGGTTATACGCGCGTTCGTGACTCTTCAAAAAATATTTTAGGATCGTCTTTAAGAACTGCAGGACCTTGTAAAGCTTATCGAAAAAATTTCAAATTTTCTTAAATATTATGCAAAATATTTTTCCAAGCTTAGAGGAGACATACATTAATTCTTCATTGCTCTCGTCTGATGTAAACACTTACTTTACATTTGATTTCACGTAGATATGATATAAAAGTTGATTCTAAAATTTTCAGACTTTTGCTTACACAATCTTCTATTTGTATAGTTATTTTTAACAATTTTGTTTAGTATAATTTTATTAAATATATGTGTTAAATTTGTTGAATGAGAGCAATGGAAGGAAAAAAATCTCTACAACGTGATAAACTACAACATCTGCTATTCGATCGGGAAAAAAGATTACCTTTTATTCACGATATTTCTAACAGTATGTAATAAAGTATTCCTTTTTGGCTCGCGTGAGTTCAACTTTAGGACGCTAGGATAGATTGAATTTTGTATTCATAACTCCGTAGAGCTCAGTGTAACGCACCACTCGACAACGATATATCATATCGTCGAATGAAAAAGTGACCGGAGCGTAGGCAGAAGGGTATGGAAGATTTGAGAGAGGTTGGCAAGGGAGAGCGGCGAGGAGCGAGAAAGAGAGAGAGAGAGAGAGAGAGAGGCAAATTTTGGCGAGGGAAGAAAGAGAGATAGAAAGCCGGTGGTTGTGGACGGCCGCTATCAGGGACTCGCTATGATTAATGATCGAGTACAATACTGTTTTCATTAAACTCATTTCATTGCAGCTCGCATGTACGGCCGCGCCACGGGCGACCTATGGCCCGGGGCATACGCCCGCCCTTGGGCCCTTTTTCATATCGGCGGTATAGGGTCGCTTGATTATGACGTCTCTATAAAACTCGACCTTGGTCGATTCGAATAGCGCTCGACTGAATTCGGCCATTGTTGCACGAGCTTCATCTCAAATTCGTCAGCAGTACGGATTCGTAATCATCTTTGTTGAAATTACGTTTTGTGTGATCGTGCACCGGGTACCGATCACATCTCTCTCTCTCTCTCTCTCTTTCTCTCTCTCTTCGAGAGCCAGGCTTCACGAGAGTCGGGTCCTTCACCTCTGCTTGACACCTCTCAGATGCGAGAACGTCGTTAATTACGGTCAGCGCTCATTACATCACAGCGTTACTCTTTCAGTCTAATTTTCTAGCTAATTTACTGGCTCCTCGTTACAGTTTATTAATTGATCACAATTATAATTAATACGCTAGATAAACTTTACTTTTGACGACGAGTCATATTTATTATAACATTTTTCATCTCGCAAGGCGTCTTTACTTTTTATGTGACTTTGTGTTTTTTGGGGATAATTATTGCAATAATATTGTATGTCCGTCATGTACGTATATATATTTTTGTTCGATCGGACCAATCGTTATTTTTAGGACGATGCCAAAGAGTCCGAGCCACAGGAAGATGATCCATGGGCAGGACTTCCCTACACCGTAGATCTTGAAACTGGTAAGCTTATTTGGATTGTTTATTTTTTTAAATACTTTCGAAATTCCTTAATAAAACGGAAGTTTTATTTATTAAAGGTGATATTAATCAGGCTATTTTGTAATCGAGATTATACGAGAAAATACAATTAATTTTTTTTACTTTGCCTGCGTTCGCGTAAGGCATCGCAATTTTTATCTTATGCGTTTATCAGAGACGATCGAAATCCCGTTTTCGGATACCAAAGAGTCAGTCGGCGCACATGCTGTGCGTGTTTCGCGTTAGTCCGTGTGCCGGCAAGAACAGCTAAATACATCTGGCGCTCGCGGCTCTTTACGTCGGAAGCGTATCGAATTAACGCGGCAATTTGTAAGAGCCAATCCGAACATTCACTATAGTCCAAGCTTGCCGCACCTGGCCGCACCTTTGCGAGGCTAATTAGCATAAACACGCCGACCGAATGCACTTCGCTGGCCATTCCTTTGGAAATACACCATACACCGTGAAATACCCTATCGCCATGCATCATGAAAAACATATAATTGAAGACGTGCGGTCTTAAATGCATTAAGCGCCAAATTATAAGTAGTTTAATTACATTGTAAAAATGCGAACTTTAATAATAACGAATAATCAAAACGAAAGTAATTAAAAATGGACTATTATAGTTTTTCATAGAAAGCACTTTTTCAGCGACCGAAGATTTATATTTATGCAATTAAATTTTAGCGTGTTAGGATAGGTGTGTCCGTGCAGGAGTGTGATCCGCGAAATTACGAGGCAGACGATTTGCGAGTATAGAAAAGAACTTTATTCGAATTCGCGGTACATCTGACGCGACGTGTAGGTCCGAATCGTTCGGTATCCGCTAGACGACTCGCCGTGAACCTTTTTGTTTTTTCGTCCTCTCCGCACTTATCCCTACCTGGGATTCCGTCCTTGATTTCTTATTATGGTTCGTTGCCCGATTTCAACTAACGTTGTTCTTCGTTTACGCGGCTTTGTCAATCTTTCGCGCGCTTAAAATCGGGCAACGACCTGCCGGTTTGCGGGCGTGTGGCGACGCGATCGCCACAGTACCCCCCTGCCAGTGCTGTAGCACGATAAAGTCTTCCGTGCGTCTATGCTAGTATATTTCGCATTCTGAGTTTCCCGCGTCAATTACAAAATACTCGGAGACTAATACAATATAATAAATAATGTACTATGAATATAAATGCAGTACGGGCGGTCGTGTGACTAATATAATATATCTAATAACAATTAATAAGAATGAATGTAAGTAAATAAGAATAAGTGATGGCTCGAATTGCCTATATATAATATATCCGGTTTTCCTTCGTCTGGTAAATTAAGATATCACACTAAGCAAAAGTCGTAATTTACAATCATTTTCCTACAGAGCGGACGATTCGTTTTTATAATTTTACAACCATTTATAAAGATTTTACTACATTTTACGCGTACATCGTTTCCTTAACTCGCGCCTACTTGCAGCCGATCTGGGAAGTGCACTCTCCTGCCCGATCTCGTTCTGACCGTCGCTCGCCTCTGTAACGATCGCTCGGTCTCAGCCGCTCTCTCGTCCTTGGCTCCTTCATCGCTCCTTGGCCTAGCTTCTCCTGCTTGATCTGTTTTGTTTTCTAGAAATAAATAGGCTGGCTTTAATCGGTCAATCGTGACTGTGGTTGATTTATCACCAACGCGTATGACAAAATCCTTGTCATTCCTTTTTATGACTTCGAACGGGCCGTCGTACGGTGGCTGCAGGATGTTTTTCGGCCCATCATGCCGGACAAAGACCTGCTCTGCTGTTCCCAGGTCCTTGAACACGAACGGGCGCCTCTCCCCGTGGCACGCCCCGCGGACCGGGCGTAACTCGTCGAACCGACGACGCAATTCCCTGATGAAATTCGCGTCGTCGATCGGTTCTTCAGCTGCTCGTTGACACAGGAACTGCCCCGGGAGCCGGAGCGTTTCCCCGTATACAAGCTCAGCCGCCGTCGCCCTCAAGTCATCCTTCCAGGCAGCCCTAATGCCCAGAAGTACCGTCGGCAGTACTTGCGTCCATCGGCTGCTTCCCTGGCACCTGATCGCTGCCTTCAGCTGTCGATGGAATCGCTCCACCATCCCGTTTGCCTGGGGGTGGTACGCTGCCGTCCTCAGCTGCACTGTTCCTAATAACTGGCTCAGCTGACGGAAAAGCTGTGACTCGAACTGTCGGCCTTGGTCCGTCGTGACCCGCAAAGGGGCCCCGAATCGGCATATCCAGCCCTCGTAGAACGCTCTAGCCACCGTCTCTGCCTCCTGATTCTCGAGTGGAAAGGCTTCCGGCCACCGTGTAAAACGATCTACGCAGGTCAAACAATATCGCTTTCCTTCTGAAATCGGCAATACAATTATGTCAATGTGCACGTGTTCGAAACGTCGGGATGGCGCGTTAAACGTCCCGAGTGGCGCCGTCACGTGTCTCGAAATCTTCGCGCGCTGACACGGCACGCATGTCCGGGCCCATTCTCGACAATCTTTTTTAATCGACGGCCAAACATATCTTTCCGACATGGCCTTGACCGTCGCTTTTATTCCCGTGTGCGCCAACCCGTGGACGCTGCGAAACGCTTTCTCGCGAAAAGGTTTGGTCAGGAATGGTCGTGGCGTTTGAGTCGTTACATCGCAAAATATTGCAACTCCTGTTCCTGGGATGTTGACTCTCTCTAATTTTAGACCCGTGTGTTGCTGTAAAAAATTTTCCAATTCCTCGTCCGAATTTTGAGAATCCGCCAACTCCGCGTAATCTATTGAGTCTTGAACTTCGTCGATTCTTGAGAGTGTGTCGGCCACTACATTCTCTGATCCCGCTATATGTCGGATGTCCGTAGTATATTGTCCGATTAGATCCAGGTATCGGAACTGTCGCGGCGAGCATTTATCCGTCTTTTGTTTGAACGCGAAAGTTAACGGCTTGTGATCGGTGAAAATTGTAAATGTTCGCGCCTCCAGCATATGCTTAAAATATTTCACGGCTGAATACACGGCCAACAACTCTCTGTCAAACGCGCTGTATTTCGTTTCCGTTGAGCTTAATTTTTTTGAAAAGAACCCGAGCGGTTCCCAGCCGCCGCGGCCGCGCTGCTGGAGAACGGCTCCTATGCTACGATCCGACGCGTCCGTGAATACCGCCAGTTCCGCGCCGATTCTCGGATGTGCTAATAATACTGCCTGTGCCACGCACTCCTTTGATTCCTCGAACGCTCGTCTTGATTGCTCGTCCCAGGATATCAATTCCTTGCCTTTTATATTTTCGCGGAGGCAATCGTTCAACGGAGCCTGAATCTCGGCGGATCGAGGCAGAAATCGCCTGTAAAAATTGATTATTCCCAGATATCTCCTGAGTTCTTTCGCTGTCCTTGGCAATGGAAATTCGTTGATCGCTCTTACACGCTCTGGCAACGGACGAGTGCCCTTCTCTGACACCGCATGACCGAGAAATTCGACTTCTGACCTGCCGAACACGCATTTCGCGGGATTCACGACGACTCCGTATTTTCGCAACCGTTCAAACAATATCTTTAAATGCGTCAGGTGCTCTTCCTCCGTAGTCGACGCGACTAAAATGTCGTCGATATACGTAAAACAAAAATCTAAGCCTTGAAGGATCTCGTCCATAAACCGCTGGAACGTTTGCGCGGCGTTTCTCAACCCGAACGACATGTATGGGAACTCAAACAGCCCAAACGGTGTCGTGATTGCCGTTTTATGTATGTCTGCTTCGGCGACCGGGATCTGGTGATATGCTCGCACGAGATCTATTGTTGTAAATATTTTCCGGCCTTGTAGCGCCTGTGCGAAATCATGTATATGCCGCACGGGATAACGGTCGGGTACCGTGCGCGCGTTCAGCGCTCGATAATCGCCGCACGGACGCCACTCTTCACCTTTTTTTGTACGAGGTGTAATGGAGATGACCAATTACTTTTTGATGGTCGCGCGACTCCTAACTCTACTAGCTTCTGAAACTCTCTCTTTGCGACCACCAAACGTTCCGGTGCAAGCCTTCGCGGTCTGCACACAACGGGTGGCCCCTGCGTCGTTTCTATAAAATGTTTCGTGTCGTGCTTCGTTTCACTCGGCCGGCCGCCCGGTCGCGTCAATTCGGGATATCGCGCTAATAATTCGTGGTAGTATGTAACTCCGGTCACTGTCTTAACGCTCGGCATCGCGCATCGCGAACACTGTCCACGCACCGTCATGCTTGTTACTCCGTCTACCACGCGGCTGTTTCGAAGGTCTACCAACAAGCCATAAAATGATAAAAAATCGGCGCCAATTATCGGTCGCGACACGTCTGCAACGACAAATCTCCACGTGAACGTCCGTCGCAACCCGAGGTTCAATGTTAAAGTCTCCGTCCCGTATGTATAAATCGGCGTTCCGTTAGCGGCGGAGAGTTCATATTCCGATCGCGGTCGCGGTCCGCGCACCATCCGGCGCGGATACACGCATAAGTCCGCTCCAGTATCCACCAGAAATCTCACCTTCGTGTCCTGGTCGGTCACAAACAGGCGACGCGTTAACTGGCCCTCCTCGGTTGTCGCCTCTACCGATCGGCCGCCGCGTTTCCCCGTGCCGACGACTCAGCGCACGGCGGATCACAACGTCTAGCATCCGGCCCGAATCTCCAATGGTACCAACACAGATTATTGCTGGCATGACCTCGACCTCGCGAACGCGACCGCGAACGCTGCCGTCCCCGAAACTCGCCACGGCCTCGCTCCGGCTGCCCGATAGCCTCGATGGACCTCCGAAGGGCCGCTATCTGTTCCGTCATCTCTTGCTGCAGCGACAACCTCATCTGTGTTAGTTGGAGGTTGATCTTTGCCTGAAACGCGGCCGCGCCATCCGTCTCAATCACACGCGTCACCGACGGCGTTGCAGCCTCCGCTATCTGGAGGGCCGGGGCGCGGACCGCTCCCGCAATCGCATCCGCGATGTCCGCGAGCTGGTCCAGGGTGTCGGTCGCTCTTGCCACCAAATGTGGCTGCAAATACGAAGGCAATCGGCTAAGCCATACGGTTCGCAGCACGCTGTCCCCGACCGCGGCTCCCGCGAGACTTCGGAGGTGCCGTAAAAATTGCGACGGTTTACGGTCACCGATCTCCTCGTGCTCCAACAGCCTGCGTGTCTTGTGTTCTTGTGACAGGCTTAAACGCTTGGTCAATTCGCGCTTCAAAGTGTCGTACGCGCCTTCCCCGGGCGGGTTCATTATTACGTCGCGTACCTCAGCCATATAAGTTGGTCCTAATGCGGTAAGCGCATAACCGAACTTCGTCGCGTCAGTGGTTATTCCGGCAGCATGGAAGCTCCGGTCTAATATGCTGAACCAGAGTTCAGGGTCGTTTGGAGTGAACTCCGGCATTCGCATCCCGACTCTGTTCACCTCCGCTCCGTGAATTAAAGGCACCGACTGACCGGCCATGGTCGATGCTACCGCTACCTGCTGTGGCTCGAGCGGCTGGACCAACATTTCGTTGTCGCGCATCAAAGGCATCTCTTCTTAACGTTCTTGTAACACTCGTCACAAACACCTTGTCCACGGAAATAAAAAACAGAACGCGGAGAAAAAGCAAATGAGCGTTTATTTCTCGCGCCGACGGATCACGTCGGGGTCACCACTTTAGCGTGTTAGGATAGGTGTGTCCGTGCAGGAGTGTGATCCGCGAAATTACGAGGCAGACGATTTGCGAGTATAGAAAAGAACTTTATTCGAATTCGCGGTACATCTGACGCGACGTGTAGGTCCGAATCGTTCGGTATCCGCTAGACGACTCGCCGTGAACCTTTTTGTTTTTTCGTCCTCTCCGCACTTATCCCTACCTGGGATTCCGTCCTTGATTTCTTATTATGGTTCGTTGCCCGATTTCAACTAACGTTGTTCTTCGTTTACGCGGCTTTGTCAATCTTTCGCGCGCTTAAAATCGGGCAACGACCTGCCGGTTTGCGGGCGTGTGGCGACGCGATCGCCACAAAATAATCAATTCGCTTGAAAATAAAGACCAGACGCAATGTATGATTAATAGACTTATCGTGCAAATGGAACGTACGTCACATACATATACAGGTATAACAGTTGGTAGCGGACGCGTTAATAGACCCGACTGCATCTCGTTCTCTCTTTTTTAAAATCGTTTCTTTGGCATTCTTGCCGCGCGCTTTCTGTCGCATAATGAAAAGGGAGGTAAGTACATTAACGGCGAGAAATGTTATGCGACACGAACCGCATGTGGGAGAATGTCGAGGACACTCGCGCGAATGTCGGCGAGAGAGATGGAGGGAGACTGTAACGAGCGCGCATGCAACGCGCCGTGGCGTCTACCTGCATACCAAGGTGCACTTTGTTCAGGTATATAACCACGGGTTTCCAGGCAGGCAGGTTCCAGTTCCGGACGACTCGAGGCTGGGGAGTGGCTTCAGGAACGCCCTCGCTCTACCTTCCTCCCTACCTCTCCTTCCAACCCCACCAGCCTGTCCAGCCCTTCTGTCGGGTGCGGTTCCCCTCCGTTCTCTTTCTCTCTATTTCTCTCTCTCTCTCTCTCTCTCTCTCTCTCTCTCTCTCTCTCTCTCTCTCTCTTTCTCTCTCTCTCTCTCTCTGCATTTAATTACTTTGCGCCCGACAGAATATACGCCTAGCTACGAGACACTCTACGTCGAGCGTGCTATCAACGGTTGACGAAGGGTCCGCTTGTTAAATTCTCCTTAGAAATTCATATATTGAGATCCTACTCATACGTGTAACTGTGAGGATTATCTTGACAATTGACAATTTTGAAATGTTTGAGAACCAGAGAAAATGTGAACGGTTGTCTTTATGTAGAATTTGGAAAGAATATCAGATATTCTAATAGTGAAGCGAATTCTTATTGAATAACTAGATTGCTTACGTTATTGTATTTTTTCTTTCATTTTTATTTAAAAAAGTTAAAAAAAGAAATTGTTTACATGTCATAGAGTTATACTTTGTTTTTGTATTTTCTTTAGCCGTAAGTACGAGATAAGCCGCATTTCAAAACTAATATTAGAGTGCAAGAGAGCGCTATAATTCAAAGTATTCGTTCGTTTACGACGACGAAATGAATTAATCGGACAGAGCGGTAATAACTTTTTGAGCAGAGAATGGACCAAGAAGAGCAGCAGAGCTCATTACGCGGTTATCTCGTCGTCGATCAATCGAGATATTCGGCGCATGGCGTGTATGATTAATGAGTTACTAGACTAATACATAAGAAATTCTTCCATCATCCTTATTCCGTAGGGCTTGATGGAAGAAAATGGTGGTCCGACATAACATAGAGCAAAAGAGCTACGTGATGCGTGCGCTGAAGTAGAAATGGCGAATTGATGACTAGAAATTAATTGTAAAGAGCTAAAGTAGTCGAAGCAAATCGCAATACGGGTCATAAAGTTCATATATAT
Organism: Monomorium pharaonis; assembly: GCF_013373865.1. Classification (NCBI taxonomy): domain Eukaryota; kingdom Metazoa; phylum Arthropoda; class Insecta; order Hymenoptera; family Formicidae; genus Monomorium; species Monomorium pharaonis. The sequence continues at coordinate 19,876,315 of NC_050467.1, forward strand.
ACATATATATATATTTATACGGAATTGAAAAAAATATTTTCAGCTAATCTTCGTTGCAGTTATGCAGTCGTTTATCATATATTAATTTATTTGTTTGAGAAAGATGGACACGGAAAAATATGGATAAATGGACAGATAAATATAGTTAACACATTATTGCTACTCTCTTGATTTGTACAACGTGTCTCGTATTTTTGATTATCTTGTAATTTAATTTTTTCATGATAAATCCGCAAAAAATAAGAAAATTTCGTTTCTTAGTCAATATAATAAGTAATTTTGTTTCAATCTAAATTTAAGTTACAATTTAATATTTGAAGGTAAGAATATTTATTATTAAATTTGCAAAAAGTTGTAAAAAGTATCTATTTATTTTATCGTTGTATTTTCTATGAAGAAAAATCAGATCTTTGAATTTATCATAAAATTTATGTTAAAAAAATTTGTGCCGCTTATAACATAAACTGCATTAGTATTTGCATGAAAAATCATAATATATTTACAAAGCGAATTTCGTGCCAATCGCGATATTCGCGCGCGGAGTTGGTGGTTCGAAATGAAAAGAAAAGAGGAATAGATGAAAGGCGGCAGCGTATACGTTACCGCCGCAGCGCAAGGTGCTTGTACCAATTTGACGAAGCATGATGGATTATACGTCATATGTAAAAAATTTACATCCACGGAATAAATTATCATCGCATTGTCTCGAGCACGGACGTATTAGAGAGACGCACGGCATGTTCAACGTATCGCAAATGCGTTTGAATCTTTTATTCAACCAATTGTTGCATAATTATCAAAAATACTCCCGCACCACACGCGATCCGGCCAAGGCGAAATCTATTCCTAAACCGAATACCGATGATAGAATAGATTTTAATAATAATGTTCTTGCTCGATGATCGACTGTAATAAGCGTAACCCGACCGGTCTACTCGTGATACTTTTAAATTTATTATTACGATACGTCTATGCGAACGGAAAGGTACCAGTAATCGCGTAGCCGACTATTAGCACCTTCGCGATACTGAATAACCTTTATCGAGATCGACGAGAGATCGGTTTTCGTTACGCTCGGTGAGATTCAAGTCGTATAATGGGCGTTCAACCCGGACAACTCCGCCTTCTTAGATATGCCAGCGACATTATTATATCTGCAACTGCAGCTATACGACTGGAAGAGAATAAACTATATGAGATTATCACGCAAAATATAAAATCCGTAATCAAAACAATTTGCAGTGCTGATGTTTTGCATTCACCAGACATTGAGTAATGTTGCGCAAAAATGTTTATCAAAACATTATGGCTTTTTTCTATCTTTAAAATTAGCAAAAAAATAGTATTAATTTACTTTTTAAATTTTTTAAAAATAAATTTGCAATGGCATTGTTTGACATATTTATATTGACGATGTAATGCATTATTAACTGCAAATGTATTGATATTGTTTGTAAAATTAGATTTTTTAACTCTTGGCTCTAGTGGTATGTACTAGTGTCTTTAAAGTTTTATCACGTAGAACTGCATTTCGCCTAAGAACGAGCTATTTAAATTTTGCATTTTTACATTTTTTTAGCATGTTGTAATATAAATATAATTACACATAAATGTAAAAATTATTATAAAAAATTATTTACATAATAAAAGAGAAAACTTTCTTTTCTCCAAAAATTTATTATGGAAAATTTTGACATTACGCAGTATTACTTTTGTATGGCAATTATTGGAATACTTACTGGAATATTTACTCAATATAATTAAAAATCTCTGGTAATATTTATATTATACATAATATAACGCATAATTTTAAGCTTTTCGCGTTTTAATTAGAAAATAACTACTGATTGAAAAATATTATTGATTGACACTTACAGATGCGAGAAAAAATAATTAATGCCAATAAACAAATGTATTTAAACATGATGTAGCAATGTAAAATTGCATTTTAAAATAGAACTGGATATGAAATCCGTGAAATTTTGCGCCGTACTCTAAAACGAAGAAGCATTTATCTTGTAGCATAAAAGACAACGCAATTTCCTGAATATTTCGATGAATTAAAGGAACCGTATATCGATACGATGAATTGTAGAGGGACAGCGAAATTGGGATTGGGTGGGGACCTCTCGATAGGAACGCATGCGTAAGCGCATAAAACTGAACATCTGCCACGTGCGCGGGCGGCGCACAGTGCGTGGATTCGTGCGTCGACTAAAATCACGAGGGGGAAGAAGGCTAGAAAGCATGGCCGCATCCGCCATGCGCGGCCGCCCAGACGCAATCGACTAATTTTCTGTCAATTTCCAATTTCGGTATCAAAATTCGCTAAGGAATAGAAGTCATTAGAAGAACATGTAAGATAAGAGAGATCTTATCAAACTTCATTACATTATATTCATGAAGTTCAGAGGTAAAATGGATCAATCATCCCTATAGAGGTAAAATATAGCTTTTTTTTGCTATTCTCATTAAAAGTAGTGAACTCATTAAAAGTAGTACGCGAGTACTTATCCGAGAACTTTTTATCTTATATGATGAAAGCATTATCTCTTATTGTCATATAATTTGTCGTTTATTATAGAAAAATAAATTACAAAATAAATTATATTCAACCTTCCAAAAAATTATTTAGTTAAATTTTTATTATCTTAGACTACGTAAGATTTTGAAAGTTACCGAGATAATTTATTTTGATCATTAATTCGTGATGCATACGTGAAACGTGAAGTATTTCAGATTGGTCGATTTATTTTTTTTTAATTCCATAATCGCAAATTGTTTTACAATTATAATTACGATTATAATTGTAAAACTACGCTGTTATGATCGGATTAATAATAATATATAATCTTATATCGACAAATATAGAACACGAAAAGAATGAAAATGGAAAAAATGCAGTTAACAGTAAGAAATACACGCAATCGATAGACCGCGTTGTGTTAATTTCCGCTTCAATTCGTCAAGGATTGCCCTCCGGGGAGAAAAAATAATATCCAACTATCTCCACGCATGGCAATAGCCGTGACCAATTCCTGCCGAAGTGGATTTGGAATTAGACGCGGGAACCCCACTTCGGACCGCACTCTAACTCCGTAGCGAGTCCTTCGCAATTCCCGAAAAGGCTCCTCGTCATCCCTCTTTTCGAATAACTATAAAAAAGCAGCTACCATCCTCTCTTTGCGTGTCCTACTTGATCTCCCTAGAAAAACTGGACGTTTCGAGGATTGTAAGAGGAAACGAATGCGCAAAGGATCAAAGGATTAAATTTTTGCAGCAACAAAATTTCTCGTGGAAAATTCTTGACGCTCTAAGTTCATGGGCATTCGTTGTCCAGCGGACGATTTTTTTGTGAGCGCGATTCGATTCCTCGCCACGTCCCGCGAGGGAATCAATATTTGGAGCTGTGCGTGTTCCGCCATGTTAGTCCAGCTATGCCAGCGGCAGCCCCCATGGGGGATGTGTCTGCGAGGGCAGCTGGCGAGGCGTGTATGGGGGTTACAGGGATACTCAGAGCCATGACTTGCTACATCCACCCCTGTAACACGAGCACGCACCATTACTCATATCGCGGCTCGTTGCACGCCACGGATTCGGGACGAATCCAGGAGGGCACTTCCAGGAAGCCTCGGGATGAAAATAGGCGGTAACAATAGACCGCGACGTCATGTCTAGCTTCGTGCCGGCACAATACGTAGCGCAAAAATATAATCGCTCCGGTACAATATGTAAACGTAAAAAAATAGAATCGCGTTGAAGTTAAAACATTTTGCGAAAGTGCGGCGCTCTCGTGCGATCTCACTTTTTAAACCATTGAAACGTAATTAAGCCTGATAGTATATATATTATATATAAAAGGTGCTATTGTAACGTGTTACTTCTTTATGAAATTTGTTTAAACGATAAAAAAAAATCCATACGTCAAATTATTTATGATCTGAAACATTTTCTCCTAGAGAGGATTTTCCATCTGTGCTCAAGCACTCAAGTATAATTCGCTACAACTACACATGAGAGAAAACGTTCGACTTTTGCGACGTGTACCATATTATGCTTTCGTGTATGTGTTAAATACATAAATTCGCGCGGGAAACTAATTAATGTGAATTCCACCTTCGGTGAAAACCGGCCGTTCGTCATGCATAGCGACGATTCTCGAAATTATCTCGTAAATAATCTCTCGCCGCAGCGTCGAACATACGGGCATTATCTGTAATGAAGGCTGACATTGATAAATATAATTGTAATAACGTATTATGTTTCGCAGTACTCACAAACCGAGTACGAATGCCAATCGCAACGTTCGGCGTAATTATATCTGCCCGGATTGGTCGAGCCGACTCCAATCCTTCGTCCGAGCACTTTAATTAATCCTTTCGTTAATCTCATATTAATAAAATGGAATAGAGAGAGCGAGAGAGAGAGAGAGGGAGGGAGAGAGAGAGAGAGAGAGCCGCTATAGAGCGTCCATTTTAAAGCCGCGTCGACGTGCTCAACAAAAGGGCCGGGATTCCTTCTGGACGAGCACGAGCGGCTGCTCCTCTGCTCCTTCGCCACGTCCTTCGTATATCTCAAACGTTTCAATCCTATCGGCGGATTAAAACATTAACATAAAACTCGTATTAGAGTCAAGCTGCACAGAGTCCCGGAGATGACGACAGTCGCCAGTAACGATGAAAAATTAAGTTCGTGGCATCTCCTCTTCTCTCTCTTCCTTTTAGCTTTTCGAAGTTCTCGCCGCCGTACAATAGAGCTTGTCTACAGTCTGTAGAAGTCGTTACCTGGTTGAGATCGTCTCTACGATTTTGTGAGGTTTTTTGCAAATCATGCTAGTTCTATAAGCGTCCAATATGCCTCTTCGGCTCGTCGAAACCTCACACCGAATTCGACTTTCGACTTTTGCTACCGGATAATAAATACAATATGGCCATTCCTTTTGAGAGGAAAACTTTTTCCCGTCTAAGATTCGTAACGATATTTTTTGATCGTTTATTGTCACTATTTGGAAAAGTAAATTATTAAGAATATCAGAATTTATTGATATAAAAAGATATATGCATGTATCTTTTTTTTTTTTTTAATAATCTTGCCAGTACAAGTTCAGCATTTTTATTGTTACTGGATAAGTCATATTAAAACATGAAGTATTCTTGACTAAGCTGGCTAAAACACGAGCTCGAGTACGTGGAAAGAATGCAAAGCCAAACATTAAATAAACAAAAGACCACATTGCTAGTACACCGAGGCGAAGTTCTTCTGGTAGAATCGTGTTGGTTTAGGATAGATATGTATCAGACCGTATGGGTTAAGGTCAGCCTGTCACCTCAAGTACCATTAGCCCTTTCTAGACACCCTCTCCGTTCTACCTCCAACCTGTCATTAATGCATCAAGGTATTTTTTGTCGATGGACTTTCCTGAGAATCTCTCGCAAGCAATAAAAGGAACGGCTATTTTGTATCAATCAGGCATGGACTGTGTATAATGGAAGCGCAGTAATAGTACACGTAGATACTTATTTAAAAGGCACGCTTGCTTGCAGCTTTAATCACAATATTCATTACAATTAGTCATTATTCTTGAAAAATTTGAAAAAGAAATCTGCGAATTGTCATTGATTTTTTGAAATAGATATAACAGAAAAATATAATGTGGCGAAAAGTATAATAAACATTCGAAATAAAGACAACTTTTAACAATACAAAGTTTTTGTTAAGTCGATTACAATAATTTCATATGATTATACATGGTGTATTAATCAGAAAAATGTTTCATGAGAAAATTTTTCATCTTTAATTTTAATAAATTTCTCCACTTATCTTCATAGGTGACGAAAGTTCTTTCACATACGAAAAGTATGATAATAGTTAGAGATTGACCGATTTAAAATCTGTTTTGTCATGTGGGTTACTATGTCCCGCGGAAGAATTTGTGCATCACCACAACTTGCAACAAGGAACTTTGGAAGTCAAACCGTTATAAACCAGCATTTGCGAGTTAGAAACCAGTACGGCAAGAAAAGAAATTTTATATACATTATATTATATATTTCATTATACAACTAAATTAAATATTCACATTTAAGTTTAAATGTATAAAAATCATCATTTGTATGTGAGTGATTTAGTGATTTTTTTCCCATTATTCTGCATAAAAAAAGATGAAGTTATTTATTTAAGTGTAATTCAACACGTTTTGCTGCTACATAAAACTAAATCATACACAAAACATTTGTTACACACTTGCATTTTGCATTGTTGCTGTCAAAAATAAGCTTTCCCATAGCAATTCCAATTTTTGTCAAATTAATGAGTAAAATTAATTTATTAAATTTACATTTTTAATTGAGATCTTTCTCTTTTACTTATTAATATAACCCCTATTATCAAAAATTATCCGTAAAAATCAAAGTTTATTCAAAATGATATCAATTTGTATACTACAAATCTTCCAGCACAAAGCGTGTTATTCTAGACATAAAATAGGGTAATATCTGTCTCTCAGAGCACATTTCTCGCGGGCCAACGCTTAACGTTACTTTTGCGAAGTGCCCAATGAAACTCGCGCTTTATTGGACATGCGATGCGTTGTAATAAAATATTTCTTACGCGCCACCACAGTCTGCTCGGCGCGGTTTGGACGGGATAAAGGGCATACCGTGAAGGAAACGCCGTCGCTTCGTGTCTGGCCGGTTGGCGAACGCCTCCGATATGACGGGTTAAGCCGGAAGGAGATAGGTAACGGGAGACGAAGTTTTCGGAAGTCGAAATGAGAAAAATGCACCTTCTAAGCATGACTCGACTACCGCGTGGCTCTCGTGGTGGACGCGTGGCCATCGAAAAGTGCAAGCTAGACACGAAGAGAGAACGTCATACTATGAGGTGGCAACAATGCTCATTGACGGGCACCACCAGATCGAGAATGACTTGTACGTATGGAGGTGTTTGCAAGGTTTTTGACCTCGTTTTCAGAATTCTTCCTTGCGTACGAGAGTGCCGTCTTGATTACCTTGCTCTTTCTGTGTGGCGAAACCGGAGAATTCGGACTTTGCGACTAGCCCGCTTGACATTCCGCGACCTGTCTTATGCTCTTTCTAATTTAATTTTAGTTGCTTGTAATAAATAGAAATTAAGTGACAGTAATTATTGGAACTTGTCGTCCACCAGTAGGAAATTAAGAAATAAAGATAATTTGCTTATAGTCGACCAAACTGGCAAGTTTTATTACGGAACTAGTACGTTTTGGCCCTCGTTTTGGACCCTTTCAAGTAGAATACAGTTGATGCTCGTAATTATACTGTGGATAAAAAATTTTTTATAAAAGAATTGTATAAAAATGGATGAGAACGAAGAACGCAGAAAGTAAGCAGATAAATTAATAAATAATAAATATTATCGTTGTCAGTGTGTAAAATTTCATAAAATTAAGTAGATGATATCAAAATACTGTATAGTCGAAATTTTAAGAATGTTGTTATTCGTGAACGGTTCGAGCACAACTAACGGCCAGAATGTGAGACAATCAAGGCGAAGTCAGAAATTAAGTGATTTTTATCATTTAATAAATTACAGCGATAAAGGATTCACCCTCCTCGATGTAGTTATGACCAGTTGCTGCTTTCCTGATTTAATTTAGATGAAAGAAATCCAACGCGATAATAACTTAAATGTGTCTTGCATGCATTTTTATTTCAGAAACACGGGTCTATTAATTTTAACCATATCCATTGCACCGACGTAGCTCTTCGTGTTTACTTCCACGATTACCGAACCGTATCATGACGTATTCACGGATCTGCAAACTGTTTGCTCGAAAAGAGAGGTGTGACATCGTTTTTGTGAGCGTATTCGATTACGCGGCATGTCCGTTGTCTGAACGATGACCAACGTTTTTCAACCGCCATTATTCCCTCAATTATGTTACCTTACCGTGAATTTCGATACTCGACTTCGTTTTACAATTGTCGGTACAATTCACGGCTGATTGTTAGTCAGAATGGCTATCGATGTCCGAAACTGATAAATCTGAACGCAGCCGTGAAAATACTTAAAATGTAAATTCAGCTGTAATACCTCCTTTATTTATTCTCTTTTATTAATCGCGAGATTTTATAGAAGTGCATTTGAAATTTAATCCGATACCAAAATAAGTGTGAGTATTACGCTTCTCAAAATATGCAGTATTATTGGTGACGTGTACTACTATTCCGCGGTCAACGATTCAGGTATTAATCACTATCTAGGAACGATGCTTAAAAGTGATTGCGCATAATTTTAATTTCCGACGGTAAGAACGATGAAGAATTTATCGCTTTGCATATCGTAGTATTAAGTGTTACGGGGTTAATCGTCGAGTCAGATGTATGCTAAAGGAACAGTAAACGGGTTCAGGCTACTTTCCGACGGCATGTTGCTATTGAGCGCGCTGTTGAATAATAAACTCGCATTACGCGTTTGACGAGGAAACGAAGTGAAAAAGTCAAAAGGAGCCGTGTCGGTGTCAGCCGACGTTCCGGAACGAGCCCGGAATATTGGCGGAATATTGGAAAGCACAACTTCATGCAGCTGCTATTATTTATCGGCTGCATAAAGTGTTCCAGGTTGCGTTCTTCAGGACAATTCCGCAGGATCGACTGCGTATTGTTACGTTACAGTTTTGTCGATGGTCCTATAGTTCGTTCGCCGCGGCATACTGGCAGATACAGTGATTTGCACTTATTGGTTAATAAATCAGCGCTATGGCGCTACGTTTGCCATTAGGTGTCGATATTCTTCGACATATTCATGATGAAGTGACGTTGCCATGGTAAATTGAAATAGCGCCACTCTCCTCAATAGTCCAGCTCGATCCACAAAATTGTTCATAGGAAACGACGTGAAACATTTCAGATTTTGATTATGGAAAGTAATAAGTGATAAATTATACTTAAGATTGCGACATTTGCGGCATAATTATTATATGATGTCAATAAAACATGCACTCTGCAGTTTGAGATTATTTTAACTTATGACTTTATGGTTATATAATAACATAGTATTATTAAATCAATATAATATTATTAAATATGTTTCAATTACATTATATAATATCAGTATAATGTTACAGTATGTTAATATTATATTTTCTACTATTGTTTACAGAATTAACATATTAATGCATTATTTTTTATGGAATGAACATTTTTTTTATAAATTTAGAATAGAAACTATGCTTCATGTAATTTATAAAATTGGTCGAGTTTAATCAATGACTTATCTATATAAAGATTATTTAATTGCGTCATCACTGACGATCGCCAAGGATTGTCATGGTTACAAAGTTTATGCATTCATCAAAGACCCACAGCCACTGTCAAGCAGCCTAGAGTGCACATAATAAGTATGCTGACCGTATCGGTGGCAATTATGAAATTATTCCAATATATGCAGGTGGATCTCGAACTGCGTTCGAATGAGAGTGACGACACAAGAATAATAGGTATCAATGGAGCGGGCATTTGACAGGATTTAGATAGCATCTTAACAGCAGTAGTTTACAAGCTTTATCATCCGGTGATTTAACCTAGTGACTAGCTCAGTGGTTAAGCACACTATGAGGCATATTTATATACAAATGTATAAAAACAATACTAATCATTAATTATATAGCAGCAATGAATCTCTTTAGTCCCATAAGTTGCATCTGTAATTTTCACAATACTTTTGTTATTTGCATCTACCTTTATTGCATTGAAATGCAATGATATATAACACGTTTTAAATGTTGTTTAAATGTTGCGTGTTTCTAAATTATTTTTTAATACAAGAGAATATTTAAGTAACTGATGTAAAATCAAAACGAAACTTGTGATGAATATAGAATTAGTTTTACTATAATTTAACTTATGTATTATATATTTTCATAATTTATGTTTAATGCTAAAATTAAAGCTATAAGAGAGTAAATTTCTCTCTTTATTTAATCAAAAGACAAGTATAAGTAAATATCTTTTAAAGCATAATTTTTTTACTCATATTTTTTTCAATTCAGATATCACAATTCAAATCAACATTTTCCTTCTATTACCTGCTCGTATTTTCGCCTAATGTACGTAATTGTATTGTAATTCCCGTATAAATTTTTCCTTTTAAAAAATAAAAGATCGTACCTTGCAAGACTGATTGCTATTGCGACTGATGTTACGACAAACGCTATTAGAGCAATTGGCGCAGTCCTCGGAGCGAGAGGGAGGTAGCTAAATCGGGGGATGACTCGGGGCTATACCAGGGCAAGATGCACCCCTGACTAAGCCCGTGGCACGGCAACGAGGAGCGGATCAAGCCCGGTATACGTTCCCGGATCGCAGTGGGGAGCTGGAGAATGGCATTACGGGTAGAGAGACCTTCCCTCTCTTCCTACCTCGCCTCCGAGCCGCGTATTGTCTGGCAGCCATATTGGAGTAACAGCCAACCCCGTCGTGATTGGTCCGTTTTTTAACGGAGAGCCCGTGGCTTGGCACAATACTCGACCAGCCCGTGGTTAGGCAATGCCTGGCTACACGATAGTCTATCAGTCGACTCCATGCTGCGTTTGCTTCGAACTCGTCTGTCAGCGGTGCCCGGGTATTATGACTCTCCTCAAGATCGGATCGTATAACGCAGGGGCGATCCACGCCACGAAGCGATAAAGGAAATCCCCTATTCAGTCCGCAGTCGAATCTGGTTCAGGCCAGTCTAGCCCCAGTCCGGTACAGTCTGATCCGTGCGCGTAGTTTTCGCAATTTTTCCCGGTCAAAAATCCCGTCGGAAACCTCTAGTTGCCATTGATGACAGTAATAATGACGATTTAAGGTCATTTGCGTGATACTACGAAAAGCACCAGTGTAACATTCAAAGGCGCTAAGGAATGTACCGGGAGGATTAGTCTGCATCTTGGGATTTCTGGGATCTCTGCGGATTAGTTGTTTGCGTAGACATTTTGTTCCCCGCCGAGAAGTTGCCTACTATGAACATTCGTTGTTTTAGCTGCAGTTCGACGCTGCTCTTGAAGAACAAAGTTATTGTCTGAGCTGGAGATTTATAAAGAAAACGATGTGTTTAGTGCGAGAACTTGGGCGTATCTTGATAGTTGTTTGCGATTAATACGAAATAGTTTAGTGACTCAAGTACTACCATTGTGATTATTGTTGTGAACGGGGTTTTGGATTATTTTCCGGGTTCTTTGACGTCCTGGATTAGGATCTAGTGGACAAAGGTATGCGTAGAAAAGCGTCAAGCGACTATATTTCTAGCGTATTACGACTCGGGATATTGCGTAACGCAGGCACGTGTAGTTGCTTTAACGGCAATTTGTCTTAATCGTCGCGATTTGACAATAGACATGCGACGCTGCATCGACAATGTTTAAGCGAGAGTTCAGTTTGTTGAATCTTGTACTATCGATTAAACTCTTTAATTTGTCTGCAAATATTTCTTCCACTTTTCGTATCAACATTAACTTTAATCAATAATAAATATTTATTATTGATTGAGGTTAATATTTGCGGATTGCATACATACTCTGATGAATTTGTAAATAATTATATCTCATACAATATTCTAAACACGTTTGTGATCAGCAAAAACAAGTTCAAGCAAAAACAAGAATCAAAAAAAAGTTTGCGAGCACAACTGCTCTTTCAAGAATGAAATATCTATACAAATTAACGCAATAGGTAATAAACATTTAAATAAACATTTTAAACGCAACATTTTTATTCAAAAATGTTAATGAAAACATGTTATTTGTTGGACGCTGTTGTAGGAAATTTAGTCCGATTTATATAAAATTAAAAATCTATTTCGAATAACTTAGTAATTAAAAAAAATATGTACCCAAATTTGCATTAACATTAGTGTTACATAGCAAAAGTTATATCTTTCTTCATTTTATTCTTCAAAGTTGAATACTAAAGCTATTTTCTTCCCGTTAGAGTTTAATCGCGTTAAATTTCTAATGAACTTCCATGTTTAGCTAAAAAGATCAACGAGAAGCTTTTAAAGAGATATGATAAGCATAAGACACATCGGGGACGCGTCCATCTAATCGACCGACCGGTTCGCACACTCGTTCCGACGAAACGAGACTCGACGAAAGACGGCCGATAGTTCGACATCGATCAGCGGCAGGATTGATGATCGCAATTACGATTTATCGTTCACGGCAGGTGACGCACGATGATTCGCGCGTTCCTTCGGCTCCAAATGAGACGTCAAGCTCCGTTCCGGAGTTAACTGGGACCGGATCGTCACCCTTTGTCGAAGGGCACGAAGATTATCGTGTGTGTTATTGTACTGTACATGTATATGTATTGTCACTTTTGGGAATAGGACAATCGTGCCGGCCCATTCGGGGGCCTGATCTCTTCCGGCGTCTCCCCGTCGGATACGCTGTTTGCGAACGAAGAGTCGGGAAGAGACCGACTCCCAACAAGAGCGCGTCTCCCGGTTCTCGGCACAGGACTGTCGGGCACCGAAAATTCTGTCGAGTAATGCAAGAATTATTATCCAACGCGGCAGATCGTCGGGTTGAAGAGAGAGAAAAAGGAAGAAAGGAGAGGGCGGAAGAAAATGGTCGTTAAGCGTGTGCGCGAAATATGAGAAATGATCTGTCGACGTTCCCGTGGCCGTGGAAAAAGCCGAACGCAAGCTTCAAAGAAGCCGTGGAATTGAAAAAGCCGGAGGGGTGCGCCATTAGATGCAGCGTGATAGAGCAAATTCCATGCGACGAGCTTGGTCGAAGGAAAATCCGACGTTAGAATCTCGAGCATCGAGGAAAATCGAGATTTTCTTATTTACTTCTTGAAATAATAATCGCCAGCAATTGCAACAAACTTTATACGATCGGAACCGCCTCAAACTTTGAACTCCTCACGATTTAACGTAATTTCAAAGAATTAATGTATTATTTGTATATTAAGTGTTATTTTGTACAAAGGGTTTAGCAAATGGAATCGGTATTTTTTTTCTTAAACAGGAATTTTGTATAAAACAAAAAAATAGATTTCCTATAACAATATATATTAGTAAGAAAATCCAATGAATATGTGATATTCTTTTCTTAGTCCAAAAAAATTTGTCACTATCTTGTAAAAAAAATAATAAGTATGTAGATTTTCCTACAATTATTTCTTAACTTTAAATTAATTAAAATAAAATAATAATTTATTTTTTACTTTATATTTATTAAAATCAATTTCTTTCATGATTGGAGAACGAAAATAAACGTTTTATATCTTCAATGCTTACATATAAATATGATAAATTTTTATTGTTAGAATAAAGGCGTAACACAAATTATATTTTGTAAATACTTCTTCTAAAGTAAAAAGAGCACAAGAATGGAAGCTACAAAAAATTAAGTTGCACCGGTTAAAAATTACGCTCGTACCAATTACGCACGGCGTACACTTTGCCACTGTGGAAGCAATTTCACCTCGTAATTTCACAGGGCTTGAAATAGGCTTTACATCGAACGGGAACGTAGGGGCTGTTCTGACTTCAAATTATAGACGGCCATTATCGTGCGGTCGGCCTCGCATTTGGGCCAGACAATGGCCGCCACCACTCGTTAATGTAATAGGCATCCAAAAGGTGCGATCTCTCTCTTTACTGGGAGGCACCGGGCACTACTCACCGGTAGGAACCACGCAGGACGAAAATCCTCCTCTTTCACGGTCAACCTGTCCGTCGTTTCGTTAGGCGGACCTGCGCCCAGGTTCCAGGCAGCCCCCGAAAGAGGAATTATTATTTTATGAGATTATTATCTCTAATAACATCGCCTGGCCACGAGGAGAGAAAGGAGTACGCTTTTGTGTTCGATGGAAGTGTTTCACACGTAGAAGTAGCTCGCTCGAGCTGCTCGATATTATCGATGTTTTGTCCAAAAGTCCAGGTAGAAATTCTAGAAGCCCTTTTACTAGGTGTTTTAAGGAAATGTGGGATTCTGGCAAATAATAAGTGTAAATAAGAAAATTTAATATAAATTCAAGTTTCTAAAATTTCAATGAAATATATCATTGCTCAATATATTATATATATGAACAGAGCACCGTTCAATTTTGTATGTCATATTTTACATGAGTATAACGAGTCTTTTTTGCTGAAATTATATTTTTATTGTTAAAATTTATAACATAAGTTAAATATATATTTAGTTTTTCTGTATGAAACCAAATAACTAAATACTTTACCATGCAAATTGTTAATCTCGCTCACGATATCTTATTTTTATTAAATAGTTATATATAGTTATGTTAATATTAAAATATTAAAATGTTAATTTTTAGGTTCTCTATTAAATAAGTAATATAATTAATTTAATCATTTTTTATTGAAATTTTTTTCTCTCCTTATATTTATTATTTACAGTTTCTAAAAAATTATTGTACAATTTCAAAAAACAATATTCTAACATAGGACGATTTTTAAAAGAAAAAGAAGGCGAACAATTTTTCAACATAAAGCTTTTATTGTTTGACTATAAAAAAAGTGTTGGTTGTCTGTTCGAGACATGCAGAAGTACATAGCGTTAGTTATCTGTTACGTATTTTGGAAACCGTGAGCGATTCGAACAGTCTTGTGTCCATGTTATCTTTTCATGCGTGCGCAATACGGGATGAAACGACGCGGTCGCGCGATTGGCTGTAGGGCGGGAACATACGAGGGCTGCTAGAACTAGCAGGTGGATCTCCAACAACACCCCTCTTTGTCCTTCAATTAGTTAAGTTCTCTCTCTCTCTCTCTCGTTCCTCTAAAAATTTTTTCTACCCGTCGCTAACTGCCAGTTTTCGAGCGCCGCGCTTCGGATTCGTTTCTGCTGAGTCATAAGTTTATTCGGTAGAGTGTTGTGAACTTATTTTTTCTCGCAATCTACATGTACACGTAATAAGGTGGCGATAAACAATTAATTACGATGCTATTAATTACTTTGTTGATAATATAAATGTATAAAAAGCGAAGATATTTTAGACCGACAGTTTTTGTTATATATCTGTAAACATGATAGTGATATAATATAACAAGAACGAAATAGCTTGTTAAATAATTAGTGTAATAAATTCAAGTGTTCCGGTTATTCTGTGTCATAGCATTGTAAATATGGTTAGATATAAATAAAATTAACTATTATATACATTTAATAAGTGTACTGTTAAAACACTCACGAGCATTAATGTTTAATTGCAGATGTCACAGATATAAACTTAATTAAAATAACTATTTTCTGTTCTGATTCTTAATCTCCGATGTAAATATGCTAACGATGTTTATCTTCAATCACTGTATATATACATATAAATCCAAATGAATATATATATATATATATATACACGATTATACGTAAAATTAATTTTTAACAAAATAACATAAAATCAAAAGCAAAACTCGCAAACTGTTGATTCTATAGCAACTACATTGCTAGATGAAAATTACGGATTGTATGTAGAAGAAACTTTTGTAGAAACAATTGTCGATGTCGTGTCAGAACAAAGTTGCATAATAGGATAAGAAACCTGTAGAACATCGCACTATACAATTAGCCGACTAATTAAGTATTCTCGGGTGATCTCTGTGTGAACCTTGCAACTGCACGCGAACTTGTTTACGTTCACTTATGTTTCATCACCTGCCGCTTCGAAGCACGCATGCCGCTCGGAATAAATCATATACTATAATATTGAAATCGCATCTTTTTTCTTTGGTTGCCAGGTTTTGTAAAATGATTTGTTTAGTTGTTTTAAGTTTCATCGAGTATTTCGAGTAAACGTCTACGTTTTTTTACAGGCGAGTACATTCTCAGCTCCGGCAGTCAGAACGGAAGTGGAAGTAGCATCGTCGAAGAGGACAACCCTCTCCTCAACGAAGCATCGTTGGCTTTGGACAATCACCCTTTGGCTGACTTGACCGCTGATTCTCTGGGTCTAAACGACGCTCTAGTACTCGAGCATGACTTTACTTCAGAATTACTCGGAGGTAGTCTCTTGGAAAGCGCCGGCGTAGAAGGCCTTCTCAGCAACGATACTCTAGACTTGCCCGACGAATTTAATCTCGAGGAGGCGCTTCAGCTCGTTGGTCTCGATGAGGCTCAGCCAGAGGTTTGTGAAATATCTTTGCATGTACTATTTCTGCTTGAAAATAACTATAATTTAACGCTTTATAAGGAATAAATATGTTAATATTTCGTCTGTCTTTGATACATCAAGCTGACAATGTTGCAAGATATAATAAATTGTAAGATTTCATTAATTTCTATTTTATGTTTGTAAAATTATAATGCCGTTCAATTTATAATAAAATATTTTTGTTCCTTATAATCTCCACGAGAATTCGTACAAGATGAGTAAGAATTATTGATTTTGATAATAAAATAGCTTTTTTCCAATCATTATTTCAAAATATTAAATTATGTAATAATAATTTGTTATAAATAAGTGGTCTAAGACATTAGTGAGTTATTTAAGTTTCTTGTTTATGAAAAAACATTCATATATCAAAAACTAAAAAGAAGCTCTGAGTTTAGATGACAATTCTTATTTATTTCGTTACAATAACAAAAACATAAACGATTGCGGTCGCAAATGTTTCAACCTATAATGAGATCATCTTCAAAGCAAGAATAAATCGTTAAATTATGTATGTATGTGTGTGCGTATACTTGTTGTCTCTGTTGGAATATTTTTGCTTCTGCGCGATTAATGCGCAGTCTTTGGCGAAGCTGCGATATTGTGATCATTATATAAAGATTGATTGTTAGGAAACGAAACCGGAAGTGAAAAAGAAGAAGAAAGAAGATACTGCTGAAGATTCCGCAAGTGCAGAGGGCGACGCGGCCATTACCGCCTCGAGTAACACCGAGGTCGCGAAGTCATCCAAGTGCGAGGATCCCGAGACCGGCGACATGATTCACACACCGCAGTTTCATCATCCCCATCATCCACACCACCGCTCCTTCCAGGTATGAACGACCCTGATTTCATTGCCTGTAGGTTAGAAGCAAGGCCAGTGCCTCTCATTACTGCGCATACAATGTCACCATGATTGCGACAATGTAATGATTTATGTACAAAGTACACAGGTATCTTCCTATCGCGAATATATATGTCGCCTAAGTGAATCAATGAAAAATTACCTTCAGGCTATCTGACGCGGTTTCTAATCGAATGTCATGGATGTTGAATTTATCGTTTCTGTAATAACAGTCTTCGATGTCGCTTAATAAGTCTCAATAATCTTTGTGTAAACAAAACTACCAGGGTTTTAATTTTATTTTAAATCATTTCGCACCTATATCAGCTGTGTACTTTGATACGACTGGCGGCGGTTTGAAAAATTGTCCAGCCGATAAGCACGTTCAACTGGAGCGACGACTCTTCTGGTCATTTTAATGCTCTTCGCGCGCAGCTGCAGTTTTGAGAGACACTGCAGACGTTGTCGCCAAGAATGGTCATGGCATTTGCGATTTTTCGACATTCCGTTAATGAGAGGTTCGAAATGGCGCGATGATACCACGCGGTGCAGCCGTTGATATACGAAGTAGGAAACAAACGTCGAGAAGATAAGAACGGCGCGCAAAACTGCACAGTTAGAGCGGCATTTACGGTCCATAAACGGGACACTCTTTATTTATAACATCGACCGCGAAAACACTGCTCCGGCATCATTCCCGCGGCATCATACCGCCTTTCAAGAGGTCCTCACGATTATACATCATAACCTTTAATATAACAAGACGATTAAAAACGGATCGCTTCTGCAGTTTGTGCTTTTTATTCGAAAAATTTAATTGGTGAAAATTGTAATATGTTTAGTTCTTAATAACATAACATTACACAGCTAAAACGATATGACGGAAGCAAGACAAATTTTAAGCGAAATTCTAATTCGAGAAAAAGTATATTTAAGGTATTTTTTTTACAGAATACTTGATGGGACAACTATAATATTTTGAATAGTTAATAAAAGAGAATTTTTTTACTACCAAATACATTTTTACCATTCTAATTACATTTTAAATCTACGTGTTTATTACACAGTAACACAATTTGCAATTTAATTACATGTTACGCGTCTAGTTTCCACATTTATATTTAAGTATAAAGATAAAAAATATCTTATATGCATTTTTCAAAGCGACTGTTACCTGTAAACCGAATCATACATAAGCTTCGTTATCCAGCAATCTAAATGCAGTAATCATAAACGACGATCACAGCTCGTTGTTTTAATAGGAGTACCTGTCATGTTAGATAGTTAGAATATGCTGTTTGTATTTGGTAGTCGTTGTCACGGATGCACTTTTACAGTTTGTAAAAGGCCAGCTCGTTGATAATTATTACTTGTTAGATTGCTCTGTGCTTGTGTAACTCGCAATATCAATAAAAATATCTCGCGCGACCTTTTCGGTAGAATTCGTTTATGATTTATTTATCTGCGACAATTTGTTCAATATAATATACAATGAATATATAACGATGATTTACATTTTTACAATTTAAAAAAATTCTTTACTTAGCGACAATTAAAAATAATAATCATTTTCAAGGAAGATTCTATTTGTCATAATTACACTATTAAATCGTTTTTTCTTCATGATATTTTGGATTTATGCCTCTTAAAAAATTAAAACAAAGACTTAAATTTCTTTTTACTTTTCCCAAATTTACTCATTATTTTTCTAGAGCTACGAACTAAGAGATCATTTTTAGCATTTTATTTATAACAGATATCGGCGCGTTTAAAACTTTTTTCTCTTCGTTATTATTTTATGGATATTATGGATAACAGAATTTAATAGCAGAACAAGTTTTAGACTCGAATAGATGTGCCCATTAGAGAAAGCTATACGTGCAACCTTGATGCTTCTTAAATCGCCTGTTCTATTCGCGACGTGCATTTTATAAAACATAAATTACATTTTATCACAGACAGTAGCTGGCCGATAATGCAAATGAAAGTTCAGTTATATAGCCATATATATTACGTGATATAATAATTGTCTTCCTACCTTTCCAATAACCCAGAAATGTGAAAGTTAAAAGGTAAAAAAAAGGTCTAAAAAAGAAGAGCTAGCAATAAACTGAATTGTTTTTGTCGTTGCACTTAAAATTCTCATATATCTAGAAAGATTGCAACTATTTTAATGTACACGTTTAAATGTTAATATATGGATTAATAATACATTTTGTTATTGTATTTCAATACATTTACACGTATCAAATTCTAATGGGATACAAAAGAAAATAACTAAAACGTTCGATGAACCTTTAAAATCTCATACATGAACGGGTTAACGACGTGCATAAGATGTAATTGTTCAAGACGAAATCATTGTTTTGGGGGGGCACATTTTACAATGCGTCCGGTCGAGAATTCACATCGTTGTAGAAAACGATCGTGACAATGACCTATCCGGGTAGTCCACGGCAAGTCGTGACGCAACGCGTACGTGTGCAAAGGCTTCTTCGCGTGCACGTGGAGGAACACGTCCGTAAAGCCCCGCCAATGAGAGAGGTGGCGCGGGCCCCTACTACCATAAACCGCGGTGGACGCGATCGCGATGTTTGTAATCCTGGACGTCGGCGCTGACATTCGCGGACGACACGCGGCTGGAAGTGAACGCTGATCTCGCGGAAAAGTCAGCTCCGGCGATCACCCGAAAGGAAAGACGGTCTCGCTGACGAACATCCGCTCCGGATGATGGGCGCGATAAACGGTTCCGAAAGGTTTCTTTAGTCGAGCGCGATTCTCTGCTGATAGTGCGACGTTCTCGAACGGTTCTCGCCGAGAAGAAGAAGAAAAAGGAGAAGAAGAAGTTAAGATCTTGTGGTAGACGCTAGTAGACCACGCCTTCGAGAATACCAACGAAGTTTCCCGCCCAGACACCATCGGGAAGACACTTTGTATTGTCAATGAAAAACTGGTTGCAAAATGAGGACGTTGGACTTCCGTGATCGCACCGTTCCGGCCTTGTACGTTTGACGAGCCCGACGGTTCTACTACCACCGCGTAGTTGATAATTTGCATAAACTTTCGTACGCCCGTGGTCTAATCTCAAGGATCTTGGTGTTACGTGAACAGTAAATTCTACGATGCGTAATACGCTATCGAGACGGAGATTAAACTACGTGAGATACAAGTGTGCGAGTGATAAAGCCACCTAGTACAATGACTATCTCTATGAAACGCATCACGTTCATTTATACGAGACTCGAAGCGATTTGAACGAGGCCAAGAAACCCTTCTCAAGTCACTCCGTGAGACCGCCCACGTTGAATACACAAATCTCCTCGTCGTGCCTTTCAAAATGATATTTCGTATATCGCAGAATCGCCAATAGACCTCGTCCGAATAGAGGAATAACATTCTGGCATAACGCATTACAATGGACTAACAAAAACCGTACCTGATTAAAATTAATTAGAATTCGTATGCCGACGGATGGATGTGCAAGTTTTGCTGCCTGGGGTGGCAATTTTTTTTTTTTGTAGAAAAAGAAGTTGTTTCTTTAATAGTATTTGATTAATTTAACGTCGTTACGAAGACTGGTGCGTATATCTCGTGCCTAATTCGTATTTCGAGTGAAGAGGGTACACATGAACGACGTGCAGCAAGCCCTCGTCAAACCTCATCCGCAGACGAACGAGCACACGTCGTACCAAGGGAATACAGAATGTTGGAATCTGGTATTGGACGAAGGTCTTCTACAGGTAGATTACACTAATTGCTCAATTATGATAACCAAATAAAAATTTGTAGCGCGATGTGCGATAACAGATATGATAACTCTAGGCATTCGCACGTGTGGAATAAGCGAAGACGAAGGTAAAAATCGGCGCAAGGTCTCGAGAGCAAGATTCCTATAAATAAATAAAAAGTTATCGGAGTTAATAGCTAAGAATATTTAACGATCGACTATGCTCACCGCGTTTAGTTTTAGATTAATCATAACCTGTTTTTCTTGCAAAATAAATTATGTAACTTCTATGCTCACAATCTCTGTTAAACACGTGAAATTATATTGAAGAGCAAACACTAAAAAAAAAGAAGTCGAAATATACTTTGTATCGTAACACTATCGTGCATGAGAATATTTAATTACTTGCGATAATTAAAGAATTAATGAGCACTGTACTGTACCACTAGTAGTTTTTTTCTTCTCGTAATGAAAATCTCGATCGCATTTTTTAAGCACTAAGCGCAGCTTCATTCGGAGATACGTTAAAGAGCAATTCACAAACCCAACGTCTAACTATTATAAAATTCGCTTCCATAGCGATCGTACGCGTGCGCGCGCGCGCGCGCGAACACACACACGTACACACGCGTGATCATACGACCTTGCGTCCCGCATGTGGAACTGTCATTACACGCAACCGCCGTCGGAGAAGTATTACACACTCCGCACGCCGCGTCCGCGGGTTTTTCAATACGTAATGAGTACACTAAATTAATATATTCCTACGCCCGGGACCTTTGCCTACGGAGGAGGATGTGTCGTGCGTATTATATAGAAGGCTTACGCAAGAAAACGCGCCGTCGCCGCTCGCGAGCTATATCATTTTTGGAGCTCCTCTCTCACGCGACCGTCGTATTAACACTGACCTCAGTCACCTGTAATTGCTACATGTTAGCATATACACCGAGATACAAACGACGGACACGTAATGCGACCCATTACAGTCGGGTGGCGCACGTTCGTCGGATTCTTTTTTTTTTTTTTTTATTTCCTTCGCGAGAAAGAAGGCACTTCTGCGAGAGCGAGAGTCTCGGGTATGTAGCACCACTTCAGCTTTGCGCCAACTTTTTTTGCGCTATCTATTTCTATCGCAGGTGGTTCATAGTACATCATACACGTGTCTTAGAAATTACGGATTATTCGCGTCTGAGGATGTAGAAAACTGCGGTCTTACCAACTTTATTAATATACTTGGCGTTACGCGGAATATGTCAGAATTTTATGCTGATGCAAAGAAAACTTCTTGATTTAATTAAATCTTAATTTTTAATTCTTATTTTTTGCACATTACGTAGTCATTTTTATTGCACAAGTTTTTTAAGCTTGTCTGTGCTTTCGAAGAAGACACCTGATATGTAGATAACGTACTATAAATTGAAAAAAAATTAATAAAGTATTATTTGAGCAAACGGAATAATTGTATCTGCCGTATTCTATAGAGCAGTTCCTTAATCCTTTGGGGAAAAAGGGGAATTAGAAAGGATAAGAAAGCTTTAAAACGCTTAAGAATATTTTTAAAAAGTAACCAGGTTAACCGTAGGACTTTTTACCATCTTTCCTTTCTTGAAAGAATTTCTTAAGAAATTGACATATACCTGCGGTTGCTTGTTTGCCGATTTCGGAGTTTGATCTCAGGCCAGTTTTGGTTAAAACTCGTATTAAAAAAAAACCGCAGGTATCTATTGAATGAGATAATCCTCAGGCCTTTAACTAATAGGACTTTCCAAAATGTGAAGCCACAATTATGCTATCCCGTGGGGATTATCTTTTATGAAAAGTGGTGCAAATGACTTTCTATTTAAACCGTAACCAAGACCAGTGTCAATTTGTCATTACGTCATAAATTTAAAAATCTATTTTACTTTAGTAGAACAGATTTTCTTCAAAAGAAGTGGCGATGGTATTTGTCAAAAAAGTTGAAATTTAGAAAAACGTGTCGAATTTTTATTGCTACACGTAAATTGTTCGTCAATTTTTATGATGAAAATGTATTTTTTCTTTTTCATAGTTTTACGACCGATGGTGACGAACAAATTATTCGGAATAAAAAAATAATCAATAAAATTGTTACTAATTTTATTTAATTATCGTTTGTAATTTGTATAAAACCTAAAATTTATTCATTCACCATTGCGAGAGTCGACGGAAGATGCACTTAAATTGCTCGATACAGTAGAAGAATTAATTATAAAAGAGTAATTAGTAATTAAGCACACAAAGATATAAAGTAGGTAGGTGTTCGCCTGCGGGTAACGAGAGCTCGGAATGTTCTTAGAAGTTCCATGTAAATAATGAGAGAATGAATTCGAATATGTCAAGACGTATAATAATTACCACTGCAACATGCACCCGCAGGGTCCGACAAACACAGAGAGTGGTGTAGGAAGTAACTAAGTTGAAATAATTAAAATATCCTTGCGACAAAAAGCCTTTGAGGATAAAAGTGGTAGATATTTATTATCGTAAAAAAAAGCGCGTTAACTATCGCATCCCGTGGCTTGTTTATTTTGCACTTGATCATCGTAAATATTTAATCTAAAAGAACAGAACTCTATTAATTCTTTGATCATAATTGGAAAAATATATGTATACGAAATGTGCTACTATTAATCCATATAACGCGGTGGCATTAATCAATTAGGAGACCGTGCATCTATCTTTTTAATAGAATGCAACCGTATTAAAATTGTTGAAGTAAATTGCCTGATAATACATCTAAGATATTAAAAAAACGATTAAACGTTAAGTTGGTTTTTTCCTCTTTTTTTTTTCTTGATAATTATAGCGAAGTGATATGTAAAAACAGTATTCCTTCTACGAAGATTATACATACATATACAAAACTGTTGCCACACATGGCATATTTGGATAATCTGCATTCTTTATTATTCGAAAAAAAAAAAAAAAACTGGTGATGCAATCGATTGATCGCTAGTTAATGATGTGGAGCGTAAACAGCCAATCAACCGGCGGTATCGGGAAATAAATCATTATTGCCGTTCGTCGCACTATTAGACAACGCGGTATCGAGCCGCAGACTCGTAGCTCTCCGCTTCTCTCGTAATCGGAGAAGCGGAGAACTACCAGATGACCTTTGGCCGTGATTGACGCGGACTTCTCCGCCGTATATCTTTGCACAAGGATTTGCTAGGCCGTGAGCGGCCGCGGCCGGTAGCGTGCTATTTGCCGTGGCACTTGAATATTTGCTTAGAACCTCGAGCGCCGGAGGAGGGCCCTCCAGGTATCCTTGGACCGGCGAACAATATTTACGTATAACACCGAGTTACGAATCGAGAGGAAAGAAAGCCGGTGGACGGAGGCTCGCGGTGTAGAGAAAGAGCCGAGCTAAGGGAGATAAAGGAGTAGAGAAAGAAGATCGTGAGAGAGGGCAATCCGCGCGGTGGAAACGGAGACGGAGACGAGTGGCGGATTGCGAGCCGGAGAGGCCGTAAGACGAAATTAATAAGAGAAACGAAATGTGTACTATGGAAATGAGAAAGGCGGTGGGAGACGTAGAGAACGACGTGCTCGTCGGCGGTGCATTAGGATGCACTTGTGGCGATTTCAGTCGGGGTACGTCGCGCGAGTAACCCACGCCGGCCATGCATTAATCTGATGACTATGAATCCGAATGAATCATAATTAATATCTTTGCCCATTAGTCGTAAGAGCACACCGGCGACCGCGGATAATGCGCACGTTTTTCTCGCGTATCTTTAATTACTTGCGTTTTGCCGATGACGTATTACGGAGATCGCCGTTTCCGGCCGGTGTCTCAACAGAAAACGGCGTGCACGTAACATCCGGTATTTATCGAATTCGCGATATGAACACGCGCGGAAATATTTGTGAAA
Organism: Monomorium pharaonis; assembly: GCF_013373865.1. NCBI lineage: Eukaryota > Metazoa > Arthropoda > Insecta > Hymenoptera > Formicidae > Monomorium > Monomorium pharaonis. The sequence goes on from NC_050467.1 coordinate 19,900,921, forward strand.
TTTATCTTACTATTTTGCGATCAGTTTAATTCTCAATGTCGCTTTCATAACGTTAAGTTTGTTGACAAGCGTAATCGCTATCCTTTTCGTATTTATCTTTAAATTAAAGTAAGAGCATTAACGAGTTTATTTTAGCTAACAATTTTGTTAAACAAATGTTATGAGGCAGTCCCGGGAGATCATTTCAATTTTAAGTTTAGTCGGTTTATTTAATTAACTCGTTCGCGCCGCAAAGATTCTCCCATTCGCGATAATAAGAAATTTTATTGCGCTACGAGAACGCGCGTTCATAAAATCCCTGATGTCTACGTCAATTTCACGTAATATCAGAAGTCCGGCGAGAAAGTTAAGTTTTTAGCGCACTTCTGTCGCCCATAAATTCCTACGTACGCGCACCCCGACCAGGCAATTTTCACCAAGAACCAAGAAACGCGACGGGGCGTCACAGTCCGTTCCGTTCGCCAGGATTCCAAGCAGCTGCTGGACTTATGCGCTGTGAAATGCATAATGCGCCTCCGCGGCCGGGGATGCGCTATCTAGGATGTGTGAAACGAATTTCTGTCTTCGTATGGTCATTGAGGCCACGCGTGGATGCAAAGACGACAGACGTCGTACGGTAGGATATCCAGGCGTCTGCCACGCGGCGTTGAACGCGGCACTCCGGCGCAATTTTCAGTAGTTTTACGTTAATTAAGGGCAGCCTCCTGTCCGATTGAATTCACGTAACCTAACCTTGGACGAGATGCCGGACAATCCTGTTATTACAGATATGCACGTGTGATCGCGGGGGCTTGGGGAAAAATTTCCAATGACTCGATGAAGAAGAACGCGTTCGGGAGAACAGACATAAATATATATTTTTTTCCACATACCGCGACGTGCATAAAGGGTGAGGGGCTCTGAATCCGTATCCATCAATATTTTCATTCACAACCTTCATGACAGAAACGAGCTTTGCCAGCAGTCACGTACGAAAACACACGCGACGTGTTGAGGTGAAAAGTAGGTAACTCGAGGTAACTGATCGAGGACCGTGGAGAGACGGCGGGTTAAACGACGGCGATGGCAGGTGTCAAGCGGTCAGTTGATCACTGTCAAATAGATCGGAATAGTTCCCGTCGCAGCTCGTCCACATTCCGCCGTGACGTTATAGGCGGAATAAAAACAAAATTGCGGACGACAATTCTGAAGGGAAGGAGGGACAGCCTGATCGCGCTTTATGGCGCTTTAAAAAGGTGATATCTCTATGAAGCAAGTTTAATAGAAAAAAATGTAACCGTGAACTCGTCAATTCGAACGTTCCGCGCTCTTTGTTTCATTGGTAATTGTTGATAATTGGCAAAAAAAAAAAACTGTTACGCTCGTTATTAATAGAACTCCCATTTCATGATTGTTTTCATTGGTAACATATCCGATTGAAGCAGCGCGATAGAATGACAATACGAATGCAAATACTGGCGAAGGCGCTTTCTAACGAACCAGAGTAAAATCAATTCGATACAAATCTCATATCTGCGCGAACTGCTGTGATGGATTTGATAAGGCATCGCGGGAATTGCGCGATATTAATGAACACCAGAAGAAAAAGAGCACATAGCTGCAAGGGAAAAGGGGATAGAGCGAAGGAAACAGAAAGAGAGTGAGTGAAAGAGAGAGAGAGAGAGAGAGAGAGAGAGATCTCGGAAGAAATCTAGCGAGTCCTCGACAGCGCGTTTCAAACATCTGCCGCCGCAGATATCTTTCCTCGCAGATTCATACGTTCCGCGACGACTCTCCCGTGCACGCGAAGCGAGATCGTGTACGCGCGCGCGCGCGCGCGTGTGTGTACGTGCGTACCTTGTGTGGTACATAAATCATAAAGCGCCAGTAGCCGAGGAGGAGGAATGCGTAACGCAGCGTTCGTTTACCGCACTCGCATAGATACCAAACCGATTTGTGTGGAGAGACGAATTTCCATTCGTCAGAATGGAAATGACTATGTCGGGCAGCATCCGATAAATCACGCTTCGTGTGCATCTAATCGCTTGGCACTAGACCCTGGCGGCTAAGTAAGTGTCCTTACTTCCTCCACAATTTAAATTGAACGAACTGGTATTCGCATTGTGGAAAAATGAAGGCTCGGCTAAAACCTAAGCCATTAAAAGTCCGCAACCGCGTCTCTTTACTCCAAATTAATCTGCCGTTGGAGAGAAGTCCGGTTCCTCGCGCTACGCGGACGGCGTCCGTTAACGATCTCCGTCACGGATTAATCCGCCGCGAGCTATAACGAATCTCGAGTGTTCCCGGGGATGATTGAAAACTGGAAGTCGCGCGTTCCGACGCGCGGCGAAAAGCTGTCGCACTTGATCGCGTCCGCGGACGGTAATCGCCGCCTTCTCTCCGCGGCGCGGCGCGGAGAGGCAAGGGGGAGAGAAAAAAAAAGACAGCGAGAGAGAAAGAGAGAGGCTTAAACGTGGCGCACGCTTTTTTCCTATAACTCAATCACGGCCGTTACGTCGAAGCAGGATGAGCCGTAAAGTCCGGCCATTAGAAACGTGCGGTGCGTCGCCGCGCTGCACGACAAATCGCCGTGGAACAAAAGTCCCCCGTCCTACATTTCGCCGCCGCTGCCGCCGCCGCGGCCTACACAGCCGGCAGATGCGCTGACAAGCGAGAATCGCCTTAAAGGCGTCGCGCTCGACAGATTGCACCAGCGGCGCGGCGACTGATTGATGCGCCCGCGAACAACAATCCGGCGCGCAGCGCACAGCCAGCCGCGCGGCAGCCAGCGCTTCCCTATTCATCTTCTTCTTGCGCCCAGGCGCATTAGCGACAATACCTATGTGCATTAAGGCGCCGGTGTGGGTACGTACCCCCGGCAGCAACACTACCGCGTTTACGCCGCGCGATGCAGCTTCTCTCGCGTTTCTTTTTCTCTCTCTCTCTCTCTCTCTGTCCTCCTTCCCTTCCTCGCGACTCGCCGAGTTGGGACGGGAAGAAATTTCGTGAAAGTACATACAAGCGAATGACTGTTCTCTCACAATTAGCGGACAAATCGTGATTCTCTTCGCGCGCATGTCGCCAGGAAGGGAGAAGGAGGGAGGAGAGATTTTTATACTCGCCTACACCGTATGAAATTCGCAGATGTTTTTTCCTCGAAAGCGTAAAACGCGCGTTTCGAGAGAGAAAGAAGATAATTTCACGTTTCCTGTTATTACTCCGCGCTCTTAACAAGCGTACAAGAAATATGCAAACAAGATGTTTATTATTTACCCGTGTAATATACGACATCTAATGTACTAATTTGTACATTTATTTCACGCACTTATAACGCACGACCTTTGCTCGTGCTGGCGGAGGATAATAAAAATTAATAATTGGGTTTCCTCAAGTATTCGTCGCGTTCGTTTCGACGAATTAAATTCCATTCGTGGCACATAATTTATTTGGCTACTTATAAAATGTATTTTTTAATCATAAATTTCGTCCGTCATAATTTCTGCATTGATTGACGCGCGATCACGATTGATGCATGCCCTTACAAGGGGGAAAGGATACTTTTGACACGCAGTATCGCTGTTATTAATATCCTTTACCGATCTTACGTGCAGCCAACACCTACGCGATCAGCGGGGTTCCTGTCTCCTTGGAATCCAGGTGTCTACCTGGTTGACATTTGACAGGCACGTCGGTTCGGGGATTCCTCTTGCGTGACATTCGATCGATGGATGTTCGATTCTATGATAATAGGATGTACCAGATAAGATAATTGCTAGGAGGGTCGACGACCGTGTAGAATTTCGTGATTTGGTTCCGAGCACGAATGAAAATTGTTAGGAATTCGATGAAATCGATATTAATTGCAATATACATATTTTGCGTAAAATAAAGTTGCTTCAGTTATAAAATTTTAAATTCTAAACGTTAAAATGAAATAGCTCTCGTTTTAATTTATTATTAAATTTAATATTTGCAATATACAAGTAAGCGCGGAATATATAATATTCTGAGACTAATTAAAAAAATTCAAATTTATTAGTTTTAATTATTACTTAATGTAAGAAGCATTGAAATCATGTATCACGTATGAAGAGAGGAGAGAGAAAAATTAATTTAAGAAAAATTTCAGAAAAAAATTTATTCGTTTCAGGGTCGCATGCCATTCATGCGAGCGGTGAGCATGGAACAGCGGTGGCAAGATCTCGCATCTCTTTTATCCCTGCCGGGAGGACCGGATCATTTCGCACATCCCGCGCATCCTGGATATCCAGGACACGGCATAAGTCACAGTCATTACGAGGCGCAACGTAATGTATTGCTTCATAATCCTACCTTAGCGCCTCCGGTGGGGGATCTCAATTCAACAGGACCTTACCACAATGTGGGTGAGTGTTGCCCGAAGTTGTGTACGGAAGTTTTTTGTTCCTATTTTATATTATGTCATATATTATCACTTTTTCTCTCTGATACTAATCTCATATGAATTTCTATTGTTTAGTTAAATGAAGCTAATGTGTGCATTAGAGTACGAAAGTCGACTTTTAGGCAAAATATTTTCTGTACTAACGGCAAGACTCATACATACGTTATACAATCTCTAAAGCGTAATTTATAATGATTTTTCATTCACGCATTCACACTCGTACAAACTCCGGCCAATGTCATCATTTTTTGTATGAAAAAAAAGGGGAAATACAGTAATCTTATAATATCATCTAAGAAATTTCATTGTCTGAACTAAGCTGCTCACTGTTACAGGTGGGTCGTCGAATTTGGGTTCAGCTGTGGCAACATCGATGAATTTAACAAACAGTAGCGAACCAATGGGTGCAGAGAGCGGTGCGAGTTACAAGTCTGAACCTAACGATATGATGTATTATCATACACCGACGACAGATTCCATCAACCAAACTACTGATGGATTTCTTTCATCCCTACTCAATGACGAGGATTTGCATCTAATGGACATGGCCATGAACGACGGTAAGTAGTACTATTGCTTATATCATTGTACATTCTTCTCCTGATATTAAAATCCTATCGCTTTATTAATGTATGAAATAAAAAAAACAGATATTTGAAAAAATATATAATATAAAGACGCGTTTATTCAAGAATTTTTACGAGACTTTTAGAGTTATACTTTAATAATTTTTAGCGTTATACTTTAATAATTTTTAATTACAAAAGAGAAAATAAAATCAATCATTCTTTAAAGTGAAAGATATCTTTTAAATACTTTTTGTGTGCCAGTTTATTTTATTAGTATACGAAATCTAATTCATTAAATCAATGTGAATGAACAATAAAAATTATATTTAATTCAGAATAGAAACAAAAAATGAAAAAAAATCACAAAAGTTCCCTAGCGTAACTTTCATTGAAATTCACGTAAAATAAACTTGTAATTTTAATAATAGTAATAATGTGCTAATTTCTGTCAATATGTTGGAATCTATTAAAACAATTTATTTTAGAAAAAAATATAACCAAAAATTTGTTTATAAAAGTATAAAACTTTATTATATTTTGTTATCATAACGTATAAAAATAAGATCAAAGAACGAAATATCGCAGTATTTTGTAACGAAGTAATATCATAAAACATGAATATTTTTTTAACTTCGATGATTCGCGCAAGATAAAGAATATAACTTTATATTAGAACATACTTCATGTTATCACAAGTTTTAAATGTTTTGTAGGCTAATAAAATACATTCACAGAAGCTTTAGATTAACATAAATGAATAAAGTACATGTAAAGCTACAATAGGAAAAATTATTATTTTATATTTTATGAGGCAATATATTCCACGAAATCTATCTTAAACTTCTACTATCAAAGAATTATTTATGAATATCATATTAAGACTAACATCTTCATTAAAGAAGAAAAAAAATTAATCATAATTATTAACACTAAACAAATTGATTTTTTTCAATAACCTATGGTTTACACAACAATGGAAATAATGTAAGTGTATATCATCTAAAAACTTCTTCATACGATTTAAAACTTACTATAAATAAAACCCTGTACTATAATTGAAACCCTGTCGATTCTGTGCTTACGATTGAGGTAGAAATATAAATTCGAACGTATCTTACATTTTTTCTCACCAGTAAGGAACTTTGTGATATCATATAGTAGAAAACTTAAGGAAACAAAAATAAATTGTCATCGTTGCTCATATACTCTAATACATTGATTAGAGATGTAAAACTATCGAGTACGAATTGAATCAAATTAAATCAGATAATATTCGAATCGATTTGAATAATTCAAATTAATGAAAATTTTGAGTCTACAAATTTCAAATACGAATTACATATTTTATATCGACAAATAGAACATGTATAAAATATGACTTATATGATAAAATATATAAAATCATTTTATATCATATAATCAGTATTACTTTACATAAATCTTTTATTTTATATAATAAAATTCAACCCAATGATAATATTATTGGTTAAAAATAATGTTTCAACAATTTGATTCGATTCGGCGTCAAAAAATTTTAATTCGCACACATCTCTAATATCATATTTTAAAATTAAAAAAAAAAAGTTAAGTAGAATCTCACACGATGCATCTAATCTACCATTGTTCTTCTGGTTCTGCTGGTGTAGGAGGTGCGTAACCAACATCATCATATGATTCACCTCCGTACGCATCCTTGTTCTGTACAGAAAAATATTGCATATGTATTTATTCACGTATTTATTAAAAGCTTCAATTCGATCAAAGAATTCTCGATTTATAATAATTTGTAATACAGAATTTTTACTATTCATATTTATACCACGTGTTTATCAAAAGTCCTGATTTGATCAAAGAATTCTTCACAATTTACAATAACTTGTAATACTGAATTTTTAATATTCAATAGAAATATACTCTGAATATAATAAAAATAAATTATATTACTAATATTCAAGAAATTTAAAAGTAGCATTACTTACGCCTCTAATATCTTCCCCGCCAAATCGTCTACCCTTTCCTGGCATGAAGGATCTGGATCCGCCACCGCCGCCAGATTCTAACCAGTCAGGTACTGGCTGACCGGCTTGTTTCAAAATTTTAATCAAATCATCACTAAGAGCCATATCAGAACTTGAATCAAAAAATGAAGTCGCTTTTCCGCGATTTCCAACTCGACCAGTTCGTCCGATTCTATGAACGTATTCGTCGATCGTCTTTGGCAAATCAAAGTTAATAACATGTGAAACGTTTTTAATATCCAAGCCTCGTGCGGCAACCGCCGTTGCTACCAAAATCAACATTTTTCCTCGCTTAAACTCGGATAGAGCTTCTTCTCGTTCTCTTTGTAATCTATCGCCATGTATACTGGTTGTTGGATAATTGCTTTCCGATAAGAAAGCAGCGATAAAGTCTGTGTGTCTTTTCTGTTCGACAAATACTAAAGTTCCTTCTAGATTACCCAGTTGGTTCTGTTTCTCTATAAGTTCTTTTAACAATTTTCGCTTGTCGGACTGACCAGATGCTTGATAGAAGTTCTGTTCTACATCAGTGCAGGCGCCACCGATAATCCCAACTGCGAGGAATAAATAATTTCGCAAAAATCTACCTGCGAGTTCTTGTATCTCATTTGGGAAAGTAGCGGAGAACATAAGGGTTTGCTTTTCATCTGCAGCTATCATTGTGTCATGATCTATAATCTTTTCAATATCGGGCAGGAAACCCAAGTCGAGCATTCTGTCAGCTTCATCTAACACAAAGAAACGTAAAGAAGAAAGTCTAATCTTGCCTCGTCCAATAAAATCTAACAGTCTGCCTGGAGTTGCGACTAAAATGTGGCAACCGTTGAGCACCTTATTCGTTTGATGCATAACTGATGTTCCTCCATAAACCATCTCTACACGTATGAAAGAATTCAAAGAAAATTTCTTGACTTGTGAATAAATCTGCGCGGTGAGCTCGCGTGTAGGCGATATAATAATTGCGTGTGGTTCGCATGAAGTGGATGTTTTAACTAAATCTTTTGGATTCTCTAACAAAGTATGTAAGATAGGAAGTACAAATGCCGCAGTTTTGCCCGAACCTGTTTGCGCGCAAGCCATTAAATCACGGCCGCTCATTATAATTGGAATAGCGTACTTTTGAACAGGAGTAGGCTTCGTATAACTCGACTTCTTAATATTCTCCAACAAAATATCTCTGAGACCGGATTTCTCGAAAGATTGTATCGGACGTGGTGCATCTTCACCGCTTACCTTTACTTCGATGTCATCATATTTATTAAAGTTTATGCCCACTGACACATCATTTCCAAATAAGTAACCTTCATCATCAGGACATTCTGGCGGAACATAATGCTCTTTCTTCTTTGGTTCTTCATCTTTAGATTCATCATTTTGTTTGCGTCCTCTGTTTTCAAAATTACTGTAGCCCTCATCATTATCATCATCATCCCTGTTTCTACCACCGCCTCTTCCACCACCTCTTCCGCCTCCTCCTCTTCCTCCTCGTCCACCTCTATCATCTCTATCTCTCCTAGGTCTGCTTCCATCGTTTCCGCCATAACAGTTATCTTCGCCATCATCATTATCCCTGTTTCGCCTACCATTGTTCCTATTGCCTTGCCACCTACTATCATCGTCGCCTCTGTTATTTTCATAACGCGGTCTGTCACCATCTTGTCTGTTGCGTCCTCCAAATCTATTGCTACGATCGCCATTATATTTATTATTTTCAGGATCTTCATTGTTGGTATTACTATCATAATTTTCCTCCCACTCTGTTTGTTTGCTATTATTGTAACCTCCTATACTATAATCTGTCTCATTGTTATTGTGTATAATTGCACCACGTCCTTTACCGCGGCAAGGGGCCCGTCCTTCTTCAAACTGTAAAAACAATATCAATATTGTATGATTATTTTATTATTACTTTATTTTTGTAGTATATATAAATATATTTCCATTGTATAAAAAATTATTTAAATGATCTTACGGAGGATACAGTTGCTGGCGGCTGAGAAAAGTCCAATGTATCATCACCCCACTGCTCTTCCATTTTTACCTATAGCAATGGATATTACATGTTAAATGTACGTATAGTATGTAATTCAATTGGAAAATTTTATATGAAAAAATTGTTTTAACAATATAAATCATGCTTTAACAATATCTCAACAAGTTTACGAGACAAGTGTAATTTAATCTAATAAGAATTTACAAAACAAATGTAATTTCATCTAATAAAAATATAATTAAATGTATAAATTACGATAATAATGATAGATAAATTTGTGATTAAACTAATGAGATAATTGTAACATGTGACGAGTTAAATTGACAGAAAATAATTTTATACTTTTTTAGAGTGACATTGATAATCCGAACATTTACATCGATTTTGTTAAAATTCTATTCATATATTTCACTTAATAATGTATAAATATTAACAATTTTTTACAAACAATTACATATGACTTTGTAAAGTATTTTATTTAATTTAAAAAATTAAATAGAAAATAACCTAGTCTTAGGATGGGATGGATTATTGGATATTAGGAATAAGAATTAGACTTTTATAGTCAATGAACATTAAACACACAGTCAATAGGAATAAAATGTAAAATATAAATGAGTCATACGATATACAACATAATCTATTATTTGTGTTCAATGAGAAAGCTGATTTTAAAATTCTAATTCTTATTTTTAAGATTTAATATTCCTCCATTGTACATTTTTATAAAACTGCAATGTTTTATAAAAGTGCTTTGTAATAAATATGAGTTTCTGTTAGTGCTTGAGAAGTTGTACTGCTTTTTTTGCACACGTCAGCTTTTGCTTAGAAATATGTGTTGAGAAAATAAAAATCAAACAGGAAGAAGGTTCAAAGTTTTTATTTTATGATAAATCTTAAATATTATATTTGATTCTCATATATATGACATCCAGAAATACACAAGAATATAGAACTTTATAGCTTTACTCCACAGTTTATTCAATTTTTTTCAAGGTTTGAAATGTTTACAACAAAATAATGAAAAAACGGATGCACACAACACAGTTGAAAGTTTCCCTAGGAGACAGATCACACAAAAAGTTGTGCCTTTAGGCCTATTTTTTTAGACCTGAATTTATTGCGCCCTTTTTTTTCGTTGAAGAGAGAAAAAAAGAAAAAGTACATTGTGCAAGAAAGAAAAAAGAGCAAATCTTTTGTTCGATATTCAGTCAGGAATAAAGATAGAATGCTTCCTATATGTATGTATATCCATGAAATTCTGCCCTCCCCCCTCTTTCCCCCGAAAGCTCTTTTCCCCTTATATACACAAGATTTCTTCAATATATACATCGAAAGTTCTTCGAAATAATACAACACGTGGTTTGTTGCCCTTGGTCGGAACTACGCAGTAGAAAAAAAAACGAGCGATGCTACGCGAGATCACGATTACAGTGGTTGATACGCACTTTATATCGAGTCACGTTCTTCGTACAGAAAATCTAGCTTAGATTAATCGTAAACAGCACGTATGAACATCAGCGAACATGATATTGCGCGCTTAGCGCATACAATTACAGCGGTATATCACGTGATAGACGATGATAAAAACATTGCCGCCGGTTCAACATGGCCGCGACGAAATACACTTCTCGTTTTTCGCTGGTTTCTACGTACCTCGTGTATTTCCAAAGATACTTGGTCGAAATATTCCTTTGTGTCCTCTCTCCGTCTCCTGGAGTACGAGATCTGCGTGCGTCAACCGGTGTGGAAGATCGAAATACAGCCTTTGTGTGAGCGAAAAAGCCAAGCGATCTCTCACACGTTGGGATGAACTGCGAGTTCTGTCTGGCTGTGTCCTGTGTCGCCTCGATCAGCCTACGTATCGACGTCGCGCGCCACTGTCGACGAATCAGCGAACCGAGTATTCACACGCATGCGTGTTGCTCGGCGCGTTAGCTTCCTTTTTCCCTTCTCTTTCCTCCTTCCCTCTGCTCACGCCGTTCGAGCACTTCGAGCGGCTTGAGTGTTAACCTGCGGATCTTTCCGTTCTTTTGTTTGTCAATATTATAGAGAACGAAATTATACTATAGCCACTCATTATTACATTTTACGTATGTACATGCAATAATTTTATTAATAATCAATGTTTTGATTTAACTTAGTGTGCGCGCGCGGCAACCATACCGACAATTATACTTGATTTTAGCAAGGATTTTTGCCATTGAAATAAAAAAAAAAGAATTGAAAGAGCCATTGAATCAAATAATCCAAGGACACCAAAATAAGTTTACACAAATTCCCTTCTTTTTCCGAAGGAGTCATAAACTCATAAATTTTTCAAAGAATTTTTATTTACGTAGAATCCTTAGAATTACAAAAATGTTCTTCAAAGTCTCTCAGATTATCGGACAGTCACAACCGTTGCGTTCTTATATATACCGAATTTATTTATAAATATCGTCTTCAATTTTTTAATAAATAAATAAATTGTTATCTTTCCGTTTCTAAGAGACATAAAACAAAAATAAATACTCTTATATAATCGAAAACCTGATTATTGATTAAATCTACTGCAAAGTTAATCCGTTATCCAGATGATATAATCTAAAGTATTTTCAAACAGATACTCAACTTGCTATTTTCTGCGCGTGACTTAGTACGTGTCCCTTGAATACAGGAATTTATATTTCAATAGAAAGGCGCTTAAATTATTTCAATAGTTTATATAATGAAATCCTGGCTAGAGATACGTAAGCTAATAAATAAATAAATATTTCAGTTAATAAAGAAATTTTTATGCTTCAATAAAATGTATTTGCGTGAGTTTTCAAATTCCAGAAATTGATTCCATTCTATGAGACTGAAATTCTATCGAGATCTTACACATTAATTTCTAAATGAACATCAATTAGGCGAAAAGAAGGTCAAATCTAAACAATCTTTTAGTTAACATTCTTATAATTTTCAGAATAAAATCAAGTACACTTCTACTCAACAATTATTTAGCCAAATTTTTCAACTATATTTACGCGTAGTTATAGAGATATGTAACAAGGTAAATTAAGATTATAAAATAATGTAAACTAATTTTTATTTAGATTTTACAAGTCTTTAAAAACTGTTAATGTCGAAAACTTATATTTTGTGTGTTCGACTTTGATGTGCCTAGCTTTTGTGTGTAACGATTTCAGGTCAGATTTATGTTGGCTTGCAAAAATGTATAACTTCGAAAGTGAAATATAAGAAAAAGGTAATAGCATCTGGTTTGTATTAGCAGTTGAGACTGTAAAGGACCTACACAAAATCGTACTGTTACAATAGAATGAAGGAAAAAGTGACACAAAGCAGGACACGTTTACTTCGCTAAGAGACTGTGTATTTACGCGATAGTCGAGAGATAATATTACTTTAGTCTTCACATGTGTTTACGTAACACGTCTGCGGAAACACGATTTTCTAAATATGATATTTCTCAATAAAGAAAGAGTCGGCAAAAAATAAATAACTCTAAAGAAATCTAATATTTTAATAATATTATATTCAACTCAGTATACTAACAATATTAATATTATTTAAAATTCTTTATAATTATGTCTAATTGGTTAATTTATAATTAATTATCACATATACAATTATGTATCCTTTTAACTTACAAGTATGTATACATGTTTACAAAAAAATATAATTTATTGCAATATTACGTATTTGGAGAGACATTAATTTAAAGATATCTGTTTTATAATTATGATTATAATTATAATAACAATAATAATAAATAATAAATAGGAGTTATATCATTTTAACGTACGATAGATAAGAATAACATGAATATTTTTTGTAACGATATTGTTTTAACTTCGTGTTGAGGTGTAAAGGTTTCCTATCGTACGCGCGCAACTGACACTAATCTATAAACGCTGAGTCACTCCATATCGCGTCGAGTTTCGTGTTATTCTCAAAGCACCTTTGTTCGTGACACGAATATAAACGCGATAAAAGATCAAATCGGCGAAAAATTACTCGTATTACGCATTTAAAACATATCTCTAAATTTCATACAGATACATACTAAATCTAAAGTCCAATCATTATCCATATATGTTAAATTTAATGTTGATATATCTACAAAAAAATCCGTTGTATGAGTATTTATAAGTATTGCGATTATTTAACTTTTTTTTGTTCATTATATTGTTTCCGTAATACATACTTAACGAATTTTTCGATTATTAATCCCTTAATTAACTCGCATCTTTTGCAAGAATAAACATGATAGACACGCATGAATTGTTTGAAAAGTTTGTCATTCGATAGATGATAGTAACGTTAGAAATATCTAAAATATCAAAAATATAATAAATATACAATATATAGACATTTTCTTCGCACTGAATACACTGGCCTATCTTAAATTTAAAGTTGCATGTGTTGATAATGATGCAATAATTGTGACACCGATTTCTCACATTTCCATACAATAGTAATCAAACTTATAAGAGGCGCTTCATCATTTTTCCTTCCTGTGGCAATGCCCTCATGTCAGTGAAATTCATGAACTGTTATCCTTAAATACATATTACTGCAACGATCCTCTATGCTTAATAATTCTTTCCCACGCATTCGCTTTAAACTGTTCTGTGTCTCTTGACCTTCCTTACTCTAAATCAGCTTTATAGATTTATTTGTCGTCAGTGTATGAATAGATCTGCCAATAATGTATTAGCAGCCATCATTCGAAGTCTTCTTGATAATCATATCGAAAGCGCTGTGTCCTTCGCCGGATAATAAAAAATAAAAAAAAATAGATAATCGCGACGGTGTGAGCTGCATCATCGGTACGAACGAGCTGCGATATTCCCGGTCGTATTCCCGCATTATCAGACTTACGCCGTCACTCGCCACGAGGATATGCATACATTAAGCGTGTGTGCAGGTGATACGCATGTAGCCCAACGCACGCGTGAGATACCTAAGTGTAGGTGTCTCGGCGCAAGTAGAGGAAAGAGGAAGAAAAGAAACGTCGGCGTGGCGGAGCGATAGGGGCCCAGTTTCCAGTAACGTTCCGTCCGTCCGGAGTTTCACGGCGCGTTGTGCGGACGCGCGACATCGTTGTCATCGCGGAAACGCGGTGCTCGAAACTATCGTCGTCTTCGGCGCGCGACAATCTTACGGCAGAGAAGCTCGTACTACACGCGGCAAAGTGATGCGACACGTGACTCGTCTCGAGCGCGTCCCGGCTGTACTACACGTCGGTGACAAATTCGACAAATCGGAGATATAAAAGTATTACACGCGTATTCGTTTCTAATTAATTCGTTTGTCAATTTACAATTTAATTATCGCTTATTAACGCACCATTTTGTATTGCATACAGGGAAGAAGGATAAATAGAATAATAGGACGATAGAACGATAGAAGCGTTTTATTTGATGGTGCCTGAATCACTGCCTGAGTCTTTGAGCCAAGCGTGTTGTATCTTTCAGCGCGCGCAGCTCGTACGGCATGCGTTCACAAAGACACGCTACATCCTGCGATTTCTTGCACGCGTTTTCGCGGAAAAGGGTCAGGCGTTGCGAAAACCAAGATCTCGGGTCAAACGAACGGATACGTTCGCGGGAATCGAATTTCCAATCAGCGGCGCACAGCACCGCAGTTCGTTTGAAACCGTTGAGCGCAGGCAGGCACGCGAATATTGGATACGCGAACATTGTGTGTGCGATCTGTTTGGAATTCGCGGTGCTGGAGCGTTTGTTGTTTCGAGCTCTGAAAATCGCCGCTGAAGCGTTTTGCAACGGATAATACGGAACGGACGACGTGAAACGGTATTGCAGAAAATATAATATTCGTTTGGCGTGATTTATCGCCATTTTAAACATTCCGTGCGTCTCCATCGAATCGTGCGCAATACGAATCACGTGACTGCCACGACTGTGGATGCAATAAATTTTACGACCTTCAACTACACGTTTTTTTTTTTTTCTTAGAATACTTGCGCGAGCAATAGAGCGTATCAAAAATAAGATTGTCACGTCGTTTAAGCAACAAAGGAAATCGCGATGTGATTCCCGAAATGTGATTTCGGAAACGCAATTTATCTGTTCGTACGCACAACCATTTCCTTTTCTATAAGGAAGAACCTGCGATTGTTAATATGCTCGATTCCTTCCGATAGTGTGTAACTTAAAAATCATTTGCATTTTATCGGTGAGTACACCAAGAAAAATGTTTTGTACTAGCAAGCAAAACTTCAGTTGATACGTGAGTAATGAAGTAATATCGTTGTGTCAATTATAAAGTTTTGTCATCTGAATAAAATTATTTTAATCAGACCACTTAAAACTTTTTAATCAACATAATGATGTTACTATTACTCACGTATACTCAACCAAATTTTGCTCACTGTTTCTCTCGTGTAGATTAATTTATCTCCCTATAAGGTTTGAGAGAGAGAGAGAGAGAGAGAGAGAGAGAGAGAGAGAGAGAGAGAGAGAAAGAGAGAGAGAGATCTTTGGGACACCTTGTATATTGACTATGACTAATCGCAATAGGCACACACGGATCGGTCGGGCGATCACACGAGCCGCATTTGCGTGCCTCTCCATGACGCTCGACGAACGAATGCCAGAATCCTTTCGGCATGGCAGTAACGAAAGCATAATTTCACGTGTCACTCGCGCTATTTGCGGACAGTTAGTAGCTTGTGAGGCCGCGTTTCATCGAAAAATAATCGAAAAATAATGCAAGCAAATAATCGCTTTCTTGCCCTCGTAGGTAAACGGTTCATGAACGTTCGATTAAGCGAATCAACATTATGCGGGAAAAACAAAGTTCGGTAGTGGTATACGGCGAATGTGTGCCGCCGTTTGTAAATATTCATGACACATGAATCGGCAACTTTGCAGCAATATCGCAACCGATCGGCGTTAAAGTTACACGTCTTTCTCGCATGTGAGCGGCACGCGTAGTGTATGGTGATCAGATTTTTAAATTGCGGAAGAGGAATGCTAATACCACTTGAGTCACCTCGCGTCGTAGAATAAAAAATCGTTGCGGTAAATGAACGAATCTATCTAGGAGCATTTTCATGAACACACGAAGGATAAGTAACAAGTAAAATTATCTTACACTCGAAGGTTACAGACTCGTTTATCTTTTACATGCAGTTTGTCAACGAAGATTTCGTAGTCGTTCGAGATTAAGTATGCAATCAAAATGCTTGTTGTCTGAAAGCGAGATATCTAGTTGTGTGCTTTGATATCTTTGGAGATGTTATAATGATAACAATAGAAAATACCCGCGTCCTTGAGAACGATTTATCGCGCGATTCACATGGGTGAATTTTCAAACGTGACTTTACCTCTTCGCTAATTTGAAGGATGGGTCTGGATATCTCTACGGCACTCAATCGTATCAATGGTAAGATTGTCTAACTTTTGTAGAATTACAAACGGATCCGCCTTACGTACCATTTTGAAACAATTTTTAAAACAACACTTTCACAATAGTAACTATGACTCGTTTACTTGTTCAGATGAAAACTTTGTTATGTTTACTGATTTGGAGAGACTGCGATCAAATAAACTCAACTATTTGGCATGTGAGGTAACGGCAAAATATGTTAATTTTATACAATTTTTCTGCTTTTTGTGAGCGTCATGACTACGTCGCGATTTTTTATCTGTCTTCTATACAACGTGGAACTATGAGATATGCCCAAGGCCAGTCGCGGAATGAAAAGTAAAAGACAAATAACATGGCAGTGCTCTGGCACACTCCCGCATGTCGACTGCCGTTTTTCAAATATTGGCTGCAATCGCGTTTTCATTACAAATGCATCGCGTATAATGAGTGAGAAGGAAAAGACGAGATGGTACTTCATCGTAATGATTATACGCGTCAGCTGATCCAGAGAGACGGTTACGATGCGTCAGTTATGCAAGTCCCATACATCAGCAATTCCCAACTTGTGCGTCGTAGCATTTCGCAGATGGAGATAGTCTGTTTACGGCATCTGCTTTAATTTGCGTTAATAACAATTGATAATGAATTGCTTTATATGGGGCAAAAACAAGTTTTTTTTTTTCGAGATACGAATTTTTACCAGATAATAAGAATAAAGTCAAAAACCTCAGCGAGATCTTTCGGAAACTAGTCTTTTTTTTCATTTTCGATACAGAATTGATACCACCGTCACAAACGTATTGCGAAGGAATTCGCGAGAGTCGAGGCGGATTGGGAACCGCTGTCCTACGCCGACGCAAGGAAAAAGAGAAACGCATACGCGTTTAACGTAAACGTGAGATGCAACGTTTCTCTCTCTCTCTCTCTCTTGCGCGCGCGTGGACGCGCACGCATGTAAACGCGACTGTTTACCCGGAACATGATTTGCATCATTCACTTAGGCGATGAGTAATGAAGGAGAGACGCGGTGATTGCAGCCAGTGATCGTTGCAGCGGTGCGACTCACGCCTTCATCTCTTCGCTGAGCGCGGAACCGAGAGCGCGCACGTGCGCGCACACACACACATACACGCGCGCGCACGTGTACCCGGCAAAGTGAGTCATCTCTCCCTTCTTTCGCTGTTGCATCTCGTCAGCCCCTGTAATAATAGAAACGAAAATTGATTCACCCGAAGGAGCGTCGGCGACGTGTCGTTTCGATCTCGTCTCTCCACCACAGGTTGACATTCGGCGCGCACATTCGTCGATGATGCGTGCCGCATTATTGATTCGTGTGCATGCACGCATCGCAGAGATTTATGACGATGTTAGGGGAAAGGGAGGAAGGAGAAAGGGAGATAGTGTATCGGTAACGGTCGCGTCAATTATCGCCCGCAGCGAAAATCGTTAGCGAATATCATCGCAGCATCCAATATTTAATCTCGTTTAACAGCATTTCCAAAGAGTTGAAGAATATAACAAGTGGCGATAAGTGGATGCAATTTTCCATTTGCCATAACACAGTTATGTATCTGTGCTCACTTGTCTCTCTTGTATTTTTATTTTCCAACTAATAAATCCCATCGAAAATGATTGCTACAATTTACGTTAAAGAGCACATTAATTACATATAATAATTTCGGTGAAATGAAAAAATATCTTTGTGATTATTTTTAAGATTCTCCTTTAAAAGCAATGCAAAGAAAGCATTTGAAGAATACTTCAGCTCGCTATTTCGTGATAATATAACGTGATAAAACGCAAAATGTTCATAACTATAACGGCCAGTAAATATTCCGCAGCAAATATATACAAATAAAAAAAAGCTTTGATTATGCGCGATGAATCGAGGAGGAAACAGTTGCAACGTTGCTTCGTTGCGGCGTTATCTTGCAATAGAAATTGCAGCTACTCAGATTACAACTGTGAAATCGCGTGTTCAAGAATTCGCCTACCTCGGCATGAGATTCGAACCGTGCAGCGAGCCATCATTAAAAAAAAAAAAAAACAGCCTCTAAATGATTCATCTATGCGAAATGTTTGCACTTATGTAATAGATTTATCGTGCCATTTCTCACGTAATGGAAAGTGCAATGTGAGCGAGAGAGATATGTCGCGTCATCAGTAACAATTTTAATCAATCGTGATTATTAATCCAATTTGCACTTTTGCCTGGAAGTTCGTCGAGTTCGTCATTAACAAGCGGCAATGCACCGTGATCGCTGTTATTATATTAAAAAAAAAGAGGATGCAACGTTATGATTTTTCCTCCTTCGTCTGCGTTAATCGTTACCATTATTCGTCACACGCTCTTGCGAAGACTCTCGAAGTCTGCCACGAAGTCTGGCCGAGCAAACGAGTCGTTGGGAACCGGCTTGAGAGGATTTTCGAGTCCGTCGATTCTCTAGCGAGTCGATCCGATATGCGCAGCCGTTTAAATTCCATTTGCCCGGTCGATTTAGTTACCGCGCGCTTATGTTTGAATCAGGTCCGATCTGAATATCGGCTTACCACGTTCATTGTATCACGACTATTTCCGTTGCGGTTTTTCGCCGCACTCGAGTTTAGAATAGTTGTCTCGCGGACCGCGAAACTGATATTACAGTGGGCCGCGTTATCATCGTTGTATTCCTACGCCCTGATAATCTGTTCCCAACGACAACGACGACGACGACGCGCTTAATATCACGCTTATCGCCCGGCTTTTAGTGCCGGCGACACATGAGGCGACATCGACGTTGATCTATCCTCGTGGTTGCTTACACTCGCCGACCCTGACCGAGGGTACTGCTCTCGCAACCGGCTTGCGAGAGTAGCTACCGCCCGTGATTTTTGCAAAGCTTCGTTGTAGCTCGGGGTCTGCGACGGCGGCGGTTCTGCAAATCCGCTTACCTGCCCGCGCTGTCGCTCGGCTCGAGTCGCGTTTATTTGCTGTCGCGTAAAATCGCGCTCGGAATTCGGAAGTGGCATTCGCCGTCGCAACAATGTCCCGCTGCGTCGCGTATCGTCCTTGAAACTGATTGAATATTTTTGGATTACTGCGTCAAGCAAGATGGATGGCGACTGAGAACGTCTGAAATTACACAAATAATGCTATTTAGAGTGTATAATGGCGTAAGATGATACGAGAAATCATTTATATCACAGTAATGCAATAAATAATATACTGTACAATGAAATACGAAATGTTTTTTTTTAACGACAGATATGTAGATTCATATTATTTATACAAACGAAATGAAAGAATACACACGGTAACCAGCGACCGGAAATTTTAATTTAATTTAAAACACAGAAAGATGCAGAGAATTACATATAAAAAACTAAAATAATTTATTCTGTTATCGACGCAGCATTAAAAACCTATAAATTAACACGTATTTTTTTTGTATAATTAAGTAAGAATTTTGTTGTCCGCGGAAACGTAAATATGTAATAATTAATCATCATGCGCGTGTAAAGCGGCATGAGATCATCTCATTCACATAAACATAAATCAGAGAGAGTTATATGCGAGAAAAAAACAACCGGCCACGATCTCGTTATGCGACTTTGCGAGCTTTATCGCCGTCGACGATTGCGGACGACGTTTCTTTATACAATACGATAACGCGCCGCACGCTTCTCCTCGGTTTCTAGTCACGTTCGTGACGAATAAAACCGCTAATCCGTCAACTTGCTCAGTTTAAGTCGCAAAAAATTATCGATGTCTTCGACGCTCCATCATCCGATGAGACGCTTCACTATGCTCTCCCAACAGTGTTTTATATTCGCACGTATATATAAATATATGGCGTATACGCACATGTGCGTGCTTCGTAATCGAATATTCGACGTAAACTTCTTTCAAATATTGACTCTATCCGTCATAATAAGTGTCGACTGCCGCTTCATTCCATCACCGTACGTCACGCAGATGTTCTGCCCGCGATATTTCAATCGATTACGTATCAAGTAATTTTCAGGTCGCTGGAAGTAGTTAACGCTTCGGGCGAGCAAAACTTTTTTCCCCTCTCCCTGCGCTCCACTTGCGCGTAGTTCCGAGAAATGCATGCAATTTAACTATATAGCAGTGGAATTTAACCGGGAGTGTCATTCGCGCAACGTTTTGCCCGATTGAATTATCGTAACGCAGAAGCAGTGTAATTATTCGCGTTTATTTGATGCTCGTTAATATTTGGTCATTAATTTTTCAAGGCATTTTTTTTTTCAAATTGAAATGGAAACTGTGAGATAGCCATTCGTCGTTTCTCCCATTTTATCTCTCAACGTGTGATTGTCCATTCGTACGGAATCTAAGAAGTAACTTTTTTATCCCAGAACAATCCTGAATAAAAAGATTGCGTTGCAGGTACTCCGACTCGAAACTACAGATATTATAAATAGTTTCGTGCACAACGTTCTTTATTATCACTCGGTAAGGTTGACGAAACAGATATCGCGTCCATATTTGAAACGCTTAGTCACACGACCTCGGTGACTTGAAAGGCTCTTCTACTGGTTCTCCAATTAATTTGAAAAATACTGCTCGATACGCGCTTCAGGAACCGTTGCGTGCGTTGTTATTTTTAAAAAAAGGAAGAAAAAAGGAAACTTGCACAATCTCTTCAGATTCGAAATGTTCCGCATGAATTCATCTAGCTATCCATCACTTTGTGCGAAGACACTTAAGATCTAGATAAATTTTATGCTCTACTACACGAAACGTGAGTTTAGCTAGTATCCTTATTTCATAGTTCACACGGCAAGGTCGGTAATTTTTGTGAATTGCTGTGAAATAAAAAGATGTGCCTTTCTTCAGCGAGCAGATTTTAGTTCTTGACAAGGTATATTCTTTTTTCAATAAAATGTTTAACTTGAAGTGCAAAAAAGAAAACAAAGTGCGCTGCTCAACACACCCACACACACACACACACACACACACACACACACACACACACACACACACACACACACACACACACACTTGAATTTACTAGTTAATATTTTTTAAATTAAATTAATAATTTATAAAATTAATTTAGTTACGTTAAAAGTTGTATAAAAAACTAATTTTAAAACTAACAAAGAAATATTGTTTTTTTATGTGATAATGTATTTTTCCTTTACAATTTTTTCTTTTTAGATTTTTACAGCTAAATTTTTTATTTAGCAAAGAGTTAATAAATTAAAGTTTATGTTTTAAAAATATATAACTAGTTGAAGTTAAAATTTAAGTCAATTAAAATTAATTTAGTTACAAATTATTTACTTCGTTATTTAACTTTTTAATTACTTAACCCTGGAAAATATTAATTATAGAATAATTTATTATATTGATGTCAGTTGTGGATCGCGTTTCTAATGGTGAAATTCACTTACATTGTATCGTTTTGTAAGTCGTGTAGCTTTGTTTCTTACGTACAAATAGAAAGAACCAATCACGCAACCGCTAGTTAAAATTATTTGCTGTTCAAGTAATTCTTTCTCCATCTATCTCTATATTATATTTATCTATATATCTATCTATTTATCTATCTTCACAAAATAATAAATTTAATTAAATTTTTGCTTGACATTAATAACGTTTACGAGAACAGTGCACCGTTTTTAGAATGAAACGCACTCGCGCGTTACTCGGGTATAACAGTTATTACCGGGAACCGTACACTTACGGGCAGATAAGATCATCGAACGATCGTTCCAATTAACATCTTAATTTCGCTTTACCCGAAACGAATGTCTCTCATAGGCCTATAAGGATTATTAACGTGGCCGTTGAGGTTTTACGCGCGCTCCACCCATTCGTCGCGCACCGCGACGAGATATAATTACACGCATGCACGCGAAACAACATCGCGATTTACACCCACGACGGACGGTGAAAGTACAAATGACCGCCGCCTGCATACTTATGCAGTTACGTTCCCTCGGGGTCTTACGTCGAGCGATTATCGCGCCGAACTCTCTCACGTTACATTCGCGCGTTACATACGTTAATGCTAAATAAAGCACCGATAGGTATCGGCATCGATACGCCATGCCGGGACACGTTGCATTTTTTTCACTGTGCCGGTTATTGTGCGGTCGCATAATCGAATTGACAAGTATGTCGAAATGAATGCGAACCCTTTCTTTCTGAGAAAATATTAATATGCGCGCTTTATACGCGCGCCGCGCGACTTTGTATGTAAAACTTTGCGAAATGGCGTTGCCTCATGTCATTGTAATGTCGCTTCCTAGCTTACGGGGATTTACAACCTCGCAGGGAGAGAATCACTATCGTGATGATCATTGTAATGCGTAATAATGCCATATAACAATGTTAATCTATTAACATTCTCGCTATATGATCTAATAATAGCAACGTGATACGCGAGTATCGTATTTATCTAATTCATTTTTTTCATACAAACAATTCCATGTTAATGACGTTCTAAGTAGTCCTTGTAGATTTACTCGTTATGCGTCAAAAATTCATTAATTTAAATGGATAAGTAAAATAATGATAAAACAAAAGTATAAATTTTGTGGTTGAATACAAATAGACCTCGCATTCTCACAATTAAAGTTTTAATTTTAAAGTAATAATTACATTACTAAGTAAAAATTACTGTGTAAATAGTAATTATACAAAATATACTATGTCAAAGTAAATGCATTGTTGTAAAATGTACCATTTAAATTTTTAAATTTAAAGCGTAACAGTGCACATTTTAATTTTGTAATGCTGAATCGACAATTATCGCGCCATAGCAAATCGTATCGCACTGCGTATCGTGCGGATGCGCACATATGCACGTTGTACTCATTTATTAGATAGTGCTCGCTCTACAGGAGTGGCCATTTTCAGACTTGATAATTTGCTGATAAAGGAAAGAAAGACTCGATTATATCGTTGATTACAGCATCGATTTGGTGAAAAGATCTAAAGATTTAAAGATGTATTATTACTCTTTTTTTATCGATTAAACACTGTTATTCAATGATTACCGCGTTCTACATGGAATACGATACGTTTTATGTGTACAAAAATTATATTAAGAATGGCATAATCCAGCAAACGAGAGCTATTAATATGCGAGTAAAGAGTAAATTAATAATTAAATAAAATTTATACGTAAATTTATTTTAATTTAATAAACAAAATTTATTGATAAATAAATTCATGTATTTTTAAAATTTGATTTATTTACGTCGCAATAACTGCACTCTCACTTGCTCGGTTATTTCACTTCTAATTTTGAATATCGAGACTCAAACCAATATTAGTCAAAAATGATTTATTACGTAATCCTGCGAGACTATGATAATTTGAGACTCTTGTACAATCCGCGGTCCGAGTCACGTTCAAAGTGCTGTTGAAGTCATTATATCTTCACTTGACGTAAAACAAGGATAGAATGACGCGCTTTGAACGTGAATCGGCCACAGAGATTGGATTAAAAGAAACGGAGAATACCCAGTAAGCATTAAATTCACTGTTGCAACTATTAACATGTTATTACAACGATATTCAATAACATATTTTCACAAATATGTCGTATTTAATGATGTGCTGTATACAGCGTCGATATATTTTTTTAAAATTGATTTCAACAATATTTCAAGAACCAAAACATGCATTAAATAATTTAAAATATTTGTTAAAGATTTATAAAATATTTTATGTTAAAAAAATACACATGATATCAATATTTTTCTATATGTCTCTTGTTTATTTGATAAAAAAAAAAAACAATACATTACAGGTAAAAAAAAGTGATTAAAAAACAACCACGTTACGAGATGATCAAGCGAGAGAGATTCCACGAGAAAAATCGCCGATCGACGCGACGAGTCGGATCAGATCGGACTTTCAGATCGCGCCTAGTAGTAATTTCCGCGAGCGCGTTAACGAAACACCGCGGTCCGTATTAGCAATATACGCGGTGCGACAAAATTATAATACGCGTACTATAATTATAGTGCGCAGTCAGCAACGGTGCTCCCACCGCGTGGCCGGGCGCCGTCCAATGCCGCGGTGAAAAGTGACGCTGGCCGCCAGCCTCTCCGTACGAGTGGTTACGCCCCGTGCAGGGTCAGACTCGCGGATCCGCGCCGCGAGTACCTAGTTATGTTTACGTGGCCAGCGCAGCTGGCCGAACGGAGCCGTCGTCGCCGACCGTCGTGGAGGCTCTCGTTCACCGCGCCGGTGACTCTCTCGGCTCTCTTATCTGCGCGCACGACGAATACTTAACGACGCTCGAACGCGTGAACGCCGTACCCGCCGCGTGTACTTTCCACGCCGCGCGCGCATTACGTGACGCTCGCACGTACGCCGATCACGAAATGCGGTAAGCCGCGCTAAGAGCGAGCGAAGTTCGGGCCCAAGTGTGCGGGTACGTGCGTGTACGCGCGATCGCATCAGCGGCGTGTGTCTTCTCGACGCGCTCCTCTCCTCCGGGGCTTTTCCGTTTCGTCGATCCCGAAAACGGCGCGCGAGCACATACGCTCGCGGATCCGACGCAGTCCGTCCGCGGCACGTTTTGGTGTTTGTTATCGCGGAACGTAACGTAACGTTCGATAGTGTAGGCATTGTCAGTCGTGGATTCGGCGCTCGCGTTGTCGCGTCGCTTCGACCAGTGAATTAGCGCGATACGAGGAAATCTCTTCGTCACGTGGGACCCTTTTTTTTTTTCTTGCCCTCGGCGAGTCGGAGACTATATACTCTCTTCTGTCCACCTCGACCACCACGTGCGCGTGTAACAGTTTCCAGGTGCCGGAGAAGTGCGTGTGCGGTCACGTTGCGCCACGAGATCCACTCGAAGAGTGTTGGTTCTTGCTGGCCGAGAGAAGTTAGGCCGGCGAACATGTTAGCTTCCATTAGCCGGCCGTAATTAATACGCGCTGGCGCGAGTGGCCAAGCCGAGAGGTACCCTCGGTGACCGTTGTGAAAGAGAGAAAAGAACATCTGGCGTGGCCGAGGTGCTAAACGGATTCCAAGAGTTTCTTCTCAATCTCAACCACGCAGCTGTTCGGTGATCTCTCTCTCTCTCTCTTTCTTTCTCTCGGACTTGCAGATTGCTTTACGAGAGGCAATTTTGTTTACTCCGATGAACGCTTCCCTAAAACTGGACGAGACCAGGGGAGACGACGTGAACGTATCATTTCAACGCTGTAGGAGCGGGGAAGATTAAATCGAGACTCGACTTCGTGCGAAATCCCCAGAGTCAAGCTCTTCGATGAGCTTGAATGGCGACGATGGGCGTTATCGTGTATATTCCAAGTAGGTAATTTCGCTTCACGGTGTATTTTAACTCTTCACCCGACCCTCTCGTTCACTCCCTGGATTATTTCACTTCGTTTGAAAGCTCGGAGCTCTAGAACCGTTCATTTGTCTCTCTCTCTCTTTCGTTTAACGTTATATTCTTATAAATCTTCCACGCTTGTCAGAAAGATATTGTAAAATGGCAAATGTGTCTGATAAGGGGATTTGGAAATAAGAAAAGCGATATCGGCGATGGTACAGCATTCGAGGAGGATTCCACATATTTTCCCTAACGTCGCTTATATCTGCCCGGCGATGTAACGCTCACTCAATATCCGACCGGTAAAAATAAAACGTGAAAATTGCAGCGTCACTCGAATTTGCATGCCCGCGATCGCGCGTCGCATGTGTTTATCGACCCTGACTCCGCGCGACCAGGAAATCAGAAAAATGCGGATAGCACATAGTCTCTCTCACAATCGGTGCCTTATGAAAAAGATAGCGCGTGCGCGCGAGATGATGATACATATGTATTCACATCGCCCGATCATACGATCTGCCTGCGTCATCGATACGATACACCAATCCGTATGACAACCGCGATTGACTCGCGCGAATTGCTGATAAAATCATCTTGGAAAAATAATGAAATTAGCATGGGAGTCTAACCAAGTTCAGTTGAATAAAAACAAGCTTACGTAATGCGGCATCGAAACAAATGCGCGCGGCTGATCCTTGAGAGGTAACGCTTGACGACGTGATAACAGTATATTGTCTGTGTCATGCTGAGTCATGATAATTTGGTATCTGATACATATTACATATACGCGTTCGCACTAGTTATAAATCGGCTAAGAGTAATATGAGAGAATTTTTTTTTATTTGAGAAATAACATAACGGATTTGTGAAAAATGTGTGAATAATAGAATTAAATATGACGTTACTATTATCGGTAGAATTATCTTCTCCAAAGAGCATCTTTCAATAAAAATCTGTTTAAACAATACAAAAATATTAAACAGTATAAGTTAGTAATTGATATAAAATATCCGAATATATACGCAATATTAACAGGTATTAATATTTTTAATTAAATTAAATTGAAAAAGAAAACAAAACAGAAGAAAGAAAATTATAAAGACTGGTAAAACTGATATTGCGAATATAATTCTAAGAAGTTCGCTCTTATCGCTATATTTACAAAAGACGGAAATGAGAGTAATATCTCTTGCTAATATCTATCGTTTGAAAGCATGATAAGGTCTATCGCATGTAATACTTGCTAATATCTATCGCATGGTAATCAATGGCAGATAGCATTTCGTAACACTCGTGATACAAAGTTTCACTGAATTGATTAGAATCATATTCTTCTTAAATTACTTTAACATGATTTAATAAAGGGGTAGAGATTTTAAACATTCCCTGATATTTTACATATAATAATGTATAGGATTAATTAAGATATTAAGTAAAATTGCTAGCGTCTATATCTTTACTTATTTATATAATTATTTTTAGAAACAGATATGGACCACATAGAAAATAAATATAGGATTAACTATGCAATGCAGAGGAGCAAGTTAAAAAAGAGTATGGCGCATTTTCTTTCTCGCAACTAGTTGATAATAAACGACTTAAAACCTGAAACTAGTCACGTACGGTTTGATGATACTCGGTCACGCTGACTGCTTCTAAGAACGTTGTATCAGCCACATTGTAGCCCAGCCATCGTATACTGTGTCGTATTAAGAAGGAGCATGTGTACTAATACGGAAAGGAAAAATTTCTCAGATGACCTCGCCTTCATTACGATCTGTAAAATAAAAATCGCGATATTAATATAAATAAATTGCAATTAAATATAAATATTTCTCAGCAAAGTTTCTTTCTCTATGCTAATTGACAATGACTATGGAAATATTTAATTTATTCACGATCGTGCATATCATGAACATCAATGACAATTGCAGTTTGACAAGTAGCATCGAATAAAACTGAATTATAAAAGAAAGTTTATTTACGAAGAAAATAAGATAAAGTTAGAGTAACCGTCCACGATCAGTTTTGTTTACTTTATGTAAACAATTTTATAATGCAAGAATAGCCACGTAAATGCGGTGGAATTTAAAAATAAAGTTAAATTTCATAAATAAAGATATTTAAAATATTCTTCGTAAAATCTGAAAAATTATATTTGAAAAGTTACCATTTTTAACCGTTGACGTATCTGTTATTAATTAAAAACTATCTACGAAAATAATCCTATACGAAATTAATAGAACTTTGTTATATACATATCAGTCGATATTTGCTCACAAAAATGATAGGACTTTATTTATATACGTATAGAATGAGACAAATCGATTGTCCGTTTCAAAATAACTATTTACAATAGGTCAGTGAAGAGTTTGCAACTTATTTCTTATACAACTAGTGCAACATTGTTTGCAACAATGATAATCAGTTGATAACGGAATTTGCCAATGTTGCCTATATGTTTGTACGCCTTTTTCTTGTCAGTCTTATCTCGCACAATCGGCGTGGACTTTAAATCCGATTGATATTAATAGGCATATTTGATCAATGATATATTTTATATTTTTAATTACCTTGAGTCATCAAACTCTCTTAAATACATAAAATCTGTTCAAGTACATAGACTCTAATAATAAATAAATAAAGAAGTAAATATATCTACATAAAACTTTTTATTTATCAAAGTAATAAAATTAGCATAAAGTAAAATAAAAACTATCGTATACATTGTTACATACATTACATACGAAGTAAACAAGTCGTAAAAAAAGAATTTTTTTAAATAATGAGACACTCTACTAACAATAAGTTGTGATCAGTTTAATGTTTTTTAAAATTTTATTTTTACATTAAACGAAGAGTATTCCGCAGGTGGTAATCGTAAAACTTGCGCATGTTGTAAATAGTCGTCCGTGCAAAAACCGGTTGTAGCAAATGTCATGTTTGCGAAGAAGTGTTTGCTATCGAAAGGCCCGAATACCAACGTATCAGAAATTGCATTTGTTCGCCTGTAAAACGCCTTTTAATAGTTAAACTTGGTGCAAATACGATGTTTGCGAGAGAATGTTACGTTCTCGAAGAATTTCGCGAAATATAGGCGACGGCCTACTTCGGTATGTATATGCGTTTAGGATTGTACACACAAAGCTACGTTCACAAAGATAAGAAGTGACTATATCAGGCCTAAAAGGATTTATTACTTGCATATTATTAATACTTGCATTGTACTTCGCGTTGTAACCGTGACTAATATAAGCAACGTTCCTAACATAAATAACATACGGGATAGAATTCTCTCATTTATTATATTTTGTGTTTCAGGCATGTACACCATGCGCATGTTGGATAATGGCAACAATGCATCCGGACCCACTGGTGCAGCGGCCTTATCGGGTGTCCAGACGACTGGCGGCGCAACTTCGACGGCTACAGGTGTTACGACTTTACCTGGTGTAGCCGATGAGAGGATGGATGCTTCAAGTGATAGTGCTGTCAGTAGTATGGGCAGCGAGCGCGTCCCATCTCTGTCGGACGGCGAATGGATGGAAACTGGATCCAATTCCAGCCACACTCAGGCCGACTCCCATTATACTATGGATTACGCGAAGTAATTAATGTCATAAATTGATCATTCGTGACAAAGATTATAGAAACAAAGAGACGACAATCAATATCCTCTTTGATTAATTATGAAATCATAATCAAGAAGTAAAATGTAGAATAAAATATGTCATATTCACTCTCCAAATCACAATCAGTGAAAACTCGACAAAATCAAATACACTGACTTTCAGTGATATACTTCTCATCACTAATTGATAATCATTCACTGATTATCAATCAGTGAAATAAATACACTGATTTTTCAGTGATTATACACTAATTCTGAAATGAAAATTACTGAAAGACAGTGAATATTCACTGATTATCACAATTATAAGTATGCCACTATAAATCAGCGAATATTCACTGATTATGGTTTAGAGAGTAAGCACGATTGTCTTTTTAGTTTAAAGTCACGGAATAATATTGGCTGCTTTGTTTTTAAAATTTCATGATTGTAACTGAGACAAATTTAACCTGTAGTGTCCTTTGCAACGTTTCATCAACATCAATGATCTTTTGTGTTATAGCAAATATCGCATGCCATACGACTGCAGCTATTCAGTCTCTGCGAGAACTGCCGGCTCGCCGAGATGCCAAACAGAACGAGCGGTACCACCAGTTGCACAGAAGAAACATCAAATGTTCGCCAAGCGATATTTTCAAGAACAAGGCACTTGTTAGTATTTAGAAAGTAATCTTAGTTGCACTTCTGCAAGTTGCTATAAGACGATGTAACAGAGTTTTAATCATTAAACAACTTTCAAACTAGGCTCACCTTTAGGGGCTACTGCACATCCAACTACTCCCATAAAATACGACTACGAGACGCATACAGTTGGTGCGGGTGCACCGGGAAATACATATTCTGGACCAATCGAAGGTGCGGCCGGGCCGCAATCAGAAATTAAATATAGTTGTAGCGTGGATTTCAGTCGTCATCAATCCGGTAAGAAAAATCTCATTTACAGATTTATCTAATATTCTAATACATTAGAGACCTCATGAACGAAAAAACTTTTTATTTTTTTGCAAATAAAAAATATGATCTCTTTATTTTTAGGACGATCTGTAATAGAACATGTTCATCATAATCACACCTATCATTTACCTGCAGAAAGTTCAGGATCTCTTCAACGTCCCGTTTCCCGTGACAAAAAAAGTAACTATCTTTTCATGATAATTTTTTCCGATTTTCTGTGAGATTATATCACTATATTAAATATTTATCTACATTAAATTTCAGTCCGTAAAAATGATGGAGAGGAACACCTAACGAGAGATGAGAAGAGAGCTAGAGCATTGAATGTTCCGATTTCAGTCAATGACATCATCAACCTTCCTATGGACGAGTTTAATGAACGTCTCAGTAAATATGATCTCAGTGAAGCCCAACTATCTTTAATACGTGATATTAGAAGACGGGGCAAAAACAAGGTTGCTGCACAAAATTGCCGCAAACGCAAATTGGATCAAATCATAAGTCTAGCTGATGAGGTAAAAGAGATGCGAGATCGTAAGATGAGGCTTATCCGCGAGCACGAGTATATGCTCATGGAGAGACAGCGGGTGAAAGACAAATTTAGTCAACTTTACCGTCATGTTTTTCAGGTTAATAATTTTATTTCTTTTGCAATTATATATAATATATTTTAAGTTTAATAGATAATTTATTTTGTTATCTTCGACTAAAATACTGTTAAAGATAAAAAAGAAACTCTATAACATTTAATAAATTATATTTTAGTCTTTGCGGGATCCGGATGGTAATCAGTATCATCCGTACGAATTCAGTCTTCAACAGTCTGCAGATGGAAACGTTTTGTTAGTTCCAAGAAATCAGACGAATCCGCATCAGTCACGACAGTCTTCGATGGAGTCGAAAACCAAACCCGATCCTGAGCACAAGGAATGAACTATTGAAGGATCGGGATATGCCAATGTGATTGATTATTGAAAAACTTCTGTTTTTCTTGGGCAACGCACCCAAAGCGTAATGAAAGCGCACAGTGCTGGGGAGTGAATATCGTACGCGTATAAATATTAGATTTATTGCGTATAATTTGAAAAAATAGTTCATGGTCTTAGACTTGACATACTTCGCACTGTGTCTGAATAAACAACGAAATTTGTCGAGAAAACCAGCTTTCGGATCGCGATTGTGCGATTTCTGACAGATGACTTTTTAACACATTTAGAGAGATTTTAGTAGGAAGAAACATAGGATTTAATGGTCCTAATGGTGGTTTTTGTGTGCATGGGTGATGCTATAGTTTTCAGTTACTTTGATTACCCGTATTAATACATTTTCACTCTCAAAAGTCATAACCTCATGCATTTTCTTTACATTTTCATAAATCAAAGATTTTTATATTACAGAAAGAACACATCGCGGATACCATTGTATTTGTTTGTATATAATGTACTTTGTTGTGACTTTAAGATCAATAATTAATAATAAAATAAAACCGATTAGCTTCATAAATTTCCTATGCTTTATTTAAGCTGTCGACAGAGAATCTTAAATATGTTTTAAGAGTTTATACTGGCCTTATAGAGCGACACATAATATTACTTGTGAAAAAATAATGGAATGTGTTATAATATACGAGTTTCTCTGTGATTGCCTAAACAAATCACGATGTCTATAGCGTTAAAAGAAAATTACTATACATTTATTAATATATATAAATAGTAAGATAATTATCATATTGTGGAATCACGCACGAAAACTGTTGTGTCACCATAATTGAAACAACTCTAAATTAATCTCTTATTCCAATTACTATTCTTCCTGCTTTGAGCTTATAATATGCTTGTTATCTTCTTAATATACGTAAACGTGTAACTAACACACGTACAGTGATATAATATACATTCAAAAAGCTCATTTTTATTTACATTCACAAAACATATCTTGTCTAGTTTTGATTGTTTCTATGTGTTTATAATATGTATATAAACTGAATTATATTCGGGAAAAATGGTTCATATTATATATAAAATGATATATAAATATAGATAGTTATATGTATATGTACACACACGCGCGCGCGCGCGCGCGCACACACACACACACACACACATTGCCCATGTATGTTTTCTTTCTTTTGTATAATCTTTGTATATACAAGAAAAAAATAAGAAAAAATGCCAAAAAATTGGGAAGAAAATTTTTACGTTGTTTTTTTTAAGTTTAAAAAAATAAGAAAATACTATATGTAATCATGCTTAAAATATTGTATGATATGATTGCAATTTAACATTTGCTTTTCTTTACTTTTTTATCTTCTTTACTTTTTGTAAAGAGAAAAACAATCCAAAAATTAGTTTTCTACTTATTCTTCTTATTACTTTTGAAGATAGTTACAAGAGAGAAATGTGAATCAAGTATTTGTGATGTCAAATTGAATCAAATATTTGATAATATATTTGAAATTGAATCGAACCTGAAATTTTTACATTGATTTGAATCGAATCTCTGTAATTCAATTACGAATTAAATCCAATTTTTTCTAATTTAAATTACATGCTATTTGATCATAAAAAAGTATTTAGAATAACATTACAGATCTTTTTTAATAAACGAAAAAATTAATCGCACGAATTTTAGAAAATATTTATAAAATAATAATGTATTAAAAATTTATGTTAGATATTAACAAGTGTGAGGATATTTTATTAATAAATGAGTAAGAATACATATCGTACAGATGTTACTATGGAAATGATAATACTTAATGCTATCATTAGAATACAAAACTGATTACACAAGAGATATAAATGATAGAATTAATCAAAATAGATGATTAATTCGAATTTCAACTATTTAGACATTACTATTATTTTTTCCATGTTGATAAAAATTATATAAGGAAATGAAAATATATAGACATATTATATATATATATAATTTTATATTTATATTTATATTTATATGTAATTGTAAACACGAGTCAATTTTTCCCGAGTATTTTTTAGGTATAGAAGCAAGATAATTGAACATATACCCATCCAGTGATTTACTTATCCAGTTGAGTGCATTATTGCTAGTGATATCCTTGATTGCCAAAATTATGACAGTCTCTCATAAACTTGTCGTGAGCGAAACGCTGTGGCATTGAGTACATCGTGCGCGTACAACAATGCTAAAATGCTAATCATTCATACATGTATTATAAAACAAACTTTTGTGTCATTAAACTTAGAAAATACACATAATTTGAAACGCTTACAGTTCCAGAAATGGTAATGTTATGGATATGTAATGCAAAAATTGTAATTGCATTTAATTGAGGACAAAGTAGGGGGGAAAGCGATAAAAGGCAAATGATTGAGGCATTAATGGGATACAACAACTTTCAACAGCAGTAACTAATCTCCGAACCATTTTGTGTTCCATAGAAAGCAGTTTAAACAGATAATAATAATTAAATTTCACTCCATTTAGATAGATCACAAACACAAAATGCATTGTAATGTATATTACAAATAATATAGTAAATAATACAAGTATGTGAATATACACTTACTGCGATGCGCTGTAATGCTACAATATATTAAGAATAACATTCATTGAAATACGAACAAACATAATAAAAACACATATTTTTATAAAATAAGAAATGAGAAATGTTCAGGTATTTCACATTTGCCTTTTTATGTATATATTAATGTAGCTAGCATAATTTTCTATAAATATTATATATAAATTATATATATATATATATATATATATATATATATATATATATGAAATAAACGTATGTATTTATGTATATGTACGTGTATATATAAATACATATACACAAAGAGTAATGATAAAATATATGTTATAATGTTATAAAAAAAGAATGAAAATGCAGTTTATGTCGGTAATTATTAATAATCAGCTCCTTATTAACATTTATATACGCAATTGTATTCATATACTATTGGGTGTAGGATGCCTTTTACATATTGTACTTAGCGAGCGGAGATCTCGGCAAATCATTGTAAAAGATAATAATATTAATTTATAAGAACTCTGTTCGTCTATTGTACAAATAATTTGGATTCGCGCAAATTTGCAAATCCATTTACTTGCAGTGAAGATCTCCTTCTGTCATTAAATTTCTATATTGTATAAATAAAGCTGAATAAAAACCTCTGGGGAAAGTATCATATCTCGTATGTTGTACTTATCTAATGAAGCAATACCTATTTTATACAAATAATCATGATAAAGTATCAAAGCTTTAAACAATTTTGAGCAAAATTTTGATTAACTCTTTCACTCTTTTTAAAAACAATTTTTTTTCCAAGATTGCTGAATATAAAGATATCATTAAGATACACATAATTTAGTATAATAAATCTGTTATTTATGTAATAAATATAATGTGTTTAAGTTTTAATTCCACATTTTAGATAATAAAAGAGATTTAGATCTTTTTTATTAAAATTTAATTAATCCTTTGAAATAAATAGACTATAATGACTCGATATTTAAAAATATGATATACGTATGCTAGAACATTTGTATCTCATTGGATGTAAAAGACAACTCAATCGGTGATTAATTATTTATAGTAGAATTATATAATTAGCAAAATTTTTAATTATGTAATTCATCGTTCCTAATCTAATTTCTTTTTTCTTTCTTGTTTCAAACAAAAAATTAAATACTGTGCCCAAGTATTAATAAAATATTGTGGTTATTACTCAATGAATTAATAAGTGATTTAGTTAAATTAGTTTAAATGGTCAAAATTGCTTTTAGAATCTATAATATAAGTTTTACAGATTTCAAAGTAAGAAAAGGTGAACCAACCATGCGAGAAATTCAGTTAAAAAGAATAGACCTATTCTTGTTATTCATTTCGGTTACTTTGGCCTTAGTCTGATTCATGCTCAAAAAGTTATTGGCATTATTCTATCCTTATTTTCCAATGAATAATAGAAAAACACTAATAGCACTAAAGGTGAACCGTAACTTTTCATTTAGCGCAAATTCCTTTGTAGAGAAAGCCTGAGAGTTATCGCACCGGGAGTTTTTATGGGACCATCGAAACTTCTTATACATTATTGCCATTCGTTTTCGAAATTGATAAATATGTAAATAATCCATGTGAACATAATTTTGAAATTTACGGCATAACCTTGTTTTCGGTTACAGCACAGAAGAGAACCATAAAATCATGGACATTATCTACAGGTTTCATAAATCAGAGAGGAACTTGAGAGCGGTCATCACGTCGTTTTAAAGCCATCACACAATGCCAGGCGCAACAGGCAAATAGGCAATAGGAATAGAAAATAAAGAAAGAGAGAAAGAAAGAAGATCCTTTCTCTCTTTTTCTCTTTCGTTATTTCGTCTTCCTATTGCCTGTTGCCTGGCATTATGTTTAGGCCCTTAAGGTGTTTTCATCCATCAGTGCCTCTATGTGCACATTGAACTATGTAGTCAAATATCTATGAATCCCGTAGGTAATGTGCATGACTTTTTGGGTCTCTTCTATGCTATGTCCACGTTTATTTGATTCTGTTTCATGCTATACCCGTAAATTTTACAATTATATGCATTCATATTTTAAATCTGTTTTATGCAAATGTGCATAACCGTGTTCTATAAATGTGCAATACTGTACAGATAAAGCAAGGAACAGAACCAATATTTTATCTCGCATCACGTTTATCACATATCATTTTGTTCCACATATACATGATAAAAATTCACTCACCGATTGCTGTCGCTGCTCCTGCTGCTGATGCTGCTGCTGCTACTGCTATTCCTTTTCCTTTTCCTTTTCCAGCAGTAAGCGATCTAAATTAATCCTTATAGACCGTCCAACTTATGTCACGTCTCAGTCCGAACTTTGCCTGTGTACGAATGCCGAGTAACTATCGTGAACAAAAAATTTAATTTATTGATCATTTTTTGGGACAACTAATATCTGTCTTAAAAAAAACTTTATAAATCGCAGTTTATCTGATTTGTTAACATGATATGTTAACATTATACACATAGTAAAAGTTAATATACAAAATTTAAAAAAAAAATACAAACCTCATGCAAAATTTATGCAGAATACATACAAAATTTATTCAAAATTTATAGAAAATTTGTAGTATATTCCTAAAAACTTTTTAATTCTTTCAAATTTTTTATAAAATTTTTATTCATTTCACATTCATGAAGCAATGGAAGAAGCACTGGGGCACCAAGAGAAAAAACAATAAGTAAAACCCTATTAATTGGATGAAGAAATCGAGTCAATGCATTCAGCAGAGGTATAAGGTGCAAACAGATTCGATTATTATTTCTACGACAGTTTTCGCTAGTTCTCACATAGCCCTGACCATTTCCCATGCGTTTTAATAATAATTTTGTTAATTAATTATTTTTTAACATTTTTTTACTCTTACCGTCGGCACAGTATTCGCGAGAGGTGAAGTGCAAACAGTTTCGATTATTTTTTGACAGTTCTCAATAGTTCTCGCATAGTTCCGATTTATTCCATGCGTTTTATTAACAATTCCGTCAGTTAATTATTTTTAAACAATTTTTTATTCCGACAACTGTCACTGCATTCAGCAGAGTTATGAGGTGCAAACAGATTCGATTATTATTCTTACGACAGTTTTCGTTAATTCTCACATAGCCCCGACCATTTCCATGCGTTTTAATAATTAATTTTGTTAATTATTTATTTTTCAACTTTTTTTTATTCCGACCGTCGGCGAAATAAAAGTGATCGAAACTGTTTGCATTTCACGCGTCTCGCGAATACTGTGCCGACGGCAGGAGAAAAAAATTTAAAAAAATGATTAATTAATAAAATTATTTATTAGAATGCATGGAAATGGTCGGGGCTATGTGAGAACTAGCGAAAACTATTGTAGTAATAATGATTGACTCTGTTTGCATCTCATACCTCTGCTGAATGCAGTGACAGAAGTCGGAATGGAAAATTATTGAAAAATAAATAATTGACGGAATTGTTATTGGAATGTATAAAATAGGTCGAAACTGTGCGAGAACTATTGAGAACTGTCAAAAAAAAAGTGATCGAAACTGTTTGCACTTTACGCGTCTCGCGAATACTGTGCCGACGGTAGGAGAAAAAAATTCAATCATTATTCTAACGACAGTTTTCGCTAGTTCTCACATAGCCGGACCATTTCCATGCGTTTTAATAACAATTCTGTCAATTAATTATTTTTTAACAATTTTCCATTCCGACTCCTGTCACTGCATTCAGCAGAGGTGTGAGATGCAAACAGAGTCGATCATTATTCTAACGACAGTTTTCACTAGTTCTCACATAGCCCTGACCATTTCCATGCGTTCTAATAAATAATTTAGTTAATTAATTATTTAAAAAAATTTTTTTCTCCTGCCGTCGGCACCGCATTCGCAAGAGATAAAGTGCAAACAATTTCGATTATTTCTTGACAGTTCTCAATAGTTCTCGTATAGTTCCGATTTATTCCATGCGTTTTAATAACAATTCCGTCAATTAATTATTTTTTAACAATTTTCCATTCCGACTCCCGTCGGAATCTGTTTGCACCTCATACCTCTGCTGAATGCAGTGACAGGAGTCGGAATGGAAAATTGTTTAAAAATAATTAATTAACGGAATTGTTATTAAAACGCATGGAATAAATCGGAACTATGCAAGAACTATTGAGAACTGTCAAGAAATAATCGAAATTGTTTGCACTTCATCTCTCGCGAATGCGGTGCCGACGGCAGGAGAAAAAAATTTTTAAAAATAATTAACGGAATTGTTATTAAAACGCATAAAATAGATCAAAACTGTGCGAGAACTAGTGAAAACTAAAAAATGTGATCGAAACAGCACTTTGCACGTCTCGCGAATACTGTGCCGACGGCAGGAGAAAAATATTTCGAAAAATAATTAATTAATAAAATTATTTATTACAACGCATGGAAATGATCGGGGCTATGTGAGAACTAGCGAAAATTATTGTAGAAATAATGATTGACTCTGTTTGCATCTCATACTTCTGCTGAATGCAGTAACAGGAGTCGGAATGGAAAATTATTAAAAAATAATTAATTGACGGAATTGTTATCAAAACGCATGAAATAGGTCGAAACTGTGCGAGAACTATTGAGAACTGTCAAAAAAAAAGTGATCAAAACTGTTTGCACTTTACGCGTCTCGCGAATACTGTGCCGACGGTAGGAGAAAAAAATTCAATCATTATTTTAACGACAGTTTTCGCTAGTTCTCACATAGCCGGACCATTTCCATGCGTTTTAATAACAATTCTGTCAATTAATTATTTTTTAACAATTTTCTATTCCGACTCCTGTCACTGCATTCAGCAGAGGTGTGAGATGCAAACAGAGTCGATCATTATTCTAACGACAGTTTTCGCTAGTTCTCACATAGCCCTGACCATTTCCATGCGTTCTAATAAATAATTTAGTTAATTAATTATTTAAAAAAATTTTTTTCTCCTGCCGTCGGCACCGCATTCGCAAGAGATGAAGTGCAAACAATTTCGATTTCTTGACAGTTCTCAATAGTTCTCGCATAGTTCCGATTTATTCCATGCGTTTTAATAACAATTCCGTCAATTAATTATTTTTTAACAATTTTCCATTCCGACTCCCGTCGGAATCTGTTTGCACCTCATACCTCTGCTGAATGCAGTGACAGGAGTCGGAATGGAAAATTGTTTAAAAATAATTAATTAACGGAATTGTTATTAAAACGCATAAAATATATCAAAATGTGCGAGAACTAGTGAAAACTAAAAAATGTGATCGAAACAGCACTTTGCACGTCTCGCGAATACTGTGCCGACGGCAGGAGAAAAATATTTCGAAAAATAATTAATTAATAAAATTATTTATTACAACGCATGGAAATGATCGGGGCTATGTGAGAACTAGCGAAAATTATTGTAGAAATAATGATTGACTCTGTTTGCATCTCATACTTCTGCTGAATGCAGTGACAGAAGTCGGAATGGAAAATTTTTAAAAAATAATTAATTGACGGAATTGTTATCAAAACGCATGAAATAGGTCGAAACTGTGCGAGAACTATTGAGAACTGTCAAAAAAAAAGTGATCGAAACTGTTTGCACTTTACGCGTCTCACGAATACTGTGCCGACGGTAAGAGAAAAAAATTCAATCATTATTCTAACGACAGTTTTCGCTAGTTCTCACATAGCCGGACCATTTCCATGCGTTTTAATAACAATTCTGTCAATTAATTATTTTTTAACAATTTTCTATTCCGACTCCTGTCACTGCATTCAGCAGAGGTGTGAGATGCAAACAGAGTCGATCATTATTCTAACGACAGTTTTCGCTAGTTCTCACATAGCCCTGACCATTTCCATGCGTTCTAATAAATAATTTAGTTAATTAATTATTTTAAAAAATTTTTTTCTCCTGCCGTCGGCACCGCATTCGCAAGAGATGAAGTGCAAACAATTTCGATTTCTTGACAGTTCTCAATAGTTCTCGCATAGTTCCGATTTATTCCATGCGTTTTAATAACAATTCCGTCAATTAATTATTTTTTAACAATTTTCCATTCCGACTCCCGTCGGAATCTGTTTGCACCTCATACCTCTGCTGAATGCAGTGACAGGAGTCGGAATGGAAAATTGTTTAAAAATAATTAATTAACGGAATTGTTATTAAAACGCATGGAATAAATCGGAACTATGCAAGAACTATTGAGAACTGTCAAGAAATAATCGAAATTGTTTGCACTTCATCTCTCGCGAATGCGGTGCCGACGGCAGGAGAAAAAAATTTTTAAAAATAATTAACGGAATTGTTATTAAAACGCATAAAATAGATCAAAACTGTGCGAGAACTAGTGAAAACTAAAAAATGTGATCGAAACAGCACTTTGCACGTCTCGCGAATACTGTGCCGACGGCAGGAGAAAAAATATTTCGAAAAATAATTAATTAATAAAATTATTTATTACAACGCATGGAAATGATCGGGGCTATGTGAGAACTAGCGAAAATTATTGTAGAAATAATGATTGACTCTGTTTGCATCTCATACTTCTGCTGAATGCAGTAACAGGAGTCGGAATGGAAAATTATTAAAAAATAATTAATTGACGGAATTGTTATCAAAACGCATGAAATAGGTCGAAACTGTGCGAGAACTATTGAGAACTGTCAAAAAAAAAGTGATCAAAACTGTTTGCACTTTACGCGTCTCGCGAATACTGTGCCGACGGTAGGAGAAAAAAATTCAATCATTATTTTAACGACAGTTTTCGCTAGTTCTCACATAGCCGGACCATTTCCATGCGTTTTAATAACAATTCTGTCAATTAATTATTTTTTAACAATTTTCTATTCCGACTCCTGTCACTGCATTCAGCAGAGGTGTGAGATGCAAACAGAGTCGATCATTATTCTAACGACAGTTTTCGCTAGTTCTCACATAGCCCTGACCATTTCCATGCGTTCTAATAAATAATTTAGTTAATTAATTATTTAAAAAAATTTTTTTCTCCTGCCGTCGGCACCGCATTCGCAAGAGATGAAGTGCAAACAATTTCGATTTCTTGACAGTTCTCAATAGTTCTCGCATAGTTCCGATTTATTCCATGCGTTTTAATAACAATTCCGTCAATTAATTATTTTTTAACAATTTTCCATTCCGACTCCCGTCGGAATCTGTTTGCACCTCATACCTCTGCTGAATGCAGTGACAGGAGTCGGAATGGAAAATTGTTTAAAAATAATTAATTAACGGAATTGTTATTAAAACGCATAAAATATATCAAAATGTGCGAGAACTAGTGAAAACTAAAAAATGTGATCGAAACAGCACTTTGCACGTCTCGCGAATACTGTGCCGACGGCAGGAGAAAAATATTTCGAAAAATAATTAATTAATAAAATTATTTATTACAACGCATGGAAATGATCGGGGCTATGTGAGAACTAGCGAAAATTATTGTAGAAATAATGATTGACTCTGTTTGCATCTCATACTTCTGCTGAATGCAGTGACAGAAGTCGGAATGGAAAATTTTTAAAAATAATTAATTGACGGAATTGTTATCAAAACGCATGAAATAGGTCGAAACTGTGCGAGAACTATTGAGAACTGTCAAAAAAAAAGTGATCGAAACTGTTTGCACTTTACGCGTCTCACGAATACTGTGCCGACGGTAAGAGAAAAAAATTCAATCATTATTCTAACGACAGTTTTCGCTAGTTCTCACATAGCCGGACCATTTCCATGCGTTTTAATAACAATTCTGTCAATTAATTATTTTTTAACAATTTTCTATTCCGACTCCTGTCACTGCATTCAGCAGAGGTGTGAGATGCAAACAGAGTCGATCATTATTCTAACGACAGTTTTCGCTAGTTCTCACATAGCCCTGACCATTTCCATGCGTTCTAATAAATAATTTAGTTAATTAATTATTTAAAAAAATTTTTTTCTCCTGCCGTCGGCACCGCATTCGCAAGAGATGAAGTGCAAACAATTTCGATTTCTTGACAGTTCTCAATAGTTCTCGCATAGTTCCGATTTATTCCATGCGTTTTAATAACAATTCCGTCAATTAATTATTTTTTAACAATTTTCCATTCCGACTCCCGTCGGAATCTGTTTGCACCTCATACCTCTGCTGAATGCAGTGACAGGAGTCGGAATGGAAAATTGTTTTAAAAATAATTAATTAACGGAATTGTTATTAAAACGCATAAAATATATCAAAATGTGCGAGAACTAGTGAAAACTAAAAAATGTGATCGAAACAGCACTTTGCACGTCTCGCGAATACTGTGCCGACGGCAGGAGAAAAAATATTTCGAAAAATAATTAATTAATAAAATTATTTATTACAACGCATGGAAATGATCGGGGCTATGTGAGAACTAGCGAAAATTATTGTAGAAATAATGATTGACTCTGTTTGCATCTCATACTTCTGCTGAATGCAGTGACAGAAGTCGGAATGGAAAATTTTTAAAAAATAATTAATTGACGGAATTGTTATCAAAACGCATGAAATAGGTCGAAACTGTGCGAGAACTATTGAGAACTGTCAAAAAAAAAGTGATCGAAACTGTTTGCACTTTACGCGTCTCACGAATACTGTGCCGACGGTAAGAGAAAAAAATTCAATCATTATTCTAACGACAGTTTTCGCTAGTTCTCACATAGCCGGACCATTTCCATGCGTTTTAATAACAATTCTGTCAATTAATTATTTTTTAACAATTTTCTATTCCGACTCCTGTCACTGCATTCAGCAGAGGTGTGAGATGCAAACAGAGTCGATCATTATTCTAACGACAGTTTTCGCTAGTTCTCACATAGCCCTGACCATTTCCATGCGTTCTAATAAATAATTTAGTTAATTAATTATTTAAAAAAATTTTTTTCTCCTGCCGTCGGCACCGCATTCGCAAGAGATGAAGTGCAAACAATTTCGATTTCTTGACAGTTCTCAATAGTTCTCGCATAGTTCCGATTTATTCCATGCGTTTTAATAACAATTCCGTCAATTAATTATTTTTTAACAATTTTCCATTCCGACTCCCGTCGGAATCTGTTTGCACCTCATACCTCTGCTGAATGCAGTGACAGGAGTCGGAATGGAAAATTGTTTAAAAATAATTAATTAACGGAATTGTTATTAAAACGCATAAAATATATCAAAATGTGCGAGAACTAGTGAAAACTAAAAAATGTGATCGAAACAGCACTTTGCACGTCTCGCGAATACTGTGCCGACGGCAGGAGAAAAATATTTCGAAAAATAATTAATTAATAAAATTATTTATTACAACGCATGGAAATGATCGGGGCTATGTGAGAACTAGCGAAAATTATTGTAGAAATAATGATTGACTCTGTTTGCATCTCATACTTCTGCTGAATGCAGTGACAGAAGTCGGAATGGAAAATTTTTAAAAAATAATTAATTGACGGAATTGTTATCAAAACGCATGAAATAGGTCGAAACTGTGCGAGAACTATTGAGAACTGTCAAAAAAAAAGTGATCGAAACTGTTTGCACTTTACGCGTCTCACGAATACTGTGCCGACGGTAAGAGAAAAAAATTCAATCATTATTCTAACGACAGTTTTCGCTAGTTCTCACATAGCCGGACCATTTCCATGCGTTTTAATAACAATTCTGTCAATTAATTATTTTTTAACAATTTTCTATTCCGACTCCTGTCACTGCATTCAGCAGAGGTGTGAGATGCAAACAGAGTCGATCATTATTCTAACGACAGTTTTCGCTAGTTCTCACATAGCCCTGACCATTTCCATGCGTTCTAATAAATAATTTAGTTAATTAATTATTTAAAAAAATTTTTTTCTCCTGCCGTCGGCACCGCATTCGCAAGAGATGAAGTGCAAACAATTTCGATTTCTTGACAGTTCTCAATAGTTCTCGCATAGTTCCGATTTATTCCATGCGTTTTAATAACAATTCCGTCAATTAATTATTTTTTAACAATTTTCCATTCCGACTCCCGTCGGAATCTGTTTGCACCTCATACCTCTGCTGAATGCAGTGACAGGAGTCGGAATGGAAAATTGTTTAAAAATAATTAATTAACGGAATTGTTATTAAAACGCATAAAATATATCAAAATGTGCGAGAACTAGTGAAAACTAAAAAATGTGATCGAAACAGCACTTTGCACGTCTCGCGAATACTGTGCCGACGGCAGGAGAAAAATATTTCGAAAAATAATTAATTAATAAAATTATTTATTACAACGCATGGAAATGATCGGGGCTATGTGAGAACTAGCGAAAATTATTGTAGAAATAATGATTGACTCTGTTTGCATCTCATACTTCTGCTGAATGCAGTGACAGAAGTCGGAATGGAAAATTTTTAAAAAATAATTAATTGACGGAATTGTTATCAAAACGCATGAAATAGGTCGAAACTGTGCGAGAACTATTGAGAACTGTCAAAAAAAAAGTGATCGAAACTGTTTGCACTTTACGCGTCTCACGAATACTGTGCCGACGGTAAGAGAAAAAAATTCAATCATTATTCTAACGACAGTTTTCGCTAGTTCTCACATAGCCGGACCATTTCCATGCGTTTTAATAACAATTCTGTCAATTAATTATTTTTTAACAATTTTCTATTCCGACTCCTGTCACTGCATTCAGCAGAGGTGTGAGATGCAAACAGAGTCGATCATTATTCTAACGACAGTTTTCGCTAGTTCTCACATAGCCCTGACCATTTCCATGCGTTCTAATAAATAATTTAGTTAATTAATTATTTTAAAAAATTTTTTTCTCCTGCCGTCGGCACCGCATTCGCAAGAGATGAAGTGCAAACAATTTCGATTTCTTGACAGTTCTCAATAGTTCTCGCATAGTTCCGATTTATTCCATGCGTTTTAATAACAATTCCGTCAATTAATTATTTTTTAACAATTTTCCATTCCGACTCCCGTCGG
The DNA here is from genome assembly GCF_013373865.1 of Monomorium pharaonis. NCBI lineage: Eukaryota > Metazoa > Arthropoda > Insecta > Hymenoptera > Formicidae > Monomorium > Monomorium pharaonis. The sequence continues at coordinate 19,945,664 of NC_050467.1, forward strand.
AATCTGTTTGCACCTCATACCTCTGCTGAATGCAGTGACAGGAGTCGGAATGGAAAATTGTTTAAAAATAATTAATTAACGGAATTGTTATTAAAACGCATGGAATAAATCGGAACTATGCAAGAACTATTGAGAACTGTCAAGAAATAATCGAAATTGTTTGCACTTCATCTCTCGCGAATGCGGTGCCGACGGCAGGAGAAAAAAATTTTTAAAATAATTAACGGAATTGTTATTAAAACGCATAAAATAGATCAAAACTGTGCGAGAACTAGTGAAAACTAAAAAATGTGATCGAAACAGCACTTTGCACGTCTCGCGAATACTGTGCCGACGGCAGGAGAAAAATATTTCGAAAAATAATTAATTAATAAAATTATTTATTACAACGCATGGAAATGATCGGGGCTATGTGAGAACTAGCGAAAATTATTGTAGAAATAATGATTGACTCTGTTTGCATCTCATACTTCTGCTGAATGCAGTAACAGGAGTCGGAATGGAAAATTATTAAAAAATAATTAATTGACGGAATTGTTATCAAAACGCATGAAATAGGTCGAAACTGTGCGAGAACTATTGAGAACTGTCAAAAAAAAAGTGATCAAAACTGTTTGCACTTTACGCGTCTCGCGAATACTGTGCCGACGGTAGGAGAAAAAAATTCAATCATTATTTTAACGACAGTTTTCGCTAGTTCTCACATAGCCGGACCATTTCCATGCGTTTTAATAACAATTCTGTCAATTAATTATTTTTTAACAATTTTCTATTCCGACTCCTGTCACTGCATTCAGCAGAGGTGTGAGATGCAAACAGAGTCGATCATTATTCTAACGACAGTTTTCGCTAGTTCTCACATAGCCCTGACCATTTCCATGCGTTCTAATAAATAATTTAGTTAATTAATTATTTAAAAAAATTTTTTTCTCCTGCCGTCGGCACCGCATTCGCAAGAGATGAAGTGCAAACAATTTCGATTTCTTGACAGTTCTCAATAGTTCTCGCATAGTTCCGATTTATTCCATGCGTTTTAATAACAATTCCGTCAATTAATTATTTTTTAACAATTTTCCATTCCGACTCCCGTCGGAATCTGTTTGCACCTCATACCTCTGCTGAATGCAGTGACAGGAGTCGGAATGGAAAATTGTTTAAAAATAATTAATTAACGGAATTGTTATTAAAACGCATAAAATATATCAAAATGTGCGAGAACTAGTGAAAACTAAAAAATGTGATCGAAACAGCACTTTGCACGTCTCGCGAATACTGTGCCGACGGCAGGAGAAAAATATTTCGAAAAATAATTAATTAATAAAATTATTTATTACAACGCATGGAAATGATCGGGGCTATGTGAGAACTAGCGAAAATTATTGTAGAAATAATGATTGACTCTGTTTGCATCTCATACTTCTGCTGAATGCAGTGACAGAAGTCGGAATGGAAAATTTTTAAAAAATAATTAATTGACGGAATTGTTATCAAAACGCATGAAATAGGTCGAAACTGTGCGAGAACTATTGAGAACTGTCAAAAAAAAAGTGATCGAAACTGTTTGCACTTTACGCGTCTCACGAATACTGTGCCGACGGTAAGAGAAAAAAATTCAATCATTATTCTAACGACAGTTTTCGCTAGTTCTCACATAGCCGGACCATTTCCATGCGTTTTAATAACAATTCTGTCAATTAATTATTTTTTAACAATTTTCTATTCCGACTCCTGTCACTGCATTCAGCAGAGGTGTGAGATGCAAACAGAGTCGATCATTATTCTAACGACAGTTTTCGCTAGTTCTCACATAGCCCTGACCATTTCCATGCGTTCTAATAAATAATTTAGTTAATTAATTATTTAAAAAAATTTTTTTCTCCTGCCGTCGGCACCGCATTCGCAAGAGATGAAGTGCAAACAATTTCGATTTCTTGACAGTTCTCAATAGTTCTCGCATAGTTCCGATTTATTCCATGCGTTTTAATAACAATTCCGTCAATTAATTATTTTTTAACAATTTTCCATTCCGACTCCCGTCGGAATCTGTTTGCACCTCATACCTCTGCTGAATGCAGTGACAGGAGTCGGAATGGAAAATTGTTTAAAAATAATTAATTAACGGAATTGTTATTAAAACGCATAAAATATATCAAAATGTGCGAGAACTAGTGAAAACTAAAAAATGTGATCGAAACAGCACTTTGCACGTCTCGCGAATACTGTGCCGACGGCAGGAGAAAAATATTTCGAAAAATAATTAATTAATAAAATTATTTATTACAACGCATGGAAATGATCGGGGCTATGTGAGAACTAGCGAAAATTATTGTAGAAATAATGATTGACTCTGTTTGCATCTCATACTTCTGCTGAATGCAGTGACAGAAGTCGGAATGGAAAATTTTTAAAAAATAATTAATTGACGGAATTGTTATCAAAACGCATGAAATAGGTCGAAACTGTGCGAGAACTATTGAGAACTGTCAAAAAAAAAGTGATCGAAACTGTTTGCACTTTACGCGTCTCACGAATACTGTGCCGACGGTAAGAGAAAAAAATTCAATCATTATTCTAACGACAGTTTTCGCTAGTTCTCACATAGCCGGACCATTTCCATGCGTTTTAATAACAATTCTGTCAATTAATTATTTTTTAACAATTTTCTATTCCGACTCCTGTCACTGCATTCAGCAGAGGTGTGAGATGCAAACAGAGTCGATCATTATTCTAACGACAGTTTTCGCTAGTTCTCACATAGCCCTGACCATTTCCATGCGTTCTAATAAATAATTTAGTTAATTAATTATTTAAAAAAATTTTTTTCTCCTGCCGTCGGCACCGCATTCGCAAGAGATGAAGTGCAAACAATTTCGATTTCTTGACAGTTCTCAATAGTTCTCGCATAGTTCCGATTTATTCCATGCGTTTTAATAACAATTCCGTCAATTAATTATTTTTTAACAATTTTCCATTCCGACTCCCGTCGGAATCTGTTTGCACCTCATACCTCTGCTGAATGCAGTGACAGGAGTCGGAATGGAAAATTGTTTAAAAATAATTAATTAACGGAATTGTTATTAAAACGCATAAAATATATCAAAATGTGCGAGAACTAGTGAAAACTAAAAAATGTGATCGAAACAGCACTTTGCACGTCTCGCGAATACTGTGCCGACGGCAGGAGAAAAATATTTCGAAAAATAATTAATTAATAAAATTATTTATTACAACGCATGGAAATGATCGGGGCTATGTGAGAACTAGCGAAAATTATTGTAGAAATAATGATTGACTCTGTTTGCATCTCATACTTCTGCTGAATGCAGTGACAGAAGTCGGAATGGAAAATTTTTAAAAAATAATTAATTGACGGAATTGTTATCAAAACGCATGAAATAGGTCGAAACTGTGCGAGAACTATTGAGAACTGTCAAAAAAAAAGTGATCGAAACTGTTTGCACTTTACGCGTCTCACGAATACTGTGCCGACGGTAAGAGAAAAAAATTCAATCATTATTCTAACGACAGTTTTCGCTAGTTCTCACATAGCCGGACCATTTCCATGCGTTTTAATAACAATTCTGTCAATTAATTATTTTTTAACAATTTTCTATTCCGACTCCTGTCACTGCATTCAGCAGAGGTGTGAGATGCAAACAGAGTCGATCATTATTCTAACGACAGTTTTCGCTAGTTCTCACATAGCCCTGACCATTTCCATGCGTTCTAATAAATAATTTAGTTAATTAATTATTTAAAAAAATTTTTTTCTCCTGCCGTCGGCACCGCATTCGCAAGAGATGAAGTGCAAACAATTTCGATTTCTTGACAGTTCTCAATAGTTCTCGCATAGTTCCGATTTATTCCATGCGTTTTAATAACAATTCCGTCAATTAATTATTTTTTAACAATTTTCCATTCCGACTCCCGTCGGAATCTGTTTGCACCTCATACCTCTGCTGAATGCAGTGACAGGAGTCGGAATGGAAAATTGTTTAAAAATAATTAATTAACGGAATTGTTATTAAAACGCATAAAATATATCAAAATGTGCGAGAACTAGTGAAAACTAAAAAATGTGATCGAAACAGCACTTTGCACGTCTCGCGAATACTGTGCCGACGGCAGGAGAAAAATATTTCGAAAAATAATTAATTAATAAAATTATTTATTACAACGCATGGAAATGATCGGGGCTATGTGAGAACTAGCGAAAATTATTGTAGAAATAATGATTGACTCTGTTTGCATCTCATACTTCTGCTGAATGCAGTGACAGAAGTCGGAATGGAAAATTTTTAAAAAATAATTAATTGACGGAATTGTTATCAAAACGCATGAAATAGGTCGAAACTGTGCGAGAACTATTGAGAACTGTCAAAAAAAAGTGATCGAAACTGTTTGCACTTTACGCGTCTCACGAATACTGTGCCGACGGTAAGAGAAAAAAATTCAATCATTATTCTAACGACAGTTTTCGCTAGTTCTCACATAGCCGGACCATTTCCATGCGTTTTAATAACAATTCTGTCAATTAATTATTTTTTAACAATTTTCTATTCCGACTCCTGTCACTGCATTCAGCAGAGGTGTGAGATGCAAACAGAGTCGATCATTATTCTAACGACAGTTTTCGCTAGTTCTCACATAGCCCTGACCATTTCCATGCGTTCTAATAAATAATTTAGTTAATTAATTATTTTAAAAAATTTTTTTCTCCTGCCGTCGGCACCGCATTCGCAAGAGATGAAGTGCAAACAATTTCGATTTCTTGACAGTTCTCAATAGTTCTCGCATAGTTCCGATTTATTCCATGCGTTTTAATAACAATTCCGTCAATTAATTATTTTTTAACAATTTTCCATTCCGACTCCCGTCGGAATCTGTTTGCACCTCATACCTCTGCTGAATGCAGTGACAGGAGTCGGAATGGAAAATTGTTTAAAAATAATTAATTAACGGAATTGTTATTAAAACGCATAAAATATATCAAAATGTGCGAGAACTAGTGAAAACTAAAAAATGTGATCGAAACAGCACTTTGCACGTCTCGCGAATACTGTGCCGACGGCAGGAGAAAAATATTTCGAAAAATAATTAATTAATAAAATTATTTATTACAACGCATGGAAATGATCGGGGCTATGTGAGAACTAGCGAAAATTATTGTAGAAATAATGATTGACTCTGTTTGCATCTCATACTTCTGCTGAATGCAGTGACAGAAGTCGGAATGGAAAATTTTTAAAAAATAATTAATTGACGGAATTGTTATTAAAACGCATGGAATAAATCGGAACTATGCGAGAACTATTGAGAACTGTCAAGAAATCGAAATTGTTTGCACTTCATCTCTCGCGAATGCGGTGCCGACGGCAGGAGAAAAAAATTTTTAAAAATAATTAACGGAATTGTTATTAAAACGCATAAAATAGATCAAAACTGTGCGAGAACTAGTGAAAACTAAAAAATGTGATCGAAACAGCACTTTGCACGTCTCGCGAATACTGTGCCGACGGCAGGAGAAAAATATTTCGAAAAATAATTAATTAATAAAATTATTTATTACAACGCATGGAAATGATCGGGGCTATGTGAGAACTAGCGAAAATTATTGTAGAAATAATGATTGACTCTGTTTGCATCTCATACTTCTGCTGAATGCAGTAACAGGAGTCGGAATGGAAAATTATTAAAAAATAATTAATTGACGGAATTGTTATCAAAACGCATGAAATAGGTCGAAACTGTGCGAGAACTATTGAGAACTGTCAAAAAAAAAGTGATCAAAACTGTTTGCACTTTACGCGTCTCGCGAATACTGTGCCGACGGTAGGAGAAAAAAATTCAATCATTATTTTAACGACAGTTTTCGCTAGTTCTCACATAGCCGGACCATTTCCATGCGTTTTAATAACAATTCTGTCAATTAATTATTTTTTAACAATTTTCTATTCCGACTCCTGTCACTGCATTCAGCAGAGGTGTGAGATGCAAACAGAGTCGATCATTATTCTAACGACAGTTTTCGCTAGTTCTCACATAGCCCTGACCATTTCCATGCGTTCTAATAAATAATTTAGTTAATTAATTATTTAAAAAATTTTTTTCTCCTGCCGTCGGCACCGCATTCGCAAGAGATGAAGTGCAAACAATTTCGATTTCTTGACAGTTCTCAATAGTTCTCGCATAGTTCCGATTTATTCCATGCGTTTTAATAACAATTCCGTCAATTAATTATTTTTTAACAATTTTCCATTCCGACTCCCGTCGGAATCTGTTTGCACCTCATACCTCTGCTGAATGCAGTGACAGGAGTCGGAATGGAAAATTGTTTAAAAATAATTAATTAACGGAATTGTTATTAAAACGCATAAAATATATCAAAATGTGCGAGAACTAGTGAAAACTAAAAAATGTGATCGAAACAGCACTTTGCACGTCTCGCGAATACTGTGCCGACGGCAGGAGAAAAATATTTCGAAAAATAATTAATTAATAAAATTATTTATTACAACGCATGGAAATGATCGGGGCTATGTGAGAACTAGCGAAAATTATTGTAGAAATAATGATTGACTCTGTTTGCATCTCATACTTCTGCTGAATGCAGTGACAGAAGTCGGAATGGAAAATTTTTAAAAAATAATTAATTGACGGAATTGTTATCAAAACGCATGAAATAGGTCGAAACTGTGCGAGAACTATTGAGAACTGTCAAAAAAAAAGTGATCGAAACTGTTTGCACTTTACGCGTCTCACGAATACTGTGCCGACGGTAAGAGAAAAAAATTCAATCATTATTCTAACGACAGTTTTCGCTAGTTCTCACATAGCCGGACCATTTCCATGCGTTTTAATAACAATTCTGTCAATTAATTATTTTTTAACAATTTTCTATTCCGACTCCTGTCACTGCATTCAGCAGAGGTGTGAGATGCAAACAGAGTCGATCATTATTCTAACGACAGTTTTCGCTAGTTCTCACATAGCCCTGACCATTTCCATGCGTTCTAATAAATAATTTAGTTAATTAATTATTTAAAAAAATTTTTTTCTCCTGCCGTCGGCACCGCATTCGCAAGAGATGAAGTGCAAACAATTTCGATTTCTTGACAGTTCTCAATAGTTCTCGCATAGTTCCGATTTATTCCATGCGTTTTAATAACAATTCCGTCAATTAATTATTTTTTAACAATTTTCCATTCCGACTCCCGTCGGAATCTGTTTGCACCTCATACCTCTGCTGAATGCAGTGACAGGAGTCGGAATGGAAAATTGTTTAAAAATAATTAATTAACGGAATTGTTATTAAAACGCATAAAATATATCAAAATGTGCGAGAACTAGTGAAAACTAAAAAATGTGATCGAAACAGCACTTTGCACGTCTCGCGAATACTGTGCCGACGGCAGGAGAAAAATATTTCGAAAAATAATTAATTAATAAAATTATTTATTACAACGCATGGAAATGATCGGGGCTATGTGAGAACTAGCGAAAATTATTGTAGAAATAATGATTGACTCTGTTTGCATCTCATACTTCTGCTGAATGCAGTGACAGAAGTCGGAATGGAAAATTTTTAAAAAATAATTAATTGACGGAATTGTTATCAAAACGCATGAAATAGGTCGAAACTGTGCGAGAACTATTGAGAACTGTCAAAAAAAAAGTGATCGAAACTGTTTGCACTTTACGCGTCTCACGAATACTGTGCCGACGGTAAGAGAAAAAAATTCAATCATTATTCTAACGACAGTTTTCGCTAGTTCTCACATAGCCGGACCATTTCCATGCGTTTTAATAACAATTCTGTCAATTAATTATTTTTTAACAATTTTCTATTCCGACTCCTGTCACTGCATTCAGCAGAGGTGTGAGATGCAAACAGAGTCGATCATTATTCTAACGACAGTTTTCGCTAGTTCTCACATAGCCCTGACCATTTCCATGCGTTCTAATAAATAATTTAGTTAATTAATTATTTAAAAAAATTTTTTTCTCCTGCCGTCGGCACCGCATTCGCAAGAGATGAAGTGCAAACAATTTCGATTTCTTGACAGTTCTCAATAGTTCTCGCATAGTTCCGATTTATTCCATGCGTTTTAATAACAATTCCGTCAATTAATTATTTTTTAACAATTTTCCATTCCGACTCCCGTCGGAATCTGTTTGCACCTCATACCTCTGCTGAATGCAGTGACAGGAGTCGGAATGGAAAATTGTTTAAAAATAATTAATTAACGGAATTGTTATTAAAACGCATAAAATATATCAAAATGTGCGAGAACTAGTGAAAACTAAAAAATGTGATCGAAACAGCACTTTGCACGTCTCGCGAATACTGTGCCGACGGCAGGAGAAAAATATTTCGAAAAATAATTAATTAATAAAATTATTTATTACAACGCATGGAAATGATCGGGGCTATGTGAGAACTAGCGAAAATTATTGTAGAAATAATGATTGACTCTGTTTGCATCTCATACTTCTGCTGAATGCAGTGACAGAAGTCGGAATGGAAAATTTTTAAAAAATAATTAATTGACGGAATTGTTATCAAAACGCATGAAATAGGTCGAAACTGTGCGAGAACTATTGAGAACTGTCAAAAAAAAAGTGATCGAAACTGTTTGCACTTTACGCGTCTCACGAATACTGTGCCGACGGTAAGAGAAAAAAATTCAATCATTATTCTAACGACAGTTTTCGCTAGTTCTCACATAGCCGGACCATTTCCATGCGTTTTAATAACAATTCTGTCAATTAATTATTTTTTAACAATTTTCTATTCCGACTCCTGTCACTGCATTCAGCAGAGGTGTGAGATGCAAACAGAGTCGATCATTATTCTAACGACAGTTTTCGCTAGTTCTCACATAGCCCTGACCATTTCCATGCGTTCTAATAAATAATTTAGTTAATTAATTATTTAAAAAATTTTTTTCTCCTGCCGTCGGCACCGCATTCGCAAGAGATGAAGTGCAAACAATTTCGATTTCTTGACAGTTCTCAATAGTTCTCGCATAGTTCCGATTTATTCCATGCGTTTTAATAACAATTCCGTCAATTAATTATTTTTTAACAATTTTCCATTCCGACTCCCGTCGGAATCTGTTTGCACCTCATACCTCTGCTGAATGCAGTGACAGGAGTCGGAATGGAAAATTGTTTAAAAATAATTAATTAACGGAATTGTTATTAAAACGCATAAAATATATCAAAATGTGCGAGAACTAGTGAAAACTAAAAAATGTGATCGAAACAGCACTTTGCACGTCTCGCGAATACTGTGCCGACGGCAGGAGAAAAATATTTCGAAAAATAATTAATTAATAAAATTATTTATTACAACGCATGGAAATGATCGGGGCTATGTGAGAACTAGCGAAAATTATTGTAGAAATAATGATTGACTCTGTTTGCATCTCATACTTCTGCTGAATGCAGTGACAGAAGTCGGAATGGAAAATTTTTAAAAAATAATTAATTGACGGAATTGTTATCAAAACGCATGAAATAGGTCGAAACTGTGCGAGAACTATTGAGAACTGTCAAAAAAAAAGTGATCGAAACTGTTTGCACTTTACGCGTCTCACGAATACTGTGCCGACGGTAAGAGAAAAAAATTCAATCATTATTCTAACGACAGTTTTCGCTAGTTCTCACATAGCCGGACCATTTCCATGCGTTTTAATAACAATTCTGTCAATTAATTATTTTTTAACAATTTTCTATTCCGACTCCTGTCACTGCATTCAGCAGAGGTGTGAGATGCAAACAGAGTCGATCATTATTCTAACGACAGTTTTCGCTAGTTCTCACATAGCCCTGACCATTTCCATGCGTTCTAATAAATAATTTAGTTAATTAATTATTTTAAAAAATTTTTTTCTCCTGCCGTCGGCACCGCATTCGCAAGAGATGAAGTGCAAACAATTTCGATTTCTTGACAGTTCTCAATAGTTCTCGCATAGTTCCGATTTATTCCATGCGTTTTAATAACAATTCCGTCAATTAATTATTTTTTAACAATTTTCCATTCCGACTCCCGTCGGAATCTGTTTGCACCTCATACCTCTGCTGAATGCAGTGACAGGAGTCGGAATGGAAAATTGTTTAAAAATAATTAATTAACGGAATTGTTATTAAAACGCATAAAATATATCAAAATGTGCGAGAACTAGTGAAAACTAAAAAATGTGATCGAAACAGCACTTTGCACGTCTCGCGAATACTGTGCCGACGGCAGGAAAAAAATATTTCGAAAAATAATTAATTAATAAAATTATTTATTACAACGCATGGAAATGATCGGGGCTATGTGAGAACTAGCGAAAATTATTGTAGAAATAATGATTGACTCTGTTTGCATCTCATACTTCTGCTGAATGCAGTGACAGAAGTCGGAATGGAAAATTATTAAAAAATAATTAATTGACGGAATTGTTATCAAAACGCATGAAATAGGTCGAAACTGTGCGAGAACTATTGAGAACTGTCAAAAAAAAAGTGATCGAAACTGTTTGCACTTTACGCGTCTCACGAATACTGTGCCGACGGTAGGAGAAAAAAATTCAATCATTATTCTAACGACAGTTTTCGCTAGTTCTCACATAGCCGGACCATTTCCATGCGTTTTAATAACAATTCTGTCAATTAATTATTTTTTAACAATTTTCCATTCCGACTCCTGTCACTGCATTCAGCAGAGGTATAAGATGCAAACAGAGTCGATCATTATTCTAACGACAGTTTTCGCTAGTTCTCACATAGCCCCGACCATTTCCATGCGTTCTAATAAATAATTGTGTTAATTAATTATTTTTCAAAATTTTTTTCTCCTGCCATCGGCACCGCATTTGCGAGACGCGCAAAGTGCAAACAATTTCGATTATTTTTTGACAGTTCTCAATAGTTCTCGCATAGTTCCGATTTATTCCATGCGTTTTAATAACAATTCCGTCAATTAATTATTTTTTAACAATTTTCCATTCCGACTCCCGTCGGAATCTGTTTGCACCTCATACCTCTGCTGAATGCAGTGACAGGAGTCGGAATGGAAAATTGTTTAAAAATAATTAATTAACGGAATTGTTATTAAAACGCATAAAATAGGTCAAAACTGTGCGAGAACTATTGAAAACTGTCAAAAAAAAGTGATCGAAACTGTTTGCACTTTGCGCGTCTCGCGAATACTGTGCCGACGGCAGGAGAAAAAAATTTTGAAAAATAATTAAATAACAAAATTATTTATTAGAACGTATGGAAATGGTCGGGGCTATGTGAGAACTATCGAAAACTGTCGTAAGAATAATGATGGAAATTGTTACTTCACGCTTCTCGCGAATGCGGTGCCGACGGTCGGAATAAAATATGTTGAAAAATAATTAATTAATGAAACTGTTAGTAAAAAGTGTACCCCGGGGCCATGCGTTGGAGTATAATGTACTAGATAACTAGATAATAGCGCGCTATGGACGGGCAGACAAAAGTATTACTGAAATAATGTACTTACTGCTCTCGTTCGCAGCGGTCCACAGCGATCGTCCTGAAGCAGAGAGGAAGGCAACGGCGAAGATAATCCTGAAGCAGCGAGGAAGGCAACGACGATGCACTTCACACACCACACCACACCACACCACACCACACCACACCACACCACACCACACCACACACACACACACACACACACGAGGCGATCGCGATATTCTTTTTCGATAGACGAGCAGCGTACATGTTCACTCCCGAAGCTTCGCGACTCAACTGACCCACCGACCCCCTCTCGTCAGGCAACTGAGCTCAGTCCGCGCGGACTGCCCGGAACCGTCGAAGCGTTTGAAAGAGGGAAGGAGAGAATAGTAGGCGGAGCTAGTAGCTGATTGGCTACCGTGAGTCGCCGGACTCGGGATGTCGCGGAAAAGGGGAGATAATCGCTTCTTGGAAATCGTCGATTTCCGAGAAGTTTCCGCTTCGATGCTTCGGGTAACCGTTTCTCGGAAATCGTCGAGGGGACTGGCGCCTGAGTGGCGCCTCGCTTTTTTTTGACGACAGAAAAAACTTCAAGGACAAGCATCCCGGAGTCTCAACGATTTCCGAGAAGCGATTATCCGAAGCATCGAAGCGGAAGCCTCGTTTTTTTTCGATGACGGAAAAAACTTTGGACAAGCGTTTGCACTTAAAATCAAATAGGTCGAACGCGATTTTCGAGGAATTCTATTCAATCACTATTTTCGTTCACATGAAAAAAGATTTACTTACAATTAAAACTTAAAACAGTGGTATGCTGTGTGACTTCACGAAACGAAACCCGAAAGTAGCGCCAAGAATCGAGGCACACTAAACAGAAGTAAATCAATTCGCTCCTAGAGTTTTGTATCTCTGTCTGTATGATTGCGCGACAATTAGTAAAGTTTTATTATTGGCACGATCGACATTCTACCGAACGGATTGCGTACCCTCCTCGAGCGAATACGCGCACATGAAAACTTTGCCCGGAACGAAAATCAACATGGCATGAAAATGGCACTCCCGCGCCGGTCGGACATTTTGTCGATTCCGTGCGTGTCTCGCGTGTTCAGAATTCATTGTGCGCAGGTACGGTGTTGTGTTGAGAATGCCGTCGCGCTAACAGACGACCCGCGAGCCATGTGAAATCGTACGTAACAGAGGTCGTATTCATGTGTAAAGCGCGGCATCGTGCGTTTGCCTTCGGTTTCGAGTGAAGTGTTTGCTCGGAGGGCATACATTCGGTAGAATATCGCTAGTGTCAATTAAGTAAAGTGCTACTGGTGCTACTAGTCGTCGTGCGAGCATACGAAATTCTCAAAACGAATTTGTCTCCGTTTGTTGTATCTCGGCGCGTAATTTTTATTCAAACGGTTTTCCTCGGCCTGCGTTTTCACGAAGTTACGTACACAGTTACGTGACGTCCCGCCACTTTCGTGTTGATTTTCGTTCCGGGCAAAATTTTAGTGTACGCGTATTCGCTCGAGGAGGATACGCAGTCCGTTCGGTAGAATGTCGATCGTGCCAGTAATGAAACTTTACTAGTCGTCGCGCAATCATACAGAGATACAAAACTCTGGAACTTACTTTTAACGTATTTTTCCAAATGTAACGATCGCGCCAAGTGAAATTCTCGCGCGCGGTTTACGTTTTACTCGTATGTGATATATTATCCGTAATATCGGGAGTGCCGAATAAAGTATTGGGCGATCGTTATTAATGTGCGATTCGAGAATAGCAGGATGATGTCAGAAGAAAGTGGCATCCATGATAGATTCGAGCGACTCGGTACTCCGGAAAAGGAATGTAGCAGTAGCAGCAGCAGGAGCAGCGACAGCAATCGGTGAGTGAATTTTTATCATGTATATGTGGAACAAAATGATATGTGATAAACGTGATGCGAGATAAAATATTGGTTCTGTTTCTTGCTATATCTGTACAGTGTCAGTATTGCACATTTGCATAACAAACAGATTTAAAATATGAATGCATATAATTGTAAAATTTACGGGTATAACATGAAACAGAACCAAATAAACGTGAACATAGCATAGAAGAGACCCAAAAAGTCATGCACATTACCTACGGGATTCATAGATATTTGACTACGTAGTTCAAGGTGCACATTTTGTGCACATAGAGGCGCTGATGGATGAAAACACCTTAAAACGACGCGATGACCGCCTCTCAGGTTCCTGAGGTTCCTCTCTGCATAAATATTGATTACGTTTGCGTAGTTCAATATCTATTTAGAAATGCTATAGGAACTTTCGAGACTATTTCTCCATTACTTCGACCAGCTCCAACCTCCATTACTCATAAAAGACCTGATTCGAATGCCGATATGTAAAGAGCATTTCTAGTAATACGTTTGTTATACGAATGTACGAATGTATTTCTCATCCTCCACTTCAATACAAAAAGTCCACCTTTCATTATTGTCCATTTGTCAATATTTTTTCGGTATATGCGATGCGTCGGACGTGTTTGGAGGTTGCTAGGAAACTTCAGTTCGTTTATTTATTTAGTGTGCAAGATGACGCCTGACTCGTGGTTAAGGATTATTCAAAATGCCAGGAAAACTGCTATTATTGAGGATGGTAAATATTAATAAATAACTTTATGATTATTGATTGCTTGTCAATTGAGCCATGTAGACTGTCAAGTGCGTTATGACACACCAATAAATTTCTAACCTAAACATTTTTTATCAATAGGCTGGTGATTTAATATAATCTTGAATAAGATAATGTAGCATTGTATTAAAATATCATTAAACTACATTTTAAACTCATTATTAATTATATAATAGATATTTTTTTTAATTGATATCCTGTTTAAATGAATAAATATGTCTGTATTGATTTACATATGTATCTTTTGTAACGTTTTAAATTAGACAAGTTCTTTAAGGGCTTAAGTGCTTTGATCAAACTCCAGTTAGCTTAATCGTTAATTTTATTATAACTGATAGAATTGGCCAATAGCTATGTATAGATTGCAATGGGATTAATCGATAATTCAGTTAATCAAAGTTTGATTAAAAGGATTGTAATTAAATTTTACATATTGTTTAATACTTTAATTAACTCAAGTTTTTTTATTGTTTTTGATATATTTTGCAGGAAAGAGAAAAGTTCATTTTTTATTGGAAGATGGAAAGGAAATGGTAGAAGAATATAACACTAATACAAATGTAGTAGTACGACGAGCATGGAAAAAGAAAAATGGTTTTGGTACAAATATTGGATGGACAGTAGAGGTTGGAGATCCTGAACTTAAACAAAATAATATAGAAATATACGGAATAGAAGAAAGTTCAAGTGCGGTATGTTATTTTTTTTATCTAATACATATATAATTCTAATATATAATTATTCTGAAACTTTAAGTAATATTTTTAATCTATACCTATATATAACATATTTTCTAAGTTTATCTTCTTTGCAGCCATTTATTACTAGAAGAATTACGAAAACATCTTTGGAATGGCGAATCAGGAATTTGCCATATCCTGAAAGCGTGTATTCTGTCACCGCAGAACCTGATGCCACTATGACTGTACGCACAAGCAACAAGAAGTATTTCAAAAAGATAAAGATTCCAGATCTCGAGAGAATTGGATTAAAGCCAGAACAGCAAAGAATATCATTTTACCATCAGTATAATACTTTAATTATAACGGTATAGAAAATTCTTTGTACCTATTTTCCTGTATCATTTATTCTACTCTTGTTACTATTTATTTTATCTCTTTATTTTAGTACAAAAAGCCTCCTCAACTTCTCGACGTAGAGAAGAAAGTATTAGCCATCGTTTTGCAATTGAAGACAGATTCTAAGGATGTACAGTGCCCAACCAGTTAATAAAATGTAACTTTTAATTATTTAATTTTTTATTGAAAGATCATTTCAATATATAATTTGTAGGTGTAATCATTTTATCACTTAAAACTTGTATCAAGATTTTCGCGATTAAAACTTTTCAGCCTTCCAACTATTCTGATAAAAATAAGTCAAACTATACAATTTTTTAATATAGCTTTCTTTCAATAACAGTCGATTCTATATATGAACTTTTGTGGTTATATATATATTATCAGAACTCGTGCCATTTTCTTATTGATTTATATTTATAATATTAGTATTCCAATTAAAATTTACTAAATAAACAAGCATGAGAGCACAAATTCTCATTTCTCATAAAGGTTAGGAAATGTTCATAAGTACAAATGTTCGTTTACATCAAACAAGTTAATTTTTCATTATGTAATTGTACATCTACATAAAAATATGTCAAATATTAAATATCTCTTATGTCCATTTCTATCAATGATAAATTAACCAAAATTTAAATTGATGAAATTAATGCAATTAATTTTAATTATTTGTAAATAAATAATATTAATTTCATAAATCTTAAACATTAGTTAAATTTTTTTCAATCTTAAATATAATTATTGTTTGATAAAATTTAATTTCGGTTTATGTTTCTTTCTGGTTTTAAGAAACATCCATTTTTATCAATGATAGATTGTATTAGATTAAGTTTAATCTCTCATTTCAATTTATTCTTTATCTTTTTTCTAGTTCTAGAAAGAAGAAAATTAGAATAAATTATACATAAAGATTATTATATAAAATGTATCGATTTCTCGCAATTTGTCGGTCACCCGCGCGAACCCCTTCCCCCCCCCCCCCCATCGGCGTCGCGCATCGAGAGATCGATCTATTTTTCTGCGTCGTCGATTCCGCGCGAGTGCGTCTGCTTCTGCTGGCAGCCTGGCAGGCTGGTAGCCTGCGTGCGTGTATTGTGCGACGGCGGTATTGCGTTTCAGTGTTATGTCGCCCCTTTTGCGCGAGAATCTCTGAGTAAATGATAAATATGACGAATTCGGTACCGGACAGGTAAGCGGTTTTCCGTTCGCTGCGCAGGGAGAGCCACCGAGTCTCCCGAAAGAGTTGGAGATTGCTCGGGCAACGCGGTCGCAAGTAGGCTCGTGTCGCGGTGAGGTTATGTTGTGCCGATTCCTCGGTAACGCCTCGATCGGACAATAGCGCGATTATAACGTGTTTGTCGATTCGTGGGGTGAAGTGCGGCTTTCGTTTGGTTCGGTTACATCGTCACGCGGGGCCAAGAGTACGATGCTCCACTGGTTCCGGGAAGGCAATCCGACGCTATTCTCAGAGATAGCTGACTTATCGACGGAGCACACCAGCGAACCGCACATCATTTCCCGCCTTTTCTCCCGAGATGGTGCTATTTGCCTGATGCTCACCGAAGTTTGAAATACGAGCCAGTTAGATTCGCGCGTTTCTCAATCTTCGGTCGAGTCTTGCGAACTTTCGATACGTTATGTAATAATTATCGCGTCGGGCGTGTAGTTTTCCGAGCGAGGTGCTCTCGTGAAGCAGCCGATATCGATTAGGGTCAACGGGCTGGAGAATGATGCGTTCCCGTGAGATAGAAGTACGTAATATTTGACGAAGTCGTACGCGTCGGTTGAGATTTGTTGGTTGAAACCCAGAGATGGACAGAGGGGGGAGGAGGGCGAGAGAAAGACGAAAGCGAAATTATGTCCAAGTATCTCGATACTTTGAATGCGTTATTTCTTTTTTATGTATTTTAGACACGTTCAGAAATACGAGTCGGGGGTTATCCGATGAATGCCAAGTTTCATAAATCCATTCAATTCATTGTTCAGATTCAGCCTATTTCTCGTCCCCTCCCCCCCAGTCTCCTCCTTTCTGTTACTAAAGCGCCACGATCGAAACGCTGTTTATCACTAGTGCTATAATTATAGTCGTTTCTGTGGTGTTTCAGATGGTTGGAGTACAAAGCATTCGGCGATGTGATCAAGGGCACCAAGATTCTTGCATTCAAAGTCCCACTGAAAGACGTGAGTAATACTTTTCAATTCGTAATATGACTTTCACAAAGTATGAGATTATTTAAAACAAAATCAGAAAAAAATACAGTTACTAATTTTGATTTGTATTTTTAACAAATTATAGTACAAAGTATAAAATATAAAATAGCAAAGTACAAATAAGAAAGAAAGACAAGAAATTTCTCTCATTAAGATAAAGCTGAAATTTATTGAAATTAATAATTGATTAGAATTATAAATTGATTAGAATAGACAAACGTTGTTTAACAATCTATTTTTGTATGTAAAAAAATTTTATTGAGTATTTAATGCACTGAGGAATGATACTAATAATACACAGAAAAAAAAGTAATATAGTTAATAACATATGTAATTGCAGGCTGCCAACTACATAAAATAGTCAATACAATAATATTTATTGTTAATGCAAGTACAATGTTGATACTGCAATAGCATATATTATTGTATTGAGTATATTTGTAGTTGGCAGCCCGCAACTACATATCTTATTGAATATATTACTTTTTTTTTCAGAGTACTAATAATACTTTTATTTCCAAATTAAATTGTTACATCAAAATTACATGTAAAGGTAATATTACAAAACTTTAATAATTTAAAACGTTTAAACTGTACAATTTTATATGTGAAGTTATATTGTTATAGCGAATTTTCGAAATAGCATGCGTTTCTTACATTTTCAGAATATTGATTTCTACATATTGTAAATATAAAAACAAATTGTACCCTTAATTTGATAAATTTATACATGCACGGTCTACATTTGTGCTTGACGTTCAAAGATGACGAGAAAAGCGTTTCGATTTTTTAGGAGCAAAGCGCTCTCAAACGGAACGCGTCTGCCCCCCCCCCCTCTCGTTATTCCCCCGGTCTGTCTCCCGCGTTCCTCGAGAGACTGCCCCCTCTTGTACTTCCCCTCGCACTAAATCAAAGATTCTCTTCGCGGGAGTCGTGGCGGCCGCACGGCCGCAGATAAGATCGCGTCGGATTCTCGAAATGGACGACGCGGCAGGTACACGCGTCGTCGCTACGCCACGTGCGCGCGTGTGTATGGGTACGCAGGCACGCACTCACGCACGTAGGTACGCATGCACGGCTTGTGGGATCGCGGCACGGGTCCCCGTTAAATCGATGCGACATCGGGGAACCGGTGGAAACGGGAGAGAGAAAGAGAGAGTCGCGCACATAGTCTCCAAGGGGTGTAACGGGAGGGTGGGAAAGCAACGTCGTGAGATCTCGATCGGCCAAATTGTCGTATTGTTGTGCACGATGACCCACTCCGTAGGTACACAAACCGGCTTGATGTATACGCGCTCCTTCTACCGCACGATGCACGCGCGATATCCGCCGTCGATGATTCTCTCCTCCGAGTCCAAAAATTCCCCGACTAGATAAAACATACGTTCGAGTGCCGGCCGTTGCAGCGCAAGCTGATTGACGTATAGCTGGTGCACGATCCGTCGCTTTTCATTGAAATCTTTGGAATTTTCCGGGAATAAAATTCCTGTAAAATGGACAGATGTTATTCAAAATGTAATGATAATAGAATTCTCGATTTAGCTGTTATAAGTCATGATATTATAATTGTTGATTTAATTTAGCGCTAATTTTAATATTTGTTCCTCCAATGGGCTTAACTTTTTTTATCTCTTGGAGATAAAATATTTATTGTTAAAAAATAAAATAAGAACGAAAACACAATTAAATTGATGAATTATCAGATCAAATATGTAATTATTGCGCAATAATTATGTATTTGGTCCGATAATCCGTCGATACGATTTATCTGATTTGCGAGTGTGTGCTGAGAAAGAAAGTTGAAATATTAGTAAGCAAGTGTTGTTACTTGACATTTTTTCTGATATTTATTGTTAATTTAAATAAAGGTTTATTTCATAAATAAATTTATCACCCCACAAATAAAATTTTAAGTCTCTTTCTCAGTGTACATATATAAAACACAGAAAACATCGACAAACGTCCACATAGCGAAAATTTTGATAAAACGCAACAAGTTCTTTTTTATATTAGAAATAAAACAAATCCTCGCGTATGAATTTCATGGCTGTTAACTAATCCTATCCGCTCGACGGAAAAAAATGCTTTGCAGTATTTTTACTACCAAAATAATAAGTCTGAAATCACACTGTCGCTTCCTGGTTATCGGGGCTAAGGGCCGTGCATACGCCATGTTGCATATGCTGATTATGGGCGGTGCGGCGCGTAGTCTTCTAATTGACGGCACAACGGTGCCCAGGTTTCACAGGACATAAAACACTTTTATATACCCTCGGCTCCGCGTCGAGATCTCATTAAAACACGTAACGATAGTCCGCCTAATTGACCGCGCCGTACCTGGGCCAACGACGGCGGCGGCGCACTCCTGATTGTCGAATCTCCTCCGCTTATAACATAATCTCTCGCGCCGTCGTGAGATTCTCGTTATCTCGCCAAAGATACGATTTTAGACGGGCCATTTTTTACGACGATTATACTACGCTAACGATAGTCTATATGTTAATCAATGTTGAACAATTATTGACTAGCGTACCTCACCTTATGGCAATAGCTGGTGGACGTCGATAGTCAGTTTCCGATAACTTCTTTCGGAATGAAAATTGTGGCTCTTTATTTTACTTCCTCATCAATAAAGTTATTGTAATATTTAATGTATATAACGATATGTATATACGATATATATTTATACGTAATTAATACCTTTATCGCATCTTTAAAGTTGATCATACGCGCGAATTTCATTGATGTCAGCATGTTGACATTAATTTTAATAGCTCACCTAAAGACGAGAGAGAGAGAGAGAGAGAGACTTGGCGCCATCCTTAATTCCGCCGGTCGTGTCAAAACCCGCGGGATCCAAAGGACGAAATTAGCGATCCTAATTCGCCATGCGGCCGGAGCGGAGATGATCAGCAACCTCCCGATCCCCGTTTTGTCCCGAGCTATTTAATTTCCGCCTAACTCGCGGCCTGGAAACCGGTTTTTCCCGTCGGTCGACCGTTCCCTGCGCGCGCGTGCAGGACAGTTGCAAATAAGTTTCGTCTCGCCGGGATCGCCTGCTATGCATATACGTTGCGCATGCATACGCAAAATAGGAGGGTGCCAGGGCTAATTGATTCTGGCGTCGCGGGTATTACATAAAACAAGTCGATGCCGGGGCTCCGAATTGGACTCTCGGGGCTGATTGGGACCGCTGCGGCCGCGGCCGCGGGGGGTCACTTGTTAATAGGGCCCTCAAAGGGCCCCAGTGCGGGGCACCTATTCTTGGGCTGGTCCGGCTCGCGCACGGCGAACGCTTCTTCATCATCTGTAAGAACTTGTAACAAATATCGGCTCACACGAAACGTGATACGCTCTTCGCCGACGCTTCACCGTAGGCTCTCTGTCTTTCTCCCGTTCTATTTTGATTAGGGAACGGCGCTGATCCGATGGATTTAGCCTGACGTTAGTCGTATGTTCTCTTTCTTTCTCTCTCTCTCTCTCTCTCTCTTTCTCTCTTGGTGGACGCATGCCCGTGCAGAGTTGCCCTTTCTTCGATGCATTATGGAAATGAGAAGAGGAATACTTTTATAAATGGATTTCACTCTTAAATCTTGAAAATTGAAGTAAAAATATAGCTTTTGCATTTTTTTTCATTACTTTTACTTATTGTTTGATAACTATAGGTTATATAACTGAAAATATAAGTAAACTTAATGATGAAAAATCGATTGCCCTCCATTATCTTTTTAATTAAGATTTGATTAACTTTTCTCTTTCTCTCTTATGATAAGCGACATCTGCTCTTTGGCAGAAATGTGCAAACGTGTGGATATTTTCATTAGATAATCTGAAAATATAAGATAAATAGATGACTATCAACTTTTTTTTACTGTTTCCTTTTGAAAGCGGGGTTACATATTTTGATCATTTTTTTCTTTTTCCTCTAGACTGTCGCAACAATGTGGGCGATTTCTGCACGGTGGTAGAATATTAATTTGTGTGTCGAGAAGGGTAGGCCTCACTCGAGAATAGATAGCGTCTCTTCGTGGGTGATATCTGTATTTCAACCACCCAAAATCCCGAACATTGAGATCGTTATCGCATGAACTTCTCAGTTACACACGGGCTATTCGCCCTTGTCGTATAAGCAGCCGCGTTTTTGGGTATAAGATGAATGGAGGGATTGATCATTTTGTGTTTTAAATTTGCCTAACATTTTCTGAAGAAATGCATTCTTCCAGTGGTATACCGCAGAATAACACGTTTTGATTCATACGATGCATTCATCCTCTTTATCTGCAATTTAAATCGGTGAGTCATATTGTAGCGTCAAAATTATTTACAGAATTTTCACAAACTACGTATAATATAGATACAACTGTTGATGTTTATTTAACACACAAAGTACATTGCTTTTAAAATATTGAGAAAAAAACATGCAACATTTTTTTTAACAAATGTATAATTCTATTTTATACAAAATTTTATACGTTATGTACAAAAATTCTATTTTTTAACTCAAATGAAATTTAAGATTTTTGTCTTGACGCTTGTTTATTAAATTTATATAGAATTTTACAGTGTAGTCTCGATTGTACCTAAATATCCCCGTCGATTCGTCTGATTAATTCCGTTGTGATAACCTAGGAATGCAGGATACCTTTTTTTCCATACGACCCTTTCATTTCTCACAGTGTTTACCTGCACCAGGAAAAAGTCGCCGGCCGCGCAAATGACGACGAGGGCAGCATCGGCCGGAGTCGCTTCTGTGATTCTCGAAATGTAACGCATTACACATCTCGAGAATATCGATTCGCCGCCCGACATGCGGCAATCATTATTCACGACTGCCATACATGACTTTCTTGCTAGCATACCATGTAGGATTAGCCGTGAGCATTTTTTCACTGTATGATTTATGAACGAGGTCCTCGCGAACTTCATCGCTTGTGCGACGTATTCGTGTCACGGATCGGGGTCCCGCGTCCTTCTGACCGACCCTCTCATCTCCTTTTTTTTTACGACAAAATATTAAATAACGGCCCTCGACGATAGCCATCGATTTAGTCACCATCGGAGGTAATAAACGGCGGCATTGTGCCTTGTCGCAGATGCTAATCTCGTGGGTAAACAATAGATTTCGTGCGCGCAATCGAGCATTACGATTTTGTGTAAA
Source organism: Monomorium pharaonis (assembly GCF_013373865.1). Taxonomy (NCBI): domain Eukaryota; kingdom Metazoa; phylum Arthropoda; class Insecta; order Hymenoptera; family Formicidae; genus Monomorium; species Monomorium pharaonis. The sequence goes on from NC_050467.1 coordinate 19,968,262, forward strand.
TTTTATTGCGAATTAAAATGATGAAACCTTGAATCTGCAATTGGATTATTCCACATTTTGACATGACAGATGCACATAGTACTCAATATATCATTGTCATAAAATTGTTGGCAATAACTAACATCCAATATACACGATGGCTCCATTAGTCTTAGCTAGTATTCCTAAATTAACAATCAGATGCTATCGGATATTAATAAAGAAATTAAGTTTACACAATATAATTTCATTGAATTCTTGCAACTTGGTTTTCTATAGATAGATTTATTTTCTTGATATGCAAGATTATTTGATTAAACAATATTGAGACAGATTGATTCGTCGAAGAGGTGCGAGAGGTTTAAGATTACGTCGTTTAATGATCCTCACGAATCTCTCCGGAAGATTACGGTAATTAATTCGGGACACGTCCTCACGTCACTATTACATTTCCCATCGGCAATCGGCCGTGCATGGTCGTTAGATAAGCGGATTTATTGGCTCACCGCGAGGCGAACGCACGTTCTATGTTATTAGCAATGGTAAGTGTTTGTTTAACACTCGCCGAGGAGAGGTGGATCCGCGGGCGCCTCCTCATCTTCCCATAGCCGTGCAGCATTTCACGAAAGGGATGAGCGGCGCGGCGCGGGAGGAAGAAGGAAGGCGGTCGGGAGAAAGAGGGACAGCGATTGTAATTTATGCCGAAGTTAGCGAGCAACTTCGATGACTTTGTAAAATATTACTGATCCCCGTTTCGAAGATCTTATCTAGATCCGACACCGCGCTCCGTTTCGTCGGAACGCCTTCCTTCTTTTCTTCTCTTCTGCTCCTTCTTTTTCATCATCCTCTTCTTGCGTTCATCTTCCTCTCCTTCGTCGTCGCCCTCTCCTTGTTCCTGCTCTTCCTCTCTAGCAGCCTGGCGCCTCTAAAAGGGGTCGTCGTGCGTCACGCCGAGACCCACTGCGCCAGAACGACTTTGCTTTCCAAGTTCCGCCGATCGACACCGAAGAAAGCATATAAACATGTCATTTGTTGATGAAACTAGTTTTTATCTACGCCCGAGCGTCGCGAAAGTGTTGAACATTTACTAAATTGGACGCTGCCGGTTATTTTATTTGTTATCGACACCGTTGTCTCGCGATCTAACATCGTCACGCTTGGCGGTCCGATTTTTAAAATGGAAAACGACCGAATTTGACTCATCGATCCTCTCACTTTTGCGTTTCGTAATATTTCAATGTCCGAATTTCACCTCATTTACATGGAGTGCAGTTCAGGCGTGAATTCTGTTACAAATTAACCAACGGTATACGTATATCGTTAAACTTAAACTGCTACGAGAGTTAACTGATTAGTCAAGGGATTTTTGTCACAGTGGGTGCGGGCGGGAGTTGTTACAGGTGTGCGCGCGTTCAAGGGGATGATCGCGGGAAAACTCCGACGTGCAGGACACTTTTGTCACGCCCTCCCCATCTATCGCGTCTCATCAGATATGGTAGCTGGGCCACGGGTCTATCTCCGCTAGATAAGATGGCGAGTGTATATACATCTTGGGGGGGGGGGGTCCTTTCTTTCCGGGAAGCCTGCAGAGTAGAGATCTCGCAGTAGCCAGCATTATCTCCTTACCCGATCGTGTTTCGCTGTTCCTCTCATTTTGCAAGGCTTCGTTACGCGTACTGCCCACTTATACACGTACGTGCACAGCGAGACCGGTGGCGCGCGTACTCATAAAGAATCCGAAAGATATACTCAACCGGTTAAGATATCTGTGGCTAAGTGCGGTTCAACGGCTCGTAGAGCTTTCGGATGCGACCTCGCATATTTTTGGGCCAGCGCCTTAAGGTGTATCCTTGACACGAATTGTACTAAACTCGTAGTTCCGTATTTACTAAAAATATAGGATCTTACGAGCATTCGATTTATCTTATTAAAATATTTTTTTAAGGTCTCAATATAAAAAAATCGTCATGGTCTCAATTTTATTTTTACAATTTAATATTTCAGTTGTATATTTAAATATCTTCATGCACAGAACAGGATTTGTCATTCTATGCATCTGACATATTTTACTTTTTTAAAATCTGTTTTGTTTGAGAGTTAAAATTCACGATGTCTTATTTGTGAAACATGAAAATAAGTATATTTCGGTTAAATTTGGGTTAAATTATTTTATTATTATACGTTGGTTACAAGGAGCTAATTTATGAAATTAATATATTTTATTTTATCCTTATGTATTATAGTAATTAATTTTTGTAATGAAAAGAAGCTATACATAAATAAAATAGTTTTTTGTAAAATAATATATATATATATATATATTTTGTTAAGATGAAAAGACATACTGTGATATTTTAAGTAGAAGCTATAAAGAGTTTATTTAATTTTAACGAATAAATAAAAAAATTCTATATTAATTAGAATATACTTTATACAGTGGTGAACAAATGACGATAATGACTTTTTTGAATGTTAAATAACATTTTGTAGAACAGTAACTTACGTAATGCGCGCGAATGAACGAATTGAAGACGCTCACAGCTACTTTTCTTTTTAGAAAGTATAGTTGAGATGTAGGAGGCCATTTCTTCGATATATGCATCGGCCGACCCTCTTGATATGAGTACGGGAAAATAATGGACCGCAAATGTTCCGCGGGAAGTTCTCATAGAGCGATGGGAATCGTTGAGAATGCAATATATAGTATATTACTTTTCCTTTATTTCTCTCAACCAGTGCCCCCCGTTCCTTCTCGCGCCGTCTCGATCTTGTCCTCTACATCCTTTCTTCGCTCGATTTCTCTTATTCCATATCCAGCATCATTATACGTGACAAAGTGCAGTGTCTGTTTGGATTGTATCGTAAGCTAAAGAAGAAAAGAAAAGGAAAACAATAGTGAGAGAGAGGGGGAGAGGGAGGGGGGAGGAAAGGAAAAAGAGAGACAAGATGAAAAAAGAGAGATTGAGGGGATGAAAGGAACGAACGATTGTGGATTCGGCGATGGTTTGGATGCCATGGCTGCTTCGGCCCGAGAGGAGACGCGGCGCTGGCTTTATGCTTCTGGTACATAAATTTCCTGTGAATGGTGCGCGTATGAACCGGCGCCCACCACGTTTTGTGTCCTACCCCCGCTATCGTCACCCTTCCCCGCGTCGTCGTCGTCGAGATTTTCCCCGATCTCCTCCTCTGTCGCTGGCTCTCTTTCTCTCTTCTGCTCCCCTTGTTTCCGTGCTTCTTCAGATACGCTCTATCCTGGTGGTCGGAAGGCCCGAATCCTCCCCTCTGTCTGAAATCGTCCGTCTGTTTACGAGAGCGTCACCGGACGCGAGGATGACACGTGAAGAAATTTCCGAATTTATTGGCCTCGCGGCCGCCTCCCACCGGTTCTGTTACACCGTCGATTAGTTCGAACGTCCTCGAGAAAAAGGCACAGCACGACAGCAGACGGTGCTTATGTCCTATAAATCTTCGCGTAACCGGTGCGTCGAATCTATCGGGGGGGAATCGGGCGCGATCGGATACGCGCGTTATACAGCAATATCGGAGGAATTGTTTGTTTAGCTGGCGGTCCGTGGTCCGCCATCCATTGGTCGCGATCTGTTTCCGTTGCGCACCAACGAATTTCATGGTGACGCGCGATTTGACGAATAGCATCCGCGACGGGGTATGATGATGGATTTATGATAAAGAAAAAAAAAGGGAGATACAGAGCCAATCAACTGCGAATGTGCATGTGCTTTGAAGGGTAACCGGGCACCGATGGCGCCATCGGCAGCTGCCGGACCTAAGTTGGTCGGAAAAAATCTTCTTACCTTTGCCTTTCCTTCTCGAGAAAACTGACGAGGCGGGGTCGCGTCGAGGCAAGAAACAAACATTTGTTTAAACGATCCCGACAAGTCACGGCCATAAATACCTGCGGGTCGTTAATCTTGTCTTCGGTCACGCCGGTCTTTCGTTAATGTATAATGTATTCTCACCCCCGTAGCTAAAACAATCAATTTGTTGGAACCTCTGGCACGCCGACGGGACTCCGTTCCTCAGGGCATGACCCGGGTACGTAGAAAAAAAAATAGAGAGAAGGAGAAAGAGGGAGAGAAATACCGTTCAGTGTCGATGGTGATGAAGGGCTGCCGTGATCTTTCTCGTTTCGGGGCAATAGCGGCATCATTGGCGATTTAATGGCGGGCATTGTTACGATCTCGCAGTATGCCCTGTCCGTAAGAATTTCGTAATAAAAGCGACGTTCGATCCTGACTAAGAAATGCCAATGCCGGTATAAGTCATTTCGGCCGTTTGCTGTAACTGCGCCGTGAATACCGGAAGCTCGACGCCGCAAAATGATAGCGCGCAACCTCTCTAGCTTTAGAGAGTCTACTAGGTCTCCATTCGGCTCTACTCACACGAAAGCGTTATAACGTCCTTCTGCAGTACCCACCCGTAATATCCCTTAATGCATGTCGACGACATCGCGATTGCTACAAAGGGGGACCGTATATTGTCGTCGATATTGCAACTGTTTCTGGAAAATGGATTATATTGATTTTTATTAAATGCATGAGTCTGTTCGGTGAGTTTTGCCACTTTTTAATTAGCAATGCATTTTCTGACGATTCTATAAATAATTTATGCTCTCACATGATATATTTCATAATTTATTATCCAAATATCATTTTACTATATTCTAATGTACGCACGTAAAACAACGAACAACATAAAAAATTTAATAAACTCTAATGTTACATATACGCACACAGTACGAAAGATTTACGTGATATATTGTCAAAGTTTTTAACTGTCAAAGTACGTTAGAAATTAAATTAACTAAAGGAAGAAGCGAGAAAGCGAGATTATATATATACATTAGAATAAATTATCGTTTGTTAAGATTTAGTGGTAACCATAAGTATATGTTTCGCTCTACGCGTCCCTCACAATAAAACACGATAGAAGGCAAATATTCGTTAACTTCTTGCCAAACGTCTCGCAAATAGATCGTCAGTCATTCACGTAAGATTCATTGTAATTACTTGTCTAGCGTCTAGTATCGTTCCGATCTGGCGCATAAATATTTCAGTCTCGTGGTATCTTTTTGCATGCGTTCCCTCGTATGTCACGGCCGACGACGGACCACCGGCGACAACGAGAAACAAATTCGGGGAACAAATTCGGCGACGTCGGCGAATGCGGAGGATCGCAATCCTCGTCTGCCGGGCAAGAATAAGGAGAGGCGGACCCCCCGGGGCGCGCGGACCGCCCTGAAAATATTTTTAATTTTATTACGGCCTGTAATATGGAAATTCTACGGTCGCGGTTATCAGGTGTGAATTGAATTATAGCGACTGCCGACGTGGCCCTATTATTTATACATGGTCGGGAAACATGGTCCCGACTTTCGCCGTGCTGTGCCGGTGCGTTCACGATAGCCGGTGATAGGAAACACGCGCGGATGGTAGTCTATAAAGCCACGTGTCGGAGCGATACTAATTCGTTATCCACACTCGGAGAGAGAAAGAAAGAATGGCCATGTCACCGTGTCGCAGTAATACGACGTCTGTAATCAATTTCTGAGCGCTCGCGGCATCCACGTTAAGAAATAAATCTCGATTGCTGATACAACGATTTAATTTCGCTTCTCGTTGTACCTTGGAGAATTTTGACACCTTCCCGCTACTTTCTCGTGTACGAATCGGCATGCACGATTTCATAATACCGTTTTAAGTTTACCTGTTTGTAAATGTTTTTACGTAAAACTCGGAAAGACGTACTTTTGAAATACCTTATATTTCACCGCCGCATAATGGCTGATGATATCTCTTGGAACCCCGCTAATGGTCAATTTACTGAGCACAATGGAGGCCCCGAGGAGTGGTCGCTAATCGACGTTGTATCGATCGGCCTTAGATCTTTTCGGAAATCGTGGAATCGTAAAAAGCGCCGCGGAATATCGAACTTTGGTGTGATTATTAGAGAAGGCGGACAGGGAATCAATTTTCACAGATTCTTGAAGGTATTCTACTTCGAAAAGTTTTTTTTATTGCATATGCGAGAAGAGGAGATTAATGGATGTTCCACGTTCATTTATTATCCAAGATCATATGTAACTAAAATTACTTTCACTTGTTGATATATATCTTTTACAACATATATGGTTTTAGTTGTTTTAGAAATACAAAAACAAATTCAGAACTTTAGAATAAATTAGCAATATAATTGAAATCTATTTATATCAAAACTTAAATCCGCACTTGATTTTCAATAGTAAAATTATTTATTTTTAAATTCAGAAATTGTAATATTTCTCGAGTTTGTGTGTGTATGTATCCGATCTCTAAAGGGTTTATTAATGACGACTAGCAAGAGCGACGCGTCGTGTCTTACACATCTTCTCGTTCACATAGGTGACCTATTTTAAGTCGTTTCGAATCTTCTGCCAAACGAGGAAGTAAGTGGATACGAATAACGTCGCACATATATCAGCATGAGATGGTCATATAGCAGTCTATACTGCATGGCTCTATATAAACGCGCAGAAATGTCGCTCGCTCTCTCATGCAGTAAAATGTTCCTCTCGCAGATCGCCGTCTTCTTTTTTCCTCTTTCTTGTCCGTAGACTTCGTGTTTTTCGTGTACAATTAATAATATAAAATTTAAAAATTTTGAACAAATATTATAAATCTGACGTACTAATTAATAAATTAGTATTTGTTCACAGAAATTCCTCGTAGATTAATTAAGAAACAATAAATTATATAGTTAATTAATAAAATTAATTATAGTAGTCTTTATGTATAAATTTAAAAAATTTTGAATATTGTTTTATGAAATATAATTTTTTTGATAAAATATAAAATTATGTAATTGCTCATATGATTATTATATCTTTACATAACACGTTTTATTATGATTCTCAGCACAGTAAACTTTGGACAGTGCTTGTTTGTGAAGATAATTTTAAAAGATGTTTTTGAGTAAATATATTAAAACAAAAAATAATTTTTTGGATAAAAATTGATAGTAACGTTTTGGCTGGTTCACTCTTCACGCTTATCCATTCAAGAAAATAGAAGTTTACGAGCAATTCTTGGAATATGTAATAACCTAGTGACACGTGAAATTTGACGACGTTTCGCTTATTTCTATTACGAGAGTGCTGCTATTTGCTCGGCATTGTTCGCAACACCCTTTGAATTGCTGTGCCGTCCTAGTTTGCATTAGACCAAGTTTGCTTCGTAATTTACGATACATTGTGCCTTGGAGAATTAGCTGTTACAAGTATTTATGAAATTAGTATTTTTAGAATTTTAACGTAACTAGATATAATTAAAAAATTATATAGTTAATTAATAAAATTAATTCTAATAGTTTCCTTATATAAATTTAAGAAATTTTTGATATAGTTTTATGAAAACAGTTTTTTTTTATTGTATTGCAGTTTCGCGCGCGCTATTTAGTCTTTTATTTTTTACTTTTTAAAAATAAATTGTAATACTTATCAATAATTATCTATACAATTATAATTGTATAGAGAACCACACTTATACAATTATAATTCAAAATTATTATTTATTAACTCCACGATGACAGCCTTTAATGAAGTTAACGTAACAGATAACCAATCAGTGTCGCGAAAAAGCAGTGACAGGATTTCGATAGATTCGACTATTGTATCTAGATAATTTTTATTTTTTACATTAATGACTGATTTATCACTTATTATAAGATTTATCACTATCATAATTATCACTTAAAAAATGTTAGAGGCAAAAAACTGAGATGTATTTTTGTTTTTTAATATATTTTTTAGGAAATATCTATGTAGATCCTTGTTCACAACTATAATAGTTCTAACTTTATAATAATTATTTTTAACGATTTGCAAGAGATCGCTTTTGTATTTTGAAAATTACAGTCATACCGTCATCGATACGTCGCACCTGAATTTGCAGTTACCCCTCGCTCGCTCCGAAGTTCTCACGCCAGTTTCGTCGAGATTGCGCCGTCGAATGACCAGGCAAGAGCCTTGGGAATATTACGGCCCACTCGGTACAAAGGCGTGGAAGCTCACCCCTCGTAAATATTTCCAATAAATATCACCGATACCTACCGTTGGCCAACGCCTACGTCGCGCGCAAAGATCATACTTTTTCGATGGCTTCGTACCGTATTGCGTTTGATCAACACTTATTTTTATGGATTTTTATGGCCTGTACAGATTTTCCATCGCATAATAATACTTGTATTATACATCAACGTGAAAATATTTCAGTGTTTTCTGATAAATGCAATTTTCTCTTAATTAATAAAATTAATAAATGTGTTTATCTTCGTTCATGTTCGAATCTTTTGCTAGAACAAGATGTGTATATATCAACGCGCATGTTTTGCGATGCTGTAGCCAATACCGGACACTTTGGCACGAAGCGATATGATTTACCATCTGTCCCGTTGTTGTGTTTTCAACCGGTCAAATTTGTCGGCGTGGGAAACCTCATTTTGATTCTCTTTTTTTAAGAACTAAAGTTATTTTGTTTAGTTTTTCTGTGGGATTAAATTTTCTTCTATTTATTCAATTTTTCAATATTCTATATATAATATATATTATTTTTTTAAATTATATTTTCTTGAAATGTAAAGAATTCAGCTATTACAATAAAGGCGCGTGAAATAATATTTAATCAGTCGAAATCAATATGTAAAGTTATATTTTTAAAAATTATAAAAACAAATGAGTCTGATGCTGGTAGGCATTTGCCACGGAAGGTGAAAATTGGGAGGTACAGCTGAAAATTTTTCGACGCGCGACGAATGTTGCGTGAACTCGTGCGAACCGCCAGGAAGATTCACAATGCAGGCGCGGTCCGATAATCCTGATTTAGACGGCCCCATATATTAGACTAAAGATCGTGAAATTGAATGGTGGAATCAGTGGAGAGAGCGATCCGGCTGTCAACCGCGAGGAACGGGGTATATCGAGCGAAAAATAAACTGCCCCTGGCGCGAGTAGGGTTAGTAAATTTCGCAGGTGGTCCAAAGCTACCTGTATCTTCTGTCCTTCTCTTGCTTCCCCTCTCCTCTTTCATTCTCGTCCTCTTTCTCTCCTTACGACTCTTCTCCGTTTGTCCGTGGCTTGCGTTCCCTGTCTTTTCGTCGAGGAGTGCCGCGCGAATGTCCTCTTTCGAGAAGGCTCGTAAATCCTTGCATTTACCTCGCATCTTCTGTCCTTACTTGGAGCGTAAATACGCGAATCTCGACTCGTCAAAGGCGAGGCGCACGCTGGCATTCGCCAGCTACGATTGCGTCGTAGCATTGTTCGTGAATTTTTAATCTTATGTTCTTGCGTCACCACATATAATTACTGAACTGTTAGCATTGCAATACTACCATTTATTTGCTACAAAGATTGAGATTAATTCCATTGTGTTAAAATTATAAGAGACTACATTAAATTAAAAATTTATCAAAAATTTGTTGCATTTGATTACTAATTATTAATTTATTAATAAATATAGTCATTTGTGGAAAAAGTACACAAATATAATAGTTTTTATAATGTACGTACATATCTATATCTAAGGCACACATTTTATGAATTATGTCGTGTTGATTGCGAAATCGCGAAATTACATTTCGAGATGTGAAATGTATGAGCAACAGGAGCGACTGTAAACGGGATAGGGAGATATCTCACGCCTAGTCAATGTCAGATTATTACGTTCGGATACGAAAGCCATACCAAGAGTCCGTTATTAATGCGACCGATACTCATTCCGTACTCATCCGTAGATACGATCTCTCCGCCCAGTCAATCGGATAGCTACGTCTAAACCTATAATTACCACTAGCCCACCCATAGCGGGTGCGACGTTACAAGCCGATTAACGAAAGTTTCAATTTACCTTGCACCATAGTCTACGCCTGTTAATTTGAAATATGTATAAATAGTATGCACCATGTTATTACTTTCTTGAACTTGTATTATTTAACTAAATTTTTATACGTTCTAAGAAACATAACACTAATAACTCTTTTTTCGTATCATTAAAAAAATACTCTGCTTATCGGATTGTTTTTTGAATGAAATAAGTTGAGTAACGATCGTGTTCGACAATTGTTGTAAATAATTTTTTAAATCTTATAAAAATATTCTCGCCATATTATATGAATACCAACGGGATAGCAGTAGTAAACTACGTGTCTTTGATATCGACGTCATCCCTCCCTATCGAGAAGTGCTGGTGTTACAATCATCGAGTCATCATGCCCGTGACGGGAGCGTGCCTTTAGGATTTCCCACCGGTATTCACTACCGACGTCGTCTATCGTTTAAACGTGAGACCTCGAGTCAATCAATCACTCGTTGACGATATGCGATCGGTGATCGCGGCGCGCGATCGTCTCGTGCGGTCTATTAAGCTCGCGCTATTAATTAACCAGAAATAGGGGATGACTTGCGATATCGCGTATATACCATCCGTGCGGGTCTCACGAGACAAAGGTATGCAGCGATGCTAATCATCGCGGAGATGAAGTCATTCAGAGACGCCGTTTAAAGTTTCCTCCGCAGCAGTCGCGGCTGTCGCTAAACTAAGGGCTATTAATTATTTCTCGCTGCGTTTTCTCAGTGATGAATGTTGCCCTCTTTTTTTTGTTTCAGGCCATAGCGAAGAATCTGAAGCCGGAGCAACGGTGAGTTGGGATGACTTGTCGTTCGGACACCTCTCGTGTAAACATCGTGGCCGACCGCCTCTCTTTCGTTCCGCAAATATCTGTACCGCGTTTGTAGCACGGTGCAGAATTTCTCTCCTTGTAGACAGGAGATGATGCATGAGCGTAGTAAAGCACATTAGCGAGATCGACGGAGTGGTGTCGCGCCGCGTGTAACTCGATGCGCGAAAGGAGAGATAAAAAAAAGAGAGCTTTAGTCCTTCGTCGATAAATTGTGGCGCGCTCGTGGAAATTATAGCAATGATTATAGCGGCGCGCTCGTAGAGACGTGATACTTCTCACTTGGTCAGTTACATAAATCTGCCGGGTCACATTAGCTCGCCGCTAATTGCTTTTAAATCGACTAGCATCCTAATAAATTTTACACATTTTTTTTTAATAACATCTCAGCGCGTACACGAGCGAGGGTTGTTTATTTATGGGGAATCGTTCGAGGCAAAACATAACCGCGCTGGTTTCCGTATCTACGCACGCACGCACGCACGCACGCACGCACGCACGCACGGACGGACGCATGCATGCACCTGGTGTGTCTGTCAAAAGGTTTTGATATATCGAAAGGGATGGTGAAACTATTTGGGCCGACACCCCCGCCTAATCCGAATCCCTTTCGCTTGGAACCTCGGAGATTCCTTGATTCCCTTAATATATCATCCAGTCATATAGATTGCGCCCCTCGAAAGGAATCTCTCCGTGTGTATGCTGTTTTAATACTACTAGACTGGGTTCTACTATCTCGTAGAAGTAAAGAAAGACAAAGTTTTATGATTCAAGTAGTGCAGGGGGATTTTACGAGCGGTCGATAAATCGAAACGCCACTCAACGCGCACATTATAATCCGGCCATATCCGTTGTTGCAGATTTACTACGAAAAACTTGCTGCAAGCGTTTCCTCATCTCAAGTATATCGTCGATTTGACTAATACCTATCGCTACTATGACAAAAAGGTAAGGGATACAAAATTAAAACTTGAATTTAGCGTAGCCAAGTAAGCAATTTTCACTGACTCGTGAAGTGGTTGTTCCACATGCTCGATAATTAATACATACAGATAATTGCATTGATTGAAATTTTTGAAATAAATATTACGAATATACTACAGAAGGTAGCGTAGAAAATAAATAAATTCGAGATCGTTACACACGATTAAAAAGGGGCCATACGCAGGCAATATCGTCTGATGAAATAATACTGATGTTGCCACATGAATTTAATGCGGAAACATATCGCGTATCGTTCGAATTTCAAGTCATAATTTGTTATGTTTATGTACGTGCCTCTCTTACCTTTTAGTAACTCGAGACAAGAGACATCTTCTCTTCTCGGTCTCCCGCAAACTTCACCTGCTACATTCCTTGATCGAGCAGATATACAGATACTCTTTTTTTTCTCAAACTTCACGATTTAACTATCCGTTCTTGCCATTCGTCTATCGTACCCTTCTTTTTTTTCTCGGTTTCTCATCTGCCCTTCCTCACTCGATCTCGCCGTGACATCCTAATATCGCATCGGGGTCAATTCCGACTCAAGAACGCTCGAAGCGGTCCGACTAATTTGTAGCGAGGGTAGAGAGGCCGTGCCAGCTAATGAACTTATTATTAGATTTTTGGAATAGTCAGCTGCCACAACGACTCGATCGGCTGACTGACTGTCGGTCTGAATCGTCGTGTCGAACGAGAATATGTCCGCGATGTTTTCTGGGTCAGAGCTGTCGGAGAGAAGAACCGAAGACCGATCAATTATATTAATAAGTCGTAGAGTTGGTTCGGTCGCTTCATCTTCGGCTTTTTGTCCCGGCCCCACCGACGTTTGGACAGTCATTTGCCACGCGAGGAGAGTGTGGAATCTCAGGGAGATATGTTTTAAAAACATTATACACGCCGCCGTGAACATCAATAGCGCTGCGGGGCAACGATAATTAACAGAGAGATCTCTCGGTGTCGCCCACGCCTAATTAGAGCGCATTATACATGTATAATGAAGCGCTTAGTCGGTCCTTTAATTTTCCTATCCGTGGCCGATGTCATGGGGGAAAACAAGATTGTAGAGACAAAGGACCTCACATACCGGTTCGTCAAGATTTTATCGTCAGTATCAGATGTGTATTTTACTCTTTCAGTTTTGTGTACATTTACATATACAAAATTCTTACGGTTTGTGTATATAATGCATACCGAATTTTTTTACTTTTATTTTTCTAAACCTCAGATATAGGTATGATAATGATGTTAGATATACGATTAAAGAATCTCTTTCATAGGAAAGAACAGACAATTTATAGATATAATTTTTATTACAAAATTTCTTGTGTTTGAAAATTTATTTTTCTCTCTGATTTATTATAATTTAACTTTGTTTTCGTTGAGATTAAGAATCGGAGATATTCTTAAACGTGCGAAAGAATTTCTTGTCCATCATTGACGGCCGAAGGAAAGAAAATAGGTTCGATATAGCCATTAAGCGCAATAGTGCACGATCACCAGGATTGAGTTTCTAATATCTCGCTAAAAGCAAAGTCAAAAAGATTGATTATTATGACATGATCTGTCATCAGAGTAGAAAAACGGGTAGTAACTGTTATCTGACATCTCACTCAGATTAGAGTTACATTGTGTTACCTTATTATTATTATTTCTAAGCGGTGTTTTTTAATTAAGGATAAATATTAACGTAACACACACATACACAATATTACTCTATTTTTACAAATTAATTTTTGTACTATTATTTTATTTTTGTTATTAAAAATTTATATAAGTGTTGTTATTTATACTTTTTTCGATAATTTATTTTATATTTTATTTAGTAGACTATTTGTCATTTAAAATTTTGTTAGTGCGTTTGAGGTTTATGAGTGTTAACTAGGAGACAGATAATAGAGATTCAGATATAATAGTTGTTACCTTTAGATGGACACGCGTGTACGAAAGAAATACTTTCTGAAACACAAATGACTGTAAATTTCTTTTTTCTTTTTGTTTTTATTATGTCGATTAGTCTATTCGAAGTTGTATTTTTCCATTCCGTCTTTGCAATTTTATATTTATCGATCAATTATTTCAATTTTTGAACGTCAGCTTATGTCAGACTTGAATAACACGCTTGCACTCAGGGACATATGATTATCTACACGTTTGTAACTGACAGTTTTATGTGTGATAATTAGTGATGCTAATGAGTGCGCTGGTGCGTTTAACGAGACAATAGCTTGGCTCATCAAATTACATACATGTTTAATTCAATATCTGTTCTATTAATCTACATTTTATATTGCGTAAAATATTTTACTTCGATTATATAATAATATGCACGTGGTTATTTATGTTGTTAACGGTTTTGTTGTAGGAATTTACAAATGCTGGTGTTAAATATGAAAAAATTGCCATTCCGGGAAGGAAGATCCCGTCTATGGATATAATCAAAAAGTAAGTATGTGAATGATTTTACATATTTAGTGTAATTATGCATATATAACTATAACGACATGCACATTACACTTAAAAAATCTTAATTTGCTTACAGAGTATAGGGTTGTGCATCAGTCGTTGAACAGTCACCAATAAATAAATATTCAATAAAAATATTAAAATAATTTAATATTTTTAATAAAAGATTTAGAAATAAATTGTAAAGACAAATTATGCAACCGATGTATACATATACGCACATACGCGCGCGCGCGCGCGCACTAAAATTCATAATATTTGTCGTGAATTTTCTATTTGTTCATTGACTGATGCAATAATTCTATCTCTGAAAATTGCAGTAATTTTATGGCTGAAAATTTTCCAAGTATATATAATTTTAAAATTTCTTACATTACAATTATATCAAATTAATTAAAGTTCAGGGAAATTATTTATTTGTGCTTGAAAAAAAAGATTGGTTTGGCATGGAATGGTTTCCTATTGAATTGTGTAGTAGGTTCTGCAAACAATCCATTTGATTTAATGTCAGACACGCGTGCAAGACAACGTGAACCTTTTCTGGTACGACTTGCGTTAACCTCTCGCTTAATGCCAATCGTATTTCATATTTATTATCCCTTCACGGCGATTGGCGATTGATCAGCGCGCGATTCGCATTGCACAGGTGACGGCCAGTTAATCATTCGCAAATCATGTTACCTTAACAAGGAAGCCGAGTCCAGCATATACCGTTTTTCTGCTTCTCGGCATTCCGCTGTCGAGAAACCAGGGGCGAATATCGGATCTTTATCGCTCACCGCTTTTTCCTTTTCATTTTTTCTCTCTTTTTTTCTGGATTTTCGTTTACTAATTGAGACTAATTTAGTAAAGCGTCAGCTATACAGCGAATCGTGTTACGCTATCCGAAATACCTTAGTTCATATTGCAGCGAGTAATGAATTTAGTTATGATTGACCTTGCGACGATTCTTGTCGCATTCGGGTTTTAATTGTTTGCCACTGAGCGAGAGACGATGCACACTTTCATATTTAATACCGTTGTTGTGTAAACATGATTTCTCAAACGATAGAGAAATTATTTCCAGTTTCCGTTATGTCTTTTTTAGCATCTTTAATTAAAAATATACATTAATAATAAAAAAATCCTTAATAAAAAACATAATTTAAGCATCTATGTATTAAGCATTAATGTGTTGAAAACTATTAGAGATATTTTTTTATTATGAGTTTTAATAAAATATTTTAACAATAATGAAACATTGAATTATAACAAAAACCGACATTTTTGCATTTTTAATTCTTTGTTTAATTTGAAATAAAAGCGAGTGGCATTATATTCTTTGCTACTATAAATTTATTATTATATTTTTAGAAAAGAAATAAATTTATAAAAAAAAGTTTATGATTATCGATAGAATGTCGGTAGCTATAACAATTCGGTTTCTTATCTTAACCGATTGCGAGGAAGTTGGCGTATGAATGAGAGGATGCAATTACTAAAATTCACATTCTCGATGGCCGTTAGGTAGCCAGAAGGGGTTGAATAAAATTCTCGAAAATCTGGCAATGTTCAAGATAACGTCCAATTCTTCGTACTTTACTCGCGCGGAATGGAGACGCGTGTTAACCTTTGCACGGCGCCATCACGCGCACGTGTGTAGCTCTTCTGGCTCTGAATGGGACATGCAAAAGCAGTCTGACGAGGCCGGTCAGTCGACTAATTAACTGCAATAAACGTCCAATGATTTACCGAACATTGTGCACCCGTACTCTCGCTCGAGCTCTTCTGTTCCCTGTCTCTTTCTTTCTCTCTCTCTCTCTCTCTCTCTCTCTCTCTCTCTCTCTCTCGTCTTTCTCTCTTTTCTCCCGTTATCATGTACGTGCGAAGGATATCCCCAAGTGCTACACGGTCGGATAATGTATAAGGATTGCGTTATACGATCGAGAAAGAGTAATGCCCAAGCGCCGTAATTAGCGGCGATTTCTTACGACGTATAAAAACTATTTATTATTACGGTAATAAAAGTATTAATTATCGGCGTCTGCCCCCAAGTGTTGGAAAATGTTTGCGCTCGCGGAGAAATATGAAGACGTTCCACGGCGATATCCGATGCAATTATTTCTCGCGGCGAGGGCGCTACTAAAAACATTCTCGTAAGTGCATCGCGCGAGAAACGTGACACGCGCATCTTAACGACGTCGGACCGAACCGGCTACCGCGCTAAATACTATTTACTCGTTCGGTCGAATGGTAAACAAGTATACGAGATACTTCTTCACGTGGGGATCGCGCAGCGCGTTGACCACTCGCGAGTCAATCGAACGCGGGTCAAAGCACGACCTTTTGCGCGATGCACCCGGTTCCCTTTTCGCTCTCTTCCCTCGGTCGTCGATCGGCCCGTACAAAGGACGCGGTCCGATTTGTATAATTCGAGGATAAAACGGTGATTTGCATCAACGGTTAATAGCTGACAGGAATGCGAATAGGCTATCGCGCGGATGCCCCGTCTCTGGTCTCGGCGCGCACCGCTCTTTTGTTGATCTCTTTGAGTGAGACTTGATGGCTTTGTGGCTCGGCTGTTGCGCGACGTGTAATTAACTGCATCCTTGATAGGATCGGATCGGTTACCGGCGCTGTATCGCGGCCGAAATGAGGGAGAAAGAGAGAGAAAGAGAAAGGCAGGAGGTACGGAACACTTTCAGAGGTGAAAACCTGACTAGGCGCCATTTAATGTCCTGGGTATCCTTGAACTCCGAACGAAAACGCGTAGGTGGGTGGAACGAAAAGGTATAGGATTAGCGTGCGAGGTTAAATCAACATAGACCCTGTGCAAGGAGATGGCAAAGAGGCCACCTTTTGCGACGTCTCTCCTCTAAATTTATTCTACTTAGCTTCTTGGCTCATCCTTCGGAG
The DNA here is from genome assembly GCF_013373865.1 of Monomorium pharaonis. Classification (NCBI taxonomy): domain Eukaryota; kingdom Metazoa; phylum Arthropoda; class Insecta; order Hymenoptera; family Formicidae; genus Monomorium; species Monomorium pharaonis. The sequence continues at coordinate 19,985,308 of NC_050467.1, forward strand.
GTCATGATTCTCGTATCAGCGGAATTTATCAGGCAATAACGTTAACTTACACCGACCGGAATTTCTCCGCTTTCGCGCTTCTCCTCGCGGTCGTCACGCGTCTGGAAGATCGAAAGTGTTGATCCTTTGCCTCAAGGATATCGTCGCGAATGCATCTACGAAGCGCCGCGAACGTGCCAAAAATAGCCTTATAGCGGGCGCCTACGCTCGTTGACATTCGAAAATGGTATTTGGAAGGTAAACGACGTTTCCTTATTTCGCACGGCGCTACGTGTTCAGGATTGACGATCGGTGATTAAAGGAGAAATCGCCGGGAAAGAACGGACGGGATTACTCTCGCTTGTGACAGAGTCTTAAATTTCACGCGGCTAATTGCGCTCTTTGAATGGACAATTAACTGGGTTCATGGCAACAAGTGTCCGTGTTTACTCGATAATTGATTTACTTAATTGGGAAGTTAATAAAAAGATATAAAATAAAGGCATGTAAATTATATCTTTCGTTATGAAGCAATTTTATATTATTAGTTGTCAAATGTTGGCAGTTTTATTTTGCTGTGTACCTAATTATTAAATTACGATTTATGTATATATTACATAAAATTTTTTAATTTAAAATGATAAAAAACGTGACTTGTTAATTAAGTAAACGCGCGGGTAGAACATTACTATTTTCGAGGGAGTAATTATGGCAGTTGATTCCCGCACCAAGGTGCGTATGCGGTAGCGTAAACGGTTTCAGTTACCAGATAATCACGTTGATAGCGGTTCGTTAGACTCATGTGTGGCGGATTAAGCAATTTCACGTGAAACTTGGTGTTAATTGAAACGCAAGCGTGCGCAATGTGAACCTGACGCACAATTCAAGGACTGCAGTAATGGCTTAGATTTTTTTTATACTTGTTGGTCGTACGCCAAATCATGCACTCGGCTATATTCATGAATTTTTCTTCATCTATGCGTTTAACACACCAACTTATTAGTTTTTTTTTATATTTCTATTATCTATCTATTATCTATATCTTGTTACATATATTGATAAAGAGTAATTTTAATGTTTTTCTCTCTATCAAATTGATTCTAAAATATATTGAAATATTTTATGGAATATAATAAAATTTAATTTAAAATTTAATGGAATTAATTGCATTATTTAGGTTGATTATCATTCTAATTGTAGCCACTAATAGTTAAAATATTATATGTATAAATTTTATACTTTTCTCTTAATTTTAACACACAATCTTAATTAAAAAGTTCTGCAAATTCAATAAGAAATCTATATTTTATGAAAAGAGTGGGGTAATCTTTTGAAGATTCGCGCACACGTAAACCTTGACGACGTTTCTCTGAAGGATTGGCGATTGGTTTCCCTTAGCGCTCGGGGCGAACCCATCTCAAATATTCTGACGTGTGGCGTCTCGGGGCCCCGCGATGCCCTGGCGGTGCGTGCCGCGTGGAAATCACGAGAGAGGCACGTTTTGGCAAATGATTGTAGGTGGTAAACGTGCGCGCGCGTCTCTCTTCCGTGCGCATAATGCGTACGTTGCTTCGTATTTCCGGTGCCGCTAATTTGGCCGCTCACCGGCCCGAATGACGCCGAAGCTACAGTCCTCGAAGAAAAGAGGAGAGATTCCTGCTCTCTCTCTTTCTCTTTCTCTCTCTCTCTCTCTCTCTCTCTCTCTCCTTCTCTTTGTTCTTTCCATCTTGGGAAGCGTCTCGCATCGGGAACGTCGGGAACGACGAAGGAACGTGCGTACGCGCGTCTCACGCTCGGGACCACCCGGGCGGTCGCTTCATTACGTAAATTCGCCACCACTCGCGTCCTCCGCGTCTTCGCGTGCCCGTTTTGTCCGTGCACGCGCCGTCTCGCCGCCCATTCTCCGTGCGATACGAGGCAACGATACTCAAAGGTGATTCCGCGCGAAATACCGACACATCGCGTTTTTCCAAGAACTCGCCGGAATTGATCGGACATCCTTGGTCAGAAATGATAATGCATGTATAAGAATGTGTAAAAGTGTTCCTGTGGGTCAATATTAATCTTCTCCTTAACGAAAGTCTAGTCCCTGAATGCTATTTAGTATTCGATATACGATTACGAGTGGCCGTCATCAATTTTTAAGAGTGTAAATATGACAAAATCTTAATATCTAATTGATATTCTGTGATAAGATTTTATTTCAATGAATATTATACTTTCGTAAGAGAAATAAGATAGCTAATTAGTACGAGAAATTCTTGTTTATTCTAAACTTTCGGATTTTTCATTATACATTATGTAATAATCGTGTACAATAGACTTTTAATTTATCTAATTTGTCAAGATGGTTTATTTTCCATTATTGTAAATTCTATTTGTAAATTATTAACTGGATGACTTTTCGAATGAAGATATAGTCGCATCTTTAAAATCGAGTATACTTTAGAGCTATGTGTTTTATATGATGACAAATTGCGCACTTCGGAGATGGAATGACCGTGAAAACAGGCGTGTACCAAGTGCTGCTATAATCGTGTGCCTTCCGTATACGCGACTCTGATTGAGAAACAGTCAGTCGGAGTGTTTGCGCAGTACTTCTACGATATCTTCGGTGTTCCGGGATCTGTGCTGGGAGTACAGCCGTACAAACATCGGTTAACCGTTCACCTACCTACGACCGCGGCGCGGTCCATGCATTAAACATTCTCAAACACGAGCGATCTTATGTCCAGCGATGGGCCAACTTTGCTGGTCCGTGTGTACTTGCGTGAAAACACAATCCGCGGTCGTGAATTTCGAGGAGCGTGAAACAGGACAGACTCTAGTGAAATCTAGTTGCAATTAAAACTGCCGTGTTGCACGACTACTCCATGGATTTTCTCTGTTTTTCTCGCATATTATACGCGTTGCAATACCTGAACAAGATTCACATGTTTACTGGCAATATTTACAAATGAATCAAATATGCTGTGTAGAGTATAAAAATGCAAAGAACCATAAGCGTATATACATACTTGTGTAGATTAGCTGATTGCATTTTGTGGTTACCACGAGATACTTTAATATCTGTCAAGAGAGTAAAATTAATATATAAGTGATACTTTATATCAAAACTAAATATCTCAATAATTTATGTAGTGAATTTAATTTATTCGTTATGGTAGATTTAAAGTTTGTCTTGTGTCCAAATGTAGGGCAAGGAAAAAAAAAACAATGACGCAAAACGCAAACATGGGTGAAAATAAGGAGAAAACGAATTTATGGGCGGAAGAAAGAGCAGCCAAAACTGCGCTTGGAATAGCAGAAAGGCTAGCTCTGGGTCAGTTTTGATTGCGATGACCACATACTTTCAAGAAATTTGGTCAAAAATAATGTATTCTATACCAAATTTTCATTTAAATTTGAACATTTGTATTTGTATCTGATCAAGCCAATCAAATATATATATATATATATATATATGTGTGTGTGTGTGTGTGTGTGTGTGTGTGTGTGTGTGTGTGTGTGTGTGTGTGTGTATCATAAGAGAGAGGAGAAAGATTCTTTAAGTTACTTATTCTCAAATATTTCCCTCAAAGAGGGAAATTACGCTTAATTATTTCTCTACGCTTATTGTCGTTTTTCTATTGATTCTTTACGATTGAAATAAGACAAATTTCTGAATTTACTATTGCATTATAATTATATACAAGAATTGTATATAATTATGTACAAGAAATTAAAAAAATCAAATGAAAAAACTCGACTAAAAAAAGTTTCAGGAATTTTTCGAAAATATATGCACAAATTTAATAAGATTACTCATATTGACGCGAGTGGCTTGTGAATCGCTCGAGGTACAATACTATTCAACATTGTTGACTAAACGATTCTTCGTCTTGATCGAACACAATAGGAATCTTATATTTTTTATTTTTATTTATTTTTCTTTTTACATTTTGAACGTCGCTTACGTTAGTAAATTGAAATCTGCTGGAATAAAAAATTATTTATTTAACGGATTTTTAAACCTTAACATGTTCAGCGGATAATCAACACGCGTCTGCGCGTCTGCGAAATCTTGAACGCACTACGATGTATTTATTTGTCATCCTTTTTTCAACGACAAAATTATAACTTGATATTTATTAGATTTAAATAACAGTGCCCTACCGGGCGACGTGTTTTTAGATAACGTGTGATTGCACAACTGCACTGTCTTCACGGTATAACATAGACCGATTGTGTGATCTCCCAGTAAAGTTACACACACGCGAGAACGTAGTACGGTGGGCGCGTGCGAAGGACCACACACCGTGTGATATTCAAATGAACACCACTTACGACAATCGTGCTGCCATAAACGTCGTTTCGCGGTTTCACAGGCCGCGTCTCCTTATTTCGATTGAACTTCACACCGTGTGATTTTTACAGTTTACACGGAACAAACTAGAGTTATCAGTAGTGCCATCTTGATAGGCCCTATAGTTAATTAACGATGATATCGCTTTTAGATCTGAGAATCTTGTAAGAGTGAGGTTCCATTAACACTTTGATTGTGAAATCATGATATTCGCAATACGTGACGTAAAACTGCACATAATTTTGTCTTACAACTTATTCTTAAATTGTAGTCTTGGGTTTCAAAAAATTATTATAAGTTTAATAAAGTTTGATTAAATATATAAAAAATTTAATTTATACACAAATATATATATATAAACTAAATTCTACAAAATAGTTTGAATTCTATAAAATAATTTGATGAAATTTTACGAGAAAAATTTCTCTGTATGTACTTCGAATCTTTTATGCATAATGTTAATTAAAATAAAATTATTCAAGAAAAAAAATATGAAACAAGCCAAAGTATGAAAACAAGTTTATTGCTTACTAATATAACTGGCAATTTATTACGTGATACATAATATTAAAGGTGATTTTTAATAGCTCCAATTTTATTTAATCTCATATGAATATTAGTAAATGTATGTCCTAAAGTAATTTGTTTAATTATTAAAGAATGAGACGACAATTTAAAAATTATGTGATGAACGGAACTGTACTTAGCTATTTGTTAGTGACCGAATCGATTAGTTTGCGGTTTCTAACATCAAAACGCGCAAGATAAATGACACTTCGCGATATTGAATAAAAAGGTAAACACTTGATACGCGGTGAAATCTATGCATTCATAGCGGCCAACGCGGTAAAATATTCCAAGATGGAATTCATCCACTGATAGATGACTAGTTTTATAAATATTGATGGCCGCTCATCTTATATAGCGGGTCAGAGCTTTTGATTTTAGTTTTCCGGCAGGGAAACCGTCAGAAACATGGTCATCGCGCTGATGACGCCGATGATGATGATGACGATCATCACGGTGATGATGATGAAGTTGATCCTCGATATTTGGTTCTTCGAGAGGAATTTCTACTGGGTGCAGTGCGAAGCGCCGTGTACAACGACACCTCCGTGTCCGCCTCGAAATCTGTAATTCAAATTCGAAAGTCAAATTAATTTAACGCTCGTCATTTTTCATGTTTTGGCGGCACGCGGAGCCCCGGCAGCTATCTTCCGATATTTCATCTTGTAGAAGGCCGTGCCCACACTTCCCCCGTGATAGATGCATCTCTCCGTGATTGTGCTGTCACGCTCTTGAAACGAGGAAGACGCGCCACGAATATTTCAAGTATTATAAATGCCCGTGACCGTGGGAGCGAATGACAGTCGACGTGCGCTACTTTGCTACTAATTCGGGAGATTTATCCCATTTCTCGCGCTGACCTTGCACAAACGATGTATCGCAAGCTACGTAGCGTCGAGTAAATTTCTCTTATACCACATACATGCTAATTATGACCGGTAATATGTTTCTTCGTTAGATTGTTCAATTCACGGAAACGTATTGACGTAATTGATGTTCCTAAGAATAACGAGGATGTTTACGATTTGATCCTATTGGAGTACACTCCCAAATGAGATGCTCCTATTTCGAGAGTCATTATGAGTTAACAAGCCTCGCAGGTTATAAATATCTCTCACCTTATAACCTATCGATATTAAACGGTGGTTGAAGCCAGTCGGCAAGCCGTGAATGAGTTAGTGCTTATAATCGCGTTAGCCTAATCGGTGCTGTAGGGAGTCCGTTTCGAAGTTGAAAGGGACCAAAGGCACTAAAACGGCCCTATTAAACCTCTATAGACCGCCACAATTGGGCCATCCAATCCCCCGATACAATAACGAGCGTAGTAACTTTTCGGGGAACCAAGTCTATCTGGATTCGTGAAGGGGATTTGAAACGATTTCATGCTTGTCACCACTATTCTCATTTTCTTGGAAACTAAAGCCTTGGGCACACGATACGATTTTTCATGCTGGATCGTATACGAGGCGTCTTACTACGTATCCTCATTGGCTTACGATTGGTGACATAATCATCTGAGCCAATCAGGAGACGTATTAAGATGCTTCGTATGCGATCTAGCATGAAAAGTCGTATCGTGTGCAGAAAGCTTTAATCTTAACACATTTCATAAACTTGTCTCAACATGAGATCTCTATCTTTTTCAAATTGTCAATTAATTTAAGGCTATAAAGTTCAAGCAAAAGATTTCTAATAGAAAAGAATGTACACATTTTAATTACTATATATTAATAAAACAATATTTTTTAAATTTAATAAAATATAATATTGCACGATGTTGACGCGAAATATTACATGGAAGATTAGCTCTACGTTGGTATTAATTATTACCGAAACATTTTGCTATGTTCAGCGCATATGAAGTATTTTCCATTTCAAAGAGAATTTTCGAAACGAAATTTTCAAGGAACTCAAAAGAGACATGTGAACACCTTTTTATAATTTATCGAACAATCGAAGTATCGTAGGCTTAATCCGAGTTTCTTTTTCCTGCCCTCTGCGATAGTGGTGAAGGAAAGCCGACGTGATGCATGACTGCACCCCCGTAAATTATTGTATAAGCGCCACCCTAGCTTCGAATCTGCGAAGTTTCAGAAATCTCTTTCTCGTCTCTCCATTTCCTCCGCCTTCTATCCCATAGATCACAAAGAAGCCGCCAGTAGTAAGTTCACGGTAAAGTTTATAGGAGACAAAGGGGGAAATGTGTTGCCCGCTGAAAAATCGCCGGCGCTGCAGCTATTATTAATCGGCGTCGGAACCGCGTGAGCGTCGTTGCGACATGTTTTCATGACATAATTCGGAATCGATTTAACTTCTTAGCGCCCCTGCGTGACGCGTAAAAGACTCTTACTCGCTGCACCCGTCCGTAACTCGGAACGTACAACATTTCGGCTCTTAAGTCTCATTACCATACTCCTTCGTTTTGCCGCTCGAGTTCTGCATATCTATTACATAGCTATTTACACTGTATGCTCGACCGGTTTCCGGTACCCTGAATATTTATTTAGCCGATTACTTTTTTCATCGGCTTCGGGGAAATTCGATTGCCGCTCCGTCGCGGTGGCTGCTTCGTAAAATTATGGGCAGCGAATAAAGGACGGATAAGAGACTGTTGTCCTTTCAAAGGACAATTATTGGCGCAATTATTACGTACTCGTATGCTTATAATATCGCACTTGAGGTATTGATTACATTATTTAGTCGAAATAGGTAGCCAAAATGTTAATGTTCGTTAAATAAATTATTCTATGTGAAGTGATTAATCACATCATTAAAATTACAATCATAGAATGCTGTTCAACGCACATGTGTACCCTAATATATACATATATATACTAATATTTTTTGCCTCTTTAGCTGGCTTCAATCATATAAAATTTTAATGTTATCTAAATTTAAATTAATAGTTTAAAAAATATGTAAATTACTTCTTTGCTTTTTTGGAATGTAAACGCTTAATTATTTCTTGGTACGTCGTTTTGATTTTTCTATGATTCCTTGTAATACTATTTAACATTGTTAACTAAACGATTCTTCGTCTCGATCGAACAGAATATGATTTTTTTATATTTTTAAATTGTTATTTTTTTGTACATTTCGAATATCACGTTAATCTGTCAAAATCTACTGGAATAAATATTATTAATTTAACACACTTTGAAAGCTTAACATGTTCAACGGATAAACAACACGCGTCTGCGTGTCTGAAATCTTAAACGCACTACGATATATTTGTTATTTTTTGTGGGACGACAAAATTGTCACTTGATATGCATTAGATTTTGATAGCAGTGTCCTTCCGGGCGACGATCGTTCTTTTAGATAATGCGTGATTACGCAACCGCGCCGTTTTCACGGCATAACATAGACCGATCGTATGATCTCCCAGTAACTCGTACGCACGTAAATGGACGTGAGCACGTAGTGCGGTGGCCGTGTGCGAAGGACCACACACCGTGCGATATTCAAATGAACACCACTTACGACCGACAATCGCGCTGCCATAAACGTCGTTTCGCGGTTTCACAGACCGCGTCTCCTTATCTCGGTTGAACTTCTCCGTGCGATTTTTACGATTACGTGAAACAAACTAGAGTTATTGGTAGTGTCATCTCGATAAGGTTTACAGTTAATTAGTAGCGATAGTATCGCTCTTAGATTTGAAAATTTTGTAAGAGCAAGGTTTCATTAACACCTTAATTGTGAAATCATGATATTTGAAGTATAGACTTAATCTCAGGTTTTTTTCTCCGTCCTCAGCGATAGTGATGAAGGGAAGCCGACGTGATGCATGCTTGCATCCGTAAATTATTATATAAGCGCCACTCTATCACCGAATCTGCGAAGTTTCAAAAATCTCTTTCACAAGAAGCCGTCAGTAAGTTCACTCGGTAAGCTATTATTAATCGGCGTCGGAACCGCATGAGTATCGTTGCGACATATTTTTATAACATAATTTCGAATTGATTTAATTACTTAGCGTCCCTGCGTGACGCGTAAGAAACTTACCCGCTGTACTTACCTTTTGTAACTTAGAACGCATAACTTTCCGGCTTTTAACTCTTAAGCACATTTGTGGGATCATTTCTGACCTCATGCAAATCACTTAGTGAGAAGAGTTGAAACTATTGTTATTTTTTAATTCTTAATAAATTTATTTTAAAATAAAGAAATTTTAATAAATCTTATTTGTCTGCATTTCTAAGAGTTTAATTACTTATATCACGAACCAATTTTTTATCAATTATATCTATTATAATATTTTAAAAATCTACTTTAAATTTTTGGAGTCAAAAATGACCTTACGAATATAGTTAAAAATAACGAGTGTAGCTAAGGATTAAGTTGTATTACCATACTCCTTCGTTTTGCCGCTCGGATTCTGCATATCTATTACATAGCTATTATACTGCCGGTTTGCTCAACCAGTTACCAGTACCTTGAATATTTATTTAGCCGATTACTTTTTTCATCGGCTCCGGGAAAATTCGATCGCCGCACCGTCGCGCTGACTGCTTCGTAAAATTATGGGCAACGAATGAAGGATAGGAGACTGTTGCCTTTTCAAAAGGCGGCGCAATTACGTATGCTTATAATATTGCTCTTGAGGTATTAATTACATTATTTAGTCGAGATAACTAACCAGATATAATTCCTATAAATAATGATGGGTGGTTAAAATGTTAATATTCGCTAAATAAGTTATTTTACACGGAGAGAATTTTCTCTTAAAATTTGCCCTCAAAATTTGATGATTGTAGGACAATGTGTGGCCTCGAGGAATTTTATTATACTTTTTAGTAAAATTTACTAAAAGTATGGTAAAATTTACTATACCCTTAGTAAAATTTACTAAAAGTATAGTAAATTTTGCTAAAAAGTATAATAAAATTCTTTTAGATCACATATTATCCTACAATTATTAGATTTTGAGGGTAAATTTTAAGAGAAAATTCTCTCCGTGTATGTAAAGTGATCACATTATTAAAACTACAATCGTAGAATGCTGTTCAACGCACATATGTGCCTTGATATATATAAATATACATTCATATTTTTCGTAGGAAAGTCTCTTTAGCTGGCTCCGGTCATATAAAATTGTAATGTTGTCTAAATTTAAATTAATTGCTTAAAAAATTGTTCAAAAAATATGTAAATTACTTTTTTGCCTCTTTAGAAGGTAAAGTCATAAAAGATTGCAATCATAAATATTGTTAAAAGTAAAAATTTTTGCTCTCTTTCCTTGCAGATTCTTTAAAGTGATGGATGATTTCACGTCGACATGCGGTGAAGGTGAGTTTGCATTACTTCAAATATACTTGAAACAAAGTTTCTCGAATCAGAAATCAAAGTAACTTTGTTATATCTACTACAATCTTGGACAAATATGTAATGCTTTGCATTGATCGCGAGTAGTTGCATCGCTGAAATGTTTGACGAAAGCTGCAATACTCATGTCTGATCGGCGCCAACTAAAATGCATTAGATTTGACAATAGTAGAAAATAGCTCTTAAGAAACTTTCTCTACCAACAATCGTAGGAAGAAAAAGGAACACTGACAAGTACTCGTGTTTCTGGCGGGAAAAATCTCGTAAGGATTCTCGCTTGGACGAGACTGCTGATCTCGACTGTACATCTCTTCCTAATTTACTCCCTCGATTACGGCTCGGCCATGTTGTACGTTGTGAGAACGGATGTAGAATAGTTGGTGGTTGTTTTATTCGCGCGATTGTACGATCCGGCTTCTGTGTTTCGAATGAGGAGAATTCGACAAAGACGACGACGACAACGATTGGAAATGAATTCGACCGGAGTTCGGGAAGCGAAGGGATCGCCCACGCGCGAAGTATATACCGGGACGTTGTTAACCCTAGAACGGTAAACTTTTTTTTTTTTACTTCAAATGATATACTGTGTTATAAATATACCTTCTTTGGAAGCGTTCTGTATTCAATAGATGACCTAGAACCGGGATAAAATGAATTTTGTTTAAAAATATAATTATTTAGACAAGTAAAAATTGAAAAAATTGATAGCTTGGGAAAAAGGAAAAACGAATAAAGACAATCTTTTTTATTTTACTAAAAAAAAAATTATTGTACTAATGACCTTATCGGCACTTATGTGTCATTTCCTTTAGTTTGCAATGCCCTGAGAAACAATTTTTGCATTAAGCGACTTTAGATGCAAAAAAATGTCATTATTACAAAGTCTATATATATAAACACATTTACCACTTTATTGGTAAGATGTAGACTAACAACACGGGAAAAGTCGTTTTGATGCGAAAAACACAGTGTTTTATACCACACTCGTATCTTATTTCAAGATTATCTCAAGTAATGTCTTAAAATGCTAATACAGCTCTGTGATTGTTTGATGACATTTTAAGATAGTGCTTAAGATAATCTTAAATATAAAGCTCGGCAATGAATGTCGATCTAATATCTTATGTTGAATTATGGTCGATGTTCCGAGTCGATTCCTTCGTCTACTAACGTAGGCGGTAAATTCAAATTCACATTGAGGCACAAAATCACCCCAGTGTACCGTTCTAGGGTTGATTATCTACCGCCGTTTATCAAGCAACAGAAAAGAAAGTTCCCTTGAGCGTTTCTTCTTCTTCTTTCTGTACTCTCGTTTTTCTTCCTTCGTCGTCGCTCTGTTCTTTTTTCCTCTTCTCTGCGTGTATAAACCTCGCGTCTCTGTTCTTTTATTTTTTCTCATGCCAAACGGCCAGTTATATCTATAAGGCTGCATCGGGATTTGGTGTACATGTTGTACACCGTAATTTAAGAATCGGGTTTTGATCTCTGGTTTATTTCGAGGTATCTTAAATCTTCACGTATCTAGGATCTATTGTCGTCGAGGTACACGTTTTCTAGACAGTAATTCTCCGAACGATGCTTGAATATTTGAAATTTATTCAATAGACAGAACTCTTGTAAACTTGTACAAAATTCAAAACTTTCGAAATTCTTGGAAATCACAAGATTTCTCGGAAAGTTTATAAGATGCGAAATTAACGTAACCACCTGAAATTTTTGCCGTCGAAATTGCATGTTTGGTTCACTCTCGGATTTGTACACGTGGGAAACTTATGAAACAACTAACTCGAAATTGGGAGGTGGAGCGGTCCATCGAAGAAACGAGTCGAGACGCATTCCAAGGCAAAAGGAGCTGCTTAGCTGCCCATCCATTGGCCACCACTTAGCATTTATCAATACCTTATGTCCAATGCCTAATACCGAGACGACGGTCGATCACATAGAGAGATGCACCAAGTATCTCGTCACTCATTAAATCGATTATTAAATCTCCAGTGTATTTAGAAGTTTGTGCCTTACAATCTTGTGTGCGTCAATTTCTTTTTTTAATTTTCCACATTTAAATTTATATTAAGCTTTCGGGAATGTCTTTGTCTCTCGAGTTATATCTAATTATCCCCGATAAGGGAATGTAAATTGTTGCGCTTCGAAAGTATTCTTTTTTGCGCCGAATCAATATTGATTGTCGTGCAAGCATGTGTCGCGATAAGCCTTCCGCCGAGCGTTTCGCGACACGCTCCGACACATGCACGTCGCGGTCGAACTTGGACCGTTCGACTGATTTAAGACGGCAGTAATCGGCAGCTTGAAAAGACTCTCTCTAACAAGCTGTCGATACTTTCATGTTTATGTACGCCGGACGTTAACGTCCTTCCCCGTTTCGGCGGTTATTACGTGTACGTAAACGCCGGCGGGGCTTCGCGCCCTCGCGCTTACTAGGATCTCCGGCGTGTTCTTGACACGGGACAAGCATGATCTCTCCCGTCTACCAGGGGCTATTTGAGCTGACGTACCTCTCGCGTATATATCATATTGCCACATTTGCCACGTCGCTTCGGGTCGTACCTCGCGACTACTCCAGTAGCCCGAAAACCAACCTTCGCGCCGCCGTACGGGGAGTGGCATGTGCAATTCCGGGTGCGCCGCCCGCCTTTTATTCCTTCGTCGGCGATATCTCGGGGGCACGAGCGAAAACAATATTTGCATGCGACCGCCCACCCTCGTCCATTAGTATGCACGAGGTTGTACTGTGTAACCGACTCCCTCCGTCGCTCCGTTTCGCGCTGTTTGAAACGTGACGGACCGGAGTTCATTACAAGCAGCGAATTTCTACTTCGCTCGAAGAGTTATTTAGCGAAACGTTCTTGCGTCGCGTTTTTATGTTGCTTTCCTGAATTTCGAATTTATCTTCGTAAGCAAAACTCAATCTTCTTGTACACGAAGGAAACTTGCAATAAAGCAAGGCACTATTCGTGAAATCTCTTCCGCGACGTATGGTAATTATATTTAAGTTTTATCTCCTTGGAAACTGACATTTTACTTGACCTCGTTAACTAAATGGCTTACAGTCTTTTAAACAGATAATCAACAAACGAATTTTTCGGTACATTGGAATTTCTAGATATTCTTTTCAGTAATATTCTGAAAGTATGTTCACATGATGAAAATCATGGTTGCGTGTGCATAAATGTTTTGACTATATATAATGCTCGTAAATGCTATGTAACACTTAACGGCAGACAGAAAATAAGTTTAAATAACGATAAGATTAATGGACATTTTTTTTAATGTGGTATACGAACATGGGTTTAAAGATCCTGATGATTGTGTGTGTGTATAAAATTATATATATGTATATGTATATATTGTTTGATATTGTGTTACAATATATAAACTTGAAATTACTAGATATTTGCGAGTAATGGAATCAGCGTGAAGCTGATACTTCGAATTGATCACAGGCTTATCGCTAATTAATGATATTATTGTGAATATACAAGGCCCATTTTTGACCAGCAAACATTATTATGCTTTAGCTCCCGTCGAGCATCGTTTGATTTCGACTGTCAAACAGCAGGGTGCTCAGAAAGACTTCCGCAACATCCCTCTGACTGTTGTAATTTCATATTAATGTACGAATGTATACATATGTATACATTATTCAAGTGCCAAGTTTCGTGAATTTTACTTTTGCATGCTAAAGATAAATAATGCTCATCTTTTCGATGAGCAAAATTCCACACTTCTATCTTTTTCTTAATCTCGACAATCGCTTGTCTTACGGTAGAAATTTAATTTTATAATAGAAATAACTATTTATTAAAGAAAATTATTTAGTATACAACTTAATGAATTGTTGTACTATACATCATGAGATTTGGATAAAATTGACATAGATATAATTATTTTATTCGGTTTACGAAAAATGTAGGGACTAACATTCGGCAGTTGGAAAAAATGACACATATTTAACGCCTGTCAAAATAATCGTAAGTCTTCGACAATCTGGTTGAGGATCGGCTTATTTGTTAGCACAAAGGCCACTGCTCCACGGGGGTGCTGGCTCCAGATTCACATTAGATGCCGACGTGTTCTGGGAAGATTCCTGTCCGCTAAGAGTACATTTTTGGCTTATGCAAAATTGAGATGACCTCGTGATAGATACCGACGTGAAACGAGCATACCTTGCATATCGTGTACGTGTACATGAATGTTGAATTACATTTTGCATTCTATTATTATTTCTTTAATTTGTTTCAATTGTAATGTTATATTGTAATGCGTACATTATTCTATAACTTATTTAGATTGAACGAGCGATTAAGTATGTCAATAATTCAAGAAAGATAAAGAAACAAAAAGGAAACTTTCACGCACTACTACGTTTACTACTACTATGTAAAGTTTAGATCCTACGAACGTGTAACACTTGAGCGAAACAGTACTATAAAACTTCCCCTCTCGATTTTCGAGAGAGATTTTGAAATTTCGTTTGTGAAATGGATTTATACAGAAATATCTACGATCCTCTTTTGTTTCAAATGTTCGCGAATTCTGCGGTTTATGTTCCATTCAAGTTGAGGATTTACGTTCTACGATTTTTCATACTGTTATTTTCCCATATATGATAATCCAAGGACTCTTTTACGAAGAAATTTTTACACGAAGAAGCTTTTACACTCTACACGTTGTTGCTCATTCGCATATATTTATCTTAATACTTTTACATAGGACGCTATGTCGAAGGATGCTAGATCGAGAATAGCCCCGGTCAGGAGTTTTATTAGACTGTTTGTCATGATTTTTATTTTAACGGAATCTTATCGTCTTGCTGGCACCGTGCACTTTACGTCTACATATATTTGCATTATTGTCCTTTGCGGGCAATAATAGTATCGTATTTATCAAAAGAGAAGAGCATAATTCTCGCGCACTGCATCGTTCCGAGATACCGATATACTCTCCACTCGATCAAGCGAACCTCGCAGAGGTCAAACGGCATATCGCATGACTCGCGATGGGTCACTTAATTCCACCCTGAAAGCTGTGGTAAAGAGGTACGAAGTGCCTCTAAAGTACTTGGTACTTATCCTCCGCTCGTTTGCGCTTCGCTGAAAACAAGAAGACACCGGGCGGTGAAGGGAGAAGGTCGGTCGTGTGGAATCCAAGAAAAAGAGGCGGTAGACGCGCTTCGATCGTACTTATACTGGTCAACTACTCTCATTAAGGTTTTGCGGCCCTTGCGAAAATGCCGCCGCCGCCGCCGCCGTCGCCGCGTTCGACCGGCCTTAGCCGGAGTCACGAATCGTCGTGAATTCGTCGCAGCTTTTGCCGGTAATTTGCGATAATATTATAATCAGCCCCTTGCTGAGCCCGAAGAGGTGCCGACCCCACGCCCCGGGCCGAATTGATGACCCGTGGAATCGTACGCCTTGCCGCGCGTAGCGGTGCGCGCCCCTATTGGACGTCCTTTTCGCAAGCGAATATTTCTTCGGTTCCTGCACGTCCTCGGTGCCGTCTCGAAGGCGCTTTCGAGATACCGATCGCGTGTCCCATCGACCGTACTCTCATGTACATACACACACATCCGTGTCGCCGCATAATTACTTTATTGGTTACATTTTACTCCGTTACTCACTCCAAAACACTCCTTCGGAAAAGGAAATATACACGGAAAGCCTTCGACATTCGGACACTTGAATTTATAAACCTGTAAGTTTTGTTCTTTTTTTATAACAGTAAAGCGACACACAGTAAAGCATAATTGAAAATATATGAAATATCTTTCATGTGCGTACTAATGTCACTTGAAAACTACTTGTCTCTACTAGATTGTGTATATCGTGAGGTATGTGAATTTTCTGTTACAGATGAACTTATAGGAGTCCATTGCACACACGGTGTTAACCGTACTGGTTATTTAATTTGTAGGTCAGTATTGTGTAATCTCACATCGCCTCACAATTAAAACCAGTGCTTTTATTGCTTGAATTTTTGCATATCTGAATTCTAAATATTCGCTTTATTTTTATCTGTAAACATGTATATACTATCTAGCCTCGTATAACTAATGATGTGTCAAGATTGTAATTTATTATTTATTTATTTATTGAAATATTGAATATACACTTCAATCCTTCCTATCGATCGATAGGAAACCTAGTTAACGAAATAGAAAACGGTTCTGACGCTATTTTGTTATAGATATCTCATTCAGCAGCTCGGCTGGGAAATTCAAGATTCTTTAAAAGGTAAGTTATTTTAAAAGTTTGTGCACAGTAAAATTGCTTTTTTACCATTTTATTTTTCTTAAATGTTAAACCAAGGAATTATAGAATTTTATCTGTTATAATTTTTTTACTACAACTAAATGTTATTAAACATTTGACGAAAAAAAAAACGAATTAATTCGTTATGAACAGATATTATTTTATGTATATTTGTCAAAATAGTAGTATATACGTAAAGTGAATTTCACTTAAGGACAAATGACGCTCACGAGCGTTTTGAGCGTTAAATGAAACGCACCATAGTAGGCCATGATTACACGTGAAGTCATTCTTTTTCTATGTCAAACGTTACCCCGAGATAGGTTAGTTAACTATAACAGAGGAAAAGAGAGTCAATGAGTTTATACTTTGCATTTTTGTACTTTGCATTCTATCGTTAAAAAATTCGTGCAAACAAGATTTTTCTTTGTATTCAGCTTTTGGAGAAGCACGCGGATATCCCGTTGAACGCGACATTTATCTCTCCGGATTGAAAGAGGTCCAGCGAGGTAAAAAGATCGACACGAGCAAAGTTGTTTTGACGCCGAATTCTGTCGGCGCCGTAACTAGGAAGAATCCGAGGATGCGCTCGCTGGTGAAAAATTCGGTAGGCCGGCCGATGGGGCCACCGGGATATGGGATGTCGCGGCGAGGATTCGCGAATGGTGGACCGTTTTCGCCTCAGAGATTCGCGGGTCCACCGGGATTCGGGCCGATGCCACCTCCGCCCGGTATGCCGCCCATTCCGCCGATGAACCCGTCACTCTACGGGCTCAGGCCATTTAGGTATGGACCACCGCCGATGCGCCAGGCGATGCCGCCGACGCCGCCCGGGCCGAGGCCGGGCATGCCGCCTCCTGGTTTTCCGCCTCGTATACCAGGTCCGCCGAGGATGCCAGGTCCACCGAGATTGCCGCCTGGACCGACGGCGCGGTTACCGCCGCCACCGAAGATGCCACCCCCGCCTCCACCTCCGCCTTCGAGAACAATCAGATCATCCAAACAGTTCCAAGTACAACAGAAGAAGCAGCAGATTAGAAATGGTATCATGGAGCGCGCGGTGAACATTCGCATGAGGCGAAATGGGCCGGCTAACAATAGAATTTTGCCCAAAGCGCATAAGGAACAGGACTTCACTGTTGATACGTTCGAGGAGAATCTGCTCGCAACGTCGGTCCCGCCACCGAAACGGCAAACGAAAGGACGTTATAATCAATCCAAGTGACCATGTATTCACTAGGAATGCTATGATACTTAAACGCAGATTTTTTTTTTCAATACATCGCTATAAGCAGATGTTCACAGTGTCTAAGATATCTCGTGCGCAATTGCTGTCCTGTGACGAGCAGGAATACCTCACAGTTTGCACAATTATTTTTGAACTTGGATATTGAAGCTCGAACAGACTCGAGTCATATAATGTGTGAATTGTTACTACATTGATATCAATAACATACAGCTCCCGTAGATATTTTTTATTTTACCGATGTATTTTATATTAAAGACGCAAACTTTGTCGAAAATCTCATGATACTAATGTTCATTTTCTGATTTATGTCTATGTACATTTAATTTCTATTTTAGCACTTGATTAAATAATTATTAACAGTAATAATTATTATATACTATTATATAATTAAGTATTGTAAAGCAGGCTCTATCGATCAATAATATTGTGTAATAATAATATTAGGCAAATATTGTGCAATGATATTGAATCTAGTGGCCGCTTCCTAAAATTTTATTTAGACTACTTGTTGATGTGGTATCATGAGATTGCGTCAGAAGACATTTAGGGGTATTTCTGTAATAAATAGTTATTTATATATGTTCAATGGGAAAAACGAAATATTATGTAAAAATAGAACTGCCCATTACTATCTTGTGCAGGTACTATTATAGATTTAAGTGTGAGCACATTATTAATATAATTTCTTATTCGACATTTTTATGAAATTTTAGTTTGAACATTTAATATTCTTATTTCATATTATATACATATGTGTATGTAAACGAGTTGCACACATTTAAAACCAAATATTATATATGAAATGATTAAGGAATAATCTAAAAAAAAAAAACAATCAAAACAGATAGAGTGGAGAGAATAACTTTATGTACAATTTTAAATAAAATGTGTGCATTTAGATATAAGTGATATACACTATAAAAAAAATTAAATTGGTAGTTTTTTATCCATTCATATTCGGAGGAAACCCGCAATTATCTTTACGAATAAGCGCTAGGCGGATGTACGTACAATTCTGATATCAATTCTTCTAGCAAGATATTGGTTAAACAGCAATTAATTATTGCATTACAGGTTAACAGTAGTACGAGATATCTGCCAATCTGGATGTATCAGGTATTTAATTTTTTTTTTAATGACATAACATATCACTCTTTGCAGGTCGAATTACGAGCAAATTTTATTTTTTCTCTTCGATGTGTGATTTATTATCGTCCCTTTTATTTTATATTTGTCACAATCAATTCTTTTCTGATCGCTTTAAATCTGTATTCGAGAGAATTACTTTTTATTTAGACTACTTGTTTTATATACGGGGACCGAATGTTTTACGAGGATGCTCGATGGTGAAGTAGCTTGGTAGTTTGATGTTGTCGCTGTTATAAGATTACGTAGACACAGGTACGCGCGTGGCGCGAACGTAATTGAACGTGTGCCGGGAAGATCGGAGCAGGCCATGGCTGGTCGTGCATCGTGTATCTCGTTCCGAGATATTAAAGTGATTCAATATTCGGACCGGAGTCAAAGGGTCACGCGTGTAGGAAGAACACGTCTCTCGCGCGCCTGACCATATATCACGAATTGCCGTTGGCGTACGTGGAATTATTCCACGAGAAATTGCACGCGTCACACGCCTTGAGCCTCGGGGGCTTTACCCGGCGGCCTTAAAAGTGAGACTTGATGATAGGAAGGGCATAAATTAAGTGTGCTTGTGTGTGCGTTTTACGGCGTGCTGTTTCCCTCTCGCTTGAATGTAGATGTACCTTGCTCTGCTTATAATGACGAATCGGCGAATTCCGACATATTGTCAAAAATCGAGAATACATGAACGATACACGCTAATTGACGCGAATTGACAAACATGTAATTCTTAAATTATCAATTCTCCTAACTCTAAGATTAAAGGGGGATTTAATAAATTGCAGAAAATTGAACGTTATGCCTATGCAAAAAAAATGATACACCTTTATACGGCATGAACATAAGAACAAGAAGTAGTTTAACAGTATAAAATTTGAAGCTGAAACATTTTATCAATTAATTGTTACATTTGTCATAAAAATATGCTTTATTTTTTCCTCTTATTACTTGCTAGCACTTGGAATAAATTCAGTGAATTTATTACAATTCGTTCGCTTTTATTACAATTAAATATGCTCTAAGCTTACGCTTGTAGACGCAAAGTTCTAAGCTAAAACGTTTTATCACATTGTTACATTTATCATAAAGATGTACTTTATTTTTTCCTTTCAACTATTTGCCAGCCAATTCGATTAACAAAAAAATATAACATAAATCGTTCTCTTTTATTAAAGTTAAATATGCTTCAATTAAGTTATGGTTGTAGATGTAATGTAGGATTTTGTAGACCTAAATGTTAGGAAGTAATGAAAGAGAGAAGGAGAGAGAGAGAGAGAGAGACGAGCGACCACGACGAGAAAAGAGGTCGTCGTGGATAGAAGGAATTCGAAAACTTTCTCAGAGGTGGAAAGATCGTCGCCCTTCTTGCCACGCTCCCGGCTCACGGGAGACAATCCGAAAGTAACTTCTGGTGCGGGCTACTGGCGCCATGGGGAAACAATCGTCCAACACGATCATCGAACGTAACCGCGCACGCGAGACAACAGTTTCCCCGGGCCTCGTACCTATCTCTCAGACATTAGATTTATCGACATATTTTCTCAGTCTTTTGAGAGGCTTTATTTACTTTTGTACAACGTCGTCTACCTCGCCCTCGTGCATCGTTGCTGCACGCGGCTTGTTTCGGACCGCGCTGGACGCTGGTCGATCAGATCGGAGGGGGATAGCAGAAACGGAGGTTTAACCTGGAAACGGATCGGTGTTTGTATAAATTCTATTTTGAGCAAAAGAGAACATATTTGTGTGACAATCGAGAATTGGTAGGAATTGGATAAGAATCGTGACGAGCTTATGGGAAACATGTTATATCACGCCGAGCAAATTTGTCAGCATTTAAAAAGAAAATTATGAATTATTACTATTGCTTATGTCATAATTATCTGCAAAAAGAACGCGAGAGTTATCGATTAATAATAGTATAGTCTTACGATTGTATTATACAATTCTACCTTTGATTTATAAACTTTTCAATACAAAACAAAATGATATTCATAAGTATAACGCGGTATAATCGATTGTGATTTAATCGAATGACCGTTTAACATGTTAAGCTGAAACTTTTTTTTTTTAGAGGTATTGACAGAAATTTCTATTGCTGCGATCGTAACCGATGCGGAGTTATTGCGAACGAGAAGATTGCATGACCTAACTACCGCGTGATTGTTCCAAACGATCTTTCGGGTGCGTTTCGACGGAACTTTTCAAATAATTCGTAAAAACCCGCAGAGGGACAAACAAGTCCATAAAGACCTCGCGTCATCTCGCCGTTTCTTCTTCCTCACGTCTAGCTTCCTCTTTCGATCAGTCGTTTTACATGTCTTTGAGGTGCGATCTATCAGAAACACAGATCACAAATCAGATAATTCGTATGCATATCTGATCCGTATGTAAATTCGTACATGTATAAATGAGTTGCAGAATAAAATAATCATTAGGAAAAAGTAAATTAAAGGGAAATAATGATTTGTTTTGCAAAATAATTTTTAATTTTTATTAAGAGGAATAACATTTTATTTAGTATATAGATTAGCATAATCTATAATCTTTAGTTTAATTATGTACTTATATATTATGTTTAATAAATAATTAACCTTATTAAATACAGCTAAATTACACATGTTTATTAGAATAAATAAATCTTCATGTATTGTAATTTTTTTGTTAACAAATTTTATTTTTTATTTTTTCTCTTTTATATCGAAATCAAGCAAATAGAAAAGTGGCGAGAAAAGTGTCGAAATTTTAAACTTTCTATTTTCGGAGAGAGCAAGGTTCATAATTTCGCAGAAAAAATTCCTATGAATTCCTTTTAATTTGTTTATTTTTTTTTGCAAAAAAAGATTGAACGTCTATAATTCACTAATGGAGGGATCGGCAGCGAGCTCCTCGTCCGATGTGGCAATTAGTCCCGATTAATTCCTCAAAAATGAGAAGGAACGCGCGTGTGCTCTGCGGTAGGTATAGATCATTTAGGGTAGAGACTTTGGAGTCGAATAGAAGGCCAAAGGCTAACCACACACGTGGTACGATCTCTAGCATCTCTCTCTCTCTCTCTCTCTTTCCATATCTCCTCTCTATTCCGTATATCCTTTATTCCGTGCATCCTCCGGCCTATGTATTACGCGTATGTATGTATATATGTATGTATGCACATCTCGTTGGCACGCCAATACGATGCGTGGCAGTGCACTTTAATGCCGTGGCGCGGCCTACTTAGCGGCTGGCTTGATTAACGTGGAGTGATTAATAGTTGCTCCCTCTGTAACCAACCCCAACAGCGGCGGCATCGAAGATCTAATCGCACGATATTTATTGCCCTTCGCGTCGTCCACTTCGGGGCCCTCGGCTACGGCGATTTTGCGAGCCCGCTCCCTCTTCCCTTAGCCCCCTTCCACGATCTCCTTTTCGATTTCGTTTATTTTGGTTTTTATTTTCGTCTCACTCGGAGCCGGTCCGCGGGCTCCTCGCCTTCCTGAGTCTCGGCCTTCCAGCATCGCCCGAATGCCTTTCGGTTCCCGTTTCAGCTCAAGTTATTTAACAGTGGTTTAATGATATTTATTTACGCGACGTATAGCTAGTATATAATATCTGTTTAAAACAAGTGAGATACAAGGTATTTATTTACTTTGTTTTAAGATATTCCGCTTTCGGTAACGAGCATTATTTCAAACTGTTGCTATACACACACACACACACACACACACACATATATGGTATATATATAAATATTTATTTCCATGTATTTCAATTCTAATTCCATTTGAATAAAAAGAATCTATCTATGCTTTCGATAAATTCGTGATGATACGCTGTTGGGTTTTGCGCGAGAGACATATCTATCTCGTTTGTTCCCCCTTTACATGTTGCGTCAGCGTTACGTTGGCGCCGCATTCGTCTATCCAATCTGTAGCCGTGTTTACAATCCCAGCTTCGACGGCTTGCAATTGTTCTGACCAGGGATGACTATTTGTAAATAGATATGGACATTTTACTCCTTCAAGTATCCATTCTACAAAAGTGATTATTACAGGGATATGGATACCAGAATTGATAGATATCCTTCAAAAAAGTCGGAATCGAAACTTATAAATGTGATTATTTTTGTAATGATTGCATTCGAAAACACATCATGTCGTAGTTTGATATAATTTAAGGTATTGTTTCGAAATGCGTATCTACAAATGTACAATATATATATTTTCTGTCCAGTGCAACATTGAAATAAAAAAGGGTTTACTTAATTTTTGTGCTCAATTTTATATATGGCGTACTGTCTGGACGAGGAAAACGTCATATCAATGAAATATTGTATCCCGATCGGAGATAATCGCGAAAGTCACACAAATGTCGCGTGTTGCGTTTTTTTTTATTATCGCAAAAAAAAAAAACTTAAATATTCGATAAGGAAATGAACCGAGAACAAAGTGCATTACAATTATATAATACATAATGAAGATACCAATACGTTCATTTCTGCGGATGAGCGGTTATGGATCGTACAATTTAGGCGCGATTAATAAAATTATACATTGACGATTGCAAAACTGCCTGACAATAGCGAAGTCGCGATGTCGACAGACAGAAACTGTCGGACGTCAACGCGCCCGCCGGCTTTTCCCGCTATTTATACGCCCGTCCCGGATAAACGAGCCGATAATTAAGACGCTGTGTAATTAGCGATTAACGCGCGTTATTAACAGCGCAAACAGTCCGCCGCCGTCGGCGCGAGTCGGCGCGCCAATATGAGAGACTTAGCGAGCCGCGGCAATGGGCGGATACCGCGGCGTGACAGATATCGCCGATACGTTTCGCCGTGCATACGAAAGGCATTTCTCGATCTCCCGCACGGGCCATCGCGTACTCGGGTTTCGTTCGCTTACGAAGCACCGAAGCCGACCATTTGGATACATACATACGCGGGGGACGCGTACGTGGTACAGGCACGAAGCGGCTCACGCACTGAAGTTGCGTCGTCCGCGGAAATTAAATCCTCTGAGAATCCGGTGAACTTGATCAGTAGTGACGCACGGAAGCGAAATATTTTCACGGCGATCCCACCACTTTTAAGGAGGATTTTTCATTTGGCAAGTATCTCATTCGCTTTGTCTATCGTACTCAAACTTGAAAGCTGTATATTTAAGATGATAGAATCTAATAATAGTTGTGTTGCATCTTGGAAAAATACTTTGTTAAACATATATAATTCGTACATATGGAAAACACATTAAATAATGTAAACGAGAAAAGACCTATTTAATATGTTACGATCAGTTGTATTATTAATTTAGCAATCAAGCTG
Source organism: Monomorium pharaonis (assembly GCF_013373865.1). Lineage (NCBI taxonomy): Eukaryota > Metazoa > Arthropoda > Insecta > Hymenoptera > Formicidae > Monomorium > Monomorium pharaonis. The sequence goes on from NC_050467.1 coordinate 20,009,484, forward strand.
CGATGACTTCAATAACAGTAGCATATAAAATACGGTAACAATCGTGGCACAGTTATCATTTCCAATTTGAGATACCGTTATCCGGCGAGAACATGGAACTAGTGTATCGTTGTACCTGCACAAACGAACTTTTATTCGGGAATCTCGGCAATAAATATATTCGTCTATCTATCTTATTAGTGAGAACGATCGAAGGTGCGTGTCTCGCGCGCCGTAAATACGAGAAAGCGATAGTCGCAATTGTGATCGGGAGAGGCGACATTGTCTCGATGGTACCGATACCGCCTCCCACGACATTGTTGGACGGTCTTATTATCCCCGGAGCCCTTTGATCGATATGGACAGATATCGATAACGGTGCGATGTTTATCGTGCGGGTAGGCTCGGATAAACGCGTACGGTGTAGCATTACACAAAGAACGTGATGCATGGCCGGTGGTGGTGGTGTGTGAAAGGAGGGGAAGAAAGAGAAAGGGCGAGGAGAACATCTTGTCCTCTGCGGTCGTAGGTGTAGCCTCAAAAGGGCTACGAAGAAAGCTCCTCGCGTTTGTACGCGGCACTTTTACGCAGTTACAATTTGTACCTTATTCGGGACAGGCATAAATCCATATTCATGAGAAATCGCAGTAGTGCGTGATATTTATGAATTTATAATTATGATAAATTATTAGCGTTATTTATTAGAGGATAATTGAAAAATTTCGTATTAGCTAATATTAGTTATGTAAGAACCTTTTTACCTCGGCACATTCACATTCATGTACACATTTATGTATGCTTAACTCGCGAAACCAAATGTTGCGACGAACGGCATAAATTCATGTTTGCTGCTTAACAAATTAATTCTTTAACGCACGCCGCGCCGTTTCGTAAGGTGCCAAAGTTTATGTCCGTCGATTTTCCAATCCAATCGATTTTCGCTTAGCGCTTGAAAGTCATGATTCGATAAAAATAACTTCGAGACTAATCTTGATATTTACGATTTTACACCAAAGTGAATCAGAAGTGTTAATTGCTTCATCAATTTTGTGTATTTCATTCTTGTCTTTCTAAATAATTTTAAGAAACGCAACATTTTTTTCTGATGTATACTTTAAGATACAGAAATAATGACAGAAGACGAAACGGGATAATGAAAGAAATGAATACGTGTCGCAGATTTTGCACCTCCGATACGCGTATCGATATCAGATCTGTCGGAAGGAGCAGCAGTCGGCCGAGCTCATAATGGAAATGAATTCCTTGGCGCCAAAAGAGTAGCGGCCGATGGCAACGAGATACGATCGTCTCGCGCGCACACGCGTAGAACGCCGCATTAACGGCCGGAACTGTTATCGACGTCTCTATTAGGGAGCTCTCTGTCGACGAAGGAGACCCTTCTACCGTCCCAGCCAACACTGTCGGTTCCGTTTCCGAATTTAATATCTCGCATCATCAATATACACGGAATTCGTCGCGCCAGCTTCGATCCGATAATCGATACGCGTATATCTGGAGGCGGCGACTGAAGCGGATGACGGATTCGTTTTCCGTCGTGAAATGCGGAGGTGTCTGTTGAAAGTGGTCATGCAAGGATCCTGCAGACCACTCAATTTGTTTGAAGATCATCTATAATTTATGAATGCTGTTGTATGTGGTACAGCGTCGTTGATTTTAGCACTTTCTTTTCACTCTGAAATTATAATGTTTGTATATAAAGTTGGCTTATCTAAAGCTATCATTGACTATCAATTACACATCAGTCAGAAAATGACTGGTGAACACACAAAATATATAACGTGAGACCACTGGATCAATGAGCACACGGAAAACAAATTAGTATCAATTTAACAATTATTAATATAAAATCTTTCTCAAAGAGTTAATCTTAAATTTTAGTAAAATATATTTTCGTTTTAATATTATAACAGTCGTCTAGGACAATATGATTGTTTCAATAATAGGATTTTTTTTAAATTCGAATTTTTTATTTAAAGGTATTGTTATTGCCTGCCCGATATTTTTTTCTCTTCTGAAAATTATTTTTGAATAAAGATGTGTGAATTAATTTTTCTCCATTAAACTATACAAAATTTCTTTATGAGAGAGAGAGAGAGAGCAATTTATATCTGTTTAAGATTCAAATTCTTTAAATTTATATTCTTATCTACATATGAGACAACGATTGTAGATTTGATATCAATTTTTTTTCTGTACATAAAATCGTTATATTGATTTACATAAAATGCTCATTGATTTAGTGGTCTTATTCTTATGCTGCGCATTTCGTGTATTAATTTCTAATTTATGCAATACATACGTAGACGTAATAACCGATTACAATCGGGGTGACAGGAGCGGCGCGCCAAAGATCAGCAGACAGCTCCCATTCGTGGAAAGAGAAACGAAGTGGCAGGCGAGAGAGGATAATAACGTAGGTAGCCTGCGGCACCGGATGATTAATAAATCAGGCATGCCGTTGAGAGAACAGTTTAACCTGCGACCCCGGCGCGATGCATCGCGCTCCTTTTCATTTTTCCCTGTCCTATTCGCATCGCGCGGCGCGGCGCGGCGCGGCGTGCTCTCACGCGGCGCGTGAATCCTTTTCGCGACGGCCTAAACGGACTCCTCTTGTCGGACGGCGCTTCTTTCGCCGCTCGCTCACGGCGATACAGATACAGAGTGTGGCTAATGGCCCGTTCCCACAGACCTTAACTCTGAATGTTAATTGTTGCTTAAATTTATGACAACCCGTCCTCCCTCTCCCCGCTCTCTCCTCCATCCGACCTAATCTTCCCTGTCAGGCGGCTCTCCGTTCCACCCCGTTCCGGCCGAATAACCATATGGTTATCCATCGCTAACGACGAAACCGCGAAACAAGCCCGACGATTAGCGATTCGGGAATATTGGTATGAGAAACTCGCATCGCTCGTGACAAAGGCAGCGGGAATTAATGACGGGGGATTCCCCGTTGTCACCGTCGTCGTGGAACTTTGAACTTGTGGCGCATTGGAATTTATGATAATAGTACCGAGAATGACCTACGTACGCGATTGCACAATAATGTTTGCGATTTTTAATTAAGGCGGCACTATTGTATTGATAACACCGTACTGTTGCTTATTAGGCAAAGTATTTTTTTTAGCAAAACGCAAGCGAATAGAAAGTATATATAATGACTTCTTACTTAATTCGTTGAGTGATCAAGATCATATTAATTAAGACAAGAAGAGAGATAAAAATATGTGGGGAGATGATTTTCTGTTGCCTGCATATATTAGACTTTGCCACATTGCGAAATGCTATTTAGTTTATCATCGTCTTTTTTAAAGGTCAATTGTCGATTGAAATGTGGCGCATTTATTTGTTACGGAAAATGTCGCGTGCGTGTCGACCGTTCTGTGCAGTAGGTCACAGATTTCTCGTTTAGGAATGTCGTGGGAGTTTGTATTACGTCTCCCGCGTAAGCTTCCGCGGATTCGCGCAATGCCGCTGAAATATTTGTGAAGTGCTTTGAATTTTTGGAATATATGTCGTTAAATCCATGATATTTCTCTATGAAACTATCGCCATTCGTTATACGAAACGTAACGTATGACATTTTACTGAACAAACAGTACTGAAATTTATAACGCTGGCCGATTTTCTACGGACCATTGGTTTATTATTTCCGCGGTAAGGAGAACTGAGAAAAAAATCGGGCTAGTAGAATGTTGAAGTCGTAAAAACCGTAGTGACATCAAGCAATGCATCGCAGGTTTATTTTCTCCTCGGCATACGTCGATAATAAACTGTAATGAAATATTTGTAAGAAATTCCTTTACACGGAACGATTATTGCTAGTACAATATCATTACGTCCACGACATCGTTAGATTTCATAAATTATAATTGAAAAGCATTTCTTCTTCGAAAGGTTCGCTCTAGACCTTCGACCAAGATTTTTTTGAGCGAACGCTCAAAGTAATCCGGATATCCGGATAGAGTAGAGAGCTTCTCTCGAGTTCCCCTCCGTGTGCCTCGGTCATCGCCGGGCGTCGACTTTCGAGGACGTGGAAGGTGGAAGAGACACACGTAAAGATTCAGCAGGACGGAGGAGCGCATTAGTCGCGTGGTACGTGGATCGGGTGACTCAGAGAGAGAGAGAGATTCCTGGAGCCGGACTGACAAGCGAAATGGGTCAGGCGCGGTGCACTTAATAAAGGCGAGATAGCGGGCCCACGATTACCATATGAATTGGGCACCGTCCGAAAAGGAACACTGTCATGCTATTCGTTGCGTATAGTCGCGAAGGCGCGGCGCGCGCTCGCGCACGCCTATTGTGTGTGGTCTCGGTCGTGTGCGTGCGCCTGTCATCAGCTGTCAGCGGCAGCTAGCTTGACGAGCCATCGCTCACCTCACTGTCAACGGGTTTCCACACGCGCACGCACACACACACGTACCACACGTACGGCACGACGACCGCGTACGCCAGCGTACGTTCACGCGCGTGCGTACGCACGTTCCACGTAACCGGTTTCACGTTCGCGCCGCGACATCACCCTGCCCGAGAGGTTCCCCGTCTTGCCGCTTTATCGTTTTCCGCTAATTTGATTCCAGACTCGATCCTTCGGAGGATAGGCAAATTAGGCGGCTAGAAATTGAGAGATCCAACGGTCGACGTCTTAATCCTTCCGCAAGAAAGTAAAGGCCGTCGCTAAAGTAAAGCGTTTTTTATTCCTGTAAAATGTTTAATTTCTTTTTTATTTATTTCATAACAGCATTTGTTTTTTCAGTTTTTTAATATATTTTTATTGGATTATGCACGTGAGTCAAGGTGTATATTTTTCACATTCCGAAATTTTCAAAATTTTTCTCGCAAAGAACCATCTGTATCGCGAGACCGAATCCTATTCGAAATAATACATGCATCTTTGGAGCTGATCCAGCGTGCGAGCTCATTTTTCCGTAGCTACGATATCATCCGTTTTAAATAAAGCGATCGTTGCGCGGCTCGCTTCTTGTGCGATCGACGTTCAAAACCAGAAAGCCGAAACAAAGATGGCAAATTACCTTGACATCAATCACGCGTCGCCAAAAGAGGAAAAAAAACATTATCCAATCGTGGCGCGTTAATTTAATTATCCGATAGCGATGCTAATTGTATCTCTCGGTATCCGCCGTTAACGTTCGTTTCGAGAAACAGATCGCGTTGGATTGCGCGCGCTTAACAGTCCCAAATAAAGAAATGCCAGCAGCGGTTATAAATATTCGACGGCGTACGTGCGCATCGTCGTACGGCGGAAGGGGTAAAATCGCTTGCAACCGAGGCAAGTGAGACCGTAATTTGACACGGACTTGCATACGGTGACGTTCGCCGATGATCATTTAGCGAACGGACCGTGCGGCAATATAAAGACCGTGGATACTGATTTCCTGGACGCTTGGTCTCTCATTTTCCCGACGCGCCGAATGTCCTCGAAACGCTTTGAATGCGACGGCGTAATAATGTCATTATTAACGTCAAGGGATTTTACGACGCGTTAATTTGCGCCATCCCGTCTCTCTGTGTTTCTCTTTCTCAAGCCGACACGCCGACATTTAATTAGAAAAGGAATCGCGTGAATGCGCGGTATCGAAGCAAATCGTTGCGCCATAAACAAATAACGAAACTCGGTGCGCAGCTCGAAGAGCGGACAGAACCGGTCTTTCAAAGAACCGAAAATTTCACCTGCCGGCTCTAGATGCAAAATCTGTATCTCGTTCGTCTTTAATGTGCTGCTCCGCGTTCCGAAGTAAATCTATGGCCTGCTTCTGGCGATTACGGTATTCGTAGACGCAAGAATTGCAAATAAATCGCCGGAGGATTCTATTTCTATTCTATGTCGGAACGATGCAGATGAATAAGACGGTACACACCCTCTCATATGTGTCAAGAGGGTTGCAAGTCGATTTGAATACGAGTCTGCTAGAACAATAGCATTAACGTACAGTTGCGAAACGAAGATACGCCTCCATTTGTTAGTCGTGGCTTGAGTCCGTGTCGAGATTCTTTCTGGATACACGTACATGAATGAAACTAAGTAAGGATATTAAAATATAAAATAATTATTTTTCGAAATTATTGCGAAACTCTTATTTTTATGTTACAGATTCACGTAACTGCAACACAGTCTACAGCTCCGCCGTTGCGCATCGTATCGGTGAGTGAATAAATCAATTTTTATTTTAAATTGAACTCATGAATATATGCATATGTGACAATTGTATCAGACATGTAAAGAAAATGTATATTAAAAAAAAGATCTAAGGAAAGAAGGATGAAAAATCTTTCTAAAATGGATATGTCATAGATCTAGTACTTTAAAATAAATAAACTAGAGCGGATTAATGAAGTATTAACTTATGAAATATATGCAGTCATTATATGTTGATATATACAAGAAAAAAATTATTTAAAAATTCCTTCAATCTCTAGACAATTGCATACATTAAAAAAATAATGAGAAACATTTTTTTAAAGTAGAAAATTTTTATTAAATTTTAATTTCATTATTTTTTTTCTCACATAGAGACGATGAAGAACGAAACACAAAATGTTCCATGAATATAAATAAAAAGAACAGGAAATATTTTATATAGATTATATTTTATTAAATCTATTAACGAAACGTACTAGTGATTGATAATTACATTTGTTCTTATAATAGACAAATATTTGTAACTTTTGATCTGATACAATATGTCCATATATGTATAGTGATAATTTATACAAATTTACATTATCCGACTTTGTGTCATTTGTGAAACAAAGTGATAATTTACTTACGACTCAAATTACCGTGAGTTCATTGAAAGCTTCACAGAAAAGAAAAACGACGGAGAATACTATTTATACCACTGACTATGATTTTTTTCTGTCGTATGCGTCAGATACGTCTAAATCAAAACAACCGCTGACGTATCTATACGTCACGCGCGGAGTATCGACGCGTGTCCGCGAATACGTGAAATTTTTGCGTAAGAGCCATTACACGTGCGTACGGCCGCAGGCAGACGCCAGTCTGCGCCAAAAATAACGCTCATTGATTTAGCGTTCTGAATGAACGAGCTTACGACGTAGAATGAGACAGCGAGCTCGTTGAGAAAGGGGTGCCGTTATATATTACCGTCGAAGAGAATGGCACAATATCCAGGAACGTGGAAGCTTCTTCTTTCTTCGAATACTTCTAACGTATATACGCTCCGGAATAGATGGCGGACGTAGAATGCTATACCGCCTACGTACCACGGTTAATATCACCCTCGACTCTCGTGTCCGATTTTGACCATAAATAATCTAAATATTCCGCCAAGCCGCAACGACCGATAGAGCCAGCTCCTGCTTTATTATCCGTTCATACGCGAGATAGCGCCGAATGGCTTTAATCGACAATATAGATGCTGCGCTCGGTTAGACGGCTTCTGTGTCGTCATTTGCTCGAACAAAGATTTTCGCGTGCATCACGATTGCAGATAGGTTTGCGAATAGGAGCGCGAGGTGAGCATTTATTTTCTCGTGTTTTTGTTCCTTTTTTTTTTTTTGACGTTGCGTTGACGCCGCCGTCTCGAGATTCGACGGTCGTTCGCATATCGCGATGACAGATTGCATTCTCCTTTTATTGCTCATTTGCACATAAAGAGTCTTTCATCTCTGTAATTTGCGATGAATAACTTCGACATTGACGTCCATTTCGGCCAGATAGCGAGTTTGCGGCGTCTAGAGTTGAGTGCAAAGTTGAAGCATTTTCCGGCTATTGTTTGCTTTTCTACCTCAATCGTTCATTTGTAAAGCTCGCACTTGACATTCCATCTGGAATACAAGGGTTAGAGAAACGCCGTGGCGTAATCGCCTTGAAAATGACGCCGTTGCATTGCCGTCGCGCCACGACGTTGTACAGGATTTTTCAAATATGGTTTTCTGTGTTCTATGCTACTTTGTCACGGTATCATCCGTTTATTGCGCGAGAAAAAAATTAAAAAAGGAATTAAATTAAATTTGAATTTAATGATTGAATTGATTTTAATAATCGTTCATAGAAAGTAAGATTATTCCGTGCGAAAAACTTTATAATAAAAATTAGAAAAATTATAATTATTACTATAGTGGTTTGTACATATAACCATATAAATATAAACGAATGAAAGATAAAGGGTGTATGTCGCATTATTACGTAAAAAAAAGTAATCGAATATTCCGAGAATATGCAGTTTTGTTCTGTCACAATTAATTTTCTCATGTAGAGAATGTGCATTTTATTTTAGGTAGAGATGTATTTGAGGTTTCTCATATTGGTAGAAATTCTAGAAACCCTAGAAGTCCGATAATTTTTTTCTGCTGGATCCCAAAATGGCATTTGAAGCGTGCTGTACAATCACTGTTATTATTTGCAGCTACATGCCTCTCGCGCTGTACGTGCGTGAGGCAAACGTAGAACCCCATGCGTCTCCAAGTTTATTTTATGCTTACTACGCTTGAGCCTGCCTCAACACTACCTTCTCTTGTTGCTCCTATACCTCTCTTTTGCCGTTCGTATAATGAAACGGTAATTCCTCGTCGCACGTGGCTGATTTCTTTACGAAGACGACGTTAGTAGTGGCTCAAGAGTGTCGTTTAAACCGCCGAAGAACATGCCCGCGACACGTTCATTGCCTGGGTGGAACATCCGATTTTATTTACTATCCGTTAATATAATTCCATTGATACAATTGCGTAATCAATTTGTGAAACGTGAAATATATACAGCAAATGTGTTAAGCGACTTTAGTTCGAGAAATTTTCAGCATTATTTTCGCGTCACGTTGGTTTTTGCGCGGTAATGACGTTGTCAAAATTGTCCCGCGTCTCGATTTGTCGTTTTGCGTCTCGCGCGCGGAGCGTGTACGACGATAAAAATGCGTCGACGAAAATGATATCGATCAGTGACATTTGCCGTGGTCCAAGGTTAAAAGGCCATCGTGAAAAAGCTGGTATCGGTGAAGGAAGCATTAACGAGGAGCGGCGGATTAATTGCGGAGACGAGAGAGCGAGAAGCGCGGTCTCTTGCTCGTGAAATTTCCTTTTATATTTTTCGGCGCTCGGTCGAAGTTAATGGGAGCCTGGGGATACAGGGACACCGTTGACGTCATTCAGTGCTCGCAACGCTCACCACTACAACGCTAATCGGACCGCATCTCTCGCGAGATGCACTACGACGACTTTTCTCGAGTTAGTCGATAGCTCCCCCCCGGCAGCATGAAAACAGGACGGGAAATTAGCTGCGGTTTCTAAATTCTACTCGACGCACGTCACGGATCATCGGTGATCGTCGATAGTGCGCGTAGGTCGGGACACTGACGGATTCGTTGGGTATCCGCAAAAGCCACGAAAATGCGCAAGAAGCTTCGCGAGCAAGAAAATTCTGATCGGAACCGGGATCCTTTGCGCGACGAAACAGCAGCATAAAAGAACGCAAACTCTACGTGCGTCAGTCACATAAATTAAAAATTTCTCGTGACCAAATATTTTGTCGTAACGCGCAAACGGATCTGCGCTTCTGCGACTCGAACGACGCTATTTGTTTCGCTGCTCCGAGTCGAGTTCATCGCAGTTTCAGCCGACGTACCGCGAATCGAATGCAAATATTACATATATAATATACATGACTTACCACATAGCGATTATCATTATTTGCAATCGATCGGGATTATTGCTCTGCATAATGCCAGATATAAAGAATTAAGGTAATAAATGTGCGTATACGTAAAGTGTAACGCGGTGGTTAACGGCGCGGTTCGGTTATGGCGACGACACGACGATTTTGTTTTTCCACCGAAACGGGACGACCGTAGGAATGGATTTTTGCGTGGTCGCGTCCCAGACTACCGTCTACTTACGTGGGTAGATATAGAGTCAGCAACGCCCACGTCGTCGCCGGGTTGCTGCTGCCGCTGCTGCTGCTGCTCCTCTGCTCAGCTACGCTCCGCTCTGCTGCTGGCGTTGCCGGCGAGGGTGGCCGCCGTCACCGCCGCCACCGCGCGAAAATGTCAGACTAGCCGGCTGATACGTTACACCCACGCCCCGGAAAGTGGGGCAAAGTCGATTCATTCATCCACTGATTCATAAGTGTGGGCGTAAGAACGTAAGGGTTGCGCGGGGCTGCTGGCGCACCCCCGTCCTCCCTCGTTTTGTGTACAACGGAGATCCTTCCCCCTATCACGGGCGGGATAAAACGTTAAGATTCTTTCGAGATGCCCTCTTACCCGCATCCACCGTCGTCCTACCGACTACGTCTTCCGCGACCTTCTTAGCGAGCTTTCAAGCTCCCCTTCGACGTATGTTCCCGGGAGTGAAAATCGCGTCGCGCATCGCAACGAGTTTGTTCCCGCGAAAATACCATCGTGTGTATGTGTGCGTGTGTGCGCGCGTGTGTGTTCAGAGAATTATACAAATCGCTGTGAGAGTATGTTTAACCACGTGATAAACCGATACAGGATGTCGACTTTTCTCTACGTCTTACTGCTTAGGTAAGTTTCTGAACGCGAGAGAGCTCTTGCTTTTTAAGAAACGTTTTATGCGCGACCTAGTGTAACGCGGAGTGCGATTGCACCAGCATATGCAACTTCGGAATAGCGTAAACACGTGCTTTAAGAACACGAAAGCATGCAAATATAATCATTAATGGAGATTTCGCAAACATTAACAATGAATTGCACGTTGAACTGTCCAGAATATTTTTTTTTTAATATTTTTTTTATTTCGAATAAAATTATATAGAACTCGAAATTCTATATTAAACTAATGTACTTAAATTTGCAGCGTGCAGATAACCAGAATTTTATATTCATGCGGTACTATTATGTAAAGTAAACATTGGCTCGCGGCGTCATATTATGTTAACGTTAGAAATGAAACCGCGTCGATTTATCTGGGAAGAATTTCTCTTCTGACGTAAATCCTCTGCGCGATGCATATATGTATGTGTTTCCTTATAACATCTCTGATATTTTCATTAAAGCAGAACTACGCGATTTCTACGAGTAAACTTAACGTTCGCCAATACGTTGTTTATTCGAATCTAAATTGAAAGTTATAAAATACCTAATACGTCGAATGTTATTTATATAAAAATGTGACGACACTGCATAATGGATCAATGGGAAACAAGAGAGGGTGATAATGTGGCCGCTCTAAAATAGATTTTAAATATTGATTTTGTTTAAAAAAAAAAACGCAGTGTTTTATTATATCATTTTTAGTCAAAATAATGTACGTACACATGAATCTTTAGTACATAAACTGCAGGTTTGAAGTAATCACTAAAATTTCTCATCCAGTAACGGAGATGTTACAGGTGACATACTAATATCTGCAAGAGCCATAATACCATCTTTTTCTTCTATTAACTTTTATAATTATGATGACTTTTAAAAACACAATAAGTGCAGCGCTTGATTTTATTCGATGACAATTAACTCGGTTGCTGAAAGTTTCTTTTTAAGAGCACAGCGTAAGTGAAGACCTTCCATATGTATATCTGGGAATCACACGTATATTTATTCTTCCATCACTACACCAAGGCTTCCACCCGCCGACCTCCCGGCTTCTAAAACCACTGTCCGCATATTCTATACATTGCTAAACACAATGCACCGTCTGCTATTTCTGGCTGTGCGCCATTGTCGATAACCTTTGCATTGTCGAGCCGATGATGGGAGTACCGCGATAGGAATACCGTCTGCGGAGTAGCGCCAGTGTCCGCCGTCTGTCGTTGGCGATTCGTGAAATTGGTCGAATCTCGACAATAGTTTTTCGGCATTGCTGAAGGTCAGAGGTCACCTGAGAAAGGTCACAGAAGCTGGACACTGGACAATACAAATGAGATTTAAATGAATGTATCGAAAAGTAATTTATCTATGGCAGCTAGAGCTGATTTCATGTATTACTATTACTGTGCATCCTTGTATAGTATCCAGTGTGACAAGCGTTACTTTGATAGATAGGGCAGATTATGAGAAGATAATTTGTATATATTTTGCTCTTCTTTATTATGCAATTCCGTCAAAGTAAATATCTGTGTAAAAATTTATTGGTATAATTATTTGTTTATAAAAATATAAGAATGCGACGTACATCCCTTAATTTTTTAAACCAATATCAGTAGATATTCAAATGTCAAGGGCAAATAATGTTATGTATTGGAACGAGCATGTGCTCCAGAAAATAGCAGCACAGTGACCGTAAGAATTTCGCAGAATAAGCAACGCAAAGATGCTGTATGAATTTCGGTTTTTAAAACCATCGTATATCAACAAATTGGTAGCCTAATTCAAAGAACGGATGATGCCAGCTTTCATGTCATTTGTTTTTCGCTGTTATTCATACATACGGCCTAAATCTTCAAGGAAAAGTAAAAGAAGACAAAATGTGATGAGAAAAACGAATAAGCCGCCCGCCTACGTTTTTTTTCGTAGTTTTTTTGTTCCCAGCTGGCGCCCTTGTAAAATTAGAATTTGGCGATCAAAAATAGAATGCTGATCACAATAGAGCGGAAACTAAAGAAAAAATTAATAGAAATTTTCATACATTCTTGGATATATCACGCGATATTCTTCAACACAACATAAAACTAATTATTTAATAAAGAAGTATTTAATAAAGAAGAAAAGCGATCGAGAAAATATAAGCTGTAACGAATTGATTTTTAAAATCTATCTAGACGTATAAATAATTAATATACACAGACATATTATATATAATTTTATTATAGCTGCAGTACTTCTATATCTGACTCTACGCAGTTTAAGATGCAAAATAATTTTTTTAATTTTTATTTTTAAAATTAAATATCCTTTTTTCACACTTTGAATACGGTCACTGGTCATTTTTTATATAGCAAAAAGTGAATTACTTTAAATAACTCGTAGTCGGAAAACGGATGAAACTTTTGGAGGGAAAACTTGTAGAAACTTGTAGCTGGGATGTTTTGATGTCACGGGCTTTATCTGAAAATCTTTTAAACCTATTCTCCACGGCTCTATAAAGCGGCACTAAAAAAGACGGCATTATAACTGACATTCATGTAATTTTAACGGGATGAAGATACTTGTAAGGGATTTTATTTGAGGAGTCGGTTGCACCGGCTACGTTTCTTACCAGTCGTTTATTCGTTTATGATGTATCCCTCTATCTTTCGTATTATATATCATCTTGTTATAAGTTTTTTCATTCTTAATTGTGTTCACGAATATGAAGCGGTTTATATTGATATTATGTTTGACATAAACTCTGTTCGAGGCTTCATTCGAGGGTCTCTTCAAACTTTAATCAGTGTTCGAATGCTGCATCAAATTCTTAAATTATTTGCATTTACTTCAAGCAATAACTTTGTTACGTAATGTACATCTCGATTGAAGGTACAAGCGTGCATCTGCAATTCTGCAGTGTGTGGTCGATTTAATTTATCGACTAAATCATCCGCTGTCATCGATTTATGTAACATGCAGTGGTCAGTGACCGTTTATTACGCAATCGATGTCTATACATTGCAACAAATACATTGCAACAATAAATCGGTGATAAAGCATGAGAATGAAAAGATGTAATTTTTCATATATTTTTAATTATTTATTTACTAATATATAACAATTTTAAATCTACGTATCTTTAGTTGTTTTATCATACATTTTCCCCAATTATATCAAGTACATAGATTTTAACGTATGTTTAGAATACTTTCAGTTTCGGAGGATTTTTGTCCATGGAACAAAGACCATTTTGTCTAAAATCTCGTGTTAAACTTGGTGAGTGTACCTTAAACGTTCATTGCGCCTATCTTGCGCACGGGTCTTGACCCTCGATATCGGCAATCGAGTTTGGCGATTGCCCAAATCGATTTACGGATGTAGAGCGCCCGCCCAGTGAGCCGCAGGCATAAAAAGGATGTTTTAGACGAGAAGAATGAACGATTACGTAAGCAAGCTTCGCGCTATACCAAACGATTTAATCTGTGACTGATGCATAATTTTGTGAATGTTCCGATGACAAAATTACATTAATAAGCCTTAACGAATTACTGCTGCACGCAATTGTTAAAACTGACATCATTAATTGTATCGTAAAAAAATATTAGAATGCCATATCATTGCCACAATTATCCCATCTTTGTCTACCCCTTTTATCTTGAAATTAGTCTGGTGGCGCGCATGACGGTTCTATTTCTACCCCGCGTTCCAACAAGGCTTTCCGCTACGGGACGCGAGAGAGAGAGAGAGAAAGACGCCGGAGGTGTTGGCTGATCGCGAGTAGTAAAGCCGCAAGACAACACTTAAACGCACGCCCCGCGGAGACGCACGCGTGAGATATGTACGCGTAATGTAACACGATAATATGAGTTTCGGAGTAATTGTTTACGCGTGCCAAGTGAGTTATTTGGCGCGTGGCCACGCGGGGGACGGCACCCACGTGGTCGGCCGACTGCCCGCGGGATTTTCCCTCTCTTTCACGCCTCCGTACCTCTTCGATGGCTTTTTCTTCTTCGTTCCGCGCTCTCTCGTGCCACGGCTCGCGCGCACGCAACAAAGAAACATCCTCCGAAGTAATGTGGGCCCACGAAGGGCAACAAAGCGCTTTCTGCTACGTCCCTTTGACTTTATGGCTTTATTCCGCGAAACTATTATTACTCCTACAAAGTTAAGAGAAACGTTAAAAGCAGCTCTGTTAAGTTATGACATTTTCCTACGGTAAATGTAACTTGAAATCTTGCCCCGCACACTTGACATAATCTTGACATAATAAAGTTTTACGATAAGATCTATTAATATTTTTTTATATGACTGATCCGCATACGTTTAATGATATCGCTAACATATTTACTTTATTGGAACACATTCGAGAAAGAATGTTCAATATTGTGCAATTTTATATGTGACTCGTGGTCGTAAATCCGCCGGCTAAATTTAACTCTCAATGGACGTTTATCGGATCACAGTGAAACTGAAAACAACAATCACTTATAGGAAGACTGTTACGTTTCCACTACATTTTTACGATTAATGCAACAATCGATTGTATTAGCGTCAGGGCAAGGCACCCCTCAGTTTTCTCGCTCAAACTCGTTATCGATGCAAGACTTTATAGCGTAACGAAGTCGCGATTCTGGAATGCCGCGGCCGGAAGTTCGTCTCACCCTTCAGCGTCAGGCGCGATCGAATCGAAGTCATTCCGAAATATCGAGGATGCTAGAAATGGAAGAAGCAGACAAGAGGAAGGAGAAAGAGATGTCGTGGGTGGATGCCTCCTCTGCGTGAAGGAGCCGAAATCGTCCTTCGGGTGGCGGCGGCGATGGCAACGACGACGACATCGACGACGACGACGACGACAAAGACGACGACGACGACGACGAAGACGAAGACGACGACGAAGACGACGACGACGACGACGACGTCGTCGGCGGCGATGCCGGTGGTGGTAGTGGTGGTGGCAGTGTTGCAAGTGGGGGTACGAAATAAGGGTAGTTTGCGGGGGCGAGGGCGGTGGTTCGTCAGTTTCCGGGTTGTTCCGGAGTGAGTGAGGGCGTCGTGGGGCGCCACGGGGGGTGGGCGGGCAGGAGCCACGGGCCACGACACGACGAGGCGTCGCGACGTCAGTAGAGCGCCGCGCTATCGACCACCGCCACGAGACACTGTCGTCGTCGTCGTCGTCGCCGTCGCCGTCGCCGCCGCCGTCGTCGTCGTCGTCGTCGTCGCCGCCGCCGTCATTCACGTTCTCGTCGTCATTGTCGTCATCGTCATCATCGTCTTCCACTGTCCGCTTCCTCCGATAATTCCGGCAGTATCTCCACGCGGTGGTTTATTTTATCGGCAATTCGCGGCGCGAAAATAGCGATCACGGATAAACGGTGTCCCGAACGAAGAAGAAAAAGAAAAGGCAAGAAGGAAGAGGAGAAGAAGAAGGAGGATTACACTGGCGTGGATCTCGACGAGACCGCGAAATTGTGAGGTACCGCAAGATCGTGAGGTCGGTTCAGTTTTTGGTGACGATCGTGACACCGAACGCCACGAGGATCGTACGACGGCGCGGCGCACGCACGCGTGTGATTCGCACGCGTGACCGTCGCGAGGTGGCCGTCGCGTCAAGATCGTGCGAGGACATTGCGTGCGTGCGTGGATGCGTACCCGAAGCTTCGTCGTCTGAGCAGCACGAGCCACCCCGTGCGAGACCCGATGACTGTCCATCCAGGGACCACGGGACACACATGTTCGTTATAAGGTCAGTGTACGAGTCGCGCCGCCTGTAACGTGTGCGCTTCTTTTCTCTTTTTCCCCACGATGGAATCTCCCGCCGAAAGGCTCGTTCTTGAATCTGAGTTCTTCTCAATATCGCATAAAGGCATAAAGGATCCACGAGTCGTTTGCGCTTTGGGAACTCTGCGGTCAACGATGAGATTTACCTAAACGGGAACGTGCGAGAGTTTCATCCTCGCGCGAGGGATTTTTGGTAGCTTTGTGAAAAAAGTCAGACACGTTGTTATCTTCGCAGAATCCTTTCACGGTTTCAAAAGTGGAAAATAACGCGGAAATGTGGAAATTACGCGCACCGGTTCTCCTCGCGCGCGGCAAGTTTGTCGTTTATCGGCTTCCACGGAATGCGGATTTATTTTAGTTGACCTTTAGAATTTCCGAATAAGTGCGTTAAGGCGAACGGATATGTCGATAATCAGGGTCTCTCAAGACCGCCCCCGCGACACCGCTTCTCGTATTCTCTCGCATTTGCGAGGAGGAAGCCGCGGAATCAATGTCGCGCGCGCAGATTTATCGCCTCCGGTTTCGTTCCGCTACATTCTCGCCGGAGAGCGTTCTTGAAATCGCGACGATGAAATCCATTTCTAATCGGGACGCGGACGCGCGACCGTCTCTCCCCTCGCTCCATTTCGAACCGGCGACTGTCGCGAGGGGACGAGAAGAGGGTGAGAATTTGTTCATGGCTAGACGACCCGACCACTTCGCTCAAGGCTAGATTAAAGGGATAGATCCGTTTCTTTCTTTTTGAGCTCTTCCGTCCTCGCGCGCGCACACATCTTTTCCTTCCAAATTTCAGTAATCTCTTTACTTTTCGCGCAATCACCCAGCCGATTTGTTAATGTTGTGCGCGCGAAATGCACAGCATTTACGAAATATTGCCTGACGTTTCGTTTAAGTTGAGTCGCATAGGAAAATTGTACGAATGCATTAACGCGATTGAGCATATTGTTCAAGCGCCGAAAATGCGAGAGGTAAGATTGGAGTTGCGCATCGATTGAAAAGTAGAAGTAGCAGAGGAACTAAATAACAAATATACATATGAAATTATATCGTATATTCATCTATATTATCATTTTATTACGTAACTGATCTAATGAAGAAAAATTTCTTTTTAAATCTTGCAATACTTTATTTCGCAAGAATGATTATAGCATTTTTTCCGAAGTACACTCGGATTATCAATTTTATATTTTCATTGCTGCTGTGTAGCTTGAATTGCTTAAGCTTTTAAGCGATACATTTATGATATTATGCATTGCTTTTATATATATATATATGTATGTATGTATCGACTAGCTGATTGCGCGGATTGTGGGATAATGTGTGATCTCGAAGAATTTCATTATACTTTTTAGTAAAATTTAGTGTATTAATATATATATACTAAATTTTACTAAAAAGTATAGTGAAATTCTTCGAGATCACACATTATCCCACAATTACCAAATTTTGAGGATAAATTTTAAGAGAAAATTTTCTCCATATATATATATATATACATATATACTTCTCATCATATAATATATTACTCGTTCATTTGAATCATATGTACGTACATAAACTCTCAAATGTTTGTTACGAGATACATGCGTATCAATTAAGTTTCATGTTTTGTGCTCGATTTAAATGGAATACGTACGATTTCTAAAGTTCCAACCTCTAAGTGAGATATCGCATATTTGCGTGTATGATTTCGCATTGTGCCGTCGATGAATTTCGTTCAGGACTGCCGGAAGAAGCAACGAACCCTCGCGGTCCGCGTCCGTACGCGCAGTGATGGCCCTTACGCCTCGCGAAGCCTCGTCAAAAGCGAAACCCTCCACGATATTTCCGAGTCAACGGCATTCTCTCGCTTGCCCTTCGTACGGCTGTGCCCCCCGGCTGTACAAAAGCCCACGATAGACTCGACATCAAGGGGACGATTTCCAAAGGAATTCGCGATTAACGCGTCATCGCCCCATTGCGCATCAATCTGCTTCCGTTTGTCGACCCGCGGACGACGCTCGCATTCAGTGGTGGTGGAAACAAACATCCGTACCCCCACGGGTTGTCTGCGATTTCCTCCCGGTCGTGCGTCTTCCCGGGAAAATGGCGCCGGATTGATCGGGCTTATCGCTCTCAGGAACTGAGTATGATGCAACGTTTCGTTCTTTTTTTTAAGACTTTTCTTAATGCTGACTCACTTACATCGTAAGATATAAAGATTCATAGAATACCGCAGTAGTTTGAACAAGAAATGTGCTACGAACTGTAAATAATTAAGTAATATAAAATTTTATTTAGTAATTTTAGCAGGTACTTAATTTTCTTTCCTTTTTACGTATACACGAATAAGCATAAATTATTGCAAGCAACACGCTTACTTTTACTGGTATTTTAATTCTGTAGCATTTTAAACTTTATTAATTTCTTGAGTAAGCATACGTAAATGGTGGTTTCGAAGACACAAAATTTAGTTGAAATTTAGAACAACAGTAACATAATTTTTTACGAGCAATTATTGTTTAGGATTTGTAACACAATAGAACGACGAAGGGATGAAGTATAGACCGAAATAAAAAACAGCTTTCTATTTCTCTTCTATAAATTACGAATCTTGTTTCAACGATAGAATCTTGTTTTATTCTGCTGTTAATGATATTAGAAACAGATACATTTACCCCCATTGGTGTAATCTAAATTAAAAGGATGCCGAACCTGCCAAACTTGAAAGGGTGCCAGTACTTACGGTCTCTGGGTTAGCGAACTGGGATATATACCTTGGCCCTCGCGTATATTACAGGGTCGAACTAGTTTAGCGAGTTTGGACGCGGCCGAAAACGTGCGAGGAGGGTGAATCTTTCATCGTTGAATTTCAAATCCACGTATCCCACGGGAGGAATTGGCGCCGGTCCAATCGCGATTCGATGCTTACCTGCTCATGGTCCTCTTGTTTCCTTCGTTCATTCTTTTTTCTCGTGTTACCGTTTTGTCGTGACTAAGCGATGCACAAAAGCAGGTCATGAAACTTTCCGCTGATCATATCTCAAGAAAGTTAAACGAGTCGTTATAAAAAAAATTGAATGTAATAATGTTGAATTTATTATTCTGATAAGGCACTTTTACATGATTTCTCTATTAAAAAGTTCGCAACGAAAATAATAAAAATTGGACAACCGCCGAAAGGGAGAACCGCAAGTTGAAGATAAATTTCACAATCAATTTATGAAAAAAAAAAAAAAAAGAAAGAAGAATTCCCAGTCGCGTTGCTTTCAATTCCAATTTTCAGATTCACTTTGCGAATTATGAGTCGTTTTTCTTCCGCCTTTGGACAGGTCTTAGCTGTAGGATTTCGCAAGTGGTCGGAGCCTTGACTCAGTCACCCTGAAGTCTCAAGTGTCACCGAGTCCGTGCCTCCGCATACGGCGCACTGCTTATCACGGCGCGCCGCAGAATAACGCACGTCTCTCGAGCGTGTCACATCCTTGCGAGTACCAGGGAGACAGGTTGCATTGTCGCGGCCTATTGTCGTCACGGTACGGACTTTGCGGGTCGTTACTCCACCTCTACCGCCGTAAATACTCGGTGATCGCCGTTCGCACGAGGCCAACTTGCCGAAATGTTTGGCCGTCGTTGTTGCGACACCCCCGGCAACGAAAGGCTGCATTTTTTTACGGAGATTGACGTTTACGGGACGTGGCCGTGGGTTATTTATCCGCGGCGGCAGCGCGATACGCAGAAGCGTGTACGTGGCTCCTCTCAAGGCGGCGAATTTGACCCTAGTTTAGCGAGGTTTTACGCTCTCGCGCGCTGAGAGAGTAATTTGCATAACGTCCAAGCGCGACCGTTCCCGCGCGCGGGCCCGCCGGACCGATCGCGGATGAATTTACGCATCTCCTTACGATCCGCGCGGGTATTAATGGCGCTAAATGCTTTCGTACCGGCTTGAACGTCCGGGCCCCAATTAAAGATCTCGAACGAACGGCGGACATCGGAATTTACCTCGGCGTAAATAAACGCGCGGACGGCGTAAAAGACTCGGCGCGTGTCTTGTTTTCCGCGAGTATTTTATCGGCAATAATATAACAAAATAGTAATAGAGCGAGAACGCCGCTCTCACGCTCCTCGTTACGATGACGGCTGCCGTCACCGAAGGACCTATTGCTCCTACGCTCCTCTGTCGCATGCGAATCTCCCTTATTGATTTTTACAACCCGCGGCCGCGTCATAAAAATCGACGAGGAATGTAAAGTGACGTGACGGTGTGCGTGACGATACAGCCCGCGTCACTGACGACAGTAAATTCACCGAATTTAAACGTCGTCGCAGAATTGCGACCCACGAGGTAAATACAAAAAGTATTTCACTCCGCGAATCCTAAAATCGGGTACGTGCAACTTTTTGTAGGTGGAAGATTCCTTGGGGGGGGGGGGGAGGAGAGAGAAGGAATTCATGTGGAATTTACATGCGTCGCGCGTATACGGAGATAAATTATAGAAATTAATAATCGATACGATATATTTTACTTAATTTGATTGCATCAAAGGTCTCGACATGGCCAATTTATCTAGCTTTCTCATCGCTAAATTAAAAAATTGCTAGACTGCTTTTTACGTTTCGACTTTCAATTTATGATTAATAATAAAGTGCATTAACATTTCTGCATTTACATAATTGACAAACCATCAATAAGATTCCATGTATTAGCAGCGCGATTCGATATCACAGTTATTGTAGCTTATTGATCGCAACAATCGGCGGAATGCCGTATCGCCGAGTTTACTCCAGTTAGAAAATTCCCCTGTATATCATCGCCGTCGCGGTGAATGGGGTGCCCTGTACTGTTGTTACGACGGCACGCAAAACTTTGCGAAAAATTCGCACCGATATTGACAAACGTTATCGTGCCCGCGCGTACGTAATTCGTGTATTGCGCGCGGACACCGTCGCGTCGCCGAATTGCGCAACTGCCATTACCATTTTGGTTCGGAAACTTACGACATTTCACGATTTATATATCGCCGCGGTTCTTTCTCTCTCTCTTTCGCGCCGGTATCTGTTTACATTGGCGTTGTTGGCAGCGCGCGCTGTAAATCAGATCCCGACGACTCGCGCGGTCCGGCATTGTTCGGCCGCTGTCGTTCCCGAGGTACACCCGGTAGAAGAGTGTCGCAGGTGCCGTTATACGAGAGACTGCATTCGCACTTTCTCGGCTACGACATTCTGCTTCGCGCTCTCCTCTCCTCCTCCTCCCATCCCCCCCTTCCAATAAAGTCGTTTTATTGCCGCTCATTGAGACGGCCATCGTCTTCCGATTGTTGATCCGTGTTCATCGGAGCTCGTAAAACGATCTTCGTCCTCTTTTTCTTGCTTGGACGCTCGCTTGGACACCGCGAGACTGTGCATCCTCGATATAGTGGTCGTTTCTTTCTGAAGATTATGTATGACGCCGGTTCATTGATGGATGGGCAAATCATAAAATAAAGAGTGGCACGTGCCATCCATACATTTGAATAATACGCAATAACAAAGCATTACAAAAATGCGCCATGAGTTTTAGAATCTGTTTGCTCAATTATCATCCATTTATAACGTACGTATATCAATTTTATGGACGTCGTTCTATTAAAAAAAAAAAAAAAAATATCGTGAAAAATTTTAAATTGCTGAGGGAAATTAGGTAAAACAGAAAATATCTTCAATTTAAAGTTTGTACTTATATTTTTTTACTATAATGTAACTTAAACACTACTTTGACTAATTATGTAATTAAAAACTACATGTAAATTTAACTAATGGTTAATGAGAAGACAAGAATCTTACAAAGTCTCATTTCATAACGTTAATTTAATGCACTCGTCAGTAAAAATTAATAGTAATGGCACATTATCCGTACTAGAATTATTTATTATTCAATTCGCTTTCCTTGATGTAATGCTTTCGCGTACGACATAAAGATAAGCCCTACATTATACGTGATGTTGCATGGACTTGCCACCAAGCAATCCCTGCTAATGGCCGTCGCGCAGTAAACACGGCGAGGGATGAGAAAGATGCTTAAAACCATGCTCGGAGTCGACGGGGCGAAAATCGGCGGATTTACGGGAGCACGTCAAGGCACATTTTAGTACCAACGAAGGAAAATCTTTCGCAGATATAAATACCGATGTGCGATAAAATTTTACGTTCTAGTATATATAACCGTGAGAATGTGTGTCGCTTCGAGTCGATTCTCGAGTGTTATTCCGGGTTAAAGGCATACAGTAGAATAAAACACATCGGTTCCTATTAAAATGCATTTTCCTAAATTAACGACAGCCGCCCTCTTCTCTTTTTTCAACTCGTTCGATCTTCAGTAGGAAATGTTAGGTGAAACTTCTTGGAAGAGGGCTGCGTTTCCAAATTATAGGTAGTTTTACGCGAGTTAGCAGGTAGAGAGCGGCCCGAAAGATTTTTAAGGGAACCGGAATGGGGAAAAGGGATTCAACGGCGGCGGCAGCATGGCGTTAGAAAGTTCGCTTTAGTCGGTGTTTGCTCTAACGCCTTGGCGACTGGTCTGCGGTTATCCAAACGGACGGAAACCTACTCACGAGAGCACCTGTGGAGCCTGTGGCTCTGCTGCTGCTGCTGCTGCTGCTTTTGTTCTTGTCGTTCTCTCCTCCTCGCTCCACCTCGTCCGTGCCGCCGCCGCGCCGGTGGCCTCCGCCGTTTCTACCTACCTGTTGTGTTACTTACGCCTCGCCGGCCGATCACACTTCTCGGGACGCGGGCGGAGGTCGCTTTAAAGGGATTAGCACAATTTTCGACCGCGACGATCGGAGGACAAGCTGGAGTCCCCGGTGACTTGTAGCCGAGTGAAAATTACGAAGCGCGGCCGGAGGCGAGAAAATTACAGACCCGCCTACGTTTCCCGCACTCTCGGGTGTCGTAGCCTTGCTTCGATTCATCCTTTATGGGAATCCTTTCAAAACGCTTTCGTGATTTTATTTAATTCGGTCCACGAATTTGTCTGTAGGTTTCTCTAGAGAAGAACATTCTAAAGAACTTATTAAATTTTTTAGTTGAATCATTCTGGCAGTGTCGTATTCAAGTTATTGCGTTATAATGCATTTAAACATTAGTATCTTTTTAAATACATCAAGTACACATAACTGGTTTCAAGTATATATAAATAATATTGCTCACAAATATTTATTTTATTTTTTTATATAGGAAGAATAATCTGTAGAAAATAGGTTTATGAATTTATATAACATTTTATAAATGTGAATGTGTCTCATTGTTTGTTTCCGTCTAATAAATGTTAAAATGTTTTTAAAATTAACTTTTCAATCAATTTCGAGATATTATGACGGTTTTACAGCTAAAAACAGAATATTCTTCTTGTAATTATTGATTCAGAAAATATGCGATAATGAGCGCAAGTAGGTAACGTCTGTCGACTGGGGTTTCTTCAACAACGCTCATTATGCGGTATTTTTGTCATCATTCACAGCGAGAATTTCGTTTATTTCGCGGCTGAGAAGCCTCCGATATTCCGGATACGAGAAACTTGGTCAAGATTCCCGCGCGCAAAGTGGGTCGAGCTATACCGAGTCGAGTGGAGTGGAATATCGGACAGTTCACGTTAATTGAGGGACCGCGCGTACCGTCCACGAGAGTTGAAGCGAGACAGCAGCGGTTGGATATTCACGGGGAGATATCGATGCCGAAATATCGCGCTCGCGGGACTTTTGATTTTGACCTCTCAAACTCTCGCTACGCGAGACGCGGTGATAAATTTATCCCTCGAGAAAACAACTGGCAGGAACTTGGCTACGTGAGAGTGGCCAGCATTCCCTTTCTGTCCTGCTCCCGCCTATCTCGCCGTCCGCACGCCGCTGCGTTCCCATCCCTCATCCCCCGTGTTCTCTGGTTCCCGGTCGCCACGGACCTGGGGACTTCGTAAATGCATCCATGCACACGTATTTTATGGCCGGCTCTTTCGGTCTCTTTCTCGTTCCGCCGGCAGTGCGCGCGCCGCGCCGCGTTGCCGTCGGGGTCGCGCGACGGGGATATTTTCGCAGGATAGATTCTTTTTGAAAATACTTAAAACTTGGACGATTTGTACCCAGGTCGAACTCGATAAAGCGCTGGTATCCAACGCGTTGCATCCGACCGGATCGGAAAAGGAGAGGAACGGCGTGCGCCCCAGAGACGATGGAGGGAGTGCAATCGATGCAGGAAGATGCGCAAGAATCGTGGATGAGGAAAAAGTCATGCGAAGGGACGAAGGGGAAAGGGAAAGGTCTTGCCGCAGGGGAAAAGATCGCGTTTGAGAAACGAAAATAGAAGAAACGAGAGCTAAATGGAGAGGTTGGGGGGGGGGAAGGGGAGGGCGGAGACGGTGACGGCGAAGAACTTAATCACATAAAATCCTTAAAGTTCGCCTCGATACGACGCGATGCACTTTGATCGCGGAATTTATGTTCGTGGTGCAATGTACCCACCATTAAATCCCGTGCTCGCCGGTGCGTGCCGCGGAAAAATTCATCGCGGAGACTCGCGGGCGGATTCCCTTCCACCATTGATCGGCGCGGCAGTTTCGGGAGAAGGAGAGAGTGCTTTCCTCCTTTCTCCCCGCGTCGTAAGAAAATATTATTCTTCCGAGAAAAAGTCGGCGCTTCCCCCGACAACGGATTTCGAACTGTCTGCTCCTCTCTTTCAGTCTCTAAGAAGCTCGCCGTCGAGAAGAGAGTTCACTAAACTCACGGTCAGCGGGACTTTTCTTTGCAATCAGAATAATCGATCCACGTTCGGTTTATATCTTTTATTTTATTATCTAACTTATTAATATATATATGATTGGTTAATACGTAAATGTACAATTTTTTAATGACGATATTTCTTATCTAAAACGTACGTGATTTGTTAATTTGTAATGGCGTTTGTAATACGACTTGTAATCACGTACAAAACTGTTGTTAAAAGAAAAAGGAACTGTTAAAAATAAGATAGCATTCCGGAAGCGAAACGGTACGTTGAACAATCAGAGTGCCCTCTCTTGTAAGGAACATATCGACGCCTAAGTACGGATAGATCGCGTAGGAAAGAGAGTTAGTTCGAGGATCTTTATGGTTCGCTGTTTAAGTCAGCAAAGACAATGAAAACATCTCGGTAAATCAGGAGAGACGACCGGTAAGCAGATTAGTAGAGCTTACAAGGCATTACCACGGAGTGAGACGGAAGAAGGCAAGCCGCAGTCATCTCAACTTGGGAGCCGGCTGATCTTTCTCCGTTTCTCTTTCTTTCTCTCTATTTCTCTCTTTCGCCGCGAGTTTCTCTCGTCTCTCTTCTTTTCTCTCTTATCCTTTCTCACTTTCTGTCTTCTCTCGTTTTCTCTCGCTTTCTAATTCCTCGCTCTCGGACTCTCTCCTCAGTTGCACGAATCGCTTCTCTCTCTCTCTCTCTCTCTTCTGGAAGCTGTTCGCGCGGAGTTAACCACCCGTGAAGCGGCACAATATATCTCGGAGATAATTCGCTTGTTAGGATCGTGCGCCTTTACATTAATCCATCTGCCCGCGGTCTGTCTTGTAACCGCCTCTTTGTACATACACGGGAACAACGACAGGTCCTTTTGCGGGATCGCGCTCTGTAATAATTGCCGTGAAATAATTGCGGTCTCAATTTATCGCAGTTAACATGTATTATCTTCGTATTTCTTCTGGCGTTTCAGCGAATAGAAATTCTGTCCATCACGCATCGTAACAGTTTCCTGAAAATCCCAGGTTGTGATATCTTTTTCAAGTGCTTATCTGGTGACCCAACTTATGCAAGTACCTTCCAATGTACGTTATGTACACAAAGATACTGTTTCGACTGATAGATAGATGAGTTTTTCTTTGAAGCAACCGCGCGAGAACGTGTTGCGATACCTAATGCAGTTATAATGTAATAGACTCGATTGCGTCAATCGTCTCGTTTGATGAAATCTCGCTTAGTTGGATTACGATATAGAAAAGTACATTTATTCTCGTCATATTTAACCAAAACGTATAGCTATGAAGGAAAATAAAGATAGATATTTCATTTCACTCATGCATTTCCCGTTGCCGATGCAACGGAGAAGATTTAGAATTGTCATCGCGTAGGATTACAATGTATGCCGCTTGGTTACAGCTACGTCATCGGGACAAAGATGTCCTTCGAGGCACGTAGGTAACTGGAAACGGTGTACGAGGCACTTGTCGTCATGTCGATGCCCGCGATACCACCGGTTGCCTGTCACTCGGCCTCGATTGATCGATTCTCGCTTCTTCACTCGGACCCACCCTCTCCCCGATACTTCTCTCTCTCTCTCTCTCTCTCTCTCTCTCTCTCTCTCTCTCTCTCTCTGTCCTCCGCCTAGCCACATCTCGTGTGGATGCTTTCTCCTCGTCTTCGACGCCCTTGTTCCCTTTATCGTCGTTTCGCTTACACGCGTATGCTTCTCGCACCCGACGTAGCCTCACTAATTTGATATACGAACGGCGGAGACCAGCTAAAAGACCTACCTGATGAATCGATACGCCTAAAACCGATCCAACGGGATCGCGCTCTGTTCATTGTAACAACTTGTAACGAACTATATTCACTGGCTCTCTTTCGGCCTTACATTTAAACGGCTACAAATTAATGGTACCACGCTTGTCCCTTGATTTTTACATGGCTCCTTCTCATAATATTTTATGCTCCGATTGTATAATATATTCGAAAGCTCATACGAAAAGATTAATGTGATAAATCACTTGAAGAGAGACCTTTAAAAATATTAGATTTTATTAATAGGTAACATTATAAACTGTTTTAAATCACATCTCTAGAAGCACATGCTTATAGAAAATTAATCCCGATTGATGCGCTAGTTAAGTCCAAGTTTACGACCCATAAAATCATTCAGCCGCGATTTTCTGTGATGTACGTATCGACATCATTTAGGGAATGAGCTTAAGTTAGTGCTGTGGAAGAACTTTGTCAAGTGTTGCACTGACAGCAACCTCGCGCAGTTTATTTTGAGGTTTATTTAAATCAAACAACGTGTTAAGTCCAAATTATCACGCCGTAAAATTCCGTTAGTCAGCGAGATCTGTGATATAAGGGACGACGTCAATTTCAGAATGATCCTAAGCCAGTGTTGTAGTTACGGTAAATGCCTCGCTTCGTCTCTTCTCGGAGATACTTCCATCGAGATCGCATGGCAGTGCACCTGTGCATAATACCGTCGATCGGTGTTGCGCTTACGGGAGCGTAGGTGCGACAGCACGTGGGGATTATCGAGCATTACGGTGTTAGCGGCGTGACGGAGCCGTAAACTCACGACGAAGAGAGAGAGAGAGAGAGAGCCGCTTTATGGTGGCCCGTGGGGCACCGAGCGCCGAGATAATCCCTACAATCACGCCGGACGTCACGACACGCTGATGCATTAAAACGCTGTTAAATCCAGCCAAGTTCCGTGATAATCGCGCGCGATCGCAGGTCGCCAAGAGAGAGGACGGGTAGTCTATTAATTTGTCATAAACGTAACGTAGCCGCGTGCTACCTGCCGATAACTGGGTAGATTTATGGACCTACCTCTTCGCAACTTCGCCTTCCCGTATTATCAGTAAGTGCTTGTCGTTAAAACGGAGGCTGACAGTCACCGATATGTTGTTATGATTTAGAATATTTTATTAAGTTATATACGTATTGCATTCGCCTCTCATTATAATAATTTTTAGATATTAAAGTTATGATTTAAAATTATGTCGTTTTAAATGAGAAAATTAATAGCGACAATATTTTTTCTGGAAATGCCTTTATTAAATCTTAGAATAATCTTAAAAGTAAATGTAATGAAAAAATAAACTTAAATAAAAGATTAATAGAAGTATTTAAATAAAAATTAAGACACAGTTTTCTTTTTCTTTTACGTGTAATTCTAATCTGCAATACAAAGTATCATGTTCTCTTTACTTTAAAAGAGATATATATTCTTTTAAAATTCATTAATCTTTTATTTAACTTTATTTTTCATCACATTTATACTTTTAAAATTATTTTAACATTGTTGCACCTTTTAAAAAAATAATATACAGCATGTTGATATCCAGAGCTATAAATAATAAAATCATCTGCATAACATCTGATGTGCGCCATCGACGATAGAATGTTTAGGATAAAGTTCTCATGTGTCTCGCGAAGAGTGTCGAGACCAGCCAATCAGACGAGCGTAAACCAAACAGGCTGCCACCAGCCTCGCTCGAGCAGCTTCTATAATCTGATTGAAGTCGCTCGATGGTTAATGAGCAGCGTCCCCGCATTCCGTTCTCACCTTTTTGGGCCCTTTACGCGTGCCATTAAACGTACACGCGTTTCGAAAGTTTCCGTACGAGGCCCGCCTTTCGTGTTTTTCCTCTTACTTAAATCACACGAGTAGACCGATGTCATGGACACATTGCGATTCGGACGCGTGCGTGTACGAACAAAATATCCGTTATGCAAATTTAGATACTTAAGTTGTCAACAGCGCAGAAACTTTGACATTCAAGTTTTCTCTATATGAGAAATGAAAATCAATATTGCGTACATTAAGTTTTACTAGGCTTGTAATTAGGCACAAAGAAATTTGTGATGCAAGATACGTACGTATTTAATCTCATGTACATTCAGAATTTAGTGAATAATTGTCTTATATAAGTAACATATAATTGCTGCAGATTATATTTTTCAAAAAATTAATTAAATTAATTTAATACAGTAGCATTCCGGATTATCATTTTACGATTTTGTTTATTTTGGACGAAGCATGGAGCGACTACATGTTTAAATTAAATATTCACCTGTATGTTTACTTCGAAAGTACAAAATGTATAAATTAATTAGAATTACTTTGCGCGAAGCATCGCGAACATTTATTAGAGAAATACGCTGTTGATGAAGCGTGTCTTATCGCTATTTCGAGACAGGCTGCGGACTCCATTAAAATTTCTTCCGTACGCTCTCCTCGCATTGGAAAGAGATATCACTCGGCCGTTCGTGCGGCTCCTGACAGAATTACACGTCAGGCGTGGTACGACACCTATCGATAGCAGCAGCACAACACGGGAGCATCTGTTTTACAATCGCGAAGGTAGAAACGGTGCGGTGGCGCCTGATAAGATCTGCGAGACGGGAAACCGGTACTCCAGTCTCGCAAGTTTCGCGCGTGAAGAGGTAGCCGGCGATCGAAGTATCGAACGGCGCGAAGTACCATTCATACGTGTATATGGATACATCCGAGCGAGGACCTCTGAAGTAACGTAATCCTATCGTCGCCCATCGGGAATTCCACGAGCCCGAGAAGGGCACTCGAGAGGTGCAAACTACGTTACCAATTACGTTATAAATATCCCCTTGCAAATTTAATACAGGTCGCGTTGGCGATAGCCCATTACCGGTGATAATGTCGACAGTATTAATGTTAAAGTCCACGCGTTTGCGAAATGCTTTAGACGATGTCAATGAGCCGGTTAGCGGTGACTGAGAGCGAAGATAATAACAGCGTATTTTCAGCACCACGGTTGACCACTGATGTTTCTTTTTTTTTTTTTATTACAATCTTACTAACGTATCTTTATATCCGTTCCGTTACTAATGGAGTTAGGACCGTGCTTCTATTCAGTTCCACTCGATCATCCCCGATGCGCTTTTACGTCGCCGATATCTTCGGCTTTATCTCTCCCCTGCACGCACGGCTGTTCTTTACACACGCGTTAAGTTTCGCCCGTTACCGAGTAGTAATGGCGACGATGACACAACACCTCTTTATTACTACGCCGTGGTAATAGCTTGAAAATGGACCCTCCTTCGTTCCTTCTCTCGCGGTCGTTTTAATAAATTTAATATAATCGTTTGTGGTGGCGATTACGCGACCCGCCAACCGGATTTTGCGATACACGCGGGAAAAGCTTACACGCGCAGATTAAGATACGATTACCTGATACAATTTCACGCTCGTGTTCTCG
Source organism: Monomorium pharaonis (assembly GCF_013373865.1). Taxonomy (NCBI): domain Eukaryota; kingdom Metazoa; phylum Arthropoda; class Insecta; order Hymenoptera; family Formicidae; genus Monomorium; species Monomorium pharaonis. Next base: position 20,039,740 of record NC_050467.1, read on the forward strand.
GCTAACTCTGTGACAAGAAATGGTAACTGAGTTGCGTGTACGCTACTAGAGTTCAGTTCATACTGAAGAGCCAGATTTACGTAGAATCAACTCGACGCGCTGCGTGCGGAATCCAATTAGTAAGTTTAACGCATCGGTCTGATTATTAGCCTGACTAGCTAGTTGAATAGTCACATTAGCGAGTTGACTTAAGCCTAAAGTGAGTTTATCGCTTTTGTATCCTTTAGCGAAGTGCATCGCGCCTCTCTCCGCAGAATACATAATACGTGTATATTGTATTACATCTCCTCGTCGTCTTTGGCGATAATATAAACTTTAATTTTTCAGCATTTGTCTTATTATTATTATTGTTTTATTATTATTGTTTTAATTAAAGCAACGATTAATATTCTGGTTGTTAATACTTTGGGAAAATTGAATACACATTAGGACGCACAAATAAATTATATTTCTTCTGCTCGTTTAAGATATATCTGTCTAGAGATTTCAATGATGCCAGCGTTCAAATTATTAGATCTGATTGTACGTTAAGAACGGCGCCACTTTTGTATCAATTACACCGTCTCTTAAGTTTTATGTCTCCAGATAAGAGCGTTGGATTTGCCTAGCGCGATGTCTGTCCTTTTTCGGTAACGACTTCTGGACCTGGGGTGGATCAATGTTTGCGAGGACGTCCGGCGATTTGTAACAATTACGGGCCGATGCCCGAGAGCAGATAGTAGCCGGTGGTGCGGCAATAACCCTATGTCATCCTGAGCCTCGGACACGGGCTTGTAGAGCAGGGTGTTCAGGGTAGGCAAACCGCGCCTCGGAAACGTTCGGCGTCCGGTAATCGTGTTAGCGTGTAACGGTGCCACCCTATTCTCGGTCCCTTCTATCACGATCTTCCCTGTTAAAGCTGCCCGTATGCAGCCGAACTGCCGCGATCACCTATCACACAATCTGCTTACGTGGAAATAATATTTTGTAATCAGATCAATCGTTAGGGCCGCGTTGCGACGTGGCCTCTGCGAACGAGGAAAGAAGAGGAACGGTTTCTATAGCGGCTCGTACGGACGGTGCGAGAGATTGCCCCTTTGTTACCACCCGTAATATTTTGCTGTATATGGAAAGACCATAAAAAACCGCTTAACTACCGGCGGAAAATAACTTTCCGAGACTCGTTATCCCTGCTGCCGAACATCGAACGGGAGAAGCGAAACAATCTCGGGTTCGCTCCCGGCTGGAAAATCACATCTCGTGCATTAGCAAGGGGAATTGCGGGGAGGGAAGAGGAGAAGAGGAGAGCGGGGAGAGTTGCAACCGAGACGATCTGGGAACGGCGATGAGAAACCGAGACGCGACGAAAGTGTAGATGTGCGTTTACGAAGTTGTTTCGCGCATTTGTCCGTCGGGTTTTCTGTCGATTGGAATGTACGATAGGCAGCCAAACTGGTCGCACACCGACGACAGAGGCGGATCCCCGGTGTGTCCTTCGCAATCCTCTCGATCGTTTTTGCTTTTAATTTCTCTCGAGGAAAACGAGGGACCCCTCATGAATTCGGTGTAGAATTGCACGCGCGCGGGATATCGATTCCTTCGGCGGCGTTTTTCGCCGCCGCGATGCGGCCGACAGCTTTATCGATAAAGGCAGTAACGTATTTTGGGGCCGATAACCGCGACACGTTAATAATAAGCATATTATGATTCGCGACAAATATCCGTAACCAGGGAGACCGTTCCTCTCCTCCTGTCGCGCCCCCTTCTCGATCGCTGCTTCGTCCTTTCCACCTCTGGCCCTTACAGGTTCTCCTTTTATGTCCCTCGGGAATCTTTTCGGGCAACGACGTGTATGCCTTTGGACGCGTGAGCACTTTGGCGCTGAGAGAGGAAGGAAGAGGAGAAGAGCAGCGGGCCCCGTGAGTATAATGGGCTGAAACACGAAACGTATGCAAACCTGAAATAATACGACACTCGACAGGGCCTTTCGATGTGGGATCCTCCCTCTCTCTTTTCCCTCCCACTGCCTCTCTCCTCATATCGCGGTCCCGGTGGTATCTTACGCGGTATATCCTTTTGCCCTCATCATATTTGCCGCGGGTCCAGTTCCAAAAGGTGGAACTTGAAATTTAAGCCGAAAACAATGCCGAAAAAGCTCCTGCATTTCTAAGATCCGAGGCAGCATCTTTCCTTAACTATATAATTGGACTATAAAAGAAAATCACGTCGCATTTCTAGGCGCGACCAAAATACATCGGGAAATTTTGCTTCAAGCAGTTTGCGGGGACATTCGCGTTATACATGTATTTAATTACTTAATTAATGTAGGAATTAATGAAACGACAGAGAGATAATTCATAGAGAAGACGATGTCGGCGGCGTCTAGTACATCGGACAAAGTTGACGTTTGTTCACGAGCTGTGAAATTTAATTCGTAGCCCCGTACGAGGCTCTCATGCCTGCCATTCGATGGGACATGGGTTATGAGTTAGCTCGGAGCACGCGTGCGTGTGTGCATGCATCGTATCACTGTCATATGTGTCCGCGTCTGTCGTGGGGGTTACTTCTCTAAAGGGTGACAGGCCGTACCCTAGAGCGACGTCCCGACAGAGTCGGTTCCTCTTGCAGCACTTCCGAAATTATAAATTAAATCTCATACTTTTGTGAGAGTCGACGTCGCGCGAGCATCCATCTATTTTTTTTTTTTTTTTGGTCTTGTTTTTTCGCCTCGCGAAACCCAACAAAACCGCCGTGAGATTATTGCGAATTACGTGAACGTAGCATCGTAGGATTGCAATGATAATTATTGTACGAAGTGTTTTTCGCTGGACGAATATATCACGGTGGAATTTTAAAAAAGACTCGTTGACAGATTAACAAGTGAGAAGTGACGGCAGTGCATTTATTATTGATAATACTAATAATATTCGACAATACTGATGGAAAGTGAAGTCGGTATCGACGTATAATTGATCATCGCTGGTCGACGCCGTCAGCACCGGCACTAAGAAGATATAATTTTCAATTGGATAATCTGTCTCATTATATCAATTTTCGATTCTCGACGCCTCGTTCCGTGAGAAACCCCACGGCGGTAGCGCTCGTCCCAATCAAAGGGGGCCCGAAGCACAGTCCCAGGTCTCGATAACAGAATGCGGGCCCAACACCGGACTAAGAAATGTAAGTTCGATGAATCGAACTTATGAGAAACCGAGCAAGTACCCGTCATCGAGCGGTGATTAATAGAGAACGTCGCGATACCCGCCGTTCCTTAAGGAACAGAACCCCTATACCGTTCTATGTTTTCTCTCTCTTTCTCTTTCCCCCTCGTAGGCCTACATGATGTCCCATAATCGCTTGACAACCTGACGTTCTCCTAGGAACGTTCGATGATGAGGCATCGATCATCGGAAGTATTTCAGGCGCGTCTTGTATTGGACTCACTCTCAGTCGAATGGAATCTGCTTTGGGATCTTGGCGCAATCGAAATCGCATTGCGTTTCAATGAATTTTTAAACATTTATTATTTATCTTATTATTGTTACAATATTATCCCTTATTTTTGATATCATTATTTTTCATACACCAGTTAAAATCTACAAAAATTTTTTCATTATCTGAAGAGTTCATGATTTAATCTTAATAAATTGATATGAGATTAATATACAACCACATCAGAAGAAACACATCCACACATTCAGTTATTATATTATTTAAACATTAAAGTACGATGCTACATGAAACAGTTTTTACTGACTCCTATTATTTTCCAATCACATACCGATTTTGAGAATAATATATTTAATTAAAGCAATTGTCCAACTCAAAAACTTTTAATAACCAAATCTTTATTGGTTACAATTGTTTATATAATTATTATTATTATATACGCAAATATCATGAATTTATTAATTTAGCACATTGATTGCTTAAATTGTATTAATGAAGAATGTGCTCTGCAATTTATTTTAGTTGCTCGCAAATAAAATAAAATTTATGGATGCGATAATATCATGTATAGGCGGCCATTCAAGATCGACAAATTATCTTAAAACGAATGCTAGACAATGACAAGACGAAATCGTAAATCCATCTTCTGTGCCGCAGCTTTTTGCCCTGCCTTTTAAAGTTTTTTCTTCCCAGTGAGTTCTTCTACATCGATCGTGATGTACTGTACTAGATTATTGGGAACTTCACAATATGTCTCTCTCTCAGTTATAAAAGAATACAAAATGTTTTATTATTTACATTTTTAGTATACAGCATGTTCTACGTTTACATACATTGAGTGTAAATTATGAAAAATAGATTAATTATTAAAATTAAGAATTGTATCTTTAAGAACAAGATTAGAATTTTTTTTCTTTGTTACTTAACAATATGTGAATTTTAATATCAAATATAATTGCGAATGATTATCACAGTGCTAGCACACGTTCGAAAGACTAACGTAAATCTGTAATGTTGAATGCAGAGAAATTAAAGTAATTATTTGATTACAAATCTTAATTCTCACAGGTTTACACGGTATAGCAATGTGGAAATGAAATCAAACTCTTGAAGGTATCCAATCCGATTGCTGGCTCGGAATTTACAGGTTTTTCCCGTAATAGTAGCCGACGTTGCTGTCGGGATGAATACCCTTGCTTCCTTCATCGCGTATGTGCCAGTGGCATTTGTCCAGAAGATCTTGACCTCTCTCAATTCGACCCTACCGCAGCGGGGTCAAGCTGTCAGCGTACGTATCCTCACGGGCATATATCGATCTCAATCGGCGTTTCATCGACGCTATCGGCCATCTCGACAAAATTATAGGCCGCGGTCGTAGCCTTAGTGACTCGAGACAATGGTACCCATCACCTGCTTGGCTCTCTCAAAGCAGACCCTCCTCCCACTCATTGGATCGTATCTCTCGTATCGGGTTGGGCCGGCACTTCTTAATTGGTTGGTGTTGACTTAATGTATTTCGATACGTTGCTAAGCTAGTATTCTTGCGGTCCTGTCCTCGTGAATATTCTGTTATCGAAACTATCGTTGTATTATCACAGTAAATTGATAATTTATGATTGATGCCCCGTAATATGAGTTATCTAATGTCATCGTTACATCACCTTTAACGAAGTATTATCTTTTTGTTATGATTTAAGTTGTAAAGTAATATCAATCGATATCGATTAATTAGTATTAGATAATTATTCTTCTCTTATTTATCTCCTCACATATATTTATATCTTATTTCTATTATTTAGAAATTATTTTTTGATCGTTCCTGTGTATCCTTGTAACTTACATAAGATTTTCATTTTACGAGAAACATTGTTTTCTTGAAAGGACAAGAAGTACGAGACGTCGTCAGCTATATTTGCTTCAGTAAACCGATATCGAACGTATCTTTGTTTGTCGCGTCGGCGAGATTGATATCGTAATCATCGCCGAGAGGAAAATCGCAGGGGTGTGAAATGCAAGATAGAGCGACTTCGAATGGCATTACATGCGTCTGCCAAGCGACATTCGTCACTATCGCGAGAGGGTTGAATGGTAACAGTTGTAGGGTCGGGATGTAAATTATTTGCCTGCAAAGTCGTAAAAAATGCATCTGCGGTGATCACATTGGAAAACGTCAGGACACCCCGGGGCGTTCGGTTTATAGATAGATGTCCGAATCATATTCTCGTATATTGATACAAATTTACATCGCGTACAGTCTATCGAAGAACCAATATTGACACAAATAGATCACGATATATTTGTATTTCTACGATTCCAATATTACAGTTAGTAAATTAAATTTATATTTCTGCAATGATAGTGAATAGTTATTTGAAATACTTTTCGAACACGACGAAACATACAATTGAAAGGGTGAAAATATTATGAAATGAGACTTCGTATGAAACAGCAGGTCATCGCCGTCGGTTTAATTTCTCAAAATCCCGAAGCACTCGTCGCGATCGAGTTGCACCCTCGTAACTTTTACGGGCGTATCAAAAACACCTCGAGAACGTCGTTCCCGTTCGAAACAAGGTGAACGAAACATATGGGGTCACGGGAACAGGGAAGGGGGATATATTCGGCGAAAAGGGGGACCGACAAGGAGGGATGATTGAGAAGATCAGTGAGCGGGACGAAGACGAGGAATTACGAATGTCTCAGTGGGACATATGTGGACCCCTCGGGGGCTGATCCGCTCGACGGGGCCCCTGATATACGCCATCGTAAACCCCGTGAAATTGTGCCACAAGTATCGGCTGATGCCTCCATTAAGACCCGCTGATGTTATTACAGCCGGAGCCTGCTCTCCATAATTTTCGTTCTCCTTCTTCTGTCGCCCTCTTCTCAGTATTCCTCTTCTTCGCCTCGCCTTCCTGGGGAACGTGTCCTAGTTTCCGCTGTATATTTCGTGTCCCGACAGCAGTGGCGGCGGCGGTGGCGACGGCGGTGCGGCATTCACAATGCGGCGTATCGTGCGCCCTTTCCTTTTTCTAAGCTCGCGCTGCGTGCACATCCGCGCGCCCGAAATTCCGAATCACCCTTTCACTCTCTCTTTCTACCTATTCCCTCCCGTCGTCGAGCCAACCCTTTCACAGTTTAAATCAATCACACATTCCTGAGAAATTATTACGACCGTGTTGCAGGCATGGGAAGCAGCTGCCCGCGCGTATAATTTACGGCTAACCATAAAACGATAAAAATTAACGAAATTTTTGTTGATATGCTTTATAATATATTTCATTATGAGTTGAATTAACGACGACAGCTTCCAATTATGCACTCTACTGCTTGTCTCCTTTTAGCCGAAAGATCATTATAAAGGTAATTAATCACATTTTGTGAAACGTTTATTACGCTAATTAACGAAATGTGTTTATTCAAATAATATCTTTATTCTATAGTTGAGTTTGCGTATCTTGTGTGTTCTCTCGATAATATTTTTAGTTTAACCATATAATTTCTTTGTCTGCTACAACAAAGTGATTGAAAAGAAAAACTGAATCGAATATTTTGATTATTCTCTCAAATAGTTTAGGGAAGATCGGAAAATATGATAATGGATGATATCTAAATGTGTCATTTAAGATGGCACTGACCCACGTGAACATTGACTTACAATGAAATGACCAGTCTATGCTGTTAGTCATTGTCTACTTTTTGAATGAACCAATTTAGGCGTTGCCTATATATGACACGCGTCACAAGTTCATCGCCAGCAACAGAGAGAAAAAGAGAACTCAATTTAAAATTGACATACACGGAATATATGTTAATTGCAAACCGATTTAAAGTTAATTATATTTGATCTTTTCTCATGGCATACGATAGTTTTTTATTTATAGCGTATTCTTTGTCGGTCACGGTCAATGTCCGTTTTAAACTTATGTTTTATCACTGATTAATCATGTAGATTGTAGAGCGCATTTTTTATGCGATAAAAACCAACGTGAATTGAATGCCGGATGAAATATTTCGCCCTCGCTGCATAACTGTAAATTCAAAGTCGTTCGTATAAGTCTCGCACTGAGGTCGTGGGCCGCGGGGTGAACTCCCTTTTTTTGCGGGAACGTTAACACCCTTCGGCACCGACGGAAGGGCTTATTATACGAAACCGATCCGTCGCGGCGCCCCCTCCTTTCGTGCCTACTTCTTTTTATTGGTCGTGCTCCGTGCCTCGCGGCCTCGCCACCCCGGTATTCATATGCTAACACGGGGTTGTCCGTGAGTCTCGTTACGTTGTCAATGGTGTTCAAACTTCTCGGGGCTCCCGTTAATGACGTCGTAAAATTCGGTAGGACCGCCGCGGTATGAGCACCACTGACCCGCTAAGCGTATGCCAACAGCCCTATAAAAATTCAATCCACGCAGTCTTAAAAATAATAACGCACCGCTAGCCTATACGGGGTCCCATAACGCGCAGACGTATGGATGCGCATATATGCCTACCTGCATCAAGCCTGCGGTTCTACCGGACGTTTTTCTTCCTCCTCGTACCCTTTGCGGTTTCGACGATCGTAAGTGGTTTTGTTGTAGCGCAATTAACGGGAAATCACTTATTTCCTTTTAGTGTTAATTAAATCGGGATCAGCGCTGCCAAATGTCCGAGAAACCGTATTGGTCTAATTTTAGAGTTATTCTATTTGTCCCTGACGAACGCTAATACCGATTTATCGCGATTTGCGATAATTACTGTACAATAGCAGATTTATCTGATAAGGGTATCTTATCAGAATGTCTCACACAGATATTAATATCATTTGTATAATATTTTGAATATATTATCGTGTTAGAGTCTAATTGAAATGAAGCGAGTACCTAGCCCATGTGTTGTCTATCTGGTCTGTTTCGAAATTATCATGTTGTGACAGATGCCACGTAAAAAGTCTCAAGTGGACTCAATGCGAGTACATGTTTCTTGAGTATTAGCGTCCTTGAATGTTCAGTAAGATTTATTGTATTTCTCGTATCCGTAAACACTTGGCTATAGCTTATAGGGATGGAAAGTTATCTCACATGGACACGATAAAGTATCAATACGCTATTGTGTTCTAATTTGAAATATATACGATGTGTCGTGAAAAGCATACAACAATAGTGCGTTTTCGGAAGTTTTGAGAAATTGCTGGCACACTCGCGCTAAGTTTTACTCTCACCCCTTACATTGCATTGCTCAATGCGTTTGCATCGTATATGCATCCTACGATAGCATATATATTTATTCACGCAGTAGTATATCCATTTATACACATTTTTCCCTCGTCTTGGCGTTAGATAAATACATTATTTCGTATCACAATTTACTTGACTAGATCTCCCAGTATCGATCAGACGTTTCGAGAAGCGAAGAGTGATTAAGGAAAGTTGGCAATATATCTCCGACGACTCTCGCCTGTTAAGATTTAAACGCACGACTCCGACATTTCTCTTGCGGCGCGATTATTATAATTTCGCCACCCTTGTGTTTTACGGAGTACGAGGGCCACGTGCTGTACGCGCACGCATCCCCTCGTGATTTACTGCTAATTATCGTCCTGCCCGAATAGCCTTACGCCTTCCCGGTGAGAATCGGCCAGTCAACGACCTCCTGGCGGCTGGGGACGCGCCGTTTCACAAAAATCGACAACTCAACGTCGTGTGGCGCGCGCGTTACAAGCGCCCCGACGTATTCGCGTCTTGTACATCCGTAGTCGGTCGTCATGCCGGCAAAGGGGACCCCGCGAGCCTACTAAATTATTGTTCTTGCATCGCGCGGTGCCAAAATGTTTACAGCCTTAGCGCGGCGAAGGTACGAGCACCGAGAAGGAGGTGGAGAAGGAGGAGGTGGAGGAGGCGCACGATGCTCAAGCCTCGGTTAGTTATGACTGAGCTAAGAAGAGCCGCCTTCTCCGAAGAAAGCCACGTCCGTGCCTCGTGGCTACCTACCTCGGATTTTATTCTCCGGCACGATGGCAGTTGGCGCACACCTCGCGCTGCCATATAGATATGCGCGTTATTGAACGAGCGAATGATAAAAGTGAAATGAATTAAACAATAAAATTGATATCAACTACATTAATTAGACTCTACATATATATATAAATTTCTTATTTATTGTAGAAAGAACTATCTTTCAGACAAATTACTTGTAACGATTATTTAAATTTCTTTCAGGATTATTTTGATTGTGTTATATGCATAACACTGATAAATGTGCATTATAATTTGTATTTTAATTTAGATAAATTTTAAGTTTATGCAATAGATTAGATTTTACGTTGCATCTATTAACACTTGACCTTTTCATTTTTATGATTATAATATTTAGTGTAGGGAAAAAAGAATTATATGAGGAATTAATCTAATCACTAAATGGTTTCACGTTTTTTTACTTTGTATCTTTTCGTTGTCTTTGCAATTGTCGTTTTCTCCTCTTGACGTCTTATCGATTGTAAACTCATGAGGTTACTATCAGACTGAATACTTAAAAGATCGTTGGTACAGTAATTCTAGCGTACATTGCGTATCTACACTACTGTGGCACGGTATACCTTATATTGTTTTTCCCACGTTACGAGTAGTGCAATAAACGTCGTTTGCTCCCATTCGCGGGATACGGTGGAGTCATTTCGGTATCGCCACGCTCGCCCCCTTACACTCCTCTGTCTGTAAATTCCCGACATTATAGACAGGCTTTGCTCGGTCGGGGAAAATTCAGCACGTATCGTCGATGTCAGAGGTACGTTATCTGAATTGGAATTCTTCCCGGTTCCCCCCGAACTTTACTTCCTCGTATTTTAATCCCCGATATTCTGCTTGGCAAGGGTTGTTACTCGGTTATTGTGCCTCCAAATTCCAAGTTGATTTTTTCGCTTCTGTTATGTTGTCTTTTATCTTGTATTGCTTGCCGACGTAATATACAGAGTGTCCCAAAACGATGGCCACTTTCTTTAGAGGATATTTTTTTAATATGGTTTTTTAAAAATAATGTCAGCTTAAGCTCGTTGGTTTTTTATTGAATTAAATGGCAAGTTTTGTTACAATTTTTAATTTGAACATTTTTATATAAATATAAATTCTTTGATATATATTTTATTTACAACAGAATGAGGAAATTTTGTCATCTCTGCTTCTTAGTTGATAAAAATTATTTTTTTTGACGAAAGTTTATACGTTAAATTTGACGACATTATGAAAATCAAAAATATAACTTTCATATAAGCAAAGTTTAATCATTTAATTTTATAACAAATTTTTTCCTAATAAGATTCAATGTTAAGTAAAATTCTCGTGCATGTTCAGACAATTTTTGGTATGCACGTAAACGTGGTGAGTCGCCACACGTGGCCATTTGCTTAGAGGAGGCTCTACGTATTCACTCTCGCTAAAGGCACGCGATCCGGCTGAGCTCTTAGAAGGGCAGAAAAGAAAAGGAAACTTCGATCCACGCCCAACTGACTCCGCGTCACTGATCCCCTAAGAGAAGAAAGGCGCCGACGCGCCTCTATAAAATAAGCGCCACGTTCGTATCCCTCGTGTGTACACACACGGGTGTACGTCTATAAAAGAAATCGTAAACTTTTATACCGTGTATTATTTGCGAAAATTTCGAACGCGTTGATACTCATTTTCTTATTGACATCAGCATTCACTGAAACTTGAAAAATCTGTAATGTTGAGCTTTACGAGTGTACGGATAGTAATGTTCATAGAGATATAGAATGGAAATTGATAAATTCTGTTGAAATGTTACTCGGAAGTCGATAAACTGAAGAGAAAAATGAAGAAAGAAAAGGATAATCATAGGGTTTTTATTATTATAGGCGCCAAAATGTTGGGCCGGTTTCGGCGACCGTCTTCTTATTATCGCGCATAATTGCGATGTGATCAGCAATTTATATAGTAATTAGGTCTGCATTTATGGTCCAATGAGCCTGGTAATACTCTCCTAAACATCTCCATTATGTCGCGAATTACGTCTAGATAATCACAATGTTCGGAGCATCACACTATAGTTTTACTCGTAATGATCAGTCGATAGAAGATAAACGGGAAGTTTAATAGACTCTCTTAGAGCTCACAGAGATTACTTAGTAATTGCAGAAATTCTTTATTATGCAATTTTGATGACGAAGTAATCATAGCTTAAGAAGACTTAGAGATCGCTCTCAAATATTTAATATTTTTAAAATTGCCGTCTGAAAAATATGATGAGAGAGCGAGAGAGAAAGAAATAAAATCAGACGGGGAAAAAATATTAATTGCTAGCTTTTATTATCGAGAACTTCTATTCTATTACATTCAAAACATGTTATGTTACAACCAAAGCGAAAACAATTTAATAATATCCAATAAACGGTAGATAATATTAAGCCAATGATAAGAAGGAATATAAGCGTGCCGCTATGCCGAGCAAATACTTGAGTTCCGAAGTCCGCGTTTATGTATTTGTATTTATACCGCCACCGTGCAATAAGGTAATTTCATTAGTTCGATTACCCGAGGCAAAACGCGCGACCATATTCGGAGACACTCAATCAACGTTAAATCATTGCGCTGCTCAATAACGCAGCGGCGAGTCCGGATACCTAGCGCACTTAGCGAGTACACCTCGGGGTGCGATAATTCTGACAGTTACTTGGCGCGTACGTCTGCATACATACGGCCCTGCCAAGCATGAAGAAGCGGGAAGGAATACTTTCGTTTCTACTCTAGGATAATTAAATCCTCCCACGGCGGGGGATTCATTCGTGCAACGCTCGGCGATATTTTGTGGAATGCAGCCAGGAGACGCCTCTCGATATCGGTGAGAGAAGAACGACTGAGATTGATGGACAAACGATCCATCCGAGGAATAACGTCGGGACGAACCGACTTAAGTGTACGAAACGTGCTGATGATGCTCGTTAGCGCTCGGAGCGAATCCAAATTTGAGGAACGGTCGGACGACGTGGTGTTTTTTTTTCGCGACGTGCAGAACCGCGCGAACGAAATTCTAGGAGAAGGACGGTGGGAGGAGGGAACCCCGCGATCGGTGGCGCGTGCAAATTTTGCTTTCGAGTCAACGAACAAAGGCGCACCTTCTGGTGGACTGATGCGCATTGCAGACTGCATAGAGAGTCGTCAGACCAGAAACAATTAAGCTCTGGTCGGTTATCTTCCGCGACCACGCGGCTCATCCAGTCGCGCAGTGGTTTTCATTCGATTTCGAATGAAATCGCTCACGCATCGACGGGAATCAATATTACAAATCGTCCGAAATGACATATAACGTATGCCAATCGTAGTCCAAAGTCTGTGCACGCGATCCCTGCTGTCCCGCTTTAAGACGCACTATATTTTCAAACATACGTATTGTGCTATTAGCTTTTATCGTTATCGCACTGTCTTTATCGCCGTAAATCCATATCGCCATAGAGGCTCATTCAGGTATCAAACAGTCAATCGAACGTAAAAAGTTTCTCCAATCACTTACCAGAGTTGCGAGCGAGAGATATCTATGCTACGCTGTTATATTTATTTATAGTATTATACCGGCTATATTTATCGGACAACCACAAGGAAACCGTATACGCCTTTGTGCATCGTCTAAAGGGAGAAATGGGACGAGTGAGAATAAAACCGTATTTATAGGGTACGTTGATCGATATACGACTCGTCCTGCTGCAAAAGACATCGCCACAAAGACTTTAACCCTTTACGCTTGATATACGCGCGCATTCGTACATATTTATGAGGTTGCCATACAGCACGGAACTTTTGGTTACCGGGAACCCTCATAGAAAATACTATGGCGTCCTGTCAAACTGTTTACCCTCCAAAGCCTCGCACGTCAACGCCCTCCTGATCCCCGAAGCCGCTTATCCTTCCGCCACGAATTAGATCTTTCTGGCGCTCGGCAACCCCTGCGACATTCAATAATAAGCCAAGGGGCCGAGCCCGTTGAGACTAGGGGAGTGAATTGACTTGTCGTAATTATCGCTGCATTCATGTATTTGTATAGGACCAGGAATGCGTAACAATGAATGAAATTTGCGGTTGCAAATACATTACATATTAGGACATGAGAAAAACTCAATCTCTCTAGTGAACACAGATAATTTCATTGTAATTTACTTGTAAGTATGAAACACAATATAAAACATGCCCGTGAATTTTCGAATTTATGTGGTAAAATATTTTGTGCACAATTTAACAATACGACATTGTGTAAAAAATTAACACTAAAAATGTGACACAATTCGAAAGCAAATTGTGAAAGTGTACCTCTTCAGTAAAGTTAACATTTATAATACGTTAACGTACACTTTATTAATTTATCTTACAATATATGTTAAAACTACATAATTTTTTATGTTACTTCTTTACTTACCCAGAAATTGTGTTGTTTGCACACAAAAAATGTGAAATATCAATTTAATCTTTTGAATAATACAATTATTATAGTATGTCAAATTAATATTCGAGTATCTTAAAAGTTTAAAAGTTTGTAAAAATTTCAAACGACTGGCAAACATGGTTCTATTGTAAGACAACATTACCCTTAACAATTTCTCGTTACAAACCGCTTTATCCGCGTTTTTGTGTTTCTTCCGAGAGATCCCTCGTAAGTTTCGGGCGCACCAAGAGCGATGCGTGATCAAGGTGGCACGGAACATCCGAGCCGCCGCGCCGTGCTCCGGGGAACGAGTGGCGCGTGGCGAGGGCCCGAGGCCCGAAGCCGATGCAAACCTCGCGTGCCGCAAATTACTCCGGCTCGGTGAGGTTCAGTAGGTAAGGCGACCCGCGTGGTCGCACACTTACTCATTTGCTCGTCCCCGTGGAGTAGACATGCTAGAATATCCGTACGTCGCGTCGTACATATGCACGAATACACGGGCTACTGTTATCCCCAACACAACCCGTGTGTCGTAACGGCACCCGGAACGCGACGTCAGTAAATTCACTGTTCTCGCGAGTCGCTACGCTTCTTTCTCCCGTTTCTCTCGTCCTTCGACTGCATCCCGGACGGATAACAACATCTTTGTTATCTCGCCGGTCGTTATTCCCGTCTCTGGGGTTTCGCCACGAAACGAAAACGCGTGTACGTGAGTCAATGCGAAGCCTACTTACATGCATTATCGCGAGAAAAAGACGAACGGACGGCGGGACGCTTTACGACGCTTGCGGCGCATCTCTCGCCGTTCCCGTTACACAATATTTTCCGATAGCTCGCGCGGTGAATTTCGAAAATCTTGTCCCCCCGTGGTGTTCCACTCTGGCCGAAGGGAAAACACGGTGCTGCACTTCATGACGCGGCACTTCTGCAGGGTATAATGTATTATGATTTCACACTCCGCGCGTTGCGTTACTCTCTCGATTGCGCGCGATTTTACGTCGCCGGCACTCACACGGCTGATATATTGCCATTCCGTGTCATTTCTGTATGCGTTTCCTTACGTTCGCTTACTTTCACGCATCCTTCGAGAGGAAGGACGCGGCGGGTCCTTCTCTCCTCACGGTAGCCTAACGAGCCGAGCACGATCCCTCCCCTCCGGCTCTACGCCGATCGTCGCCTCTAAGAAACGGCGACCCGTCTGGCCCTGCGTCTAAATTAGACAATTTACGCGGACTGACGTTCGACGATTCGGCCCCGTCGCCGCTTCTTTCACTTTGCAAAACCGTGCCGGCCATTAGTCGTACCGTCGTCGGGGAACGAGGGAACGAGGGAACGAGGGAACGAGCGCGGCAGGTTTTATATTCGTCGCCTCGCAGTTCGCCGCGTATATTAGGGAACGCAGAAAGGGGCGGCATACATGACCGCTAATATCTTTCGACGCCCGCCTCTCCCCCAGCGGCCCCCTACAAAAATGATATTTTCGTGCCTACGAGGCCTACGAGGGGGCGTCCGTGGATTTCTGCAAGGAGTAATTACAGCCGTTCCCCGACGCGGTATTTATTTTCGGCTAAATGGAATGAAAGGAGATTATCGAAACGCGATAATAGGACGAGATCTTCGTTTAATTATGGCGTGATGGGCGTAGGTGTGCCAGGCCCGCGTAGCCGCCCTCTGTTCGCGAGCTACGAGCTCCTCGGGTTTCGTTCTTGTCGCACGGCTTTTTGTCCAAGCCCGAATCGGGAATCGTGTTTCTTCACATCAGCAAATGCGAAGTGGACGGACGAATGTCCATCCATTTTTCGCCGTAGCTCCCGCCCCGACGCATAAATTCGTGCTGGCTCCTCGTTAGGGAGAAAGAGGTAACAGCGAATTCTTGTAGAGCAATATACAACAGACCTCGTTATAGAATTCGATTGTTTCTCCGACCTTTGGCTATCGCTGACCGGTCTCTAAGTTATTTTACTTGAAGGGGAATGCGTTCCCGAAGCTTGCTGGACGATCGAACGTGCACCATCCTGTTTTGAAACTTCTTAAATTACAATGAATTTTGAGAGACGTGATGTTGAGGGTTTTAGTGAAATTTATTCAAATTTTATTCTAATATTTGAGAGACCCCCCTAGTTGTACCTGTCTTGAATAATCTTATTAACAAAATTTTTAAGGAAAAGTTAAAGAAAAGTTTATTTTATTATCTAATAAAGGTAATAATAATTTTATAATATTTTACAATTAATTATATCGCATTTTTTTCAGAAAGAATTATAGTTTTTTTTTTAAGAGAAATAGTTTTTGCTTAAGTTTCCTCAATTATTAGCAAGATTATTACTAAAAGCAATATGGGCTATAATTTAATGATACATCACAAAGGCTTGCACTTATCCCATGCAAAAGAGCCTTGGAGCACTTAGAGAATGCTACGGGGTATACTGGATGTGAATGACCTCGATGTCTCGCTAAGAGTATTTGGTGATTTGATTATGCAATGCGCACAGCGTCGTCATCATCGTTCGCCTCATAATATTATTCGGAAGCGTTTCGTAAGGAGTACACACCTTTCCATAATTTCATCTCCATTACGAATGATCGGGAAAGAATAATGCGTATTAATGAACGCGCTTTATCTCTCGCTGGTTCGATACAGGCATATTACGCGTAGTCGTAAACTCGCAATAATAATGGCTCATAGTCTACATGAGGGATATTCAAATCAGCGTACTCTCAGGCATAAAATAAAAATGTCAAATGAAAATGTTGGTATATTTTGCATTCTTTCGAAACGAAAAATATTTGACGATATTCTTCACTAACTGAAAGAGCGATTTAACTGTATGACTTACAAAAACTGAATAAACTGATCGCTAAAGGGTCGATTCTTTGTTTCGGCATCTCGGAGTCTGAATCGCTGAATAAACACCGGTTCGAGTTAATCAGCTTATGACGACGAAATCTCTTATTACCTTTCCGGTTTTAATATTTTTTTCTGACCAGACTACATCCGTCTTTATTGACAATAGCTGTTTGTTAGGAAACTGAGTATTAATATCGGACGGTATTTGCTATTGACTGTCAGTTGCTGTCGAAATTACAATACTTGGTATATATGTATATTTACTTGTTATCTACTGTGAAGGAAAGATTATAATAATTATTATAATACTTAAGTAACAATGAAATAATTATTATTAATATTATTATTATTTTATCGCGCGCGTTAAAGATTTTATTCGGTTCGTTTATGTTAATTTTGTATTTGTATGCTAAATAAATGTTAAGATAATTACATTTCTTGAATGCAATAGTAAAAAGAGTTACATTCAATGCATCATTTCATCTAATACCGTAAAAATGGTTATTTATATTCTGTAAACTTATTTATATTTCTGCAGGAAAATAGCCGTTTCTCTTCCTGAGAAATCATTCTGAAGTCTTTTTTATCTTGTAAAGTCAGAAACTTAAACGCATTACTTTGTATCAGTTCCCATATCGTTTTAACATTTAACATATTGCCGCGATGATGGATTGGTACGTTATACACAATAGTGAGCGAAAAGCATGACGCCTCTTTTGAGAAATCGCTTAGAAAAAAATAAGTAATCGTTAATCCGATTTGTGCGATCCATAGCTGTCATATTCTGAAAACAAATGTCAAAGCATCTCACGCGATCATTGACCTCATTTGAATAGTCATTTGTCATAGAATAGACATTGTTCCCTTGAGGAGAAGAGAGGTGGAAGAAAGAAAATACTTTGGTTCTTTGAGCACTGTAAGAATGGCTCAAAGAGAGCGAAAGTAAGCGGTAGGGCCTCGAATCTCGAATGCGTCGTACCCCACGCTGCGCCGAAAGGAACAACGATCACGAAGGGGAGCCTTGCTCGATGCTCGAGCTCATTTTATTCCCGCGCCCGAAGGTTTTTGAGACTCCCTGAATACAGTGTTTTACTGCGTGACTGTAATTGTTATTAATATGATAGTCGCACGTACGCATTGCGAAATGGTGGTCGAAAACATTTACGATTCTATAAACTGGCACTGGCTCGCGCATTCCATATAAATGAAGATCATTAAATGTTAAGGATCCTTGGCATCTGGAAAATCATTCGCAACTGGCAACTCGTTAGCGTTATTCGTTATTATCCTTGGCTAGTTGTTGGCAACATTTCGTAATTACACTTCGGTTTAATCGGTACTACATGTCTCTACCTGGTTTATCCTAGGCGGGACAAATCGCGAACCTGATATCGCGCCTTCGTCTAGACGATTAAGACACACCGAGCTTCTCTCGGCGTGAGGTCTCCACGCGGTGGCACATTCTCCTTGTCCAATCCGGTTTCAGCTTCGATTACACGGTAGCGGTATATCCCATTCCGTATTCTTTCTCTACATTTTCTTAAGGCGAAAGCCAAGGAGAAGATTCAACAACGAAGACTATATATTATTTGTAATACTTAAACGAATTAAATAATTATCATGAAAAATTACTTTTTTATTTTTAATTTAATTTAAATAGTAAGAGTCTCTTGTTTTAATAAAAATATATTTTTGTGTGAAACTTTTCATAAATTTATTTATTATGAAACAATATTGGTTGAATCAGTAAAATATGTAATTTCGCTTTGAAAAAATACTGCAAGAAAAGAACATTGTCTATTTTCAACGATAATATCAGATTTTATCTAGCACCATTTCCAACAATGTGGCAAATCAATATTATAAATCAATATAAAACATAGATATTTTATTTAATACGAGTTATATATACCATCAAGATTATCGTTTAATGAAATATAGTATTGCGTTGTAAGTTTAAATAACTTGAAGTTGAACACTTAGAGTAATATAATAATGTATAGTAATTTTAGGTGATTATGTGACGTATCGAAGTAATTTGTGATGTTATGAGTAAGCATGAGTGAAATGATTGCTCGCGAACATTTATTTAAAAAACTTTGATGTATATTAACCACATGACGATTTTAATAAACGCTCACATAATACATTTCAGTAATAACATTCGAAATCTCTTGAACTAATGTTGCATTTCTGTCTTTCTTCGTCGTTGTTGATATTATGTACGTTGAGAACGATTCACGCGCATCTCCGTTGGCGTCGCGCCGGTTTACGATCGCGACCTCTCCTTCCTCACCCCTCTCCACCCTCTCACTATTCGCATTTGCATTTTTATATTTACTACAAACGGGTACCGCGGCACGTTTGTTCCGTGTCTTATAGACGGGTACTTGTCTCTTTTGCTCTTAACAAAAACTTTTGCTCGTTAATTCCTTTCTTTTCCCACATTTGGGCATATCATAAGATGAAATATAAAAAAAAGTTAAAGAAATAATATATTTTTAATCTAAATATATACGATATTATATAAATGTGAATTTTAATATAAAGAAAATTTGCTAAAATTTTGCTATTATGTTTTTTATACGGTATATCTTTAATCGTGTATATATCGCACTTTTTCTTCTTCCAAGTTCCTTAATTGAAGTTGAAGAATGAAAAAAATTGAATTGCTATCCTATTCAATCGAACAATGATAGTTTCTTCTCGATAAATTTTATGTTATCTTGCTTCCGCGATTCAGTCAGAAGGCATGTTGACATCAAAGAGTACCTCAAGAAACATTTGAAAAGAGAGAAGTGTGATGGGACGAGAGTGAGAAAAAAGAGGAAAAGAGGACTCGAATAGCCCAGCCCGAAACAGTCGAAATCCTAACGGTTGGGCCTTTACGACTATGGACACGTTTATTTGGATACGGTGAGGAAAATGTCGTAATAAGAGTCCTACATGTAGTATCTGGCAAGAATTGTTTACGTCGTTCACATTGAAAGTTCAATGGACCGATGGAATCGTTAAAATATTTTAAGAGCAACGGGGAAATGTAATTTAAAAAATATAAAAGCGATTATATATCACAAACCGAGTAAAAAATACGCGCGAGTTTTTGCGACATAGAATAAATTATAATTGATAATTTCAAAGATCTGTGACTCGTGCATAGCAATATAGATTTGTAAAAATATGATAAAATAGAAAATACAAAATAATACAATTTTAATGGTAGAGAAAAAATTTCTAGAACCATTAAAATTCTAAAAATGAAATCGTAAATTTTGTATATTATTTTTTATTAGCAAACATTACTTTTTATTAAGATATTAAGAATTTTTTTTCTTTCCGGTATTTTATTCTGTTTTACGACTCTTTGTGCCTGCACGTTTTATTATTCATTAAGTAAAGTATGAACAAGTCTAAACTGTATTGAAGCAAAAATACATTAAAAATTTTATTTCAGATTTAGAATATAAACCGATACTGTTCATCTCAGGTTGTTCCAACTTATTTACCTAATAGTTCTTAGTCTCATTTACCTAATACATCGAGAGTCTATTAAAAAAACGAATCGGACGTAGGAAGATTAGACTATTTCGAATTCATTCAGACATCAACATAAACTCTCTGAATAATAATCGACACAACAGACATTGATACAAACGTAACTGTAAAATAACTCCTTCGGGTGTCGTGCCTCGTGGTTGCCAGTGCAAAAGATGGAGTAGAACCTCTTGAGATCGGTGTTGCGTACCGTCCTCCCGACGATGGTAGTCCGATGACGCGATACGTAGGCGTGCGGGATCGTTGGCTCCTGTTGGAATTTTTCTCGACTGAAAAATCTTCCTCGAGACGATCTTGAAAGAGACACCCGTTAGAAGTACCGTCGCCGATCGTATTTTCACGGCGGCGACGTGTACATCGCGCGCGGCCGCGCGCCGTCGGTGTGCCGCCGAGGTCCCTGCACCCGGGGCACCGATCGATAATCGATGGAACAAAAAGTTAGAATTTGTTTACAGTTTAGTAACCCAAATCAGGGCGGCGGCCCGCCATCCTCGGCCAACCCTCTCCAAACCCTCCCGCGCTGGCCGCACACCACCAACCACCACCGCCACCGCCGCCGCCGCCGCCGTCGCCGCCGACATCTCCGACCAACACACGAGCCAGCGTTCCCTCTTCCGACGGCGCTCTCCACCAGCTCACCACCATCGTCGGCGAGCATACCTCGTCACGAACGACGCCGCGCGCGGTACCAACACCAACAGCAGCGAGCCGCGCGGCGTTACCAAAGCGCCAGTTACACAGGCAGACCACCTATACCCAGTCGCCCGCGCCGTCACCGACACGTCGACCGTACACCCGCGCCGCTCGTATCACTTTATTTTTCCCCACTTTTCCCTGCCCGCGCGCGCCGTTTCGTTCCGTCAGACGAGTTTGCCGAACTACTTGCCCGTCCTGGCCCCGAATGCATTTGTCAAACGGTGAAACAAATTGGTAGACAGCTCACAAATACCATCGCGTCGCTCGCCGCCGCGCACTCGTCGGCCACGTAAACTGCCTTTGACTAATGTGTTGTTCATCCCCCGACACGGCTCATGTACTCCACATTCGACGAATTTTATAACTCGCGTCTTTTCCCCCTTCGTTTTCTACTTCTGCCCCTTTTCCTCTCCGTTGCGTTTTCATTTCCGAGAGAGAGAGAGAGAGAGAGAGAAAGGATACGCTCGCGTACGCGCGAGGGTTAACATCTCTATGGAGAAGAAAGAACAACGCGAAGATGCACACCCCTTTACGACGGGCGAATTATTTCGCCGCGACGTCTCTTGCCATCATCTACGTATCCCTAGCCTTCTTCGAGTCGCCGTTCACCCCCGATGCTCATATTCGATATTGATCTGTGAAAGAATTTGCTGCCATCGCGGCGATGCGGGGCGAACGTAAGATAGCCGGATGTTTTTGCCTCGAGTCGAATGTACGATCGCAATAATTCATCGATATGAATTTAGTGCTTGGGTATTTTTAGACGTTGCGGAGTATATTTACATAGTCGTTTAGGTTTGTCGAGAGGGATGAATTTGACGAGAGAGGGAGAGATTTTCTCGAGGGAGGACGATTACGTCGCGCATTTGATGCGTCGTTTCACCGCAAATACCGCCGAGATAATTCTTCGAGGAGGAATCCTGGAAATTTCTTTGGTCGGAGGGCAGGTAGGGTGAGTCAGGTGTGAGAAGTGAGTTTGCACTTTTACCTTCAAGTGCCTCCGTTCAAAGGGGCTTAGCTGAAATAATATACAGGACGAAAAGAAAGCTAAATATTTCTCCGGGGCAAGATATGAGCCAATTTCGTGTGTTCGGTATTGCGTGTGGCCTCCATTGACGTCTTCTCTTTTCCCAAGCATTAAGCATCGTGACTTTACCACTTTGCGTAACATGTTTCCCTACACGCACACGCACATACCCACACGGACTTTTACTTTTTAGAGAATGATTTCTTTATCATTTTATTCCGGCTTCCAGGCATATTTTTAGAAAAGCTCTTTCCGCCTAGCTATAAATTTCTCTACTAAAACTTCCAGTCGGTCCGAAAAGTATAAAAATCACAGCGATAGAGTTCCATTTGCGTTATTGAAACGTCGAAATTTTTTAAGAATGAGCCGAGGCATTGTAATTTTTTTAGACGATCGTGCAAAAAACAAACGAGCGAGACGAGGGATCGTTGTAATGGCAATATTTATACGGATGTGCGTATTTCCATTCAAGTCGTTATCATCCGACGCGATGATGCGGCGGCACATCGTTGAAATGTTCATTGCCATCCGCGCGCGCGTTTCCTCCATCCGGGAATACGCCGTCACCTTCGAATCTCGCAAAAAAATACTCTCAAGTGTTCCGGGAATCCGATGCCGGTGGATCGTATAACCGGCCAATATCCTTCTTCACCAGGGAAAAGAGTAGCGATTCTTTCCCTCTCTCTGTCTCGCTCTCCGCCTCTCCCTTCGCCCGCCCCGCGTAGATACACAGATATGCTCTCTCGAATAAGTAGAATCGATCGGCGAGCCTCGCGCGGCGAAGCGCGGATACGCGAACGAACGGCTGATGCCTAGGTGTTGGATTTTATGACTTATTGACTCTCGTCCATGTTTACCGGACTCTGTGCGGCGCCAAGAGCCGGGAATGCGGCCACCTTTGCGAGCGGGCGAGCGGTCCGTCAGATACGTCGGATCGATCGATCTCCTTCTCTCCACCCCGTTGTTTTTTTCGTCGTTTTTCTTTCTTTTTTTCTCTCTTTCTCTCTCTCTCTCTCTCTCTCTCTCTCTCTCTCTCTTTTATCGTCTCGTCGATGTAGACGCGATGACGATCGTTATCGCCGATCGACATTAATGTCCCGCTTTAGCCGTGTCGTGCGCCTGGGTGTTAATCCCAATTGCAGCGGCACGGATGAATGATCGCGCTACGCGGACTTTAACCCGGCGCGATCTCTCGCGGGAATCGCGATGGCAATGGCAGTGTTACTCTTTTACGCGTGCATAACAAGACCGCCCACATTGGGAAACGTGGTAATGTAACCGAAAGTCACGTTGCCCCGTCGTGATTAACGATCGCCCGAGCGTGATTCGTCGTACGTGACGGATGTGCGAACGGCGTAATATCGTCTTGATTACACGGTGTTGCATTTCTGGTTCGGCACCCACCCGACGGTCCCGCAATCCGTTGTACGCGTGCCATTCCTCGACGACGAGCGCGAGGGATCGCCCTCTCGCGCGGTCCGCGAAACGCCGAGATCTCTCCCACACAAATATTGAATTTCCTTGATACCGAGCTGCCGCCGCCGCTCGCTCGCTCGGTGATAAAACGCGAGCGATGAAAACATGATCGAAACGACTTGTAAACTGACGCCGGCGAGGGCCATGCACATACACCCGCATGCATAAGCGATGCGAGGTGGCGAGAGAGTACAAAAAGCGAATGTATCGCCACGGGCTTTAACGAAAGCTGATTTTTTATTTTTATTTTGCTCGTGACAACTGGAGCGTGCGATCTGGCGCGCTTGACAATCGAAGATCTCGGAACTTTATATACGTTCGCGTAGTCGCATGATTGATCCCAGCGGAATGTTCCCCACGCGCGGATTTAAAAGCACGAGTATATAAATTTAAAAGTGTAGATATTGGTTCTTCGGAAAGACTTGAAGGAGATAAAACCGTGAAGGATCGTTTCAGTTTCTTGTAAAGTGTTGGCCCTTGTATAAACGGCATTTGTATCGTTCTATATCTATATTATCTGTAGTGCCGTCTTCCGTCTTTCCTTTTTTTCCTCTCCAACGGCGTTATCCTACTGATATGAAATTCGCATTGTAACACTGCATTTTTGAAACGTTAGGCACGTTTTTCTACGTGCGTTGTGACGCAGGCAATGCAATATCGGCGCAACCTCGTAGGGGAGGCATATCAGCTATTTATCGAATAACTACGGGATTAGTCTGTTATTGGACGATTGCGCGCACGATGATTCGCGTTATCTGCCATCGGCAAATATGGATGAATTTTTTTTTTCTCGTGAACGCGAAAGAATGAAACGCCGATCGGTGCCACCGGAAGTCGCCCGGAGTCGATGACTGGGCCCGTGACTCCGTATGTAGCAAGTCACGGCGCGCGCGTGTACGTACAGGTGTCTGCACGCTGTTATTACGCTACGTGAAAGTACAGTATTGCCACAGGAGAATACATAAATACAGGCGTACCTTTAATATAGCATGCCCGTAATTTATTTACGGCCGCCGTGATTTTTTGCACTACATATTCGTTCTCACAGCAACGATCGGAGCTTTCCTAGAAAATTTCGCGACCGGCTCCGTGCTCCGGAAGTTCCATATTATTTCATGAATAATGTATGGGAATTTCGCCTAAGAAACGTTCTGCTTAATTAAATGCGCGCCTATGTACACACCAGATTCAATCACGTAATGCGAACAACCGGTACGTGATCGCCCAGTATCTAATTATTTCATTAGTTAGACAGAAAGGTTCAATTGGCCAAATTATCTAAATGTCAATCGATAATAATAAAAAAAAAATTATCGGCATTTAAATGGAGAGTCGAAAATAAAGGAAAGCACGTACGGGATATTTGAAATGGCGGTTAGTAAGCGAATGATGCAATGATGTATGCATTTTTTTCTCGATGTGTGTATACGCGTTATATGTATATCGACAATTTTGGAGCGATTTAAGTGGCTCTCGTAGACACAAAGTGCGCAGATTCGATTTGGTATTCCCGGTTGATAACGAGCGAGGTCGATTCCGCGAAAACGGCGAAGAGTGGTCTTCGCCTGGTGCTCCTGGTACCAACCGAGATGACGACTATCGCGAAGAAGTCGGACAGTGCGCTTGTGCAAACACTTTTAACCGGGCGTTCCGCGGCCGGTCGTGTCGACTCGCGTCGAGCTGTATCTCTGTAAAGAACTCCTTTTCCCCAGCCTCTTCGTTGTAGCCTCCTTGTGTTTGTCTACGCTCGTATTTGCCCGACGCATTCCACTGTCGCTCGCGTTGCACCGCACCGGCGCGCAATCAGTGAGCGGCTGCGACGAATCCGCTGCGCTTTTGTAGATTATCGCTGTCTCCAAGAAATCTTGTTTTAGTCATGATCAATCTTTCGCCGTGTTGTTGCAGCGGCTATTAAATATTAATAGTTTAAGGAATAACGTAATTAGGTAAACAGAAATGTGTGCTGCTTGGAGGCACGCATATACACGAGGAGAATAATAGTATCTTTTTTTATTCATAAGACAGTGACATAACACATCCCAAAGATAATTGTTGTTTATTTATATTGTACATGTATAGATATACTCTCTTATTTATTATATTTATATCTACATGCGTATCAGCGCATGTTGACATTCGGGGAGCATGTGTCAAACTGGATTAAAACGGCGATGAAACACGAGGTAGCTTGTAAAAGGGGGAGCAAAAAGGCGAAGATTCACTTTTACCAATCACGTTGATCGCAACACGTCGCAAGCGCTTGCCGAACATCCTGACGGTTACGCGTGTGCGTGTACGTGAGTGCCCGAAGGGATGTCCTAAGATTTGTCACTGTCGCGGACCGTTCGGCAGCGATAATATTCGCAAGACGGATTATCCCTTGGTTTCACAAGGTTTGCTGAACACGACTGTCTATATGTTTGATGTCTATATATTCGGCGGGTAAATTGGACGCGATACTCCTCGACCACCCATAGACATCGTTAACGATATCATTTTTACGCTTATCGTAAATGATCTTGCAAGACATGGTTGAGTTTTCTAAACAACGTTATCTCATGATTCCGTTTTTAATGGCATAAGATACTTTTTATCGATTTATTCTCATTTTTTAAATTAATTCAGATAAAATAATAGATTGCATAATATTAAATTGATATGCATGTTGGTACGTGTATGTTTATATTTTACGTTTGTGCTTTTTCAGAACTTAAAACAAGTGTATGTCATGTTTTAGAAAGTTTTCACTACAAGTAAATTAAACCATATTTAAATCCTCGCCAGGTTAGAAAGCTTATATTTCGTATCCATTTTCTATACTTTTCGTATTTTTGAATAACCGAATATGAGGCAACTATATTTCTGGGACAGGCTCTTTTGGATAAGATGGAGGTCAGGAAAATTGGAACGTTAGAAAACGTAACATCGGCGTGTGCGAACAATCGCGTAGTTATTGATTCGTTGCACAAAGCTCCTGTTACATGGTCGCGATTGACACTAACTCTACATCAAGGATTAATTCAGAATAACATCGACGATAACAGTTTTAATCTTAGCTGTGGTTAATATTGGCCGAGCGTTGGCTTATCGGCGATGTGAAACGGTTGGGTGGCACTTGAAGAAATTATAAGAATCGTGCTGATGAATACTATTCATTTGCAATAAATTTTGAGAATCTGTCGATGAGTAACAAGAAAAGTTTTTTGTCATTCGAAATCGAGCACAACAATTAAATGCCTTATTTTATGTCAAAAGATATGATGAACAAATTCTTTTTAAAACACACATACACACACACATAAAATTTTGAAGACACGTTATCTAAAATTATCGATGAATTTGATAAGAACCAATTCAAGGATAAGATTAGTATAAATTTTGTAAAATTAATGCAACAAATCGCATAAATTCCTATAGTAATCAGCAAAAGAAATTGTTTTTATCAGATGCAAGAACGGCTTTGTCAAAAAATTGAGTAATTAGTTTTTTATGCAAGTTTTCAAAATAAATACATTGCAAGAAATAATAAATTATTGTGAATGAAAAGTATATGCAAGAATTTTATACTATCTATTTAAATAATTATTTTGCACATCTGGTATTCGTATGCGTAATATTCTGGGACATAAATTATACAATAAACTATAATAGCAAGAAATTAATATTTACATTATGATGCGTAGAAATAATTCACAATCGATCGAAAAATTGATTAACATTTAACAGTATGGCGCTATCTTAATTGAATTTTGGTATCATTGAAGTCTTGATTTATTACTCTATCTTCTCTCTCTCTCTTTCTCTCTCTCTTGATTAATGCGTTTATTATTCTATATATCTACATATCAACAAAACAGTTTTAAAAATATATACAAAGAATTCATTAAATGTGCTAAGATAATTATTGATAACCGACAATTGATGAGATCGTTTTTTTATCTCAACTTCATCTCAATCCTGAATAATTATTGAAATATATTCAAAGTTCTGTTATATCAAAAGTAATAACATTAAAATTTATTTTACATTTTTTCCGATTTTTATTACACGAAATAATTTTGATTGCCGATTAAATATTATATTTTGAATGCTATTTATAAAATGTCTATTTATAAAATGCTGTATTTTAATGTATTTAATTTATACATAAATAATTAATTAATACGTTAGAAAGTCTAATGGAAAATTCCATTTAACATATAAGCATACAAATGTATTATTAATTAATTAGTGGTTGTATTATTAATTAATTAGTGATCGTGATAACCATGAGATTTGCGATGTCTGTTTTCTGTGTCGAGGATCTGAATTTAAATAGAATAATATATCAGATTTTTATAACTGATCACTATCTCTCAGAAGGTAATGGTAAATAATCGAAGAAAAAACTGTGTTTGCAAGACAGTCATTATGGAGCATGCATAAATAAACATCAAATTCTGCAGATAATAATCTTTAGTCATGAAGCATCAACTTGAGAGAGATTAATTAATTAGCAAAAATCTTACTTTATTCGAAGACCGTAGAAAATTATAAACAAATTTATTAAAGCTCATCCATCATCCACGACAAATTGCATGATCATTCAATTTAATCCGGTTAATAAGGTAGAAATAATCGTCAATTAAAAGTTTCTTAGTCATGGCTTATGCATGAGCTGGTACGATAAGTTAGCCTCGCGCCAATATGAGAGATATCTGGCGCTTGCGTAAAACGCGATGGTGTATGTATGGTGTAAGTCTTTCCACTAACCGCGCACGCATCTCCGCACGGAGCCTCAGCGACACGTGGAACGCCGCGCATCGACACGTGGACTTCGGTAACCTTCGCGCAGTTAACCACGTGGTTGAATGTGGTGAATCAAGCTTTACCAGCGGCAACGGTACTGCTCGCCAGAGTGCGTCGGTCAAGCACGTACTTTCTTGGTAGAGAGCCAATACGTGTCGATAAATCATTATTGTTGTATAACTCTAATTAACGATTATGTGTACAACATATATGAAGCATAAACTATGAACCGTTCCGCAATTAATCAATAACGAAAAGGCATGAAAATGTCTTCGCGAGTAACGAAATAAGACACGTTTAATGTCATAATATTTCTTATTGTTTTTTAATATTACAGTTTTTAATAATTAAAAATTTGCTAGTATACTATTATGTATATATCATATGCATGCAATTACTCTTCGTTCTTAGTGCAGCTTTAACATAAATATGCATACTTGAATTTATTTGCTTCCATAAAAAAAATTTTTTTAAATTATATGTATAATTTTCTTTTTTTTTTTTTAATTAATATGCACGAAATATTTTCGTACTTTATGAATATATTTTTTAAGTACCGACAATAAAGTGTGATATGCAAAATGCATGTGTCACATTGTTTCAGTAATTCTTTTCATGGTTGAATATCATCGCGAATATGATTGCAACCTCTTGCATCATGTCAATATCGTCAATAAATATCAAATATAAATGTTAAAATGTCAATAAATATCAAAATGATGTTCTGATCAATCAAATTGATGTCTGCGCCCGGTTTTCTTGATATGATTTAATTGATATGATTATGATGGGCTTTTCCCGTAACGTGTTCGCGTTGAAGGCAAGAGCGCTCGTGAACGCATTACAATCGTCATATCGCGTATGCCCGTAGCGAATGCCCGGCACGACGAACATTACATGAGTGTTCCGTACCGTGGTATATTCGCAGTCAATAAATAAAAGGCATAACGATAACGAAACTTTGCGGACGTGGGGGCAATCTTATCGTGACGCGTAGATATCTCGAATCGTATATTCTTCAATCAATGGCGAAGCCCTTATTATAACCGCGATTATGCCGCACGTGCATATCTGTGCACGCTTGACTGCGCCATGTGCATAACATCGGTTCGTCATAGGTATGACTTAGAATCCCGTTGCAATCTCGTTCGTGTGAGAACTACGATAATAATTATATTCTATAACAAATAATATAGCATATGATGGGATTAAACGCTACCGTTTGTGCGTATATTTAATTGCATTAAGCAATTCATTTAAATTAATTTTTATATATCAATTTTTAAAATGCGTGTATACAAACTGCAGAATGATGCTTTTATCGAGATTGTACGATTACCTCAGTAAGGAGCAGCTTTGAATCTCGCATATCTTTTGGTTCGCGTTTTAATGATTGACGGCGAAAGAGCTTCGAAGTGGACGGGAAGGCCGTGAATGGAAATCTTGTGGGGGCTCACCGCGCTTTCTGCGAACAGAAAATCCATTCACACGTTCCCGATCGTTTAAACAACAAGGGGACAGTCGGCCACTTGTCGAGGCGCCGTTCTAACGCGTCTATTACCTGCTTGCAAATATTACCTTCGTAACTTAGGCCGTTTCCTTGGCGACGTTCCCGTGATATTTTACACGCTTAGCGTTCGTTTCCCATCTTTCGCGGAGATTCTCATTTTCATGCATATTCGCAGAATGGTTAGAGGCAGCCTTTACGGAAAGGCCGATTCCACAGTGAGAAAGCGGCAGGCGTATCCAAAGATAATTTAAGTCAACAACAATATCTCGCTACGTACTCGTCATCGAATGTAACGTTTGCGGTCGTTGCATCCGGACGTGTACGAAAGTCATCGCCCGGTTTCTAGTTTACGAAACTTTTGCGATCCGACGCGTAAGTGACGCTTAAGAATGCGAAAAGCCTGAGCACCACTGCCCGGGCCACACATGCAGTATTATTGTTGCAGAGTGGATCTCTCGTCTCACGAGACGCGGCTGTTGTTGTAGAGGCGTGAATGTTATTGCAGCGGAAAGTTGTGGTGTCACAAAGCTGCGGTGGGTCCATGCGGCGGAGCCGTTACGTTGTAGCCACGCAGATCGCCTAAAAGCGCCCGAATACCGACCGACGTGTCCTTTCCGTGTTACCGTGAAAGGGCGACGTTACCAAATCCTTTCTCCTTCCCTCTTCCTTATCCCGCCAACCGTAAATTCGCCGCAAGAACATCGTAATGCGCGAAGTAGCCGCGGTCGAGATACATCGGCCGGCCACGGGCATTATAGAAGCTCAAATTTCAGACCCGCGCCGCAGTAAAAAGAATTATTAAGCAGTGAAAACCGCGTCGTTCACTCGCTTCACGTCTTTTATGTTTATAGCTACGTCTTCATTCGCCTCCTCTCTCGTGCGACTCCATCTAAGCCGGCCGACCGCGCGCTCTCGCCGCGCGGCTTTGTCCGTTTTCTTGGAAGAATAGGGATCCTGGGCTAAAAGAGTGAAGATTTATTGTACGCTGGCGTTCAATCAATGGGACGCGTCGTAAGATGTGGAGTGATAAAATATAAATCTACGTTATATAATGAATGAGAAATCTCCATATTAATCTTTGCCCGCTTCGCGATATCGTGAGTGCAGAGTTGAACTTTCTTTCTCCCTACGTTATATTTGAAATTCTGACATGGATAGGAAATCGATAACTAGACTTTGGTAGCAAAGCTATCGTTTTAGTTGAGCTCCAGATTAATAATGCAAGATATTAACGGATAAATTTATCATTTAAAATTGACCACCGAGTTTATAAATTTTCGCGTTATGCCGTTTAATACGCAGCGTATTCATATGCATGTACGTAAGAATGGTGATGAGTACGGTAACTCCGTGAGTAAGTTAGTCGGTCGAGAAGTTTCGAGTTAACTTCGTTAGAAATGTTGCGCTAGACATTGTGACTTTTATGCACTGCGTACAATTCACCGGAGTACATTTCGCTTCTGTCCGGTTAATTTTACGCCGTTCGAGAGAGTTGGCACGGGAAAGTTTTCGTTTCTCCGGGGGGGAGGGGGGGGGGCGACGGTGTCGCTTATTAATTCTTAAGCGGCGCTTAAGCCAGCGCGAATGCGCGCCTCGGCGTTAGCAGCGGCGGGAATTCTTGACAAATTTTAAGATTGACGAAGGAATCTCTCCCGGAGGGGCGATCGTTGGTAATAATTTGAAGAAACCGCGATAGACCACACAGGACACCGGCGGGGTGATGTCCTGGCTCCCGAGACGTAGGTATATATATATATATGTAAACCTTCTGGCACGTTACGGTGAAATAAAACGTGAGCGTACCTGGCGTGCCTCCATCCACCTACCAGGTCCTCTCTCACGAATCCTTGCGAGTCCACCGCCGACCGCGTCGTTACGTTAATGGGACGGGCGCTATTATTTAATTCCACCAAATTGCCGGTCGGTCCACCGAAACAGGCGTAAAACCTCCTAAAAACCGCCGCGGGTCTCCCGGTACTCCCGGATTCTACCGCGGGAAGGAAGGAAAGGAAACGGACTAACGGGCAAATAAAATCCGAGGAGATCGAACTCGACCCTTACCGACGCGATCGTCCCGTCATAATTTACATTTTTGTGCAGCCCCGATATGCGCATTCGTACTACGAGGGCCTAATTATTTCTCTACCGTCATTAATGTCCCCCATTAATTTATTCCGACCACACGGAACAAGGGGGACAAACGTACCGCTAAATCCACACGTAATAAAAAATTTCGAGTTCTTTTTTAAATATCTCCTACGGACGCGTACGTCCGGGCGAATGATTTTTTTTATGCTCCTTTAAGATACTGTCATCGTCCGCGTGCGAGATTTTAAAAGAATTTCTTATTCAAGTCGACCCGTTAGACTCGCCTTCTAAGAGGGGTACAAAAGAGCCGTAAGAGAAGACGGTCTCGGCAGAGTTGGACAACTCCGTCGTCGTAGTCGTCGTCGTCCGTCCATCCGGAGAAAGGAGCCGGTGTCACGGCGCGAACGTACACGCGGGAGTTGAGTTACGTCGCGGTGTGTCGCGCGAGAGCAAAGGAACGAGGAGAAGAGGAGAGAAAACGTATTAAAAGGGCATAAGAGAGCGGGCCGCGACCGCAAACTGATTAAATGCGGTCTGCGCGGGCCGCGCCGCGGGACTTAATACGAGGCATCGTGTAAGCTACACGACTCTCCGAAGGGGACTCCGTACGACGCGCGCGCCTACCATACACACGCTGGTGCTCCACGTGATTCCTTTCTCACTCTCGGCCTCTTTGAACCAGTTTTCTCTGCCTACCCTCCGTCGTGCGCTCCGTTCAACGCACGCGTTTCGCGTCCGCCGCGGGCAGCCAGGAGAAATTGTTTTTGCATCTACCCACACTTGGAAACGATCGGTTTCGTAATCCGCGAAAAGCGCCGTGTACACGCGCGCGATCTTACGTAAACGCGGTATATACGCAGAAATCATTACCGGCGTACGGGAACTATATAATAATTGTCGCGTGTAGATTCTCCGTTCTCGCGCTCTCGAGTTCTCGCCGCTAATGCGTATATTATCCAGCCGTTCGTGTCGACGACGCACAAGTGTATTATGCCTACGTAACATTCTCTTCGTTACACGCGCGCGTTAAGAAAAGTTTCGCAATCGCTTTAGTATCTCGCGTTCCTGCATTTCTGACGATTTATTTATATATGACAAAATACCGAAGCAAAATATCGAGCTTCCCAAAATTAGGAGATATATTTATCGACAAGAGAACCAGGAAGAAATAAAACGGAATATTTATTGTATATGCTTCAGATCTTGGACGTGTGTCTAAAATTAATGATTTCTTTTTAAGAAGCAAACTCTTTATCTATTTAGACACTCTGTCTCGGTAGCCGAGATGTCTGACGAATATCGAGCGGATACAAATGTGTATTGGAGTAAGAATGCTTGATTGGCGCGAAGTCTATAATCTGTGGCAGTGATGACTCACAATAACATTTCGTGGATCGCTGTTCAGGCATAGTCTGCAAGATAAATGGTATGTTTGGGTTTGCCATGCACTCAGAACAGCGTATAGATATTTATATATCACGTGCATTATAAATATATAATTTTGTATTAGCAAGCTATAGTTTTCCTTACGTAATCTATAATATAGTCGTTTTCCACGCTATAGTTTTCTTTACATAATCTGTAATATACTCGTTTCTTTATAATATCCGTTCGTCTTTTTAATACTATATTCTTTGCTTCAAGCGCCACTTGATTCAAGTCGATTGATTAAATTTTTCATTTATGCAAATTTGCCGCTATAAAGTGAAAGAGCTGAAATGTCATTCATCGTTCGTAAAATGAGAAGGAAGAACATATCTCTGGTGTCTTGTTTAGTTCTGCGATCGCGTGATGCCGGAGCAGAATGGGAGCCGCGATTTTTTACGTCCTAAAATTGGTCACAGGTTGCAAGCAGGTAGCAGATTGCCACGAGAGTGACTAATTGGCGCGCAGACTGCAATCTGCAGCCTGGTAAGTTTGTGACAAATAGAGGTAGAGGCAAGCGCATCGTTTGTGACATAACGAACCGTTTAAAACGCTTCCTGCCCACGTAAGACTTATCGTGCCAATTATTCACCGGCGTAATAAATACGATGCGCACTTTAGAGCATGATGTTTATGGATGCAGACCTTATTACATTTGTAATGTTATAAATCATCGTATATTTGTAACGCCGAGCGTCTCCACTTCCGTACACGGATCATCTCTCAAATCGAAATGGAAGGAGGTCAAATCGGTCAAGGAATTTGTAGATTTATAAGGATACGTAGGAACATGTAGGAAGGCATAATTTATTAAAGGCAAATTTAAAATAAGAAAATAATTCTATTTGAGAAATTGCATTGATTAGGTGGCAGGATAACGCTATTAATTGTGCACGAGATATTCTCGCGAGTGAACAATTACAATATTGACCTTTGGACCCAATCGAATCTTTTCCCGGTAGATCCTCCAAAAATACACAGCGAGCGAGTCGCAATCAGTTCGATTGCCACATGTACGGGCAGCTCCGGCATGGTCGATAAAGCGGTACGAGTCACGTTGCTTTTTATACACACA
The DNA here is from genome assembly GCF_013373865.1 of Monomorium pharaonis. NCBI lineage: Eukaryota > Metazoa > Arthropoda > Insecta > Hymenoptera > Formicidae > Monomorium > Monomorium pharaonis. The sequence continues at coordinate 20,074,053 of NC_050467.1, forward strand.
GAAAGACGTTTACTCCTCTCTTGCGATATCGCCGTATGATTCGAATTCCATAAGATTATTATATTAACTGGCAGCGTTTAATTCTCGGCCGTCGTCGTAGTAGGTAAGCTTTTCGTTGAGGAATTCGGGGCGTTTGATCTCTTTTAAAAGCACGCGCCGCAGTCAGGTCTAATAAAGACTTCGTGCACGCGGACTCATTCGTTTCGGAGCCGAACTAAAAATAGAAGAATGGACGTACACCGCGAGATATTTCAATCCGTGACCGTGTCATCGGTTACTCAGCGTGGAAGAGTTCGAGGATGTGGGCAGCTCCTGCGCGCGATTCGTCATACGAGCGGATCGTAGCGACGAATTATCAATCTACTTTATATTCGTGGGCTTCGTTCTAAATAAGAAGAAATGCTCTTTCGGCGCTTCGTGCTTAATCAACGCTTCTGTTCTTACTTCGCGACGCTCCGGGCTTTAACCCGGTCAGTTTATCCGAGATGGCCGACACGCGACCGTTGTCTCTCTCTCTCTCTCTCCTTCTCTCTTTTCATTTTCCCTCTCGTTCTCTTTCTCCGTGCTCGTTGAAGGTCGGACGAATATCGGAGAAGATCGCGATAAGGTCTGTTGTGCATGTATGAATTCATACCTCTCATGATCGAGATTTCGTCGAATCCTTCCTAACCGGTCGTCTTCCTTCGAGAAGGTAAACGAAAGAAGTACAGGTATTTTTCCGACCACTCAGAGAGATTTCCGCCCTAGCCAACGGACAAAGGTTCTCTCCCATTGTTCTATGATTTACGTTAGCATCGACCTTTACTCAGGTATGCTGAACCGAGTTTCTGCCGAACCACCAGCATCGACACTTGTCACCTTTAATAATTAAGCGACCATTTCCAATTCACCTTTGCTAGACACCAATAAGATCGTTACTCGTTTCTTTTTTTCTTGTTGCGTGAGTGTGTGAGTTTTGTGTGAAATAAGTTCCTTTTGAATGATCCTTTTAAAAAGATGCAACATGTAAAGATAGGTAACCTGACACAGGTGTCAGTTAATTTGAATAGGCTAGAACTGCACTAACTTTCACGACCGCATCGTCGGCGGTTCAGTTTAGCACAAAACTCAGCAAAAGAAATAGACTTAACATTTATGAACATTAATTATAAATATTACGACTATCGTCTATTATTAACAAAATTTTATTTTATTGTTGTTCCAACTTTTTGGTAAACTTACCTATCAGGTAAGCAGGTGTCCGTCTCCATTTTTTTCTTAAATAAATAAAGACAGACACATATTTACCTGATAAGTAAGTTTACTAAGAAGTTGGAACCATCGGCTTTGTAAAAAGAGGATGTTACCATTGTACCGTTGTCGCTTATCCGCGATGCTGATTGGTTCTCCCGCTGCGTTTACTTCGTGTTGCGAGAGTAACTGTCATTACGATTGAATTTTGACGCTGTTAAATTTGTATAGATAGTTATCCGTACAATTATCGTTGTAGTTTATTTTTAAAAAGTAAAAAATTCGAATAGCACGCACGAAGCGCGCATCTGTGGTGCCTGGTATTTTTAAATTTGTTACAACAGTCGGTGTGAAAAAAATGATTAAAATTTATATTTATTACTTATTTGTGCATCTATACAAATATAACCAAATCGTCAGTTATTGAGTATGTTTATTATTTTCTTAATAAGAAAAAGGTATTGAAGAGATTTGTAAAAAAAAGTGTTAGAGATCTCATTGTACGAGGATATAACTCGCTCGCATGTTATACGTGTGAGACAGGATTTTATTATGCGTGTGTGCATCGAAGGGCCCGGAAGATACGATCCCAAAAGGCGCCGACGTTCTCCCACGCCTCGCCGGTGTTCGATGAACTAGGCCATTTCAAGTAGGATTGGCGACACGTAGTCGGAACTTTAGAAATAGCCGAAAAGGGACGGACTAAATCTCATAAAATGGCGAGACCCTGGTGTTAACTTATCGGTTAATCGTCTGGCGCGAGAGTAGCTAATTAAGGCAACCTGACAGCAATTTAGAAATCAATTATTGTTTTCTAAAAAGATGTTCTTTATTGACAGAAACTGTATTTGTGAAGAAACATTTCAATTTACGTGTCTTTCTAAAATTGAAGTCCACAAAAACAATTTATATTTAGCATACCGAACTTTCGTGACATGTTTTTTGTCGCGCAATCCGTTTTTTAACAAATGTGTTAGCTTTTTGAAATTGCGTTTCTAATTAAAAATTAATTTGTCTTCATTAAGATTTAAATTACACAGTATTCTTTTTCGCTGACCTCGTAATGCGTCAACGTTAAATATTCTAACAAACAAGTTTCAAATTACTATCTTGCTATCTTGTTGAAGTAAAGACAGGTCGAAATTGAATGCAAAACAAGACTTTGCCGCGTGCATTCCTGGAGTTAATTCGCCGGCATCATAGTTGCCGTGACGCTATTAAATGTTACGTGTTACACAAAATGTTCTACAATGCAGACACTATCGCCGACTATCTTACATGCCGTCGGGCATCATCTCGGATATTGAAACCGCTGTGTTGGACACGCATTTAATAGCGCAGCGTAAGCAAAAGCGTTGGAACGCGTAATCACTCGGGGAATGCTGATTCGTCCGTCGTTATCAAGACGCAAAAACGAGCGACGCAATGTGACAATCGCGCGTGACCGTACGAGCGAATAATCGGCGCGCGGCTCGATTGATAATTAATTATCTCGTTGCGCTCGTGGGCCACCGGGCATTCGTAACACGGCCGCCGCGTATCGTCATCAGTGTCCCGTTCTCGCTCGCGTCGCGGAGATGAGCCGTGGATCGCGAATTTTTACTTTTTCCCCTCTCTTTTTTTCGTCCCTTTCCCCTCGTCCCCGCGCGCCGCTGGCATTTCGATCATCTCTTCGTTCACCTCCTCGCGCTACCTCGGGCGGACGGCGCGAAATCCTGCACGTGTTTCGCAGAAAAGGTCCTTGAGTGCCTTGTGAATGGTGCAACATTCGACATTCATTGAAATATATTAAAATAATCGTGCCGTTGACTCACTTAGAAAAACAAACCTCGGGCTCTCGGCTCGCGGGGAACTTGCGCAACCGCCCGCTCGTCACCGTCACCGCCACCGGACGCGTACGAGTCAGTGCGGCGGAATACCACAGCCGATACGACGACTTGTACCGTAATTTATATACCGCCTGGCCGTCACGTCCACCACGGCGAAATGAAAGTAATAAAAAGAGATAAATAAATCGCATTGGCGCGAATGGCGACCCGCCTGCCGATGGCGGCTCGAGAAACCGCGTTCTCTCTCACGGTGGCGGCATCGGCACGTCCATCCGCCAGCGGACCGTCCAGCTGTTACAAAGTGACCTTTACGTTATTGTGCGCCCGATGTGTTGCGTGATGGTTCAAAAATGCGTGTGTTGCGTTCGTGGCGGCGACCGTGCTGCTTCAGGTGCGGAGAGAGACCGAGGCGAGAAGAAATGCGACGGAGGAGCGTCCTGAAAACCTAAGCCGTCCGTGAAGGAAGAACAGTATTTGGTGCCAGTGGTGCCGCAGCCCACGCTTCTTCCTGTTTCAACCGCTCGGAAGACGACACTCTCTAACGACTACCAAAACTATGGTTTATCGGCATCAAGAGGATAATAACTTGATCTCCTGAGAGCTCTATACCTGATAACGCTTCGAAGGTGCGCGCGGCAACTTTAGAAACTCGAACGCCAATTTACAGTTCTCCAGTGGCCAATTGATGACGAGCAACGAATAGGAAGAATTCGAACTATAAATTGAAGAACCTGGTAGCACAAGGCGCATCTGTTTCCAGTTAGATTAGCGGAAGCTCTCTTTCGAAACGCAGACGGAATTGATGGAGGTTCCGTTGGAAGATGTTAGGAGGACAGGTGGCTCGATTCCGCCGTTCCCAGGGCACGCAAGCGAGCGAGCGAGCAAGGGTTGCCGCCACGTGTCTCGCCGTGAAATCGCCGCAACCTTTCCCCCGGCTGGGTGCGGTATAAGCGCGTTTCCATATCATTTCACTATAAAAGAGAGTACCGCGCGCGGTGCGTGAGGCAGAAGTAGGGTTGCGCGGCAAGCGGGGGCGTTCGTTTGTGGAGAACACGCCGCGAGAGGGATAGGAGGAGGGATAGGGAAGCGAGCACGCCGATGGAGGGGCAGCCTCGTGTACGATACGAGTGGAGGGGTGGCAAGAGAGGGGTGGGGGTACGCTCTAGTCGAGCGGCGGCGGCAGGGAAGCGGCCAGGTAAGCGACGAGCGAACACTAGTGGGGCTGACTTGCGCGCCTCCGAGCCGTTGGGATACACGGCAGCAGCGGCACCGTTGTCGGGTATACTGTGTCGCGCTACGGTCGTCGTGTCGTCGCACCGTCGACGGAGAGCCCCGGGTGCATCCTCGTCGTCGGCCAGTCGTAACTTGTGCTCACGGCGGTCCCAACGCCGGCTTCCCTCTCGCTCCCTCGCGCGCGGAGGAGGGTTGATCGCACGCCGCGTTAAGAGGGGCGCGTTCTCGCGCGCGTTCAACCGGATCAACGGCGACTGGAGCGACGGCGTTCGCCGCACGTTTTACCGCGACCCCTCCCGCTACCCCCCGAGTGCTGTTGTTTGCAGTGCCGCCGCCGACTCCTCGTGACGATAGAAAACGCTGGCACGCTTCCAAGCTGGCGGAGCGGAGATGCACCACGTTGCCACCGCTGTCGCCCGCCGCCGGGCTTGAGGATACGCTCGCGCCCTCGCTGTCGTTCACTGTCGAGGGTGGATGTCGTCACGTCGTCGCCGTGGATGAGAGATCTCGCGCGAACTGAGTGTGCCATGTGTAGCGGACGTCACTTGGGAATGTAAGGTCGCACGTACCTGTATACCTGTTACACGATCACGCACTGGTTGATTGGTAGCTGTACTACACGGGGAACAGTGTCACGTATGCAACAGTGCGAAGCGAGGTCTGTCCAATTTCGAAGCTAATCGTTTCGAAGAGTGTCAAAGAGTTGTTCTCGCGTTGCCCTCCCCGCCACCTTCCTCCCTTTTCTTTTCACGTATCTCGAACCAAGTGAACGATCACACAGTGTGAACGATCGAGTGCTGTCGAGGGGGATAGCAGTGTGTTCTCCGCGCCACGAAGGGAGGCAAAGTGATAAAGGGAACAGCGGCGTCGGTTAGATGCGAGGATTTTAAAAGCAGCTCCCGGAGGCCAGCCCGACGCAATGCGTCGACGCTGCTGACGCAAACGCGCCTGGATGCGTCTCACTTTAAGCACGTGAGTGTCTTTTTAGTAAGAGAAACGGAAAGGGTATTACGCGCGATCGTTCGCGCCCTATCGGCACAAGGAGGCTCCTGCCTCGCGCGCATCTCGATCGAGTCGCCCGCGACTCCATCGGGCTAAGATGATTCCGAAGGAATCGGGTGAAATGACGATCTCGGCAACCCCACCGCGTTACACTGACACTTGAACGTTCTCCTCGACTTGTGTACGTCGCTCCTCTCCCCAATCGCGATTCGCGTGAATCGTGTGCCCGCTTGCGACGTAATATATATTTTTTTAAGGAGCGAAAGAAAGAGAGAGAGAGAGAGAAAAAATTTTGTTCTCCGTGTGGTGACAACTGCCTGCGTGTTGGTGCTGCGTGGTGCGGTGGCGGTGTTATTATTGTTGTTATTTGGTGGTGAGTCGCGAGTGCGCACGTGACGACGACGGTGGTGAATGATCCTGGCTCCGAGCTGACACAAAGGTACTCGCACACGAATACTGGGATGACGTCCGCTTCGGATCACGCGGTTCCTTCACGATCTCGTCAATCCACGTCGCCTAACGCGGAAACAAATGTAAGTTTCCACACGCGGAATCTCGTCGCGACGCGTGTCGGGACGTATGGTATTTCGGACTCGCCCGTAAAAAGTTTCGCGCGTGCACCTTGGCGACGGACGAACGATAAGGCGTGAGCTGAGAGCACGGGCAAGCACTGGGCTTATGAAACGAATATGTTTAAGTATTTGTTTAACGAATAAGCTCCTATGTGTTCTTTGCAGTTCATGATTTATCACGTTAGTCAACGTGCGCGTGACTTAAATCGTCAATTTCCTGATCGAGATTGTTTACCATAGTAATCGCGATATTTGCATACGCGGATGTGCGATGGGTTTGCTTGAGATCGTCCATCCAAGTCTTTACGATGACAATAACGCATGTTGATGAGAAATTCGCTGATATCATCTTTTATTCGATTAGGAAATATGAAATTGGTTGTAGAACAACTAAATATGGAGGATATACAAAAATCCTGTTTAAAAAATAAAAGTAGGTACGTGAAATTGTGAAAAGTAGTATTTGTTTCCTAAAGAACCCAGTTTGAGGCGTGATTCTTCGAAACGGAACCAGGTAGTGAAACGACAAAACGGCAAATGGTCTTTGGCTTGAGAAAAGCGCGTCGGTTTTAAAATGCAGTTATGATCAAATACGGCGAGAGACAAGTCGTACCTCGCGGGTATGACGGCGCTTGTATAACGGTACCCATTACGAACGCGATGTGTGCTAGTTTAAGGGCAAAGACAGGCTTTTTCCTCGAGGGTTCTTCTCCCTTATCAGCATCACGAAAACGACTAATCTTTCATCATCGCAATAAATAATTTAAGAAAAGCACCCGCGTTTTGATTGCACGTCCATCTTGGAATGAGATTGCATTTCAATTTGTGAAGCTCGATTTGTGTTTAAAGGTGAAAAGCTCGGCTTTCATTTATATTGAAGAGCACCACTTTTAATTTATTTGTACTGCTGATGCATAACGGTCCGAGCAGCGGTACTCAACCAAGCAGCACGACGCGCGCGCAACCCTTTGCACGTTGCATCGGTAACCCTTGCAGATGAGCGTAACCGAAGGGTCGTCTTGACGCAGTCGGTTTTGCAGTCGGTTAACGAAAAGCTATACCCTTTTCAAGCCAACGGTTGCTCACGCTAGGTAGAAAAATTCACGCGTGATTTCACGCGTTTGCGACTCGTATTATACATTGAATTGGGTGCTCCATTCTTCTCTTCAGTTTCTTTATTCTGTTTTAATTCTATTCCTCGTGTACATGGTGTACAATTTTATTACATCGACATAATATTTTATTACATTAACGGTGCGCTATATATTGTGTTATTGATGATTTCCGCGTAGCCGTCTACGCGAGGATTTGCAAGTACTTATGTATTTAAGTGCGAATTGATACGTTAATTACATGATATCCTCATTTAAACAGTATTCGCGCTAGCCTACTCTGCTAATACCTTAACGATTTAATCCTCAACACTTTTATCTTAAGTATTGAAAATTTTTGAGATGTTAATCTAAGCATCTCGTGTATGAACTCGTTTAAACGAACAGATAGAAAAATATCAACTGGACTTTCGAATCGTCAAGTGGGACATTGCGACTTATCGGAGATATCTGCACGAATAAGTTTCGATTTCATTGGCGACACACTGTCGCGATGGATAGTTCTGTTCTTTAGATCGAACCCGCTCAATACATGTAGAAAGGGGCCGGCCGTAAAGTTCGTTTTTAATCGGATGAACATTCGTGGAATCCCGCAACTTCGATAATTATCGAAAGGCGGCTGTCAGTAAGAAAATCGGACAAATCCGCGATAACGGAGCACATTTTAGATAAGAAAACGCGCAATTAAAATATTTTTTGAATGAGCCCCACGTGATTAGGCAACTCTTCTGTACCCTCTTCTTTTTGATCTTTACCCTTCGCTCTCTTCTTCTTTCTTCTTTTCTCTTTTAACTGTTCTCTTTTAGCTGCATTCGATAAATTATTGAAAATGAAAGCTTTTCCTTGTCAATGATGAATTGACGACTTTCAATTGTGCGCCATGAGTGTTCTTTATTTCGCGAGATTGTACGATAAATCTTGCGCCCATTATCTGCATGCCGATTTATCCTGCTGGGATTGCGATCCCTGTAATTACCGGCACGTTTTCGATATTTTGTTTACGAATAATGGAGCGCGTGCGGGACGGCGTAACGTGCATACGCGAGTCATTCATTTACGTTGTATGGGAGTCATTTTAAATTGTATGGAATTATTCCCCGGCTTGATATGAGTGACAGCACTCGTTGGGACGCTGGTGTACGGTTATAAGACCTATGATTCGCCGTATGGTTCTTAGACCTTTCACGACTCATTGGGTTTTGTCGTATCTTCTAGCAATGGTCGGGTAACTTTTGTTCGCGCGCACCTTAATTGCTTTATCAGTCCGATTCTATGAGGTTTCAATAGATCTAGTAATAATTAGTCAGAATAGTTGGACTCTTTCTTTCTCATTGACTTTGATTGTTAATTATTCTAGAATTATTCTAGGAATTATAGATTTAGTCATATTACAACAATGTTACAGTATTTAAATTAGATATTTTATCTCTTTTATTGAAACAAAAAGATGTAGTGACGATGTCGTATCGTCGTTCAAAGATTAATATTTACGTCCTATGAGAAATCTTTGCGAATCTTCCTTATGCAGCAATCGAATGGAGCACGACGCCGACTCAACCTACGCCACAACGTGTAAATATTGTGAATCCCTGGCGATGCGTATGCTAACATGAATAATAAGCGAACACAAGAAAGATTTTAGCGGTTAGGGGACCGATGCACATAATGCACTTTGGTCCATTCTCAAATCTCATTAAAGGAATGTGTGACGCGGACATTTTAGACTTGGTCGCTCCGTTTTTTCACGTAAAGCACTTTTTAAGTTTACTTGCAAGCTGAAGTATCCCATACGAAATTGCATCAGCACACGTACCTACAGGTGCAATGTTTTTTTTATCTAGATCCAAACATTACAAACTTTGAGATATTATTTTATAGAGGGAGTAATTGAATTTTGTGATATTTATATAAATTATTCTGAATTGTTTTTTAATGATTTTTGCGTGAATATTTGTATTAGAGAGAAAAAAATATTTAAAAAAATATTAAGGTCAGAGAATAATTTAAAAAAATGCATTTAATTCTTAAAACAATTTTGAAAAAAAATACATTTACAGAGTTATATGTATTAATGCGAATTGAAAAGCAAATAGTAGAACGTGAAAGTGGCAGAACATTCTCACGTCCGTTGTTGTCATTGATACCAATTGCAATGTATAATATATCGAATAGTATTGATATACATATGGACGCGGAGACAATCCAATCAGGGAGAACAAGGTCGCGGTAATGATATTATCTATCTTGTGTCACAGTTTGATATCGAATACTATTGCGACAGGGTTTCATCAAATAACTGGGTATATCTGTGAATGTAAAGTCCTTGAGACTTTTATACTCGTTTAATACTAAAATTGAATTCGTAGAAACAATTCAAGTCCAATTCTTTATAGAACTGAACTCGTTTATTATGCGTCTTTGATTAACACAGATAAAAAGAATAATAAATAGAAAAAGCATGCAAGCTCCACGATTGTTTTGGTACATTTATATTCTAAAAGCAAGGCACACTTGTCTGCAGTGTAATCGACGATCTTACTAATTGGGATCAGATATCCTGTGAGCAAAAATTATCAATAAAACAACATAAGTGCGCATTAAACGCTTATCTTGAATCATTAAGTAATGTTGTAGATATTGCATTTAATGTTGCTTTTAAACGAATATTTTATCGCTATAAATATACACTAAGAATGCAATTTTTCGGATTATAATAAAAGATGGAAGAATGGAAGAATGAATTTCTAGTTGATCAATTAACATTGTTAAACTTTAATGTAGATTTCATAATGCGATTATTTTCTGATTGTAACAATATTAATCTTAAGATATTATAAAGCATTTCGATTGTGTTAACTTGAATTTCCAGTGAAAGATCCATTACCATTATCGATACTATCGTACTTGAACGAACAGTCCCTCCGACGTCTCTGAGCAAGGTAGTTAACGACCAAGAAAAGGAACGTGATTTTCCCAACTGCCTCTTATTGGTAATTTGGTCAATTACTAGGTACGATAACGTGTTAAGTAAAGGCATTCTAGGGACTCGCCTTAAGTCCGTAGCAGGTGTATCGTACAGGTCTAGTATTAGTACGATTCATTTATTTATTTTGAAGCATTTGAATAAATGTGTAGGCATATTTACTAGATTCAGGCTTTTACTTAATAATGGCACTACGGTGCTATCGGTCTGCTTTTGAAAAGGCCATTTGCTCTCTCGAAAGTAACGTAATTTATACGCATTTTATTATAATATATCTTATTATAACTTTTACCAGACCCTTTTTGCATTTTAAACATAAAGATTTCCTTTATTTATCTGGAATTACAAAGCTTATAAATTTTCTTAATCATTACATAGATTTTCCTCTATGTATCGTACAGTTCGCGGCAGATTGTAAAAAAGGCAGTGGCTTGCCACGATTTTCTTTTTGCAATTGATATGACGATTTAACGTCGCTGTCCTTGGAACGAGACGAGAGTCCGAACAGCGGCTTAACGTCGGGAAATCACCCGCAATCGTGAACTGGCGGGTCCGACCGCACGACAAACACGGCATGAAAGTAATCTAACGCCGCGTGTGTACCGCGTGCGGTACTTACTCTCCCTGTAACGCGTAAGTACTCGCTCAGTTCGCACGGGGGAATTGGCTTGGGCGCCCGGTGGAATCGAACACGTACATAAGCCCGTCGTGTACGACCTGCGATAACACGTGTTACGGCTTGCATCGGAATCGATATTTAAGAGAAATAGCATTCGCGGATAGTCGAGCCGTGCGTAGTTGCGTTATATCACGCACGCAAAGACATCGACATCAGAAATACTTTTACTATCTTTGCGTCGCGCAGGACACCTGTCGCAATCTTTTGAACACAAATCATATACTTTTTTCCTCTTGCTAATTAGCGATTTTAATCTTTTTATAAATTTGATTTAAATAATCGTATATTTGCATCAAACCTAGAAATTCTTTCCATATTATTATTATTATTATTATTATTATTATTATTATTATTATTATTAAATATATTATTGATAAACTTTGCATGAAAAAAGAGATGATGACATTCGAAAATTTAGATCTTATTCAATAAGTTGGATGCTAAAAGAATTTTCTTTATTTATAGTAAAAGAGTAAAAGTACCTTTCTCTGATCTCTCTCTCTCTCTCTCTCTCTCTCTCTCTCTCTCTCTCTCTCTCATTGATGCGTTTGCCCTGCGTGAAGATTACGATGAGGCGCATTGCTTCCAAGAACCGAATACAGACGGTGCATAGGCGATCATGCGTGGCAGTTAATTTGTTCGTGCTTCGTGCGTGACAGTCGGCGCCAGGCCCCTCGTCGTCGGCCAGATTGAGTTCTAAGCTCGAGGCGAAGATCAAGAGCGCCCTCGCCGTGGCATGCGACGGCGGTGAAGGCGGAGGCGGCCGAACGTTACCATTGCTACCAGGTAGCGGTGGGTGAAGCAATGCGCTGGCTCAGGACATTTCTACATCCGGTGTACGTTACGGGACATAAGCCGAACGGGTGTTGGGTGACGTCTAATCCCTCGGAATTGCGTGTCCGCCCCGGGCGAGAGCGAGCGCGTTTTCTCTCGCGGAAGGAGAGACGGTGCTCTGCTCTCGGGAGCGAGAGTTCTTCTTGCTTTTCTTGGATTACTCGAGCGGTTGGCTACCTGAGCGATAGACACCTATATCGCCCGTGCATAAAGATACTTCCGTATAACCGCGGTATTCTGTGCATTTTTGTGAACGTATCGCCGTGCTCTTTGCAGTTGATAGATTAATCGAATTATTAAATTAATAGTAAACGATTGTCATCACCAAAATTGAAAATTAAGCGATAATTAAACACACTCGGTCTTTATTTCATACAAAAGTGTAATTATATGAATGGGAATTAGATGAGTGGCCTCTTCTATCCTTTGATGTTTACTCAGAATGCATTTACACGAGTTACATTCCTTCCGATCATCTCCTATCTTTATGACGCGTTTAGAGGATCGATAAGCTTATATTAATATGTGCACGAATAATCCCTTTGCTCTTTTGGAATATTTCGTTCCACAAACCTGTTTTTCATTTTACCATCTTTCATTTTCCGAATGACTTGGTAAATCGATCGCGGCCGCTCATGACGTATTTATTTGGGGCATTCAACCGCGATTGAATTTGCACCCGGTGACAAAGTGTAAAATCCGCCATTACCGAAGGAGGAAGTAAATCGCATCGACCGAAATCTATAAAGTCGTGAGAATGATCGATGGTCGCGGCCGAATCGAGTCGACGGTCCGTATACGCTGCGGCGGCGAGTAAAAGTCGACATCTCTTCGATTGCGATGCAATGAGGCTTTTCAACGGCAATAATTGCGACGACAGAATCGTCTTTTCATACGACATATGCCATGTACAAAGTGCACGCGACTGGCACATCTCCGCGCGTTTTATTTTATTTTTTCCTTCCTTTCTTTTCTTATTACTAACTCGGCTCGCAAGATTCGATCCGAGAGACAGCCATTGCTGACGGTCGTTAACCGAACGAGCGGGCCGCGCATCGAGATCGGGTTATTGCACCTTTAATGTCGTCTCCCTGGGAAATATCCAAGATTCGGCTGCAAAAGAAGCGTATGCCGCCACGCGCGCACTCATTTATACGCACGCGTGCGCGTGCTAGTATACTACAGAGGGGCCGCATGCATAATCCGTTTTCACCCTCGCAAGATAATAGAGTCTTCGCTGCCTACGCATTCACGGTCATTGTTTCTTAACACGTGACGGAAAAAAAAAAACTTAAAGCTCATCATTGATTATTTCGCGTGTCGTAATATCGTCCGGCTTGTGTCTCGGCATATTAGAAGGGAAATTTAATTAGTATTAAACACTGATTATATGAATATATTTATCGCGTCACTGTATCTAATAAACTTTAGAATGTTGTTTGTAAACGTATACGGCAATTACGCGAAATCGTCGCTTACACGATAATTTTAATAGGATCACGAATATGCAACGATACCGATATCGAAACGGTTCGGAGTCACGGGACGGACGGGCGTTCGGAATCAGGAATCCGGTCGGTCGAGAAGACGAGCGGCGTAATGAGGATCATTTCGTCGCTCTAATAAATCAACTCTTTCGTTTTGCGCTGCGTGGATACGCAGGCACGTAAGAGGACCTCGGGAACTTAATCGCTCGCACGTGAGGGATGAATAGGGATGCTTACGATATCTTGACACTACATCGATCCTATATTATGTGGAAGGTCTAATTATGAAGTTACTTTACATTGATAATTAAAGGGCCGTAGCGAATTGAGTACCGAGTAAGGGTAGATAACGAAATCTTATGCAGTTAATTTTAGATAGGTCTTTTAACTGCAATTTAATTTAGTTAATCTCTTTAGTTACTCTATCACGGAGCTGTTTGATATGTAAAATTAAAAAGTTGCGAGAAATGATAAATTTTACTCGGGATGGAGTCTCGTAATATTTTTAGTTCGGTTTAAAAATTATCGAGTGGTATTAGTAACACTCGAATGAATACCGATTAAATTTAAACATCCTCAGAGATAAGCCACATCCTTTCGAGGGAGGAAGTTTGTCAGAGGTTTCAGACTCGGGGGGGAGGGGGACTTTTGTAACTGTGCCGCTGATCGGATTTATAACTTGTCATACACATTTCGCGTGATCACCCGTGCGACATGTTCGAGCTCTTTTTTTAGCCCTTTACCCTGCTTTGTTCTCATCTACTTGCCCTGGACTGCCATATCAAGCCGGTCTCATCTCTCCGGCTAAAATCAACATAGTTAGTGACATGGCGGGATGAAAGCGTTGAGTGTCGTCCGTCACGGATCAACGTAAATGATGTTAAGCGGCGAGGTTGCACGGTGATTTCCAGTTTGCGTATTACCGAACTGGCACGACGTATGTTTGCGCGATGCACGGGAACTAGGGATAAGAGGGTCAACGATCGTAATTGCCGGGCGCGGGGCTCCAATTAAAAAGTCAATCAGCCCGTTTCTTGAATATGATGATCCGTTAGGAGAACGGGAGGAACGTAGAGAAGAATCTCGTGCCGGTGCATAAGAGCGAAGAACCCAAGTGATATTTAGGATTCTGCTGATAACATTGTTTTCAGCAAATTTCTATTTATAGCGATTCAATATTTTCGTTATTACGCGCGACACTAATTGCGCGCGATAATTGAGAAACTGCGTGCGCGTAGATCGCAACAAGATAATCCTAGCGTTGTAAATCCTGATATTTGCATGGATGATTTATGGCTACGCCTATAAATTCTTTCCGTTGTTTTACTAACCAGGTACGATTAACTGGCCAAGCAATTCGTGATGAGTTTGAATTTCATTTCGGCTCGTCGCAATAACGAGCTAGAGTGCTCGTAAAAAGGATTCGTCCATTCTTGAATAGGTTGCGTCGTACCCACCGTGAAGCGGGCGGTATAAACTTCGGGACAGCTGTGCCCTCCAAAACGGCGTAAATCTCCCTCTGTTTTTCTGCTCTCTCCTCCCCCTCCTTTGCTCCGATTGGTATCGTTAATGATCGTGTAAATCACAATGAACGGCCAAGTAGCACGAATAAAACCGGGGGGAGAGCTCCGACGGATCGTCCGGATTTAATCGACCGCCACCATACGAGCGGACATAAGGGTAGACGACATGAGAGTCGTCGGCCCCCATATCCTCGTTACCCAGGTCTGACGTCACTGGGTCTCTGGAGCTACCTAATGAGCGTCTTCGTGTAGGGGCTGCCCCGGCGGCAATTAACTTTTCTACCGTGGCTAGGACGGCGCGTCACGGCCGATGACAGGTACGCCGAGGATGAAATAGAGAGGCAGGGCGAGTCGAGATTAGCGGTTAATTCGATGACGTTGAACGCTGTAAAACTATCATCGTCTTACTCTCACCGGAGAGAAACTCCGAGCGTCCTTTTTTAAACAGTCTATTTCGTTAATTGAAAGAGCAGATGGACGAGAGCAAATTGACTTATAAGTATTACAGATTTTCAAGTCGAATCTATCACGATGATGCGGTCTACTTTATTGCGTACAGATTATTTAATTTAGTGTCATTAAAGATGATTATTCGTATTATTAAATTACTATAATTAAACAAAAATGATCAGCAAAAAATATAGCATATCCCAAAATAATCGTCTTGCAAATATAAAATGCGTTTTTATTAGATCTTATGTGAGATCTTTTTCACTCTTTAACCTGGTTTTCTGCAAACTTTTCTTTTGCTTGATAGAATGCATATCTATATCGTGCGCAAAGCGATATTACTCGTGTGCTACCTGGTAGCTCAGCCAACTGTTCTTTCGACGAGCGACATTTCGTAGTTAGAGACTACTCTACTCGCGAGTGTCGTCCGGCATTAAAGTTTGCTCGCGTATTATTCTCGTCCCCTTGCTTTTCTTCATCAGGAAGAGGCGGGGGACTGTGTGCTCTGGTCGGGTTATAACAATCTTCCATTATTGAGAGCCTTGTTTACAAATCGAACTCGGCGAGTTGATCGTGCGCGCCCCAACCCACCCCACGGAACTCCCGAGAGCAACGGCCATCGACTTTAGTTTAGAGTATTGCCACCACTGGCATCCGCGTACCGTCACCGTGCTAGCCCCCTCGAATCAGGTCCACGGGAGACTTCGAGTTTTCTCAAGTTTTCGGGCGCCACCGCCACCGCCACCGCCACCGCCACCCGGCAAACTTTATTCCGCTGACTTGTCGTGAGGCCAGTGCGTCTTGTTTTGTCCGCGTTTTCCACCAGTTTCGTCCCCCTCCCCTCCCCCCGCCTGGTCGGACGTCGAACTCAGACTACCCTGTCATGTAACTTTTAAGGGGAATGGTGCCGGGAACTGAAGAAGCTAGTCTTTGAGACGTGAGAGGGGGAACGCCTCGGTACGCTCGAATCTTATGCTCGGACAATTTTATTCGTTCATGCAAATGTCGGCATTACATACCGCGTTTACCTCACGAAAGCGGGCAACCTACGTTTCCAGGTCGAAAGCATACGTTACAAAAGTCACCGTGAATGTTCGTGCATGAAATGTTCTATTCAATGGAAGAAAGCCGAATACAAAGCATCTTTTTAGAATCTCCCCCTCCAGCGGACGATGCATTGGCCCGAAAATGATTGAAATATAGATATTGTTAATGATACTTTATGTTAAATTTGTCACTTTTTATTCCTACATCTTATTTATTACATAATTACAAGAGAAAACGAATTTTGTGGCGTGAAGATTAAGAGAGTATATTCTATCATAAAATATATAATCATTATTTGCATTGTAAATCTAATTTGATTGGAGCTTTATCGAGTACGATAAAGTTACAATATTTCCGCTGAGCGTTATAGACGTTTCAATATCTCCGATATTTTCCGTGCACAAGTATATTCCGCTATATTCCGCGCTATCGCTAGCTATCACAAGCGGATAATAAGCATACCGACTTAGATATGGTTCATGTACGCGTTGCATGCTACTGCATCGAACGTGGAAGCAGTAAAGTCGTTGCGAATAAGGGTGAGGAGCATGCGGTGACTCGAACACGCGCCTGTATCGCGAATCGTCTCGGCTTGTAATACGATATGAGGGCGATAACGACCTGAATGCGTTATCGTTCTTCCACGACGGCGAATGCGCGTATTGCATCGGTCACTTGCACCATGCTGTCGCGTGTGTACGATACGATACGCACGTCGTGAGTAGGATCTCTCGCTCTGGTGATTGAGACAGAATGGTATGAGTCTATGAGTAAGGCTCGTTGGGACGGGTCAGTGATCGCGAGACTAAATATTTAGAAGATGATCGATGTCATCGCTCTTTCCGCTTGTATTATCGAGAACCGTATCTCAGCCGGTTGGAAAGGAGGTGTGGCCACTCTTTTCATAGATTATTTCATTGAATTATTAACACTAGAAGAGCTGATTCACTTGATGTACTTAGATCGTAGCGACCCTTTTAGATAGGACATCCTGCAGGCAGGTTTAGCGTTGCTAAAGTTAGAAGCATAAAATGGAAAATCGTAAACGCAGGCCGGGTAGAAAGCAAAAGAAGATGCAAATGCCATGATGCAATTTATTACTAGCCAAGGTGGTTGTCTTTGCTTTTTATTGCTAATTTTCCCATGAAGTATTTATATAAAACAAACGCAAATCGCAAAATACGAAATTTATTGCGACAGTTTTTACGATGAGAATATTATGTATGAATATCTTATCGTAATATCAATACGATACATGAAATGCTAGAATTAATTAGTGACTTTGTATGTTTTATTAAACAAAATACACTCAACGTCGTTAAATATTAACGATTAATCATTAATCGTAGCTATTATCCCTTCGCCTTTTCTTTTTTTTTTCTATATATTCACATTGCATTGCATGGGAAAATCTGTTCAGGTTGTCCGTTTTACATATGTTATTAGGTCACTTCGGCAACCCGTATACTAAGTATAGTTGTTTTATGTAGGATGAAGGGTACACGACAGACTCTACAATGGAGAAATCACGGCTTTACATCCTTTAAGATAGACAAAGAGATCGGAACGGAGACCAAACACAGTGGCGTTTCTGCCGCAGATATCGACTTTCAGTGACGACGACCCCTCGGAGACTCGTGAAAAATTCATGAGCTCACGTCTGTTCGATTGCCCGGCTCTTTCCACAATTTTCCACCCGTTCTCGAACGGATATCCCATCCCCCGTATCGCCGTGCTCGACTAATTTTCCAAGGCGATGTTCTCGAACGGGGAATTAAAATAATAAGGCGCACCGTAATCGCGCGCGAGCGCTAAACGGGCGTAGCCTTGCTGTCTGTTCCATTTTCGTGGCGTTACGAAACGAGTAGATACGGAGAAAACATTTGGTTTTGCATAACCACTGCTTTAATGCAACGATAGTGCGACAGCAAATATTATGATCAAGAACAGATAACGCACTACTGGCATACATCCGGTAATATTTCACGGGTGAGATGACGTCGTCGTCGTGAAGATTGTTGAATTTTCTTCTCCGCACACAAAGATAGTCCTTCGCTCAAATTGCTAAATATAATTACCTATATTACTTTCCGTTTTTACGAAGGCTGAAACTACTTGTATAAAGATATGTATATTCGATTTTTACGGTGACATATATAGCGGACAGTAGAATAACGCGGTGGGCGAAATATATCTCCATTATACTTCCGTGAACGAGCACTTTGTAAACGAGATCGTAATATATGGTAGAAAACGTCACATAATGCGCACGTAAAGTCGGGGTTTCCCCGAAGTCCAGGCATACGCCGCGCCGGTCGTACAACCTCCGCGTTCCGCGCCTAGTACGGCGTAGCCGTAGTCCGTGCACGGTATGCTTAGGGGGAATACGATCGAAGTGTCGGGTCTCGGAAACTCGTGGACACTCGACGTGCGCACCGCGGTCGCCTCTTTCGAGAGTGCTTCATGGCATTCTTCGTGGGAAAACCAAACAAACATCTTCACGACGCGGGCGGCCTGGATGTTTAGCCACCAAGTGCCCGGGAAGTATCTACCGCGCGTCATTGACTACACATAGTAGCCTACGTGTGACGACGAGATTCTGCATGGAGGGGAATTGACATTTTGACAAGATTCTGATAGGAATGTACTTGCCGAGCGCGCACGAATGTACAACAGATGGCCGATTGCCAAGGGTGCCGTGCTAATTCGAAGATACGAAATGACACGCGCGCGTAATTTCACAGAATTGCCCTTTGCTCGCCGACCGAGCGAGCCGCGTGGATAAACATTTAGAGTGATGACGCGTATAGTTACATTCGTGAAGAGATTAATAAACACGCTTTAAGAAAATGTCCCCATCTAATCGGTGCGTTAATGGACACGTGTCCTCCGGTAGGGAGAGGGGGGTGGAGGAACGATGTCGACTACTTAAGCGGTCGAGTTCGCGCTATCTCAGAAACATAAATGTTATGCTTGCTATTTTACCGCCAAGCTTTTGTATTTCTTTTTTTTCGCTGACTTGTCTTATCAGGATGATTCAATGAATGATTTCTCATTCTGATGAAACGTTACTGTCTATAAAAATTATGTTTTTTTAATTTTTCTCAAGTTAGTATATCTGCGACACAAGTAACTGTTGAAGTTCTAACACTTTAGATAACATATTTCTACTGCATCGATATTAGTGATTGAATCGTTATACGAAATTATTCGAATTCAAAGAATCGCTTAAAATTATCACGAGTGATAACTGCAATTTTCTGTTGCAATGTTTTGTTGTTCTGTTGTGTGTTTACTTCTCTCCTAGTTGTCATATTGTTTTACTGTACTTAAGTGTTGGATTATTTAATATTTATTACAACTTTCGCGGAACGTAACAGAGTAGATTATTTTGATACTTGGATGCGTGGGATTAGTCATAAATTCCCGATTAACGTCTTATCTTTTGTCGAGACGCATCTTGATATCGTGGAGCGTAATCTCATTTAGAGTCGTGTTTAAAGTTACGTTCGTGAGACAGTTAATAATTGCGCTAGGCCAGCGCAGGTTCAACAAGAGAGAGAGAGAGAGAGAGAGAGAGAGAGGAGCCGGCTAATCGCCCCGTTAATAGACGAATATACTGCGTGAGGCGAAGAGGAGTGGAAAATAAAACGCGAGGACGTTAGCTAGTTAAGCCGTCGAGTTTGTCGGCATCGTCGTCGTAAGAGTGCAGGATCTTTAAAACGACTTTACACTACCTATACGTCGTCCATACGTCATTACCGAGACCACCTACAACGAGATCCCCCTCGTGGCTCGCGCAGACGCGGCCCCGCAAATTCGAGGTTTCGTACGGGGCCCACATTCGCGGCCCTGCCGTTCGGCAGGTCCTAATAGCCCGATCGATTAGACTCGAGAGAAAGGAGCTCGCGCGAACCAGATCACGCCTAATGGACTGTTATTTCGCGCTGACCGGAACGCAATTACACATTCAATCAGAGAATCATCGTTTTCTCGGGTTTGTGTATCAGTAGTGTAATCATAGTGCTGCGAAAATTATTGTATACGGCGCGTATACGGCAGTACAATATATCGTAAATACCATATGTCGCGAACATATGCCGATATGCAGGTGCTTCTCATTGCATTTTTTGTTACAGCGTGATTCTGATTCTATTTTATCTACATTATGAATTAATTAAATTTATATAGAAGCCATTACAGCGCTACTGTTATTGAAAACAGAGAGAGGTCTCGATTAATAACGTTGATTTAGGGTTTGTAGGTCGGTGTGCAAACTGCATATATGGTACACGAAAAAAAAAAAAACCGGAGAACGCGTATCGCTTCCTGGTAATGAACTTGTTTAAGAATTGCTAAGGTGCACGACAAATATTTGCATGCCAATTTGTACGCGGGTTCGTCGTCGAGGTGTTTGTGCATTTTCGTTCCCCACTTTTCAGCGTAGGATTTCCACGGCGACGTACGTATATAGGTAAGACGGCGAATTATTCGGAGCGGAGACAGAAGCTGGCAAAAAGCGGGACGGACGGTACGGAATGAATAAAGGGGCAATAAACACGTTGGGAAATATATAACGGCAAATAAATATGTTAATAACATAACGGCGTACGACCAAAGGGACGCTTCCGTGACGCAACGCCTTGTTTTGTCATGAGATTTATTATGTCTCAGAATGGTTTTCGCTTGTAGGATGTCGTGGCTACTTCAGTTTATTGTTAATAATGCAGCGGGATAAAGAGCGAAGTGTAGGCAGCACATATATCTATCATAACAGTATCGTGGAACATAGCGGGTGTACCAATGTTATGGCTGGCCAGTTTATAGCCTCAATCTGGGTCAGATACCGAGACTTCGTTACTTGTTACAAAACAACCCCTCAGATCGTACGCATTGTTCCCGTTTGGCTCTTAAAAATTAATTGACACCTCGGATAATTGCAAATTTTCTCGACGAGATATTTTTAAGTATTTGCAAACATAAATTATTTAGAAGAGTTATTAAAAATTAATTATTCTTCGTTCATCTGGCACGCGGGGGACATGAATTCAACCATGTAGAGACGACGGTGCAAAAATATTCGATGATTTAATTTATAAATTCTAAATTTCCGCATTATCTTTGGAAATTGTGCGATCTCATTATTAGGTACTTACATTTAGAAATTTAAACTTCTCGAAGGCAGGTGCGTGAATGGCGGCACCTTTACAACGTGGCATTAAAGTATTACCGATACTCTGTTTACGGTTGCGCCTGGATGAACGTAACCTGATCGATCAACTGCTCGGATTACCGCGTACTTATCTCACCTGCAGTCTTAAAGCTGTAAAATGTTATGGATATATACAACGGCATCTTAGACGAGTGAGTTAAACTGGATCTCTCTTGAACCGACAGAAAACTTTACGACTGTCTCATTTCGTGCATTTATGATTTTCCAGATCGTTATGTAACCATTATAAGGTAGTTTCCGCTGGATACAATTGACGTCCCGATTGTTACGCCGCGCCGGTAGTGTATTTACGATAATGCTCGAGCCGCGATAATCCGTTACGAGCGACGACAGATCGATACGCATTGCATTAATCATCTCATGGACAAGCCGGCATCCAGAATGATTGTAATTGCCATATATTTTCCGCCGATCGTATCTCGCATATTTTACGAGCCGATATTTATGACGGTATTATGTTTGGAATGTTAATGCTGCCATATCGATTCCTACTCTCATTTGACCCGTTCGCCGCGTCGTCCGATTTTCGTGAAGACACCTTCACGGATACCTTCGCGTCCGGAGGGAATTATGTGAATGGACGTTCTCCCGAACGCAAATCGATTTCCTTAATCTCTCGTGCCGCGTATACTTTCTCGAGAGCAGCCGATCGGGGTATATACGAGCAGTTCCATTATCGTAAAGAGTGTCCTACGCCGATATCGAAACTAAACTCGACGGCAGTTTGTAAAATCCGTCAGTATGTCTCTTAACGGGTTGATATTAAGCACCGAGCGTAAATCTCGGTTAAGGCGCATGTCGATGATAGCGGCATGGCGGTCATTTGCGCAAGACGCACTTCTTTCTTTCGCGGCGATCGCGCGTCCTGATACATTTTGTCGACCTTGCGGTCGAGTACTCAGATTTCCCAACGAAACCGCCGAGCCATTTTTGTCCTTAGCGTCAAGCTGGTTCCCTTGGCAGAGAAACTTAATGTCTCCTTAATGGCTGCGATAAAGTCGAGTTATATACGTTTGGTGCCAGTATAACGTACTACACGTATGCATGATAGTACATTGGTACGTGTACGTGTGCACGCACATAATGTGCGCTCGATAGCGTCGAAGTAGATTCATCTACCGACCGAAAGGCAAAGGACGCGGTTGACAATAATTGCTGTTCAAGATAGAGAGGTAATGGTAGATATACGAGCGATTAAATTCCGAATATCAAGGAATATTCCTTTGAGGCTTTTCTCTTCCAGGCTTTTTGGCCTGGTTCGTTCCTTCACAAGTCATTCCTTTTTTAGACATTTCTCTGGCAAGAGTTTTCATTTATTAACAGAAATAGCATCGATATCGATTCTTTTTCTTCTTTAAAATTTTAATTCTTTCATTCGAGAAGAATAATAAATTTCTTATTTACTCTGTATCATTTTATTTGTATTTTATGTCTTTAGTGCTCATAGGTTACTATATTTTGTGCGATATACTAATTATTGCGACATTTAATTATTAATTCTAAATAATTGTGATAAAACATTACGATGCAATTATTATGATTTAATATAAATGTTTCAAAAAGATAATTGAGAATTATATTGGTATGACTTTTATGAACAATAATAATATTTGTGATTTAAAAAAATGTATAGAATTTCATATAAAGCAGATGTAATATTTAGTGTATGTGTAATATTTTAATTTACGCTATGCATCATTTACTTTACGTTTAGCAGCTTTAAGTATCGTGTCTGTACTTAAAAAATTGACGATGTCGATTGAGAGATCAACGACCGGATGTTTGGCTGTAAACAACAACACCGCGACAAGAATCTTTACTTACATTTTATTTTTCAATCACACGGAATTAAATCACTGAACTAAATTGAAAGCAAAATGTTCGATCCATCATCTATAATTCTCGCTTGTCCCGCTACAATGATCTTAATGGCGATACGATTATGCGTGTAGTCGTAAGGTCTTAGATATAAATAGATTTCACAATCTGTATTGCGCTTACATAACGCAGACAATCTGGAATCGTGTCAAGTCCAAAATATTGAGATTTCGGGTTTTTCCTATGCATATGTACTCTCCTTTGTTTATTAACATTGCATCTGCAACTAATTTTCGATATGAATAGCTACTTATGCACACAAGTGCTAATGCAATTATCCTGCATTTTTTTCGAAGTTCACGTGATACTCATACACAAACGTATATTGATACATTATCGCGAGATTAGATTTATCATACTGTGGCGCCAATATGTTGGACAGCAAAACGTGAAACTAAGACAAATGATTGAAATGATAAACGCGATGATTTTTGTAACATTTGTAAGGTTTTAATCGATTTGTTATGTAAAATTTTTACGTATTTTGCTGCCTATATACAGATCTTGATATCAGGCCTTGATCTTGATCAGATCGATGTAAAACCAAATAAACGACATAAATATTATGACAGTTTCAAATATAGTAATATTACATACCGATAGATAAAAAATGTGACTGACATAATTGAACGAAATTGAATGTACGTCTAGTTTTCTAATCACTTTTATGCTCGACGCGATGAAGTTTATTGTTGAAACTTATCCTTAACGGTAATAAAACTTGAAGTGATGACTTAAATCAAGTTAAGAATATATCGCATTGATATATTCTTAACTTTATGACGTTAAGAATAGTTCGGATTTTTGTCCTTTGCAATTTTTCACTTTTACGAAATAGATATATAACTTGATCTCTCACGTAATCAATCGAAGCGATAACCAACAATAAAGTTAGACAACAGATCTAAGTAAATTGCCAAGAGATTACGCTTTTCGAGGCTAATAAAAAGCAGCATTTTGGAAATCTACCAATTCCACGGGAACAGAAAGAAGTACTCTGCGTTGCTCGACCGACCGTAGAAAAATGTGCTTGTAGCATCGCATTGTATCGTTATCGTCGCCATTCTTTTAATTTTCCATCACACCGAGCGAGAATTTTCTAAATGTGAACAGTCTCTGCTTTCAATCTTCTTTTTTTTTTCAATCTTTAGATTTTATCGAAAAGGTCGTTAACAGAAAACTCGTAATCTTCACGCGCATTCGAATAATTCTAAATGCGAATTAGATACGTAAATATTAGTAATATTTTTGCGGCACGCAGACGCGGCTGACATTTTTTTTTTTAATTCGCTCCAATTTGTATGTATTAATGAGGCCAGGGGAAATCAGAGCCGAGAGCCGATAGAGATTCCCTATAGTCGGACTGACGCGGCACAAAAACGACGATACACGGCGGCTTCCTATCGACGGAGTGCTCTCACGTATATAGCTGTCGCCGGACGGCAAATATTTTTGGCGCCAACTTTTTCCGCAAAGGCCTGTTAGCATTGCGCGAAGGCCTGCGAGGCTGGCCGCGTGCGTGCGTGCCATGCTCGAGCACGGTGATTATTGACCGAAGACATTATCGTCGAGCATATGTATAAAACGCGGTGCGGCGCGGCGCGGCGCGGCGCGACTCGCGGCTCCGGCGAGCGATCGACCAGCTCCATTCAGGAAGACGCTCGGCCGCCGGCCCTCCAGGCTAAATAATCGGCGACGGTCGTTTGTCTTTGAAACCGGCACCGATTCGTGTCGTCTGCACGCGCGAATAAATTTGTATGTAAATGGATAAGAAGCATCGAGCGAAAAAGAGAGACAGAGAGAGAGGAAAAAAGAGAGATCGAGACTGGCCCCCACGGGATCACTAGTTTGTGCCGTCGAAAGGACAAGATTCTATTCATTTCTAAAACTTTTTAGTATTAAGATTCAGATTTGTGAAAATTATGCGCATAGTAAATTGTTTGGTGCCGATTAAAAAAAAAATTTACAACCTAAAAAAATTACAACCTGATCGAATTGATAATGTAAATTCGGCAAGAAGTTCAAATGTATGCGCGGTGGAGAGCATTTTAATTTAACATTTAATTATACAATGTGTTTTGTGTGGTCCGCGAAATGTATTGCGCGAAATCAGTTCTTCGGGATGAAGAAAATCAACATTCTCTTTGTTATCGTTACCAAGAATGCGATTCTTATCAGAAGCGCGATGTCGGTTCATACGTTTGACCGTTTTATCGCCTTATCGCACAGCGGTAGACGGCCAATCGTCACTCGCGCGATTGAACTAATAATAGTTGTAATAATAGTAATAATGTATAATACAACTTTATGGCGCGAACGAACGAGATAGTGCGCAAATAGATATCGAATACAAAAGCGCGTTTATCGGCGACACTCGCTTTGTAGTTTTTAAAATTAGTCATATTCAATTACGTGATTCTATTGATAGCAAGAGACAGTCTCTCGTTTTTTTTTTTTAGTTTTTGATTTATCTGATAAAATGTTATGTTTCGAAGTTAATATAATTTTCGAAATGACTAACGAATTATTCTGTAGTGACATTTTCAAGTTTAGTCTTGACTTCCTGCGCGATCTTTTTATGGTGTATTTATTCGCGACACTCGCTCCGTCGTCTGTTTATACTTCTGATCGATGTCGCTAATAATTCTAGTAAGCCATATATCGTCAGTGTTAAAATCAAATTACTTCTCACAATCAGTTACGTAAGAAGCCTTCTCGATCTTTGAAGTCCAAGAAACTTTCGCCCGATACTTCGTTTCAATTCCGGACTTGTTTTCCTCGCCATTGCACTTTTATTGGCTCGGTGAGACGCTCGTAAATCTATTAATGGCTTAATTAGCGACTTACAACTTAATTGCCGCTCGATTCTCATGGCGCACTGAACGCTGAACTCTGATACCCCGCGACGATGAAGTTGTAACCGATACCTGCGTGTGCTTGAGAGAACCGATGTAATACTCCACCGGTGATTATTCGTAATTTTGGGTCGAGGTGATCGAGATCCCGCGAAAATGCGATTCTGTTTAGTCATCAGATAAATAAATACCAGATAGTACGAGATAAAAACTATAGCCATGCTGGTGGTCAGTCGATCAGCTGATTAACCGATATACCAAGAGATTACGAGATTAATGGAAAATTATTGATCACAACTTGCATTATGCGCGCGACGACACGACAAAGTCATTCGAATGACTAGTTCAATTATTCCATCGAAGAAGGCGATAGAATTTTCATCAACCGCGTTATCATTACGTGTGCGCAATGGTTGAGATTATGTTGGCAATTAAAGCGATAATTATCGGTGTTTTATACTTAAGATGTAGAGTGTTTGGATAAAAATCGGATAAAAAAAAGTTCGTAGATAGCATAATAAAGAATAGCTACACGTGAATACAGTTACAGTTTGCATGTAATTTTATTAAAAACACAAGTATATAATATTTTCTGCATTGATTGGTTGAAAAGCAATAAAAGTGCATTAATCTTTCGGTACATTGAAATTTTAATTACACGAATTGAAAAATGTATTTTTGTAATGCAGTCGAATCGTCGTTTATTAATACGTGCGGTGTCGGCGATGGAAAAATTTCGTAAGCAACTGTAGTATTTCGAAAGTCCTCCACATCCAAATTTTACCGCACCTGAGCCCTTGGAAAAAACCGATCGAAACAGAGGGAGAGTCGCATTCCACCGGCACAAGCCGCCAAGTACAAGTGCTCCGCAAACACGGTAAATGTATTTATAGAGGGAACGACGTCTTGCCCGTTCTCTTTGCTTCTCCTCTCGTCAAAGTGTAGACTCGCGATCACCGAGTTCAGGACACGCTCGTCATTCACGGATTCAGACGGTTATTTGAACGTAGGAGGCTGCTTCCGTTGTTGTCCTTCCTCTCAATTGCGTTTTCTACGAACTATCGCATTGCCCGGTTAAATACGGGAATCTTATCTTCATCTATTGTGCGCGCTAAAGCAGTGACGGAAGGTAAACGGGATCGAAGGGTGAATTGAATTTTAAATTGAAAACTTGTGCCCGCGCTTCTGCTCGACGTGATTTCACCTACTTTTACTTTACCTCATTGTGCATTACAAGGAAACAGTTACTTTTACGCGCACAGCCGTTATATACTTTTTTTCTCCCGTGTGTCTAACTTTAACCGATTCACCCCTTTACTCTCTTCGTTCAGCTACCACACATAAATAATGTCGGCGTGATTATCTTTGATAGATTTAGATAATTTTTTAAGCACTTTGATTTTTTCCTTGTTATCCCAAGACAGATATATGTTTAAGCCGTGGAGAAGATAAATACATACGAAAGGAACGTACGAATTAATACGACAAGCCTGAAGGTGATGGCTTCGCAACGAACTCATAATCGGGAATTTCCCCACCATCCGTAAAATTCCATTGAGGTAGTAAACACCGCCGAACAATGTTCAGATGGGTTGCATAATTTTCTGACGAGGCATCGTATTTGCCGCGTGTAGCGCACGCATATAAATTGTTTACACGGTGCGCACGCGTGTGACACGCGGCACGAAGATCTCACCGACTCCTAGACATATACATATTTCGGACTTTCTCTCAATTTGCATTTCGACCTTTGCCTCGTGATTCAAATGGCGGATATTTGCCATTTTAATTAGAGTGTGAGCAGTTCTATGTAAATCTCTTGTCTTAAAAGGCAATTCAAACGTTCGAAAAATACGTCGATCGAATCATTCAGCTTCGACATAATGATGACGTGCCATCGACTACTCACAACGTGTTTATCAATCACTCGTAAGTTGTACTGTTGTTCGCAGAAATAGTTGAGGATACCAATTCATTTCGACAAGATATTAATCCATAAATCGTCTGAATGACGCATGGAATAAAAATTACGTTTCTTTGTCCAGTTATGCTGTCATACATAAAATATGTTGGTATATTCAGACGTAAAAAAGTATCCAGTGTTCACAAGAGAAGCATTCTTTTTATGCCTACTTAGTATTTTTTTGAATTTCTACGATTTTTGGTATGTCTGATGATTGTTTTTGAAGAAGAATGATTCTTTGGTTTGTCTGAAGATTAGTGTCGCGAGTTAAGTGCCACTTAAAAAAAATCAACCTTATAGATTAGCAAGTACCCCGCAATATATCACAGTAGCCAGAAATGATATATTATGCGGGTGTGTCATATATAATATATTTCATAAAATGTGTGATATATTCGACGATGCACCACTAGACTGTCAGATAAGCGATGCCTTATTCTAGATACTAATTTATTGCGCTTTGAGTTGTCCTAGAGTAACGAACGGGTGGGAAAACGCGTCTACAACGCGGACCGTAAATTACGGTGACGTAATTTCGATTGTATATACGTCTCCATATAAAGATACTGTCTTCGCGTGACTTTAACGCATTTCCATCGAGTTCCATATTTCAATCTGAATGATACTCCCCGTTATCAAGTTTCACGAACTTGACAAAGACTTGAGGTATGTTTGCCGCATGATACGTTTTAACAATTTAACTCCCTTATGTCGTCTTCGTGCGCAGGCACAGTTCGGTAACTGATAGTGCTAAAGAAACGCGGCAATTCTTATCGCATATATGCATAAATTGTTACGCTGACTGACCCTGTTTCCATAATAGTCCAATGTTAATAATATCCTAGTCATCAATATTCCATCTCGAATACGATGGAATAAGATTGAATCACTTTATTCTAATAGATTCAGTTGAAATTCAACTGACAGCGAAAAGTTGCCTGACTAATGGCAGCTTCTCGCTAGTGAGAACGAAAAATGTTCTTGACGAGCGAGAATGAGCCCTTTTTAAGGGGATCGTGGCTCGGTCGACGCGTCTATCGAAACGCACGTTCACGCAGGACTATCTCTACGGTGTGCTTTCTCACTGTCGGCGAGAGGGCAAAAAGGTGCCGTCGGTGGTTGCTGATGGGAAGAAAGCGACGGCGGTGGCGGCGGCGGCGACCGAGAGGAGGGCAGCGCAGAACGCAGGCGTCGAGAGAAGAAGAGCACGCGAGATGAGCTGGGCGGAGCGGCGCGTTGCACTCCAAACAAATAATCTAGGACGTCTCAATCCTGTCAAGCGACGTCGCCTCCTCCTCCTCCTTTTTCAACATCGTGCAACATCGCTCCTCTTCCTCGTTCCTCGCGGCCTTCTTTGCCGATCTGTCGACTCGGTCTTGCTAGCGTACGTACTGTCACGAGGCTCGCGTGAGGACCGACGAAAGCCCGAAATCGTCGTAAATTATTGTGCCGCGGACATGTGGCGTTTAGCCCGCTGTAATTGATTGCCCGTACCTAGGAGGCTCAAGCGAGGGGGGGGCCGAGGACCGCGGGGTATCGCCCCGAGGCATAAATTATAATTGAATTAGCCTGAGTTCTTAATTAGACCGCTGAAGCGAGGACCCTCGACCCGCTCTCTCTCTCTCTCTCTCTTTAGAGCTCTGTGCCGCGCGCGGTTCTCTCCTCTCACTTTCTCTCTCGTCTCGGCAACGTTCTTCGTTCCTCGTGCTTTGTCCACGTCGTCGTTGTTCGCCTCACCTCTGTCCCGTTCGCCTCCCGCGAGATAATTTACAACGGGGGCGTCGCTATTGCATGTCTGATGCGCGCGTCTCCTTCCCCGTATCTCTCCCTGTTTTTGTTTCTCTCTCGGTTCTTTCTGCGGCGCCGAACCCGGCAATCGGTGGCGGCGCACAGCGGCGCGCGAAGAATCCTTTGTGCAAGATGGCTGGTCGAGGATATCTATGCTTGCGCTTTTGCAATCCCAGAATCCTTTTCCCGGAGCGCCCGGCTTTATTCGGTTCTCCAATCGCCGAGGCAGAAAGTAGCGGCGACGGTGGCGGCGGCGATGGCGGCGGTGGCTGCCGAAGAGATTGCTATTGCGGCTATTGTTTTCTTTCTCGTCGAGAGCCCAGCTCGTTCGTGCTTTACGAGCAGAACTCACTCACGCCGGACCGTAATGAATTACGAGCGATATCTGCGAAAGGGAGCTAAGGTCGGCAAAGCGAGAAAGAAGCTTAGTAAAGTGACATACCAAGAGAAAAGAATTAATCTGTAGTAGATCTACGTGCAACATTCCCAAGTAACTTTAGGACTTTTTACATGGAAAAGTACAATTCGGTTTCAAGAGGCTCGCGAAACGAAACTTATACATTAATTGTGCAATAAATCACTTATAATGAGCCTCGAAGAATCTTTCGTGGCTTAAAGGGAGAGTAGACTCGCACGGGGGAAAGTAGCGCGTGAATTGAGAGCTCGAAATGCATTATTCCGGAGAGGAAAGTCTCGAGGGAGCTCAACGAGCGTCACCGACGACTATTGCCGTCTCTTCCGCGACCGCGGGAGCACAATCGCGAAGGCATGCAATTAACGCGATATCGATCCGAATCGCGTAGCGCGGCGGCGGCGGCGACGGCGGCGGCGATGGCGATGGCGGCGGTCGCCGCCGTCGGGCGCGGTGCCCTCGCGTCGGCAATCTCTTTCCCAGCTCGACTTAAAGCCCGATCGTAACTCTAGCTTTTATCGGGGAGATTCGTTTCCGCCGGCGCGTGCAAAACAAACGGCGACGCTCGCTGGTACGCGAGGCGCATCCGCACAATCCCTGGCGGCGGCTGATCTCCTCTCGCTCTCGCTCATGGTCCTCTCCGCGTGTGTTGCGCGCGCGCGTTCCCTATGCGTATCTACTACGCTTTCCGCGCTCGTAAAAGGAACGTTTATTATCGCGCGTGTCCCACGATAAGCGGTCCTGTCCAGAGAGGCCTGTGCTTCTCGTCCTGTTGTCTGAGAGCACGGACAAGAAGTCTCATTCTCGGATTCCTGAATCGTCCGTCTGTGCGCGACGCTTTCAGCGAACTTGAATTCAAAGAACACTCTTGTAAATTATGCAAGCGCTTTATTATTATTCCATTCCGCTTCCCGGTAAAGCGATGCAGTCTCGCGAAAGAAAAAAGGAAAACAAAATTTACGCCCGCAGGCAGGCAATAGGGGAGCAGCCGCGAGATTCTCAATTGTACGATATTTTTAATAGGATGGTTTATTATTTCTTTTCAGTTGGATCTGTTCGGCGTGGTAGTAATTTTATAAACGTATTTCATCCCTGAATATAGGTTGTTAATTTTGGACGTGCGACCGTTGATAATTAATTTCTATACGTTCGGCGAGATCGAGTATTGGCCGCACGTAGCGCTAGGCGCATATGCGCCGGCGGATTTTAAGGTCGTACATCTTGTCCCTTCTTTTTTGGCCGACGAACGCCGGGGGAATCGAAAAGCGGGAGGGGAGAGGGGCGAGGGTGCCCCCGCGGTTAAGAATAGCGGGCGGTAGCCGTTCAGACGATGCAAATTCGAGACCGAAAACATTCGCGATGTATAATTCATCGCGCTGGTCCGCCTACACGCGACACTACGCGTGCTCTCGTGACAATGACACAATGTTTGCGGTCGCACAGAGGATGTCGTCGCATGCGTACGCCGTAATCGCGTGCGGAGTGCGGTCGAAGCGCGCGGTACTGCGAACATAGGTCTTGAATGAAGTCTTTCGAATTGCGCGCACGCGCGCGTCAGAAAGATTTAATGCTGCCGAGAGAAATGAATGACTCTATTCATATTTTTATCAATGTTTGAATAATTAAAGCGTGTGAGTATACAGAGCGCGAGAAAAAAATTGTAAGTTTAATATAATATATAAATATTACATGTAGACTAGATATATATAATTTTATATTATTTAAAGTTTAGGAAGTTTTTGTGAAATTACACGCGTCATGTTACATCTGCATATATTTTCATAATTTTTTAAGTGTCCGTTTCTTGCTTTGGGATAAAGAATTCATATTTAAAACATTATTAAGAACAATGGCAAAATCCGACAAACGATTGAGGACAATAAATGTCTGGGAAAATCTATGAAACAATAATCTTTTTTACATTTTTCTTTCTCGTATTCAATTAATCTTATCTTTCGAAAGTGTACGTGTAAATTCGTCGAGGGTACGGGAAGAGTTCGGCGACAAAGCATTTCATCAGGCGAATCGCGAGCTCTAATGGCTTAAGTTTTCCGATGTGCCACGCGAATATCCGAAGGAAAAGCGAAGGAAAAAGGAGAAGGGAAGGGATGAGGAGTGATTTTACCGAAAATCCAGGAAGGAAGGATGGTGCTCGCGGTGGTTCGGGGGATGACGATCGTATCGACGTCGGAATCCGGGCGCTGATCGTTGAACCTGAACAAACGAAGCAATCGATGATACGTGAAGTCGTAAAAGCAAATGTATCTGGACTCAACAGTTCCTGACATACGTATAAGTACTCATGTCGGATTGTCATCGCGAACCGCGGGACGTGCGCACTCTTCCATCGAGAGTATAACGCGCATACAGAGAGAGAGAGAGAGAGAGAGAGAGAGAGAGAGAGAGAGAGAGAGAGAGAGAGAGAGAGAGAGAGAGAGAGAGAAGCATGCGTGAACAACGAATGCTACCAAGGAGCAGGAACGACGTGGTGCGTATACACCGAGAGGAAAAATACCTCTGTTTTCTCTCCGGCTCTTACGTATCAAACTCGCACTATAAAAACGCTTTGACAAACGGGATATCCGCTTCGCAGACGAATTTTGTCGGAATGTCGAATATTTCTTCACATCTATGTTTTCGCCGCGGCGCCTGGCGGATTTTTACCTTACGCACGACTTGTGTCGCGAATCGAAACAGATCTTCCTCAAGTTAACTTTTCTTTGCTACAGAAAATTGATTGACTATTTGCGATGTCCGTTATTAATAATAAATTTGCCAAGGTCCAATGACGTTTGTTTTTCATAATCCAAATTTGGCACATTTCTTGACTACAATTAAAATATATTGATAATATTTTAATGAATCAAGTTGTAGCATGTAACACGTTGCCTAAGTTAAGAAACGAAAATGATTGCGCGAAAACCGCATGTCTGACTAGTGCGAAAGCTATCTACTTGTGTGGCATCTGTGTCGTCCGCTTCTTATCTAATCCGGAATATCCGGCAGCAAAGATTCCTGCCTGTCATCGAAATATATAATTGCTTTTCGCAAGTACATGTAAATTTCGGCAAATGCATGCGCGCATAACGTTTTATTTAATTACGGACAGTTGACAGACGGACGGCTTGTCGGCGACGTATCTCTGATGATACGGGGTACACGGGGATTTACTATTTTGGGAATCCCATTGGAAAATGTGCTTGGCCGCCCATGTCGGGCTGGGATTGCCCGATGATGTCGGATCCTCTGCCCATATTTGTTGCAATTAACACGATTTCGAGGTTCCTGTTTTATGACCGAGCGGACCGCCGCGCCGCGGCGTCGCTCATTTTTGACGTGTAATCGCCGCGCGATTTAATGACACGAGTAGCGCCAGGTATTTTAGCACTTGTTCCGGAAAGCGAAGCGTAAACAGATCTCGGAATTGACGAGTCGGGGCATGTGCGAGGGGGAAAGGAATACCTGAAAGTCGGCGGGTACGTACACACGTCGGTAAGCGATTCGGCTCTGCTCCGGCTTGTTCGCTTGTTAATGGCACGGGAGGATCCTGTCGAGATCCCGCTAAGGAGTAGCGGTGTAGAGCTTGTTGATAAAAAAGGAGCAACGGGGATATTTCCTCGTTCACCGTCCCCGCGCACCCTCGAGCTAGTAAAGCTAATTAAGAAATAAGTCGGACCACCAACGTCGCGGTGGATAATTTGCATGCTGCGGTACGAAGATCGAATAACGCGATGTGAAATATTACTAATAATATCGCGTAGATTCCGATGCACCATAAACATCGATGGTATCTTCAACAAAAATGATTAACGGGAATCGGCTGGTACGTCCCTCCCTCGGAGAAATTGGAAAAACTTGGTAAAGTAAAGAATAAAATTTATTGTAACGAAAAAACAAATGAGAGATGACCAAGAAAAAGCATTCTTTCTAAGTGGAACAGAGAAATCATTCTTCAACATCTTATCAGAGTAAATCTTAAAGCTTAAAGAAGTTAATGTCAGCAGCTGCGGGATTACACCGGAGCTTTCTGTATCCCGCGAATTCAATTTAATTTCACCAATCGTTCTGTTTACGGTAACGATTATTGTGTACGGGATTACGCTGCGGCTACGCGCTCCGAATTATGGACGGGACCAACATTATCACCAATAGCATCCGTGGCATCAAAGTTATTCCGCCACGGCGGACCACCTGATCGCGGTTAGATGATTGTCGGTATCGGGGCCAATTAGCAGCAATCTATACCGCCGATTGGATACCACGTTCCCGCCAACTATATTCCCGATTGGATATCACTCGGCCATGACAAAGTCCCTCCTGCGAGCGGAGAAATAGCCGCGGTACGTCCGCCTCGGACTGGTTCTACTCTGAAAGCTGGAAGGCCCCTTCTCTATCTCTCTCTCTCTCTCTCTTATTCTCTTCGGCTCGCTCGCTCGTGTCTCCTTCTTTCGCTCCGGCTCGCCGCTATCGTCCAGTCGGTGCAAATCACTCACTAATTACATATAAAATGACTTACACGTATGAGGCAGCAGCCGACGGAGCTAGAGAGTAGGAGGAGACCTTCGGCGTCGATACGCCGCATCGACATCGCGAACACACACACACACACACACATCCGGCTAATGGCGCGTGTGCGATTGTGCATATTGATGGCTGGGTCTCTCTGGTATGGCGATTGATTTCATCGCTAATTGTATCCAACCGTGTTACTCGTTATCGGGAAAGGTAAGGTCCCCTCTCGTGCGCGTTTGTCTTAGCTGCCTCGGCCGCGCGGCTACAAACCGCGCGGTGTTTATAGCGACGTTTTAATTAGGTCGGCTAATGGCGCACGAAAGTGGGCCGCTCAATGAAGACAATAAGTGTATTTTGAAGATTATCGGCGCGGTGCGCCTCCCCGCGCTCCGTTTTCGGCCGAGCGTTGCCGAAGTTATTAAACCGGAGCGATTCCGGTCGGTCATTTCACGGCGGCTTAAAATCGCTTCTTAACTCGGTATCCTCAGACTCCGTTCTCGTCTGCCGCCATGAAACCCCACTACGAGTGCTCCTTTTTTCCCCCCGCGCGAATCGATAAGCCCCTATTAACGACGTAATTATCTGCTTCGCGTAATTAGAAGTAAATTAACTTTCTATCGTTTAAACCGTTTAAAGAGGATGTAAAAGATTATCGCAACGCAAATGAAGTACTTGGGCGATCGAGGCGTCAACGTATCTTTGACACGTCTGTTCATATTTTGTTACCTCCTTTACGGAAAGTAGAAGGCGATTATTGAATTTAATACCAAATTCTTACTACCGTAATAGCATTGCTTTATTTCTAACTTTATTTTAATTTTGTTTTGATTTTTTTTGCATTATATGTTTATTTTTCTTAAGTAAAATTTTACACAAAAATATTTCAATTGTTTTAACATGTACTTACAACTTCGTAACTTGCTTGCGTACCTATCAATTGACTTCGCCGCGGATGATACTCCGTTAAAAAGATCGCTGACAAACACGGCGCTACTCATCACCGGCGAAGTCTGAGGATATGTTCTTGATAAAAATTCGATATCGTATTCCCTTTTCTGGGGTAAGTAAACATTCGATTGTTCGGTGTTGATCGCGAGAACGGAGTCGGGCGTAGATATCGCGACGGTGTACGTTAAGACATTGACGTAACACGTTTATTTCAGACCCGCGCCGTCTCAAGCGATTCCACGAAATTCCCGAGAACGATTACACGAATTCCATCGTCGACTTCGCAAGTCTTATCTTCACACGTATACTCCCACGCGGTCGTTATCAACTATCCCGAGACATTGCATTCACGCCGACAGTATTTTTTTTTGCCTCGCGCACTCAAATGACCGCGCGACTCGGAGTTAATTATGTGACTGTAGAGCGTAATTACATTGTGCGATGCATAATTATTTGTCTGTATTTTTATACGACATATAAATATTGCCATGATAATTGTCCCTTGCCGCGTCTATTTGGCCTCGCGCTACGTCTCTTCAATTTCCCTCGGGCGTTCTTTATTTAATAGGATTGTAACTCGAAGATAGAGATCCCAATGCCGTCGTATCTGTCGCAAGTACGGGTTTTATTCTAGTGATCTTCGCATTTCAGCACTTTTCTAATTCTCGTCTCGCGAGGATGTCTCGGACCGTTCCGTGCTCATCTTATCAACAGACAAGTCGAGTTCCGTTCATTGGCTCTCATTAAATGCGTATCGTAAAATTTCTGCGGATGTTCTATCAGCAACTTGATTTAATCTTCCTACATGAGAGCATTCTTCCGTGCATGTATCTCGCGCGGCATTGACTTATCACCGACCCGAACGACCGACGAAATATAAATTTAATCAGTGGATCGTTGCCCGGGAAATCGATCGAACGCGGCGAACTAGCCGTTTCCGGTGACTCGGGTTGCCGGGGAGAGTGCCCTAAAAGTGCGCGGCCCTCGCTCTTGTCTGGATTCGCCGACTGACCAAGCGTCGTATGACTAACCTCCCCGCTGACTCATCCTCATTCACGAACGAGGAAGATCCGTCGCAGACGGATTTTGGCAGGACCATTTTGTCCCGACGTCGTTGCACAATACGTTCTCATCTCGGTAATGCGATAATGCCGAATACCGTCTCTGTCTGTGATTTTTCATTTCCGCACCGTAATGATCTGCATCTTTCGATCGGAATCTCCCGGCGATCTCGTCAATCGTGCGACTCTTTTCCGACAGTGGCGAAAAAATGATGAGTTCTCCCTTCTCCCCCCCCCCCCTGATCAGCTCGGCTGGGTAACGGTAAAAAAATGGAAAGCCGATGTGAGAGCAGTCGTTTTTCTCGAATCGTCAGAGCGTGCGCCTCCGATAGTACGGAGATTCTGAGAAAAGAAGCAGAGAGACGCGAAGGAGAGAAGAAATAGTGAGAGTTAAGTGATGGTGGGTGGGCGAGATGGTTATTTAAATGCCCATAGGAACCATTAGAGATTACGGTCCAACAACAAACCGCCGCGACGTAGGATGAACCAAGTCGAGCGGCGATATGTTGCTTTTCGAAACAAAACTTTCTATAGCTTCCATACTTTTTCTGTTCCCCTGTACTTTTTTTTCTCCCCGCGCGATGACACGCGTGATTGTCCGAATGCCTTCGCGTGAAACGCTCGCGTGGATCGCGCACGAACGTATACAGCACGCGTCAGCACATCCTTGACCGTTTAAAAATACATGACCGGATTATGACAATTATGCCAGTTTAATGCGATTATAGATGTGCGTTCACTCGCATGACTGCGCGTCTTCGTCGGCGCTCTCGTTGCGATGATGAATTCGTAGATGAATCATATATTCTCGGTAGTGTGATAACCGGCGACTCGAAATGATACGCATTTTCTAGGTTTTGTAGTGCACCGAGTCACACACATCCGCGTGTAAAATTAATAAGATGCAAATTATACGTCGCGCTCACATCACTCGTTATAATTAAAGGGAATTTTTTTTTATGTCTCTATCATTTTAATTATATCTCATAAAAAAGATAAATTGCAATAACAGGTTAATAGTAGTTCATATCGAAGTGCCTGGGGCGGTCGTATAAAAATTAGTTTGAAATTACATATAATTTTATAATAATCATTGAAACTTGCAATCACTTTAATAAAGCCGGTGGTAATAAACCCGAAGTAAATTCAACTATGAAATGTCGCGCCATCACCCGAAACTTTCTCAACGTACTTCGCGTGATTTACGCTGAAATACGTTTATCGCGATCATCCACATCGAGTCGTCGGACACGAAAGTATGTGCGACGATACACGTAGCGGTTCCTCCTTTGGGAGATATCGCCGCGTTCCCAGTCCTCGGTCACAACGAGCGCAGCACGTTGAGGAGGGCACGTTGGGTTATCGGCGACGAAATGAATTCCTAAAACTCAATTAACCGTGGTCTCTTTAACGGCCTCGGCTTAACGAACGAGACGAGACGAGGTAATGAATGGTCCGTGCGGGATACGCCGGGTCTCGATCGGGTTCCGCTATCCGTGGACGTTCATCCGAAACCGATACTCGCCCTAAGAGCATCGAATGATCCAACCCTTTTAAGTAGGTTTAAGTAAAACGCTAGGAATGCAAGGGATAGCTTGATGGTACTTCTCATCGGTGCGGTACCAAGATCAGTTTCAACGGTGACTCACCGTGGACGATATCGTTTCAACGTCAATTCGTTTCACAAGTGTAAGAGAGTGTTTACGACTCTGTACACGAGCGCCAATCGAATTTCAGTTTGACATAGTTAAGAAGTGATTATTAAAGTGTAATAATAAAAGTTGAAATAATTATATAATAATAATTATCGTAAATCAAACTTGTTAGTATTTTGAATTTGTAATAAATTATTGATGCTTCAACAGCCGCGCGAGATATTACGAAATTAGAATGCAGTTTGACAATTATTGAAAATATTTTTATTGTAAAATACAAAATCATGTTGCGAATGAAAATTGATCATAATTTTAACATACAATTCGCTGCTCGTGCATGATCCTCGCCGTGGGCGGTTTTTCCCTCGCAACGATGATATTTGCCCATCTACCCCTTGCTCTCTCATCCCGCCAATCTGTAGCTGTTTTTTTTTCTTGACGGGAGGAGGAGAAGGGGGAGGAGGGAGACGAGGAAGGGAAGAATGACGAGGAGCGTATCAGAATGAATGTGACGCCGGCGGAACGTCGCGGCTTCCGAGCAAAAACCACGTCGCGTACTTCTCTCGCGTGGCTCCTCTTCTTGTTTGCGCTTTCTTCTCTCCTTCCTCATATTCCTCCCGTCTCTTTCCTTTCTCTCCTCCCTCCTCCCGGCCGTGGTACACTTGACG
Source organism: Monomorium pharaonis (assembly GCF_013373865.1). NCBI lineage: Eukaryota > Metazoa > Arthropoda > Insecta > Hymenoptera > Formicidae > Monomorium > Monomorium pharaonis. The sequence continues at coordinate 20,113,007 of NC_050467.1, forward strand.
CACGACAGTTCTCTACGTAGCGTTACAGGACGCGTTTAGTCGCTCGTCGTCTCCTTATCCGTTCTCCATAAACGCACGACGTCGACGGCTATCTACCACTTCACGTGGCACCAGCCTGGATACACGAGTGTGCTCGTGTGCTGGAAGGAAGAAAAAGTCAGGCCCGATCAACGAGATGGTTTGCGCGCCGTATATCCTATACGCCGGCATAGTTTCCGACCGTGTTGTTTCGACTCTGTCAAGTGACGTGTCTCCGCGTCTGATCTTTTACACGCAGATTGCAACCAATCGTGGTATCCACTGTAATGGATCTATTATTATCACAAGAGTAGAAGCTTTGGCCTACGCTACGTTAAACACACGTTTTACGATTCTAGTCTCTGTGTTAATTATATTTGTATGTTTGTGGCACTCCAAGTGCGAAGATATATTTTCACATGAAGTGAAAATGATAAAAGCAACTGTTTTACCTTGATTTTTGTACCATTAGTAAAAAATACTGTCAACATGATCAATGATATTAATTAGCATAATTTATCGGGCGACAATTGATATGCGAACGCTTAGATGTTAAACAAAAAATAATTGGATTTTTCTCAGAAGAAAAGAATATTTCATGCAATATAACACGATGCATCACACATGTGTAATAGAATATTTTTCATGGCGTAGAAAGTGTCGCGATGACAAATTCGAGGATGGTCGGCACAATCTCCTGGAATTCGGAGTCGTATTAAGTAGACGGATTAGCAGATGTTCTTCATGGAAGTGATACGAATGACACATAAATTCGACAAAAAAGATCAAATTTAATATGCGTAGTCGCGATTATTTTCGCCGAATTACCAGTTTTGATCATTAGGGAAACATGTATATGGGTGAGTTTGAATGTAATCTTCGTGAAATATAATACATTTAAATCTATAAAAATTTTGATGTTGTATTGTGCTATAATTGTAGAAATATACTTTTCTCTAGGCCTAGGTGTATGCTAAAAATATTTTTTATTTATATTAATCTATTATATTCGAGAATAAAATGTCAGAAGGGAGTAAGCTGATAAGATTTTTCTAAGTTTAAAGAGATTAGGCTTTTATGATGAATCGCGATAAGATGTTTCTTTATTGACATAAAATTTACGCTGCGGGGATATTTGTCTCGCAATATACTATTTTTGATCATTGTAATCTACTAATGACGCGTTCTAATTCCGCGGGAAATTTCTCTTACAACATCTCTGTTTACGTTAACTTTGCGAAGAGTTTTGCAAAAATTGTGAATTTTTTGAAATTAATTATTTTATTATTATTACAGGGCAATTAAAAGAAATCTTTTTATGCATATTAATCAAGAAAGAGGAAAGTGTACGTTGATTCATAAAACAAACAACAAAACAAATATACATTGATTCGCAGATGTGCCAATAATACGTGATTACGATGATTGTGTATTGTGTCCGCTGCGCGATTAGGCTCGGTTAGTTAGCGAACGAATTTACTGGTTCTAAATCAAATCGTGACTCGCGTTACGGGTCGATCTTGATCGCGACGCTGGCGATGCGACGCGCTGCCGCCACGATCGGTCACGACAATTTGCTGTGGCCGTCCGGGAATCCATTGACACGCGTGATTTGTCACGGCAATGTAGGAAACATTTCGGAGCTAGCTTTTGTGACGCGATGCCAGGTGATTTCTTCCTTTGGGGCGTTTGCGTATAGATCGGCTCGTGCTGCGTAGGCACTACAAAGGTAGTAAATCTCGTGGTTATCCTCAATGGAGACATCGCCGTTTATCTGCCTCCTCCCATGACGCGGGAAGCCCCGCACGTTTGGAACGTTTTACTGAAAGAAACTTATTTTCAGCCTTTCAATGAGTAATATCGCAATACACAAATTGATATTTTTATAATGGAACGTTATATATTCGAATATGTTAAATGACATAAACACGCTGAGTATAGTTGTTTGAGTTGTGAGAAAATTGCGTGATCTCATAACTTTGCTACGTCTACATCAATACGTTGCAGCGTGGAGCGATATGCCAAACGTGTTGCTCGATGGCAATTCATTTATAGTTGACGACGTAAACAAGTTCCGATACATGCGATTCCGAGCGGTTTCGTGGACGACGACCTAGGTGATCGATTAGATCGCTCGTTAAACAACACTGACAACGAGCACGATCGTCTTCCAGCGTGACTAGTCGTGCAACGAAATCCGTGTACGCCGCTTAGGCGGCACAGGCGGTGTCCAGCTGAGAGTCATCGGCGTCGAGTCGGTAGCCGCGTTTTTCATCGTCGTGTCGGGGGCCTATTCAAGTGTTAGGCAGTTTTTCACGCGACCGGCGACAAATATCCCCACCAAAATCCTCTTTGGATGAGTCCTCACGTGGTCCGGGATATGTCAAGCCGGGTCGCATCCTTGCCGGCACATTCACCGTGCCGATTCCATCTCGGTGACTACTAAGTCGCGTGTGCACCAAGCGATCTCTCGGGATCTGCAATCGCGATCGAGCACGAGAGTATCGAAGAGTAATTCCGGTCGTTCCGTATAGAAGAGAAGTGATCTCGCGTGCGGAACAACGATCCGATGTCGAAGTGATTTAATCTTCCATTCACGATGGTTGTTTACGCGGACAGTTTGAAGCCCCGTAAATGCGGTAAATCAATGTCACGCGATTAAAATTCGATGCTTCCGTCGGGAGATTTTCGCTGCCTTTAATAATACCTGACTGATAGGTAGGGGTATTTACGACCGGGGAACCACCGTTCTCGTGACTGCAGGGAACTTGACGTGTTACGTCAGCGTTACGATTAATGTAGATACCGGCGTAATCCAGGTTAAACCTCGACTCGAAAGCTCACGGACTACACGGTCTCCGGTGGGTGTGCGACGGGAATTCATCGTCTGCACGTAACGCCGAAAAGGTATATAGGCTCGGCCGGTGGGCTTTTCCGCAGAGTCGATCGCCCGCGCGACTGCGAACGCGACGCGCGCGTCGGCCGTGACGGCGACGTAATCGGCACGGATTTTCTCGGCACTGAATTCCGACGATGATGTAACGCAGTCGCGTCACACACGTCGATTTCGAAATCGAACTGCTCGCATCGAAAAAGTGCGATCGAATCGCGCCGCGCGCCTAGTGTCATCGACCTGTCAAATGTGTCCCGTCGTGTAAACGTGCGCCCAGATCGCGGATCGTATCTGCCATTCTACGACGACGGAAACCGCGAGAATTCGTGGCGGAACGACGTGCTTGAATCGTTATTGCGGCTGGCTGGTCGTAATTCGTGCGATTTATAATGCACGGACTGAGATGACACACCGAGGCGGAGACTCACAGCTATGTCTACGGCGATCGTTGGGTGAGTTACGGCGATTTCATCGTCGCGTTGACATGTTTCGCGTCCTCCTTCTCTTCCTCCTCCACCTCCTTCTCCTCTTGGGACATCCTTCGGATTCCAATCTACAGCCGATGAATCGGTAACGAAGAGAATCAGGGAAGTCGTTACTTTTATAGCTAATCCTTTCTATTGTTGAGATAAAACTTTAAGGAACTGCAGAATTGGAATTGTTGGGATCTTTCACGAAATCGTGCGCTTATCGTGTCTCTTATACGCTTTCCTTGAAAAAGAAAATGACGAGAAAGCGCGCGTGCTCGCGTATCTTCTCTATGACTCGAATATTCTTTTTTTACACTCGGCTATTAACGGACGCCGGTGCAAGACGTAAGTGACGAGCATTAACTGGATGCTGTGCGTCACGAAGTGCGCCAACGCTGGCGCGCGTGACGCGTGCATGCCGGTCGGTCTTGCGTGTCGGAATTTGTCACGGTCGGATTTCACGACGTTACGGAATTTCGCGACTCCTCGGAATTCCGTGACTCGATCACGTGCCGTCTACCGCCGACCGCGCAGGGTCCGGCACGATGACGGCGGCGCGTGTCATCCAGCCTCCGTGGTCCACGCGATCGGTATCGATATGCGCGCGAGAGTCGTCCCGCTTTCTCTCTCTCTCTCTCTCTTTTTCTCTTTTTCTCTTTTTCTCTCATTATGAGTTTATACTCAAATCTATCTTATCTCTCGAAACTTTTGATAAACTTATTAAATTTTAGGTAATAGATAAAAGCGACGGGGATCGATGTGAAACGAAATGATAATGATTCGCGCGGTAAACCAAGATTATCACTCGTCGACGGTCGCGATTAACGCGAGATAGGCTGGGAATTCTTTGTCCTCGGCACTCTTTCCGTCCTGATGACACGCGAAACATCTCATGGACATCTCGCTCAGACATTTTTCCTCCTTACGTAAGATGATCCCGGGAGATCCGAATGTTAATGTATCTCCGCGCCTTTCGACGCCGCCGCCGCCATCGTCGTCGCACGCCGGCGATTACCTTCGTCGCGGTACACCGTATGTGTGTATTATCGCAACTGAGGTGATCCACGGCTGTTAATGAAACGGCTAGCAAGAGGTTGTCAGCGGGACGTCGTTGTGACTAAGTTTGCAATTATGTAAACCGGCATCCCGGCGAGTGGAATACTCGTACACCTTGGTTTAGTGGCGGTGGTCTTCGTCGATGTGAAAATTGAAAAATCGATATTGACGCTGCTGACGTAAATTAGATACTTGGGAATGTGGCGTTACGTTCCTAGAACTGGCTCTCAGTATAGAAGAGGCGAGAATTCAGCGGCAATAGAACACACAAACGTGATCTATTTATATACATTCTCTTGTTGTTGTACAGGTATTATTGTTAGCCTTTTTTAATTTATAATTATTATGTTGGATGGAATAGATCAGAATTTACAATGATATTAATTAGATTTTTTTTTAATTTCTACCTGTAGATTTGTTTTTTTTTTTTTTTTTTTTTAGAAGCGTTATATAGAAGAATCTCTTAGTTTAATAAAGCACACGAATCGTTTCTTCACACGTTCCGTAACAAATGCCGAATCCAGTTGTGCACCGAGTCTCCGTGCTGCAGCCGCAGTCGCGCCAATGCAATTAAACCTCGAAACCTGAGTCGACTGCGTACCGTGCTCCGCGTCACAACCTGATGTAGATCGCGATGATGAATGTATGGCAGAGCCGTGGCGAAATCTGTATCACGTACTTACTTACTTACGGTGTCTTCCGGAGAGAAGTCACGGCTTTTCTATGTGAATTGAATAATTTCTGCGGAAACTACATCAATACTGCTCGAAAAATTAAATCTAATTGGTATTTAATTTTGCAATGATTGGACTCTTACAAAAGATGCATCGGGAAGGATCAAAGAGGGTAACATAACGATGAAAATCCGATAGTTTAGACACGAAGGACGCTGTGTATCTCCCCAGCGAGATGCGCATCGACAGAGACAAAGCGAATATTTCGAGTGGATCGGGGCCGCCCAGCGGCATTCCACGCGGTGCACCGAGCGGTGCATTGAGAGACGAGGTAGGCGGGATGAGGCGAAAGAAAGGCACGTTTGGTCCACCCCGCGGTACCACGGGCGAGCCAATAACCCAGTCGAATTAAAGTGAACGAGTAAGCGAAAGCTCGTATCGCGGCCGCTGCTCATTGCACCTGTGTGTTCTGTAACACGAGATGCATTCGCGCATTGCGCAACTGCGTGCGACGGCTCGCCGCATGTAGCTCGTATGTAACTGGGTTATCATTTACAACCTGCGGCGCGCCGCGCCGCGTCACCAGTCTACGATTCTCCAATGAGTTCTTTCCCACACACATCGGTAATATCGATGATTTTACGTGAGATAATTCGCAGTCAGTTCTTCGCAGCTAAAAATGGTATATTGATATGGCACAAATGAAAAGAAATGATTCGAAACAAGCTCAAGTTTCACCCTTTAGGTTTACTAGATAGCATACAGGCGTGTCAAATTAATTCTCCATATTTGGAAATCCATATTTTAACATGCGGACAATGCAATATTATTATATTGTAAGATTTACAAAAAGCACAAATGCCGTTACTCATTCTTAAGGATATTCCTAAGGTTTCAACAACCATACAATTTGAAGTTTTGATAAGCAGATGATTTATGCGTACTCGATGCAATCTATTTGTTACATCTTTTTAGCCCTAATTACTCCGTACACATTTTGCTTATCAGTTACAACTTATCAAATGCACCTTATATTTTCAATTTGTGCGATTGGAAGTAATAAATACGACTACATTATATAGCGCGAGCTTGCTATATAATCACAAGAAATTTATTTGCATACGTGATTGCTTAGAATTGGATGAAATGGACTTATTGCATATTCCATTCCGGTCGCGGTCGATACCTTTAACTAATGGGTGTATTTTTGTTGTTTCTAGGTTACCACAGCTTGCCGTTTTAGCGAAGATTTTGTGCCTCCTGATGGTGAGTAGTTCGACATACAATCTTTTTGTAAATTTAACATTTACAGAAATTGTAGTTCACATATTTTCAAATACAAATGCATGTGTTTTTTTTTTCATAAATAATTATGATAAATAGAGAAATCTGTTGAAGAAAATAAGTGGAGGACTACGATATATCTCGCATAATTAAGTAATAATATTGTATTGTTTTGTTGGAGATTTTTAAATATTTACATTATAAAGATTAGCCACAGTAACCGAACGTAAAAATACGGAAAACCCAACACCGGCGCTTTTATCGCGCGATGATCGATTTGTAATCTTATCTCTTTGAACGCGACCGACATTCTCAGCGCGAGCCAATTGCATAAAGGTAATCTGATGATCAGTCGGCCTAGTTTCGCGGACTACCAACGAGCGGTGGATGGAGTTCGTATACCGAGCCGCAGTTCCGCTGAAGCCGCAAAATCACCTAGTTCTTAGCTCGCGAATGCATGCAAAGATATGCGGCGGGGGTCGCGAGGATGACTAGGTCAGATCTGCGATATTCCTTGCACGGAAGAGGTCGGGCCCTGGGAGGATCGCGTGCTGAAACTCGTGCCAAGACTCGAGTAAATCGGTGATTACGGCGGCACGCACCTTACCTGCCATAGATTAATGATCGGCGCTTCCACTCCTACGCGTTTACAGGCACTGACAATTTATATGGCCGAGTGGCGGCTGCCGGCTTTGAACTCGTCTTAACTCATTGCGGCGTACGTTTAATTCCCCGCTGTGGGCGCCGTGAAGCGCTATAAGTTTTGACGTCGCTTGAATTTTTTAAGTATATACCCGCGGCGGGCGTTCATTGCGGAACCGTTAGCTTGCCATCGCGCTTTGATTAAACGCGTGCGTGATATATCGAGTTGTTCTTTTCTCTTTGAGTCCTCTCTCTAAACTGTCTACATGTTGTAACATGTATACCTGAATATACTTTGACTTATCTATTATTAAACCCATCGAATTATTAATAAACCGATTGTTTATATCTGGCTGTTGATGCAATAAAAATAATTTGATCGATTAGTGACGGAAGAGTGGACTGTTAAGTTATGATCACCTCGATCTGTCTGATAGCAAAATAATTTTCGTCGTTGACAAAACGTTTTCAAATCGATATCTGTCGCGCAATATAAATCGTTGAGTATCACAAAGATTGGGCTCGCATGGCACTCGTTATTTATTATGCTTTTGAAATTGATGGGGATCTATGCCCCGACTTCGTAAGACGATAAGGACAATTCGCGCGACAGCCTCATCGCGCCGAGGCTCGAATCGTATTTAAATGAGATTTATGTATCCTCCCGGTTCTGAACGGTGCAGTAAACGGCCCGCTGGTCCAATAAATAATTAAATGGACGGCCGGCTGAATCGCGAGCGATAAATTTAAACGTCGCCGATTGGAGTAATTGCATGGTGAATCGCGACGAGCCCATTCGAGGCTACCGCCGACGTTACATCTGCTAGGTGAGAATTTAATGAATAGCCAATATAAAATTACAAAGAGCCATTTGCTGACAATTGTCATCATCATCCGCTCGCTTCCTTATTGTTCGAAAGCTCTGCCGATTAAATGATAATGCGAATATCATGATGATGAGACACGGAAATCAGTTAACGCGTCGAGGTTTTTATCGGCGTGTCAGGAGGAACGCGATTATGCTGCACACGATGTTGCAACGCAATGAGTCTGTTACGACAACGTTGTTTCGTACAAATGTATATAATCTACTTAACTTTGTACGTTAAACGATAGAAAGACCGTGGTGTACTGTCAACTCTATTCGTCTCTTGGGCTATATACGTAAATACGATCTCAACGTTAAAAGGCTCGTGTTACAGGATTATGGAGCCGTAATAAAATCCTGCAATGCGAATTTAATTGCTCTTCCCCATTCGCACGTATACTCCGTTCGTCGCTGTGCGCTCATTATACGACGGCGTTATACCACGACGGCATTTCCTTGTGATAAATTCTCAAGTAAACGCGTAGCATTGATTTCGACACGTAATGCGCAGAAAATGTGAGCATTAAGAACAAGCTTTAAACTTTGTTACATTAATATTTAATTGTGCAAGGACGTGTTTCATTTATTTAATATCATAATTTCAGATGTTGAAACACATAACGAATACGATAATAAATTCGGTACGAAATTATAATTTAGAAGAAACACGTATCATCCATAATACGACCTCAACTCTCCTAATGTCACGTCTATTATGTATGCAGATTCATGCGTCATTCGAACGTCGTAAGCTTGATCGTTCGATCGTGGCAAGCTTTCTATTCCGATGTCTGTCGGACTAACGCGCGTTGCACCGGCTGTCGTAACATTGTCGGCGCCACTTTTGATATAAACGAAACGCCAGTTTCGGCGACTATTAATGGATGGCTCGTGTCCCCGCTCGTTAACGAGCTCTCTACCATCAGCGTGCACCATCTCCGAGTGGCCAGCATGACGACTCTCCGTCTTCGTCTGACACGGTGCATTTTTATCCGCGCGCGGGCGGATCGGCGAATGACTCGGTGTCGTGATATGTGAACCGACCGTAAAAGCGTTCTTCTTTGGCGGCCATGGGAGAATTTCGACGTTCTTAACCACTCTCAGTTCGGTCGTTGTTCTGAAAACACGTCACGCGAATTCTTATCCCACCAGATTTGTCGTTGTATTCCAAGATAAACTATCAGATAATTCGTGACGGATAATATAAGGCGCAGTTTTAACTTTGGAACAAGTTACTTCTTTCATTCTTTAATCTTTTCATGTTTGTACGTTTTATATATTTGTTACTTTCATTTTATGCTTGCACGTGTATTTTTGTTGGAATAATTTATTAAATATCGTAAATGTAATGATTTAATTCCCGATGAAAGAAATGTCTATAAAACGAATATATTGAATATATTTTTATAAATTTTGAACTTGTATTTTTTTATAAATCATAAAATATTAATTTTACTTTGTATATTAAAAGCAACGCGATTCCAATCATTTAAATTATACTAATTATTTTTAGAGCGTCTCGATTTAGGAATCGTTTGAAGAGAGCTTGAATGCTTTATGGAGCAACTAAAGTGCCAATTTTTCTATTGGCGTAGTGAAGAAATTTTGGAATACATGTGCGGTTCTTTTAATTGCAGGTGGTGATGTGCGGGGCGGTGCCGGCGATGGTGCGCTCCGTGAGTCTCTACTCGACTTGCAGCAGCGGCAATGTTACCGTGATAGGCCGCAACGTCAAAGCCGTGGGACACAATGCACCCTACCGTAAGTAAGACCGCAAAAATCATTATGACTCACTTGTTGCTAATGGAATTTGCAGGATGCGATAGGTGAAACATTTGTTGTAACGAAGATTTAATATTTTGTGGCTGTTGCCATACACTTTATTTTTTTTTCCAAAATATCTTTCAAATTTTGCTAAAGTAATTCAAAATACTCTTTTATTCATTATATTTTTATAGTTTTTGTTTTTACTTTATAAAAAAAGATACAATCCCCCAAAAAGTAACAATCTATTACAATAAATCTCTTTCTTTATGGAAAATTTTTCTTGTTGCAATGAAAATTTACCAATATTTAGCTTAGGATAATTGTTGAAATTGAGATTGATTACATTATGAATTGATTATTAAACATACACCAGATGTTTGATATATAATTTCTGAAGTATCGTGATACTCGTAATAGTAAAACCATCTAGAATAAGATAATCAAATATGATTAAATCGATTCCAGTTAACATATTTTTTTTATCACTCTAATGAAGTTTTGTGCATAAGAAAGGAATTTTTATTTCAGTACACTAAAGATTTTAATTTACTGTGATGCTTATCGACTGACCTCGGTCGGTCGGAGTCCTTATCTCTCTCGTTTTCGCTATCAAATGTCTCTACGACAGGACCCCTTCCGGGGTGAATTTCCATTTTTACGAACTAATAACTGCGATCCCATTTCTGCGAACAGTGCGCCGGACGCACAAACAGGGAAGAAACGAAAGGAGAAAAGAGGACGGTCAACCGACGGTCTCAATGAATTACGACGTATTTTACCCCGTCTTGATTGTTTTCGGCTAGACACTCTCGTTTGCTTTATCGTGCATGTCGTCTCATTTCTATTTATTGGAATTGACCAAGTTATACCGAAATAAAAGAATTTAGCCTTATTCTTGCAAAGTTGAAAGAAGATATTGAACAAAATATATGGGACATTTACATAGGTGCTCGCTTATCTTCCACCTGCATTTTATTACCGTCACATAAATTTACCTTGAAAAATAATACTTATTTATAAACAGGACGTTGCGCGATAATATATTTATTAAATATTTATCAAACATTTCGTATCCTTGGTTAATGCACTTAAACCGGACAAATTACTTTGACACAAAATTACGATGAATAAACGTTTCTCGTGTTTGCCTTGTACCGTTCGCTTCTTCACATTAATTTGCTGATGACCCTAATGACAGTCCGAAGTCGAATCTTTTCAAACATGGAGATGGCTAATGAGACTTTAAGATCTAAAGTACTGAAAACTCAAAACTCTTTAACATTGTATCGCTTATTTTTTACGTTTTAATTATGCATTAAAATTTAAACGCGAATCATCTAATTGTTTCATGTGACACCATTTTTTAATTTTGTTAATACGTGAGCCGCTGATACAGCAGGAAATTGTATTCTCTTGTAGTTTAAGTTTCATTCAACTTCTGTACGAGTTTATCAACGCCGGGAGGCTTCTCGCGCGGCGATTTCTTTCGTAATCTCGCGAGTTTGCGTGATATCCCGAACGAAGCGAGCGAAAACGGGCTGTCCGCCCTACGCGCGGCGCGAGTACGAGGCGGTTCCTCTTGAGACGATTGCCGAGGAAGGGGACGAAAGGAAGGTTCGGAAGGAGGGAAGAAGGCGCTCGGTTGTGCAAACAGAGGAGCCAGTTTTCGCGCCGTGCGCTGCGCGCCGCGTCTGCACCTCCCCGAGATCCATCACCTTCGCGTATACCTCCTCCTCCTCCTCCATCTCCTGCCCCCTTTTGCCTCCTCCTGCCTCCTCCTTGCTTTTGCCTCTACCTTTTCCCTCTGTTACTCTGCTCTCTCACCTCTCACGGCACTCAACTGCCGACAACGAGCCTCTCCTGACCGGCGATTACTCAAGCGACGACTCAGTACGGCGTGTGCTGCTGCACCGGGGATTGAGACACTGTGAGAGAGTCCTTGGCTCTGAGGAGGAGCCCATGTACCAGGCTCCAAGGGAGAACGCGCCACGACAGATCTTCGGGAGCCTGGAGCCTCCTGAAACTTCATTGTCGCGCGACGAATTGTTGCTGTAGACCCGTGGTGGCTAAAGCCTAAAATTCCGCGGTAAATTACTAAAATAAAATTAGAATCGTATAATGTATGAGACAGGAGGGAAACATATCATCTCACGTGTAATAGAATTTCCGCGAATTATTTTACATATTAATATCGGAAAGCAGAAGAAAGGATTGCATAATTACGGAGTAATTATCTTTTGTGCTTGACGCATCTATTAATTTAATATCCTTAATGTACCGAGTTGCGATTTAACTGGAATAATATTAAAGGCACGAGAATAAGACACAGAAACCGAAAGGCGGGGAAACTGAGCCAATCCGGAATGAAAAATCATAATTCAAGCGCGTCAGTTAATAACACGATAATAACCATTATCCACAATCAAGGTAAATAATAATTATCGACTTTTCATTACCGGCACTCCGAGCAAACGCAGATGCGATCGACGCATGACACGGTACTCGTACTTATAATTACCGTGACGCTACGTACTTACCGCACCTAAGTGATTCTCCAAACACCTTCCCGTGAAATTTCCCGCGTCTGACGTCCGGCTTGACGTCCCAGAATCGAGTGTCCTTCGTAGCTGACACCCGCGCGAATTTCGACACGACAGACATCGCGAAGACGAGAAAGCAATAGAGATCTGAGTACGAACGGGGAGCGAGGGAGGGAGGGAGGGGGGGAGTATTACGAGCGGGTAATCGGCTGTGCCGGCAGCACCACCGATCGCCCGGATCGACTGGAATTTAATTATTTGAGTCGCGGCGGGCTGTGATTACCGCGTCAGCCCGGTAAACCAGGCTTCACCTGTCGCACCTTTGATCCTGCCCGTGATACGCCTCGCGTTGCAGTCCGTCTTGATGCGCCGACTGCTCGTCTACTGTGCATCATCGAGCGAAGAGAGGACGATCCTCGTGCCCGCGTGCATCGGCCAATCGTGCGTTTAGGTGTTAATGACAGGGTCGCTATTATACGCGCGCGCTCATAACGAGAGAGAGAGAGAGAGAGAGAGAGAGAGAGAGAGAGAGAGAGAGAGAGAGAGAGAGAGAGAGAGAGAGAGAGAGAGAGAGAGAGAGAGAGAGAGAGAGCCGCGTCTACACGGCGCGTTCTCCTCTTTGCCTCTTGCCTTTCCCTTTGGACTTTTTCTTGCGCTTTACACGGTCGGTACCGGCCATCTCTCCCTCGCGCGTTGTATTATAGCTTTCATAACGCCGACGCCGCGAAATTGTAGCGTCCCAGTGGTTCTCGGCCCGACGTGTCGTCTCACCTTTTTATCGGGGCCGACATTTACACCAACGGCTAATAGCCGTGTCGGTGGCTATTTTATCGCGCGGTTAATCGCGCGCAATTTCCTTTTCTCCGTTTCCCCACGAGGAATCGTCGAATTCCCAAGTCTGAGAAAATTTTCAGGTTGCATCGCGGAATCAATCGCGAGATAAAACCGTTTGGATAGTTTGCTTGGACGCGCGATAGAAAAATGTGGGTAGTTGCGAACCTGTAACGAGCGGCGAATTGGTTCCTATATCGCGAGGAGCACGTAGAAGTAATATATGGGATCCATTCTTCTCTCCTTCTATCTCGCTCTTTTCCTCTCACGCGCGGGCCCATCCTACCAGTTATTATCCGGAGTAATCGTGCCTAAAAGCCGGTGCCCGCTTTTGATTAAAATTGGCTTTTAATTCATTTGGCAGCCTCTAATCTCGCGGCGGCTCCGATCAGAGGGAACGAGAGCGAGGGCGACGAGCCGATGGGCGAAGGGGAGGAGGGTGGGGAGAAAGTTGAGGGAGAGAAGACAGAGGTTTGAAGCGAAAAATTTAGTGGCTTCCTCTCTTCATCCTCATACGCGCCGCCCGAGCTTGCGAGTGCGTCATGAATAAATTCCGATGTGGCACCTTTCGGCAAGATATATTACGTCGATCGATAGCTCATCTCTCTCTCTCTCTCTCTCTCTCTCGGAATGCTTGTTACACTTACAGCTTCAGAATTTTACGTTTTGCAAATACTATTCGATACGAAGACACAATTTTGGTTTATAATTATAATTACATTTTTAATTCTGTTATCATTTCTTTTCTAAATTCAGTCACAATGCTTAAAAATTAGCAGCTTAATAATTTACAATCTACGAATACTTTATTACGTTTATCTCTTGGAACGCTCCCTTCATTTCACGAAGTGAAGTTGATGTGTCAAGATGCTTATTGCGTTCGGTACACACAGTCCTAGCATTCCGGGGAAAAGATTCATCGGCCGAGGAGAGATCCGTCAAATGGAAGATTGAAATCAACGCGCCGTAGACGGCAGTCTCGAAACTCCGCGCGTCTGACAACTTACTAACAAACGCGTCAGCGGGACTCGAAATGGCACGCCGGTCCTCACTTCCTTTCTTTGATAACAATAACCATCGCTTCGAGACGAAGCGACGGAGTTTCGCGGCGATTGCTTCGCCGGTCGCCGACCGACGACGATGTCGACGACGGCGACGAGGTACCGGAAATATGAAAGTTCGGTAATAGGTAACTGGAGCGAGCAAACACGTATAAAGGACTTTGTGAAACGCAGTAACATCGTTCGGGTTGTTATCATATCGTATCTTTTTCCGCCATTGTGCCGTAGATATTGCGCGACGCATACTTAAAATTCCGGTGTTACAAGCCGGAAGGAAGGGAGCAGCGACTCGGCGCACGATAGTTTCTGACTTATTTGCAATCGTTGCGATGCTTGTGTTATCATGTAACGCACATTTGTGTCTTATTATCGATACGCTAGTCCGCCGTGCTTGGATTTCCATATCCCGTATAACTCCCTCGATAAAGTTCGATAAAGTACTAAGATAGTGTAGTTATATGTTTCAAACTGGTTTTCATCATAACGCTAACCGCACTTCGTAAAACTTTTTACTGTTTATTAGTCGACAAACTGTCAACGATTAACAGATTTTCAAAAGAGGAACTTCTTGACGTTATCAGTCTTATAATCGACATCAAGCAACATTTGTTTTCGTGATGAAAATGAAAATAATTTCCTGATTTTTTCCCATTAATTGATTGATTGATCGATCGCAACTGATGAAGAGATTGTAATTTTCTGATCAAATATCTGATGCATTAAAATTTAAATATTAAGTACGGCATCTGTGCATCATGCAATTGCTAGAAAAAGTGATTCATATTCTCTGCCACTGAAAGTTTATTATTTATTATTCTTATTTATTGTATAGTTTTTATAAAATTATTTTTATTGATCAAAAATAGGTGAAATATATCGAAAATTTAAAACAAATATAACGTAGCTTTTTGATCCAATTCAGTTTTCTTTATGCAAATTAAGCTACTTGAAAAAACGTCATGTATACTTTGTTTGTGTACTTATCGCTTATTTAAATTGCAAAGTGATTACGTAATTCACGACTAATTATTCAATTATAAGTGCTCTTGAAGTGTATCTTTCAATTATTGCTATCTACCATTGCAATCGATGCATCAATATTCATTAAATGTATCGATCGCCACATTAAAAAGGATGCGTAATCACGTATGTATTTTTTACACGGATTATTTCGCATTAAATGTTAGATAAGAACAATGGTTTGTACTCTGTAACGATACTATCGGAATCGACATCCCATTGCGAGCTAAATCCAATTAATTAGCGTAAGTGGCGCAATTAATTGGCGCAGACTGCACACCATAGTCTAGTGAGATAGCAGTTTGAGATTAAGTTCTCCGCTTCTCACTTTTTTCTTCATTTGCGAAGACCCGTGGAAGGCGACAAGGGAAAGAGACGCGAGTAGAAGAACGGGATAGAAGAAAGAGAGAGAAAGAATTAGAGAGGAAGCTGAAGAAGGGCTTTACGAGGCAGTTCGGGGACATTCTTGATTTCGATGTTGGAAGGGAATCCGACGAGAACCACTTGAATTTAACGAGGCTCCGCGGCAAATGGGCCACCCTGCAGACTCGCCTCCTTTATTTTCTCTATACTACTGGAACGCATGCTGCACTACTAACCCACGGGCAAACACTTGATCTTAAGATTGCGCCTTCCGTCACAGAGTTTCCGAGGAACATCGTAATCGGCTCTGGACAAACCTATCAGCGAAAGGGCGAAACTTTTGCTTTTCCATTTCGATCTTTTTCTCATTACGGTTCGCACTGTACGTCGAAGCGAGATGCTTTCTTAAAGTTCATTACGAACTATTTTAATATAACCGACAAGTAAAGGCTTTCAAAAATACTTATGAAATGGCAAATTTATGTTGCGTCCGACATAAAGGATATAAAAATATCGCACCATTAACATTCTCCCTCTCGTAAATGAAAAAGGAGTTGAACTTAATATATTGCTCCTGACCCAGTTCTGGCAATACGGCAACGAACGAGCAACATTATGGTACATATTTCTCGCGTCGAAAATAAAGAGAGAGAGAAAAAAAAAGGAAATGCCCGTCGCGCACCTGTGCCTGCCGGTCCTTCTTTTTTTTTTTTAATCCGCCGGACAAAGGGTGCCTGCTTCTCGCTCGACAAAATTTCGTAACACCAAGTAGGAGAGATGAAGGGAAAGACGGAGGGAGAAAGACAGAGGGACGGCGCTGCACCGGCCACGGTGCACTTCGGGGTCGAGGCACGACAGGATCCGCTAAGTGGCAAAGCACACACCGGACGGTCTGTGCCTCCTTCATTAGCACCAACTAGCCTCGGCGGCGGGCTTAGCCGAGTCTTTTCTTCTTTTCTGCCGGTGTCGAAGAGAGCGCCTGGTGGAGGGGCCCAGGCGTCGTTGTAGGTACAACTCGCGCCATAAACCTCGACGAGGTCTCTTCTCGGAAATATGCCAACGTGCATACCGATGCACAAAACGGTTCGCTTTGTGCATCCTGTCGTCTGTCCTCCGGGATCGAAGCTTCGCGCTGGTAGAAACTACGAGAGTTTCTCGAGGTTCTCCCCGGTTCTCCCGAGAGAGTTATTTTTGCATTCCCAATGCATATTATTTTACGTGAAGTCGTAGCTACTTCCTCCTTCTCGGAAAAAGAATATTTTTAGAAATTTCTTTAAAGCCGCTGTACACTCGCTGTACATTTTATTGATGAGAATAATCTTTTTGAATAATATAACTGTTATAATATAGTTGTTTCGTTGAAACAGTTCGTTAAAACACATAATAAGGTTTTTTTCTATTTTTTCTTGTGTTACAGAAAAGCTCACCACACAATCGGAAGATTTCAGTAGGAGGCTGTACATCTTTGCGGAGAAGAGCCAACGATACATTTGCTTTAATAAGCGGTGGAAACTCGTCGCCTTGGTAATTACTCGCCTATCACCTAGTAGATATATTTTATCATACTTTCGAGTGAACGGTAAATAGATAGATTTATATGTGTTGATAAACGTCTAATATTTATTATTTATTTTTCAATGCTGTTATGAAAATAAATATCGCGTTTCTGCGTTTAGAATTTCGTGTTCCAATCAATTCATTAAGACTACGAATTCTAAAAAGGTTTTATTCAATCATACAATAGTTAAGAGATTTGCATAGACATTTTTTATTTTCTGCAGTCTTATATATTTTACATTGCAACTGCATACAATAATTACGTTTTTAAAAATAAATATTGCCAATATTACAATAAAAATGAAATAAAATATTGAATATTAATGAATTTTGTAATATTGTTTGGGACTGCAAAAGGTTAATGTAAAAGCGGATAGTATATCGTGTACCGTTGACTACTTGTTCGCAGCCGAAGAAACAGAAGGGACCGATGTGCCAGTTTTACGAGGTATACAACGGTTCCTATCTGAGGTATAGGAGCGCCGTCAACGACACGCGGTACATCGGCTTCAACAAGTTCGGCAATCCGATGAAAAACCCCAACGGCAGGCAGGAGTGTTTCAACTTTATCAAGTACAACCCCCACGCCGACATAAACTACCACAACAGCCTGGTGAACGCGGAGATGGGCGGGATTGATCCGCGGGAGCCGTACGTCGTCTCGAGGAAACCGTCGCCGGTGATGAGGGCCACGAAGAAAAACTCCCTGTTGCAGGCCGACAGTGCGAGGGAGCACGTCCACACGTCCACGCATCGCCATCGGCACTCGAATCGCTGGAAGATGCGGCAGGACGGGGCGGACTCGAGACTCCGGAGACGGCACGAGAGCCGCCTCCTCGTCGAGGCCAGCAAGTATTGAGCTGCGAGCGTACGAGCTCGCCGATACTCAAGACTGCCTCCTCCGTACCCCGTGAGAACCTGAGATCAGAACTGCCAAATTACGCTGGTGGATGTCGCACGGTCGGGATGTCAGGAGCCCCCCACTTAAAACGGCGCCTCGTGTGTCGCGACTCGAAGCACCACGTATTCGTTCGATCGGTCGGCGAATCAAGGGCGCGGCCGCGGCTCGCTCCGAAAACACACAAACACACACACACACACACACCCACACACTACACACGCCTTAAGCTGCGCCCGTTTAGTTTCCGTTTCCGCCCGAGCGAAGCAACGTTCCCGCGGCGGAGGACGGGTGTCGTCGTCGTCGAGATTAGCGTCCACGATCGGCGCGGAGGACCCCCGCCGATGAAGCTGTCTCAATTTCACGCGGTTAAGTTCGATTTACACTTGCCCCGACTGACCCCTTCAGGCAAGTATGTACCTCGTAATAACGTATAAGAAGAGCGTTTTCTTTCGAATCGTTGATTCCTCGTAGGTTTACATAATTCGCTCTCGTTATCTCTCCGTCTCTCTCTCTCTCTCTCTCTCTTTCTTTTTCTTTTATTCACCCTCTGTCCCTTTTCTTTCTCTTAGTCTCGTGACGAAGCCGATTAGTATAGTAAAATACCTTTCTTTCGATGTTGCGCGTCGGCCATGTAAATTCACTCGAGCCGTAATCGCCCCGGTCGATCGTTTGGCGACGCGAACGAAAGGAATTCGACATCGTAGCGCGTAACCGAACGGCTGCTGTGCTTCGAGCGCGGTCACCGGCCCGCGATTGGTAGCGCAAGAAGACGCGCGGACGGCGCGGCGCATCGCGCCGATGGACATGTGTTTCCCGAATTTTGCCCGACAGTCGAAATCGATTCGTCCCCCCTCGGATATATCGCGAGATACAGAATTGCTAGTATCATTTCAAGATATCGGTACAATTGAGCGATATTTCCGATCAAGGCACACAATTAGACATGTTTCGGAAAAAAAAGTGTCTCTTTCGTTTGTTCCTACGATGAAATCTCAATCTCAATGCGATGTCCTGTCTCAACGAGTTATCGGCGTATCGTGGATTTGTCGTGTGGTAACGTGGCACAAAAAAAAAAAATCCATCCGATCGTCAGCGTGCTGCGATCGGAAATACGTTCCCATCGGCGAATCAAAGCGGGAACAGTCTGTCGGCGCTGGTCCAGCGAGGAAATATTTGTCACGTTGCGGACGCTCGTACGTCGCCACTCTTACGCTCGCCTGCGCAGTTAGAGCTCACGCCGCGCAAGACTCTCTCTCGCTCGCTGTGCTAATTACGCCGCCTAACGTAGCGTGCGTGCGTGCGTGCCTGCCTGCTTGCCTGCCTGCCTGCCTGCCTGCCTGCCTGCCCGCCCGCCCGTCTGCCTGCCCGCGTGTATGAGCAATAATGTGTGCGTGCCTGCCTGCGTGCGTGCGTGCGTGCGTGCTCGCGATGTACACGCAGGCCTTACCGCCGCCGCCGCCGCCGCCGCCGACGCACAAACTCGCGCGGCGCGATCGATCACGAGTCCAACAACCGGCCGACAGTTCTTCGGGTCTTTCTTTGATAATTCACGAGTTAATTCTCGCGTTTGCGCCGAACGCGACGAGATCAGATCGTGTCGGGATCGTACCTTTCGGAAATTAAATACGATGTCGTTGCGTGGCTTTGAAGTAGGAGGAACAAAATGTTTCAGATGCGGGACATTTGAAGGCTCGATGTAAGCAAGGCTGGGAGTGCCATGTATTAAGAAAAAAAAAGAATTACTTTTGTATTTATAGAAGAGAGCTCTCTAAGCTGCAGCGGAAGGCTGTACGTGTAATTTTTGAGAGGGTCCTTACGAGACGCCAGACGGAGATAAAGAGTATTTTTCCTATACTTTTTCAAATGGATAAAAATGTAGTTTTTCATTTTTGTACTCTTTCCCAGTTGTTCGTCTGTGTTCCTCTGTCTCTCAAATACAAGATGACATCGATCGACCTATACAAATTGACGGCAATATTTTCTAAACGACTTCTCGATGACGAAATTTGTGTCCCGAGACACCTCTTCTTTCGTGCATCTTCGAACGACGGCGATCGGTTAGAACCTGCGTGTCTGCGTACGCGAGGATAAACTTGTACTTGTGTGCATTCTGCGTTCATACGTACTTCGCCTCCGGAAACGCGTGTGACTGCGTGTAATATAATGCATTATCGTTAATGAACTTAATCCTTAGAACGCTATCGCAGACTGTATTATTAGGCTAGGTACATGAATATATGACGCGGTGACGACTCGACGAAGAGAGGACCAAGGTGGGGCGCCGAGTTCCTCGCCTCCTTCGCGAAGGGACTGCCTTGTGCGATCTTATTTTTCGCCTCTATTTTCCGAGATCGAGCGCCGATTTCACGCGCCGTTTTAACTTTAGGCACAAGGAAGGCACCCCGAAGCGGTTCGTTTTCGTAGACTCGCCACGTAAGGAGCGCCTGTCCCCCTCTTTCCCCTTTCCAAAAGAAGAAAGAAAGAAATCGCTCCCTAGGTAGCTTATTTATTGAAATCACGTTTAGATATTGCGAAAGAGCCGAAATGCCTGAGGACCCTTCGTTCCCCTTGTACGTATATATATGTATATGAAGATATGCGCTGCTCTCTCTTCATTGTTTCTCATTACTCATCATCACCCTCTTCCTATCTCCTTCGTCTCACTATTAGTCACATTTCTTGATTATCATTTCGCGTAAAACGTATCAAGTCACAATTGTTCGATACGATGTCACTATTAATTTATCGGCTTTTAACTTAATTTATATCTTCTTTCTGAAGAGATATTTTCGACGCATTAAAAATTCTCCATAAAGATACAAAGAGATCGGAAGAGAGATCGGTTGTTACATTCACGTTTAATATTTCATCACATCGCTGTAATAAGAAGTAATACCCGAATCACTCGCATTTCCAAAATCCTAATTAACGTATGTGTGCGCGTATGTATGTGTATGGATGAGTGGTATGCGTGGTGCGCATGTGTGTGTATGTGTGTGTGTGTGTGTATTTCGAATAATTACAATTTATTTAAAAATTTTTTTTCTTTACTCCGCGTTCCTTCACCTCGTTTTAAATTATTAAAATTCACGCTTTTTATACACAAAGTCTGAAAATACTCAATACCTGATTAATTTAATTGCATACGACTGGCAGTGCATAAGAAAGCTTATTCCTATGGATGATGTTTGTATGTGTGTTAAAAAAAATGTAGGGAGCAATATGCACGTAGTAACGTCACGTTTCGTTCGACGAATCAAAAATTTAACTTGCAACGCGTTTCACTTGTAAATTGGATGTATTTTTAAAGCGTTTTAAATATAATTAAAAAAAAATTGTTTTCTCTCTTGACCTTTCTTTTACCTGGAGTTATTTTTTAATTATATTGAAATTTGACTGTTTTTGTTGATTCGTTATCGGTACGTGGCGAGTGCAAACTAAGCACGATAAGATGTCGCGTGTAAACAGAAATTAAATACCAGCAGATGACCATGAGAAAGGCATGAAAATCCGACGCTTATAATTTAATAACAGATAACTAATCTAACGTGTATATGTATTGTATTGTAATATGAGTGTTGTAACACTCCGCCTCTAAAAATTAACCAACTCGTTTTGTATGTGTAAACTTAGCGTCACGTAGCGAGAATCACCGCGGCGTTCACGGCGATGCGGAGAAAAAAAATGACAGAATAATTTTTATGGAGTATGCGAGTCTCCTCGAAAGCGAGATGTGTTTGTCATTGACTCTGTCGTTCTACGTATATATGTGTAAAAAAAAAAGCGAAGAAAGGCGTATGCGATTCCCGACCAGCGTCACTCTCGCGACCTCATCGAGCTACTCGTAATCGAGCCATCTCGGGATTACTTTCGGGATCGGAGAGAATTTCGTCGATCGTTTGTTATCTATCGTCTAGTTTGTATATTTTTATATCGGCGGAAAGAAATTTTGTTCGGTATTTTAAGCTCTGTTAGCGTCACATGACGTTTGCGGTCATCTTATCGTCGCCGCGTGACTCGATTGCGAGCAGACCATCACCGCCCGTCCCAGCCTTACACCCCTCTCCCACCCTCCTTTTTTTTACTTTCTCACCATCGACGAACCTGAAAACGGCAGACGAAACGAATAGAGAACACAAGAGATGAATCTGACTACCCTTCCCCCCCCCTCTCCCCCTCTCCTATAGATAGATAGTATACATACTAAATAAAAGAAGAAAGGTAAAGTATAAATATTATATATATAAATAAAAATATATGAAAGATGTGTATTGTAAGATATTTAATACCGACTTGTCTTAGGCACACCCGATGACGATCGATAACAATGAAACGATGATAATAATTATTACAATGATTGTTGTATAACGAACGACGACGATGATGATATTCTACACTGTAATTCGCGTTGTAATATAGAGGCCCACCCGTTACCCACTAAATCGATGTGTCGATGTACCCCCGGCCGTGCTGTGCTCGTGTGTGCGCATTCCGAAGGGTGAGACGAGACCGAGAGGGTGAGATCGTGTGCTTTGCAGGTGCGTCGCGCTTTGGACGGCGGCCAATCACACAGCCGAACTGAGATTTTTCTACGAGAAGGACCGGGAGCCACTTTCGTAACTGGCCGACGTTCAACGACCGTCGCACCCGACCGGGACGGGAAATTAGATCGGTTTCGATCGCGCCTTTGCGCTGCGCGTTAATCATCCCGGCTGTAACGCGAAAGCTACACACACACACATATATACACACACACACACACACACACATATTCGAACACTCACATACACATGCACGCGCCCGCCCTATTTACGATGTGCAGCAGCCTATTACGAACGAGCATAGTACGTCCGGCAGCAACTAGCAATAATATAACATTCCAACTTAAATCGCATATGTACTGCGAATTCTAATAATGTGTGCCGCCATACGAGAAAGAAAAAAAAAACACTGTCAAATACACGCTCATACACTGCTATTCATCGTATTTATTATCGTACCGACTTCTTATCCCTCTAATGGCTATAATCGCGAGTCCGCGCGCAAAACGACGATGTGAAGGAACGGTAGCTAAACCAGTCTCCGAAGCGATAAAGAAGCGGACATACGATTTGGTCCAACGAGTTATGCAAACTGCAGAAACATTTACGAAAAAAAAAGAAAGGGGAAAAATAAAGAAAAAAAAAACTCAATCGAGACGAGTTTGTCCTGCTGCTGATGTCTTGTAGCGCTCGTAACACATTATTACTTTCATTTCTCTCCCCGAAATTTAAGAGTACTGAATACCGTTTGTCGTGTTGCTTTCCTCAAAAAGTGTAAATTTATTTATAAAACAAAATATGATAAATCATGTAGAAAGTGCTCTAAATTCACTCCAAATTCATGTTATAAGATGATAAATATTATTACGGTAGAGCTTTTAAATAGCGGCTCTGCAAAGGGGATTTCATCGAGAAGAAGAATTCAACTTCATACATAAGGCGCCGAATTTCTACCGGCGCGATGGATTTGTGAGGATGTCAATGTACTTAACCATCCACTTGAACCGTCTCGAGACCGAAAACCAAATTCAAACACATCAAACACGTCCCAATGGTGGCGGCAACGACCGGACCGAGAGGTTCTCTATTTGCAGCGGTGGTTGAGAAAGAATCAGGATTTTTTTTTTTTTTTTTTTTAAGAAAAAGAAGCTGTAGAGATAAAAAAAGAGAAAAAGGAGGATTTAAATCTCATACTCGTCTGCGTAAAAATTTCGAGCTATTTCCCCATAAATCTAGCGTTCTATATCTTACTATCTCCCATTCAAGTGTTTAACTTGAAATCGGCTTGACGAAACCGTTGAGTTGCACCCTTCTTATCCTTACACAAAGTGTCCGCCCTATCCTCCTCTTTTCCGAATCGTCGCGTACCCCTTTTCCTTCCTCACTTTTCCCCCGAGTCCCTCTGCATCAACGTACATTCACGCGTCACCGGATAGGTTGACAATGTCCCAGGGTGCATAAGTTCCCGCATCCAGATCCCAAGATTACCTTCTTCGGCGTGCTCCCCCGTCGGAAACTCTATCTTACCGGATAATGCCTGTAATCCGCTTTCGTTTGGGCGGTTTGGTGCCACGGAATTTCACACGAACCGCACATACCAGTCAACGGGTATAAATAAATGAGACGTTTAAGACTTATATTATGAAATTCGTATTCTAATATGAAATCTATATCGTCACTTCTCAATTTTCTAAACGGCAATTATTTTATTCATTTAATCGGTTGCTTATATCGCGTACAACCATTCGTTTTGCGTGTTTAAACTACTTTTTGTAGATAAAAATATAAACTTCATATATTATTAAATATGCTGATTATACATGTGCATTAGATATTAGGAATTTATTAACTTTATTTGAAAGCTAGATACAAACTTTTAACTGTTCATAATCTAAAGACTAATATTTCAATATCGAACCAAATAAGCGTCTACTCTATCTTTGGCTTCCGATAATTACGAGACATACATACGTCTTATTTCTTACATATATTTAATATTCATACGTACGATATAAACCGTTTTTAAACGGTAAAGCAGCCTGGAACAATTCGCGGATTCACGAGTTCGGAGCGGCGCGACGGGCGTACGCCCGCGCGTGAAGAGGGTCCAGCGCTTTCTCCAATTAAGATCTCTCAATTAGCGTATCTTATCTCGCGGTTGCTTATCTGCCGGGCTGCCCTGGACAGGTTCCCGTGCGTTGCTTCGATTCCCTGGACCAGTCCTCCTGGATCGAGCGGTCGATCTATTTCCCAGACGTTGTTTCACCTGTGCGCCGCCACACGCGCGCTTTGTGGCCCGCGGCAATGCCGCCCTCGTTAAATCGAGTATTGCCGCGCCGGGAGAATATTAAGTCGGCGATTCATTAGAGGAGATTCTATCGTGCGATCGTTCTCTCCCCTCGGTCGCTACCAGCTGTGATCTCGTACTATTTTGTAAGTGGATTCACGGGAGAGCCAGATACGCCGGCCGCGCTCTCGGACGTATCTTTGCGCAGTTAGACGCGCAATTATAAGCGCTTAATTATTCCGCTTGATTATTTAAATGGTCATTTGAAATATTGGCTATTTCCAATCGGTTTAATCGTCGCAAATTTATTTAGAACCTAATATTATTTGTCGCCGCGAAAACAACCGTCACTTTTCCGTGCGAACACGTAAGTGAAATTATTGAACGTAATTGTCGTGCATTTAAGATACGATCGCTGTTCTACGTACCACTTAGATTTAAATTGGATTACTAGTAACTGTGATTTTATTCATTTGTCGAGATAGAGCGTATAAAAATTTACTAAAAATTTACTGAAATCGACAATTCTATTGAATCGTTTGCAAATTCCTTATCGTACGACATGGACTAAAAATGTAACTTCCGGTTTGTGTTTCTTTTACACGCGGTTTTTTTTTTTGAAACATCTCTATTTAAGGGAGCTTTAAAAGGCGGTTGTTCTGATTCCTTCAAAAAGGAATGACTTGGAGACGTCCATTCAGCAAATTGGTCGCTGAGGCAATAGTACCGATGGGATAGAGTCCGACAATTCCGAAAGAACAGTGACAATCCGAGAGCGCAGGGTATAGAATGAGAAAAGGTCGGGTTCTCGGGAAAAAGAGGGGCGGAAAAAGGAAGAGGAAGGCTTTCTGTTTTCCATATTTGAATCTCTGGCAATTTCTTGCAAAGAACGTGTGGTATAATCAAAGTGCCAGAATATCCGCTATCACGTTTTTCATTTTGATTAATGCAGAAAAGTCTAATACGTTTTGTATGTATGATCGTGACCATGTGAATTTTGTAATATATTTAATTGTATATTTTTATATATACCATTCCATCATTATTGAGATAAAATCCCTGACTCCTTAGAATCTTTGAAATACTTTCACACAAGATCTCTAATCCGAGACATGTTCGTTTCCGTCTTGATATATTTTTTCCTTATATCGTACGTCTGCGCGCAGGAAGTCTATATACTAAAAAAAACATGCAAGGAGCTGAAGGAGAAGAGCTGGTTGAATCACCGTAGTTGCTCTGACAATGAGGAGCTGACCTCGGTAAATATTCGACAGACAGCCCCGTGGCATTGTAGAGTCTCGACTGTTCTTTTAATCGCCACGGATTCTGTCGCGGTTAAATTTATGTGTAGACCTGGCCGGGTGGTCACCAACGCGTCACGCAACCGCCTTTCGGGGAAAATCGGAGGAAAATTCCATGTCGATTTTTCGCGCGTTACGCCCCTTCGCTTCCTTCGCTCACACGAGCAACGGAAGCACCAGGTGGACTTTCTCTCGGTTTTTTCACCCTTGGGTTCGCGTCCCAGGTTCTCACCCGGTAAATGCGGCTAGCATTCGACTCTTTGGATGATCCGAATGAACGGTTGCCCGTGCCTGCGTGAGATCTTTTGTTATAAACCATACTATAGACGTCGTTCTCGAATGTTTCAAATTTCATTCACAAGGGCTCTCACTGAAGATTTTAAATATATATTACGAATATTTCTACTCTTTCATCGCACTAGCGCCGCTATGTGAAATAGAATACATTATAGCATTAATGTTTGTAATTAAAATAATTTAAAAAAAATAGTAATATATTTAATAAAATTGCACTATTGTTGTAATAATATTACACTATACGTGGCAAAATTAAAAAATAAATTATCTTAACTATATCTTTAAATGTTTAATATAATTATAATTATATTTAGGAAAGAAAACTATTTAAACATTTGAATATATGCACTTAAATATGATTGATTACTATACATATCATATTCTAATATATTCTGAAATTTCTTTAAATCGTTTTCTTTCAAATAATATTAAATTCACAAGGTCCGCAATCCATCAACTCTGATATTCACACTGAAAAGTATTTCTGAAAAATCAGACGTGACATATAATCTGTGAATAGAATCTGAAAATGATTTATTTCGTCAACTTATTATTGATTTGGTGCATAGCTGTCGAATGGCCACGGATAAATCTTCAAAAATCTTTGGTACCTTGTGATCGTCTTGCTACCGGTTCGTCTTAATTGGACCAACCATGAGTACACATATAAATGTTTCGACCGCTCTTTCGGCGATTGGTCTTATCGGCCCATTATCCGTAATGGCAATTACTTTGTAACCGGAAATATCGTGGATCTTAAATGGTTACACATAAATGTAGAAGAGAAAGAGAGAGAAGAAAAGAAGTCGAAAATGAGAAGACGAAGGACAACTCGTAAGTCTGAACAAAGCCCACCGATGGGATCGTAATTTCCCATTAAAGGCCGATCTGTTAAGTTGATAACGAGAAATGCACTATTTCGTTCTCAATGACTTCTTCTCAGAGGATTTTAATGATGATTTCAGGTTTAGGGTTGGAAGGACAAAAGTTACTATACGTATGAATAAGATCCATGTAACATAGACTATTAATAATGTAACTTAATTGGTTATTGAGCTTCATAAATAATTTTAATTTTATTGATCTTAATAAATGATGCACTTTGAGCTACTTCAAAATTATTGAAACAGGATAATTGAAACTTTTTATTATACATTGGAAATGATTTTCCAAATATAATATTGTGGTTCTAAAATTATGTCTATTTGATTTTTTAAATTATTTATATTATTATTTTGTAAAAATTAGAGGAAAGTCGCTAATTTGAATGTTTGATTGATTGTTATTTATGTTATTACATAAATTATATTATTAGAATTTATAACTAAAATGAAATCAATATATAATTAGTCACTATGAATTTAAATATTACATTGCGTGAATGTTTCTAAAAAAAAAGAAGTTTACACGAATTATTGAAGATAATCCGAGTGCAGTAATTTTTTTTACTATCTTAAAAAGATGAGTTTTTCAAATTTAATTTTTATTTAAGCAAAAATAGACTGCAACTTGCTGTTGCAACGTTAAAATTAAAATTTCTACGAGTAATTATATGCTTGGTTTCTTCAAGTGATTCTCTTCCCCCTGTGATCCCACCATTTATCTTATCGTCGTTTTATGGCGAATGTAATCAATTTTACGGAGAAACGGTCTCGGAAATGATACGAGAGGTCGTCGTGTGCTCCTGCGTCGACACTCGCACAGTAGAGACAGGTAATTGTGGGCTACTTTACGAGAACGATAAGTTAGGGCGTTGCAAAAACTAATACCCGGCAAATAACAGGCATTACTTATTCTTACACTGGCTTATGGACCATGGCGTCATTGGGCCCCTGGGCCAAAGGATCTCGCCTCGGTATTGCATTACGCCTGCATGATATATGCATTCGCGCCTTTTATAACTTTCGCACTCGAGACACCATGCATGGAAGTATATGTAGAAAAGTATTTATTGTATTGGCATAAGTTCTCGTGTTACTGAGTCCACGATGACAGAAAA
Source organism: Monomorium pharaonis (assembly GCF_013373865.1). NCBI lineage: Eukaryota > Metazoa > Arthropoda > Insecta > Hymenoptera > Formicidae > Monomorium > Monomorium pharaonis. Next base: position 20,141,377 of record NC_050467.1, read on the forward strand.
TACAAAGAGGAATACGAGAAAGCTGTCGATTTTTCTCGAGTATTGTACTTATTCTAACAATAAGATTTTATTGTTGTGTGCCGTTCAGTTTTTAATATATTTTGTTACGTAAATTGATTTTGCTTACTTATATATGTGTATGTATAATTGTAATACATTAATACGTATATAAGAAAATTTTTATTTAAAAATTAAAAAATAATTTATTGTAATAAATTACATTATTTATTGTTTATGAAAATATGTTATCACAAATTTATAAAGATGAGATTGATATAAAAGAAACATGAAATTGACAACATAAATTATCTAAAAGAAGTTTGAGCGCGTAGAGTTGAGTATAGAAAGGAGCAAAGGTAGAACTACATCAGATTCGGAAATTCAATGAGTATTACGAAATTTCTGCTGGCGTCAGTTAATTTCGTAGATATTCTGCTAGTCACCTCGAATGGGATAAAGAACTCACATGGAAAGAATGTCTCTCTCTCTTTCTCTCTCTCTCTCTTTCTTTCTCTTCTAGCTAATAATAAAGTGATCTGTGATTCTAATCTCGGTTCTTGGGCCTTTTTGTTCCGTCCTTTGGAAAAAGTATCTAGAAAGCCGACACTCAATTTTCGAGACACAGTGTGAGATACACTTCGCATTCTTTCCTATTATTTCAGAAAATCTATTAATTAACCATGCCGCGATAGTGAAAGTTGCTTTGACATACAACTTTAAAAATAGCAACGTAAAATGTACGAAGCAGCGATTACAGAAAACAGTAAATTATAATATTATAAAAATCCCTGGAAATATCTATTTGAGGGACTAACATGTACATAAAAGGATTGGTATATAGCATCGATACCTGCGACATTTCCGACATCGCGGAAGTGGTCGGCAGCATTGATCCACGATAAAGCTATCGATAACACGATATATGGAACAGCTACGACGAGGGATGCGAGACTATAAAATAAACGAAACTCAATTATATTTAGCGGTACCGTAAAACAGACGTAAATTTTCCATGGAAGTGCTCCGCGCACTGTAGAGTTCTCTCTTGAATTTCTCCCTCGTTATAAACTTCTCTACTTCTCTCTCCTTTCAAACGAATCTCCGATGCACCAACAGGATGCACGTGCAGGACTCCCTTGCGAGCGGAGCAATTGAGAGCGACGCCATAAATATTCATCCCCCTCGTTATATTTACCCTTTCGTCATTTTTGAGCTGTATACAATACCGAGGAAGCGTGCCGAGGGATACCCCTTCGCAGAAATATCGTTCAGAAGCTTTGGGATGCCCTCGGACTTATGTAGAGAAGGTAAGGTTATATAGACGAACGAATAGCAATCTTCATTAAGTATATTGAAATTATAGCACAGTTTTATTCCCCTTTTTACACTAAAAAAACAGTAGCAATCAAACTAAAACTAATTTTACTTAACAATCATTATTTTATATATAAGTAAAAACATTAGATAATAATTTGCTTACATATAATCTTTTTATATTAAATCTTTTTTAAAGAATTTAATAATTTTAAATTTGAGCAAAATATAAAATATTTTTATTTTTAATTATCATATTATATAATAATCTAATATATATAATATGATAATAAAGAATACAATATGATTATTTTGATAATATTGTCAAAATAAAAAATTTTTTTTTCTAAATTATAAAAAATTTCTTTATGTAAGTAAGTTAAGTCTATTTACAGAAAATAAGGAAAATTATGAATACGAAAATGCACTTTTTTTAGCATCAGAAAACGCAATCTACTGTTAAAATGAATAACTTTGTATGTAATTGATGTATGATACTGGCGTATTATTTTACTAATCTGACGCAAATTTAAAATAATGAAAGTCGGTCAATTTATACTTTCGAATATCTTTATATGTTTGAACGTATAATAAAGATAAGTGTACAAATAAAGTTGTAGCTATAGCGATATCACTTGGCGGAGTAGCTGTAATATTTTTAATACGATAATTTTATCGTTCTTACTGATACGCGAAGTCAGTTGCATCGGTAAAATATATGACTGTATCAAATAAAATCTGCAGTTAGAATAATCTATCGTATAGCAATCTGAATGGCTGTCATCCCTCTGTGCTATTTTCGATCTACGAACGTCGAAATGTTATTCGTGTCATCTCGGAGGTGGATTACTTTCGATGGGAGACCTCCACGGTCGTGAAAGCTGGTCAACGGTCTCGTAAGATTTATGGTAAAGGGGTAAAGGATGGAACGCCGATAAGGATCAACCGATCCTTACCGGTGATTAAGACGTAATCTTGTTGATACCAATTTACATGCGTGGTTACTTTAGCTCTATCGTGTTCCACGTTCCTGGCCGCTATGCCGTATATTCATTTTCGTTCGGCAATATCAAGCAATAAGGAGATTGGCGGCGAATAATATATTAGCATTCCATTTGAGCGCGAAGTTTATTGGCGGCTTTAATGCATTTCGCGGAGTTTACCGCTTATCTCCTGCCTACCTTTTAAGCACATATTTTTTCGATGAATAATTCAGACGCATGGACTTCACTCTCATTTTCTCTGCTAATCCACCCGCTCTGTCACATACATTTACCTATCAATTTATCTAACTTATTCTTTCTTTAAAACCAGTATCTCTTTAACCCAGTTGTCTCGAACTCTGATTGCTTCCAGTGTGCTAGCTGCTTGGAGTAGGCTACAGGCTTAAGAATATTATATCGATAGGCAAATTAGATAGTGTATCGATAAGGTTAATGTATACACTCGATGTTTAATGTCACGCACATTGGTGGTGCCAGTTAATCTATTTGCGATATTAAACGTTGAGCGATATTGTATCGCGTGGTAAACGACTTTATCTTGAATTGCATCTGATGGCTAGAGAGCAAAATATTTTGCTAATATCATTTAATACAATCGATTATTGTTAGACATGTGTGGTGAACACTGCTGATTGTGAAGTGAAAAATCTACTGTAAATTATGTAACTAGAAACTAAATTTTTGATCACAATAGTGATAGTATTATCATTATTAATGATATCGCGCGTAAACAGAGGTATGTAATTAGCTTTACGTAAAAGATTGTCTTGTTCAGCAAATGAGGGTCGTGGAAAAAAAGAAATAGAAGGGCGCTATATGCCTCCAAATAAACATCGACCACTGCCACCGCGCGGACATCAAGTTTTGCGTCATCAATGTAAAAGCACGCACGACGGGTTACAAGTGGGTTGACTATCGGCGTCATTAGCAAGGCGCCATGTTCTTCTTACTTGTTGTTCGTGGAAGAGCGGCCCTCCGTTCCGGATTGCGCAACACGGCGTGACACGGGTCTCGTTAACGCCCAGCACGGCGCCCTATTTGGTACTGATTTTATAAATAATCGCGGCCACGTGGGGCCCGTTGGACCGGGGCCAGAACACGCCTAGGAAAATAAATAACAATGGTGTCCCATTGAATCCGATTCCTCCTTCCTCGAAGGAAGCTGAACAGGCTGCCCGGACCAGCAGCTTGTCCATTCGGCCACGGGTGTGGGCGCGCCGAAGGTGCATTGGCAACGGATTCCTTCGCCGGGGAAGAAAAAGAGAGATCTCCGTCTCCTCCCTCCCTTTTTTTGTCTCCGTCGTTGCCACGTGATTTCCGGTGAAAACTGCCCTCTTTTCCTCATTAGGTTAATTTGCTTCTGGCCCGCGGCCAACTAGACGACGATCCTTCGGCAGGAAGCGCTCAACGAGATGCTGGAGTTCCTCGAATTAACTTTCGCGAAGAATTTAATCCGCTCTTGACCTCTCGTGAATAGAGGGGACCCTCCCTGATACATATTTTTGACTTGTGCTTTCAAAGAAAATGAACTTGCTATTATATCGCATTTTCTTGGAATTTACTTTGTACGCCAAAAATATTTAAGTCTGAAATTTGTTTATTTTGTATATCTTAATATTGTACAAGTTGTCGTTTATATCCTTTGGTACGTATCATACTCTCTAAATAGAAATCAGCGTATTTATTATTCACTGATTTGCAGTGCTGTACTTGCACATAACTGTGATAATAATTAGTGAATATTTACTGTTTTCTAGTAATTTCAATTAGGAACGGTATATTTTCATTGAATCAATATATTACTGAATAATGTATCGCGGTGCATTTATTTCACTGGGGATGCGGAAATCATTTGGATCGAAAGACGAAATCATTAGAATCGCATTTCTCTCACAATGTAGTGAGCGCCGACGAGGGTATGTTAATCCTATATTATCTTACAACTTTGCTCGGGGCGATTAGCGAGGCGGCGTGCTCCATTTTGCGGAATTGTTGTTGATAACGCGACGCGCCGGTGATGAAACAAATTTGCTCTTTAACGCAAGACGAATAGTTGCTGCTCGACGAGTACCGAGAATTCAATTACCGCTCCGGATGTGACGGTAGCGGGGTTCCCCGGGGGTCTCCGCACGACGGCACGGCGGCGGCCCGGAATTCGCGATAAGAGACGCACAAGAGACATACAGAAAGAGCGTTCTCTTCGTAAGCCGTGCGAGCGCGCGCGCGCGCGATCGTCGGAGACGAATGTAGGTAGATTGCGTATCTACATTCACCTGCGGAGGGAAGTCTGGCCAGACTGGCGCTTGATAAGCGGTCGTCGCGCGATAAGAGCGTGCAGCAACGCGAGGGTAACGCACTCGCCTCTATGCGGCGCGCCACCGGGGTGTTTGGCGGTAGACACTTTCGCATAGGTGCGACGCCGTAGTGCGCGCCAGGCTGCATATTTACACGATAAGCCCCGAAAGGGGATTCCCACAATTTGCTCAGTAACTGGGAGGAGCGTTTTATCGTGCAGATTTTTCTTTCCCCGCCGTCTTTTATTGCCAATTAGACATTGCAGTTGCGAAGTAATACGAGGACTAGCGATTGTTGCACAGGTCCTTGAATCTTAGATTTTGTTTGATAAATACAACTCATGTGATATTTAATTAAAATGCGGATGAAAATTCCAAGAAGTGACAAAAGCTGAAGATAGAATACATTTGAAATTAATTCTCTGATTTACTTTACATTATTGTAGATATTACTTAACGGCAATAAGAAAATTTGGCATTCCAGTTGCAGAATATCTCTGTCTAGTACATTATGCATCGCATATCATTCAACGTCGATGAGACCGTGTGATATCTCTCGTTGACGAAGTACGACTCGTTCCGTGCGTCTTTTACAAGCGGAAAATTTTGGAACTTGGTCCTCGACAGTCGATCGGTCCAGAAAGAGGGAGAGGGAGGAAGAGAGGGCGAACGAGGCCGGCGAAAGGATGAAACCCGAAGTCGTTGCGGTGAAATGCGCTCGTGATGCGTCCAGCAGTATATACCCACATCGGTTAGTAAGCGTGGGTGTAGATGTGGCGAGATTAAGCCCGGGCCCCGAGAGAGTCGCGTGGCCTTCCCCCTTCCGTACCCCGCTAATTCCCCTACCGAGGATTCTCCCACTCTCTCCTTTTCTCTCTTTCTCCTTCTTCCCGTCCCAGCTCTTCGCCGTACCTCCTCGCGAGATGCTCACCGTCTCGCGAGCATAAAATACAGCCAGGAATTTTAATAAGCTTGCCATTGTGCCGCTTGGTCCTGGTTCCCACAGATGATCTCGACCTGGCTGAGGACCACTCGCGTTTCGGGTGTAAAGGGGACTTTACGGTACACCGCGGTGCCACCCGCGGCTTTACGCGCGTCCAGGAGTTAGTTAGATCATCGCGGAATTTTACGACGAGTTGGAAATTCCCGCCCCGCCGGCACAGTTTTCCTGGCGGCGGGTGGTGTACAAAGAACAAGAAAATTAGCACTCGGACTGCTCATCTCTGGCCAGTAATATTCCATTACATTATTAATTTTATTATTTTTCTCGCGAGATCGCCATGATACAACTTATTAATAACTGACGTGTCAATTGGTCAATTAAAGATTCTTTTTACCTTCAGTTTTTTATTCAGACAAGGAAGCTTGAAAAAAAAAAAAAGAATTATTATCTAAGATGTCAGATGATCGAGAACTTTTATTTAAATTAGATGCGAAACTTCAATTAAACTAATTTCTGAAATATCTTGTGTGTGTTGGAAGAAATTATACTGACATCAAAAACAATCTCAATTTAAACAAACAATTTATCTTAAATATATAAATTATATATGACAAAATTGTAAATTATGTCACACACATTAAATGAAAAATGTAATTAAATTACGTGTGTACAATAACAAATAAATAAAATCTCAGGATGTGAGATAAATTGCAATATAGATCGCAGAGTCTCATGTCATGAGTAATCAAAAGTATGCCTGACACGCGTTTAATTCGGCGTAATAAACTCGCATTTGTTATCGGCTTTATTGCGTTGCGTTAAAGTTTTAACGCGTAAGGTTTCAACGTTTCATGCCTCAAGTCCGACGTGCGGACACCACTCGAGAGCACCACGCGGATCGACCGTACTCGAATCTCCTTTCCTGTTAATACGGAGCCACGTTAATGCGAAGTTGGACCTGATGAGAGGCGGTATGCCATTCCGGAAATGCTGGAATGCCGGCTGTGGCGCCAGGACCGTACATCGGCATACGACGAACCGCAAATCAATTCGCACATTCCCCGCACTTCCCGCACCACGTCCGGCAACGGTCCTCTCTTCTCCTCCCCCCCTCCCTCTCCGACCCTCTCGATTGAAGATTGAAACCGACGATTTCGAAACGGAACTGCCTGTCACGTCGCCCTGTCATCCCAATCGCGATAACAGGGGTCAATAGAACGCGGCGGCGTGTCATGAGTATTATAGGTGCGGGCTTTTGTTCCCGGAATCGTGCGGCATGCTCGGCAAAGGAATGGTGTCGATCCTGTTGGAACGTTAGTTAGCACCTGATGCCGATCTGCCGTGAAAATTACACTAAGTTCCGCGACGCGTGGTGAAACCAAGGAGTTTGTCTTTTTCGCTCACCGCCGCATTAAGCCGGATACGTTGGTCATTTACGTAACTCGGGTACGGAATTTCATCTAATAATTTTAACTAGACAGGGCCTGCTTCCTTCTCGCTTTAATGAAGAAGAAAAAAAAAAACGTAATTATGGCACTTGACGAAACAGTGCGTTAATATATATTTTTTAATAACACGCCTAAAAAAATATTTTTATGTGCGTGCTTGAACGCGAATGTAGTAGCACACGCGCGAACCAGGGGTTTTAACTTTCAATATTAAGTATTAAATTTGCAGCGATATATTACAATGCCGGGAACGGCAACTTCACAGATATATTGCAACGTATTATATAGTATATATCTTTATTTTTAATTATTTATATTGGCTCTTGTGTAAATCCAATTACAGTGTTTCACGATTAGTAAGTACGGCGCTATAATCGATTTCTTCTCCGACGAGTGTGATTTACGAAAACGAGATTGTGACCGTAGGAGGCGGTTCTCGTAGAGGACATGCGTGGCCCTAGGGCTTCTGGAATCCGAAGCAGCGGCTCGGTTCGAAAGAGGCCTCGTCGGAGTCCATCGATCTCTGCGCATCGGCGCTTGAATCAGCGGGGACAGTAGCGATCGGTAGGAGCATTCCGTTGCGGGATGGCGAGTCGAGGATCCGCTGGAATGGAAGGAACATACTGCATGTAAGAGCGAGAGTGGAGGGATCTTCGAACGATTAACCTGTGGCGCCTGTGTAAGATCGTAAAGCTCGTGGGGTCCTGATGGGACCGTCTCCGCATGGGCCTCGTCTCGCCCCTACAACGGTTTGCGGGGCCTTTGTCTCGCCGTCGTAATTGGCTTGCCGTTTTGGATGAGAGCTACTGCCGGCGTGTACCATATTAGCGGCAGTAATTACAAATCATTGGCCGAAGTGGACGAGCTCGATCTCTGCGGTCGAGCGATTTCGAGGGGACGATCGCATGCGCGAGATACCTCACTCTCTCCTTCGGCGATTTCGTCCCCTTGGCGGTCCTCAGTCGGCAAAACGTACAGTTTAAAGTAAGGCCCTTTAAATAGACTGTTAATTTTATTTATAGAAGGAACACTTTAACTCGGTTTTGCTGGAAAAATTTGTATATATTATATACGCATATGTCTACTTCTTATCGTTGACAGTGATAAATATAAGATATTACGTTCCACAGAAGCGTCTTACATGCAGGCTGAATAAATTCCTTTTGTATGAATGTATAATGAAGTATTTCGATCTTGAACCTATTAATAATATCGGAATATTCTGTGGAAAGATTTAGCAACATTTAGACGTAAAGTACAATTTGTTGGGTTTATTATTCATAATATTAGTGTAGCTAGTACATATATATGCAGAACTATATGCATAAACGCTATTTCTGGCATGACGCGTTTAATAAAGACACTCTTTCGAGACGCGCACGCGATGCGCGAGCGCGCAATGACAGCGGTAATGGCTCTCGCCGCAATAAACCTCAGTGTTAAGATATGCACATTATTTAAGAAGGAAGAGGTATTACCGGCAGGGAGGAATAATGAATAATCGCGTCTGTTCGCCAGAGTTCCGCGCCGCGAACACTTGAAATTAGTTGCGGCAGTAAGCGAATCGCCGTAGGGGATTGCGATCCGCGAGACATATTTTAGCGATTTAATCATTTAACGTTCATTAAGTGCAAGTAATGAAATTACAAATAGCACGGTTTAAACGTATTACCCGAGACACTTGAGTAGGCTCAGGTACGGTCATGCAGCAGCTTCAATACCTCTCGAAACAAAATCGCCTTGAGGGACATCATTCACGTATGCACACCATCTTCTTTCTCTTTCTCTTTCTTCCCTGTCTGATTCATACGTGTTATAAGTGGCGCATAAACACGGTAGATTATAATAATCAGGGAATATTTATAATTGTTTAGGAGTGTGTCATTCAATTAACACCCGTTGTAAGCGAGTCACAACTCTGGTACCTTTGACAACGCACAAATTCCTTACCGGTTCGGTGAGGCATAATTTGTCCCGCGTCATAAATTATCCGTGCGACTCTCGGCCGTCTTGTAATACGCGCGTATGTGAGATCCCACCTTATAAGGGCGACCCGTATTTTTTTATTTCCGCATTTTAAAACTTTATCGCTGCCCAATGGCGCCACCGTCTTGCGTCTCGCGATACGTGCAAACATTTTTTTTTGTCCTCTTAATCTTGATATTTATACATGGCCGTAAGAAGTTTCGAAGGCGGACATTCAATTTAAATTAAATACAAATTGAATTTGCAGCGGATAAAAAAATGTAAATTAATTATTATAAGATACGGATAAATGAATTGTCGAGAAAAATTTGAAGGCGCCCGGAATGTTAGAGCTGAAGTGTCGCTTTCGGAACCTGCATGCCCTCGAATGCTCCATAAAGTTTTGCGTGCGGTCGAAAGAAAAACAGCAATGATGTCACATATGTCTTCGCGCGTACCGCCGAATCGGTCTTAGGGTCCAATTATTTCGCTTGTTTTCTCGCGAAACCCACATGACTCTTGTGTTCCTCGCAACGTGAAACACAGCCTACGGTGTTATGTTCGTACGATCGCGATGATAAGAATTCGCCGCAATGGTTGTACATTTCTTTCTTCTTAAAAAGACATTGTTGCGACAACGGTTGCTGTTACATTTCACTTACCGTCGACTATCAAGCAGCAGTGTATTATGTAATGTTTGCAACAACGTGCACTCGATCGTACGTGTGCAGGACAACGCGAAGGATATAAACAAGTGATACAAGTTACAATGCGACTTAACGTGATATCTCAGATCACAATCTGTCGAACGTCTTGATGGGAATTGTTCACTGAACATTTTGATCGGGACAGTGGTGCGAGCGCTTTCTCGATATTGATGGAACGGAACGATTCGTTTCTCAACGACCGTGATAAATGCGCTCTATTTGCATCAATGAATTTTACGGCAGGTTGGTAAGAAAAGGAGGGAATTGATTTAACGATTCGCGTCAAGCTCGTGGCGACGCGTCATTTTTCGCATCGGCAGTCATATTTATGAGACGGTAACGTACTGACTTTGGTATTAATAGGCTCGAACGTACGGTGACGTCGGGGCGTGTGTGCATATCAAAACCATAAGATCTCGTCTCAAATCTCGATATATCAATGTGTACCAATTCGAGATCGTTCTACCTGCGACATCGCCTTCCCACGCGCGCGTACACCATGTCGCACGCGTGTGTTTTATCGTTCTAGTATTATTTTATAGCAAGCCAGTTTTCAAGCCTAGAGAAACAAGTCAAGAGAAACAAGCAGAACGGTTTAAGTACACGGCCTCGGAACAATTTTAATCAACTATTGTTACATTAAATGAAGATATACTTACAAAATGTAAAAAAAATCACAAATAAGTTCTGTAATATTCTTTGCTAATTTTTAGTCGTTAAATTTTTCTTTTCTATAAAAATAAATAGTAATGCAATAGTAATTATTCTGTGACAGTTGTTAAGTGTCATTAAGTTTTTAATTATAATATATTGTATATATCACATTTATTATTATTATTATCTGTTTTTAATAATTTGTAATTAATTAAAACGTTATGTTATGCATCCTTAAAGAAGTACTTTTTCACGTAGTAAATATTTTGCACGTAGTGTTATTTTTTATGAATATGCATTTATTCAAAAAAATTTTTTATTAAAAATAAAATGCAGAAATGTAAAAAAAAAAAAAATTAAATGGAATTTTGCTAAAGGTGAGAGATATGACTTGTGTGTGTTTTCACTCACCACATGGATTTCTCCGTTAGAAGATTCTTTGAGCAACGACTTTGGCGGTGGACGAAGTGTCAAGTGCAAACGAAAGTAGCGTTGTACTACTTCGAGGTGGTCGTTACCAAATTCGGTATAACGAGGTTCGTATCTGTTCAGAAAATGGATAAACACAAACGGTCAGTATCTGTTTCAGAAAGATAATTACAGTCTATCAAAATAAAATACGGGACATGTATATACAATCTTTTATGGAGAAAAAGAATAAATTAGAAAATAATGAATAAAATTGTTTTATATATTTATGATTACAAAGTAACTTAATTAATAAAATATAGAATATTGTGTAAAAAATTATTTCGTGAGATATTATGTATTATGAAATACTCGAAACAAATCAATATGCAGCAATCTTTCATGAACTATTGCTCGATCCATATTGATTGAAGTCGATGTGTTGTACGTAACATCGACGTATATTGATTTTAGCGAGAGAAATATTTTGTAAGAGTTGTTAGAGCCATTTCTTAATGCATGTGTAATGAACGCGCGTGTTATGAATTACGTTTCAGGAAGCAAAATCGGATCTCAAGCCGCGGCTTTTCCCGCAATGGAAAGTTGTACTATACGTATTTCCGAAAGAATCTGTTATAAATTTCGTCGTTGATCTTATCATGATTGCAACAGCAGCAATTATAATTTTAATCGGATACAACAACACAATTTCAGATTACGTCATAAAGTGGTTTTAAAAGCCATTTGAGAACTGCCACCAGTAACATCGTCGATTAATGTGGGAGTTCGCCCTGCGAGATGGAGTTATGTTGGCGCTAATTTACCGTTGTGTTTGAACGTACTATTAGACACGTGCGTGAAGTATTCGGAATTCACGTTCGAGCCGGCCTACACCTCGGCGACACGCACGTGAAACGTGTGCACGGACACTTGAACCTCGAACCCTGAACCTCTCCACGTCGTATACTTACGCCTAAGCGGAATCTAAACCGTACCTCCTTAAGTACGTCATTACCTGTTATTCGCGTACGCGAAGAGAGGTTTCTTCGTATTGTAAATTATTATTGGAATGCCGCAGTCAGTAAACCGTATTCACACACTATTTTCATTCCGGCTCACGTAACAGTCACGATTCGCGAGAACAGACTGCGTAACGCCTATTCCGATTCGTAAATATTTTTATTACGTCATACGGATGCTATACATCGAGGAGGTGAACCGGTTATTTGCAAAAGAGACACAACTGTGCAACATCGATTACCGCACTAGGAGAAAAAAGATAATAAAAATAGTAGAGATAAAATGTGAAAAATTATTCCTTATTTTACTTAGGGAAGTTTTACGATACCAGTTTTACAACATGTCGGCTAAAAAAGTTAATGAAATTTAAAACTGCACGCTTCTCATGTTTATCTTTCTTTCAGGAATTAATGGCAAAAAATTTTGATCATGAGAATTTTAACCCTGAAATCAGTTGTAAAGAAAAAACAACGAAAATTTTAGCTTACAATACCAAGTTGTAATAACTCATCATTTTAATTCCTTTGACTTCTTAATTCCTAAAACATAAGAGTCAAAGCAAACAAAAAATTAAATAATAAAACCAAATAAATAATTCAAACTACTAAAAAGATTATGTTTAAATTTTTACAGATATAATACTCAAATATAATAATAGAAAATTTGCAAAATGTTTGGTAATATTTGAAATATAACGTAACATTAAAAAAAGACCTACAACCTACTGAATACTTTTGAATTTGCAGAACGAGATGCCGATCTATCTTGTAAATACAAAAATTATAAGATTAATTAAAATTTGGTTCAGAAAATTCTTTTTTTATCATAGACAATTTTTTAGCAAAGAAATCTTGAAAATTTTTTTAACAATTAAGTTAATTTGTAGAAACAAGATTCGGTTCCACGGTTCTGCATGTTTCATGATTTTCATTTCAAATCGTTGAAAGATTGATTCTTCCGAATCATTTAATCCGAAATCTTTAAGCAGAAACATTTGCTACATTCATCGAACGGAAAGCGTGCTCCCAAGAGACTCCGAAAAGAATTCAGAGAAGAGTGAGAGGCCGCCGCGAGAATAATCGATTTCTGATTCGAGGTAGCCGAAGAGGTCGCGTAAGTGGTTCGACATAATTATACCATATCCCCCTGACCTCGGGAGGCTTAGTCCGGAACGTTCCATCGCAATCGCGCGGCAGGACGAGGGGCTCACCTATGGGACAATGTGTGCGGTCCCACGGCATACACCGTCGCACACCTACATACGCGATCTCCGCCGAAACGGATGCTTTGTTTCGGATTAAGGTGCCGACCGGGCCCGTGTTGCGTTACCCCGTTGCGTCGGGGTACGTATAATCACTTTGTAACGTAAAACCAAATTAGCGCGGATCTCGAAGTCCCCGGAGTTCGCGCCCGGATACGTTTACATCGAGTGTTTACGGCTCGGACTGGCCTCCCTCGTTAATATTCCGCGGGATCTCCGCGTCATATTTTCCGTCGGCGATCTCGAAAACGCGCAAGGGCCATTGACGCGGGCCCTCCGCGATTATTCGCCGTTACGTATGGTAATTATATGACCGCATGACGCGGCGTTGTCCCGATAATATTACATATCGTTTTCTAATGTAAGAGCGTGCTGTCTCTTTACGGTCGATACTCGTGCGACGTCTCACAGCCGTGTTCGCCACGTCGCGTCGCGCCGCATCCAGCTTGACACGCGAGGCCGCTCGGAAAGAGACGCGGAAACTTCAGCCAGCTACTTTTACGACCGCGTTTCACGTTGTTTCGTTTAATGATCTTTCAAAACTTGACCGCTGAATAATGTAGAAATGTTATTAAGGCGTTGTCGATTGCCATCGCTGCACTGATGTAGGGTCCTTGGCAAAATGTAGGCCGTAAAGAGAAAATGCATTTGTGTCATGTGTGTATATTGGAAAAGATAAACAGTAAAATAATAATTTTCTTAATCTCTTTATTTTTTAAATAAAACTATACGTACAAAAAATAATGTATAATTATTATATAATAATAATAATAAGAAGAAGAAGAAGAAGAAAAGCTATTTTATAAGTAATTTCTTTATTAAATTGCTAATTGCTAAATTAAATTAATTTTGAGTTAATTTAAATTTTCTTTAAATTTATAAATATTTAATTATAAATAGCTAAAATATAGAAGCTAATAAAATATTTATAAAAAAAATATTTTTATAAAATATTTCACAAATAGAATGTAAGAATTATATATAAATGTGTGTGTGTGTGGAGGTATTATATTTCTTGAAAGTCTTGTACAAAATAAAATAATGTTTAAATAATGTTTGTGTAAAGTATATTAATTCCTGTCTATTAAGAATTGAATTATTCTCCAGCATGAATTATATATATTAACAATTATCACAAGTGAATCTATGACTAAATAATTTTCTGTTTCTTTGAATCACTTTTATCTTTCAATCTAGTTGAATTTATTATAAATAAAAGTCATCTTTTTAAATAAGTAGCCATTTTAATTAATCACGAGCTTAATCGATTTTTTAAAGTATATTGAAGCTTTTATAAATGTAATGTATTAATTTTATTCTTCTAAGCTAATTTTTTAAAGCATTTATTAATCTACTAATTTTAAAGCATATATTAATTTAAAATTTTCTACATAATAAGTTTTGAAGTTAAAACAAATTCTGGAACTTAATAAATACATCGTTGAAGCTTTCTTCAGAAAATAAGGCAAAGAATCATAAATAACTTTTCTTACTATTTCCTAATTATTATTATTAAAGTTTAAGTTTTCCAATATTTCAGAATAAGTTTTTTTTACAGTAAATCAATAAAAATTTATTAATTTTACTGTCTTAGATACACATTTTTAGATATGTTTCAATTAAAAATAAAGACATAACTGACATCTAGTACCAAAATAGATAACTGTTTACAGGGAAAATTTGAGCTTATCTGCAGGGTATATATGAAATATAATCTACTATCAGTAAGATAAAATAAAAGCAGATGTCTATATTACCGACTTATGCGCTTTTAATATTTTGTAATCAATTGATATTGATATTAATAATAATAGATAATTACTTAAAATTATTTTTAATGCTTACGTTAAATTATTTTTCTTATTTTTATTTTTATTAACATTAAAGAGAAATCTAATAATGGTCGAATGTTTTGTGAAGCTCGTCTATCATTTTTATATGTATACATAAAAAAATATATATATTTTAAGTTACACAAAATTCAATTTAAATTTTAAAAATAGATAACACGCTATAATTTTCCGTAGATTTAATTATAAATTATTTTAAATATTTATATCGGTAGTATGGAAAATTTTATATCAACAATCGGTATTAATGCTTTTAATTTTGTTATTTCTATAATTAGATTTACAGAGAGATTCGATCTATTTATAATTATTTATAAATATCTATTGATAATTATGAAAAATTGTATTCATCACAAAATTGATAATTATTTACATTAATACAATAATTAGTTAATGTAAACATCTTCTAATTATAGAGACAAGTTTACCATTAAAAAAATGCAAAATATTAAAAAAAAAATATTTATTCTTATAAAATTTATTCTTATTTTAATATTTAAGTTGATTGCATCAAAAACATGTATTATAATATTACAACATAAATCTTTTATATATGATTAAAATATAAAAAAAAATATATTAGTAAAAAATGTAATAAGATTCTTGTATAAAGAAAAAAACATTTTAGAAACTTAACTTTGCAATTTTATTAAAAAAATATTTTAATTTAATTAGTTAAGAAATAATAGCAAGAATTTTATAAAATTTTTTAATGCATGTATACGTCAAAATATTAATAAAATAAAATATATTGTTGAAAATTTGTAAAAAGTAAAGCTGAAATGTTTTAATTAATTTACAAGTGCAAATTTTCTATGTAAAAAAATTTGCCAGGTGTGGGGTTCGAACCCACGCTCCCAGATGGGAACCAGAACTTAAGTCTGGCGCCTTAGACCGCTCGGCCAACCTAGCTTTGCAACGTAGCCTCTCTATTAGTTGTCTTTACTGTTGTGTTCAATACCTATTGAATGTCGTAATAAGTTATTTATAACTAATGCAATGCATCTTTTTTTTAATGTTAAATAACTGTATAGTTAATATACTTACGTTTTTCTCTTTTTCTTTATTATAAAAACTAATTATAAAAGCTTTAATTATATTTATATTATAAATATTAAATATTTTATAGTAAAATTATTATTTTATTGATGATTAAAATAATAATTAAATAATGTAAACGTTTTTTAAATACAAAGATAATTTTTTACATACAAGAAATAATAAAGGTACGTTGAAAACACTCTTAAAAAAAAATTTCTGTTAAAATTGATTACAGAAACATGTATTATAATATCATAAAAATATTAGAAACACTTGAATATGCGTGATGCCTGTTAGTTAAGTGATCCATAATAAGGATAATAAATCAATGATTTGTTATCTTTAAAAAAATTAATTTAAGAAAATTATACCGGGTATGCTATAATCACACCTCATTTACCTTTGGAAAGATAAATTTTCGTACAATTTTTCCATTTTTTCAATAATATATTTTTTTTTATTAATATTTTGACGTATGCATGCATTAAAAAATTTTATATAAGATAAAAGTGCCTAAAAAGATTGTCCAAATTTTTCAAATATTAATTAAATTTACTTATTTAGTATTTTTACAAAATTGAGTGTATAAATACTGTAAATCGTTTCTGTAGATTACGTCTCAAAAAGTGAATAAAATGCATTTTGAACAGATCGTTTGTTGACGAGATTCGCTATTCTGAGCTCATGGAAATTCGATACCATTGAAGGAAGATTACCGGTAATAAGCAGATGGTAATATTCTTTCGCATCACCGAGAATACAATGGGCTTGCGATGTCGTAGGATCCAGAAAGCAAACAGAATATGAATGGAGCCGACTCGTTGCACGAGCAGATCTTATCACGATGAACTGTCAGGGGTGGATCACCGGATTGCTCTTATCCCAGCTTGCCCGAATGTTCATCCCCTTTGACACGCAACCCGAGCTCAGCCTCGATAACATAATAATGGTAAAGACAGTGCATGGCGATGCGATAACTAGATAGTCAGACAACTAAAAACAGGAGCTTGCTATACTTAAAGAGAAGATTTATAAATTGTCATGTATTTTTTAATACTCTCTCTCTCTCTCTCTCTCTCTCTCTCTCTCTCTCTCTCTCTCTCTCTCTCTCTCTCTCTCTCTCTCTCTCTCTCTCTCTCTCTCTCTCTCTCTCTCTCTCTCTCTCTCTCTATTATACAGTTTATACAATTTTATTTTATATATAGATTATAATACTTA
The DNA here is from genome assembly GCF_013373865.1 of Monomorium pharaonis. Lineage (NCBI taxonomy): Eukaryota > Metazoa > Arthropoda > Insecta > Hymenoptera > Formicidae > Monomorium > Monomorium pharaonis. The sequence goes on from NC_050467.1 coordinate 20,158,504, forward strand.
TATGTCTTTTGGGATAATAAACATCTGCTAATATTATATCTTTTTGAGAAATTTAAAAAAAAGATGAAAATGTTATTTTAAAAATATAGACTTTATCTAAAATTATACACTTTGTTCTTTTTGTAGATTCAAATTAGATCATGTCTTGATAATGTTTTGAAAATTTTACGAAAGAGCACATGTTAATAAAATTAAATTGGTTGCAACAAGTAGAAAATATAGTTACATTTGTGTATAAAATACAACCTAGAAATTAAAGTTGATCAACCAAAATTAAAGCTTATTATTGTTAAGATAGACGATACTGCTACTAATTAGTGATGACTATTATTGTATTACGTACTAATAGTATAACCTATAGTATTTATAATATCATTATTGTACTGTATTAATGTCAAGTTAGCTAGCATCCGTGACTCAATAATATACTTTATTTTAATAGATTAAAAAATAATCGTGAATGATAATTTTATTTCTCGCTATTATTGAATTTGATAATGTGACATAGAATCTTGTCTAATTTGTTTTACATTTCTATCATGAAAAACTTCCAGATAGTATTCTTGTATATTTCTGATAAAAATATGAAATACCTGTTACTTGAAATGTTTCAATGTTTTTCTTTCGTAGCGTGACGCGTTCTGTGCATCGTCATAGCGTTGTTCTTTCACGGGGTGATGAATAATACGAAAGGAGCACACAGCGTACTAAGCGAATGATTAGCAATAGCCTGACGCGATTAATTAGATGGACTCTTCCCAGCAGATGAACTCTTCCCATCGGATGGGCTCTTCCCATTGGATGGACTCGCCCAAAGATGTTAAGAAAGTCGGTAAGAAAGACAACGCAACGATTAGCCAATCGTTCGTCTTCGCGAGAGAGGCGATAAGCTGATTGGTTCATCCGCGTCATCTATTCCCGCGCGCAATGCATCGGTGCGTCCGGTAACCACAGCTCGTTGTCGGGACGATTCGCGAGCGTGTCGAGATGCCGGTGCTCCTTTCTCGAAAGGCGGGTGATGCCGATTTTGCCCGGAGATCGAAGGGACGAACGTAGGTGAGGCGTGTAACGATTCTCGTCTTCGTCGATTTAAGTGAATCTCGGTCGAATAGCTTCACCGGCTTCGTGACGCGCGACTTTCCTTTCTTCTCCTCCTCCTTCCCTTCTGCCTTTTCCCCCTCGCCCGCGGCGTGTGGAGTGACGACCGAAAGTGACGAGAAAGAACGCGGCAATATCGTTAATAATACGTTTACGACTTCTTTGAGATCACGACGTTCTAAACGCGTTGCACGTATGACGTGAAAACTTGGATCGCACGTTCTCGAACGGTCCATCGTGTCTTGATCAGTGGTGGTCTAATTGGCGCCAAACGTACGGAGTGAAGTTGCCGGTAGCGACGCTGTACTTTCGTACTTGTCGACCATTACGGAAACGTTACTGTGTCGATTACCCGGATCGGTAGCTTCGTGTGGTCAGTTACAATCGTAATTGACCTTGTCCATTTCGTACGTCGGAATCACCTGCCATCGTTCGCGTCTCGTCTCGTCCCGAAACGTATGTTGGTGTATGTGTGTGTGTGTCGCTCGACAAACGTGTGCGGACGCTGTGCGAATCGCGGTGAATCGTTCTGTCGTTACTTCGTTTTTTTGTCTCTTCTCGCGTTGTTCACTTTTGTTGTGATTTAAGTACGTCGTCAATACCGGGAGTGACGCCAAGTGACGCGCGATCGTCTTGCAATTAGCGCGAGTGTCAATCATGCGCGGCAACGCGTCCGTGGAAAAGAGGTTAAGTACTTCCGCGAGTGTAAGGTGACATCGAGGGTATCCGAGAGATGGAGGAGGAGGAGGCCTGGGAAAGGCATCGGGCGACAGCGGAGCAACCCTGAGGTGAATATCTCGCTTTTATTTTATTCGGTTACTTTTAGAGAGAAAATCCTTAATTTCTGTTTATTCCGATCGCTCGTTTGATGATTTACGTTAAAAATAATAAAGCCTGTTTTTGCTGTGCTCGGGGAAAGTGAAATAGATTGCTTTTACAATCTTTGAGACGAGCAATCCGATGATGCCAGTTAAAATTACATAAAAAATTGAGTGTGAATCAAAGAAACGCAGCATCGGAGGTATTCGCTATCCAGATAGCACAGAGAGTTAAAAAAGAACTCAATTGTATGTCACCAATTATGCATTCTTTTTGAGATGCAGAAAGAATTATTTTTATTATATTTTTATAAAAATAATTCTTTTTGCATCTCAAAAAGAATTCATAAGCGGTGAAATACAATTGAGTTCTTTTTTAACTCTCTGTGCTATCTGGGTATGCTATCAGCTGTATGTATTGATGATACAGTGTGATGCTTCGTATTAAAGATACACAATATTTTATTAAAAAATGTTATACTCAGTAACGAAAATATCGGATTTATCAGATTTATTTGAGGAATTAAACTTGATTTTTTCCAGGAAATACGTCATTATTTTATGAAATGTTTTCTCGAAAGATAAATAAAAAACTCAACTCGCGTAACAATTATTTTTTAGATTTGACGTAAATTTAATTTGGATTTTGTATTCGTTTTTCAGGCCAATGTAGTTAAAACTCTGCTGTTACGTGTCGTATCGGTGAGTCACAAATTGCTCTTATTTAAATAATAATAGAGGAATAATACAAAATAAAAGTACTATTTTTTAGATTTGACGTAAATTTAATTTAGATTTTGTATTCGTTTTTCAGGCCAATGTAGTTAAAACTCTGCTGTTGCGCGTCGTATCGGTGAGTCACAAATTGCTTTTTTATTTAAATAATAATAGAGGAATACAAGATAAAAGTACAAATAAACATTTTGTACACTTATAGTGTACAATTACCATTATTCAAAGAAGCATTTATTTTAATCTAGCATTTTTTTTCTCAGTGCATAATAAACACAATAATACGTTTCGCATTCTATCTTTAATTTTTTACTTGATTTTTTGTTTATAATTGCATTGTTCTTACTGACATTCATACCACGAACTCTATATATTCTATCACTTGATAACTTATTTTTATTTTGATACAACTAACAAAGTGAAGATTTTCTTACATTATATATTTTTTTCCATCAATATTTACATCTAAAAATAAACCTTTATTATTTTCCGTATAATTAGTCGTATAATCTCTTAAATTTAATTCTATTTGATTTTTAAATATTAAAATCAGTTTGTGGTTCTTTGAAATCTTCCTTGAAATCTTCATTAAATTCAATATTATTATTTGGTATTCTTTTAATAAATTATATAGCAGAGAAATTAGCGCGTTATTGTAGCAGCGTGTTAGCTGTGCGCCTGCAAGTGAAAATCGATACCCTTCTATGGGAAGCCAAAGAAACCAGTATTTGAAGGAAAACGATTTTGTATTGTACCCACGTTGTAACGTTTGCAATGCGGCACGCGCCACCCCTGCCACGTGCCAGCCAATCTAAATCTAATAACACAAACAGCCTCACAATACATGCATCATATATGCCAGGGTTTGGCGGTAGGATGTAATGGGACACCATGTGAACTAATCGCTCTGGAGTGGTCCTTCAGATCTTGTTTCGCTATTTGTTGATCCCGACCTATTCTCTCTTTTTCTCTCGGGACAAATAGGTTCCCAGCTGAGTTTGACGATCAACATATTATGCAAAATAATTTCTGTTTTCTTTTTCACAATTACATTGTACGACACATTAATTTTTTTAAATATTTGATATATACATATTAATATAGGAAATACAACATTATAATAATTATTTTTAATAATTATTAGAAAGTCTTAATAATTCCAATAATCTTATTAATATGTTTGTTAATGTGTTGTTAATATTATATTAATGTGTTAATATCTGTTACTTTGTTGATTTCAAGTATTGCATATAAAATATATTTTTACTAAATATGGTGAGTTAAAATAGATAGTCTTTTTTCATTATTTAAATATTTAATTTTATAAAAAAAAAAATATAAAAATATGTTTACCGTAATACAATCTATAAATAAAAATTAATTATAAAAGTTCTCTAGTTTCAAGAAAATAAAAATGCTAAAGTTGTTGAAGGAATACAATATTCGGGTGGGATTAAAAATATATGATATAAAATACTTACATTAGATTGCATATGCTGCTGCTGTTGTTAAAGGTGACATAGGCAAAGAATAAAACGTAGAACTTTTCTATCATCAAGATTTTTAATTCTCAAAAAGTAAGTTTAATTTATTTCAATATACACCGACGAGTGTGTCTATACGCGCGAGTGTGCGTATTGTGTCTTCGCGTGCGTACAAGAACAACGCGTCTCATAAAAGATGACGTGACGTGATTGAACCAAGGTACAATCAATATACATATACATATACATATATATATATACACATGCATACATACATACATATACTATACATATACGCATATATATATATATATATGTATGTATGTAGGTGTATGTATATATATAATCAACATCACAAGATCACAGAGCTCTCGGCTCCGGGACGAAGAATGCACTTCCTAAAAGAAAAGTACATGCTAAGTCTCTCGATATGCAAAAAGGAACTCTTCATAATAATAACTTTTAACGGTATCTTTCGTTTTGACAAATGATACGATCTACGCTCGTAAAACTGCTGCAAAAGTTTTGGACTAACTGGGAATTTCAATCCGGTATATGCTTCGTATACTTTCGTGAGTTGTATGAGATTTGTTTCGGGCCGGCTTATCAAACGATCCAAATCAACTATACGTTTTATACAGGTCGCACGTTCGATCCAACTTTTTAACGTTTTTTTTGCCTGATTTCCTTGCCGGATACTGGTCATTTATTTAGATTTTGCTTTAAAGCGAAGAATGGAACGGATTGCAACAAATTCAATTTTTCGTCCGCGAAATGGATATGTAGACGTAAACGCGTGCATTCCTGATCGGGATCACGTTAAAAAATTGGATGGCGCCGACGTAATTATACGGATGCGCTACGTATATTCTACGTTTATTTACATCTATTTATAATAATTTTCACTCTAGAGTGACTTCAATGTCATTTCGTTGGATTCCTGGAAATAGTTTTCTTTTTGTACATCGCAACAATATTTACAGATACTGTACAAATTACGTTACACATTACGCTAACTAGGCGATATTGGTTAGTCATAAATTGTAGGGGTAGGAAGTTAAAATTTCGAAGTCGAAAATGCTCTCTAAAACTATGGTATCTGTTATTCATTAATAAGCGATATGTCCGTCGAGTGGTGTCAATTTCTTTCGATCTTTATCAGCCTCTGCAATTTAAATGATATAAAATACTTGATACCATCTTAGCTTTCTCGTTCGGTTCATGAGACTGGCTCTCAATTTACTAAATCTTTAGTTTGTCTAATATAGATTTAAAATATTTTGTGATAAATATTGCTCGTCAACAATATCAAATACAGATTATTATATTAATAATAATATCTTTTATCATAATTATTTTCAAAATAATTTTTTATCTATAAATTATAAATAATGAATCCAATATTATATATTGGATAAAAGACTAGTGTAATAGGAGTTGGCGCAAATTGTATTATAGTCACATTTCCTAATATCGATATAAATTGATCAAAATTATCATTTATAAGAATTTAATGTCAACTATAAATTATTAGAACAGTTGTAAAATAAGACAAACACAATTATTCTTCAAGTTCTTTTTAATAATTATTTGAGCCATCTTTTGACCGAACTATTAGATTTATAGAAAAACACCTTCTCGTTGTTCGATATGTATCATTTCTTAACTAATGTGATCATTGCAAGATAGTTGTTTCAAATTTTTGCACTGATTTGCCTGATTTCTTATGAAACTGTCGACTTTGACTCCGACGAAAATGATGATGCCGCATATAATCTTTTTTCCTTTTCACCGCAAAAGAAGCAAAAAGGAAAAAGGAGTGCTTAAATCGAATCCGCAAAGACAATGTACGTACGCCGATGCGATAATTATCCGATATTGTTTATGCGATTATCTGGATAATTATTTAGATGCGGTCGCATATACTAATTCGCTCTGGATCAACGTACAATATCTCCGCGGAGGCTAATGGTCCATGACATTCTCGTCGAAGCTTACATCTCGTAGCACTATTTGCCGTTTGATGAAAGCAGCGGACTGGCAGCGGCTGAGTATCCTTGGTTGCAAGTGGGCAACATAAATGGGTTCATGTTGAATGGTGATCCGACCACCTCTCCTAGTCCTGCAACATGCCCACTGTCAGTTATACATTAGTAATGAAATTATTGCTTTAAAAAATGTGACGCAAGAAATCAATGTATAAGAAACAAACGGCGAAAATATAATAACTTGACATTTTTAATAAAAAATAAAATTGTTTTAAAATAAAAGAGAATAAATCAATAATAGTGTCCTTGAAAAAAATAATGACGAGGAAAATAATTGTTAATTCTAGATGAAAATTAGAAATAATATTTCACTCCCAAGATATATTAATTTTCTTACTTTTTATTGTAAATAAATTTGTTTATTTAATATTGGAATAATATAAATTTTAAGAAATTCTGTTCGCCGTTAAAGCCTTTCATTTTCGAGCTAAACGTGTGCGATCGGCAACGAGGATTCGTGAAGCTTTCTGCTAATCCGTGCGGATAAATACAATGGGATAGTGGACAGCGTATGTTAATTCCATATGAATTGAGAGAATATATGTATAAAAAACATTCTAGCCATTTTTCTATTGTCGTGCAATATATAATACACAAACACGTATCTCATGTTAGCATTATAATTTCATTCCAACAAAATTAATTCTTACTACACAATACATTGACCATCTCGATAAAAAATGCTACAATTACAATATTCGAATTTAATAAATTAATTATAAATAAACTTTATAACATGAAAGAATATTATTAAAAAATAAGAATTTAAATTTAACTTGAAAGTTAATAATTAATAATTTGTTGATAATTTAAAATCACTATCGCGTCGTAAGTAAGTGTACGTACATTCTCAAATGCCGTCTCTCATAATTCTTTAATCGCAGTGCATAGGGTGGTTGTGATGATGGTGGTGTTGGTGGTGATGGTGGACGGTTAGCGGTTACTGGGCGGCTGTGGCGAGGTGGTGCTGTGTGGGCCAGTGCGGTGGGACTGAGGTGGTCGGTGGTCGTACTACGGGGGCGAACGCACTCCCGTCCCCGGATGTATAGAAAATGCCATATTGTTCGTGCGCTAAAACGAAAATTCCACATAAGGGAAAATCATAAGTGCGTGCATCAAAAGATAACATTAAGTAGAAGGGCATGCGTGTTGGATACATGAACGTTGTATGAACGAGTGTTGAGTTTCTTCGTTTCGAGTTGTGCCAAAGATTTCGAAAAATCCAAATCTCGAAAACATCGACGCTTTGGAGAAACATGAAGTAGACTTTGAATTCATAAAGTATATTATAATAAAAATATTTGTTTGAGCATACCTAAGTATCACAAAAAAATATAATTAAAAACTAATTTGCATTGTTGATCATTCGTATTTCTTTTATATTGCGCTATGACGTTAATAATTTATTTTAAACGATTTAAATATATGAGTATAATATATGAAGAATTGTAAAAAAAATTTGTATTGCATCTCGGCACAACTTAGATTTTGTGAATGTTGCAACGACATTGCACAGACATGGGACCGTCTGTGAGGGTAGATGGAAAGAGAAAGAGAGAGAAAGTAGGAGACTTACGCGAGGTATAGAGAGTAGGGCTGCCGGTGTACGGATTGGCGACGGAATAACTTCCGTTAGTACTGTGACTGTGTGGTGTGCTGGCTGAACTACCGCAATAACCACCGCCGGTTACGACACCACGTGGACTTGCACTGCTGCTTTGTCTATAGGCGTCGGCGCTACCGCCGACGTTAGCTCCGACACTACCACCACTGCCGCCACTACCACCGCCGCCACCACCGCCGCCGCCGCCGCCTCCGCCGTCGGCAGCAGCCCCTGTCGTCACGGAACTACCGTCTAGAAATAGAAACCTGCCCGTCAGACGAACTCGTCAGTATTTCAGGTTGTGAGTGATTGCCTAATAAATTTAACTCATCCGCGTCTTGATTGGTACAAGCCTCTACAAGGAAGAGATTACGAGGCATTTTACTATAGTATATTGTATAATAAATATCTAATCTATAAGAATAAGTATATATCTATCTACAAAATATCTATCTAATAAAGATGGTACGAGTGTCGAGTTTATGAACGTTTTAATAGAGACACATACCGTCTGTCCATTTTGCCGCACTACCATTTTCCTGCACTGTCACCGCAAGTTGCCCCGTATACGAATTAAAGGCCGTTGCCGAACTGGATGTGGGAGGTGCGGGTGCGTGCACTGAACCCGGACTTCGTGGTGCCCCCGCGATCCCCATGTTTCCACTCTTGGGCATACTATAAATGGCTTCCGCTAGATCCGCCGCCCTCTTCAGCACTATCTCCTTCGGAAGCTTTTCGGGGTCACCGGGGTGCCGCGGAACGAGTTTCTGTAACCTTTGGAAGCCGTAGTCGATCGTAGGTTCGTTTACCGCTGGAAAACACAGGAAAGATTCGTTTTCTCTTATTGCCTGATCGGACAACGTCGTAGTTTGTTTCTTTTTTCAATTATTACTCGCATAGACTTTGTCATTCGGATCGATCGTTCTTTGTACTTACAAACGTAAACAAATCTACCGGGCGCTCCTTTACAGAACTGCTTGCTTTTGTAATGTAATGTGACGTCGACGACTCCTGGTATTTGCCGCGCCGGTGCCTGCACCTTGATTGCGTGGGGTGTGATAAACTATAATAAAAAGGATAAATGCATTTTTATATTTGCCATCGTGTAAATTAGTATCAGAGAACTCGAGTATTACTGACCTCGCTCCAAACTAGCATCGAACCGAAAACTACTTGCAATCCATCGAAGAAATTTTCACCGATAATTATGACGGTGGATCCACCCGACGTCCAGCCTTCGTTAGGCGATATCGCTTTTATGCACGGCGTTTGGAGAGGTATTGGCGGATATAAACCTAGATTCATAACAAAAATATTAGTATACTTTTTGCATGTAATTTTATTGCTTACAATTAACATTTGCGTAAAACATGTGGCGCTGAAATTTCCTGTCAATTTGAAGATTAATCACATAAAGACTTAAAGTATTAACGATCAGTTCTCCCATATTATAATAAAATAGATAATATCAGAGGAAGAAAATTAAGTGTACCAAAATAAAAAGTTGTAAGTTGAGAATTAAACTAAGCGGTATCTTGGAAATAACTCGCGACTGACGAGAGGGAAGAAATAGGATATGGAAAATTATCTGAATATTCTGTTTATTCGGTTGAGGCCGAGTGGCAGATATATTTTCCGGCGTGGCAGACAAGTTTTCGAGGTCGCGGGACTCGTGAAAGTGGGAAAGAGGCGGAAAATGAAAGAGAAACTATAAAGGAGAACGACGGAAAGAGAATGATGTGGCAAGAGAAAGAGAGAGTACGAGGAAGAGGGTCGGAGAGCTCACGGAGAAGGGTTGTAACAAGAAGGAAGGGGGGGGGGGACGATCGGGCCGCTGGTGTCTCTGCTTGGAATTTATAACCCAATGATATCATTTTGTACCCCGGCGAAGCCAAGCCACCCCCGGCACCGACCCTGGGCGAAGCGGAGCCACGGCAGAGTGGCTGACATCATGGTATATTGCTCTCAGTGATGCTCAAACACTTTCCACTTCGAGTGCTTATGTGCCGTCACATCGATAAATCTCGGCGGCTTCAAAGATCGCGACATTGTTTATATCTGGACGTATTTAAAGAATATAATTTTACAATTAAACGTTGACACAGGATGTTTCTTTGTGATTATTCATTTTTGCGATTGCCTTCATAAATAGACTAATACAACAAAAAAAATTATCAATTAATAATGCGTGAAACAAAATCAGTAAATAATTTGAATGTAAATTTTGACATAAAATTATTCGTAATAAAATTTTCCAATTGGAAAGATTGAGTTGTGTTTGTCATGATTGAATTTTGTTTATCGAATAAAAGCAAAGTGGAGAGCACAGTGTTAAAGAGTTGCAAGTATGGTCCCTACGCAAATGGGGATTCCTCAGTGGGACATTGGTATTTATTGCGTTCAATGTACAAGAAAGTCGTTAAAGAGAGCCAGCCGTGTTGGCAACCATCCTGGTAGAGAATTGTCGAGCGGCGCGGTGGCAGGCCGTGGTGGAGAGGGGAAGAAGAGGGTTGAAAAGAGGGATTCAGTAGAGGAGGCCAAGGAACAAGCGTACCAACCCGGAATAAATAAAATCCTCCGCGCCACTGAATGGTAAGAGGGGTGCTGCTGCCCCCAACCCTCCCGAGTCCCTCTTTTGCCACCGAACTATCGTCGAAGTCGAAGAGCCGTTGTACTCCGACACGTTCGGCCCGATTCTCTTTGATCACTGTGAGATCGCGCGATAACTTCATTCGCCGCGATAGAGACTTGAGAAATTTACCAGAAAAACCGAGTTTTATCCCGGCGCAAAGCAAGTTTCATTATAACAATGCTCCTCAATGATTCCTCTCTTATATTCAGCCGGAATAGCGAATAATTTTTCCTTTGTTTTATTAAATTTTGGTAATTAAATTTTTGACTTGTTATTTCTTAATTATGATAAAAATAATGTTACACGAGTAGAGGACACAATTTTTGCAACAAGAGAAACAAGTTTAAAGTTTTTATAAAAGTTCTCTTTCTCTTTGTCATAAATTAAATTAAAAAAAAAGAAAGCGAAACATGAAGCCTGAAATGAAAATAGTATCGATGTTTTGTCAAATAAGCAACGCGTTATAAAACGGCGTATCGGGGAAGATAGATCGTAAGCAAGCGTTTCAAATTTCATGGACAATCAAGATTTGATTTGTACAGCAACCGAGAGAATTCGTTCACAATGACAGCAAAATCCACGAGATACCGGCGTTCTACGTTCTTCCCCTTTCTCTCGCGTTTCCTGTCTCATTGGTATGCTCGTTTCGGCGTTTCGGGGGATAGCTCGCGGGGGAGGGGGGGATTTGGAAAGAGTGGATGTGTTGGTACCTTCATTGGCGTCGCAGAGGCTCCAGGAGGGCGGCGCGAGATAGCTTAAACTTAGCATTCACAAACCAACGCACCGCGGCAACCACGGAAAGGAGGACGAGGGGGAGGAGAAAGAGAAGGGCGCGAGAACGACAGAGGAAACCGAATGAGAGGAGCAGAGATCGAGATGAGAGAAGCGGGCCAATTCCACTCTCTTTCTTTCCGTGTCTTTGCGCTCCGCGGCAGCCAACCAGGTAAAAAGAAGAAACTGACGCGGGTGGAGACGAGAACCTTGGAACCCGCGGCGTGAAGAAGAAGGGGGACAAGGCACTCGGGCGAAATTCGAGTGAGCAGAGTGGAGGGAAATAAGACCGAGGAACAAGGAGCGCGGAACGGAGCGTGGATCCTTCGTTTTCCCGCATCCCATTGATTTACATCTTGTCTTGGCATAGGTAGGAAGAAAAGACGGAGGAAGAAGCCTGGCGCGAGAGAGGAGCAAGCGGTCGAGGGGGATAGCCGCGCGATATCAGCCGTTTGTATGCGCGGCCGACGCCAAACTTTGCTGAATTGCCCTATGACTCCATATATCCCATTCTACCGGTGCGCCCTCCTGCAACTCTCTTACGATTCCGCCCCGCCACGGCTCCCGAGTCGTTATGCCGATCTCGAAGAAAACTGACCCCCATCCCTCGCCCTGGAAGGGCGCCGCGCGAGAGAAACAACACCACGCCCGCGAGCATTCGAATGGCAATGTGCCTCGAACATGAATCGCCCGGGAAGGCGATTTTGATCGACAATCCCCCGTTGAAAGCTTACGCGCGTGAATCATATTATCCGTGAAAAATCGATGCGATTGAATAAATGAGGGCGTTTAATGTGCGCACCGGGCTTTTTAATTATCGTCCGTTAATTAATTATCATATTTTCTGCGAGTGCTTTGTTAGCACGGTGAAGGCTGATTGCAATTGCTGCCGGGGAATACAGCAACTGACTGCAAAATTAAATAACGAAAAACTGCACGGAGGGCCAAATTGTTGTTTACGGACAAATCGAATTAGCGTGTAAATGCTCGTGCAATCTCGCGCATTAAATATGCAGACGATATCGATGCTCTTTGTCCCGTATAAATTATCTCTTTAACGATACTGATTAATTGATTGTATTTGTGGATCATACTTACTATTGTACTCGCCAGGATCACTGGGGTCCAAACGTTTCGCCCTGCGTCCGTGCTTGCTGTTGTTGTGGACGAACATATTGTCTGAGACCGCTAGTAATGGTCCTTCCACTCCCACTTGCGTAGATATGACCACCTGTTAGGCAAAATGGAAATTTGCCGATGTGAAAGGTGATATAAGACGATTAATATAGAAATGTCAGAAAAGTAAACGTAATAAACTAATAATAAACATATCCTCTACGCATATATTAATAAAATTTTGAGTTTTTACAAATAAAATTAAAAATAATATTTAAACTCGTTCTCCATACGTCTTAAATTAATAAATTAATATTCTATTTATCAGCATGAAATTTACATTTGACTCAAGAGCGTAGAAAAATATCGCCGCGCGATAGACGTTCCCGTGAATAATATTGTATTTCTCTCATGCGCGTCGTATACCGAGTTTAGTTCATTATATCTTCCGTGAACGAGCATGCATTTGATTTGTTGGATACTACGGCATGCAATTCATGACTTACACGTACGACGTATAACGCTGATATAATCGCGCAAGTACAAGATTATTATCTTAATATTATCATATTAGGACAGTTAGACATCCTTCTTCCTTAATACAGCATACATTATTTACGAGCTAAACAAAATTAATATTTGCTTAGTATTTACGCCGCTCTTTCCGCACGTGTTTTGGGACGCGTTGAAAAGATTTTCGCGATGAAGTCGGAAGAACGTTTATAAAATCGAGCAAGCGGTTGGAAAATGCCCGAAAGTTTTGTCCTTCGCAACTTCGCAACTTTCTCGCGTGCTAGTGATATTACTCGACGAGTAACACCGCCGCCAACTTAGAGTAAAACGACGATAACCTACTGAGCCTTCGTTGCCCCACGGCGGGCGAGATTTTTGTTGAAGACTGCACTAAAATTTTAATTCGCAACTTTCGGCAGTAAGCAATTCAGAAACAAATTCGAGAGTACGATGAGTATTTTAATTTCAGTTTGTCGTGCCGCGCGCACAAAAAGAGAAAAACTAAAAGAATAATACAAAAAGAAATGAATAACGTAAAAGACCTGAGATTTCTTTCATCGCGTTAAAGATTTTTGATAATTTATTTCTTTATTTTGTTTATTTTAGTGTTTTTAGAAAAATAAGAATAGGTGGTATATGGTTTTCCGTAAGTGAAAATGATTAATTATTGCAAAGGATAAGGAATTGAATGCGAGAGGGTGCGTTAAAAGTCCATCGCAGCGACTTTTGGATTAGGTCTACGTTATTTATTCCGAATTATTGTCTTTATTTATTTAAATAAAATTAATGATTTTTAATTAGATGTAGAATAATAATAGCAGAGTTTTGCGAATACGTGTAATTTTACGGGAAGAACAATACTCTCTGCGACGATAGGCGTCATGCGATGTTGCGGCGGAATTTTGGCGTTCTCGTCTCCGTCTGTCCGCCCCTATAATTTCGCGAATCGTGACTTGAATGACGGAAGTGTCTCGCGTAGTGTGCATTTCAGCATTGCAACACGACCTGGAACGTCTTTGAATCAAGTGGGTGGAAAGCCGGAAGCGATTAACTGTATCTCAAGCAGAGCCGTAAATCGAGTTATGTGAATCACAAGATAAATTACGTTATGAATATGACATTATTATTGTATCTGTTAGCAATGTAGGTGTGTATATCGATTTTTTAATAAATATTTTAAGTTTTAAAAGCTTAAGAATCTTAATGTGTAAGGGCAAAATCGATTATATTAAATATGAATCGTGCAAATTTATACTTAATGTAAGACTGTAAGTAAACAGCGAGCACGGACAACTTACCTGGAAGCGCCTCATGTCTCGTGGATTGCCGGCGTTCTTGAGGCAGTTTTGGTTACACTTGAGAAAGAACTTTAGGAAGAATCTGCAAAAGTATAGAAGGGACCAGAGTTAAACGGTTGACAAGGTACTTAACGCTCTTCAACGCCGGGAACTTAATTAGAACGCGAACTTGGCCGGAAAGCAAGACTGAATATTGCATAAGCCAATCGCGAGCCCCGTTCCACTCTCCTCTATTATTCAGTATTTCTCTAGATTAAACTCCCGACTACGTGCTTCTCGACCTTTAGGCCTGTGTACTGCACGAAATATGCGGTCCTCGGTCATTGTCTTGCTACAATGTCGAAAGACATTTTTGCAAAATACATTTACTATGTAATTTATTTTTTTTTAAAAAGGTATAAATTTTTTTAAAAAGGTAGAATAAATTTTTTTTCCAATTTTCTATTTTATAATTATCTTTATAAACATTTTCGGAGCGTAATATAAAAGGAAAACGAATTTGAAAACATTAAATACAAAAAAAATTTAATGTAAGATACATTGAAGTATATATAATTATCGAGAAAATGTTACTTATATTTTTCTTTATAATAATTATAAAAATAAAATAATATTAATAAATATAAGTAAAAAATATTAGTTTAGTACTTATAAGTACTTATTGCGCAGAAGTTATGCAAAATAGAATTTGGGACATAAAGATATATATATTTTCGTGAGGATTCTGCCAAAAAGCCGCCGGCTCAATTTTCATGAATTATGCAAAATGCCGAGAATATTGAATTTTAGGAATTTTTTTGAGACGCATCTCATTTATTGGTTTGCGCCTGCGGAAATGGAAGGGGTTGACTTGAGGCACGAGGAGAGTTTAGAGATCAGGTAGCTGAATGTCAGACCGAGGAGGATCGAGCGAAGGAAGCGCGCAGGAAACAATCAGGAGGACCGGAGCGACGCCGACGACGACGCGCTGGCAAGAAGGAAGGGTAGTTTTCTCTACGTAGGCTTTTTGTCCCGTGGGACGCCATTGTCATTCCCCCAAAGAGTGCGTCCATGGTATTGGGGACTTCTTGGAAAAATCAAACGCATACTTTAGAATAGCGTCCTTTTTGTCTGCACTTCTACTTTTTGTTTCTCGTGTAGGGACTGCCAAAATTGCCGAAAGATCACGATTAATAACTTCTTGATCCAGCAAACTGATCTTAATTACTCGATCTTTATCTAGCTTAATTTTTATGTCGAAAGCGTATCTCTAATGTAGTTGAAATGTAAGAGAAGGTAGAAGATATCAAATGATTTTGTCGAAAAATATCGAACAAGATTTTAGTCATAGGGTAGTTTATAAAATTTTATGAGACAATATTTTTTATTGATATTCCTTCTAAAAATATATCCAAAACTCGAAAGTGAAAAGTAAAAAACGAAACGTATCCGTCGTGGGGGTGGAGGAGAGAGGGTACAGAGAAGAGAACCTCGACTGAGGGAAGCGAAGGACGAGGGGCAAGACGACGTGAACGGGAGGGTGGAAAATTCGGCGATACGAAAAGAGAAAGGGAAAGAAACGTATCGATCTCGTGTTACACGCGTTTTCGCATCCAGTCGTGGGACTTAAGGTAGGTAGGTAGGTAGATAGGTGGTGGATACTCGACGCGAAGAGAGTGCCGGTCTAATGTCGCTTGCGTGTTTCCGCGCGCTCGCGGAGAGCCGAGCGAATTTAATTTCGTTTACTCTTAGAGAACGTTAAGATGTTATCGCGATGCTGGATGGGTATTCAAAGCATTGTACCTTGGCTTATCGCGGCCGTGGATCTTGCACTAAACACGATATCTTCGTCGCGCCTGAGGCGTCGCTCGACAACGCTGCCTCCAGTCGTTTACAGATAGGAATACCATCGACCGTACTTGCACCTACGATATTGCGAGAATGGCGCGAAGACGCCCCTTTAACGATGCCGACGACAACGGGAACGAGTCTGTAACCGCCCTCGCGAATCGAGGACGTTTCACTTTGTATCTATATTGAAATCGTGTGTCACCCGTTATTTAATAAAATGGGCCAGCGGCCGAGAACATCTGCATCCGCGCATTTGCTTCGATCAATCGATACAAATTTTTAAAAAAGTACGCTCAATCTATTCAAATATCTTGTAAATTTCAAAGCACTTTACAAATATTTACTAATCAAACATTTGCCGTGGAGAAATAACATTGAAAGAGAGAAAGTACCATAAAAATATTGGGCGATAAAGGAAAATTGTATGTCTGAATGAAAAGTCCGAGGTAATTGAAATATTTTCCGACCAGCCAGCGTTTCGCGCTCGCCGCAGCAAAAGAAATCGGGCGATCCGCTTTCAGAATTTGACGCTAACAAAATGACCCTACTTACGCGGGAGAGTTCTATGAAGAGGGAGGAAGGGCGCGCTTGGCTGGAGGAGAGATAGGCGGACTATAGATCTTCGCTTTTTTTTTTTTAACGGGATTCGTTCATCGGCAACACTAATCATTTACGACGCTCCCCCTCCCTCCCCCGTCACGCCGTCGCCGTGCCACTTTATTCCTCTTTCTTTTTTCCCTTACACGAGGTCGTTTCCTTCCGCGCGTCCTCGAAGTATTGGCTGTTAGGGACTAATGGATTGCGTTACCGACTGATTCAAATGCGAACTGGATTTCATTCCGAGCTCGATGGGGCGGCAGTATCGATGGTGTCGTAACGCGAACGCGTGCAAGAAGAAGGGCTAGTTTCTTACAGGGGATCAAATTCGATTCCGATAGTCTATTAGATTTTTCTCTTCCGTTGGCGGCCTTCGCAAGCTCGTGTCAGTCTCCTCTGGAAAAATCTATTCCGAATCGCCGCTCAGGCATCCAACAGATACGCTTATCGTTGAAACATTAGTGCGAGTTACCTGCCTTACATTCCAATTGCAAAATACTTGTGCACATATAGTATATAAATTCTTGATTGAATCAGTCTATGATAATGTTCGATATATATTTTTACATATACACCTTTTAGCTATTTTTTCATATTTTTGTTTAATTTGCTTATATAATATAGCTTGCATAATATAGCTTGCAAATTTCATTAATTTATTATTCAATAATTCGTTAAGTTTCTCCTTCTCAAATACATTCTGCGTTGTTGCAGACATACGATTTTCATTGAAAATGTTATGGAAAGAAATTGTTTTTTATTTTAATGTACCGACACCGATAATAGTTTTAAGTTAAAATTATTTAAAAGTCCTTTGACTGCTCATATTCGTTAACGAATTGACACGGAGGGAAATATACAGAGGCGATTCGATTGCGAAATCATACCTAGTCTACCCTTCGGAGCTCGCATACCTTTCCATTCCCTCGGATCAAATGGAATAAAACGAAGCAGTAGGCGGTGAAGTGAGGATTGGAGACTGCAACGGGGGACGTCAGGGGAGAATGGTGGTGGCTTGTAGTAGGAAACGTTCGTATCGTTCGCTGTGTTTCCAGTTTTACAGCGAGCAACTTTGCAACGTCGGAGCGGATGAACGAGCGCGGGTGAGGAAAAAATCAACGGTATAAATGGAAAAAAAAAACAACACTAAACATCGGAGGCCCGCGAAGGGCGAGAGTTGTATGAGCAGCAAGCGGGTAAACAGTCGAATGAATTCAATCAAACCTTGCAGTAAATCATCGGCATTCGCACGGTAGTTTTGTTTATGTTTTCCGTGTACCAATTAGCGATTTTTCTCGCCGTACCGTAACGCCAATGTTCTTTTCTCCACGGAAACCGCCGACAAAAAATAATTTTCAGGCTTCACGCGACGGACGTGATTTATAGGTATAGCTTCTCTTATCGCAATTTATATATTAATTAAAAATATATTCGTTTATGTATACGCGGAGTACCGTGTAATTAGCACGAATAATCCGAGGGAAAATGAGCGAAGAGGTTCTCCCTTTTCCTTGTTTACATGCCACCCGGTACGGCATTCGTGGGTGCCAAGTCGCAAGTAAGTACCTTCTGATCTAGTAAATATATTTCCAGCAGGGGCTGAATGGATATAGAGGGCTTACTTGGGGACTCACGCGTAATAGTTCCAAATAGGGTGGCATTACGCGTATCAGAAATCCATTTTCTCCCGCAACGGAGAATCTTTAATCATGTTTTCGGTTCTCGCTGTACGCTCCTCTTCTTCTGCCACTATAAAAGAGCCGGATATAACGTGACGAAAATTCAACGAAGAGATCCGTGAAATGAAGACGACGCCGTTCGTTTCATTGTGCTTCGCCCTTTTGTATTTCGTGCAATATATATGGAAGAACAAGAATCATTATCGAAAGATCTCGTTGTTTTTAATGGAATTAATCCGTATCCACCTTTTTGTACGTGATTCGAAAAAGATCGGAAAAGGGTCTGCTTACACGACAAAATCTTGCCGAATAGGCGTGTCTAATAGTGTGCTAATCATTGATTAATGTGACTGAATTGCCGGCTATTCCATTAATATTATGTCTTCAAATAGTGCCAAGGGATAGCTTCATTATCATTTTTTTTCTTTCTAGTATCCCAATGAGAATTCTTAACATTTTTTTATTAGAATAAAAAGTATAAATGAAACAAAATAATAAAACATTTTTCCTTTTGTTAGAATGTTAAATAATTGCAGATTAAGTATTTTGTTTAAAAGCCAAAAATAATAAAAAGATAATCATCTTCTTTGTATAAAAGCATTATATTTCTTATAATATACTTTTTAATGAAAAAGATTGAATAAAAATTTTTTTGCATTGCAAAAATTAGGATTAGTATCCGTGTTACGTAATCGGAATGGCTAGTACATTCGCAGAGTAACAGGCGCAACGCTTTCACCTCGACAACAACTTTTGTAAGCAATACCGATAATTTCCATTCGATCCGATATTTAAGCAAGAGAATGCTTGGGAGTAATCACGAGTGCATAATGCAGACGAGGAAGACGTCAATTAGTAAGAATGTGTACGAAGGTCCGTAAGGTATAGGAAACCACCTAGAGCTGTATACCCTGCATACACCTTAACCAGGGTTAGTAAGGGGTTAGCAAGGTATCAGGGGATGCTTAATGTTTAACTAGCCTCCATTACGCCCACTGCCTCCCCAGTATCCTCCCTCTCTCTTTCCACACTGCCGTCATCTGGCGTCTACCGACTCGTTCCTTCGGATTCTCTTCTCAGGAAGTATTATAGAGAGACGGCTAAGAAGGATCGCGCGTAACTATCGGTTAATACAGGAAATCATTTTCCAGGAATAAAAGCATTCTATATAACAGGAGATTATCTCATCGCTCTGATTTGAGGAACAGCGATTACAATAATAATATTACAAATTTCGATCGTGGATAACATCACAGAAGCAATTTTCAAAAAGCTCTATCTTTATTCAAGCTCTTAAAAATTAATCAAATTATTAATAAAATTTTAGTTGCATAATTGTGTGATTAAACTTTGAGAACTATGTCCCGCAAGACAAAAGGTTTCCACAATGAGTACCGATTAAACATAGATAAATTTAATTTATAGAGGACAGGCAGTGGGTCCAGGAAAGCTGGGAAAATATAACGACGTACGAAACGTTTAGTTCCGTTGGAAAGGAAGACATCATTGTTTAACATCCTCTTATCAGAATGTAAATAGTTGTTCAACCAAGAATCGGCAGTAGAATAAGTTAACGTGTGTTCACCGTTTTATGGTTCTACATAGAATTTGTTTTTCCGGGAGAAAGAGAAACGCGGCGAATAATTTTTACCGATCTAACAGCAAGGGACGGGAGTGCTACGTGTACTTTGAGTTATAATTCGGAACGCGCATATATGTACATTTCGCGTATTTGTCAGCTCGTAATTACATCTTCCCTAACCGTTCGATAGCCAATAGCGACATTACATCATTACGTAATCTTGCACTTGCCTTCAGCTGTGTTCCGAGACTGTCTTGTATCTCGTGCGAATGCCATCGTGTGTTTACGAAAGGAAATCAGGCGACCGACTACGTGTGTAAAGACGAGGGGTATCTTAACTAAATTCCTGCCGATAGGGACGATACCGTTTGCCCAAGTTCTAAGACGGCTCGAGCTAAGGCTATTCGGCAGGCATTGCCGAGGTATTGCATAATTCATACCTAAGTAATACGTCTTACTACGTAGCGTGGCCCCGAACTAACGTATCCTGTCGTAGCCCTTGCGTTACGTATAGCTGCTTAGCCCCGCTCTCACCCCATGTTACGTCGACCCCTCGCCCTGACAGCGAGATACCCCTAATGGCAGTCTATCACATTAGCCGCAAGACGGCTTGAGAGGCCGGCTACCATAACTAGATTTGCTTTGCACGTACGGCGCATCAACTGACGATTTACCACGTATCGCATAGTTGGTCGTAGCTATTAACTGGCGTAAGCTCCGACTTAGCTTATGTCGACAACGTGACTGTGCTTAACACTGCGTGCCCAAGGAAGGATAAATCACCGAGGCGGCATATCCTAGATAAGCAAAAGGAAAGCCGTAGATCTTAACGTCAATTCGATTTCGTATATCCGTAATGTTCAAAGGTGTTACACATATTTATATATGTGTACACATATCTTTTATAGTTTTAGACAGAAATTAAAATTAGTGTGATTCCAAGAGATGAAAAGAATTTTTGTATCTTTAAAGGTGGATGCTGGCATGAATCGTAATTTCATGTTATTCCATATTTATAATGTCGAAAATTAAACTCGAAATTAAACTAAAATTACATCAATTTCTGTTCTTTATTAATCTAATTAAAATGAAGAGAAATTAGAGGATTGTTAACGTAGGTGTAATTTAATTACTTTTGCTATTCGGACAGTTTCAAGATTATTTCTGGTGGATTACGTCGAATTTTCATCGTGGCTGGCGCTGGATAGTCGAGTAACTGTAGCGTGACGTGCGAACTGTGCGAAAATTGTTGAATTATCTCTCTGTGCCTTGGGCATACAGCGCTCGGACAAGGAGCGGGGCATTTCCATAAATGCATCAGAACCTCCAACCGCGTAAACTAACTTAACGCCGACGACGATTCCCGCGTCGGTATATGAGTGTACGCACGATTTATTAATGCCTGCATTTAGATACGGAGTCCCATGAGAGCGTAGTAGGGGCGGTTAGGAGTCTCTCAAGTTACCGCTGTCAAATATCGACAAAAACGACCGTAAGTCGCGCATGCTCCCGTGTGGCTGCGGAAGACAGAGAGGCAACACGCGTATCACAACATCCTGCCGCATGATATGTTGGAGGAACATGTAAAACGTATATATCTATCTCTCTTTTTTCCGAAAGCGGAAGAATACACACAGTTCAGCGCGCCCTTCGCGATCCCGCTGTACGACACTCCAATACTACCCGCACGCAGAATGGTTAATTAAATGGTAAAATTACGTTTAATGCAACTTTTTAAAATTATTATTATTATAAATGCTACATTAACGTTGTAAAAACACAGTAGCGGCGGGATAAGTTAATAAAGCGGTATTTTATTTCGCTGTGAATTAAAACAAACGTAATTTTATGCTCAAAGATAACTTGACAGTTGAACAAAATAAGCGACGCATGCTAAATAGATAATGCAATCATATAAAAACTGATAATTTGCAAGTCGTAATTTAAAACGCACGAGGAGCGTTTTATTTTCACCAACAGACTCTAGGACATACGCTCAATCAATTTCTCCGACGCCGTGAGAATTTCTCGTTTGCAGACAGTTTAGGAGCGGCGCGTGTCAGTGTACACGGTAATAACACACCGTAAGTTTGTCAACGGAAGCTCGCTTAATCCCGGCTAACCTCGTTGCCCGCTCGCGGAGTTTGTCGTCAAACTAGGGGAGCTAAAATGTGATTTTAATATTCGCGGCTCCTTTGAGGAAACTCGCGAATCCTTCCTTAACAGGCTTACCGAGGGAGAGCGCCTACCTCCCCCTTCCACCCTCCCGCGGGGTCTGCAACTTGCTTTGAGGAGTGCACTTACTTCGAAACTCGGCACAATCTCTCATTCCTCCGCTAACTTTCAAGCGTTTCATTCTTATTTCGACTATTACCAGGAAGCCCTTTTCTTTCTGGTTACCGTAAATTTATATATTTGTGTGTAAGCTCCACATTATACAGCTATTTACTTTCTTATCGAGTATTTGTGAAATCATTATAACTTGTAAGAAAACTTTGTTTTGTCACAACACTGCACACTACATGGCAATTTTTTTTAATTATGAAACAGTATATTTATACGTTTAGAATTTTTTAATAATTGTTAATTCAATTTTTTTCCTGAGATCGTACTCTTTTATACATATAATCCCGCGACAATTTTTCGGTTAACGTAATTATCTTGGCGAAATTCACGCTTACTGAGAGAAAAAGTCACCTCAATGAACGTGATCTCTATCGGGCTTTATTAAAAAATATGTCTTAATTCCGCCCGGGGCTACGTTTTTAATTTCTCCCTATGGACACTCCTTCGTGCCGATGAACGCTGGTATAAAGAATCGCTGAACGAGTGGACTTGGCAAGCGAAGCTAATTACTTTCGCAATGGAGAATCGTTACCTCAATAAATTTAATCTATTTTCGTAAATATAGGAAGGAGTTATCTCTTAAAATTAGATGTACCTACTTGATACCAAACTCGGTAAATATTTCCCTAATTGCAAATGCAATAACAAATAAATATTTTTATTATTTATAATATTTTTTTATGAGAAATGTAATATTGTGTATTTTTTTCAAATTTACACAATATATAGTAAAATGATTTTTGACTGTAATTTTGACATTTACACAACACATACAGACACACACGCATAATAATTTTTTTACATAAAATAATTTTTTTATATAATTACTCAAAAACGTAATTGCACATAATTCGTTGGAATGTTTCTTACAAACTATAAAAAAAATTAATATAAACTGCCTGTATTATCGTACCTGCTTTCGAACGTAAACGCAGCGACTGTTCACGCAAGTTGATGACAAAAAAGATGCGAATTATCGTTCTTTGCTTGAGGACTTTAGGAGGTTAGCAGTCGCCATGCTGGCAGGACATGGAAGCACGCAGGACACGACGCCGTGGCGGGCCGTGTAGGGGTTGCCATGGTGATCTCGTGGGGAGGGCATTCGCCCTCTCTCACCCTCACCGAGAAGATAATGCTGCCTGCCTGCCTTTCTACCGATGTTGCTACCAACCGCCGCGATATCAGAAGCTCCGGCAATAAAGCAAACGTCCATGCTTGCACGAAAGTTTATGAGACACAGACCCGGTTTTCGAGTCGCGCGATTACGAGGCGACAAGGCCAGTCGGCGATACGTTCTTGTGTCTCTCGCGTGTTTCGCTCATCGTTGCACATATCTTGAAAATTACTCTAGAATAATGTGAGAAGACACTAGTGACTTCTTTAACTTTATATTG
Source organism: Monomorium pharaonis (assembly GCF_013373865.1). Classification (NCBI taxonomy): domain Eukaryota; kingdom Metazoa; phylum Arthropoda; class Insecta; order Hymenoptera; family Formicidae; genus Monomorium; species Monomorium pharaonis. The sequence continues at coordinate 20,182,045 of NC_050467.1, forward strand.
AATATACTCAAAATCTTTTACGTTAAATACTCCAAATTTATTTTTTTTTGTGAGTTCCGCGAAAGAAAGATAGACAAGTGTTATGATAACGATTGATCTTACAGTTTTTATTTTGCTTGCATTTTTACGATTAAAAATTTACTATTATAGCTCTTATATATTTTTTACATTAAATAAAAGAAATTATTGAAATATATTATTATACTTGTGAATATAAGATAAACTATTAAAAATTTGTACTCTCATTTAATATGTCAAATCTGACATTTGCTATATATCGGAATGTTTTATCGAGCGATAGTACATACACAACTTGCTCCATAAATGTTATGATTCCGAACAAATAAGAAGACAATCTTTCACTTAATAATATCTTAATGATCTTTATATTCGAAAATAAAGAACTGTATGAGAAATAATGTTTAATACTTCGGAAAGATGTTTATTACCTAACTACAAAACTACAAATGCAATGTCTAGCGAGATTAAACGACCTTAAATCGCGAAAACGATATTAGTATATCCGAAACTTAAAGACTTTAACCGCGGATGGCGCGCGCCCGACTAATGACTATTCGCTAGCTCCGTGTTTTCTTTTTAGAGAAGCCCAAGACGAACGAGACGCGGACGCTTCGACAAAGTGTCGTCGTATTTTTGGTTTACGGTGTCTGAGGGTTTCCGACACCGAGGGACGGACGGCGAGAGCAGGCGAGAGCGGTCGAGAGCGAGCGAGCGAGCGCGAGAGACCGCCTGAGCGCTTCAACGATCATGAGGGCGGAAAGTGGGTGGTTTGGTGGGTATACGGGGAGTGATACCGGTCCCAAAGGTGTCGTTACAATTAGACAGCACTGCCAACTGCTACGACCTCAACCGCTAAATAACTTACTGGTGCTGACAACCCGACCGCCACACCGTTACCGTTCATTGTGCCGCATGTAACCCAACCATGAGCCTACGCGTCAAACCGGTGAAAGTGCTTTGCGTGTATTCTGGCGTTTTGCTCGCCAAACTTCTTGCTAGAAGGTTCCACATCCTTTTACGTATCTCGTTTTGCTTCAGCTTGCAAGCTCGGGCACATTAAATGTCTTAAAGATGCAGAAAAAAATGTTATAAAAGAAGCATTTTCATGAAAAAAAAAAGAAATTTTAGATCGAAAGAATTCTTTCCCGTATTATCTAATCATTCTCTTTCTCTTTCTCTATCTCCTCTCCCCTCTCTCTCTTTGGCTCTAATATATTTTAAATTATTTAAAAAAAATCAATAGTGTGTTATATGAAACTTGAGATGGAATTCTCTTCTAGCCGATTACTGGTTGGAAATTACACAGAAGCTTTTTTCAGAGGATTACTTGCCCTTTTAGAAAGCACATATACGTATATGTACATACATATAGCGATGTGCCTGAGATATAGAATGCATTTTTTTTAAATATATTAATTTGGCAGCTAATGTCGAATTTTGTTTAGATAAAACTTGATTGCGTTCTTTCTTAATATGTAATATTTTATAATTTGTGGCTGATTATTGAATTAAAATTTTAAGTCTATTTTTGGAGTGTAAAAAATAAAATGTAGCGTTAGATATTTTTTATAAAAAAAATTATTTTCTCAATGCATTAAAGAATTCGTATAAAAAGATAGTGTAAGAAACCTCGAGACACCCTATGTATATAGGAACGTTTGCGTCGAGACGAAGTATAAAGAGCGAAGCCAATGTCGAGGACGTCGCGCTGTCTTGCGCTTGCGCCGAGTGTTTAGAACTCGAATGCTGGTAGAAAGAGGTGACGAGGAGGTGAGGAGGAAGAGGGTGGACTTCCGAAGGAAGAGAACGGGGTGTCCCTGGAGTATCGACTTGCCCCACGGGACTCGGCAGTCGATAGTCCCGTGGGACTCGCTGTCTCTTTTCCGAAGTCGCCGTTCTCGATGTTCCTTCCTCGTCTACCTCCATTTTCCGTTTTCTTCCCGCTTTTCCTCAAGCATCTCCTTGTCCCGCTTATGTACCATCGTGGGTCACGAAAGCAGAATGGCCGAACAGGTGGAGAGGGGATTGCAGAAACAATTTGGACGATGAGACAAGATGAGATTTTGTTTCAGAAATTGCTGAACTGTTATCCGAAACATAGATCGTGAATATATGATGAATTATCAGGATAAGTTTTGAATCAACAGGGTCTAAACTAAATGTCTAATGGCATTCGATTGGTGTTAACGGTGTAGACTGTCATGCATAAATAATGTAAAATTTTCATTATTTGTGTATGCTGTATTAACGTTTCTCATAAATAGCTGTTTATTCCGGAACATAGCCAAAATAGAATTATACAGTGTAACGCGAAACTTGGTTGAGTGATAATAAGAAAATGCCCTCGGCGTAGTGATTAAATTGCGAACGGAACGCGGCGGATAAATACAGTCGCGAGGCGAAACGCCTCGAAGGAAGGGAGCTCTTCTCTAAGTTTATATGAAATTCCACGCCTTGTACAGGCGGCACTCTTCTCCCTCCGCACTCTTCCGTGATCGCGAACCCTCTTGCCTGCCTGCCTGCCACCCTCGCACAAAGGTATAATATTGCCCGCCCGTGCTTCTCGGCCTCCGCCTCCGCCAAGAATTATCCGCGCAACTTACAACCCCCATTTTTTTCAACCTCCCACGGATTCCCTAGCCCCGGCTGCGTGCACGCACCCGGGGTATCGAGCTTCGTATACTGAGAAAGAAAAATGAAAGTGAATCTTGAAGCATGTTATTCGGCATTGTGCCCCGTATCTCGCTCTTGGGCACTCCGCGACACGACTTTTTAAATAATCGAGTGGCCTCGACGGAGGTCGCATGAAGCGTGCTTTCGCGTTTCTCACGCGCCACCGCCTTGCACTTGACGTTTTATGGCCGTCGAGAAAGTTATAGACCTATGGTCCTCGCAAAGAGATGGTGTCTCTAATCACTTATGTAGTTTTCTCCCAAATCGTCTGATGGCGATGATGTTTAAATGAGAATGGGGCGTGTGATATAATTTATTTCTGAATAAATAATAACCTTTCTCCCTAAAATAATTTAATGTGTTTTGCATATACACACAGATTTGTCTGATTTTTTTAGATCAAACTGATATATATATAATATCTGTTTTACTTTATTCGAAGTTTCGACGATATTGATCTTTCTAATCTGCGGTTCCGCGTGCACAAACATCATATATTATTTAACGCGGAGTTTCCGTCCCGTTTTCTGGTTCACGGCAATGAGAAGCATCATTCATGGACACGCGCGTTTTCGTCGCGCGGACGAAAATCGAAAGCCATCACCGGGCGTAGTGTAGCTAGTTGTAGAGATATTGGCACGTACGTATGCGTGCGGTCGTCGAAAAGAAAAGGGAAAGCCCGCGGAGGGTCTCCCTCACTCTTCTTAGTCTCCGAGGGAAGATTCGAAGGGTGAGCGACGCGCCCCTCGCGAACCCTCGCGCGTCCCCTGCTCCGCGACCCTCCGCACGAGAGCCAGGCTACCGAAATTCGCAGAGTGTCCTCCCCGTTCGGTAATACGTTACGCGACTGCAAAAGTATCGTCCGCAGCCACCCTCCGGTCCGGCCTAACCGGGAGCTACTGCGACGAAACTTCCACCGTTTCCCGAAGGAAGCAGGGGGGGTCTCCGGAGACTTCCATTTTGACTCTGGGGATTAGGCGTGACCCCGCCCATTCGTGGGCAAAGTTTTGTCCCTTTCGATGGCCAGGAACGAAAAGCCGTCGCTATATTGATGACTTTCTTTCTCCGTACGAGGGAGGGAGAGAGAAAAAGACGTGGGGCAGCGAGTAGAAAGTCGAGATGCGGGAAGCCGCGAAGAATGCGGAGAAAAAGGACGCTGAAGAAAGCGCGCTCGCACAATTCCCGATAGTTGCGGCTCGGCCCGCTAATGCTAGATGTGTTGCGCAATAATGATTTCAGTACGCTTGTTGCCATTATGTGAAAAAATTTGATTTTCTTCCGCAATCTGTACTTTAATTAGCTTATCATTGGCCGCCATTAATCATAATTACCGAGACTGGGCCGTGCCTCTCTTCATAGATAATCGATAAAGGACCGAAAGATGAAAGATTATAACCTTTTAAGTTAGCGGGAATATCTTTTTGACATTACTTTTCTTAACGTTGAAACAGTTATTTATTATAGATGTTATAACAAACATATAATATACAATATATATTTAGAATTTTTAAAAAATATAATGTATCATAATTATCATGTATTGCACTATCATAGATACACACTCTGTCAGAAATTTGTGCAACGCAATTTAGTAGCGGACACATGCTTTCTTTATTCACAAGAGCTTTGTGTGTAAACCTCGCTCAAGGAGTGGCGTGAGGTTTGGGGGACAACGGTTGGTCGGACAACGGCATCATAAGTCGGGAGTGGTTTGAGGGTTGGGTGGTTTGTTGGGGTGGCGAGGGTCCCTGGAGGCGGCGGGCTAAATATATCCACCCCCGACAACCCTCGAGGGAGAATGTCAAGACAACATGGCCGACGCCCGTCATCCCGTTAGCTCTATGTATACAGTAGTTTGTGTTCGTGCTACCCTGGCAGACCAAGAACATCCAAAGATTACGACGTGTCACGTCGTTGAAATGCATATACAAGCTAGACAATTACACATTTTCAAGCTTTCTTCCGCAAACTTTGCGCGCGATGCCGGACGCAGAGTTCCCTAACGTTTCTCCTTTTCTTTCTTACCGTAAATCAGAGCGCGAGTATACATTGTGATCGATGACGGGTGCTTCATTCGTGAGCGACGTTAAACGCTTTTTCCTTCTTGCCGGTAGCTCCGCGAGATTATGTTCTCGGGTCACGGATGAGTGCAATCGCGAGGCGGAGCTCGTAAAAAAAACCCCGTCGGCAAAATTTACATTATTGCCCCCGAGACCATTTAGGTAATCTCGGAATTCATCGCTCGCAATCGGATTTCAAAATAAAAAGAGATACGGAAGCGAGAAAGGGGACGAGAGGAGCCCGCCAACGAAGTTACGTTTCGCCTTTTCGGGAACGCACCTGCTGCTCGATTGTACATCGTCGTCGTCGTCGTCGTCGTCGCATATCGTGTAGCGCCGTTGTTCCTTCGTTGTCGGCGCGAACGGACGGCGGGTGGCGGGCAATGGAGGACCGAGAGGGAGCAAAGAAATATAACAGAGATTAAAAGTCATAGTAGAGGAGAGTCGAGAGAGGAGCAGGGAGAGAAAGAGAGAGGTCGAGAAGAGCGCGGCGATTGTGACCGCGGCGACGACGAGAGGAGGACGCCCGGGGTCGAAATTAGCCACCCTCAGGATTACCCTGAATTAACAAATTGAAAAAAAGTCACCTTCCTCTCGAGCATGGTTCTTAAAGGTGCCCGTCTGGGCGCACGCGTTCACGGCGCGCATCGAGCGTCGGACTCCTTCGGCTTAAAGCACGATCTTCGCCGGGATATCGGGCCAACAAATTCATGCAAATGCTACTCGGCTCCACCGCGGTCGCGATACGTACGTCCCCGTGTATATCTGTGTTGGTATAGCCGCTGGTACAGCGATAACGCCGCGTATACAGCACGGCATTATACACGATACCTACGCGGCGATGCGCTTAAGCACGAGCGACACGAACAAATTCTCCATGACGATTTTGATAGGAGTCTCTCCGCATTATCGAAACGCGTGAAATTTTACGGTTTTGTGCGACTGTACGCCTGACGAGGTTTAATCCATTAAACGATTGTTAATATTGCGATATAAAAACAGCCAAAAATGAAATTAATATTAATGAGAACAATTAAAAATTTACGGCTTGAAGCGAGAGAAAGCAATATTTGTTGACTCACGATTGTACTCGAGTTAATCTTCTCTCTCTTGAATAATTCAGAATAGTTGTAAATTATTCAGCAAGACAATGTAATACGTTTGGAAATTCAAAAGTTAACAATAGCGTGAAAATTATGCGATAGCGATAATGGCTGTTACCTCGATTATCACGCCGTATTTAACGTTAAAAGTTTTATTTTGCAAAGCACTAACGAGAGAGAAAGCGTTCACACGCCACGGTGAATATTATGCTGCGGACGTATCTTACATTGCGCGGTCATATTTTGCACGATATATTACAAAGACATATGTACAGGGCTGTGAATGGGCACCTACAATGCAGACATACGTATATATGTCTCCCAGCAATAGTCCCGTGTTTCGGAGCCACTTAACGTTTTACTGCCTCTTCTCAGTATCTATCGTTATCGCTGCACGACCATGGAAACACTAACGAGTACGCGGGCACTTAGCGGATCTTGTGCGATCGTAAAGAACAATACGTCCGCATCGATTTTTCCCTCCCGACAGAAATCAACCAACTGCAATTCAATTTTGTACTTTACAACGTATTTTGTAAGGAGGCGCGTGTTTCTCTTCAATCGGATATCGAGAGTACACACATCGACAGGTTTTCGGGGAAATAAAATGTCGTCTCTCCCTGGATTTTCCTCTTTATATTTTTCGTTTTGACTCCTGTATATTCAAGTGAGTGTGACCAACAACCGCGCGCCGCTACAACGTTGTACACGGGGCCTTTCCGCGATACGTGCCACGACTGCGAAATCTTTTTCGTAGGGCCGGCATGAAATAACTGCATCGGCGAATTGTCTGCATTAAGTATTCAAAGGGGAGGTGAGGGACCAACGAGATGGCTACGCGTGCGTATATATTACGTACACCCTAAGCCGTTATCCGTTCTAGAAAGTGGCGAGAGGCCGGGTTTTGTTCTCTCTCGATTTCCTCTCGTTTCGCAGTCACTCGAGCCACCGATACGCCGATCGATTCCAGCCGGACAGAGACAAATGCCGGATCTAAAATTCGATGGGCAGGTACACTTCGGAAACTGAATTTCCATGCACGCGGAAAGTTCGTTGCATGCGTGTGCATGTGCATTCATAGTATTTTAATCATCGAGCTTGTGAACCATGAACCGGAAAAACTCGATGTAGTGCATAAATACGTATTGTATAACAAAAAGTGTACTCTTTATTTATTATTAAAAATGCGATAGACTACGAAAAAAATAGTAAGATAACTAAGAAAACTAAAAAAAATTAATACACTTGGATTACAAAATGTATCTTGAAAAAGGATTTTAGTTTGTAATAAAAGCTGGTGGCAAGTAGATCCCTAATTTTTGTATTGCATAACATTAACGCGTTGATTTGTAATTTCCAATCTGTAAAGTAGTGAAGTAATCAGGCTCGTGAGGAGTGTTGAAGTATATACGTGAAATTGCCCACCGAATCGTGAGAGAAACAGAGAGACGAGCGATGGAGGTGGAAAACGAGTGAGTGGCCATAAACTCGGGTGTCGTTTGCGTTTTCTATTTAGCCATTTCAGTTCATCCCGCCCACCGTTCCTTTTATAGTCTTTTTCCGTTGCTCTCTTGGTGTCGTCCCAACAGAGACGAGCGACTCGAATTGAATTCCATACGCTTCGGGTAGTTGGATTTACGTTGATACTGAACGCGCACGCCGTTCCCCCGTCATTGAACTCATCTGGCATAAGCCGGCGAAAGGCGTGCGTCGATGCTTCGATTGATACCATTCAATGCAATATAAATGAGTCGGACGATCGTACGTTTCAGCGTGTGTTTCACGCGCACCGTTTACAAAAAAAAAAAAAAAAAAAAAAAATAAATCAACTAACGACATTATTTTACTCGTTGACCAAAATGTCAGAATTTTTAAATTTGATTTATTTCCGATCTTGTACAATTTACAAAATTGTGAAAAGCGACGAAAGAAAGTCAAGGCAGCTCGTGCTGGTCCTTTTTGTGGAGTCCTCGATTGGTACCTATTTTCGTGGGACGAGCATGTACGCAAGAGTGCCTATCGGGAGAGCGCCGTTTGCCGTACATTTATTGCCTCCACCACCCTCCGCGCTTGCTCCGGGGGTTACGACGTTATATTTGATATTGGATAGACTTCGTATACGTATCATTGGCATCGTAAAACTTGCCGTAAATAATATTAAATAAATGTAATACGCCCGGTAAAATGCCGCTTAGCCCGACTCATGGATGTCGTCGTCGTACGGCGCGACGTATCTCGCATATATGGAAAGTTTAATATTCCCGTTCCTAGGAGAAAGTAAGGAGAAAGTTTTATTATATCGTATAAAAAAACCTACGCGGACTACGTTTTTACGCGCGGACGACGCGCCTCGCTCGCGCCCGATATCTGTGTTTCGTGTAAAAAATACTCTTGTCCTGTACCTTCCGCCAAGTCTACTTTCATTTTGAGATGGAAGACAGATAGAGCAAGTACACAGAATACGGCTACATTATTGCCCGCGTACTTACCACAATAAACACGTTTATTTTACAATAATGTAAGATATAAATCTTGGAGTGGAATGGTGACATAAATTATATAACGACGTTACGATTAAACCATTAAATCTGATACTGTGAAAATTTAAAATAACAATAGAATTTTAATTTTGTAGTAAAAGAGTACGAAACAAATTCGCTCAAAGTAAAATTTTAAAAAGTTATAATTTTTTATGTTATTTAAATAATTTTTATACATCAGTAAAAAATAGATGTTATAAGGATATATAAACTTTTATCAGTTTTTTAAATACTTTGAATAGATGATGAACCATCTCGAGCGGTAATCTTTAAAAGTGAGAACGAGGCACGAAACATGGACACATTTACAACGATCGTAAAACTTGTCGGTTAATTGAGTGTTGAAGCAAAATACCGTATCTTAGAAGAGATGCGAGTGTCGAATCTGAATGTATATTTTAAAATACGTGCTCCGTTTTTTTATTTATACGACAATTTGTACTACACATAATAATAAATCGAGGATTTTTTTTTCTACGAAGTACTGAATTTTTTATGGATAAACGATCATTCGCAAATGGAATATCTCAAACATTCTCTGTTTCTTTTTCCGATCGCTATTTAATTTCAGAGATGGTGGGCCGTCACTCACGTCCTCAGACTTCCTGCCGAGCGAAGACCCGTTGCAATTTTCAAGACACAATCGTACATTTCCATTTTCTCTGGGATCCCTCGCTACAGGCACACACCAACTTGCCGGTCCGCGCGGAGAGTTATGCCACTACATCTTCGGTATGAGGTAGCGCACGCTTAAGGCCACGTACTACCATAGCGGTAGTAAAGCCGTGAAAAAAATCGCGTGTCTTCAAAACGAATCGCGTCAGAGAACTCCGCGGATAAGCCTCTTCCTACACGAACGTCGACGAGAATATCGGCATTAGTTATGGATGCGTCGTCCTTCTCTCTGCCGTGGAAGGATCGGACAAGCCTCGAGCTCGTTGTTAATTGCCAATATAATTTGTAATTCGAGAGGCAGTAAGAGAGAAGGAAAGAGAGATGTACATACACGTCTGGATAGATAAAAGGAGGCGTAGCCGAGAGGTAGTGACGCTCTTCTCGCGAAAGGAAACGAACGTCGTGAACGGCCCTCGAAAGGAAATGTCTTTTGAGTGAACGAGAACCAGATCACGAGGACGAGTAGGGCGCCTGGCGTTTGCCTCTGACCCGTTGACCCGCCAGAGGACTGTATTTTACTGGCGGCCGCATTTGTCAGGAGGCGTCAAAACCTCGTGACAACTAAATGCTGTGTCGGCGCTCTCGCCTCGCACTAAGCCCAGGCAGATCGCTTGCCTGTACGAGGGAAGCATCGTCACCCGCTGGGAAATTAGCCGTTAAGTGTTTTATGTATCCGGCGACGAGAGGCACGCACAGGATACCAGTGTCACGTGGCTGATTTTGTGTAAAGACTCGCAAGAGGCGAGCTTAGAGCTAAGAATTCTCCTTCTCATTAAAGAAATGTTACGAAGAATTAATAATAATCTTTTCATTTTATAAAAAAAACTCATAACTTCTAACAAACTAATTTTTTAAAAAGTGAGATATTTTATTGCACAGTTAGAAGAGAATTTTATAAAGGAACTGTCAAGTAGTGCTCGATATTTTCACAATCTAGTGATCACGCAGTGGCATTGCCACGTTTCACTGATCCAGGTTTCTCCAGCTAATTTTTTCCCCCTTTCTTTCTCCGGTCTGCAATGTGCGTCTGGCAGCCACGAGCGACCAGATCTCGTCACCAGATGCCATCTGAGTCGCCCACCTAACGATAACAGGCGATAGTTAAATGCCTCATAACTAACTCAATCTGGAGCTCCCTAATTAAATATCTATCGTTTAATTAGGAATGATTTACGGACGGCAGTCAGTCGAGCAGTCAGTCAGCGAATCGACCAGCCGGCCGGACTGCTGGCCGCACAAGCACTGCTTGTACCATTCCATGGCAATCAATGCAGGAATTATCCTCATTAGGTCGATCCTTGGTCGACGTTCTCTGAGTTTGCCTCTACTTGCTACCGACTTTTGTTCGCGAGGATCGGAGACAGAGAACAGGAAGAAAGAGGAACGGAGGTAAAGAGCGAGCAAGAAAACGAAAGAGAAAAGCTGTAGAGAGATCGGAAGCGAGGAGAAGGACGAAGCAAGCTATTAGATCGAGAGCTGGTTGCGTGCAGCTCGAAGAAAAACTGGAAATCTGTGGCTCTTGACCGGATGATCTCAGGAGGGGAGGGGATCGCGGAGAGGCAGCTCTGAGGGTACCGTAGGGCCCTCCGTGTCCTTCCTTCCTCCCTCCGTCCCGCTTCCTCCTTCCTATCTTCCTTCTCTCCGACAAAAAGGAGTCGCTGACTGCGAGTGACAACTTAGCGAGCCGGAGCTCACCTCGTCGTACAGTTGCCCGGCCACACACAGACTGTCCCGGCGTTATGACACGTCTTTTCCTGCGATGGAATTCCGCGAAGGGCTACTCGAGACAGGGATCTCTTTCGTCGAAACCGCTATGCGCATTGGTTATTAATGCGAGATACAATTTACTTACAGATACAATTTACTGGATAACGTAAATAGAAACCGATTCGACTTTTGAAGGCTCAATATATCTGTTGTTTGTATGATAGAAAAATTTTCATCTTCTTGAATGCGATAAAAAGGATTCAGGAAAATTTATGAACTTTTTTCTCTAAATAATTGTCCATGAAATTTAACTAATAAACTGCTGTCATTAATATTTTCAAAACTATACAAAAGACGAAACATGAGCAAGCTAACCGATAGATGCCCCTCCATCAACGGCGCGCGAATACCCGATCTACGCGCGCTTCTATCAGTCATATGGCCACACAAAAATATAGGTAAGAGCAGCTAACACGGCCATATGTCGGGCGCGGAGGAGCTCGCGTTTACGTTACGACGTACAGTCGCCCTGGGCGACAGGGGTAGCGGTTGAAATGCGCTTTATACCCTCCGAATTTCGGTCCCTAGCACTCTCCTTCTCTCCTCTTCCACTTTTCCGTTCTCTCTCTCTCTCTTTCACTCTACGTATACGTATAGACAAGGGTGCGCAAGCGAACAATGCATACACATACGCAACCTCGTTATATGCAGACACATACACACGTACATATACACGTCATATACATGTACATCTACATATATGTACATCAGTTCACCTACTCCCTCTCCCTCCCCCCCCGTCACTGTCTCTCTTTTTCTACACGCTTTTGTTCCACTACTGCTGCAAGAGTAACGGATAATGTTATTTCGATTTACATATATGCGTCCGACCGTCCCCGGCTCTCGATACAAGCGATGCACGATACCAGCGATACTATGCGACATTTTGGCATCGCTTCACGAATTTTTCCTCCCAGCTCATGTTTATTCGATAAGGTAATCGCACTATGATATTTCGACGAATTCAATATATATCTTTCTGGCAGGGACACAAATGTGCGCTTCATCTTACGCGAAATTCCTAAATCCCGGTAACAAGTAAATGAAGATGAAGATAGCTCGAGATAGCCCCGTGACATATAAAACTCCTGTCGTTCTACACGAAGCTACGCTATTCGTTTCAATACATCCTCCGATTTTATTTTCAGCCGACGACCACAGAGCGCTGAATAATCCCGAACATTTGCAATCGTGTTTCACTTACTACACGCCAGTGTTGTGTCACATCACATAACAGTTGCACCAACCCTCTCCCCCTACCCTCTAATAACAAAACTATCGGGATTTGAACTGGAGAACAGCTTTACCCTGTTTTATGTAATCTCTCCGTTTTAAGATTTCATTGACATACAAGCACGGAGCCATAATTAACTTGCATTTTACTCGCCTTCTTTCCTCCGTTCCTCCCCCCCTCCCCCCGTCCCCTCCCTGACCGTCGCCATTCCCTTTTCCTTCACCGTCATGAGACGCTTTCTGATGGACCCACCCTGTCGTCCTTTCTCCTCTTCCGCCAGTCCCCTCTTCTGGCGGCGTCCTTCGCCTCTCTTGGAATGGTGGTGTTTATACTTCTGCATAAACCCTCCTAAATAGGGTGCGCTTCCCGTCAAACAAAGATGCGGCCCTTCCTTCACACTAGAATTTATTATGAAAGACGGAACCTTGAATTATTGGAATTAATTTGGTTTGGTTATTTAGATTATGTATTGTGAAGATTATAGCATTAAATTAAGATTTTGATGAAGATTTAAATAGGCTCCGAGTCGAGATTCGAGATTTTTCGAGAAGCACCGCGGTTTGACAGGCGTGCCGTGACATATTAAAACTCCTGTCGTTCTACACCGAAAGCTAAACCGTTTGCTACGTATTTTATTCAATATTGCTATTTTTCACTCGTGAAAAGTTTTGCCCAATCTTTATCGGCTCCAGTTTACGAACGTTCTTTCGAGATGACAGGGGACACTACGGGGATTTGTGCGGATTGGAGTCAGTGATATTGCCTTGCGGTGCGTAATTAGTGGCGTCGTACGCTGTAAACGTTTCCAGATGGGTTCTGGTTAGTCTGACTCCGTCTAGTCCGTGCGGGGCATTCGCGGTGGCCTTCTCTCGAGAATGTCCTGTAATTGATAGCGAGCACCACTGCGCTCGATGAGCCGTAGGAAAAATTAATAATGCACTTCGTCAGTAGTCGGTGCGTACGTTAAACGTAGTATGCTCGTATCTAGTTAAGTGTCGTAGTAGCTCGGTATGGGTATTTTAGTATTTTGGACTTTGGAGGTGGGAGGAGAGTTGGTGTTGTGTACTCGGGGCGTCGTGAGGGAAGGGTTGTGCGCGGCACATATGAGGGGACATGGATGCACCCTTCGCATTGCACCGTCGTGCTCGGATTTTTATCGTGAGAGGTCTGAGAGGTGTTGGTGCGACGGTGTCGATATTCACGCAAGCACAACATCTCGGTTACGCAGTAGAAAGAGCGAGGAGGAATAAAGAGTAGAGCTGGTATAAAGAGGGAAGAGAGAAGAAGAATAGAGAAAGGGAGGGCGGGTAAGCGAGGGCGAGTGAGAGAGAGAAGAAGAGCGAGAGAATATCATTAAAGTGGCACCGATATAGAATGCAGATCTGCCATCCTTCCTGCCGGGATGATACTATCTTGTAGAGTACGAGGAGTGGCACGTAGGCTAAAGTGATGGAACTAGGAATCAGCCAGGATGAACGATCTCGAGGAGGCGACAGGAGGCCGGCGTGAAGAGACGAGGTCGACAGAGCGAGGAGAGGGAAGGCAGAGAGGATGCGCACGACGAGAGACGCGAGGACAAGGAGGCGGGAGAAGAGGAGAGAGAGAGAGGACGAAGAGAAGAGGAAGAGCGAGAGAGAGAGAGAGCGCGGACGGGAGGAGGAATGAAGGAGGGGAGAGAGGATGGGAAAGGGGAGCTGCGGGTACAGTGATAAGAAAAGGGGAAAGGAAGGCGAAGGACAGCAAAAACGGAAGGAAGGGACGGTGTAAAAAAAAGCAACTAATCAGCAGAATCATGTCAAATAATGAATTGTCACCGATTTCTGGAATGAGGTAAGTGACAGAGAGTTAGATGAAGTATGGATAGCAGTAATCTGTAGAGGCGTAGGATGAAATATTCTCTTGATATGGAAGGGGCTAGAGTCGAATCGCTCACGCGATGCAGGAAGGAAGAAAGAAAGAGGGAGAAAGGCGGAAGAGACAGCAGAAAAAAGAGAGAGCGGAAGAGAGAGCATACGACGAAGGAGAATAGTAGGTGGGAGCGGAGAGAGGAAGAACGCGAGAAAGGGAGGAGAGGCTAGGAAGAGCGATGAGGAGAGATAGAGAGAGAAGAGAGAGCAGAGCAGAAGAGAAGGGAGAGAGAGCAGCTCGGAAAGATAAGATAGAAGAGAGAGGAGAAAGAGGAATATATAGATTTGCAGGAAAGGAGAGGAAAGAGAAGCAGAGAAAGAGAGGAGAGAGAAGAGAGAGAGAGAGAGAGAGAGTCTCGAGAGAGACGTAGGAAGACTCGAAACGCTTTTCTCAGAGCATACTTGAAAGTAGCGCACGGAAAGTAACGCCGAGGAGGAGTAGAGAGAGAGGAGAAGAGAGAGAGATGAGAGAGAAGAGAAGAGGAGAGAGCGAGAGAGGAAGAGAGGAGAGAGAGAGAGAGAGAAGAGAAGCGAGAGAAGAGAGAAAGAAGAGAGGAGGCGAGAGAGAGAGAGCAAGAGAGAAGAGAAGAAGAGAGATGCAGTAGACGAGAGAAGATAGGAGCGGCTCGAACTAGTCTAACGAGGCGAGAGAGAGCTAGGAGCTAGAGAGAGAGAGAGGAAGAAGATAAAAGCTAGATAGTAGCTATCCGAGACTAGGATACGATCTCTCTCTATCTCTACTCTCTCTCTGCGGATGCAGATGAGACGTCGGAATAAGGAGAGGAGAGAGAGGAAAGAGAGCAGGAGGAGAGAGAGGCAGCGAAGAGACGAGCAGAGAGAGGAGGAGAGAGAGAAGAGAGAGAGAGAGAGAGAGAGAGAAAGGAGGAGTCGCGAGAGAGAGTAAGCGAAAGCGAGAGAGGAAGAGAAGGGAGCTAGACAGAGGAGAGAGAGAGAGAGAGAGAGATGAGGAGAGAGCGAGAGAGAGCGAGCGCGAGAGGGAGAGAGAGAGAGAGAGAGACGACGAGAGGAATGCAGAGCGAGAGAGAGGGCGAGAGAGAGGAAGCACGAGAGGAGCGCGAGAGGGAGCGATCGAGAGAGAGAGAGGAAGAGAGAGGAGAGAAGATAGAGAGGAGAGAGAGGAGGAGGGAGAGCGAGAGGAGAGAGAGAAGAAGAGAGAGAGGCAAAGAGAGAGAGCGAAGAGGAGCGAGAGAGAGAGGAGGAGAGAGAGAGGGATGAGGAGAGGAGAGAGCGAGAGATGCAGCGAGGAGAAAGAGGAGGCACGAGGGATCGCGTTAGAGCGATCTCTCTCGAGCTCACTCTCTCTCCTCTATATATCTTCTCTAGAACTCTATCGCTATCGCTATCTCTCTCTCTAGTCTCTCTCTCTCTCTCTCTCTTCTCTCTCTCTCTCTCTCTCTCTCTCTCTCTCTCTCTCTCTCCAGTAAGCAAATGGCCAACCAGCGTAATGTTAGCGCCAACGATTTTACAACAATCGCGTTGTACAAAATGGACATTACTGTCGTAGTTGATTTTCAAATAGCGTGTACTACATTTATAGTACTGCGAATGCAGAGCGATATATTTTAATGATGCTACTTTAAAAAGTAGAAGGTATATAATATGCCTTACTCAAAAAATTATATCAATTGCTCACTAAGATTGTATTTTAATGGAATTACTGTAAAACTTCTCCCGAATTCTCGTACTAAAAAAAAAACATTGATTGTGTGTCTTTGTAGCATTAAGAGCACATCAGTCAGCCTGAATGCATCGTAGACGCAAAGATGCTCTGGGGAGAGATCTTGTGCAAGTGGAATCAGGACTAAATTACTCGACGAAAGACGTGAATAACGTGACTATACCGCGCATTACATTCATACCTATATCCTATTTTCTTCCGAACATCTAAGAGAATTAATTAATAAAGCACGTAACGCGATTCTGATAGGAAAAAAAATTATTTTAAATTATTTTTGAATGACAATCAATATATACTAATATATACTAATCTTACAACCGTCGAGAAAGCGAATTAAAGAATAATTTATCGCATGACGAATTATACACGGATCTTTGATATTTTCCAAGTTAGGACTGCTGAAGCGTAAGCGCAAGCGATTGAAAGTCCCAATGCAATAGGAAACCGGTTTCATGTAGCACATTATTTTTTTGCCCCTCGCATCACTCATGCGTCTCATTACTATAGTTGACTGATTGGTTGCCTGCCTTGTTCGAAATGCTACATTAAGAGTATCGCTGTGCGACAATACTAAATAAAGAAATTTTTAGAAGTTAATTAAGTTAGAAGAAAAAATTTCTAATCAATATCATATCAAATTTGAACGAATTAAAAGAGAAAATGTTCAACTTTTTAACTCAAAATCTTAGCCTTAAGGATACGACGAAACTCCGGAGTATCGGAGATTTATTGACTCATGCTAAGTTGATATATGAAATTTACTATTATATTATCAAAATTTTTTTAACACAATGCATCTTTTTATAGCAAGACGATCATAAGATTCTGCATCGTAATTGAATCCTGGCAGGCCCGAACGAGAGAATAGGAACGTTACGTGGACTATAGGGATGGGGTACGCTCAATTAGATTTGGGCGGATTAGCCAATCAAAAACTCCACTACGACAACCCCCCGCAACTAGCAGTGACATTTGATGCTGCAGGCACTCTATTAGATTTGCGCCGTCGCTAACGTGATACGGAATCGAATGATCCGTACTCTCTCTCGAAACGATTGTCAGTACGAGCAATCCGGTATTCTTCGATAAATTTCCGATTTCTGGCGCACGAATTTTATGAATAGCATAGAAATGTTCAAAAACACGTTAAATATGGAACAAGATATTTCTCGTAGTTAATCAATTAACAAATTAGTGATTAACTATAGCTGTTTGTAATTATTAAATCAAAGTATTATACCGTTATTTTCATTAATTTATTATTATTAAAGCGGTAACGAGAGAAATGTTTGTAATAAATTTTTTACGATTAATGGTTCGAGAAGGAAAAAACATTAAAAATTGCATGACCGATAAAACTCTCAAATAATTAAATTCAATGCATAACTGTTCTCAAATTGATTCGTTTGCTGCAAAATAAACTGACCAAACGCGCTGATAGCAACCGAGCCGCGCTATACCATCAGCGTTTAAACATGTTATTATATTCTTCATAAATATACTCTACAATTGTCACGTGGAACAATTGACAAATCTAATTCTAGGTCTGACGGTACACGTCGCATGTGCGGCGCATCGCGCCGCTATCAAAGGTGGGCAGGGAAGGTGCGTGAAAGCGCGCGTGTCACGCGAGATGCGCGTTCGTTTACACGGGTGTGGCGAGAATGAGTGGTCGCGGGCAATTAGCTTCTTATCTTTCTCTCGGGGGCGAGTGTAAGGGGTGTACGGGCTGCCACGAGCCGCCGTGGTGCCGCTCGGACGACTCGTTTACGCCTCCGTTTAGGTTTTTTTTTTTTTTTTTTTTTTTTTGCGGAATGCGCCTCGATTCTCGTACAGCAGCGGCGACGCCGGGCCACCGTCGAAACTTTGGCCGGCTTTCCGATTAGCATGCTAATTGGCTCGGCAACCCTTTAAACGGCCACTTAAAAAATTAGGGGCTGCGATCGTTCGCCGCCGCTACGTGCAATGAGCGCAGTTTTGCGGGCTGATTTTAATTGGTGAAAGCTTTCGATCCGCTTGTACTCGCTTGACTCAATTAGCTGCGGTTACAAAGAATGAATACGCAGCCGTGGAAGAATACATTTTTATACATATTAGAAAAAATATGTTTCCATATAAATAAATAAGTAAAGAGAGAATACGAAAGTTGTTTTACGTATCACAGAAGTATTAAATTTACAAATGTTAAAAATTACAAAATTATTGTACAAAAAGTGACATTTATTTAAAGCGCGAATTAATAATAAGCGGAATAGGCCAAATAAATCTATGCCATCTGCTACAAGTATGCGATGCGCCACGTTGTCAGTCGCGTTTATCGTTCGTCAGTACACACATGTACAAGGAAACTCGATCTCAGGCAGTAAGATATCCAACACCAACCCCCCGTCGTAGCGTCCGCCCCGTGGGCAACAAAAGGGCAAAAAGCGGGTTCGCTACTGGTCCCTTTCGATCTCTCCCTGTCTTCTTCCTCGGCAGGAACAATTAACCGAATTTGCATTATATCTCTATCGAATTACCAGATCCGTATTATCGATAAAATTGGCAATTTGGGGTAGAGTCCTGTGCAAGATCTAGGATCAGAGACGCCCGTTCATTTCACGTCTGTATTATTATCTTCACCCTCTTTCGCTCAAATAATCATCATAGGTTTTTTGTTACTACTAATATAATATTTATTTATCCGCGCATAGAGTTCATAATTTTTTTATCTGCATTATACTCATTAGATTTCATAATTATTTAAGAAATTTTACGAAAGATTTTCTCATCTTTTCATATCAAAAGATTACCTTGTTATAATATGCTGAATTGTGGTCAGTTTGATACGTCTGTTCGTCTCCGCGTATTACTATCATTAACTAATTAAAATTTGATTGAAAAGATATTGATTAAAGAGAAATAATCGTCGGAAAGCGGGGAGAAAGCGCTCTCAGAGATCGTAAAAAATTATTTCGCGTGTCATGCGCGGGGGAGGGGGGTTCTGCAGGAGTGAGTTGGGTTTTGATAACGATAGCCGACAGCACTGACGATGCAAGAGAGGGACTCAGCCGAGGGTGACAGAACGATTGTAGCGTCACCAAGCTGTAGTGGTGTAACTTGACACCCGGGGTATACGCCCCTCTTGCACACGCCGTCGGACGGACAAGCGCAGCGCTATCGCGGTACAAGAGCGACACGGCCGTTCGACACCGCGTGCACGCGTGTGTCCGTACGTAGCGAGTTAGTCATGGCCATTACAGATAATAATGTAAGAGACGCGTACGTAACGCGACCATCGCCGTAACTAGCGTCGCGAAATTATCGCACGGTCGGCCTGGCCGCGGCTTATCGAAGGAGGGGGGGGGGAGGAGGGCGATTTCTCGCGATTCTTTCTACCATTGTTTTCCCGCGCGACACCGGGCGACGATCGATATCGTCGCCGGTTAATTAGTCACGATTGGTGTCTGCGTAAGTTACGACGTGGCCGCACAGAGATATAGATCGCTACTCCCGCCTACGAACGACGAGCCTTCGCGATTGGAACGAATGTGAGGAATTAGTTTGAATAATGTAGCGCCGCTGGACACGCGGGCGCTTAATGCGTGCAAATAAAACTCACGCGTTTATAATACAAAGTACATGTAAAACGTACAGATCAAAATCATATATCTCTATGTAATAATGAAATATACAGGTAATATGTACATTCGCGCACATGACATGCACTACGCAAAAACAACACCGCGCGAGAAACATACTAACGAGCAAACGATATCTGAATTTTTACAAGGGTACATAATTTCTGATCCCCCAATTTTGCTACTTTTGTTCGAGCCGGTGCCCGTTTATGGTTTTCTCGCTAAAGACGCCGCGTGTTCTAGCGACCTAGCCTGGCACATTAGCGATAATGTATGCGCGTAGCTACAACAAATGCCGCATAAACGGTAGTGCAATCCACGTGGCGGCGTAGGCGCAGAAGGGCACAGATGGTCGCCCCAGGCACTTACCAGTTACCACCCCGACACGCTGCCCCCTCCGGTCAAAGGGATCTAAGGGCCTTGGCTGGCCACTAACCGTATTTATTCACGGGGGTGGTTGAATTTATCGAGCTACTGGTGGATAAGTCGGTGCCCTAGCTCCGGTATTGTCTTAGTAGCGCGAACGCTTTTAGCTGTTCGAAGAATGCCCATCGATTAACGAACAGCGGCCTATTGACAACTTTGAGGAATTAAAATCTAGCGTGTCTTCTTGAAAATTATTTTACTCTGAGGGTGTTTAAAAAAATTTGTTAAATTTGTTTGGTTTTAGAACGGTTATCCTTGATTTCAATTAATAAAAAAAAAAAACACGAAAAAATTGCTGTACTAGTTACTTGTTTCATTGCATTCTTCGCTGTCGAAATATCGAATTTGAGAATTTGAAGTTTTTGTCACCGCACAAAGTTGTGACAAAAGCTCGTTATTTACTAAGGTAGGACAGCCATGAGAAATACCAAAGGAAATATCTGTACACCGACGCGGTCTATCGCGTGCTGTTTAGTCTCACGCGTCTGTATGTACGAATGCACGTGAACGCACACGAGTACGAGGGCACCTTCATGGACTGGAGAATACGCGCGTACACGCATACACGCGCCAGATCACCGGCAAGTGGTCCGAGCAACAGATAAGTTTGATTTATTTTAATTTCTCACCAGCAACGCGCGCGCGGGGCTGTTAGTGTGGATTCTCTGCGCTCGGGTGAATTATTGCGAAGTTATTTTCGAGTTCGTATTGATTTACGAGCGGCTTTTGGGAGCATCGTGTGCACTTTATCGTCGTTAAAGGTGGGTTGGATAGGTATGCGGAAATACAAAAGAATTCGTCAAAATTTCAGACCGAGCTTAATCGAAATCGTTTTACTGCTGATTATTAACAGATATTTGTTTTTCTATAGCAAGAGCGCATTTAAACAAACTTTATACATGACCGATCGTGTCAGTGTATAAATTTTGTTTGTTAATAAATTGATTAATATTTTTTAAGTTTGCATCCATTTTATTTCTTCTACTTCGAGCGCGCGAATCATTGTAAAGTTGTCGTTAACTCGGTGTACAACGCGAGAAGTTACTTATCCGAGCCAATAAGACCGGGAGCGAGCAACTCTGGAGGAAGAAGAGGAGGAGGACAGTGTGTGTTAGTTGTATCGTTGTTTGTAACATTAATCATGGAATCACCCCTTGCCCGCGGTCCATGGGTTCGGTCGACGAATGAGGTTGCGTTACTATCGTTTACTACAGGTTTAGCCGCCGGCCGTGCTCGCGCAACCAAACTTGGCAAGTATACTCCGTATACAGTACACGGTAAAAATGAACATTCTAGAGATCACATATAGCAGCCTGATTACATGCCAGCTAGGACAACGCATCATACATTAGTATTTAGATAGGGCACATTTGGAATTGAAATTTTGTCAACTTTCATGTTGCATTTAAAAGATTAATTTTTTTTTTTTAATTGACGTACTTGCGTTATATATTTAAATCTATTAAGGTCAATAATAAATAAGATTACAGTTTGGTGAAAAGATTCCTTTCGAAGGGATTAATGAGGTAATAGTAAATTTCATAGTAAATAGACTGAGCGTATCTAATGTCAGATAGTGAAGATCAGGCAGAAATAACAGCGTTGTCGTATTTATTTTTCTTTTCATTCACGCAATTGTCTCCTCTCTCTCTTACTGTTAATTGTCGTGCGTTTTTTCTTCATGATCTTTCCCGTTTTATATGCTTGGTCTATCTTTCTTATGCTATGGGTAATTTATATATTTTGTTTCTGAGATAGACTCGATTGTGTGTGCATTTATATATAAGAGACAGCAGAGTATCAGACCGCCAATATTATTACGGCTCAACAACTTGCCTATGTCCCTCGCGTACCAGCAACGATTCCGTCAGAATATGATCAATCTCTCAAGAGGTTCTCAGCCGGCGCGTTATAGTCTTGTCATTGGCAACTTTTCTTCGTATATTATCCCGCGACCTCTCTCTCGGTCGCGCGCCATTTGGCAGGCAAAGTAAGCGGAGAATTAATCGGGACTTAATTACCAGGTTAGGCGGATACTTGTTGCAGTGAAGCGAAGGCGCCTACTGTAGCAGGCGCGTGAGGGTGCCGTAGCGTAATAAGATTCTCTTTAATGGCATTACACGCCTCATTGGAACTTGCCAAGTCCGAAGTTCGCGCGACTTTACGCCGTGTTTGACTTAACCGGAAGTTACAACCTGTTCGCCCGACTGCATGGTCGAACAAAGTCGAACATCGGTTTGAAGCCTCTCTAAGGGCTAAGAATTACGGCGAAAATAAGTCGTTAAAATGACTTTTATAATTACTTTAATTACGTTCATTTTATTAACTATATAAACAAAAAGTTTCAGAAAATTCCTATAAGTATAATCAAGTTTGTTAATCAATTTTTTCCATTTTAGAAATTTATTATATATGACATATGTAATATTTTCATGTATTTTTTAGAAAAATTAACGTTTTTAAATATTTTTAAAATTTTTCTGCAAAGACAATACCTATAATTGTTATTCTATATGCATAATTACTTATGATTACTTATTAATGTAATAAATTTTTAAATCATATTTGAGAGACGTGTTACTAGAACTTTTTTTTTAGTGAGATGATCGATCTCAAAGGTAACAAGTCTTCCGATACCGTCTGTTATATACGGCGAGAAAAATAAAACGAAAATCTCTTTTAGACAATTGGGGGGGGGGGAAGGATGTCGGCGCCCTGATTAATTACACTATCGCATCGGAGCATCTTAGAACGACCCGCGACGCCTGCAAGAAGCGGCCGTTTCTTCATCGGTCGGCCATTAATTACGGCGTCACTTGAATTTCCAACGATCGTGCCCACCAAGGAAGGAGATCCAACACTCATCTCAACATCGCGATCTTCTAAGCGCCTGTCGGTAAGCGCGAAGAAGCCCTGCACACGATCCTGAGTTGATGTAAAAACACGCTTCGGAGGAAATCTAGGTGTCGAATCGAACAGGAGAACAATCGGACACCCTGACCCACAAACGAGGATGAGTCTAAACGAGGTCGGCGGCGATCTCTACAATCTTCGTAGGAAGTCGAACTTGCGGAATATTCACAGTTTTATTAACTTGTGACTTATAATTTTCGGGGCGGAAAAATTGTATAAAGATTTCACAAAACAAGAATAAAACGGAGATAAGAACGAAGAGGATCAAATACGAGAAGGATGAAGAAACACGGATAAGAGCGAAGAGCAAAAGAAGAAAAGGGAGGTAGAACTCGGTGAAAAACGAACGCAGGAGAAGAGGATCAGGCTCACGGGGATAGAGAGAAAGAAAGTCGGAGGGACGCGATGGACATCGGGATCGCGCGCATCTAAGAAGAAAGAAGAATAAGAAGACGGAGCCAGCGGAAAGAAGTTAAAACGGAAGGAATGCAGACGCTGCCGCCTGCGCCGATGGCAGTGATTCGACAATGCGGTTCGCGGGGACGCTTTATATGGAGCGTTGTCCCCGTGGGTGGTCCCCCCGTAGGACGTCTCGCCAGGCGTCATCCTGGATTCTCCCGGCTGATCGACCGCCGCGTTGAGAACCGTCGATAGCGAACCTAGAAGACGGCGGAGAGTGAGATCAAGCCGCGACGCTCGTTGAATCGCTCATCCTTATAGCCAGCGCCGTCGTCGAACGGGATGCACGAGCTTTTCTCGAGGCCGGCTGCTGGCTAGCATATTCCGTTGTTTTGCAAGTTTATATTATTTATTACAGCTTAGCTACTGAATTACTATTGCATATTATTATCGCCGAACGTTGATTTAATTTCCTACAAGATAGATACGTGTGTTTTTCCTCTAAACCGATAATTTTAAATAATAGTTAACCAGTAGAAAATGATAATTTAACAGCTGCGATTGGCTTTGAAATAGTACTTTGCAAAATTCAAAGACACACACACACACACACACACATATATATATAAACGACAACTAAAAATGTATTATTATCAAATTCTTGTATTTTAAAGTACAAGAACGATTTATACTCAATATTTTTAATATCTTCGTTAAGTAAACACGCAAAACAAACAAATAATGAATAGTTATCGTAAAGCGAGACAAATGATCGAAACAAATGTAGTAATTATTACGTGATGCGACTCAATCTTAAGCCTTTTCATTTTTTTCATGAGAACCCACGAACTAGCGGTACAGTAAAGATCTAAGGATGGAAGAAAGAAAGAACGTAGGAGAAACGAAAAGAAACTCGACGAGCGCTGGCCAAAGCTATTCTCTGAAATCCGGCGATTCTTTCGGGCGTCTTCGGAGATGATATTTGCTCGGATCAATCCATAAGGTCGCCATGGCAACCGGTCAGCCTGGTTTGTCCACCCCACGGCCGAAGTCTGGAAAGCCAGTCGGCCCAACGAATGGGCGAATGTACCCGGGGGTGCGGTACTGATGGCTGGTTGTCCGAGCGAACCCGCGAAGGGCGGACAGTAGGTCCCGGTATACTTGCCCCTCACCCCGGTGGAACTGTTTTGTTTGTATCGCCAATCCCGAACAAGAACATATAAGAAGACCTCGCGGTCTACCTACATACAGTTCTCAATTTTCACGCAGTATTTGCATACTCGGACCACAAAATCCTGGCACGAACAACATATTCATGAGGTTTACCCACGAAACTGTCCTCGCAGTTCTCCCCCTCGTTCTCTTTCTTGCACCTTCGGTCAACCTTCGCTTCTTTTGTTAAGAGAACCCGCAGATTTGCATCTCTTGGTGGTGGACTTTAGTTGTATTAGAAAAAGAGTTCAAGATATTTTCACATTTTTTCACATATTATTTTACGATGCAAATTCTAAGCGTAGCACTTTTTTTCGTACAGCTGATACGTCGTGTGTAATCGGTTTTTTTTTTTCAATGCGTGTGAAAATACTGAGATCGACGGGAAGTAAGTGGCTCGCTCGTTCCCGCAGCTTCTCGAATTTCGTGTAAAGTAACGGCTTCTGCCTCTTGTCAAAATGAAATTAGGCGACGCAGGCGGAGCGTCCGGAGAAGCGGGAGCGCACACGAAACGCGCGACGACAGATGCGACAGGCTATCCTCCGCACCTATCGTTCGTGAGAATATCCGCAAGTATTCTACATGCAAATTTATAGAGATCCTTCGGACACCGGCGTTTCGAAGGGAGATGTATTCCCGGAGGAGCAGAGACACCAGGACTAAGAGCGCTTCCTTGTACTGTCACTCCGCTCCGTTCGAATCAATCGCATAAATCTCGACGCCTCGATCGTCCCATTCGGTAACACGGTCGGACGCCCACGAAAAATTTCCCCGTCCCGGCTTCCGTACGCCGGCAAAATGATACCGTTCTAGTTTTGTCATTCTGTATTTGAACACGCGAGAGATTTTCGACGCAGAGGAGATAAATAAATTCGCCGGTGAAAGTATTTTTAAAATCTGCTTGCGTAAGCGTATCTTTCTCCAAGATGCAAAAGGTAACAAATCCTATCAATGCGGGCGCACTTACAGAATATTTAAAAGACTTCAATATATATATGTATGTGTATATATATATATATATATATGTGTGTAAAAAAAGAACCTTTTATTTGTAGAAATACGATATTTTATTACATTAAATTTTTGATATATTAATATAATTTCCCAAATATATTAATCATATATTAATCATATATTAATCATAATTTCCTAATAGAGTTATTAATATGAAAATAAAAGTTAACTAGCAACAGAATGTTTTTTTAATATCTAAAATAAATTTTGAATTTTATTTAAATAGCGCTTTAGCAATTGAAATATTGATTGACTTATGGGGTTATGAATTAATTATCTTTGTCGCAACGAATATCAAATATCACTCTACGGTGGACGGCAGTGATCTGGAAAAAAGTTTTCGAGGCCGCCTGGAAGATTCCAGCGATTCAAAGTTCCGCGACATACGTTCCACAGCGACAATCGTGCCTACTATTTTCATCGCGCCGTGTTAGGGGACGGCAGGCGCTCGCGATTCCAACGAGATAGAGCAGTGGATCATCATTAACCAGATGGGCGCAAAACCGCGGACGTCTGATTGACAGGCTCGCAAAGACTTCCCGTTTTTCCTAAACCCGCCGTTTAGTTCCCGGTAGGCGGGGACTCCTCTGCATTGCCGAAGAGCGATACACAACGGTTGATGAGGAAGTGGAAGAGGGGGCGAAAGGGGGAGGGGGTGAACAACGAGCGAGGACAGGGCGAAGACAGGATGCTCCAGAAAGGAGAAAGGGTTCTCGGTGGTTCTTCGGGTCTGACGGATAGCCGAGAGGCGCCAAGCTATGCGAACTATTTGGCTCTTGTGTCAAGCTATCTACTCGTATACGTCGATGCAGCGTCTGCGAGCTGCGATCCGTACGAAAGCAAACGAGTGCGAGTGCGCGCAAAACGTACGCGGTGTGCGTGCGGCGTGTCTGTGTGCTACCGATAAACCGAGTCGAATTCCAAGGTGTCAATCCACTGTTCCGATGTGTCTTCCACGTAAGACTTGGAGATTCTTTCTCTTCTGCACTCAGACCATCGGGCTAAAGAAGAAAACGTAATTTTCTTTTTTTTGCGAGAACATTGCCTTCTAGAATATTTATTAATCGGATGACGAAGAAGCGGTCTTGAATTCTGCGGAAAGCTAGGCAAAAGGGTCTAACACGAATTGATGCGGTCACAAGACTGAGAAGCTTTGTAATCGTTTACCCACAATCCCTTACGGCGGTCACACGCAAGTCACCTACTGATCGATGCTGAGGTTATAGCAAACCGAGAGATTCTTCCCTCTACTTACGTATAATGCAAATTCGATTCATTTAATCACGAACGGAAATTTCGCTCCTTGCCTTACAAAAATATTTCACATGTTTAGTATTTAATTTCTTTCTTTTAAATAGTTTTTTTTAAACTCAATGCAAATACATTTTATGATTATTTTTATAAAAGAACTAATTGAAAATGTAAAAAAGGATATTCCAAAATTATAAGCTTCTACAACAGACTATCTAATTGTTATGGGAAAAGTAATACCATCGTAATTTTGTAGTGTAATTTTACAAATTTCCACATTACTGGTGGTTACGCGAACCATAGAATCGGAACAATGAAATGGCACTCTTTACTTTATTGCCCCGCGCGCGAGCGTGCCCGCAGCAATCCGGGTATTGGTACGTGCCCGATGTTTAGAGGCTCTAGAAAGTAATTGAGTGGCCACGCGACTCTTCAAGTGTCTCCCCCTCCCTACTCGCATCATGTACTGGTCCCTTCTAGTCCGCTTTCGTCGTTGGTAGCCACCTGTTCCGACTGGAGAACCTGGCTCCCTTTCTCGCTCATTTTTTTCTCCCTCACGCACACGTGCGCGACAATAAAAAGAAAAAGAAAACAAGCACCACTACCATTGCTCTAAATTTGCGATTCGTCGAGGGATTGACATACGGCTGATGGGCGCCGCCGCGTTTTTAAACCCCCCTCGCAAGGACCCATCGCTGCCATTGATCGCCACTGCCAACGTTGTCATTCTACGACCCCGTGTATGCGGATGCGCCCCTCGGATCTGTTTACTCACGTCCTTCATCGAGACAAACGAGTCCTTCCTTGCGCTCGTGCAATTCTCTCGCTGAATTGTAACCCATTAACGATGGTGTTATGATTACTTATCTATCCATCGTTCTGTAATTTTATTTGAACAGGCAATAAAAATATTCAATATTGCGTGCCCAATATAGTAATATTAATGTTGCAAAGTCAGTATATTAATTTGCATAAAACAAGCGTAGTAACGTGGATTGTTTCGTGCTAAAAAAAAACCTAGATTAAAGTGCTCTTTAGATAAAGTGTCGCAAATTCTGGCTAAGAATAAAGGAGAGAGAAAGAAGAAGATAAGAGCAGAGATCGATTTTGTAAGACACGGGAGAGCGCGGGCGAGCGAGAGGGGACGTAGGAGGGAGAGAATGCAGAGGACCGAATGCCATTTAGAGTCATCCACCGTGTCTCAATCTAGAAGCACCCTTCCAGCCATCGGCGAGCCGTGACGGTTGGCATCTGTTCCGCGGGCCGGGACCCCAACGAGGCTGGTAGAAGCAGCGCCGGTGGAAGCATATAATGCCGCGTTGGTGCCGCTACAAAATGCCAAGGGTCTACCGACATGACGCCTAGACGATGCGCCATCGAAAACGAGTTCGTGCGAATCGGGCCACAGACCGCTTTCCGAACGGTTTCGTTCTCCAATCGGCTGGAAATAATTGTCGCACGTGTAGAATCACGGAAGCTGTTAAGTGATAACGCGTTCTAATCGTACCCATTAAGCTAATAAACATAACTATTGAGTTATGTAGTTTTACAATGTAGCTCCTCTTTAAATTTATATACGTACAAAATGACAATTATATTTTTAATATATCTCGAAAATAAAATTATACAATTATTATCGATTTAATTAGGAAAACTGATTCATGTAGTATTAAGTCGATAAAAAAATTGAGAGTAACACTAATTCACTTTCAATATTTGGCTAAGGATGAAATAAATTTTGGAGAGTGTGGTCGCGTCTATTTTAACTTATATACACAGGTTAAAATGCGCAGGCACGTGGCTTGATTCGTTTGGCAAAGAGACCGAAAGGAAAAGACGAAATAAGCTCAGCTTTGTCGACGACGAGCAAGTAGATGGAAGGCCGCCGGTGAAGGAGAGAGAGAGAGAATACTTCTATCTTTCCGGAAGGTAGATCGATGGCGATTTTTCACTCACTTAGCTCGGCGCGCATCAATATGCATTAAGCTGATCGGTTCTCCCTATTGGCTTCTTCTCTTAGGGAGTAAGAGAGACGGGATTCCGTGGCGCAGCGAGAGAAGGGAGTTAGATCGAAAGAGCGCCGTGAAGACGTGGCTGGTACGCTCCGCGCTTTTCCACCCCTCCCCATTTTACCCCTTTCCACGGCAATGTAAGGAGAGAATAGCAGACGCGGTGCGGGAAGCTGTTAAGATATTCTTCGAAAATAAGGATACCGTATCGGGGTAATTCTCGGCAGGTGGAATAACCATAAGGGAATCGAGACGAAGTCCGGAGTACGGCAGAGATTCCATGGCGTCACGAGGCTCCAGGGTACATTTTGGTATCTGGCTAGGCTCTCGCATTTGCCACGACGAAGCTGCGCTTATTACTTTTTGTGCAGACGAGTAGGCCAATCAGCGTCCACTTGCTCGCACAACTTTTGGAAAGTCTTGAGTCTTATTGTACGCGTCCTTCTTTTACAACCACGCGTTTTTTGTTTCCGTTTTCTGCATAAGTTATTTTATTTATATTTTTAGAAATAAAATAATATTGATACTTTTATCAAATAACATTATTCAAATACATTTATTAATTACGTAAATACAAGAAATTTAAATAAGCATAAGCGTGTTTACAATTACCAGCGAGGTACCAAATAAAAAAATTATTAGAAATTTCTTCTGGGAGAGATAAATTACTTAAAAGATAATGTTGCA
This sequence comes from Monomorium pharaonis, assembly GCF_013373865.1. Lineage (NCBI taxonomy): Eukaryota > Metazoa > Arthropoda > Insecta > Hymenoptera > Formicidae > Monomorium > Monomorium pharaonis. Next base: position 20,211,255 of record NC_050467.1, read on the forward strand.
GCTAATTAAATTTTATTGATTCGCATTGCACGTATACTTTGCACGTATTTGGGTATGCAGTAATTTTTATTAAATAAACAGCTTTTGAAAAATTTAATACGAATAATATAATATTTAAAGAAGTGTAACAGTTTATACATAAATCATTAGATATATTGAGAAATCTGTTTGGCGATAAGAAAAAGGTATTGAAACCAGAGTGCAAATGATTTTTGGGCAGGGTTATACGGAAAAAAAAAACGTAACCAAATGGTACTCGAATAATTCCAGAACCGACTTCGTTGATACATAATGGATTGACGGGGTTAACTTAGCATAAGTTTTCCATTAGCTGACTGAACAGATCGAGAAATCGATAATATCCAATATAGATTCCAGATGTATATCGCGACTGAAGTGAATATTTTAGGCGCATTCTGACCATTGCGGTTGGCCGGAAATCCTACCCTCAAACCTATCTCGTAGATTCGTTCAACGAAGGTCCGTTAGAGAGAAATATTATTAAGTTTTTTATAAATCGACTAATTGGACGGATTTATGACTATATTGCAGCCGGCTTGCTTTTAGCTCCGAAATATGTTCTCTCTTCTTTTTCACGATTAAAACGTTCGCGATTTCTATATTTCGCAAAAGAGAAAATTACAATAAAACAGATATTAATATATCTGCAAGTATTATCAAAAGAATTTTGATAAAATTGATTTTTAATGACTAACTACACTGTAGCGCACTTTAAAATAAATTTGTAAATCTTTTGGTTTCTCTCTTAGTTTTACAAGAACAATTGCCCTCTTGTTGTTTAATTCTTTAAACAGTTTAAACGATTCGCCGAAAAATAATTAGCAGAGCAAATATCGGGATATTTAATCGGCGATTTCGCGCTCGAACGATCAGCCGTTTTCGTTTTAATACAGAAGCGTGCACGCGCACTCTCGTCCATTTATTTTAGGGGTAGGTATGTCGAGAACGAAGGGTGTGATACCCCGCAAACTATAGAGACCCATATGCTCCGGAAGAAAGAGAGAGGGAGAAAGAGAATACGCACGTACACTACTACTTAGCATGTTTTGATTTCCCTAATAGTCACGTCAGAAAATGGTTCTTCCAAAATTAGTCGAACCGAAAATGCTGACACAACATAATTTTGCTTTTATTGCCGTTCGGAAAAAAGATATGCTTATTTCACAAAATGACAAAGATATTGAAATATTTTAATAATTATAAAATTGATTTACGTTATATGATATGTCAAATTTAACGTTAGAAGTGAGCAGTTTACCGATAAATTGATAGCATTATATTGTACATAGTTATGAAAAATAACTTCATTATGATTTTTGACACACGGATAATAGCGCATGAAAAAATTGAAAAAATTTGAAATAGTAAGAATAGTTCTAATAATGATAATCGGATTAGATTTCCCACTAGAACGCTTGGCTCAGCCAATTAATAGACGACTCCATGCATCGCGTACGTCGTTCGCTTAATAAGTTTTTCTTATCAATGTGTGTCATCTACAGCGGTTAGTTGAAACCTGTTATTATTGTTGATCGTTCCCTGATATCGTTGCTGATATCTTTGTTGATCGTTCCCGATTATTTTTGTGAAAAGTCACCCGATACACGTACTTGTTATGTAAAGTAGAATCAATGCTGATCTGATATGTGCTACCTATTCGCCACGCTTTCACCTGATTAGGTCCTATCAGAACATAAAACCATTTCCGATTGCTTATTACATGTACACATATAATCAGTATTTTGCAATGTTGTTCTTGGAAAGAGTTATAAACATTACGTGATAGAATTACTCTGCCGATCATGAGTAGAAAAGCGGAAAAACAAATGTGTAGATTTTTAAATCCTTCTGTTTCTGAATGTGATAATAAAAATACGCGTATGAATAAAATAAATAGTTTAGTAATATTTTAATATACATCGTCACAATATCGTTAATAAAAAAGAAATGTAAAAAAACAAATGTAAAATACCACTATTTCCTGCCATGATGCGACGTAATCATCCAAAACGTTTGTCAACGAGTATCAACTTTTGCTGCAAACAAAAATAAAAAAAGTAAAAAATAAACTGGCGAAACAGAGAAATGGACAATTACGGTTGAATAAAATATCACGACATTCGCGTAGAAAGACTTTTCAGCGAGCGCACAGAAAACGGCCTGACCGGCCTTGATATCGAATCCATATTGATGGAGATTCGCTACAAGGGTGTGAGACAACGTGCCACGATTCGACCAGATTTGCATGCATTAACGCCACAAGCGAGACTGATTGACAATCCGTATGTCATTGTGACGTCAGTCAAATCGCTCGAACGTCCTCCATCAATCGCAATCAATTAAGGTAACGATTGATTGTTACGCGTTTGGACTCGGGGAAGAGAATATCGTGAGCCGGTATTTATGTGGAGCATAACGAAACACCGCGCAAGCTACAATACCATGGAATGAAAAATGTTTTCAATGTTTGGTATGGTTTATTTTTTGTTTAAGTCTTTTTTAAATTCAATTTTTTATTTTTAATGTATTAACATTCTGAAATTTCAGTAACATTTATTTAATCGTAAAACTTGGTATTTAAATTTAAACTTGGAAATGTTATTAACTTGTGTGATTTATACAAGAAATAATAGTATCTATACAGATGTTGTATTTATATATTTTATCCATTTTTAAAGAAACTTAATTTCTTATATCAATATTTATTTTATACATATATATCTTTCAAGAAGTTTTGCTAAAAAAATTTACGTTGTAAAACAGAACATTAGTTTTAAAATAATTTTTTAATTGTTTGGTGTTCCACATATCGAGTATTTAATTTATTACCGCGGTGGTTGGACGTTTGAACAATTAGAACAATTTGAAATCTGCTTGGCTGGCGGATTAACTTTTATCGCGGCGCTGATCAGTATCGCGTAGTTTTTTTTCCCCGTGCTAAATTTCGCCGTTGCGTCCCCTCGGAGAGGCCGCGCGTAGGCACGAGGGAAGCGAAACGATCGTCGTCGCGCGGGATCCGAAATGGAATCCATCAAATTGACGGAGGGAATGGCAGAGAGGTGCGTTACGGTACTGAGGGTCATCGCAACTGGTATGAACGCGTGGAGGAGGACGAGAGGAAGCGACGCCAGGGGGAGGAAGGAGAGCATCGTTGCAGCGCGCGGAGGGCGCACACGAGGGCTATGATCGATGCCCCGAAATTAAGGGCTTGCCCACTGAGCGAAATAAAGTTAGCCAATCGCGCTGGCAACCGGCCTGTTCGAACGTTATTGGCTATGGCAGCGCCGGGGTGCGTTGTTCGTCGCACACCGACCCGATGCCCGATTTTTTTCTCGCGCTCCCACCCTCCTACCCCTGTTTTCGAGGGAGAGAAAGGGGAGAGGGAGCTTCTGGATACCGGCAATTGGAGAAAGAGAGTGACACCGGAACGCGTGGGCGGAGGAGACTATGGAGGTGGGTGGATTTTCGTAATTATGAAACGCCGTTAGCCCCCGGGGATCCGTCAGTCGGCGGGGAAGCCCGTAGCGCTGCCCGGCCACGACAATGCCATTTTAATTATGCATGTTAATTGGTTTCCGAGTCCAGCGTAATACCAGCTTCTCTAGGACTGTTCTCGCAATCCGCCTATCGTCGATCGATGCCATCACGTTTCGATCGATCGATAGACCGATTATATCAAACTGCTGTTCGCATATAGAAGGGAGTTAAAATCTCTGCAACTTTTATGAATCTACATCCATATTTGTCGGTTGACAGAATATATGTGTAGCACCGATACGTTTTGTAATTTTACAAATTAAATTAAGTACTGTATAATAAAAAATCGAAACTGAAACGAAAGCGCATGTAATCTTTTTTATGAAAGTTCTACACTAAAAAAAGTGTAATAATAATAATAGTTTTAATTACAATATTTAGTTATAATATGACTAAATATTTTTAATAATATTTAGTAACCGTTTAGTAATCGATCAGTTACTGTTACTGCACTTGATTAATATTAATATAATTATTAAATATTTATTAAATATTTAGTCAAACATTTAATTAAAATTATTTTATTAGTGTAAATTCATTTTTTCTGTGTAGCACAAAAAGGGTTACTGCAAAAAAATGTGAAAGATTTGGAAACTTTATTTCTACAAATCTAATATCAAATACGTCAATCATATAAGCGCATAATTATGTAATTACGTAACCGAGTGTCGAGATATTGGTTTTAGCAGCGAAAGTTACGATTAGATATTTCATCGAAAGTGGCGCGAAGGGATGACAAAACGATCACGCTTAGGAATACAAACGCTTTTGTTTTTTCCCTTCAGTCAGGTATACCAAATTGATGGGGGGCGCGTTGTACTTTCTGCACAGCTGAGTGAGCATGTCACAATCGACCAGGACCGCCTCAATCAAAGTGGCATTGATACCCTTCGTTCACTCTCTCGATCAGGCCCTCGCGTTCTCCATTGTGGTTTTGTGCGGGACTAAAAATCTATTAGCCTCTTGATATATATATTTTCTGTATGTAATATATATATATGTAGAAACAACAAATCTATAGGAATATGTACCGAGAAAAACACATTTTGTGAATATATACGCTTTTATGCTCCTTTGTATTTGTAAGCGTATAAAAATAAAAATCAATAATAAACCAACAAGATGTGATATTATGAGGTCTATTTTAAGTTATACAATATCCAATGTAGTCAATTCACCAACTATATTAATGCACTTACATGATTAAACGTTAGCATATGATTAATGTGTCGTAAATAATCGCGGTCAACGTTGACGTTGCATAAAGCAAGATTACTCTGATTAGTAAATGGTAAAGACGGTTATAGTGAAGATTTAATCCTGTAATTTTGCGGAAGTTACCCATTTATTTTACTCTCGTTACGATCCACCGTGTCTACGGAACGAACTCGAAGGGTGGCGTTCATCACGACACGCGACCGCATCGCGGTTGCATTCACGTTACAACGTCGTTGTTACGACATTATTCGAGTGCGTGCGTGCCGTGTGCCGAACGAGCATTTTCGAGATTAATTCTTCTATCGTCTCACCGATCAGCCCAACCTACGAGATTGCATAATCCTTACAGAGAAGGTAGTTATTATTCTTCCAACTCCTGCAATATGCAGCGTATCATTGTAGCATGCGCCAATATCATTCAGCATTGCTCTGTCACGAGAATATTTATTAATATCGTTAATGTATTTTATCTTGAGAGAGTCCACACATTCATTTAAAGTTTATACTTGAAAGACTGACGCGAGATTAAGTTTAAATTATCTTCTCGCAGTCCATGCTTAGAGTTACTGTTCAATTTGACCCCATTTTGTCATCAAGCCGGTTTCGAGCATCGGCGAATAAAACACGACTGTCACATGTGGCGCGTCGGGGTTAAACCCAACAGGTGCAGACGTCGAAAGACTCGAAGGCGCAGAAAAATAGTTACGCGCGAGCCTACCGGGCTTTGCCTGTCACCGTCGCGTAACACATATCCCTTCGAATACGGATGAAAGCTCGAAGCCGCCAGCGTATCGAAGCCCGAGGGTTGAGCACCTCTGAGCGCAAGATGTCCTCCTGAAGACTATCTCGGCCCGGGTCCCGCGGGAAACCTCTTCCTTCCTGCCGTTCCTATCTCAGGATACTCTATAGCCTATTCAGATACCAAGCTCACCCTGCTACACCCCCGTGTTAGCCACGCCACGGGATAAAGACCGAGCGAGCGGGCAGGAGAAAGAGGGAGCGAGTAGGTGTATAAGGGAAGTCTATGTTACCATGGGCGAGCAGCACTGTGCACTAGGTGGAGAGCGTATAAGTACGTCTGAGTATTCGAGTACTCTTCTACCCGGCTATCCCGCCGCACCTCGTACGAAACGTATTTTGCAAGCCTAAATGTTCTAGGACCCAAGTCGCGACGGGTAAACGGAGCTCTATCTCATAGGTAGGTAGGTCCTTCACGAAGGACTTATCTAGACCTTTATTTCATAGATCGTTGAAAACGACGATAGCACGAACGGCTGATACGAGAGGCGATTTCCGCGCGCGAGATCGACGCCTCTGTCGTTACATTCGCCGTCGTCAGGTCGAGATTCCGTCATGTGCGCTTTGATATCGTGTAACGCGCTCGTTACGTAACGCATGCGAGATAAATTCGCGCGTTTAAGCAGATCATGGCCGCCGCGATACCGACACGTTCGTTCCGCGAAAGTTAGATAACGGTAGATTCCACTCACCGGTCGATGATGACAGGATCGCTGGGCGTTTCGTTCCTGTTGCCGCAGCTCTTCTTATCGCAGCATCGGCTGTAAATAGACAGTGCGTTTCGTCCGATTATATTGCATTGTTTACGAAGGAATTTATAAAAAAAATTCTAAAGGAAAGACCAAGAATAAAAGCTCTCGCGCGGTGTCAGAAGTTTTAAGTCGGTCTAAAAAACACCGAGACCCGTGGGATTTGGGAAGTAGGCAGCGAAAACTAGTGGTAGTACGCTCCCGAAGTCCCATGGGTCAAAATGAGTCAGCTACCCTCGAAGAACGACTACATCCCCTAGTATGCCTCGTTACATTTATGCTACAAGGGTGGCATATGCAGAAGAGAGACATTTTTCTAAACGCAAATAACATAAGTTGACGAATATGAAATAGCTTTACATTATAAACAGTATATCAGTAAACATTTGCTTTGATTAATTAACTTACAAATGAAATGAATTGTGCATGTGAAAAGACAAAGAAACTCACCTGCACATGACTTCATGCGTCAACAGAACACGGCACATTTCCGGATTCTTATCTTGCCCCTCGTACATGATTGCCTGCAACCAAGAAAAAAAAAACGATATTACTAATACTTGTCACAGTCAATAAATAACTGTTAAAATAAACTATAAATAAACTTGTGTGATAAAATTCTTATAAGTCATTTCTCTTTTTATCTAATTTATTTTTTGCTTTGAATTGGTCGTTCAAACAATTATTGCCGTTTTCACAATTATTTGTTCAAATTTCTCACAATATCAATCGTCAATTCTGCATCTTATTTTCCACGTATGGAAAGACTTCTTTTAGTAACAGATTTTATTTTGAAGAAAAAAAAAGTGCTAATTAGCGCGGACATGGACGACGTGAGAGTAATCCAGTTCGACAGATAATTCAACCATCGACGGGAAATATGTAACGTATTAAGCAAGCTCGTATGTGGATGCGAGTTGAGAAGGGGGGCTACTTTCCCCGCAGGACTACTAAGCCATGGGCGGCGCAGGCAAATCCGTTAAGCCTCCTTCACGACCACGCGATTGATTTTTATTTAATGACAACACGTCGTTATCCTGTATTCGTGCACTTACCGATGGGGACCTTCGCGCGGATTAACCGTAGAATAACAAAGCGCGAACAGATAGGTTTGCTTTGATCTTTCGTATATAGCTCTGTAAAACAGGAAAAAACTTATTTCTCAAAAATATGCCGCACTAACCAAAATCGTCTGTACGTAAAATTAAATTTGCGCAAAATATTCTGACCCCGAATAAAGCCTACTCAATTTATCTTATTTTTTTAAAGTTCCATTTATAGGGATTATAGATATTGAAATAAATTGAGAATAAAATATTTTAATTACTTACAAAAATAAAATATAATATATCACATAGAATATTATAATAAAAATAAAGTAATAAAGAAAAAAAATTATTAATTTTATGGCTTATTATATGCGTATAAATATAATAAAGCCTAAATAAAAAATAAATTAAAAATAATAAAAGAACAAAACATTATCATTTTCATCAGTTTTAAAATAATTATTAACAAATATATGTAATGAAAATTTTGACTTCGTTAAATGTTTTATGCAATTTCGATAACATTAGTGTTTCGATTTGAGAAATGAATTTTTTTTTTGTTGTAAATGTCTCTTTAAAGCATCCGATCGAAGCCTTTGATGAAGCGAAACTTTGAAGAACGAATGTATACAATTGCATTGATTGTACGCGCGATTTTTACGCAATTTCGTGGTTTGCATAACAACCTGAATCGCCCAGAGTTCACGACGAGGAGCGATAAAATGTAAATATTGTGAAATACAGTGTCCCAGGGAATTCGTCGAGTTGACGGCACTACCACCGTGCTTGGCCGGTTAAATGTCGGTGTACGACGGTAATGGTATCAGACACACTTGGTCCCAACGTATAGGTGTGACTTCTAGAATGGCGTCAAATATTTATGCGGACGAAATAACCGAATTGCAACGTAAACGAACCGCCGTGACTGGATATGTATATACACCGCAGTAGGTAAATCAGAGAGGGATCCAGCGTCGAAACGGAGATGTCAGGATGGAAAATAGAGGGGTAAGAATAAACATGGCGGAAGGGGAAAGACCCGGGGTATCGCGGACGATAGCAGGGGAAAATACATGTTCTTGGCAAGAGCAAAGGAGCCATAGAACGTTACGTGCTACTCGACTATTACGAGTCTTAATAGTAAAGAGACATGCAAACTTATTTATACTTGGAATAATTAACATAAGTATGTACTTTGTACATTGTATTAAACTCTATTGCGAGATAAGGATAGCGCTTACTTACACCTTCGTCAATGTTAAGTTTTGTGCGAAATATCGCTTGTTCAATTAAGATTCATTATATTGTTGATAAACGATGAAGAGCGCGGTATAATCATTATAGAAATTACCTATTAAAAGTTAATATATCTACATTTTTATCATCAAGCAAAAGTAAAATATAACATTTTTTTATGTTGTTTTTTTATGTACACGAATATTATATTTGTCTTTATTATATATTGAAAAATAAAAAATGCCAGAAAAGTTAGAGTCTATTGTTATATCAACTATATTTGAATCGAAAGACGATTATGCACAGAAAGATATATAAAAATGAAATCAACAAAATGTAATTCTTCTCTTTGACATTTTCATTTTGAGTAAATCTAAGAATGAATTAGTATAATTCAATTCTTATCGACATTTTCTTGTTCATTTATACAAATTTGTAAATGTTAAATAAAATAATTTTTTAAAGCTGTATATTTGATTTGTTACAGCTTGTACATAATTGCATACATAAAAAATTACTGAACATTCTTTCCGAATCATTACATATATTAACACCAATATAAAAAAGACTTTTCGTCTGAAATCATTTTGTAAAATTGTTAGAATCAACTTTTACGTCGAAACATTAAGGTTTCCTGCGAAATCTAAATAATCGTCGGCTGCTATTATCTTTACTGTTACGCACATATACAATAATGGTCAGTTAAACACAACGTTGGTTAGGTAGGTCAGGTAGCACGTACGACGCGACATGCAATATTATTTGCTAACGACTATTACGCAAGCTAGTGCTTACGCGTTTTGTTTATTCCATGTAATCTGCGATATGTATGGACAATTTGTAAATAATTACTTTCACCACATGATGTTCTATCTCGGAAAACTATCCGTTTATTTTTGTCATGAGAATACTATCTTTTGAGTGCATACAATAAATATTGAAATAAAAATGAAAGAAATTACGTGCCAATATATTATGATTAATATTAAATAATTGCAATTCAAAAACAAAGTGCATTATTCTTATTACAGTTACATATAAAAGCTCAAGTCACAACATTATTGGTTTAGATTCACATCATGTGCTACATGTGCTAGTCCCAAAAGAGGCTCCACTGTCTTTCTTCGCTTGTCGGTTCATTGGATATGGCGCTGTTATGTCGTAGAATGTCTCAAGGGTGAATGGCTGAAGTAGACGAAGGGTGGTCGGAGGCAATGACATCAAACAGAGGGTCCTGGGGGTGTGACCAGTCAGTATGATCCCCTCGGGGGCCTTTCTTCTGTTGCCTCCTGGTCCCACCAGGAGAATGCTTGGGCCCCCGCCGCAGTTTAATTCCCACGGGAATTACTTACTAAAGACTTATAGTGAAAAGTCTTTTGGAATCTTCGATCATAATCAATTCATACAGTACAATGTCGTAAGTCCAACGTATTAAAATTAAATTTTTTGAAATTAAATTATATTCAGGTAGAGAGAAGTCATTAATACGTATGGTATACTATTTTGTCTTTGAATAGTAGTTTTTAAACAAAAACTAAAAATAAAACTTTGAGAACATAAATAACAAAACATAAGTTTTGAATAAAAGATTCTAGAAAATGTCTTCTAGAATAGCGTAATGATTTTTGTAACATCGTTTTGTATTTGTAACAATTAAAGTTTTCGCAAAAATAAAAATTTAAGAAATTAAGATCTAAAACTAATATAGTAGGCTACATTTTTTTTTCTTTTTTTAAATATAAGTCATTTGTAAAATATTTACAACTTAATGTATAAAAAAATTTCTATAAAATGTATATAAAAGTTTTCTATTTTAATGTAAAACATTTTTTTTGTTATACTAATATCTTATGCTATTTCACAATATTCCACAAGACGTATGTAGCATAATTGTACATAAAAGTTAGATTAAGTTAAATTTATTTTTAATAAATATTTTATGTAAAATAAAAGCCACACACTCATGACTGTATGAATTATAAATTTTATTTCTTTAATTAATTATCTAAGCAAATAATGTCTTTATTAGTAAAGTAAAAAGTTTAGTTTCCGAGAAATAAGGAATGCCATTTTATAAAGTCTATGTGAGTATTAATGATCTTTCTTTACATATTGCAAGAATATAGAAAACAATTTCTTCTTATTGCTTTTACAAATATAACATTCCAAATTATTCTTCTAACTGTGATATCTATAAAAATGTTTCTATAACTTTGGAAATGATGACTACGTCTGGGTTCCGTAGAGTCTACAGTTTTCGTTACGTACACTAGAGATTTTCAGTATTGATAGTAATATCGAAACGCAGTCTAGATTAGAAATACTCTATATGTAATTTTATCAGTTTCATAATCTAACAATAATCAGGCTAGCGGAAACGATATCATTACTGAGGTATATATCTTATGTTTACCATATCATATCATATCATAGGATATCATATCATTTGATATCAGTAGACAACAGACCGGGTTCGTTTAGTAGAGAAAGAACTGACATCCGGCGTGCATGATAATAAAACCGTAACGTCGTTCTTTTGGTACCCTCGAAGATGGCAGTAGTATGAGAAGAAAAGTAAGTACTGAAGGGAGCAGATAAATTCGAAGATAGTCATTCAAATCTGCCGTAATGATTTCTAGCCTGAATCGATTCCAAAAGTCCCCTGGGAATCCCCTTCTATATCGGTCGGGCAACCCCCTCAGCCTTCCGTACATACGCTGAGCAACATACATACAACGTTACCCTCGCCCCTAAAAGAATGTCCACCCCTTGAGGGGAACACTGTCCTCTCTTTCCTTATCTATCTGGGATTAACTTATCTTAAACTTATTATTTCCTTAATCTATGGTTAAATACTCATATTTCAGTATTAGCTACACGGGTACTTTATGGTCTAGATTGATGTCGGCTATATTCGATAATTTAAAACTATAGAATTTCCAATGCTACATAAAAAAGAAATCTTAGAATGAAACAATAGAGAGAAATCATGCATAATCTGATTGAACGCGCGGTTTTTTTTATTTCTTTGTGAATACTGACAAGTCGACATTACGGTGAGAAAAACAGCCTGACGGCTGACCATCTCCAGTGTCGGATGAAGTTTAAAAAGGTTAGATACAATTTCCTGTTGTTCATTCATTTAGAATAATGGCGCCGCGCGGTTCTCTGCTTCCTCCATACACACGTTCTGTAAATGCTTTTTTTATCCCCGGAACTAATTACCATTTAGCATTTTTAATCCCGTGGAAAAACGCATTCTGGCTCTCGTTCGTCCCCCTCTCGCCGGACGGAAGTTCGTTCCCGAGCGCTTAAAAGCGTACGTTGTTAGCGCCATTCAGCCACGCTGCACGAAACTCGTTTCTTTCTCGGGAAGCAGCTCGTATTTTTCTGGAAATTCCACCGAGAAGCGGACGGTTCTCAACATCCTGCGTCTTTTTTTCTTCCCACTTCCTTTTTCCATTCCTCTTCCCCTCTTCCTTCTTCTTTCTCTCTCCCTCCCTCCCTGCTCCCCCCCCCTCTCTCTCTCTCTTCTTTCATTCGCATCTCGTTGCACAGATACTTTGCTCGCTGGAATTCCAGGAAGCGAACGTTGATATAGATACCTACCTTGGCGAAGGAGCAAAGAAATTGAAGAAAAGCTTAAGGGTCGGGGGTTTCACCACGAGCTCAGCAGCCGACTCAGTGTAGCCAATTATTGCGGATTTATAACCGAGCACCTGATTCGGTCTCGAGAAAAGTTGGCGCGTTTCCGAATCGTAATTTGCAAGCCATAACTCGGCTTGGAGAACTCGCCGGGAAAGTGGAACGCATTTGCACGAATGCTATCAAGCCCTCCAATGTAAAAAATAATGATAATTCTAACAAATATGTACCCCACGCGTCTACTTTTGTAAAAATCAAATTGTACACAATTGAAAGTATAAATTATAAATATAAAGTTAAAAAATTTAATGAATATTATTATAATAATGTAACACTAATTTATGAAAAAAATAATTTAATTTTTATTGTAATTTTTAAATTACTCCCTAATTTTTTAATTCAATGAAAATCGAACGGGCTGCAATGCAGATTGTAAACGGTTCTTTTATCTTCCACGTTTTAATTCCACGGATAAGCTTATCCAAGTTTGTCAATTTTCTAGAGTACAATGGCTAGGGGGGGAATACGTCGACCTGGATTTGCTAAACACTCCGCGCAAGTTGTTTCACGTAGCACACCGATGCGATGCATATATACATTGATTCTCCTGCCTGTATCTCTTCCTCTCGCTTTGGCAGGAGACGGCGGAGACGCGTTCAATCGAAGCTTTGATGTATAAATTGCAGCTTTCTCGTTTTCGATCCTTTCTCCGCCCAACTTTCTACTCCCTTTACCAGCATGATTCCGAGGAGGGTGTCTCGGCATCTATCTATCACTTCCGTTTTTCTTTTCCTCACAGACAATCGTTCTTGAACACTCAACCTCTTTTCCTTTTTCTGAATCTACTTCTCTTTTCTCTAATATAGTTTTTACGAGTTAAGATCGCTACAAATGTGATTGTATATTTTGAATATTTGCGTACACTTTATGAAAACAATAGAAAGATTATGAGTGAGTTGTCACATTTCGTGAGTTAGCTAAATAGTTCGTTCTAGTGTGTCCGCCCTTTCTCAATATGATCCTTTTAATTCACTTGTTCTTATTTCGCCAATTGCTTCGAAAGATAATACACATATCGATCTCCCTCTGCTCTAACCATTCAACCCTATGACATTCCGGATCCGATTAATAAAAGGAATGGATCGCGAATTGAGGACCGGTCTCTGCCGGTGCAAGGCCACTGCGGCTTAGTAATTTAATCAGCTAAAACTAACATCAGCTCTGTTTCCCCAACCCTCCTCTCGTTCCTTCCTCTCCGCTTCCTTCTTCGCTTTACTACCACCCTCTTCTTACCTCTGTAACCGACCAGCCCCAAGATGATTTAATTTGCTAAAATGGTGCGCATATCTCTAGGAACTTGTCGGAAGCTCGGGTCGGCACGACACGAAACAAAATAATTTCAAGCAATTTGTATTTGTTTTGTATTGATGTGGTGGAATTAATCATTTTTGTGTTTTATGAATCAATAACGTTTTTTGTTTAAAGAATACAACGTTTCAACATTCTTTAAACTATTGTTTTTCTTCAGAAATCAATAAGTTGCAATGTACATAAGAAATAATCCTATTTTGTTTTTCACACGCAGTTACATACATGTATGTGATTATACTTAAGGCTTAATTTAAGTGTTGAAAATTGTTCGCATCCGTCCACACTCGTTTTGTCTACATATCCTCCCTAATTTAACGATATGGTCGTTTCTGTACGTGTCGCGAGACATTTCGTAGGTGTAAAATACCTTTCACGAAGGTGTCGCAACCCAAAAGTTACCCTCGACCGAGCATAAAAGGACTTATCGCGCTCATGATCGCACGGTGTATTTGCGTTTGCACGAAGGTTGTGATCCTTCTTTGCGCCTTATCGGCACGTCGGGATCTACGGTCCTGGGTGCGGGATCACAACACGTGGTTCGCGGGTCGCGCGCAGAGTTCGCCACGTGGCGCAGATAACAGGATGGGACAGCCGCGCGCGGCGGTGTGCCTGCTTTCCCGGAGGGGTAAGAATCAACCCCCCGGAAAATTAAGTGCTTGTAGCCGAGATGATAACACCCCCGTTCACGTGCGCGCGTCGCTACGACGATTTCGCACGAGTCCCGACGCGTAAAAACGGCAAAGAAGACTGATGCGCAGGAGTTGTCTCGACAACGAGACGATTAGCATTTTTCTTTAAATTATTATGATATTTGACATGAAAGATATTTTATTTTTGAACCAAATCGATTTGAATATTTAACATTCAGATTGAAAAAAAGAAAAAATATACTTTGTTCTTTGATATTATAATAATTATTTTTAAAAAATTAGATATTTAATATCTAATTCTTCAAATTGAGTATTAAAAAAAATTTCTAAACTCGCAAATACAATTGAAAACGATTAAAAGTAATACATTAATTCTTAGTACATGCTCATATATAATAAATTATTTAAAACGAGTTGTATGAATTAATTAGAAACACGGAGACATTTGTACTTACTTGTTTTGTTGCGGAGTCTATAAGCCTAACGTAGATATCCTGCACTTGCCTGACACCTGAAATAAATGAAATAACGTTATTAGAGAAAGATAAAAATTTTTGCGAATATACACTAGCTTTCGAAAAAGTTTATATTAGTTATATTATTTTTAAAGTAATCGAAAGCAGGTCAGGTCAGGTTAATAATACTATCGTTATACAACTTGCTTCTGTTCGCGTATCTCGATAAAAAAGGACCATTAAGCGAAGAAACATTTCGCGCAGGAATTTGTTCACGAGAGGAATACGACGAATACGGAAACATGTCCAAATTCTGCCAAGCGTACGGCTACCGAAAGGATATATTTAAGAAAAAGTTGCATATTAAGAAGTATTAAAAGTCCCCGATGGGGGCACAAAGCGGTTCGTTCTTGTCCTTTGATATATATGCACAATCCTTCTTCTTTATATCGTTCCTGATGTCGTTTTGAAGCACCGAATACCGGCGTATCGCGATGCAACAGTCCGCGATAGGAAACGAAAGGCATACGTGCAAATACGTTAATTAACATGCCCTTGTACTTTTAAGACACAAATTCGAACCTGAAGAATTTGTCGTCCATGAATGCACGATACGTTTTAAGGTAAAGACAGTTTCCAATTAGAGATGACCAAAGACATTCTTGTCTTAACCCTTCCATGTGTAAATGGTAAAGATTAAAAAAGGCGTTTAAATTTGCAATTTTTAATTCTTTCCGTTTTATAGCTATAATTATCAGAAAACCTGTTTGCTTTATGGCCAAGATATTACGGAAATTACTCGTTATGTATCGGCATGCATTATTATTGCGCCCTATCAGAATCGCGAGCACAGTTCGCCGTGTGCATCTCGGCGTTGCAAGTTTTCGAAACTGTTCCTTCCTTCCTGGGGGAGCACCGGGTAATCCTGGGGTGTATTTCGGACAGACACCCCCGTGGCTTCCGGCTTCGCGTGCCCGGTAAGCCAAGTAATCCCGACATAAGACTCCCAGACCCGACGGGCGCCCAGACCCGGGCTCACGCCGCATAACGTTATTGCGGATTACGATACTCTGCTCGAAACTAGCTCACAAATTACCTCGAGAAACCGTCGCGGCTTTACCGGAAGTTACGTACGCAGTCGACCGGTTTACCGTATCCGTGGCTATGTCAGGATTTGCAAATACGGGTCGACGTTAAACTGACCGAATAACTGCTATGAGTTTCCGCCGGAATATCTGGTTTTCTCTGTTACACAAGAGTTCTAATCGGTAACGATTCAACCCGAAAATACGCGATGAATGCACTTTATTTTTTGTATATACTGTAAAAATTATAATAAGAAACTTTCAAAAATTATTACTTACATAGTATGCTTTTCAGTTATAAAAGATTATACATAACACAAATTTGAATTTATACTTTAAATTAAATTGTAATAAAATATCCAATTTCCTTATCAAATAAAATAATGTTACTTAACAGTACAAAGATTAGCAATTTTCTCTTTAATTAATAATTAAAAGTTAATTACATACATTATCGCGTTAATTTTTAGAAAACTATAATGAACCTAATGCTAATTAGGAAGAAAAACAATCTTTTTTTTGTTGGAGCGATTAATCTTGTATCGAATAAGGGCCGTGGAATGTAATTATGAGCGCGCGGAATGCCGCGCGTCAACCTTATCGCCAGCGGCGCGGCACTTCGCAATTCGAAGCGACGACGAATAAAGGGAAGAGATGAAGAACATGCTGAATAAGAAAGAAGACTCGCGTGCCATGTCCCGCTGTGCGGAGGCAAATAAGTCTAGATCGGGCCGGCATTAGCATAACTAGGCGACCAGGTTCGAAGGGGGGCAAAAACGATCTCTCGAAAAAGCTGACACCGCCCATTCTATCGGGTTCTGATCGGCGATCCTTGATCAGCGGCGCTTTTATTATGCTCCGCGATATTCCATCGGCTTTGCAGCCTCATGCATTTCATCTCCGTCTCTATCCTACCGAGTACGCGTGCTGTAAGTATTCGCGTACTTTCCTTATCGCGCATGTGTGTGCGACGGATGGCTCGAGAAGCGTGCAAGAAAAGAGCAGCCGACGCTGGCAAGGTGGAGGAGGGTGGAGAAGTAGAAAGAGAAGGATGAAGAGGAAACGGAGCACGCGAAGCTGCAGGAGGAATGAGCGATGACAAAAAGGAGTAGGACCCGATATGGGCGAGAGCCTCCGTAGTCACTCGAACGGCAGGGAGAGAACGCTCCTTATTTATTATTTAATTACAGATTTATTGCCTGGTCGAGCGATCGGTGACGCCACGACGTGTACAGGAACACCTGATGTGGATCTGCCGGTATAACGGTGGGCTCGGAGAGACAGAGCAAGGTGCACCAATTTGTCTCCAGGGCATAACAGTCGCGCACGCGTGAGCGCGCGGCAAAGTATTTCGTGCATGAAACTTTTATAAACGGTGATACGACACGACAGTCCGATCTACGGCGCATAAATCAGAGTCATGCTGATGTACCGATCGACTGTAAGAGACATAACTAGCGATGTAGTTATTTACGCGCGACAATGTGTAAATTCTGTTACATTATCGTATTCAATAACGATAAATACTTCTTTTTTAAGTACTTAATTTTTTTTAAGTTTTTTTTTTTAAGAGCATTATATTTTTAACGCTCGATTATAAATTGAATGTTTCTCCCATTTAGATAGTCATTTTTTAGAGTTTTTATTTTATAAATAAAAATGTAATCGATTAATTTGCCATTAATTAATAATATTATCATCTTTTAATTCTATTAAACGAAAGCGACTAAAATTACAGAACTTTAAATTCGAAAAGAACTACCAGCAAAAAATGTATTTTTAGTTAGATTTGGAAGCAACACACATGGTTTATGATTCATCAAATTCAAACCCGATTGTTTCTCCGATTGTTTTTATTTCGCAGACAGGTCTGCTTCATATCCGACTATAGGATCGGAATTCTGACGCAAAGCCACCATCTGCCGACAGGACGCAGACACGGATGGCATCGCGTTCAAGAGAAAGTATCGATAAAATAGTATGGCGATAAGGAGTGGCAAGGATACAAATAGCAAGTATAGCTCTCTCGTAGAACGGACGAAGACGTTGGGACGGAAAACCAGAATATGGCAAAAGAAGGCGCGAGAGAGACAAAGAACACGGCTGACGGTTCGAGAGGTGCGCGCTGGTATTCTTTAGTTTGCAACAGTTAGTTGCTTCTTGTTCGTGATGTTGGCGACACGTTTTAGTGCCCATAGATGGGAGCGCGGTCCCTCAGTCAAGCCAGTCAACGCAAAAATCTTGCATTGATTGATCGGGTCCCGGCAATGGAGACGGAGGGAAGCACCATAGTACCGAGTCTCGGGGAAAAAAAAAGAAGGATGGAAAAGGCAGAGGAGGCAGAAAGAAAGGGGTGATTTCGCAGCAGGGAAGGGAGCGATGGTAGAGACGACGGATAAAGAGACGACCGCGGTTTGTTGACGTTACTCGTGGCGTATATGGAACAAAAAACTACGGGCCAAGAGCCTGCGTATAGCGCCTTGCGGCTTTTTAATGTGTTCATAATGCGATCGCGTTTTTGGGGGTCTGCTGGTCGGACCACCTTCAAAACCATTTGCTTCTTCTTGCTCTCTTTGCCCGTCGTTCCTCATCCCTCTTTGCGCCCCGGCGGTGCGCGCACATTCGTGCGCTTCTTCAAGACGGAAGATGGACCCTTTTTGCCACGCCTGGGTCAGCGACGTAAAATATGTCTCTGTTGCGCCCGGGCCTCGAAAGTCCCCGGGCTTTTTAGCGGCCTTAAGAGACCGGGTGTCCGTGTGGAATGTCGATGGCCCGTCATCATCGCTACGGACGGGGCTATTACGTGCCCCATTGCCTGGGCATACGAATACAGATCGATTCGAGATACACTCTATCCGAGAATGTAATTGGGAATATTCATTTTGTACACTTGCATATACATATGCATACGCATATAAACACACGCATAATTTCAACGAAATAGATGTACTATATGTTAACATTTAACACAGTTAATTAGCAGGGAGTTAACAAAATGATTGAATATAAAGAAAAATTAATTATCAAATTAACTAAAATTTGCTGGTAATTGAAATTAATATTTATATTTAGTAAAGAATATTTTCTTTAATTACTTAAATGTCAAATAAAGAAACAGATTAAATTTTCGTTTAAATGAATAGAAAAAAAGTCAATATAAAAGTCTACGCAAAATATCGGCGCGCGATATTAAAACATTTATGGTTGGAAAATTGATAATGGGTCTTAACAATCTGTTTAATACATTTTTATTATAGTTATTTTTGTAATTGAAACGTTTGCATTATTTAATTTTATTGATATCCTGCATGAGGGTAGAGGGATTCTATTCATTTTTTAAGTCTATATATACTATTATGTTAAATTTTAGTTACTCACCATTGGAATAAAGTAGATGTAGACTGTACTGAATACCATTGTTTGTTTTTTGGCCCTCAGACTCCTGTAAAAAGAGACATGATAGCTACATACTTTTGATCACAGCAATTGAGCAAGTTGTACATTGCTTTAAATCGATCTTATACACGTTACCCACAACTTGTATCATTTGACACAAAGTGTCTACGATAGCTATTGTTCGAACGCGGTCTCGCGCGTTCTTCGCGCTCTATTCTATTTTAATTAAGTGCACCGTGACGCAACGCCTGTGTGTGCCCCGGTCTGCTCCACCTCACGCTAATTATTAATTTCTTGATGCGCCGGTAAGAGCCATGCCATTACGTATGGCGTGCGATGCATAATTATCATCCTGCCCCGTTGACGAGTCATGCGTGCACCGTGCCATATGCCGCGACCACGGTAATGCATTTTCAACTACCTACCCCCGGAACATCATGGTGGTACACCCACCACCGCCCCCTCCGTCCTACAACCACGACTTTTAGTCGTGTAATACGACCTTTCGACTCGAGGATAAACGTTGGCAGCTCGATCGATTCTACGTCAAATTAACGTAATTACACGCATAGATGTGTGGCAAAATTTCATTGGCTGCTCGTTCCGTTCTCCTATC
Source organism: Monomorium pharaonis (assembly GCF_013373865.1). Classification (NCBI taxonomy): domain Eukaryota; kingdom Metazoa; phylum Arthropoda; class Insecta; order Hymenoptera; family Formicidae; genus Monomorium; species Monomorium pharaonis. The sequence goes on from NC_050467.1 coordinate 20,231,081, forward strand.
GTGTATGCAAATAACGTCACACGATTATTTGCAACTTTCCTAGCGGATTAATTTAATTTTTTCGCGTTTCATATGGTTTTCACGACTAATTAATAACATAACGGTCATCACGATTTTATGCTCGAGTGAATACGACAGATGTTATAATAGAACAGAGATTCTTAATACAAGATTATATTGGGCTAAATCAATTATTGCGAAAAAAAAAACAAATTCCAATTAACTAATTAACGATAATAACAGCTATAAAAATAAAATATTTTACAAGTAAATATAAGATATGTATGTGTAATAATTTGTTACGTTGCATATGCAATAAAATACATATGACGATTTTTTAAATATTAATAATTAATAACATTTTTTAATATAAAATACAATTCAGTATATACACTGTCTTTTCTATATTACGTTTGTCACGAACAATCTTGTACTCTTGAACCTTCTTATTTCTCAGGCCTGACTATCTCGGTCGCTCCATCTCGATGAGTACGAGTTCCACAGAAGATATCATGATTATGGCTTATCAGCTTAAGCACGGAAATAGTCGACGCGGATAAGAAAACCGCATAAATCCATCGCAAGATTTCTCCGCGAATGAACGGGAAGTGATCATTTTTCTATCGGAATAACCCCCTCCATCCATATCCGCACTCGCTTCATCGGATAATCGGCCCTGCTTCGCCGATCGGCGTCTGACCGACGACGTCTTTCTTCCCTTTTTTTCCGTTGCGCGCGCGGTCCGAGCGTACGCATTAAGCTCGCTCTCCTGTCGTCGGCGTCCGTCGCGACCATTAATCTCTAAATTCGTCCAGCGCACGATGGACGTTAATCAGATATATACGCGGATAGGTCGAGTTATTCTCTTTATCTCTCCCCTTCTCTCTTTCTCCGTCTGCTCTGACTACTTTTTAATTAAACACGAACAAAAAGCAGACGCAACGGGGAGATGCTATGTATTTACCTAGAGCGCCCATTTCCGGGAATAGTGCGTACAAACGGTAGTGTCGTATTGCGTCGTATCAAGCTTAGTGAGACTCAATTCGCATGCTTTTATGTCTCTGCGATAAGCGATCGTTTTAACATCATTTACGTGCTAATTTTGTATATCAATTTTTATATACTTTTTATTTCAGATAAAAGAAGATGACATACATTTTTGGAACTCTCTTTTATCAATCAATTTTAAAACGTTATTAATTATTAAATGCGCTTAATAATTACCGAAATCTTTAATAGAATTTAAAATATATATCATATTTCTATTTATATTTTGATATAATTGGACTTTAAAAATTAAAAAAAAATTTAATTATTATAACAAAATTATTAAGATGCAGTAATAAACATGTACACATATTTATATATTATATTTATAACAGAAAATACGATAATTTCGATTAAGACCAGCAATGGGTCAGAGAAGGAGGAGATGCGTGGATCGAGGTACAAACTCGACACGGGGTTGATGCATATCCGCGGTGCATGACCCTAATTAATAGGGAGGCCATGCGATGCAACTGTTCCGACAACGTGAATTATGCACGTATTATAAGGTCGGGATAGGAGGATGAGAGAGGAATGAGCGGAACCAAGCGGAACGTTATAGAATCACGAAAAGATGGAGTGACAAACAATGAAAAGACACCAAGTGAAATGTCCTAGTATTTATCGTGACGTGAATAATTAATCGAACGCTTGCGCATTATGTACAAAATTTGTTAGAGCTGAATTTTCACGATTTCATATTTATATTTATTTCACATTCAATTAGGTTGAATTTGTTTGCGTCAAATCAAATGCAAATTAACAAGTTATTAATAATTGTTGAAAAAAGAAGTAAATATATAATCTCGGGTCTCTTTAAAATTAAATATGATATATGTACATGTAATATTTAAAATTTCATTAAAGATTTTTATAATTATTAAGCGCACATTCAATAATTGATAACATTATGGAATGAAATTCACAAGAGAGAGTTTCAAAACATATAACTAAGAAATATTTTCCAAGAAATAAGGGATTATGTCGGTATATTGGTGACTTTTCTTCATTAAATGTACCTTTTTTTTTTTGAAAAGGCATTAATCATCTTGTTTTATTATATATTCTCTCATCGCACAGATTGATGAAATTACCGATTCACCAAATTTCGCAACTTTTCGGGGGATCGTAGGATCGCGAGTCACTCCTTATGTTCTTAAATCTACGACGTTACATCCCACAACGCGATCTAACTGTACGTCTTCCTGTGTCGAATTAACCGACGATTTATGGCGGATAGATTTATTAGGGGGTGTACCTCGTTACCCCGGGGCGTAGAAGTAGAGAAAGGGGAAGGCAAAGGACGACACAGAGAGACAGGGCCAGAGGAGGGATAGAGAGAAAGAGACAGAGAGGGAGAAACTTCCGACAGTGCGTCGTCGTTGCACGAACGGGACCCGCCGGAATTTCCAGAGGTTACGGTCGGGATTACGTTTCGATAATTTATACGTCGGTGGACCTTGGTCCTCGTCCTCGTGCCGTGCGTCTGGATTTTCGCCGTTTGTTTGTATCGTGCGCAGCCTCGCGCTACGTCGCGTATCGTATTCTAGCGTGTAGATCCGAGCAATCGATCCGCGATGTGTAACGTGGCCATAAATTACGCGCGGCCTACACCGGTTTCTTATATGCCCGCACATACCGAAGATGTGTTATACCTGTGCAAATACGTTCTGTCCGCGGCGACCTCCCAGCATAACGATTTCTCTTGCGCAAGAATGGACGGTGCGTCGCGCGGTGGTAGTTAACTTCTCCTTAAACAGCTATACTAATTGACCAATAGAAAGTGGAGCTCTAACGATGACCGAGCGCTGACAATCGCGTCCCGTTTGGAGAGCAAGGAGTCTTTCGGGGTCGCGATCGTTCCTCGCGATAACTCCACACGAGCGGAACTTGGATTCGCCAGCTGTCGATGAGTTTCCATCGGCGATGAGTTATCGCGTTGATCGCCGCCGATTCGGGAAGTGTAATAGAATTATTCAGCAGCTGTCACTTCATTTCCAGTATCGTCACGATTTATGCGTTTTAATCGCCGTGTCCTTACAACTGAACTTTTGTCCGCAATTCTCGGTGCGACGATAATTATATTAATTTATAATATAGTTCTGTGATAATAGCACTTGTTCTCCCTCCATGAGCCGCCGTTGTGACTGACAGCTGGACAATGAAATTGAACGCAAAAGGAAAAAAAAAATAGCCTCGCCGTGTTTTCATAACTGTGAAGTTTTAAAGGCGTGCGATCGTAGTGCCCTTTGTGTATGTATACATATATTAACGCGTCGCGCGATAAAATGTATAAGCATGACAGAATTCGTTCTACTGCTGTGTAATTAGTTGTTGCAGACTGTATCGTCGGCAATTACGGTAATTTCTCGTCGTGGCTTCGATATTTCGCGTACGAGTGCCTGGTTAACAGACACCCGGCAGAACGTAATCTCCGATCGAGAGGGTACGACTCGAGCGGTGGGTGGATGGCGCGCACGTAGGGCGTTTTTTATCATTCGCAGGTCATTCGCTTCGCGTGACTATCCCCGTGATCCTGCGTCGCGCGCCCGTCCATTTCTCACGCGGCCGATGGATTTTTGCCTGTCCGGCTAATTGCCGGAAAAGAAGCGCTGCCATGGATTCCACGGATCATCGATACGCATGTACGCGTACGCGCGTAGGCGGTGCTGTTTAATATTTGACGCCGGCCCCGATGGAAACGGCAATTATCGAGATAAGCGCGCACTCGCACGATATTCCCCCGGCGTCATATAAAGGGCCTCCTCTCCCTCTCCCTCTCTCTCTCTCTCTCTCTCTCTCTCTCTCTCTCTCTCTTTCTCTTTCTCTTTTACCATCCCGTCTCTCCGGAGAGTGGCGGTTAGCACGAAGCATTGAAATTCCGAACTTAATCATCCGCTATCGTCGCTCATTTTCACCGGCACTCGCAAACTCGGTCGTGTTTGTCTGGCCGCCACATTCTTTATCGTCCCGCTTACCGAAAGAAAAATGTCCCGACGCGATTCCGAGCTTGGGGTCATTTCTTGCGTCATTATGTTTTAGGACAGTAACTTGCATCGTAGCGGGATTCGAAGTCAGATCGGATAGGGCGAAAGTTTTAAGAACAGTGTGAAGAGAACGTAATAGTAGAAATCATTACCTGATCCTTCTCGACGAAGCCCATGAACGACGTCCTCTCAATCTCGATCGGTTGGCCATGTCGATCGTAAAGGGCGATTACGAAATGGAAAAAATTGCTCTTTCTCAGATTACTCGGCGGTTGTTTCTCGAAATGCGCCCGACCCACGCCAACCCTATAATCAATCAGATATCGTATTTGTAGAAAATTGTTTGTTAATCTACTTACATTATGATCTAAATATATGTATGCCGCAGTTATAGTTCATTATCATATAAGCAGATTATTTTATTAATTATTATAATAATAAAGGAGAGTTGCTGCATGGATGTGTTTTGGCTGCTTATTTTCTTTATTTTTCATTAATTTATTAATTATTACGTATTGGATTTTTTTCGATGAATTAAGTATTAATAACTTTTTTATATTTTTAATTATTTTGATCTATAAATTCGGTATCTTCACAAGTACGATTTAAAAAACTCATATACTATTTTGCAGCATATTGCAAAATTAATAAATTAATTTGTTATTGGTAAAAGATTAAACGTAATAATAAATATTCGAAACATTTAGCTACAATTTCCCATAATTATTTGTGTAACATCATTACCAAATGAAAAATGTATAAAATTAACGCATCATTTACATAAGTTTATTAAACAACTCTTCCTTCTATTTCGGAAATTAAAATACTTCAAAATAAAATTAATATTGAATAATTTTAAGGTAAATTTGCACATTGAATATGTTTATGATTTAAATTTCCTTGCAAATTATACGTGTACGTACGAAGATAATATGATTATTTTTATTCTAATTAGCGCGAATAATCTTTGAATTTCAAGAGTCGAAATGTTAAGTGATATTCTCTCTGTCACGGAGTCAAAGAGGTGTATCAGTTCAATCCTTGAATGCAATAAGAATGTCCAAACTAACGGAGAGAAAAGACAAACGAGGTCGAGCGTGGGGAAGCGCGCAGGTGGTCTCGACGCCTTAAAATCCTATTAAGGTCTCATGTGCCGAGATTAGGCCGCCGGACTCCGTTGCCATCTTTGAGTAATGGCACGGAAAGTCCCCTTTTCGAGTACGTTAATTCGCATTGTCCGCGCGTGAGTCTCAGATACGAATTGATCTTGTAAAGATTGACTCAGAATTTTTCATCATTGCCGTTAATTCTTCATGTCACATTGTATTAATATTTAGAATGTATTAGAATAATTATATTATTTCAGAATTTTATTCTGAGCCTTTAAATAAAGGTGCAAATTATTCATAATTTATTATTGGACATGTTTCTTTTTCTTAATGAGAGAAAGAGACAAAATACAAATTTCAAACTTCTTACAAATCAGAGTGACTCCTGTGTCAAACGTATGTAAAAATAATTGCAGATATATGATAAGAGATTTTAAAATTGATCGTATAAAATATTGTACTCGGCGGTTAAAAATCACCGCCGAGAAATCGTATTATCGGCGCCGGTCTGTGCGATCGTGCCGTCGCGAAACGATAAAACCATCGCACGACTGCACAGAGCCGCGCGCATGGCCATCAGAGCGGACCCTCGGAGCGGAAAACTGAATCGACTGGACCGAAAATGAATAGCGGCAGTTTTGCAGCACATTTGCGAAATAAATGATGGTATCGGCGGTGCGTTTGTCACGCCAGGTGGTGGGATGCCGAGCCGCCGGCAGGTACGAGGGTGGAAGCGCGAGGCAAAGGGTCGGTTGCAAGGGGTTGCAGTATGGGCTTTCGGGGACGAACGGGGGACGGCGAATCGCGGCGGAGGACCGAGGGAGGACGCGTTGGGGGAGGAAGGGTAGTGATGTACTGCCCGTGTCGATAATTATCGGTGGCTGATTAACCGGTCGCCGGTTCGCGCCCCATAACTCTCGACGTCCGATTATTTTGCCCCGTTTGCCATGCACCAATTCCTATATAACGCGTAGGCACGTTCTGCCGTACCGTTATATTATCACCCAAAATTCACTGCTGCACACCACCACGCCTTTTCGGGCGACTATCGCGGATTGCGGAAAACCGCCCATACGCGCAATACGTATCGCTAATATGACAATAATGCGTACGCGGTTATCTGTGCAAACTCGTGTCTAAATTACTTTAGAAATGAATCAGCTTTATAGATTTAAATATTATTTGATTATTGTCGATTGGGTATTTCACTCTTTTCTCCCCAGTCATAAATCTATTTAAAAAAAGATTACAAATTTTTCAATTTTAAAATAGATGACAAAAAAATTATAGAATCTAATCGGTATATATATAATATAATATAATATGAAATAAAAATTGACAGATTTTTATTTCATATTATATATTGTTGCCAAAAATCGAGACTTATGGTAATGCAAATTTAATATTTTATCCATGACACTGAAAAGTAATTAAATCAAAATAATAAATGCAAATTTGCAATTTGTCAGTTTCGTGACAAGTTCAAATTACAACCTTAACTATTATATTAATGATTTGAAAGATATATTTTTTTATTAATATAAATTAATTTTTAAACGGTTACTTTTTAATTCCCGTATTACACGATTTTCAGCGTTTATGAGTAACGTTTTACAAATACATACGTGCGCTTTATGCGCTTACGTTGACGATCGTGTCGTTCGTCCTACTCTGACCGACACCGAGGTGATAATTACGGGCTCTATTCGCGTTTACTGTATTCGTGCGTGCAATTTGCCACGTGCGCGCTTTCGTTCGCGCAGATAACGCCGCTCGTTCCAGCGCACCTGCGAATCATTCGACCCTCCGCCACCGCTAATCCACCGCGTGATCATTCTTTCACGTCGGCTGAAGTGCCCGTGGAGTTTGATTTGATTCCGATTGGATTCCGATCGATCTCGATGGCGATATCGGCTAAAACGCGACACGCGTTCAAATGCGCAAATGAAGATATGGAATGTGGGGGCTTCTCGCGAATGACGCGTTCGCGATTGCGAGAATATAATTGTCGAGGCATTGCGAGGGCTATAACTGTCACGCATATCGCACGATTATACCGGGGAATAAAAAGCGGCGCGTAAGGGTGGTTTACGAAGCGCGCGCGAGGTAGGCGAAGGAAATCGCGCTTTATATCGCGTTAGGCAATTGCGACGGAGCTTTTTCATTTCCATGAAATCTGTGCGGTATTATCACTCCGCGGTATCCACGCGGTAAACGACGTAATCGACATTTAAACGACGACGAGGCGCGATCTCTGACGCATTTGGAGAAATCGATACTGCTTATACTTTATACACGAGAGGCGCGACCTATGCCATTTGTGCGCCATGCATTATGGACGAAATATATGTGGATAATATGAACCCACCGATATGGTTACGAATTCACGGATAAAGCAATCGTAGAGAATTACAATAAATCCGCGGGTAATATGCACCGTCGGGCGTTAGTTATTGCGAGTTACCCGAAGCGCGCTCTGTTTACGCTCGCGCCCAACGCGATTCATAATGCGCACGGAGATAATGAGCAATTTGTAATATATCCGAATGTAATTTGCTAGGAGGGCGCGCGTTACTGCGAACCTTGTTCAATTTAGCGCCATGTTTCATCGTACCTTTTATTATATAAAAATACTATTAGTTATTAACACACTGTGATGTGCATATATTTCGTAAATATCCCGCAAGAGAATTCCCGGTAATGAATAATTTTCATATATTTTAATTAAGAGTTAAATGTAATATAATTACATATTATATTAAAACATAATATTATGTGGTATATTAAACGTTTAATATTTAGCTTTACGGTCGCCTTTAAATTATGATATACATATGTTTGATTTAAAAATAATATAGAATTCATAAAAAAAAAAACGCACAAGTAGTGTGTTGTTTAATAAAAAAGTTTACACACTGATGCATTTTTGTCGAGATTTGGTTGAAACAATCATCATTTCAAAGATCAATAGCATTTTTTTCTCGTTCACGCTCTTTTTCCTTTGTCTCTTATTCATACGAAAGGTCATCGTTTTTTCGTTCCGCGACAGTCCCTTCCCTCGAGTGCGGTGGTTTACTGCTTCATTAGGTGGATAACTTTTTTAGGGGTTTTTAAAAAGCGCGAGAGTTTATGCCTGTGCTTCGCGGGAGTTTTAAAACAGTTTCGCACACACACCCCCTAGTTGATCTCGGTGTGTAACGCAGTTGTGTGATACAAATGTTTCTTGGTAGCAGGAAACGAAACTTTCCAACTTGAGTTTCCGTGAAGGCGAAAGTTGACGTTTAACATTTTGCGACTCTTAAACTCTCGCCAGACAATTACCTAGACTGCCGCAACATTGATTCAATTAAATTTGACAAGAAATTTATACTCCGAAATTTTATATTCGATGGCGATTGTTATCTTACAATAGCTCAAATTGTTTACAAGATTCTTGGATCAACAGTCACATCACATTTACATCATTTTTAATTGATATAAATATAACTGTTTAAGAATTACTAATTTTAATTACACTGAAAAATTACATCATGGTGTTTGATAAAATTTTTAAGTAATCAATTGAAAAAATTTTCTTTATTTTAATAAAATTCTTTACGCTTTGATTTTCCACGTGTAGACTGAAAAATATTTGTCTCTTTTTTGCAAAGAGATCAATGCCAATACCTGAAGGAGGACCGATTAGATAAATGAGGGAGAAAGTACGGGAAAAGCAGGGAAAGTCAGGGACAAAGCGATGAGCAAAAGGCGCTAAAATTCTCAATTACATTAACTCGATTCCGGTCGGTCCTTGTGTCACGCTGCTTGGAGGAAGGGATTAGTTAGAGAACTGCTATTGGATTAGCGAATCCGTCGGCTCACCGGGTTTACCGTCCCGAATCGTCCTAGACAAGTGTCGTTTCCGCATCGTTCAAATTTTTTAAGTGACGTTGCAATAAAAGACAGTTCATTAATCATTTTTCAAACGCAGGTATACAATGATTTGACGCATATGCTTAAAAATACAAAGTAAAAATTTGTTTTCATAGAAAGAAAGTTGCAGTAAAACCGATAAAGAATGATTATATTTTTATTGATAGTTGCTTTCTGTAAAATATAATAATGGTTCTGACACTGATAAATTAATCTAAAGTGTTTTAGACAATATAGTCAGGCTTTATAAAACGAGAAAAATAATATTTTTTAAACATTTTAAAAAGAAAAGGAAATATTCTTTGGATTATTATTTCGAATTGTTTGTTACTTTTCCTAATAGTCATAGTTGTTAACATTTTTAATAAATATATAACTTGCATATTTATCAAATCAATTTTTCTTGCTTCTCTTCTATCTATAATATTAGAAAGTATTACAATTTTAATGAATATTTTGTGATAATTTTGTTACGCAGGGATGTAGCTCGCTGTGCGATCCGACGGCAAATACTATAGCAGCAACACGAACATATTATACAACAATTCATATTAAAGATGAATATATCTTTGCATTTTAATGTTATCACGTTACTTGTACGTGTAGTTGAATAAGTTAAAAATTAAAATCAAGTGCAATAATTTTAGCTCTTTAATTTTATAGATATTTTATTTTAATCAATAAACGAATAACGAAATGATGTATAATGTCGAGTTTTAAATATAAGTTTGTATATTTCAAAATAAATATTATTAAAATATGAATGCCACGCGTGAGACAATTTTGCCGCACAATTATAAATATATTCTTTATCGACTAACTGAAATAATATCGTGAAAACCGTTTCCTTTTTTATTGTAGGTTTTAAATTACTTTTTATATTTTATTGCACAGATAAATGATATATGTTGGGCGCACATTAAAGTTGCAATAGTATTAAAAAATGATTCAATTTACATTCCGACGTATCGCATTACGTGAAACTTTCTTACGACATGGCTACAAATATATCTTGAATAAAATGAAATTGATCGTTACACCAATGATAAAATCGAAATGAGTATTAAAAGAAATATTCTTCCGGCAACACATACATCAATTTTATCAACTATATATCTGTCGGTAGATACAATCCCGTATCTCGATCGCAAAGTGATATTTGTGAAACGTGAAGGTAAAGTGTATTTTTCTATGTACTCACGTCCCGTTATCGGCGAGCGCGGGCTGCGGCCAAGCACGTGGCACAGGTTCCTCCTTGAGTATCTGCCTCATATCTTGAGGCGCGAAAACCAACGGCGCTCGCGGATGATGATGAGGCGGCGGGGGTGGCGGTGCCACACTCGCGCTGTACAGCTTACGTCCCCAGTGACCCTCGAGCTCGACAGGACTTCCGCCCCCCGTGGTAGCCCCGGTGCCACCCCCTCCGAGTCCGAGCCATGGCGACCCCCCAGCACCCACGATTGTGGAGCTGGGCAGGAGACTGCTCCACTCGTCGGACCGCGTGGTGAGGCCGTACGGACTCTCTTGGGGCAACAGGCTTCCTCCTTCGCGTTGCCAATCTTTGCAGAAACCTTCGTCGCCCCCTCGGTCACCCCTTGGCGTCTCCGCGGGAGACTCGACCGGCTGTCTCTCCGTCAGAGCGGGTACGCCCGTTGCCACGTTTCTTTAGGAGCGCGCATGAATCATTATCACTGAAACGTTGGCGGCCGGCAGCCCGTGGCGGTGCATGAACGTCCGCTCACCACTGACGGTGTCGCGTCTTTCCGGGCTGCACCGTCAAGCCGGGCGCACCGACCGCGTGCCGGTGCACATGCGTCCGAACGTATGCGTGCCACGAGTTCGCGGTACGAGCGCGCACTAAGGTACCCACGTTGGCGTCTCACAATCCACTGTTCTCACTCGCTCGCGCAAAATTGTGTCTCTTGTCCTCTGACGGTCCGCGTCGCGGATCTTTATCACTGATGTATCACTGATGTACGACGCCGCCTACGTTCGTTGATCTCGTAAGGGATGTCATCGGCTGCCTCTTGGATGCTTTCCCAAAGGTGCCCTTCCTCGAAATCGTTTTCTACGATCCCTGTATCAGACGATGATATTTGAGACACGAACGTAATGTGCGATGGTAATCTGAGCACTTGCCGGCCGGCACCCTGGCGCGAATTATCGTCGCTGCCAAAACGTTGCAAACGTGTGTCTCGTGACCAGCGGAGAGGTCCTTCGAGGTCCCCAGTTGCACGTTGCTTCCCGTTACGGTGTCGCTTGTCGAATGTGTCAGGGCCGGCACTAGCGGCGTGCCAGCAGGTCCCAGTGGGGTCGGGTCTGGAGAATCGTGGTGGGCGCGGCCACGAGTGATACCGCGCATCGACCAGCCCGTCCGGAAGGTCTTGCCCATTTTCTACTCTGCACCAATCCACTGCGAGTCTTGCGACCAATGGATGAAGCTGCCCGTACCCATATCGACGCCCATCTCGGGCACCAAGGACTGTGGCGCCGTGGCGGCAACATCAAGAGACTGTCATTCCGGCGCGAGCCGCACGCGAATAAGGTCCATGCTGTGACGCTCCTTTTCTTTCTATGAAAATTAGACGGATGAATACTTCGAAATTGTTGCAAATGTTATATTTCTATATATTTTTTTAAATACTTTTCAAGATTCCGTTATCTTGTTTTTGAGACGCTATCTGCTTTTATTGAATTCTTGCAAAATGATTAAAAAAAACATACATTTTGTATCAATATGTTGAATTTATATCAATAGATTAGTATTTTTCTGTACCTACCCGTTAAGTTCTTGCTGGAGTTTTATTTTAGTCCAACAATGTTTGTAACTAGGTTTTATTGAAATATATCTCTTTTTGTATTTGCGTTTAATCTACTATTGTTATTATGTTATATTTAGGATAAAATACATATTGTATAATCTGTGATCTTTTTTATAAAATCTCTATAAAGTTCTGTTATTAATTGGATGTAATTAGATGATTCGCATCGCTTCTTCGATTTCTTCGATCTGTAGATATCGACAGATTGATTTGGATACACAAATTAGGAAATTAAATATCTCACATATTATTTCTATTTTTTTATTTTTTAGGAAAAAACTTTATTTATTTTTAATTTATTTAAATCATTAGTCTCTTGATTTATAAGAAAAAGTTGCAAATACTTATCATTATTTATTTTTATTAAAAAAAATCTTAATTTACAGATATATTCTGGATTACAAATGTTGAATCACCAATGTACAACATTTTACGTGTTTTTTTCCAAAAATATTGTAGGTGTTTATTACAACTTATATTTTAATTAATTTTATTTAATAAAATGAGCTTTTATCATAAAATTACAAGATTCATTCTACATAAGCGACAAAAACGATGAGCGTTACTAGGTAATCGAGTATATAAATCTTAGGTCGAGTGGCAGTTGGGTCGAAAAAGTAATTATAGAATTTGTTTGAATAAATTTATGTGATGGAGGGAATAAAGGCAATCGCGAAGTTAGAAGGGAAACAAGAAAGAAGAGACCTGCAGTGCTCCGCAATCGTCTTACTAGTGTAAAAGACTGCGAAGATCTATTCTTCTCGTGATTCCGTTTGAACAATATACGTCGGAGAGCCACTGCTTCAAGGGTATGGGGCCTATCAAGTGGAGATAATGTGTTCTGTGCCGGGTAATTTGGCTCTCCTCCCTTCTTTCTACTTCAACCGTCTTGAATCTACTTCTTTGACTGTTTTGCATTTGCCGGCATTTCTGAATTTTCTGTTGTTGCTAACTGTCATGCTGTCAATTAAATTAAATTAAATTAAATACTTGATCCCGTGATACTATTAATATTAATATACTACATGCTACAATGCCACATTATAAATTATACCTATAATTATATTTAGGTTTAAAGAAATATTGACATTTGGCTAAACTGACATGTTCATCCATTTGTTAGAAATGTATTAGTTTCGAAATTAAGTTTAGCAGTGAGTAATCGTTGAAACTATTTAACGTACACTCATCGTATATGAAGTGTCAAGGGTCGCCGATTAATGTTTATCACATGGCAAGATAATGAAGCTTAATGAGGGTCTGCAGGCGTCATTACGAAACACTCGACATGCGCGCGTGCCAAACCGGTTTCAATCTCCTTTTTTCTGAGGCTCGTCTTCTCTTTCAGTGCCGTGATTCATGAGATCCCTCTCCGCTGCCCAACGGCCTGTAACATTGCCACCTCATGGCAATGACGCGTCTCCGAGAGTATGAGAAGCTATTTAGAAATGGAGGTGCTACTTTTTGCTACGTTATGATTCGCTTCTTAAAAAGGAAGATTGTTTCAGTTCGCAAAAACAAAATGTTTCGAGAGAGCTGTCTGTTGAAGTTGAATCAATGAAACTTTTACTCGTTCTTTTTTTAAATAAAATTCTTTACAAGAGTTTCCATTGCTGTGCCTTCAGATTATTTATTGTGTAATAGAAACGTGATGAATATTAATCTAGATAAAACATGTATATTAAGTAATAAATACTTTTGATAGATTCTATGTAAAGGCACTCCTTAAATATTCCAGTAATCCAATAGCAAGTGGTGTCGACGTACCTAAATGTCCCAATGATGTCAAATGAACATCACCGCACCGACCAAATCCAATTACCTATTGGGAGGGTCGTACGATTTAGTATTGCTACGGTTTTCGTGAACATATCCTGCACAGTTAGCTTACCTTTTAAGTCTATTATGTTCGACTATGGTAATATTTTGATTCTGTTTCCTAGTTTGATCCATAGTACAAACAAGTTTTTACATACATTGGTTCTTAAGCTATCTTAGGGTCTATAGATGAAACTATCAAACAGATTTTCGATTTATTATATAGATTATATTATATAGATAGTTGAAAAAAGTTTTAGTGATATGTTGAAATGTGTACCGGCAAAAAATATGCACAATGGACAAGAAGAAATAAACATAAGAATTTGATAATGGATATATTACAAATTGATAATAGATATATGTGTAAATACATAATCAATTCTCCAATATTTTTACACACTAAACAAACTGTATTATCTAACAATTGTTTCTTTACAATTTATCTTATATATGATAATTTTCTATATTAAAGTTACTAATAAATAATGTTTTTAAATAAATTTAAAGTAATAATAAATGAATAATTTATTTCAAGAATTTTAAGAATTTGAATGCTTGCTGCTTGACGTTCTACGATTGTGTCTTGAACGTGCTGGCAGGCAACTGTCAGATAAAAGTAGCGACGAAAATGTTGAAAAAAATGAACTTTGCACGACACGGGTCGATGAGTCTGCAAAATCTAAAATAGGCAGGCGTGTTGCCGTAGCGAACCGCACTTGCCCTACGGTAATAGTATCCGTGCGCCCTACGGACAGTGAAGTATCAAGGTATTGCTAGTATGCACTGGTACATCATGACAGGATGGCAGGAAGGGTCCTGCCGAGAAGAGACCTCGACATATGTGACGCTCATATGGGGCGGCGTCCCTCAGGCTCGCGAATTCGGAACATGTGCGCGGGGTAGAAGTGTCTAAAATTCTATGATAAAGTGTGTTTGCACTTGCACTTGCGATTCGTGAAGTGGTCTTCTGATTATTTTTGTCTACGCTAAATCGAGACGTCCCCAACCTGTCAACCGTTCGAACCGTAAGCATTCGCCGAAACGAAAGTTCGTACTCGATTGACGAGTAGAAATGCAAGCTTCTCTTTTGCGTATATTTTTTTGTTTTTTAATGTTACTTAAATATATTGCTATTTAGAAATATTATTTTAGAGTAATTTGTTGCGCTTTTAAGCATAACTGTTTAAATAACTTTAATAGAAAGATATAATGCTTTCTAATGATATTAAAATCTTGCCATTTTTTTTAATTCAAACACGAGCAGACGTTCGATAGTAAATATCTTGGGGTAAATTTAAGTCTCGGAGAGAGAGACGTTCTCTCTCGGGATCACGCATTTCACAAAAAGGCGACGGTAAAAACCACGTAGCGCATCCGTATTGTATTTGCCCGCGCTTCCTCGAGTTCAGCATTTGGTATGACAATACCGCTGATCAGCGCATCGATGCGTGATTATAATGATAATGCCGCCTCCTGTTTCGCAGGGGGGTGAGCGCGGGTGTGCGCGCGGGAGCCCCTAAGGGGCGCTCGAGTTTTTCGGGTAAACTTTTTCCTACGCAGATGCGCTATCGGACGGGGCTATTTATTAGCATGGCCGCATCCCGTTCGTGTGTTTCCATTCAAAAGGGCTGGACAACAGGTTGCCGCGTCAACGTCATTAGCCGTTGCGTTTTTGTTCCTGGCCCATTGGGGTTTACCTCTATGCCGATAAGAGGCACGTTGGCCGTTAATCCTTTCCTCGACGAGATAAGCTGTAAGGCGTGATTTCGAGGGGGAAAACGACCGTCGCCTTTACCGTACCGCGTCCGCGGAACGGATTTCCGAGCCAGCGGATTTTTATTACAATTTCATCCCGCGTATAGAAAAATGCTCGCAGCATGAAATCGCACCCGGCGTAAGATCAATGAAAAGCAAGAAATTACCTACATTACAGAAATTTTTTATGCCTTACGAAACTTCCGTATATTCCGGTCGAAACTTGGAGAGATCACTTCATGATTTATTCCGCGGACTCGCATGGTCACGGTAGTTGTAACCACCACTAAACTCCGTCTACCCGAATCGAGGACGCGTCTGTTTCCATAAACCAAATTATTTTTATATCCAGGGATCTACGTTCTCCTGAATTAGTGATAAGCAAGGACGGCCACTCGATACGTCGCTGACCGTCCATGCGACCCCCTATGATATATCTAACGGATAGAACCTAGCGAATCGCAATAGCGATTTCTCCATTCGTTTCCCATAATACGAGGGATTTCTTTCACTTTTTTTTATCCCACGACAAATTACGTGTATCACATTCAGCACCCTGACGCATCTTATCACGCGGGAATTCACGCGTGACGTGGAATGGAGTGAAATTTGAGGGCTTATAAGCTAACTAAAAAATTATCCGGAGCTCAAATTGCTTCGCACGTTTATTGCAGATAATTGTTAATTTCGGCCAAGTTCGGCGCGCATCATAGAGCTTATGTCTCACTGGAGATTCCGAGGGAGAGCGATCAACATCACCGCTAAGTACTACGAATTACCGCCGACCGTGTATATCGTCGGTTTCATCGGTGATTCGCGGGAGGGTCGACAATGTTCGTGCGCACGGTCGTTAGTCGATCGTTTTGGGGATGGACACGGGAGATTCGGACAGTTAGCCAAAGCGTAACGATGCATCCAAGTCGAGAAATCGTTCCGTCGAGAGGCGAGATAGCGCGATTCCTGGAGGGTGCGTCGTCGAAGATAGGATACCCTCGAGGGCCGTACCGGGCGTACACGACTTTGATCGGTGCGTGCTCGTCAAGGGTTACCGTATCCGAAAATGTAACCTACTTTGCGGAGACTACCTACCGGAATGATGCGGTAATTTTCCATTGCATCTAAAATTTGTGAAACTGTCTTCTCAAACGCTAGAAACAAGTTGCAGTGATAGTCTGTCTTTATCGTTATTTTAATCAGTGATTTAATTCAGCAATAATTATTATTATCCATAAATAGTACAAAATTCTATAAATATAAAATTAGTAGAAGAGAAGGGACTCCACATTTACATTTTGTATATAACTTTGTTAATAATCAATATTATGAATTAAAAACTTAACTCATGTACATTTTTATTCGTTAATATGTTGATCAATCGATTCTAGGCTCAAAATTATGAAATATATAATAACTTAGAATGTCATTTATGAAAATGTAATATTATAATAGATGAAAGAAAAAGAGATAATAATGTAGCCTAATAAAATATATTTTAAAATGATTTTGTTAAAAAAAATACAATATTTTATTATATTTTATTATAAAATTATATTATATATTTATATTATAAAATATGTAACTTTCTCTAGATTAACAGTAGAACTACAATCAACTTATCAAATAAGTATTTTGATATAAAAACTTCAAAAAAGAGAGTCGTGTTGGCCTGTTGAAATGTCAGCACCATATTAAATTCCATACAATTGCTCAACTTTGTCCTCAACTCAAAATATGTATAGTCGAATAAAATGTCAAATAAAAAAAAAAAAAAAAAACGCTCAAGTATGCATGCGATAATATGTCTATATCTAAAAAAAAAAAATGAAGAATAATATAACGCTAAAATATATCTTGTAAAAGTTTAAAAATGCTCAAAAGTAAAAATACTTCATAACAAATGTCGTTTTTTAAATGTTTTAGTATATTAGCGTTATTATGAAACTGCGAACTGCTAAACAAATAATTTCTAGAGTAATCACTAAAATTCCTCACTTAGTAATGAAAATATTACGAGTTGTAACACCACCTACAAAGGTCACAAAATCATTTCCTTCTCTATTTATAAAAAACCTAAATTTAATTTGTATATGTAATTGACATCACGTATCACCGCATATTGGGAACGATATCGACTCGATTTTCGTTATTGGAATAGAAATGGCCGTGTTTCCGTTTCCGTTAATTAATTTCGACACGCTACGCGCGTCTCGATTTTCCGTTAATGACTTAAATGGATTACTAGCTAATATCCGCGGACGGCTACCACTCCGATCTGCCGGGCTGGCTCGCGTGCACGCGTGCATCGCATGAACTTTTCAGACCTGTGCGTCGGTATACGGGGAGAAAATTTTGCGGGAAACACGAGGCTATGCTACCAAACGTAGCTAAGCCACGCACGAAGTTGACAAGGAGAACAGGGGCGAACACGCGGAAAGGAGGACGGGGAGGAGACGTAGAAGCGAAACGGAGGTTTCCACCGTCGTCGACGGGACGTGTATCCGTTGGATTGCGGCCTCGTTCGAGAATCCTCGTGGGAGACCGCCATCTTGTTCTCCTACGTATCCGCTGCCCGCCAGCCCGATGTCCTGCCACTCCTTTGCATAAACTTAGGAACGGACGATGACGTTAGGGGCCAAAGGCATCTATATCCTGGCCGTTCAATCGATTTGTTATCAGCATCGTAAAAAGCGAATCTAATGAAACGCCGAATTGTCCTACGCTCAAAGGTGCTTGTTAATGCGAATTCTCAATCTTGAAGTTTATAACATTTAAAAGAAATTATATTAAAATTATAATTAAAAAGAGATTGTTTCAATTTTATCGTGTTGATATTATTCTCATTTTTATTTGTTAGCAAAGAGAGATTTAGATAAAACAAATTACTATTTCTTATGTATTGTAAACAAATTAATCATATAAATGCCACCGATGCGGCAAAATGGCGTTTGCGCGGTAAATGCGATGTCTGTCCCATTTTTTCTCGTAGAGAAGAATTTGCAGCAACCAAATTATGCTTATTGTACACACGATGTTTTATGTATTAGAGCAAATGAGGTTCTTTCCGTTCATTGCGCCGTATACAATGTATACATTTTATCGGCTTTAATTGGATGCTACCGCATATTCCCGGTTAATTAATACGAAAAATTGCCAATGTTAATAACGCATGCATTACCTGTTTGGTACGGTCTGTTGCATCGACACACGGACCGATGCACCGCGTAGGGTCACTTGACCCAGGGTTCATATAGAGTGGGTGATATTAGCGTATTTTGTTGTAATTACCGAGCAGTCATTCGCGCTAACTGTACCGCGATTCTCATTCGAATGCTTTATATCATACAATACGTACAAATTTCCGCTTCGCTCCTTTGAAACATTTATCGCGCGGCACCGCGACGAAATTTACGATTATGGGAGCGGGCTTGCCGGATTTGGATTTTTCGTTACAGCGAGCGAAAAACTTTTATTCTCGCGATGACACTTTCCACGATATTCGTTTCGGCTTCGCGGCCAGTTAGCCGATACTCGAATCAGCGATCCGATTAAACTGTGCGCAGAATCACTTCTTCCATTTGAGAACCCCGCCGAGGGCAGGTAAATAACGAATTGAAAATCAATGGTATTACGAGATTATGCGTTTATTGGTAAAGAGCTAGCAGAGTTACCGATGCCCAGAGCAGTAATATCGAGTAATTGCGTAAACGCACCCGTATCCCACTGCGCGTAGCCTCTCCCTCTAACAAAATCCCGCGGATACGTCCACCCTTTCGTACCCGGATATCCACGCTGCCAGCGGTGGTGTTTAAAATAATTATTGCCGCACTTTTTTTTGCCGCGCGCACTTGCGGCCGATTGCTTATTATTGCATCAAAACGAATGCAATGTAAGCAAAATTAAATGAAGTTTAACTTTCTTCACTGAGTGTGATTAAAATATTAATATTGATGTTATGTAAACACATTAGTTTTATTAGCATTATATCTTACGTTATGTCGATGTAAATCATTGTCAAATGTCAATTATATGCGCTGTGAATTATGAGCAAGTAGTAATGCAATATCTCAGAGCGCAGTCGTAACTATAATGAAACTACCATTTCTTATGGCGGAGGCGTTAGGGTCTTTTCCGACAGCGTTCTCGCAATATTAGCCGCGGCAGGATGTGTGTATTTCGCACATTAACGTGTTTGCAGAGGACTGATTCTGGATCCAGGCGCGACACATTGCGTGCAATATCCACTGTTTGTTTCACGCTGGCTTGATTCGGCCTGCCACGCTTCCATGTTTTCTCTGTAAATCCATTATTATACTGGTGGCTTTCGAAACGTCGCGTAAACATCGCTGTCGTTCATTTAAAAATCATTTAATGTCCCGTGCGTTATAATCTTGACATAAACTAAATTTATGTTAGCGTTAATTAAATGTATATTGTTTGGCAAACGTTTGGGTTAAATATACTAAAATTATTAAAAAACTCGCGATAATTGTAACACAATATAATATTCTAAGGTACAGTTATGTAAAGGGAGCAATGGAAGACGGGGTATGTTACAAGTTGTTATATTTGCGCTAGTGATGAATCTGTAACCTCACAATCTCTCTCGCGGCGTAATTACACGCATAGGAATAAGGGTGAAATCAGTGGCAAGGGTGTGAAGACGTCGGCTCGTCGTCGTTGGTTCGTTCGACGGATAGTGGTAATTCCGTCACGTCGTAAAGGTTGGTTTTTATCGTCCCTACCCTGTACGCTCATCTACCAGGATCCTTCGGTTCTAGATAGACGCAAAGGCATTCAGTGTTTCCACGTGTATCCTCGCGTTCACTTTACCGGTCCTGCGTCTTACACGTGCCGCTTGATTGTTCAGGTTTTATTATCACTCGGTACTCCCCGAGTCCTCGTTTATCCTGGAGCTATGTACATCACCCGTCGCGGGAACGACTTGCCATCGTCGAACATTGTGCCAGAAGATAATTGACCGACAGTTTATTCTTTTAGTATTGTATATCGTTGCAACCAAATACTGAAAATTGAAAAATTTGATTGCATGGAACAGGATAAAAAAAACGAACTTTGTTAACATCAACTCTTTTGTACTTGTAGTCGATTATATATTTCAGAAATCTATAGTCACACCTTTTATTATGTTTAGATTAATCTGGATTAATACACAGAATTAAGTGCTTACGCTATTATTCTTCTACACGTTAATTTTATTTTGGACGGAAAACACGTGTGAAAAAATATAAAATTGTAAGGTGCGTATTTATAATTATGGCGCCCGCACGTTTGCATCGTGAATGCATACGCACCCCATTTTCGCCCCCTGGCAAATGGAATTAGCGGGCGGTTTAGTTCGGCGGAGTCGCGAAATAGAGGTTGCATTTTTACGGGCGTATTAATACAGCCGGAAACGTACTATGATCGGGCTTGTAATGCAGCCCTAGGGGCCCGTGTGATATGATACATTTGCTTCGCATACAGGACAGCGTGCGAGCAAACGCGGAAGAGGAGAGCGCGAGCGGGTGGCAAAGAGGGGTAAAACGAGAGGGATCGAGAGGAACGAAGCGGCGGCGTACAAGCGTGCTTGCATTTCATAACAAGGTACAAACACGCGGGAACGCGAGCAACAGCGTCACGGGGGGCATTCGTCGATAGTACTTGTCTGTACCTATCGAGGTGGTATTCAACCAATTATGTCTGTTTATTGTCAAACGCCCAGTTTGTTCGCGTAGCTATGGTGCCGAAGCCTGTTACGTTAACAATATTGCTCGCCCATTTCGAAAGATTTAGTTACGCTACCGTTTTGATATTTCGACAATCGAATACGTAAAATAAGAATATTAAAAAAAAATTTACTTATTTAAAATGTCTTTAGATTAAAATAATATTTTAGTTTCTATATTTCATTAAAGACTTACCTTTAAATTAAAGACAAAGCATATCTTTAGATTAAAAACAATTTGTCACAATAAATTAAAACTCGGAACGCTTTTCGGACTATCTATTGCGCTATTTTTTATTGATTTTATTCAAATTAATAATAGTATAGGCAATATAACGCAGAGCCGATGTTTTCAAACAAACATCCGAGACATATAACCGGATCAATTGTAGAAATTGTTCATTGAACATTTCTTCCACCAAGTGCCATTTTGAACATCCAATGTCGCGCTCGAGAGCTGCACAATAGTCGTCCAATCGGTCCGGTTGGTCAGGACAATAGTATTTGATACGAAGGCAATGAGATGTCACCAACTATGAATTAGCGTCGTGGTTGAATTCGAGCAGGGGTTCGGAGGTACCGAAAAGGGTTTCGAAAAAGGGTGATATGATGGAGAGGAATTCTTTTTGCGCGATCGGGTGCAAGTGCGCTTTCTGAAACACATGGTAGTTCGTGCCTGTTTGCTGGTCAAACCCTGCAGTCAAACTTAAGATTTATGTGCCTGTCAAACAGAGTCATTATTAATGTTCGATGACGGATGTAACAGAGAGATGAATACCTTTTCTCAGATTTAAAAAAGTCCTAAAATAACTTACGAAGAAAAGAAATTTTCCGCAGATATATTTTATGAATGAAAAGGAGAACTTTAAGCCATAAAAGCAAATCACAAAAAAACCGCAAAACATAATTTCTATGTCGTCACTTTTACAAATTAACGGTCTAGCTTATTTTATATACATATATACATATATTTTTTATATACATATATATATTATTTTATATACATATACATATATATATATATATATATATATATATATATATATATATATATATAGAAATGAAAATCTTTTTACATATAATATATATATATGTACATATAATATATTACATATTATGAAAATAAAACTTACTTTATGTTATATATAAGCAATTAAACAATCTTGTAATATTAAATATATTTTGTTAAATATAAAAAAATTAGATTTAATTTCTTTATTACCCGTGAAAAAAATGTATAGATTTAATATAGATTTAACATAAATTTTATTAAAATTAAATAAGATATTAATAAGATTTTAATAAGAATTTTATACAGTTTAATATAAATATTTATTTTGTTTAATTCTTATAAAGACATTTAATAAGACTATATAATATTTAATATAGATCTGTACATAATCAAAATTAAATATTTATAAAGTTTTAATTAAATACCGAGTTCTTATTAAAATCTTATTAGTATCTTATTTAATTTTAATAAAATTTATATTAATCTATATTAAATCTATATAAAATTTATTTTCACGGATATATTTTTGAATTATTATTTCTGACTTTTATATTATTGAAACGTTGTAAGTATTACTAATGACTATCGAAAATGAGTCTCGGAAAATCTGCGCACTTCGTTGACAGAAGTGCGAAGTTTATCCGAATACCCGGAAGGTAGGTATCCGCAGACGAACACATGGTTGATGGTTACGGTGAGTGAATACGGCACCCTCTGTTTGGATTATGGACTCGTAGCTGCGTTGGTGTCTATAAACAGAGAGGTACGGACTAGAAGAGGAATGGCATACAGAGAGACAAGCTTTGCGGCCGCTATGACAGATTGAGAGAGAAAGAGAAAGGCACTGTCCTTTGGTGCCCAACGAGGCGTTTCGATGCCTATACCCCATGCCGAGGACAAAGGAGCTTTCCCTCATTCTCTCGTTTGTATGTCGTACTCCTCTTACTGTGCATCTCAATACTATAATACGAGGTGGACGTCTTTATCATTTATGTAAACTTTTATGTCGGTAACAGCGGGACACCTGTTACAAAACCACGACTTCGTCATCTGGATTGACATCGTAACATTCTTTTTAACAGAATCTCTGACAGTTTATTCATTTGCGTTCTTCACAATAATATCGTACATTTTTTCGATATAAATGTTAATTGTCGTTAAGAAACTTATTGTTTCCATTAATGTCTAAACTTAAATGTGCAATATAGTAAAATATTTAAAACTAAATTTCTGAAATGTAAATACACAATTTATTAATATAATAAGGTTTATGGAAAATATTTTTATGTTGCAAATTGTACAAATGCAACTAATAGCAAGATATTCTGTAAAATAACATAAAAGTAATATGTAGAGTTTCATATCGTATAAATATGTGTGTATAAAAGTAAAAGGATCATATAAGATATTCGCGGTACCGTTAGGAACGTGGGGTCGTTCAGATACGGGAATGACAATGCCTGGAGGCCAAAATGCACGTTAGAGACGCCTAACTGCCGTCTCTTATTGAAACATCATATCTGCTTACCTGTATGGAAACGGCCACTAACATTTATCCATAAAGAGAATGATATCGGTAATGCAACCATGTCCTGTTCCCGACTTCACTACAAAAGATGATTTCGTTTTTTATTTCATAGTCAATAAACTGTCTCCGTCTAGAACGATTACATTATCTCAAATTCTGAGTGCATTTAAGATCGACAGACCTTTATAAACTCGTTTTTATAATATCTTTGTAAACTATATTAAACAAAGTTGTGTTAAATTAAATTAAAACCTAAAAGATCTTATCTTTTTTAACATTTCTTTTTCGGTGATTGTTAAAAAAATTTGTTTCAAGAGTTTCTTGGCTTCTTTGGTTATTTTTTTTTGCAACCTATAGAAGAAATTATTGTGTAATGATAATATAATATTAATAAAATAAGTTGTGTATTATTTTGCAAGATATAATTTTGTTTGTATAAGTAAATAATATTTGATATATCAAAATCTTGATAATTGTCTTGAATCTTTGATAATTATCGACTATAGATAAAGTCTCATTGTACACGTTAATCGATGAATCCACATAATCACAAAAATCGAGCCACTTGCTTCAATTGCAAACAGATGTGGTCATCCCATCACAAGTAAACTCCCCCTCTCCTCTCGTGGTACATTCACCCTTCTCTGTCATTTTCGCGGCTATCTCTCAAACTTGTTCAACAGAGAGATACTGCATCCACTTTGAGGGGCAATAGGGCCATCAGCGAGGGTGCTATCGGTATCCGTAGGGAGCATCAGATTTTAGACCGCAGTAGAACGGACAAGTGCATACTCTCTCCATTATAAACGTGCCTCCCGGCTTTACTTTCGAGTGCAACGAGCCATAAAGACCGCGTCATATGTGCATTTCCTATTATTGCTTTTGATCAGCGCATCGATTTCTCTGACACCTTACTTTTGTCTGTAACAACATAATACTTGTTGTTTTTTTTTTGTAGATACTACCAATATTTTTTTCTTTTTCTGTCACCATTTTTCCAGTACTTTTGTTTTATATTTATTATAATTTCTATTATCATAAAAGAATAGTTATTGTAAAGTTGGTTAATGTACTTGTTTCGTCGGAAATTATAAATTAGCTATGGATCGAAAATTGTTAATTCACACATGATGCTTACTGCCCTCGTGGGAGCTTATTTAGTAATATGAAAATGTTTAATGATCGTCATTAATAACGATATGATAATGGGATTAAGTCAAGCAAATTAGCAATGTCATTTTTTCCTGTAGAATTAGAAAGGATAATATTATTAATGCGCTTTCCGTCTGTTATTTGTGCTATAATCTCAATTTTGTGAAAGAGATGTCGTAATGGCTGCTATTTTAAAATAATTATAATCGGATATTCTAGATTAACAGAATTAGTTAATCCTCCAAAAAATTTACCATAAAATTCCAACGAACGTTTGAATAACCTCCCACTGTGATTTCAAGAAAAGAGAGGTGAATCGAATGAAAGAAAAAACGTAGTACAAGAAGTTTGCAGCAATAAGATAGGATTTTGCGAGATTCACCCTCACAACAAGGATGTAAGATCGAGGTGAAATGAATATAAATGACGCTTGGGTCTCCAGGACTGTAATTGGACGATCCTCTATTCTGAGGATTATCTTTCGTTGAACGTCTGGGGTCTATCCTCGCTTGCCCATCGTTGGTTTTCCTACGAACGAATAAAATTTAGCCAGGAAAAAGCTGTCAAGAAAGAAAAGGGTTTTCGAAAGATCAACAAAAGAAACCATAAATCATAACTAGTAGCATATCATTTATTAACCGTTCACAACTAAATAATATTTCATTTTGGGAATTAGAAGTCATTCATATCATATTCATCTATCCTTTTAAGTAAACGACAAGTTTATTTTCAAACGCGCCAAATGTTAGCTGACTTAAGAAAAGAAGATTTTTACGACCGCAACGAATCAACACGTTCGACAAAATTTCATAGATAATACTTGCTATTCTCTTCATAGGTCAAAGAAAAAACCGCTTTTAGAAATATTCTTCCGACTGTACGTTTGTAAAATCATGGTTACTGATTGCCAATTTTAATATAACCGTTAGTTTTTTTATTTAAGTTTAAAATAACTTACGTAAATAATCATTTTGTAAACATTTTTTATTATATAAATTCGTCAGAAGCAATAGACAATTTATTTGATTTCTAATTTACTTTTTAAGCTTTATTCTCCTTTCAGCGATTACATATAATTATCAACGCTTATTTTTTAAATAATCAGTAATTGTATATAGAAACTTCAATAACGGATTACGTCAACAGATTGGCGATATATTCGATTGAGTAATCTCTCGGGTTTTGATAAATTTTCAGTCGCGCTCAACTTGTGTGTGTGCGTAGATAATTGGGGAAGGAGCGTATAAATAAATCTTATCATGATCGCGACTTTTAGCATATTTCGCCAATTAAAATACCCGGCGACGTTTTATGAGCTGGCATAAGCCAAGTCTCCCACTTCGTTTGTGTTCCCAATGGTGTCCTTGTTTCATGCTACGCGAGGTGAATTTACTTCGTTGCTTTAAATGCAAATCTGACATTGGCGGAGAAATCTGCCTTGAGCGATTCCCAGATATAATATTTAGATGGTCATTGAGATACTGTTAATTTTGAAAAAAAAAGAAGAAAATTATTAAACACGAAAATGCAAATACGACTTTTAACATTTTTTAATAATTCCAGTAAAATGGCACAAATTATAATTACATAATTGCATGATAAAGAAGGTAGACGCGTTACGATAAAAAATTTATTAAAAAGTCACGGCATGTTTATTAGATTTCATCGTTTTAATAAGTTTAGTACTTGCCAAAACTCTCAAGAGAAGCGCCAATTATAATTAAAAGTAAATAGTTTGACAAAGAAAATTACATCACAGGTAATTTTTTTCATCAGCAGAAAACTTACGCTCTCATCTACAAGCAAAATATAGAGGGGGAAAGTGATATTATGGCCTTCCACTTATATTTTGTACAGTAACTTTGTTAATAATAAATATGTTAAATTATAAATTTAACATTTTATATTTTAAATAACTTTTGATAAGAAAACTTCGAAAAAGAGATTTTGAGCCTGTTGAGACGCTTAGACGCTAGAAATTATATTATCAAAATATATGCTGTTGTTTAATTTTATTACTGTTTAAACTTGAAATATGTGTAGCTGAATAAAGTGTTAAATAATAAAATTTAAGGTATATATTTTAAAAAGCTTTAAAATGCTGGAAAGTAAAGATATCTTATAATAAATATTGTTTTATATCGTTATATTAGCGTTATTATACAATTACGTGCTACTAAACAAATAATTCCAGTAATCACTAGAATTTATCCTCTAATTATAAAGATATCACGAGATATTATGATCATAATATCTACGAGGGTTATGATAACATCTCTACTTTTTTAATTAATATTAAAAGTCTTAAAAAATTTTTAAAAGTTATTTACAATTGTAACAATTTATATCACATTTGAAAAAATATATAAATTATATTAGTATTATAATTTATATAAATTTAAATTGTGAATTATTTAGTTTGAAATGTTTTTATCACAATCTTATACCTCGCATATCTTCTTTTGTATGTATAAGCTTTATCTTGCTTTTATCAGCAGAATTTCGTATTCGCCATTTCCTAAGAAGTTTAAAAAAAAAGATATATTGTCAACTTGCTCAAATGACGTACGCACACGGATCAAACTTAAAACACTGCCGGGAGGCATTCGGCATATCGTCGCCAGCATTAAGCAGGACACAGTGAGAGGAGTGAAGAGAGAAAACCGTCTTCAAAAGTCGGATCCATGGTGGTGGTGATGTGACCTATCCGTGGGAGAATGGAGGGACGTTTCCAGAGCGTGGTTTAGGGTAGATAGGGGCGAAAGTCACTGCACAGCCCCTGTGGGGGCCACTAGCCGGCTTCGTGCCTTCGTCGCGACTTCAGGAACTCCTGTTGCCGACTCTGCTGAAAGCTGTACACTTGGAGAACCGGTGGTGCGGGACGATAGGGTAGGAAAGTGGACAATGTTCTGTGAAAAAATAGAACGCCTCGACCGTTCATCGTAAATCTTTATTTTTTATGGATATTTTAAAAAATTTGCACGGTAAAGTTAACAATTTTTTTTTATTATATGTTACGTTTAAAAATCAATAACAATTTCTTTAACAAAATTTTTATATATTAGAGGAAGGAAATGTACTTATGTTACGATATAAAATTTTCAAGATAATCACATTTGTGTCGCTATATAACGTTAAGGGATGTTGGACGTCCCGAAGGTGTCCGAACTTCGTTCTCACTGCCTATAGACGCATCTGTTGCCCTATCTCCCTCTTTGTGCGCTGTCGGTATCGCGCGAGTGCCATGGGTGTTAAACTTTATTAATATCCTTATCAAAAACAGCGACGTGGATAACTGCGGTAGTTGCAGTTCGCGGGATTCGGAAGTTCCGCCGCTCCTCTCTCTGTTCGAGAATAGTTCCTGGGGTTTCTCCCGTGGGCGCCGTGGCCAGCCGTTGGGTTTGCGAGTCCTGAAGGACTCGTCCGTATCTCTGGCAAACTATCGTTCGGGACGTGTACAAGAGGCGGGATAGCGGTCGACGTAGTTATATACTGTTTCGTGCGTGTACTCTTGTCGAGATCTGGAGCGAATTAAAGTTCCGCGAAGAAATCTGTAAGATGACCAATTTTTAATGATAAGTTGAAGCAACTTTAGATATTGTTTATATTTCTATATCTGTTTAATATCAGACAGGAAAATAAGTATGTTGGTATATGTGTAAGTTTGTTGATTGTATATTATATAACGCTAGTTAGAAACTGTATAATTACTTTAAAATATAATACTTACCGTCCTAGTTTATTAATATAATTTTACATTGTATATATATTCACAATATAGATAATATATGTACAATATTTTAAATATTTTTATAATGCAATAGATGTAAATTGAATTTAAATCTAAGAAGATATATATAATGTGAAATAGTAGTGGATATCTTAATTTAGTACTTGATTAATGATAGTGTTGACGTGACAGTGCGTTAACATGTTACGACCTTTGAGAACATTAAGGCCTTTGAAGCCCTTTATGATCTCATAAACAAGGTAAAATGGATTTTCGACACTGCTGACGAAGACTTCTGGTTGATGTATTTCCATAAAACCAATTATGATATCAGCAAAGTTATTTCTTTTAACTTTGTACGTTTAATTTAGAATAAATATATAATTTACTTTAAATTATAACTTTTGATATACTATAGCTTATATCAAATATACTTGTTTAAGTATGTTAAGATAATATTCATATTTTATTTCCATAATTAAATTATCAAATTTACAAATCAATTCAGTATAAGAATTGAATATAGTTTTCCCGTGCATTGTGTTTTATGTAAAATTGATTTGATGCTCAAGCTTTGAAAGAAATGATTTCCACAGGGAAAGAAAATTCTACAACTCGAAGATCTGTAACCATGTAGCATGAAAAATGCATTAAAAAAACTTTATTGTGTTGTATACTTAGTACTCTTGATATATAACATGCTTGCGTATTTTACAAAGCGATCTCTATAAGCTGTGAAGCAAATCAGCGAGATTTAAAAAAGAGTTAATTGCTTACAATTACACACTATCTTGGATACAGAATAGTCTCTGTGGATGTGTCTCAAACTAATCTTATTATAAACATGAAAGAGAAACATTCTGCTGAATTATCGACAAAAATGTAACAGGAAAAATAATCGGGTAATATAAGAAAGAGTTTTATCGGGTCGCTAATCTACGTTATGGATTATCAGACTTCTACAGGTTTTTTTAAATCTTTCTTTAGTCCTTTTTACCAATAATAATAATTATTAAATATTTTATTTTTTGGTATAATGTATCATTTTTTTGTAACTATTTATTATTTTATAAAGAGCATTTATTGATGAATCACGGTTGACCACTTGCGAAAATTTAGTTAATTCTAATCACCCATTGGCGACGAAAGGCTAGTGCGTTTTGCAGTGATGGTAGGGAGTAGGTAACGAGGACTGTAACCCACGTCAGTAAAGTTATGATGGTTTATGAATACTAGCGTAACGAATGCTACAGTAACCCCACGCACCCTACTGAATGGCGCACCGTTATGCCATAATACGAAACTATAACGCGTGATTTTCTATGCTGAAAATTGTTTTACGCCTATAAATAGAACCTGCTGTGCAGCGACAGTTGGCATATAAAACTATAATGACTACCGATATGCCGTACTTTTTCTTGTGCAATCGGAGCAAATAAATAAAATACGATTAACTAGAATTATTAAGATACATCTTCTCTATTTAAAAAATGTCACTTCTTTGACAACATATGAATTTGAAAATTTAAAATAACATATAAAGTATCGAGATAATAAAATTGTAAGATTTAATTTAAAAAACTTGTGATAATATAGGATCGTTATTTTATATTTTATACAATAATAAAAGAAAACGTAGACTGATATGTGAAAACTATAGATGTATTAAGAATAGAGGGATGGAGCGTGTCAAATGTAGTAAAGATCAGATTTAAAAAAACACAAAATAATTGTCATTTTTCCCTCTGATTTAAGCAGTTATATTTTTTTTTGTTTCTTCTGGCTTTTTTTTTTAAACGTAGTCTTCAGGTTTCGCGTTTTATGTTCTATCTTTTTTGTTTATGATAAAAACACAACTAATTAAAGATGAGAGATACTTATCAGCCCTTTAGTTGATATTTTTTGTATAATTTTATATACATTTTTAAGGTAATTATTGTACATCTTTATCTATTGTTATTATTGTATTTGCAATTGAATCAGCAGTAACTCTTTTATGATAAAAGCTTGCATTTTTACCAATAAATATTAATCTATTTTTGTTAACAGCTTGATGATTATTTATGCAAATCAGTAAACGAGTATTAAATATAATATATGAACTTTAGCAGGTACAGTAGCACAATACGCTCTAATGCCGAATCGCTAGTCAGACATTCAGAGACATGACGTATCGTTGACACAGCTACGGGGGGTATGATAGCTAGCAATTTGTAAGAGGGACCCCCGTGGAGGGGATGTTACAGAGTCGCATTTAGCTTAGGGCGCAATATGCTACGGCACTTGATTAAAACGCTATGGTGCAGTCTTTGCAGTATAAAACATTTCTAAGTGGCGATGCAAGGGGATGGCTCCGCAGAGGTTAATTTATCCTTAGAATTGAGAGGAAAAATATTCGAAGTAGATGTAGCTTTCTAAAGAATTTTCTCTTGCCTATAAATCATGCAAAATGTCAAACACTTACACATATTAAAAATAAAGAATTAATACATATTTTAAATAGCAAGTTCAACAGAATTGAAAAACAATCGAAATAGGACAGAGATTATTAATAAATATTGTTACTTGATGTTACTAATAATACATAATTTCTTAAATATATCTATAGCTACATTTATACTTACATTCCTTTCTTCTAGGATGCACAATTTACTTGCCATACGGTCAGTCGCAGAATGTAATATGATGTAGTAGCGTATTATACAGCATCGAGAGGGCTCTAGATATACCGACAGATGGAAGTATTAATAATGAATGGTTCAGCCCCTAGCTGATGGTTGGTGAATCGTATTATTAAAGACGAACACTTTTTGTAAGAAAAAGAAATTGTATGCACTATGTTGACTATGTACTTAATTTAGTGATGCCTGTCACATTTCTTCTATATTGATTAAGATTTATTATGGGCGCACAACTTTAAAAACTAAGTTGAAAAACACAGAGGCACAAATATATTTCAACAATCTAAGATAAATTAAATCTGTGGCTACCTCGATACAGATATTAAATGACTTTCAAAGGCGTCAAAGACACCAATTTAAATATAGAAAAGGATTAAGATAATTTTGGGTTATTGCAGCGTGATGATTTCTGTTATATTGTGGTCAGAACGGAAGCGGAAAATGAGCGAACCGCAGGAGGCAACGAAGGAGCAGGGAGGAGGATTTGAGGGTCCGGTGCGAAGCTGGGCCGAGGGCAGGACGACATAATGGACACATTAGTGCCTGGCCTCCAGTTTAATTAGTTTACATTACCGTGGCATCGTCACCACCGCGAAGGGGTTGGCCGCGGATGGGAAGGAGAGAACAAGAGCGAAAGCGGGGGCGAGAGGAACGCGCGCGCGGCACCGTAGGGGCAGGCCAGGTTGATTAATCGGGAAAGTTTGATGCGAGTTGACGGAGACGCTAATCACGCCTCGTAACCGAATAATACTGCGCGCTCTAACTTGCAATATTCATGAACCGCTCGACGTACACGTAGCAAACGGAATTCATTATCAACGACACTCGTTAAATATCGCTGCTGAGGAAGAACGAGGAGACGCGATTTACAGATCCACAAATCCCTTCTTTCTATTCTGCATTTACGTCTGTAAAACGTCACCGTGGCATAAAGAGTTCGGTAAAGTTCTTCAAAGGAATATCTATATCAATCAAGAGTTAAAAGCGATAAATAGAATCTTTTTAATCATTTCACTTGTTTCTGCATAACGTTGATAAACAAATGTGTGAAAAGTTGTTGAAACCTTTTTTTTTCCCCTTTAGAAAGAAGCGTTACCGTGTTTAATGTGCGCGGGAAGCTCTTTGGGGCGCGTTTCGTTGTTTCTCGAAAACACGTTGACCCAGTTCGCGCTGCTGGCGATGCTGCCGACCCAAGGATTACAACGTGCACACATTGCACGGCACAAAACGCGCGGAGATTGAAAGGATTGCGACGTCCGCGGGCGCGGAGCGAGGGGCGCGTGCACACGCGAAGCGAGCGGGACGAGAAAGAGGTGCGGCATAGTTCATTTAATTACAAATTCCATTAAAATGAATGCCAGTTCAGAAACAAACTCCACATATCTGCATTAAGCCGCGGGGCAACATGTCTTAATCAGGTTAATATAAATATGAAATATGCAGCGAGTGTTAGCCATGGGTTGCTCGCGGGTAAAGGGTTGCGTGGACGTAGCCGGCATACGTGGTGCCACCACCTTACGACTCCTGGGGGGCGCCTTCATATTAACCCTTGCATATTAAGCGCGCGATAACCGGATTCTCTAATATTAACGTTGTCACTCGACGCTCGCCGTGGCGTCAACTTACTCGGCGGTCCTTACCAAATGCCATTTACCCGAAGACGGATCCATCTCGCTGACGAAATAATGCACGAGCCGCGTGCCACTGCTCGCCCGCGGGTAAATCTTGACGGCTTGCGGTCGCTTTTGGCACGGGGATAAAGCGAACGTTTATAGAAACAAAATAAAACCGTGTCAGGGTGTAACGTAAATTGTGCTTGTATAATTTTTTGTGTGATAAAAAGAACTTTTGCCTGAAGAAATAAAATATATGACTCGTGTGTTGTTAAACGCGCGGATTACGAATGTAACATAGTGTTAAAAAGATATAGTGTAATTCCTGATCTTCGAGAGTCTTTGAAATACGGTCATTTCGGAAGAAGGCGTCCTATCAACGCGCGGCAAAATTACGTGGCACAAGGTATTTGTTGACGCTTGCAGTGTAAACTTTAATCAAGCCATGCCCGGGTCAGAGAGCAAAAAATGCCCGAGAGAAAAAGTGCGCAGGAGTGAAAAACCAAAGGAATGCAAACATTTCGCTCGGCTCAATATTTTTCAATATAGCGGCGGCGACGCTAGTCTGACCACCAGGGGAAATCTGGCACGGTCTCCGAGACTGGACGATATTATAAATATTAGATCAATTAAGAATTAACAAACGGTCACCGTCCCACCTCTGAGTAACGAAAAGTAACGACTTTATAAGTCACATACGGTTTCACGTGTTCGTATGTGCAAGTGTTAACCATCGCGGCACATATAAAAGAGAGAGAGAGAGAGAGAGAAAACCGCGAGAAAAAGAGGGTGACATGGAAGAACGGCAGAACGCGACAGAGAGAAAGAGAGAACGGGGAACGAGAGAAGAAACGTTCGTGCGTAGTCCCAAAGTCCCAGAGCCGATCCTGCCAAGTTATTTAAATTCAAATTCGAAATATCGTCGGGGGTTGCTAACATATTGTTTGTTTCGTTTGGACCGCGGCGATAGTGAGAGGGTGAAGGCTATCTCGCGGCCGAAAATGTCCCCCTCCTCGAGCCTCGATTCACAAGTTCTGTATCGATAAAAACAGATCTCGTGACATGATTTATACTCGTCTCATTATAATCGTTCGCAACAAATTTCACTTGTGTTTAGTGTAACATTTTAAGAAAAAAAACAAAAGAGAAAAGAGGAAAGAGAAACCACTCTATCGTAGCGATCGACATATGTGAAACAAAATTGTTATCTTTTTAATCCAATATTCGTAACATGTTTTATGCCTTCTACGTCTCGTGTCTTTCGCGCCTGTCCAGACCTTATTTGCATACGAGAACGAACGCAATACGCTACGTACGTTGTCGGAGTTCCAGCACGGCACCGATGTCATGTTCGTGTACACGGTATATTCCCTATCCCTTAACAATTTGCTGCTAACATGCCGAGGAAGCTCACTCGCGACCGTTCTACGACCCTGTACAGATCTACAGGGCTCTTCAAAATTTCAGATCCTCCACGTCCGTCGGCCAGCGAATGTAAATTACCGTGCAGTATGCAAGACTTCATATTCCAACCTCGTTCCGGTGACCGTTCATTACCGCGTTGATCGCGATCGTAGATTATACTTAACATTACTTGAGATGTACGAGACAAAGACGTCCAAAGACGGCTGAGAATCATACGCCTGTTATATTAAAAGAAAAATTGAACGCGTACAACGCCCCTCTAATATTGTCAAGTATCAGACGGTAGGAAAGATGATATAGTCGTACAGGCGAGATAGAAGTCCGGAAGCTTTTTAAGCTTTCGTTGCCACTTGTGCGGGTCAGTCTCTCTGCAAAAAGACTTAATTAATGACCAGCCTCTCCCTAAGGACGTCCACGGGACAGCACGGAGGAGAGACGAGGTGAGCGAGAAGCAGTGAGATGACGGAGTGCCCTCCGAGGAACGACCCTCGATGCAAACTCCTCGTATGAATATGTCTCTGCTAATTCAAACTTCGTCCCAGAGGTAGATGCCGCCTGTTTACGGGGAATATTAAAAACTTTAACGTCGTCTGCTTGACCGGCTCCGCCGAAAGCGCCGTTACGACATGTGTGTACCCATAGATATGCATAAGTCCTCGGTGCTAAATGTATGGCCGCGTAACGGACCGTCGCGAAATCTTCTCCCTTCGCAAAACTCATCTTTCGAGCTTGAGGAAAGCATTTGAGAACGAAGTTTTCCTACTGACGGCTCCATCGCAATTTAACGCGGTCATTCCGTACTTTCTTTCCGCGTTTACTGCTACTCGGTAATTTTACGAGCCGTCTTTTTTCCACCAAGATGCGATCGTATAAGGGTGCCGTCGAGACATGTACAATTCAGTTAGAGGTGTCGTAAGGGCGGTTTTACGTCATATCATACCACCTTGGTCTTCGTTCCCGCCGCCTTCTCCGGCCGATATTTTATTTAGGCGATAATTGAAAATTCCACGGAATACGACCGATGGATTTGTCACCTAGGAAGGTTTTACACCTACCTTGAATTTCCCATAGCACCTCCTTTTCCTCGCCGTATCCTGCACGTCGTGCGACGCTTCTTCCCTCCGCCGTGCTATGGTGCAGTGAAGTACGGCGGAAAGTGAGAGGAATCGTCCAAGAAGATGGCGATATCACGGCTTTATTTACCATTTTACAATGTTGTTTCGGTAATCATGCATTTGTTTCAAAAATCTCTACGTTATTATGCAACATGCTTATTCTTTTAGTGAATATATGTAAAAAGAATAACGTTAAGTCTTAACGTTAAATTTTATTTATAAATATGTATACTGTTACTTCAAGAAAATGTGAAAATAATATACAAGACAGTCTTTAAAAAGCTGTTTGATAGTCACGTAAAATTGCTTTTATTTCTTAATCAAAATGCGATCACATATATTCACAAATTTCTATACTTATAATAATTAACCATTATGTCCAGCAGCAAAAACTTAATATCTTGAAAGAAGCGTTTACTTCGAAATCGAATTTATCTTTTCGACGTTTTTTCGCTCGTTCGTGTTCGTCAGAGACCGATACATCTTAGCGAGTGGTCCAGTAACGCGTGGTGGAAGCGACGAAAATTTGGCGGTCGGTCTGACGCGGGAGGCGAAGAAAGGCACCCCTGCACTTACCGCGGTGAACGTGAGCGGATACGTGGAAACGTGAAAACGTGTGTGGAAAAGCGCGTGGGGGTTGGAACGAGAGTGAGGTCAGGGGTGAGGGCGAGTGTGGATTGAGGGGACCCCATGGAGTCGTGAAATCCATCAGACCAGGCCTCGAGCCCCGTTTGCTGGCGCTACTTACGGCGGTGCGGCAAGAACGGCATCAACGGGACTGAGGAGACCTGGAAGAAGATACCGAGGTGGCGGAGGGGGCTTGAGGGCCAAGAATAAAATATCATCCACGGTATGTCCCCTTTGAGAACGCAACATCTTTCTCCATCCTCTCTGCTTTTTGCTCCTTCGCATCTTGAAGCCTCCCCCCCCTCTCTCTCTCTCTCTCCCTCTCTCTTTCTTTCTCTGGATCTTTCACCTATTCCTTCTTCTTTTTCTTTTTGTCGTATTCTTAGCATGAGTCCGCCGAGAAGTGCACGAGTTGTCATTCGTATTCTCAAATTCGACGGCTCCAGCGACGCGGTGCCGTATACATGCATCCAGGATTCCATCGTCGAGTTTTCAAAGGATCGCTGATGGAGTGCATTGGCACATTGAAAATGCAAAATCGTCGTGAGCGCATCGTGAAATGTGCACGGTGTCTCATCAAGCATTCAGGAATTCTCGGCTATAAAAATGTCGTGACAGGATATGTTAAAGTATGCCTCGAGATACATGTGATTATTGAATTGCATATTATTTAAATTTTAATAAGTATAGTTGATAAGAAAATATTAAAATTAATACCTCGGTATCACAGGTAAATTAAATGCCTGTTACAATGATAGAAAATTGCATTCGCTCCTTCGACTTGGCTCTTCTCGCCATTTCGGACCAATCCAGAAACTATAAAGTCGCGTGTCCCGAGCTTCTTCGGCGAAATTCTTCGCCTGGGGGATCGCGCGAAGACAAGGACGCGAAAGAAGAGGCGGTCCTTAAATCTGAAAAATTAAATTATATCGCCGTAAAGAACGATGCCCGAGGGTTTAGTGTCTCGTAGATAGGGCCGACTGACGTGTATACGGCGCGGAGATCGTTGAATAAAAACAGCATTAGTCCGTGCATAATGTATGGATGATGGCGACGTGTCTTGTGTCAGCGTGACTCGTACGCAAGGGGGAGGGGGGGGGGAGGGGAGTTGGAAAGCTCAGACCAAGTAGCCGACTAGCTAAGGGAGCTATACGAGAATGCTGGGAGTCGTAAAGCTCGCGACTGCTCGCACCTCGCCCGTTATAATAATTTAGTTCATGAAATTCATTCGGATACCTCCTCTCTGCTTATCCAAGCAGTTGTCGCACTGTTGTTGCACAAAGATGCAAAAGCAACAATTTGAATTATACAACGAAAAGATATATCGCGTACAAAAAAAAAAAAAAAAAAAAAAAATGCAATAAAAGACAGTTATCTGCCAAGGATTTTCAGATTTGTAGATGAACAAATACAACAGATACGATTCTTTTCTACAAATTCGGTGGAGATTTCAATTCTAGCCTTAAAGAAATCCTGGGCGCGTTGAAAGACTCTTTCAAGTGAGCCGCTGCCGCATCGGAAGAAATCACAGATATGCCATACAGAATCACGCGAAAGACGTCGCCGACCGAAGAATCTCGATATGAAATCAACGAAAGGAGCCGGCGGGCGCGGTGGTAGGGTCCGCCTACCGCGGACAAAAAATGTATTATTACAGGGCGGCACGAAATACCGATTTGATTTATCAAACGGGAAATCCTATCATCTCCATACTACAGGACTTTTCACTCCGGGTCTTTGATTAAAATGCGAGCTTAATCATCGCACTCTGCAGCCACCTGGGGACTTCGCTCGTCGCTTGCTATCTCCCCACGTCCCTTCCCCCTGTCCTTCACCCTCGATACAGGGCCTCTCTACCTTTTCTTTCCCTACTATGTCTCAACGAAAGCTGGAAAACCAGAAGGATAATGCATGACGCGGTCTTTTGTTGCTTCGCGGTGACAGAGAGGCGAGGTATGACGAGGAGAAATAAGCAAAGAGTCTTCCTGCCTTCCTGTTTTAAGATATTAAAATGTGTCATCAGCTGATGCCTTCGTTACTGCATTGTGATGGATTCTGCTCGCCATCCTCTTCTTGCGACATGTTTCTGCGTTCTCACTTCCGCCGCGGTATACTTCTACCTTAATTACGAGAATGTCGGTTTAGATAGAAAGAGTATATATTGCCTCGCATATTTTCTCAAACTACGTCATTGCAATATCTTTGAGAAACACATAAATGCGATTAATATTTAATATATTTTGTCGTACTATACGCACCAATAATTCTTTAAAGCATTCTATAATTTATGCAATTTGTTTGAATACCTTTTATTGAAAGAATGTTAAAAATTGATTGTATAATTCTATTTTATGTTTACTTAATATGTATGCTACATTTCTAGTAATAAACTGGTTGTAATGAAAAGGATGAAAGTTTATCGCGCAGGAAGCTAGAGCCGCAAGTCTTATGGTTTCTGCGCGTAGGAAGGAGTGACGATTGACAATCGTCAGTTTTCCAATTTTCGATAAATCATCTCGAGACGACCGCGCAAGGGCATCAATAGATCCGCGACGATATCAGGGTGTAAGGCGTCGGCGAGAATGTAGGGTGAGCAGGGGATGGGGAAGTTGGTGGCGAAGGTAGAGGGTGGAAGACGGAGGGGAGGGAAGGGGTGGTTCTCGGGGCTTCGTGAGAGGATGGGTAGGTGAAGTAGTAAGGGAAGGGGATGGGGAGGGGGTGCAATTTCCGCGGCTCGTGATTGGGGCAGCCTCCTCGGGGAGCAAAAACTCCATCTACAAATGAACAGCCGTGACAAGAGCCATAATTTCTCGGGGCTGAGCCGCAGCTACCGTGGCTTCTGCCAGCCGCAACCTTCCTTTTCGTTTCTGACATGATCTTATACACAGAAGATGGCATGCGGCCATGTCGAAGAACTCAAGAATTCAGATCCCGAACAATCTTTCATTGTCGAAATATTTATATTTGCTTACGGAGTTTTTTAGTGCAAGTATATATATAAATCATTTAATAAATATTGTTAAGCTTACAATATAGATTTAAAGTGTCATCAGGTGGCACGTAACACATTGCATTATCTTAATATATTTTTCAATATTGACATTAAAAGTATTATGAGTGTGTATTACATACAATTTTTATAATAAAAAGAAACTGCGAAATCTAAAAAGGAGCAAGATGGTAAAATATATTTTTAAACATATTTTTTGGCTATATAGTTACTTGGCTCTGCCTGGCTTACGCGTCTAATGGATAACTTTGCGTATCCGTGTCGGGTGTCATTTCAATTCGCCGCGGTCGGGCACGATCGAGAGACACCGATATCATGACACGGGGCGTCAGACTAGATAGAAACGACTTTCTGAAAAGTTTCTTTCGACGGCACCTCTCACGTCGATCTTGGTGTCGAGCTTCACTTATATTTCAGGAGTATTCCGGGCTATCCTCTCGCTCGATTTAAAACTGCACGATGTTATACGTAGCGACCTCGGCAGCACAGTTTCGCCGAGCGACCGGCACGGTCGATCTATCAGTGGCAATTCCGGGCTGCAACCGTGAACACGGTTATTCGCGCGAGGGGGAGGATGGGACGCCATTTTCCGGTGAATTTCTCGGTTGGTAATCCTACCACGTCTGTGGAAGCGAGCCCGACCCTCCGATCCTAACCGGATCACGCCTCGAGGATGATGTATGATTGTGCCCACGAAAAAATTAAACGTACTTGATAAATAGAGTTGGCGGCAGTGACTGCGCCCGCGGAAGAGCGAGGGGAAGGAAGTGAAAAGGTCGGTTAGACCGTGCTACAACCGTGTGCCGTCAGCTATAGCGCTAACTCGACCTACCGCGCCTTTCGGTTTTCCTCCGAAATTCAACGTCCCGCGGGACGGCCCGCGCTCGGTGGTTCCGCGCTGGAGATCGCGTTCGTTCGATCACACTTTCCGTAAATCATTAAAGCCTTTTAGCACGTTCAGCTCCGCTGAGGAGACCGTGTCATTGCGCTTCTCTGATCGAGCCAGCGCAACCGAAACGTTTGCGCCTGAAATTTACGCGCGATTAAATTGATTCTTCTCGAAATAACAAAAGATATGAGATGTAAGGAATATACATCGTTTCAATAAAGCCTGGAAATTCTGTGAAATCCATTTGTTACGTTTTGAAAGATTAAAAGGACATTATTATTATATTTAAAACATTTTCATCCGATATCGTAAATAAAAAATCAATATTAATCGAAATATATATGTGATGTATTTAATGCCGCTTTTTAGATAAATTAGTTATGTTTTGACGAATCAAAGTTACAATCCATAGCGAAACGATTCGAAACTGATGCGAACTCTTCCGAGAGGGTAGACCAGTTTCCAAGGTCCAAGTTTTGGCCCCGAAGGAACTGACCTCTATTACGCGGGGTTAACCGCTTGGCATTCTCACTTCCGGCAAGACTTTGATTGGTCTCCAAATCCTATTAGTCTTAGATACCAAACCTTTATGACATTTTGATTTTGTACCACAATCAAAAAGTTATTTGTGAGATATATAGTCCTTATATGTGCGCGTCATAAATTAACGATTTCGTATAACGACAAACAATTGAAAAAATAATTGAATTTATTTGTATCTATTTCGAAATAACAACTGCTTTTTAATGATGGTAGATCATTTAAAAAGTGAATAAATTATTTAATTTATTACTGGTATATAAAATAAAAGAATGTTGCAAATTAATAATTATTTATTATATATACAGCCAATTTTAAGCACTAGTTTATTTAATTCAGAATAAAATATACAATAATGTATATTGCGTGATACGAAAATACATAATAATTCAATTTACGTGAAAAAATATATTATACATTAGCAAATTTAAATTTTAGTCATATATGTTCTAACAGTTTAAAGAAATATTTCTGTTTTATAAAAGAACAGGATCGTTCTTTCTAAGAGAGAAACTGTCGCGTTCGTATGCGTTATTTGTAAAATATTCGTCGCCATTCGAGATATTTTTCATCGCGTACCGATTTTCACGTTTGCCCGATTTTCAGGTAGGAAAGCGTATAGATCAGATCCGTGTAGAGTACTACCTTCTTCGTGCATTCCACGTTTCAAAGCATATGCAGATGGATAGATGGAAACCTGTGACGTTGGTTCCCGCCTTGCCGTGGAGTCTCCGGAGACATCGTGTGTCGCGACCCTAAATAATACACGAGCATATTTTTCTATCGCACATGCGATGTCGTTGGCACCGTTGAAAATACACGATTGTCAGCATTCCAATTTATTTTCAAGTTTTTAAAGACAAAAAACGTCTTATAACTTTGAATTATTATGAGAAATGAATGTTTGGTAGATTAATGTTTCATAAACCTTTCAAAATTGTACAAAATTTTAAAATGTGCAAAAATGATGCCTTTTCCATTGATGTTACTCTGAACATATTCAGATTTCATAAGTAGGAAATTCCATAAATTTTACAGACAATTGATTAATTACTTATAGTATAAATATTTAGAATTTTTAAGATGTTTTTCTATATTTTATGTTTACATAAGGCAAATTAAAATAATATACTTCTCTTTTTTTGTATTTTCCAAATCTTTTCAGCTTTTTAAACTATTTTTGTATAAAATCCAACGACCACAGCAATTTTAATGTTAATCAATTTCAACGAAAGAATAATATTATATTTTGTAAGATAATATAATTGGCTAACCTAACAATATAATTTCTTAACACAAAAAAATAATGTACGTTTGAGTATAAAAATTATGATAAGAAAATATTCTCGGTCAGTAGCAGATATTGATGGTTTTTGCATAAATATTTTTAATTATTAATTCATACAAATTACAGGCAGATTATTCGATCTTTGAAACACAGTTTCAGACTAAAGCTAGAATGTGTAATATTGCAAGTTACATTGACAAGCACTTTAATAATATTTTAATACTAAGGATTGAATTGTAACTAGTTAAAAATTAGATAAGTTAATAAGTTAAAAAGTTAATAATTTTTAACTTAAATTAGTTAATTTTAAATGAGTTAATTTTTAACTCAACTAGTTATTTTTAAAGCATATAAACTGTAATTTTTTTTCTAAGCTAAACATTTATCTATATAAATAAAAAATGCATTGGCACATAAAAAATTATATTAATATAATTATAATAACATTTCTATTGTTTTATATGAACTTAATTTAAAAACAATATTATATTTATTAAACAATTTGTATTATTGTTTTAAATAAACTATTGACTTCTACATAATTTAATTGAAAGCTACATCAATTTCTGTTGTTAACAAACATTTTGAAACACTGTAACAAATTTATTGAAAAAAATAATATTTTTAGATTTGAATTTTCCGAATCTCTCCCACATACCGTGCATGCATTTATTTCAAAGAAAATTTTAAATAAAATTATAAGAAATTATGTAACAACGGTTGTCATATATTGGTTTAAATATTAATTGGTAAAAAATAAAAAAATAAATTTACAATTCTATTACAAAAAAATTTTTTTTTAACTTTACATTGTACACTACATCGAACTAACTTCAAATACAATTATTTTAAGAAAAAATTTTATTTTATAAGAGTACCATATTGCCGGAAGATTGAAACAGAAGACGTAGAGATTTTCGCGTTTACGAGAGAAAACTGTGAACAGTGAGCGGCGGTTTTTGCAGGCGATATTAAAACTGTATGAAGATAAATATCGTCTTGGCTCAGAACTTGAAGAACCAAGTATTAAGTTATGAATCATAAAGATACGTCGTTGAATTACGGTCGCCTTTTATATTACATAATAACTGAGAGTCCTTCAGAACTGTTCAGCTTTTAACTATAATATAATATTAAAACTCTTAAAAAAATAACTTAAATTATTGTAGTCAAAATTGTATGTCAATAAAATACAAATATGTTTCAACAATACATCTGTAACAAGTAAACGTTTGTGTCATCGTTAATAAAATTCTGTCTCGATCACGTTATGTCTTTTGTCCAACGAGTTTTTATTTTGTAAAGCGAGTCGGACGAAGCTCTTTGGCTTGCAAAATTAATCTAAAAGCGATTGGGGTTTGCTTAAAGCGACGTTAGAAAGTCGATGGCCTTACGGATGGCCGCAGCCACGCATTCTCATCGCGCAAGTGCAGGAGGTAGGAGCTGTGCTCCGCAATTAAGAGCGAGGTCCCTGCAAATTAAGAGTTAAGGTGCATAGGTGGCCCCGTCGGAGTGGGGGCCCAGGCGGCTGGCGGATTTCACGGGGGTTGAAAGCTGCGAAGGCGGTACCGGACACGCCCCTGGTGGCCGTACGCGCAACCACTGTGCGCCTTTCCTTGCGATATTCCACCTATATACCCCTGAAAACCCTAGTACACCCCGGCTGTCTCTCTATTCCTACTCACTCCACCCCCTTCGCACTCGGCAAGACGGTAGGGCTATGCACAGGATCGGCGCGGAGGGCGCGAACTCGCAGTGCACCGCCGTGCACCGCGCATCTTTCGATATCTTTTTATTATTGTACCGAAAGTACAGCCGCCATTAATCCTCGTACCCCCGATGCTTTCAAATCGGAGATGTGGTCGGAGTAAGGTAGCTCTATGCTCTCTCTCCCTCCTTCTCCCTCTCCCTCTCTTTCTTTCTGTTCAACATAGTATAATGTATGCGTTTCTAGGTGAGTGTATAGTCATATGATTTCGAGATGTGTCGCAATACATGATTTTTGCAATACTTTGCATTTCTTCCCTATAATTTTAACTTTTATGATGATTTTATTAATATAAAAACGTAAGCATAAAAAAATAAAGAATTTGATTAATACTGTACTTAAAAAAATATTAATAATTACAAACTATGGTCTTAAATAATTTTTATAACTTTTCAAAGAAAACGTCTTTATTTCTTATTGAAAAGAATATTATTGTAAAAAGATATCGAATGACTTGTTAGGATTTATGTCTTAAGCTTGATGAAAGATTGAGTTACACGGCGAAATTGTCGGCGATACGGGTCGACGGTAGATTAGCTGCCAATCTCTACTATATTTTGGGAATGATGTCTATGTGCACGCGCGCGAGGTTTCCCAATACTTTTGGGACGAATTCGGGAGGGCACGGGCGTAGAACGGTAATTACGGGAGTCGGAAAGTCGTCAGCCTCGGTCATAACTTCGTAGGATTCCCAGGAGGGCCCGGGTGCAATTTGTCGGTAGGCTCGGTACCACGGCGGGTGAAAAGGACCGGCCGCGATTATTTGGGGCGTTGGATGCAGGATGCAAACAACGACGAGGGACGTC
Source organism: Monomorium pharaonis (assembly GCF_013373865.1). Taxonomy (NCBI): domain Eukaryota; kingdom Metazoa; phylum Arthropoda; class Insecta; order Hymenoptera; family Formicidae; genus Monomorium; species Monomorium pharaonis. Next base: position 20,275,443 of record NC_050467.1, read on the forward strand.
GAACAAATGACGTGCGTCTGTTTGTGCATTCGTCTCATTCTCTCGATCGTATGTCCCTGTCTATTCTGAATTCGTTCGGTGTACAAAATCGCAGCTGGGCTGTCGGGCATGCTGTCGGGAAAGCAAAACGCCGTTTGTAATTATAAGACATGCCAATTTGTTACGCGGATACGTGCAACTGATACAAATTACGATTTTATTAAGTTGATATTATTACTTTACATTTTCAAATATTGTCGCGTAATATATACGTATGTCTAGATACATATATAACATTTATAGATTTTAATATAAATATTCCAGTAAATAAAATTAAAAATAACAGTCTCGTAATATATGGAAATGTTGATTTTGTATATTTTTAAATGTTTTAAGATAATATTGTATTAGCATTTTAAAAAGATTATTTGACGTATGATTTTCTTTTCGAAATATTGTTACAATATTTTAAAAATGTTATCTCTAATGGTCAAAGTTTGTTTATATTAAGGTTGTATACATTAAATCATTGTAACAATGTAATGTTAATATAATAATTTGAAAAGTTTATTTTCTACAACTTAATTATCAGTAAAAGTATAATCTTATTTATTTATTGAGATTTACCTACTTTTTAGAATCGTAGAGCACATCTCAGAAAACTGTAACATTATATGCAGTAGTTATACACTTTATATAAATTGTCGTCGTACAAATTTATAGATATATATCAAAGAAATGTAAAAGAAAAATAGAAACACAAGGAATATTTTAAGCACGAAACAGGTAACTCCCGTAATCAAGCCGACGATGATTCGCAGCGCGAAAAAAATCGCAGTCGTCGCCGTCCGCGATATACTTGCGGCCCGCGCATCTCGAGAGCTACGGCATTGGCCGCGCGGCGGTTTATCAATGATTCAGGCGCAATCTCATTTCGTATGATAATCTGCGGACCCGGAGAAATATTCATTGTAGCGGTTCGGCGGTCCTCATGAAATTCCGTAGCTCTCGCGGCTTCTGTGCGCCTTTAGGAAGCCACCAGGGGCCCCGTCGCTGCTTTGCGGGATTTTCGTATTCTCCGGCGAGGTGGTGTTACCCGCGCGCGGGACACCATGATACATGCAGGAACATTCCGGGTATCTTCTTGTGCCGAGACGAGAAGAAACAACGACGCCGGCGGCGGTCGGATGTCCGCGGCCGGACGGGAAAGCGGGGGAAAGCTCTAAGTAGGAATGGAGGAAAAAAACCCGGGAGTTCTTCGCGAAAGTTTGCTAGCTGGCTCCGAGATGCGCGGGAAGCCGCGGGATTACCGCCGATAGGGGATGATACTTTTGTGAGTCGGACACGGGTAAATGATGGATCGTCCTGGTCGTGTCGAGGAATGTAAAACTCACGTAAATCTCGGGCTTTCGCGCGGCAAACTGACGCGCGGCATAGCTCACGTACTTTGCACTTCGTTCGCTAGCGAGAGTTTCGCCGCTATCTTTTTCGTGACAGTCATGCTGATGAGAACTGACGCGCCTTTCCGAGAGTTTCGAACAAATCGTTGCGTGTCATGCGAGTATGATATTTTATATCCATGGACCTAAATATATTAGTATTTAATATAATAACGTAAACTTGAAATTATATCAAGCGACATAGGAGATTTATGTTCGCCGAATAAATATTACATTAATCGTCATTAGTTTTGTTCTAATTTGCCCAGAGGTGCTCCGAAAGTAGGACAAAATATTGTAGGGTGTGGACAAAATACAGTTTAGACGACAAATCGTATAATGATCGGTATTCTCTGGAGAATTTCAACGATCGTGTACCTGACGAAAATCCGGCCCGACGTTCTTCTGGGACCTCGGAAAGTCAAATATTTGGACCGATTGCAGAGTCATCGAAGGCCTCACGCGCGTGGCTTTCTTTCACGAGAAAATCGGCGGTTTTCACGCGATTCACCAGCGACCACGCAGTTCGAAGGAAAGAAACATTGTTCGAGTTTCGTTGTATCCTCAGGGACGTGCTCTCCTCCGCCTCGCCAACAGCTGATTAATCGTTCTGCTCTCCCCCGGGGGACCAGGGAGACGCATCGAGCGGCTTCTTTGTCGTTGTGAATGGCGTTTCGTACTGACTATTTTTCGTTTACCGTTATAAGAAGCAAACCATCTTGAGGAACATAGCGTTTCTTATAGTATGCCTCTCTCTTCCCTCCGTCGCATGTTTCCATCGCGTTGGATGATTTTTGAAAGGCAACGAATTTTTGGATTCATAAACAACTTACCGTTTTTATCCTCTGCATTCTTATGACAAAAGCGACAACATTTATTTATACAACTTAGAATATTTATAAATATAAAGTACGTTGCATCAATGCAATCTTATTTAAACGTATAGACGTTCATTGATATTTTAATCTGAGAAACAAAATAACAATGGTCCAGAGAGTGAAAATATCTGTTACAAAGAGAGCATGCGGGGCAGTTTGTTAAGCACCAAAGTCGCCCCTGCAGTGCGGTACATTCGGTGCAGCTTAATTTGTTTATTTGGTAGGAGGGCGTGGTAGGAGATATTCGTAGGGTAGGAGGGTGAATTGCAGCGCGATACAATGTTTTATTTAAATACGTCGCTGCGATCCAGCTCGCGCCCCATGGGTGTCCTGGACTGTAGCTGCCTACACTTAATATGGGAAGCGACAGACTCATTTTTATTTCTCAGTCCCATGGAAACCGACATGGAGAACCTCTTTCGTTTTCCACCCGTCGCGATTTTATGAGTTTCGTATACGTTCGCGTCGTAAACCAGTATTCTGCATTTCATAGTGCGTGGTATTTTGTCATTGACATTTACAGCTGGAAAAATTGACGTATTATTATGACGACCGATGTACTTATTTGTACACTACATTCAAGTTTTAATTACTTACAAAAATAAAATATATGTTCTACAGAATATTGGTATAAATAAATAAAAAATTTTAACTTGTACATCGGGCCTATACTGTATGTTTTTATAAAAATATAATTTTTAATTTTTACAATTTTCTGGCCATTTGATATTAATTTTAGCTCAAAAGTTAACAGCACTGTTAATTTTTAACACAAACGTTATGAAATTTATATCATAATTGTTAGCAATGTACAATAATAATCGTAACGAAACATTTGTGTATTTTTCTGAGTGAAATAAATGTAACAGAGGAAATTTTTTAAAATACCAGCAATTCTTTATCACATGCTAGTTGCCGTTATATTATCTTTAACCACACCGTGCACTTTTTTGAAAAGACTGCATGAATTCTAAATCGACATTGAGAGTACAATACTGTGCAGTATAATTTGAGTTAATTCCGCTGCAGGGAACAGGAGACTCGATTAAAATCTCGACTCATTGTCTTCTGTTTGCTCCTGGTGCACGTTCGACACTGGCCAATTTCCTCGCATCTTTTTCGGTAAGTTAAGCACATAAAAGCATACCGCAAAGTTTAGTAGAATTATTTACTCTAGCTCACCTTATAATTTTTAATTGATCATTTATAATCCACGTACACTTTGTGGCAATATTGCGTGTATCTTCAGATAGAGCTGTGATCACTTGAATACGAAACTATCTCGCTACTGAAGCTGAAAGCACTCGACCATCGAAGATTCTCCGTGAAGATAATTATGAATTCTCTTTCAAGATTACGTCGAACTCCCTATGGGTTATCACAGTCAATGAAAGACGGTCCAAAGTTAAGGATGTCACGTTGAACGATCGAACCAAGAACAGAAAGTTTTGTCCCTGGTATAGTCGAGCAAAAAGCTGTAAAAATGATTAAAATGTTACAATTTTACATTGAAATTAGCTAGAAACTTTGATGATAGTTTTTCGAAATATATTTAAATCGTGAAACTTTTGTTCCCATATCGTAGACGTGAAATTGTAATATTTTTGGCAACGAGTGAAGACATTAGATCGCCAAGAACGTAGGCAAATACGGTTAACGCTGTTTGCTCTGGTTTGAATGGTAGTTACATGTGTGGAACTTGTGCACCACGAGTGAGCCTTCCTACCCCGTGACCTTTCTCGGCTCAGTGCGTAACGGTCCCTCAAGTTAAATAGTATAATGGCCAATTTAAAATGTCCCGGAGTATCTAAGATTTGTGTTTGCCCGTGGTTGAGATGTGTTTGAACGACATCTCGTCTCAGAGAACCGAGAATGGAAGAAGAACATAGTTACAACCTCGAAAAACCCCATGGGCCTCGGACACGTATTGGACTTTTAGTCACGTACGTATTGCGAGATGCATGTTATCACTCGTTTCTCTCTTTTATAATTAAATATGAAAATATTTAATGTTTAATTTTTATATATGTAGCTTACATAAACAGGTTAACAAGATATCAATAAAATGTCTTGTTGTCAAAAGAAGATGCAAATAATTTAATCATAAATCATATTCTTCTATAACTATCGATGGAAAATCGATGTTTGCGGAATACTGAAACAACCAGGATCAAAAAATATGTTTTCGGCGCTGCTTTTTACGCGCACCGATCTGCCAATCCAGTATCGCGAAACTAAACGTATCACGCGTTTCTGCCGAACACGATCCCGCGGGACGGAGCACCCAGCACGCCTATTTTTCACGTGATAACCGTAGAACGGTGGAAAGGGGGCGACGCATTATTGCATTGTCCAGTTTGATAGAATCCCAAAATCCTTCAGGTTCTGCGACGCGGCCACGCGAGGTGCCTAGCAATGCGCCTTGCGGCCATTTTCCCCAGGGTACGCGGTAACCCATCAAACTTTTAGCTGGACATCCCCCACTCTGGCCCCGGTAGTTCTTCTTCTTTTGCTGGAACGTGCCAGCAGCCAACACTACGGCGGGTTGTGCGGGGATCTTCTCGTGATGAATATTGCAGGGGGCGCTTATTGTTTCCACTCACAAATCATCCACCGATGTCTCGCGGGGGGCGAGCCGCAATGTTTTATTCTCCTTCGGTCGACAGGGTCGACAACGGTAGATCTAGCCGGCTTGTGTGTGCGCGAGAAGTCATGTCCTCTCCGAAAGGACCGATGGCAAGACATATCGCTGCCATTATGTGCCGGAAATCTCGTTTGATTGAAGCAAATGGCTGTTGTAAAGGATTTTCGAGAATAATCGTGAATGTCGCGGTAGCATGTTATAAAATAAATCAATTGTACGTGAACTTTACAAAATTTTTATCTTTCGCCTAGAAAAGAGTAAAATCAACTTATATCTTGTATCCCGACACTTCAATATACTTTTGTATCTTACGTGTGAATAAATATGTTACAGAAAATAGAGAAGTTTATACGATTAAATTATTATATTTGCACAATTATTAAAGTGATTTTATATATTATTATAACGTATATATTGTTTCTAAATTTTTCTAAATAAAATTAATGTAAGCTTTTTTTATTTTCTTCGTGCAACTGTTTCACGATATCCAGTCCTGCGAAAGAAATGCGTGTTACCAGGAGTATATTTTCTAGTTCTTTACGAGGGAAGCTAAATGGAGGTTGGGAAAAGAACGTGAACTCGTTTCTTTTGGTGGCTCGAACGCCACCCTCGTTCCAATTCCGTAACAATAATTTTGCAAATAGCCGGCGGAAGCCGCTGCTAAATAATGAAGTATCCTGTCGTATGGAAGATTCAATTTGCGACAACGCGTTGGGTGAACCAAGGTAGAGGAAAAAGAAATTTGATAATAAACTTACGTTTCTCGAAAATATCTTTAACATTAAACGCATTTTCGCTTTCTCGCGTGTATAACAGATTACCTGTTTGGCTTTTATAAAGTTTTCCTTCCTTTCGCCATTATCGTGAACTTAATACATATGTTAATATCTTGTATGTGTAGCCAAAGAATACTTTATATAACTATTTTAATAAATTATAACAAATAGATGTTGTTATTGTTGCGCAAAAAATTTTAGTTATTATTTGCTGCGTCTAGAACTCACCACAAGTTATAACATATTTTAAGCGAAACTGATGGTAAACGTAAAATATTCAAATATAATATTCAAATGTCGACCGCAAACCGGAAACTTGATTTTCGACACGTATGAATCAACGTCGGTATGTTTTCTTTAGATGCTGATTCTTGGATATGGACAGAAATCGTATTAGGGTCTGGTAAAGGCTGAGAGATACACAAAATGCACAATCTATGAGTAGAAACTATGCAAATACATATTTAGTGGATTCAACGATAATCTTTGGTCGCCATAATTGAAAATTTGACAAACTATTTGAAATAAAATATTCTTAATAAATCAACAAATAGACAGTTTTATTTGATATGAAAAAATTTATATAATTTCCATGTATTTACAAAAATTTTGTAATTGAAAAAGATGTTATTCATTCGTTGTAATAATATTTATATTAATTACAACAATTTTTATTTGTATATTGCATTTTTGTGCTTTTCTTAATGATTATTATTTTTAATATTTATAAAATTTATCTATTTGCATTAAGAAATTTACAGTAAGCAAAAAAGAAAGTTAAAAAAAAGTTAGAAAGTAATCGAAATAACACATCAATATTTCTATAAATAATGCATAACAATTGCATCGTAAAATTTTACAAGCTTTCGATCATTTTCAGGTAGGGCGAGAAGTTGCGGATTTCTGTACGTCGGCAAGGGGATAGCTCACCAGAACGTGTTTACTCCCGGCGAAACTAATTGCGCGTGCACGATTTTATTAAATTTGTCCACAACGTTACCTCGTTTGCATTCGTTAATGAGTTTTCGGTCTGGCGGTCCGGGCCATGGACGTAACGAGGTTTGGACGGACGAAAGGGGGCGGGTGTACTCGAGCAAGCGGGATGAGGGCGGGAGTGGAGTGTGCCGGTTCGGTTTTTGCCCGAATTTGCATACTTTTCGCGGTGGTTTAATTTCTACGGCCCGCAAAATCGGACGGCCCCTTTTTTGCCTTTACACCGCGAATAACGCCGGACTCTGGCCAGCCGCACTCCGACACGGTATAAGCACACGAAGGATGTGATAGGCCATCGTAGATCACTCTGCGGTCTGGCATCTCAAGGGTCGCATTATCCCTACCCCAACCCCTTTCGTGGGAGCAACCCTTTTTGGTCGGTCCTTCTTCTACAAATTACACTCGACCTTCTATTGCACCGACCGCGAAAGAGTTTAATCGACCCCGCGGAAAAAAGATGGGCACCTAAGCGTTCCTCGTCCGCTCGAAGGAGGATACCTTCCTTTCGCGTGCTTGAAGAGATACGGTGCAATTTATCGACAGCGTTTCCGGAGCTTTATTTGGCCATTACATTAACCCGTTAAACGATATTTCACGTGTCAACGCATCTAGAGATATGCTCTAGGAACACGTTTGAGAAATTTACGATATCTTCCGAATGACTGTTAGACGCGTATTTGAATGTATCCTCCTTAAAACACATTAAAAACTTTCTCGAGGCGTGCTTCTTATAACGGCGGTTCCTCGACGACGATACGGACTCCCGTGGGATTTAAACCACTTGGAATATTTACGATAAATACTTACACATACTTTTGCGCGCGGATAACGAAGGGTGCCGACCGATAAGAACATTATTCAAATTTACTCGATGTATATGTAATCAAATATGTTATAATATTGAAATAAGTTATTGAAAAACAAATCTTTTAAAATTATTTCAAATAATGTAATTAGAATCCTATGAATATATTGTGTACGTCAAAATTTAGGCAGTGGATAGGAAAGTACTATAAACTTTACACTTAATATTTTCGATTCTGTTATATGTATTAAAATAATATATTACAATTTGATAGTGATAAGTATCATAAATTCGTCATGTGTGTAAATTCGAAGTATATATATTATCCAAGCTGTCAGCATGTTCTCAAAATATTTTGTAAGCTATAAATTGAGAAAAATCCGTAATATATACAGAAAAATACAGTAGATATCTACAGTTCGACGAGCAGAGCGAAGGTGTGGTGTAGCTTGATGTCTGAGCAATATCACGGGGACATGGTCATCTTAATAGACTCGTCGGTCGCTCGGCGCGAAGCCTGGAAACCGAAAAGCACGCACCAATGATTTTAATGAGATTCACAAGTCAGGGAAAGCCCGTCTGAAGTTATGACACGCTTATAGTGCCGGACTTTGTGACGGAGGAAGTTCGTATCACTCTCTACCCTCATCGCATGCAACATAGCGAAACAAGAAATTCAATGCGCGATTCGATACCGAGATGAATGAGATACTATTTCTGATATTCTGATATTCCCTGACGATCGTCAAGAAAAGAGACGTCGTGAATCTGATTAAATTTTCAAAATTACCCTTCTCTGTGAAAAGTTGACATTTACGCCCGACCGTTTTGTAAGTTTTCAGCGCGCGGTTACGTACACGACGCGTGATGAGAACGAAGTGGAAGTGGTTGAATTTCAGTTTCGCTTTGCAGGATGGTCCGTTGTCCCGAGAGCGTGGATGGGGAAAGCACGAAGGGGTGAGAATGAGGAGAAACTGGCGGGATTGCGTTCATGTTGGTCGTGAGTTTCGGACTTGGGAATTTCGGCCGGTGGCTCGTTCGCGGGGCACAAAGCGGTCTGCCGGACTTAACGTGATTAGCAGAGATACCCCGGCAGTTTCCTATTATCCGCGGTCCAGACGCCGCCGCACAACCGAGCGGTCTTCTCCTCCTTTTTCGACCCCCTTCCCCTCCCACTCCGTCAACCCCTTCGGCTTGATTCCATTCTACACTGAAACACGCTGATTATCAATGTCCTCAATTCACTGTAAAGGTACAAGCAAATATCCAGGGAATTGCTATTTTAATACATACGGTGTTCTTTATCTCCAGTTACATATTAATAACAAGTACTTAATGTAAATAACTTTTTTTTACAAATTATGCTGTTGCAAGCTGTTAGACAAATCACAAAATAATATAGTAGAAAATAGAGAGACCCTTTATTATTGGATTAATCGTTTGTCAGTAAATATCTCATAAGGATTCAACTAAAGTGTCAGTAAGACCTATGCATAATTTTCGGATTGAATTTCTGCTCCAAGTGTCTTGATCTCGTAGGATCGATTACCGACATTAAAATACCGAGATAGAACGCAAAGATCAGACGGCCGAAGCCGACCGACCGATCCTAAAATCAGAAGTGTAGAGCGATACGCGAGAGTGTATACCGGTTGCACGAGCTTACAGACAGTATACAGAGTGAGAGTCCCTGCGAGTATGAAACTCAATTTGATTCCTGCTTCCCCTCGACCCCCGTCGTCGGAACCGGAGGTGAGTGGGACGAGAGGAACCTGGTCCGCCACCCCAGAAAAGGGGGTGCTCCCAGGGGCGCGCGACTGACCCGACATCCTGCAGGATCCAGCCACTCATATTGCCAATTACCAACTCTACGACCCTCTCGCTCTTCGCTCGCTTTGGACTTCGGATGATTCCAGCCACTTCCAGGCTGTTCCAGTTACATCGGCGCCGGTGTACGTTCTCATAGCCGTCATAGCTCGAAAAGGCCGTTGGCTAGACGCACGCCAAGTAAGCGTAATCTCTGGCGAATATTAAAGGATTTATGTTTCCTCTTACCGCCCCTGTACTGAGTGCACTTTGCGTGTGATCATTTCAAGAACAGAGCACGGGCGGGTGCGTTAATGGTAATAGATTGCCCATCTCATCTTACTTAAATGATCCTTCCAAATGTTAGAATTAAATCGTAGAATATGTTTCTGTACGTATTTTCTTAACGTAGTAACATATTTGATGTAAAATATAAAATTATTTAAGCTAGACTTTGAAGTTGTGCGATTAAAAAGTAAATTATTGACAATTATATTAATATTTGTATATCACTATAGATATTAGCACGTAAGTCTAAACGCAAATTATAAATCGATGAAAAAGTTCAGTTTTATTAAGAGGAACGCAAAACTCAAAAAACAACTTCTGTCTATGTAATCATTAATACTTATTAATAATAACTTATAAAAATATTTCAAGAATAATTATAAGGGAAAGGAATAAGCTTGAAGTAAATAACAAATGTTTCTTTTCAGGCGTAAGAAGCTGGAGAATGCGGGGACTTGATAGCCGCGCACAATCGAAATGAAACCACGAAAATACGATCGCAAAATCACTTAGGTTTATTGGATCGGATGAGAAGCGGCGGTGCATTTGGAGGTAATCGTATATAAAATCTATATGTCACACGTATACATCCCTATATCCCGGAGTTTATGCGTTATAAAAGAGGGGTTGCCTCGTGGCACGCGGATGGAGGACAAGCTTGCGAGGGGGAAGGCGGCATCGAAAGGTGGAAGAGCGTCGGGGAGGGGTGAAACGGTGAGTTTAACAAATATTGAAGTCTCGGAGACGTCAGCTCGCCCGCGGGCTCCCTTCGTCGCGGCCCGAGGAAGGAAAGTTCTGAGTTTAAACTTGTCTAAATGTTTATACTTTTCCCTCGCCTCGATATTTCCACGAGACCCGCGGCCGATCCTCCCTACGCTATATGCCCCTAACGCCCGCTATCTTTCTGACGTGTCCTCAAAACGACATCCTCGCCCATTCGCCTTTCAATATTTTCCCGTGTGCACACCGACACTTCCGTTCGCACTACTCCCGCCTCCTCGTATTACGGACCTCGTACATTTCTTATATACTTCCGTAGCTCGAACTCGCGCTATTCCGTCCCCTGCTTTCCTGCCATCCCTGCGACGCGTGCCCACCTTTGATGTGCTCGCACGAGCACACGGCTCCTTAAGCTTCATGTCACGGAAACGCCGCGGTTATTATGCATGTATGCCGGGATTCGATGTCGCGGGGGATGGGCATTCTCTTTTTCACTTGAATCCCCCGTGGTGTTGCTCCGGCGCCCTTGAATGCTTCGGGAGCATTTCGCATTCCCGTTTAAATTATATAACGGTCTTGTGTTTTTGCGAGCTTCCGGGCTTCTTCGTAACCACAAGACACTCCGGGAAAGCGCCAAATGCACGTATTTTATCAACATCACAACAGTAAAATGATCAAAAGAGCTTTATTCACGAAAGTCTACGGTATTGAGTTAGCTTTACACGCGTTGGTAGAATATCGATGTATATTTCACGATGAAATAACAATAAAATAAATCGCAACTTCCATCGAGCCGGTACATTTTTTTACAATTATTTGGTACATAATGTACTTTTTAATTATTCGGTATATAATGCACTTCCGATGGAGTGCGTTTTGCTGAAAGCGTTCCGGAAACAGTCGGAAACGAGAATGAGAAAGCATCGATATTGAGAAGGTGGGTACACCATATTGGAGCTCGATGCATCGAGAAACGATTGCGGCCGATTATAAACGCATCGCGGCAATACTCGCAGGTAACGTGGGGAGGGCTGATTCGCGAAGGGTGGGCGGCGGTGGGTGGCTCACGGTAGAGTAAGATGTAATTTTCAATACCCCGGCCCAGGGTCTCTGGAGGCGCAAGGGGAGCCACAATTCCGGGGGTTTACCGTGCGCTGTCGACGTAAACTCTCCTCAGTCGCACCCCCGTGCGGCCGAAGTCAGCCACGGAGAGCACCACTTATTCGAACCCCCAGTGACTGTCAATACTAGGTAGTATACTGTCTCTGTCCGTGTATGAAACGGATAAATAAATCTCATTGCGTGCCAGGTTCATTAAGGTTCGGCTACATTTGATATTCGCGATTATTCGCGATACATTCACGAGTATACTCAATATGTATAGTGTTGGGATAATTTAAAAGTCATACTACTTTCTTGTACATCTTTTTAACTGAAAATATAAATTAGTATATAAAAGCGAGAATATAATTAATAAAACTTAGTATATATAATAAGGTAACTTCAAACGAGAATTTGTTTTATTCACATGTTAAATAAATTTGTCAATGAACAATATAAATATGTTAATCTATGCTGCAAATATTTTTTAGTATTTTAAAAGTATTCAATAATATTTTTAATTTAATTAATATCTTTCAAAAAGTAAAACAAGTTTTTATATTTCTGTGACGTGTACTCTTTATCTCGAATCCGTAATATTACGTGGTGTCATAAAGAACTGTACTTTTATGCAAGAGATATTCATGTCCGGTATTGAAACTGCATCAGATAGTTCTATAAGATATCATTGACAGCTGTCGAAGATTCTCTATAATACATAGTTCGTCTAACTGTACGCACACGATGAAGAAGGGCTGCACGTCTCCGCTTGGATCTTTCTCAATGACTAACCTCGTTTTGAAGTTGCGACCATGACGTTCGCCAAAGCAAGGTGAGAACCACATGTGAGAGCCTTGTTCACAGCCCAGGGGAAAGCTGAGAGTCACACTGATCTTGCTCTTTGTCGCGGGACCTATTGGAGTGCATCCTCCACCTTCGCAGCACGCTCCTCTACAGCATTCTCCTCTGCTTCGCCACGGTCCTCCCGGCATCCTCGGGTACCTTCCTTCCGGAATCGCGAGGTACATAGCGTGGCTTTTGAAACCTCTCGAGAGGGTACGTTGACTTCGATATTCCGTATCGAGTTACGCTCGTTTCCTGTACCAAACAGTTGGTGGAAGGTGCACGAGTGCCAAACAAAACATGGCATGCAAGAAAGCAAGGTATCGTGTACGAAATTATTAAGTTTTACGATATTTTGTTGTATGTGTAACGGATGTAATGTAGCTTACTTCTATAAATAATTATAGCGGTACATCAGAAGAAATTTTTTTTTAATTTTGAACTTTCCAAAATAATATGTTAATAATTAATTGTATACATTTTAATATTATTGGATAATGAGAATATGTAATTATATGTTTATGTTTATTTATTTTTAATTAAATATTTCAAGTTTTTTTTTCTAAAATTTTTTACACATAATTGACAGCGTTATAACATCTAAATACGACTTTATATTCGAAATGATTTAGAAATAATGTGAGTTACCATCGACAAAAAAATTCAGTGTGATAATCAGCATAAAACGCTTGTGACGATTGCGGTTTTCGCACGGATAATGATCTTGGAGAGTCAGAGAAATCCCCCAAACGCCGTGAATTAGTGTCCGTTTGATTTACCCAGGGGAGGATGAGGTAAGTCGGCAATCGACCGTTCGTCTCAGGTACACGCAAAAACGTCTTCTGACTCTGCTACTGGAAATGCGATCGTCATCTAATTGGAACTCGATACCCAGTAACGAGGGTTACAAACTTTTCCGTTTTCTGTCTGCCTCAGCTCTCTCTCCCTACTGCGCTCTGCGTCCTCCCCCTTGTTCGTTCACCACCGTTTCCTTGTGGGCGCGTCCCCAAGTAACGGCGCTAAGAAGGGATGAAAAATTGTTATCTTATTTATGAGCACAAGATTAGACCAGCGGTAGAGCATTTCGCGCTACTAACAGGCGTCGGAATGATGAATGTCCCGTGAACCGAGTGTGCTTCGGCTTGCTCGCAAGTTGCAATGTCTATTTAAGAGGACGTCATTAATTAACTAATTAAACGAATGTATTATAGCATTGACGGATTGACCATATCACGCTATGATAAGACATTAGAATGCACGAAACTGTGAAACAGAAAATACAAACGAGACACTATTGACTTGCTTGTATAGTAAATTAACAAGACGATTCTTTGTCAGTTTGATACTTCGAAAAATTTTTCCTTTATAAATCTGTAATTTATATCACAGAAAACTTATGTATAAAATTATATAAATTACAATATATATTATATTATTACAATTATTTTCGATTTTACTTATCAAAAATTGTTTGGCTTACAAAAGATATTTTTCACTTTTATTCTGTTAATTCTAGATAATGCGTATATCTTTATGTGACAGATTTTAAACATTATGAATAAAGAAAAATCTTTGAAAATATCTTATACGAGTTTTCTGATCGCGAACAAATTCTAAATTTCTCACGGAATAGCGTTGGATACGGAGAATTACTCCTGCGCCATTACGAGCTGTGGTTCGTTTGCAGAGCTTCTCAACGATGCAGACAGTGCATTCGACTGCAACCGGCCACGAGTCCCCAGGAGGGATGCAACACCAGCTTATCTACGCGCCAGTTTGGAAATCTCAGCGTGGAGATGCGATACGTCTGGAGGGAAGGCTGGTAGACGTCACGTGAGGAAAGAGTAAGAGGGAGCGAATGAGAAAGAGGGAGAGAGGGAGAGAGAGAGAGAGAGAGAGAGAGAGAGAGAGAGAGAGAGAGAGAGAGAGAGAGAGAGAGAGAGAGAGAGACGAACGAGGTGCGAGAAGCAGGGATGTACATGAGCTAGAGGAGAACCAAAAGGATGAGGGAGAGAGGGAGAGGATAAGGTCGCTTCAACCTCTCGGCATCCCACGAGGCCTCCGGTGTAATTAAGCGAGTGCACCCTCACATGTCTACGTACGTTCGCATCATGTCTATCCATCTAACCGTGGTAGGGTTGTTCTCTTCGTCGACTCGTCGTCCCTTATGCCAAGGGTCGAGAGATAAGGCCGCAAAAACCTTTGAAACCTCGGTACGTCCTCCGTGCCTACATCTTGTAGTCCCATACCAGCGAATTTAAAAAAACGTGCGTGTTGAGAAATAACGTATCCGCGGGGAGCTCTGATAGTTGCTTCAATCAGCACACTGTTAGATTGCGCATTATGGCGTGCTTCTTTGTTTCGCAGTAATTACGTGTGAGGCCACGAAGTGATTTGCGAAATTGAGTTTGCTATTGGAATTTTAATAAAACCATCGTTATATGAATCTGCGAATATATTTTAAGAAACACTCACTCAATATGAAGGTACAGAATAACCGAATATTAATCTTAATATTATCGAGCACACTTTTCTGAAGATTTTCTCCTTTGACGTGACATTTGGAAACTATAATTGAGGCAAAGGCAGTGAACGAATATTACGGAGGACCGTGCACACGTTTGCGTGTACGTTATATGGTAATGGAGGGCCAATCATGCGGTAACTAGCCACCCTGGGGAGACGGTCAGAACTGCCACCCGGCGGTCAGCTCCCGTCAATGTGTCACTTACGTAGCCGGAATAGCGAACCCTCCCGATAGAGCATTACCGCTGAACGTGTTTTCCCCTCGATTGCAAGTACTGTCAGTTTCCTGTCTGGAACATTCTGTCCACGCGTTTTAAAAAGCTGCGAAATCACCCCGAGCTTTTATACATAGCAAAGAAGTTCGGTTTCTTTATCCTTCCGTTCATAATTCTCAAACCGTAAATAGTTTTCAGAATCTACGTAACATTGACTCTAACAATTTATAAAATATTATTACACATATATTTATATATAAGATGTCAACTGAAAAATATGTACATTTTAAGACTCAGAAATAAGGTTATGATTTTTTCACAAGAAAAACTATAGAGAAGCGATTGACATTGTCCGACGGTCTCGCTCGACCGAGCGAATGAAAGGTTCGTCGAGGCGCAAAACTGCGTTAGAACTCGCATTAAAAGTTGGCGGGTACGACGAGGAGGAGTATGGATCGAATCGAAGGGTCGGAGAAAGCACAAAGTGATGGGAGTGTGGCGGCCAATTCTTGATTCGGTGTCGTGAGCAACTTGACGAAGGTGTGCGCAAAACTGCCGCAACCACCACCACCACCACCGTCACGATCAACAACAGCGGCAACAGCAACGCAAACGCTCACGTTCACGTTCTATCACCGACGATACGAACGTGCAATACCACCTTCGCCATCGGTCGAACCAAGGGTGTATGGAGCCGCGAGTGAGCGAGAGAGACCAGGAAACAGGGCGATAAATAACTACAGGATGAAAAAGGGGGCGCGGTACCCTCCCGGGGCCCCTAAACCTAGACTACACACCCCTCGCCATCCCTTGCCGTCCCGTGCCGCACCAGCTTCGTATAAACCGCGCGCGCGGGCCCGACCCCGACAATTATACCCTCGCACGCGAAATGTTTTATTACCCTGACGTAGAATGCTTGCGTACGACGAGAGTGGTTCGTCGTCCGTGTGAGTGTGTATACGCGTGTATCGATGCATCCCTCCGTGTGCGCGTGAACTGCTATTGTCCGATGCAGTGTGGAAACGCCTGACAGGTACATGCCCTACTTTTCAAAATCTCTGTCAAATAAAACGGCGTCCGCCGCTGGAGGGATTTAAATGTAGCAATTCTAAAATCTAAAAGTCTAAAATTTCGTCTCGGGCGAAAGTTAACTCTAAGGGAAGCATATTACAACTTGCGTTGTATAAGTGTTTCAATGAAGCGCATTTATAGGCTAATAGCGAAATAATGTAACCTGCTTCAGAATTCTTGAGGGAGACACGAGCCTTTGAGAGTGAAACCAGCTAATTACGAAGCAAGCACCCGGTAAAGTCTTCTACCTTGGACCATGGCCTCGGAGGGATATACGAGGTTGGCAGTGCTTGAGGGGATCCGCTACTCCCAAAACGTGCACCGGATGACGCTTGATCTTTCGGCTAATTCTGTAATCCGGGCCGGCACTACCTGCTAACTGCTCACTAAATCGAGGATCCAATCTTCTCCGCTATCTTCGCTCTTTATCACGACAAATGGTCAGCGACAGTGTGTAAGTGATACTTCAAATAGAGCTCGGTTTTAGCAAAATTAAGTTTCCCATTATTGCATCATAATGTAAAAATGGTTTTCTGCGTTAACAAAATAACGCTCTTTTTAGATGTACAACAATTCTATAAATGAAAAAAACATATTTACATCCTTGTTCTTATAATTTTGCATTCTACATATTTATAAAATATTATTTTTGCTTTCAAATTTAAAAAAGTACGAGTTATTTTTTTAAACGTAACGTTATCGTGAAATTTCGAAGACATGTCCCGCGTGTAAATTGACCATTGATCATTGAAAAATGAACAAGCTAACAGCGCAGCTATTTACCATCCCTGCATTCATCCCACGAGCCAAGTCAGCCCTTAGTCTTTGGTTAATCGGGTTAAATTAACTCAGTTAGCGCACAGGGCTGTTATGCCCTCGTAGTTAGCGACTTGTTATCTCGAATCAGGCTTCTCGTCAGAAACATTCACGCGAACCTCACTGTCATAGTGATATCATATAAAATATGAAAATGAATTATTGCGCGAAAACGTGATTGCAGATTTAATATTTTTATGTAATATTTAGATAATTTTATTTTTAAAAAAGTATTCTAAATTCGATTTATACGGAACTTTAAACGCGAGTAATAAAAGTTTTACTTGCTAGGGCTTGTATTTATAAATAAAATACAACGTCTTTACTGAAATATATTTCAATGAAGAGTTTTCCACAATAATAATAACTTTGCTGTTGCTCATTTATCGGTTCGAATCGCAGCATCGATTTTTAAATTGCGTAATAAATAAAATTAGCAGCGAGGGTGACTTCCGTGGTGGGCAAAGGGGCCGTAATTGTAACTTCATCAGGGCAACTTCTCTCAACTTAATAAAGCTGTCTCAATTTTCGCCTCATTACCGAAACTCGTGCGAAATTTTCTTGTTCAATTTATATATACTATCTGCAATAAATGCAATGTAACTATAGTTATTATTTTCGCAAATAGATGTAAACCTTGTAAATTATTTTATGCCTCCTGTAATATTATTTTCGATTTATTTTCAGCGTTACTGTACTCTTTTTGTTTCGGACGAAACGTTTCATTATTTCACGAAAAATTACGACTGCCCTGCGTAATAGGACCAGTACATCACACAGCTTGCAAACGCGCGAAAAAATAACATTGGTTCTTTAGATTTATGGGTTCTGTCAATGTATGGCACCAACGTCGATGGAAAAAAATATTTAACTTTAAAACTAGGTAAGTCTGTAAAGAAACGATAGAATATTTATTTAGAATATTGTTTTCCTTATTTTAGAGCTAAACGAGAAAGCTAAAATTATGACTGATAAAATTGTAACAGATGCTTACGTTAATGAGCTAGACTTTTTATTTTTATCGTATATTGCAACGATTATTGCTATGGTTTTCTTTGACCTGTTTTTATAAGCTGTAATCAAGAAATGTTTTCAGCACATATACTTTAAAGAAAAATGATGTGTACTCTATTATCACGCGGTAAAATACGTCAATTAACAATTTGACGTGTAATCATCTCCTTCAGCTTCAATGTCCAGAATGTCCAGGGTAGCTTATTGTTGATGCGTGCCTTGCACTCAACTTAAACACGTTCCCATAAACCGCGCGTAACGTCACGCATAATGTAACATGATTGCGTTGTGTACGTTTAGACATACCATTAGCATGGCGATTGACATATGCATCCCATTGACGACGCTCCGGTTCGAGGCGAACGTACTCGTGCAGCGTCGCACAGGTAGAAGTGAGGGTAGAATAGCGGTATCCACTCTCATGTAACTAATCAACTGGCTGTCGAGCCAAATCGTCCCCTACTGGATCCCTCGCAGACCCTCGGAAACGGAGAAATCCGGACGTATTGGCGCAAACAGAACGGCAAAGAAGCTGCGTAATAAACGTACGCGACGCAGCATTATTACGTAAGACTCGAGGAGACTTTTGTGCACGTTATATTCAAAAGCGGCGATAAAAAAAAGCGTACGAAAATGAAAATAAGAAAATTGTGTCGAACAAAGTAATTATGGAGCACGCTTTCGTAAGAAAAAGGAAACGCTTGGTCGCACTGCCGAGCATTCCGCGAGGTAGAGGGCGAGGGTCGGAGTTGATAAAGAAATAAAGAATCGTGAAAGTTCGCGTCGAACCCCGCGTTCCCGTGAGGCCTTATGACTTAAAGTCTCCTTACTCCGTTAATTCCGAACATTAACAAAAGTCCCGCTAAAACTCGCCGCCAACTTTTCCGATCTCTGGGGACCGAGCCGGACTTGTTAATGAAAAAAATACAATAAAACTCTTTCACGACGAAACTCGTCTCGAATTCTCGAGACTAGCTTGCTCGTACTCTGCAAAAAGGACTCTTTCTTCCTTCTGCGTTCCTTAGGACAAAATAATCGGCAGTCATAATCAAATAATGTGACTTTCATGTCAAATCTTCGAGCAAAATAACTGTTTCGCACTCGAATATAAAAAATAAGTCATATCTAGAAATTTATCAGTAATTTATAATTTATACATTAACGTAAAAGTTAATTAAGTTGCCGGAAAGATTAAAGAAAAGGAATTGAGTTATATTAGAAAAAAAATAATTTTCTTAAAAATTACACTTGGTAGAAATAATTAAAGGATATCGTCTTATGTGCGCGTCTTTTGTTCACAGTAAAATGTAAAGGCTTCAATGCCCATTTTTTTACACCAACCCCCAAACTGTTTGGCAAGAGTGGATTTAAACTGCATATTCTTTCCGAAGGGCGCCAAGCTTAATACCGAAGTGTCGGTGTAAACCGCTTTATGCTGCCGCTTTATACCAACCGACCCCTTCGTTCCGCCACGAACGAGACCTCTTACTTATTCATTTATTCTGGCGAGATGAACTTTACGGAGATTTTAATGGCACTCTGACTTTCTTGATATTCGCGCGTAGGTAGACCTTTTAAATTTCGTTGCTGGCGAATGATGTATGCGGCGTGAAACAGCTGCTGTGCGCGAAGATTTGACGCCACTTGCACACCTACGGTTGCTCAACAGATTCGGCGAACAGCTCGTGATTTACGAAACGGATTACCCTATGTAATGGAAATCAGATCCTATTTCACGTTTGTCGCATACAAAGGCAAATGTCTTGCTGACTGACATGTGCGATTAATTATCGGTTACCGTGACTACTCCTGTAAGAGGGTTGGCAGAAGAAACGGATTTGAAATAATTTTAACGCGCGTACATAGAGTTTGTTAATTTATTTTTGATAAATATTTAAATCGATATTAATGTAAAAAAAATTTGATTTCGATGTATCAAATTTTCATTTATCAAGTTAGATTTTATGAACAAATTTGCTCGAAATATTTTAATACGAAAAGATTTAGCAGAATCTCCAATTACTATTTTATGAAAAAAACATCAGTGCTAGTAATGTCTGTAGCCATAAATTATCACCCACATCCTCCTGTCATTGCCGGGATTCGATGATAAATGGTTCTCCGTGTCATTAATCGTGGATCACCAGCTATTCATTTTTTATAATTCGTCGAATTGATTGTTCAGAAATTTACTAAAACTTTAGGAAGTGTATAAATAGAAAATAATTTTTTGTTTAATAATACTTTGCCCTTTTTAAAAATTAATTATAATAAATATTATGCACTGAAAAAAAAAAAACTAGATTCAAATAAATATTTCTTTGAATAGTGCTAAGAACGTATTTTATAGAAGATCAATAATATTTATTTAAAACAAGTACTAGTTTTCTATAATTTAGAAAATACTATTTGTTTGAAATAAATATTATTTATTATCAATATATATATTGATTTTCTATAAAATATATTCTTAGCACTATTCAAAAAAATATTTATTTGTATCTAGCAATTTTTTTTTCAGTGTGTATATGTAATATAAAATAAATAGAAATAAAAATATATTAAGAAACTAGACTGATTTTGCTAAAAGAAATAATGTATTATTAGTTTTCCGTAAAAGAAACATGCTTTAAATTTTTCACAGAGATTTCTTTCTATGTTCTGTATTTTTTTTCCTTTTTTTTTACTCGCCGCTCGTAAATTGCTCTTTGCAGACGCTCGTCTATTCTGCCAACCTCGCTTACCGATCGAGATTCGATCTTTCTCCTCCGGGACGCGGAACGTGGTCTCGGAACGCGAAGATAGACCCGGCCCAGAGGTGATGGCACACACCTAGTTTTGATTCACCTCATGGTATCCTGCCGGTCACGGGACTGACGGCGCGTAATTGTTCTCTTGTCTGGTTCTCGCACGGTATCCAACACCCGCCATCCCCGCGATTGCCTTCGCGCCAAGAATGCATAAACAGTCTCTTTTACCAATCCGCAGTGTGCTCTTTCTTTCCCTATTTCTCTCTTCCTTTGGAAGCCTCCGCTCACTGTTTCCGATACTGATCCGTTGTTTTTATAAAAATCTAAAAACGCTAATATCGATGAATTACTGCAAATACGTATATACATATATAATAAAGTGCATTGATTTATTGCATCTTTACTTAGAATCACATTTTTATCGAAATCGTGCAGATTTAGGTTAAAAAATTATATTATCATCATTCCAAAGTTCAACTTTACATTAATAATGAGCCCCACGACAGGTTCAGCCAAATCTGTTTCCTTCTCTTTTTCCAATAATCTAAAATCTCGCAATCTCCGGATCGTTACTTCCGCATTTAACATCGCATCACTGGCGTCTCTGGAGTTTTACACGCATAAAGTATGGACGTAGTGCGACACGGCTCAGGAACCAATCAGCAGCGATGCGGGAAATTGACAAACGATCTCCTTTTTTCCTCCCCTATCGCACGGTCGCATCGTTATCGGGCATTCCTGCAAATCGAAGCGTCCAATACCATTAATGGATTATTAATGATCGGCAGAAATGTCGCGGGTGTGTGCCGGCGCGGTGAACCAAGCTGCCTGGCAGTCTCGATTTGCCGACGCACATGTATCGGCCAGGATTCGGCATCACTCGGTCGCATAATTTCCCGCACTGGCAATCATACCGCGCGACGATAATTGGCACACGACCGACAATCGTCGTAATTTCGCGTTCCCGCTGCGCAAATTCTGACGTGTGACACGCGACGGATCGGCGCTCCTGGGAGGCACCTCATTCAATTAGCCACTCAGTTACTCGCATCACATCGCATTTACCCATCAGACTCCCGCCCGGTGAACTCTCTGACGACCCTCGCCGAATCTCCTCGTCTGCGCGCCGTGGGGGCCGCCACGAATTCGGGTCTCCCCGTGAATTCGTGATTTAAACTTTTCGCGAACGACGTGGCGAGGGGGGGGGGACTTTCTCACGTACAAGGAGGATCTCACGAAGCTGTCATGCAGCAAAACGGCTTTAGTTTGCGTGTCAGGACGCTAGCGGTTTTGTCTCTTTGCCACGAGGCGAACGTCTGCGAAACTTCGTTAGTTTTCCTATCCGCGTGTCTCTTTCAGCGACGCTTTATCAAGTGCTCGTTAAATCAACGGGAGGAATTGCTTCCGCGACGGTGACTTGTCTCTGATTTGCAATAAAGAAAACAACACAGCATGCTTCGTACTAAACATAAAATATCTTCATAGACGAATCTTTTACAATTTATGGATTGTATAAAATTGCAACGTCTTTTTACTGACGTCTTTTTTGCTTTAAATTTAATCCAAAATATAAATTTATGAGGAGCAATTCTCAAACAAATACGGATGGATTAAATTTTGTATACTAAAAGTTATTTTCTTAATTGCAGCGTTTTCCAAGGAGGATGACAAACAGCAGCCTTTTTCCTAGGGTCGAAGTAAATGATCGCCAACCTATCGGCGAAGGTGGCGGAAGTCGCGCCGCGGAACCGCAGAAGTTTCTACGAATCCGCGGCTGGTTGCAAACTTGCCGAAGGGTCGAAACCGCCGGCGCCGTGAAATTACTCGACGGGTACCTCCCACGGGGCCGAACTTGTCCGCGACAATTTCAAACTTATTTTAACATTCATATAAGCCCCGTGCCCTCGCCGCGTATGCGAGCGCCCCTGAACCATCGTCTACGCATCCCTTTCGCTGCGTAACCCGAGAAGCGACCCATGTACGACGCTCCTTCCTTGATGTAAGGACGTGCAAGCATAAGGGTGGCTTGGGATTTACATAAGATTATGCGTAAGCCTCCGTACGCCTCGCGGTAAGGGGATCGACGAAATGGTGTCGTAGTGAAACAACGCTCCGGGGTGCGTTCATCTCGCACTGATAATTATAATAAAGCGGCGTTGTATATGACGTACGAGCGATAAACGTCGTTGTCGATTCCGGCATGGTAGAAGCAATCAGATGTGATTTAAGATTCTTTTATCGGGTTCGTAATGCGATTTGATTTCAAATCTTGTAAGAAGTTACGAAATATTGAACACTCGGATAAGTGCGAGAGGAAAATTTAATTAAAAATTGTCTTTGTTTTTGCAATTTCATATTTATACATTAAATTGTTATTGTATTTAATTATTTCTTATTTATTTATAAATATTTATAAATTTATAACTTGGTTCAGACATATATATGTTTTACATTCGTGTACTTGTGTAGATTTATTTAAATATATGAAATAATTTTAGACTTATAATTTTAGATATATGAAATAATGTTCAAAGTAATAAAATGCAAAAATAATATTCGTTTAATGTTGTATGAAGTACAAGTTACATATAATAAGTAAAATAATAAATAAATTTTTTCTGTACACTATCTTCTGTGCAAAAATTACTCTAATATAATACATGGAGATAAAAATCGATTTTAGATTTACAAACTACTTTATATTTCAATGAGCCAACGGGATTTATTATATAACGTAGCCATCCTTTGCCTTGTGGCGTTGTTAAATCTTACCATCTACCCCGTGATACGTTTTATATTCATAGTCTGTGCGAAAATTGCTCCTAGAGCACAATAAAGATTATACGAGCCATAAAGTAAATTCAGCCTACCCTGCCGATGTTTATTTAAGCGTGGGAGAAATGCTACGGGGCTTTTTTTAATTTTATCTCTATCTTTATTCTTACCCACTTTTTCCAGATGTATACTGCAGCTTATAAACGAGCTGAGACAAACCGACCGTGGTTACTGTGGAACCGTCGTATCGACCGGGTGAGAGAATTCCTCTTCTAGACGTCGAGGGCACTGACTGAAATTCTGAATAAACCTGCACTCTCATGAAAATGGCTAGAACTACACATTCACCGTGAACCACGGTTAACAAAGAAGGTTCCTTTCTATGGGAAGGCTGTTGGAAACAAGTGATGATCGCGATTTCGAATCGCGTCTGACATTTTTACAAAAATTGTTTATCAAAATTGTACATACATATTAAGTGTGATACGACATAAGAAAAATATTACACGTTATATTTAATGTTTAATTCATTGAATAAAAAATTTTATTTTCTTTTTGCACAGAAAAATGTGGCGACCACGAGCATCCCTTTTACAACGTGATACCTCCGTTTTTATATCTACGCTTTACAATAACCTTCACACGTCGCAAATTTTCGCAGGAAAAGCAAAAAGGAAAGAAGATAAAAGCTGTAAACCGGTATCTGTAGCCGTAGTAGGTACAAGAGTGATTCGCTTTTTATAGTATAAGTTTCTTCATACGAAACATTAAAATAAAAATATTTGGATAAAATTATAAGTAAAATTTTTGAAAAAATATTCGTTAAATTATCATTATGTATATCAACTTACGTAATTCATCTATTTAAATAATCGTGCATTTTAATACTTATTCTTGCGATATTGATTTATTTAGTTACGACATCTTATATGATAGTCTATTAATTTGAAAGTTTATTCCATATTCGTTTTGCGAAAATTATTTATAAGATAAAATTTATACTATTTAATATAAACTAGTTTTTCAAACATGTATGATATTATTTCGTCAATTAAAATTATTTAACATCATAAACACACCTTTCTTTAGGGAGAAATGTATTCAGTATTAGATAATCAGTGGTAGATAATCGTCGTAATTTCCATTTAATGTTTAGTTTAAGTTTAAAATATAATTGCTGGTTTGGGATTCATAAGTCAGTATCATTAAAAAATTTTTTCTCATATGATTCTACATATTAGTTAAAAGTGATGTCGGTATTCTGTACTTTCGCGGCATGATGTAACGCAGTGTTTCATCGCAGTGCTTACTGCGGGAAGTGGTTAAAGTTTTCCTCTGTAAAAAAAATTCCTGCAAGAAAATGTACCGGTAGTCGTTATTCTGGAGCTATTAAATTTTTGTGATGATAATACATCTTTATAGCGCGAATTCGAGAGGTGTGTTTATAATGTTATTTAGTATAGCTCGTCGCTTGCGTGAGCGAAAAGAGATATATATTTCTATGAATTTATGACTTCTGATTTTTGTACATCTGCATTCAATTAAATAATCGCTGCACCTTAATTCTCAGCACTTTGTACTTGGCTGGTTGTTTATACATTTAGAGTTTTCCGGAATAATCACAAATTTAAACGCTGCTAATTTTGCTCAATTGTCATTTAAATATAGTAAATCTAAAAATATTTGAAAAATGACAATTTTAATTTTTTTGACAAATTTTTATTTAAATATAAGAAAATACGGTTACTAAATCTTTAATATTTTAATATTTAAATAGCTTTTGATAATACATTTTATTTTTTCTAGGTATTATGCGGATGTGGCCGACTTGATGGCACCGAAATTTCGGAAGCTATTTCAACAGCCATACATTTACGGCATAAAAAAATAATGCCGCTATTTTATGCTCCGGACATCGAGATTAATGGCCTAGTCAATCATCTTACCAAACAGATGGATACTACAAGTTCTAGAAATGCTCTCGTTGAAGGTGCTAGATTAGCAAGAGGATGCATAAAACCTCTATGCGAGTGTGAAGTTTGCACGCATGGCGCCCTAATTATACCTGGAGGATTTGGCGCTGCACGCACTTTGTACGTGTTGATATGATAATTGGAGTAGAAGTAGATAGTAAAATAGAAAAAGTAAAATATTAAGATTAATAAAAAATAATATACGTAGTGAGTAAAAAATAATATATGTGTATATCCATATAAAATTAAAAAAATATTGTTTTGCCTTATTAAAATATCACAGATGTTAACATCATGTACACATATCATAGATTTCAACATACAATAATAATTTAAGCAAATCTCTGATTACCTCTTAACTTCTGTCAAATAGGAGTGATTTTGCCCAAAAAGGTACCGATTGCACCGTTTTACCCGAGTTAGAGAAGCTCATCATCGACTTTTACTGTGAGAAGAAACCGATCGGCACTATGTGCATAGCTAGTGCGCTTGTTGCAAAAGTGTTGAAGGGTGTGAAAGTTACGCTTGGCAAAGAATGTGAGTTAGATAGTTTGTCTCTATCTTTATTAATACCTTTCAGTTTGTAACATTAAAAAATTATTTCTTAGCACCCAAAAACGACTGGCCATACGCTGAAGCTATCAAACAGGTCAAGGCTATGGGCGCTAAGATAGAAATGAAAGATGTTAAAGGAGTAACCTTAGACAAGAACTACGGCGTTCTCAGCACACCGGCCTGGCTGTACGAACCAGCTACTTATTCAGATGTTTACGATGGTATTGGTAAACTTGTCACAATGTTAAACAAATGTATCAGTAGGTAATACGTATACAAATGTCTCTAAAAATCATACTATGTGATACCAAATTACACTTTAATAATTTAATCTATCATTTGTATGTACTTTGCATTTATTTATATATACAGGCAATAATTTTTTGTTATATCAATCTATATATTATTTTTATAATTCAAATATATTTTTATTCTATGTAAATTATTCTTAAAGTATTAAAATTGTTATCTACCATAAATGCGCATTTTTCATAGAATTAAGAATTCATAAATACGATTAAATGTCTCGAAATACGATTATTTTAATTATATTCTTAAACGTATTCTTAAACAAGAATTTTAGAAAATTAGTTTACTTTTCCTAACATTTATTATCTCATTTATAAATAAAACATTTTACTTATAAACGAGATAACTGTTGGAATCAATAATTTAACCATGCAAAATATTCATATAAGATCATACAATTATTCAATCTAAATGCTATAAAAAAAGTACAATATATGAATTTAATAATTTGCATTAATTAAAGTCGAAAATCGTACAAAAATATCGAGGTTAACAGTTTTCGAGTCACGAGCAAGCAAAGATAGCAAAAAGAAAATTAGCACTTACCCACTCACACATACACACAGTGAGTTGAGTTACACAGAGTCGACGCAGGAAGCCAAACATCGCTAACCTGCCGAGCGCGGAACGGAATATTGGTGCGTATATTTTTTAACGCACTGAAATTGGCCGCGCGGTACGCGCCGTTCGGCACTAACCTTGACCTTCGCGCCTGCCGCGTCGCGTGCCGTATATACGTACGCGCTCGGCCGCCCGCGTTATCATTCGCGCGGCGAGACTCGCCACGGATGGCTCGCCGTGGGACGACGCGCTCTACGACGTCGTCGTAATGTTCTCTCACGGGGGCGACGATACGAAATGATAGGGAAGGAGCACACGAGCGTACCGAGCGAATAATTAGCAATAGCCTGACCGCGCGATTAATTAATAACATGGACTCTTCCCATTAAATGGACTCTTCTCATTAGATAGACTCGCCCGGTAAGACGACGGCAGCGATTAACCAATCGTTCGTCTTCACGAAAAAAAAGCGATAAGCTGATTGGTCCACTACGTCATCTATTGCCGCGCGCAATGCATCGCTACATTCGGGGGCCACACGGCTCATTGTCGGGACGATTCGCGAGCGTGTCGGAAGTGCCGGTGGTGCTTTCTCGAAATAAAAGGCAGGTGATGCCGATTTCGCCGGAGATCGAAGGGGCGAACGTAGGCGAGGCGTGTAGCGATTCTCGTCTTTGTCGAGAATCTAAGTTAACTTCGCTCGAATGGCTTTACCGGCTTCGTAATGCGACTTCGCTTTCTTTCCCTCTCGTGCCTTTCCCCCCCTCGCCAACGGTGTGTAGAGTACCGGTCGCGAGTGACGAGGAAGAACGAGGTGATATCGTTAATAATACGTTTACGACTTCTTCGAGATCGGGGGCGTTCTAGATGCATTGCACGTACGACGTGAAACTTGGATCGCACGTCCTCGAACGGTCCATCGTGTCTTGATCAGTGGTGGTCTAAATGGCGCTAATTGTACGGAGTGAAGTTGCCGGTAGTGACGCTGCACTTTCGTACTTGTCGACCATTACGGAAATGGTACTGTGTCGATTACCCGGATCGGTAGCTTCGTGTGGTCAGTTACAATCGTAATTGACCTTGTGCATTTCGTACGTCGGAATCACCTGCCATCGTTCGCGTCTCGTCTCGTCCCGAAACGTGTGTCGGTGTATGTGTGCGTGTGTGTCGCGTGCGAAGCGTGCGTTACTTCGTTTTTTCGTCTCTTCTCGTATTGTTCACTTCGTTGTGATTTCAGTACGTCGTCAATACCGGGAGTGACGCCAAGTGACGCGCGATCGTCTTGCAATTAGCGCGAGTGTCAATCATGTGCGGCAACGCGTCCGTGGAGAAGAGGTTAAGTATTTCCGCGAGTGTAAGGTGACGAAGATGTCGAGGAGATCCGAGAGGAGGCCTGGGGAAAGGCATCGGGCGACAGCAGAGCAACCCTGAGGTGAGTATCTCGCTTTTATTTTATTCGTTACTTTTAGAGAGAAAAATCCTTAATTTCTATTTATTCCGATCGCTCGTTCGACGATTTACGTAAAAAGTATTAGATTCGTCAGATTATTTGAGGAATTAAACTTGATTTTTTTCCGAGAAATACGTCACTTTTTTATGAAATGTTTTCTCGAAAAATAAGTAAACTCAATTCGCGCAACAATTATTTTTAAAATTTTTGTTATTTTGACGTAAATTTAATTTGGATTTTTATTCGTATTTCAGGCCAATGTAGTTGAAACTCTGCTGTTGCGCATCGTATCGGTGAGTCACAAATTGCTGTTTTAATTTTGGCTATCTCTAAAGTTAATTAAATATATTCATGTACATACATACCATTGTTTCTTACCGATCTTACGCTTTTTGCTACATAGATATTGTGGTGATGTATCTATTTTTGGTATATTCACATCATTGTTGGTCTTCTCCCCCACCACAAACAATGTTTTATTTCCATCTTATCTAACCTCGTTATTGTTATCATTTACTTGATGAACAATTGCACTCACTTCCGATGTAGTCGACATTGAAAAAATATTATAGCCGTAGTTGTAGTCGTTATTTCCACTGCTATTTAATGACTAATTCGCACGAGCGTTGTCAGAGGAAAGCTGAGTGTAGGGTTGTCATTTGTTCTCTTTTTCCCGGACACTGTCCTCTTTTTTTAAGGTATTCGGAGACGTCCGGGGGAATTTTTGAAAGCGTTAAAAATTTGTCCGGGAGAATTATGTGCGTCTGGGGTTTTAAATATTTTATTTCCTTTACCGTGTTTTTTCCATGGCATCACTTATTGAGCGGCTGAGTAACAATTAAATATAATAAAATTAAAATACTTAATAGACTTACAAAAGTACACCCTTGAGGCGAAGACAAGAGTTTTCATTGGAAAAAATAAACCGTTAGTGAAAGTGGTGTGTCTCCTTCATCTTTCGGATCTAATAGTGCTTTTTGTCGAAAATTATAAGTTATGTCTCAATTTTTTAATACGTAAGTCTATGTTCTCGACTTTTTTTAGCCATCGAAAGGCTGTTTACACTTCGTCTTCCTTTATTAAATATAATTTGACAAATTAGTTTACCAATATTCTATTAAAAATGTTTCAATAATTAATTATTATTTAAATCAGAAAATTTAAATACTTTTAGATGTACTCGTATTAGGCATATTTTTATTATTGTCCGTAGAATCTAAATATCTGTTATAGTTGCACCGAACCTCCTCAACATAAATTTAAGGTTTTTCACTTTATCAATTAATTTTACTCTTATATTTTTTTTATTTGGACCATTTACAAATGACTTGTACGCATATGTAATTTATAATATATTTTTCAAAATAAACATTACTTTATTACTCGTATTAATTTTAATTATTAAATTTTAAAACTAAATAAAGAAATTTTATCTCAATCTCAGTTGAAAATAATTTTTAATAATTCATATTTTTTTAATTAATATTTTTTTTAGATACGATGTGAAACTCTTTAAAAGCAGGGCTACAAAAATGTTATAAAGATAAAGATAAGATCGTCTATCCGGTTTGCAACAAATGTTACTGTTGCATAATATTTTTTCAGTGAAATTAATATTTCCAGCTTATTATGAAATACGCGCCACTTTTTTTGAGTCTTGAAACACAGTTACTAGCTAGATATTGGCACTCAGAAGCATCTATAAGATTTCTTCTTTTTCCTAAATTATTGGAAATAATTATTGTGAAAACTAATATCTGAATCATGATTGGCCCATCCTAATTGAGATATTATTTTTCGCAAAATCTATATATAAATTGTTGCGAAAATAATACATACCTTAGCCAGGACTGACCACCCTGGCTGAGATATTATTTTTTGCAAAAACTATATATAAATTTTTGCGAAAATAATACATACCTTAGCCAGGATTGACCACCCGGCTGAGATATTATTTTTCGCAAAAGCTATATATTAATTATTATATTATCTCGTCAATGTACATGCGCTTTCTAATTAGTAAGAGCATTTTTTAGTTGGTACAAATTATTTATGAATTAGGGACAATCGGCACACAGTCGCGAGACACGATAGATATTGGAAAAATAATACATACCTTAGCCAGGACTGACCACCCTGGCTGAGATATTATTTTTTGCAAAAACTATATATGAATTATTGCGAAAGTAATACATATCTTAGCCAGGACTGACCACCCTGGCTGGGATATTATTTTTCTGAAAAGCTGTATATAAATTATTGGAAAAATAATACATACCTTAGCCAGGACTGACCACCCTGGCTGAGATATTATTTTTTGCAAAAACTATATATGAATTATTGCGAAAGTAATACATACCTTAGCCAGGATCGACCACCCTGGCTGAGATATTATTTTTTGCAAAAACTATATATGAATTATTGCGAAAGTAATACGTACCTTAGCCAGGACTGACCACCCTGGCTGGGATATTATTTCTTCGCAAAAGCCATATATAAATTATTGCAAAAATAATACATACCTTAGCCAGGACTGACCACCTTGGCTGGGATATTATTTTTCGCAAAAGCTGTATATAAATCATTGGAAAAATAATACATACCTTAGCCAGGACTGACCACCCTGGCTGAGATATTATTTTTTGCAAAAACTATATATGAATTATTGCGAAAGTAATACATATCTTAGCCAGGACTGACCACCCTGGCTGGGATATTATTTTTCTGAAAAGCTGTATATAAATTATTGGAAAAATAATACATACCTTAGCCAGGACTGACCACCCTGGCTGAGATATTATTTTTTGCAAAAACTATATATGAATTATTGCGAAAGTAATACATACCTTAGCCAGGATCGACCACCCTGGCTGAGATATTATTTTTTGCAAAAACTATATATGAATTATTGCGAAAGTAATACATACCTTAGCCAGGACTGACCACCCTGGCTGGGATATTATTTTTCGCAAAAGCCATATATAAATTATTGCAAAAATAATACATATCTTAGTCAGGACTGACCACCCTGGCTGAGATATTATTTTTTGCAAAAACTATATATGAATTATTGCGAAAGTAATACATATCTTAGCCAGGACTGACCACCCTGGCTGAGATATTATTTTTTGCAAAAACTATATATGAATTATTGCGAAAGTAATACATACCTTAGCCAGGACTGACCACCCTGGCTGAGATATTATTTTTTGCAAAAACTATATATGAATTATTGTGAAAGTAATACATATCTTAGCCAGGACTGACCACCCTGGCTGAGATATTATTTTTTGCAAAAACTATATATGAATTATTGCGAAAGTAATACATACCTTAGCCAGGACTGACCACCCTGGCTGGGATATTATTTTTCGCAAAAGCCATGTATAAATTATTGCAAAAATAATACATATCTTAGTCAGGACTGACCACCCTGGCTGAGATATTATTTTTTGCAAAAACTATATATGAATTATTGCGAAAGTAATACATATCTTAGCCAGGACTGACCACCCTGGCTGGGATATTATTTTTCGCAAAAGCCATATATAAATTATTGCAAAAATAATACATACCTTAGCCAGGACTGACCACCCTGGCTGAGATATTATTTTTTGCAAAAACTATATATGAATTATTGCGAAAGTAATACATATCTTAGCCAGGACTGACCACCCTGGCTGGGATATTATTTTTTGCAAAAGCCATATATAAATTATTGCAAGAATAATACATACCTTAGTCAGGACTGACCACCCTGGCTGAGATGTTATTTTTTGCAAAAATTATATATGAATTATTGCGAAAGTAATACATACCTTAGTCAGGACTGACCACCCTGGCTGGGATATTATTTTTTGCAAAAGCCATATAAAAATTATTGCAAAAATAATACATACCTTAGTCAGGACTGACCACCCTGGCTGAGATATTATTTTTTGCAAAAACTATATATGAATTATTGCGAAAGTAATACATATCTTAGCCAGGACTGACCACCCTGGCTGGGATATTATTTTTTGCAAAAGCCATATATAAATTATTGCAAGAATAATACATACCTTAGTCAGGACTGACCACCCTGGCTGAGATGTTATTTTTTGCAAAAATTATATATGAATTATTGCGAAAGTAATACATACCTTAGCCAGGACTGACCATCCTGGCTGGGATATTATTTTTCGCAAAAGCTGTATATAAATTATTGGAAAAATAATACATACCTTAGCCAGGACTGACCACCCTGGCTGAGATATTATTTTTTGCAAAAACTATATATGAATTATTGCGAAAGTAATACATATCTTAGCCAGGACTGACCACCCTGGCTGGGATATTATTTTTCGCAAAAGCCATATATAAATTATTGCAAAAATAATACATACCTTAGCCAGGACTGACCACCCTGGCTGGGATATTATTTTTTGCAAAAGCCATATATAAATTATTGCAAAAATAATACATACCTTAGTCAGGACTGACCACCCTGGCTGGGATATTATTTTTTGCAAAAGCCATATAAAAATTATTGCAAAAATAATACATACCTTAGTCAGGACTGACCACCCTGGTTGAGATATTATTTTTTGCAAAAACTATATATGAATTATTGCGAAAGTAATACATATCTTAGCCAGGACTGACCACCCTGGCTGGGATATTATTTTTTGCAAAAGCCATATATAAATTATTGCAAGAATAATACATACCTTAGTCAGGACTGACCACCCTGGCTGAGATATTATTTTTCGCAAAAGCTATATATTAATTATTATATTATCTCGTCAATGTACATGCGCTTTCTAATTAGTAAGAGCATTTTTTAGTTGGTACAAATTATTTATGAATTAGGGACAATCGGCACACAGTCGCGAGACACGATAGATATTGGAAAAATAATACATACCTTAGCCAGGACTGACCACCCTGGCTGAGATATTATTTTTTGCAAAAACTATATATGAATTATTGCGAAAGTAATACATACCTTAGCCAGGACTGACCACCCTGGCTGGGATATTATTTTTCGCAAAAGCCATGTATAAATTATTGCAAAAATAATACATATCTTAGTCAGGACTGACCACCCTGGCTGAGATATTATTTTTTGCAAAAACTATATATGAATTATTGCGAAAGTAATACATATCTTAGCCAGGACTGACCACCCTGGCTGGGATATTATTTTTCGCAAAAGCCATATATAAATTATTGCAAAAATAATACATACCTTAGCCAGGACTGACCACCCTGGCTGAGATATTATTTTTTGCAAAAACTATATATGAATTATTGCGAAAGTAATACATATCTTAGCCAGGACTGACCACCCTGGCTGGGATATTATTTTTTGCAAAAGCCATATATAAATTATTGCAAGAATAATACATACCTTAGTCAGGACTGACCACCCTGGCTGAGATGTTATTTTTTGCAAAAATTATATATGAATTATTTAATTAAGTCAATAATACTTACCTTTTTGAAATGAGATGTTATTATTTTGCAAAAATTATATATGAATTATTGCGAAAGTAATACATACCTTAGCCAGGACTGACCATCCTGGCTGAGATATTATTTTTTGCAAAAACTATATATGAATTATTGCGAAAGTAATACATACCTTAGCCAGGACTGACCACCCTGGCTGGGATATTATTTTTTGCAAAAGCTATATATAAATTATTGCAAAAATAATACATACCTTAGCCAGGACTGACCACCCTGGCTGGGATATTATTTTTTGCAAAAGCCATATATAAATTATTGCAAAAATAATACATACCTTAGCCAGGACTGACCACCCTGGCTGGGATATTATTTTTTGCAAAAGCCATATATAAATTATTGCAAAAATAATACATACCTTAGTCAGGACTGACCACCCTGGCTGGGATATTATTTTTTGCAAAGCCATATAAAAATTATTGCAAAAATAATACATACCTTAGTCAGGACTGACCACCCTGGTTGAGATATTATTTTTTGCAAAAACTATATATGAATTATTGCGAAAGTAATACATATCTTAGCCAGGACTGACCACCCTGGCTGGGATATTATTTTTTGCAAAAGCCATATATAAATTATTGCAAGAATAATACATACCTTAGTCAGGACTGACCACCCTGGCTGAGATATTATTTTTCGCAAAAGCTATATATTAATTATTATATTATCTCGTCAATGTACATGCGCTTTCTAATTAGTAAGAGCATTTTTTAGTTGGTACAAATTATTTATGAATTAGGGACAATCGGCACACAGTCGCGAGACACGATAGATATTGGAAAAATAATACATACCTTAGCCAGGACTGACCACCCTGGCTGAGATATTATTTTTTGCAAAAACTATATATGAATTATTGCGAAAGTAATACATATCTTAGCCAGGACTGACCACCCTGGCTGGGATATTATTTTTCTGAAAAGCTGTATATAAATTATTGGAAAAATAATACATACCTTAGCCAGGACTGACCACCCTGGCTGAGATATTATTTTTTGCAAAAACTATATATGAATTATTGCGAAAGTAATACATACCTTAGCCAGGATCGACCACTCTGGCTGAGATATTATTTTTTGCAAAAACTATATATGAATTATTGCGAAAGTAATACATACCTTAGCCAGGACTGACCACCCTGGCTGGGATATTATTTTTTGCAAAAGCCATATATAAATTATTGCAAAAATAATACATATCTTAGTCAGGACTGACCACCCTGGCTGAGATATTATTTTTTGCAAAAACTATATATGAATTATTGCGAAAGTAATACATATCTTAGCCAGGACTGACCACCCTGGCTGGGATATTATTTTTCGCAAAAGCCATATATAAATTATTGCAAAAATAATACATACCTTAGCCAGGACTGACCACCCTGGCTGAGATATTATTTTTTGCAAAAACTATATATGAATTATTGCGAAAGTAATACATATCTTAGCCAGGACTGACCACCCTGGCTGGGATATTATTTTTTGCAAAAGCCATATATAAATTATTGCAAGAATAATACATACCTTAGTCAGGACTGACCACCCTGGCTGAGATGTTATTTTTTGCAAAAATTATATATGAATTATTGCGAAAGTAATACATACCTTAGCCAGGACTGACCACCCTGGCTGGGATATTATTTTTTGCAAAAGCCATATATAAATTATTGCAAAAATAATACATATCTTAGTCAGGACTGACCACCCTGGCTGAGATATTATTTTTTGCAAAAACTATATATGAATTATTGCGAAAGTAATACATATCTTAGCCAGGACTGACCACCCTGGCTGGGATATTATTTTTCGCAAAAGCCATGTATAAATTATTGCAAAAATAATACATACCTTAGCCAGGACTGACCACCCTGGCTGAGATATTATTTTTTGCAAAAACTATATATGAATTATTGCGAAAGTAATACATACCTTAGCCAGGACTGACCACCCTGGCTGAGATATTATTTTTTGCAAAAACTATATATGAATTATTGCGAAAGTAATACATACCTTAGCCAGGACTGACCACCCTGGCTGGGATATTATTTTTCGCAAAAGCCATATATAAATTATTGCAAAAATAATACATATCTTAGTCAGGACTGACCACCCTGGCTGAGATATTATTTTTTGCAAAAACTATATATGAATTATTGCGAAAGTAATACATATCTTAGCCAGGACTGACCACCCTGGCTGAGATATTATTTTTTGCAAAAACTATATATGAATTATTGCGAAAGTAATACATACCTTAGCCAGGACTGACCACCCTGGCTGAGATATTATTTTTTGCAAAAACTATATATGAATTATTGTGAAAGTAATACATATCTTAGCCAGGACTGACCACCCTGGCTGAGATATTATTTTTTGCAAAAACTATATATGAATTATTGCGAAAGTAATACATACCTTAGCCAGGACTGACCACCCTGGCTGGGATATTATTTTTCGCAAAAGCCATGTATAAATTATTGCAAAAATAATACATATCTTAGTCAGGACTGACCACCCTGGCTGAGATATTATTTTTTGCAAAAACTATATATGAATTATTGCGAAAGTAATACATATCTTAGCCAGGACTGACCACCCTGGCTGGGATATTATTTTTCGCAAAAGCCATATATAAATTATTGCAAAAATAATACATACCTTAGCCAGGACTGACCACCCTGGCTGAGATATTATTTTTTGCAAAAACTATATATGAATTATTGCGAAAGTAATACATATCTTAGCCAGGACTGACCACCCTGGCTGGGATATTATTTTTTGCAAAAGCCATATATAAATTATTGCAAGAATAATACATACCTTAGTCAGGACTGACCACCCTGGCTGAGATGTTATTTTTTGCAAAAATTATATATGAATTATTGCGAAAGTAATACATACCTTAGTCAGGACTGACCACCCTGGCTGGGATATTATTTTTTGCAAAAGCCATATAAAAATTATTGCAAAAATAATACATACCTTAGTCAGGACTGACCACCCTGGCTGAGATATTATTTTTTGCAAAAACTATATATGAATTATTGCGAAAGTAATACATATCTTAGCCAGGACTGACCACCCTGGCTGGGATATTATTTTTGCAAAAGCCATATATAAATTATTGCAAGAATAATACATACCTTAGTCAGGACTGACCACCCTGGCTGAGATGTTATTTTTTGCAAAAATTATATATGAATTATTGCGAAAGTAATACATACCTTAGCCAGGACTGACCATCCTGGCTGGGATATTATTTTTCGCAAAAGCTGTATATAAATTATTGGAAAAATAATACATACCTTAGCCAGGACTGACCACCCTGGCTGAGATATTATTTTTTGCAAAAACTATATATGAATTATTGCGAAAGTAATACATACCTTAGCCAGGACTGACCACCCTGGCTGGGATATTATTTTTCGCAAAAGCCATATATAAATTATTGCAAAAATAATACATACCTTAGCCAGGACTGACCACCCTGGCTGAGATATTATTTTTTGCAAAAACTATATATGAATTATTGCGAAAGTAATACATATCTTAGCCAGGACTGACCACCCTGGCTGGGATATTATTTTTCGCAAAAGCCATATATAAATTATTGCAAAAATAATACATACCTTAGCCAGGACTGACCACCCTGGCTGAGATATTATTTTTTGCAAAAACTATATATGAATTATTGCGAAAGTAATACATATCTTAGCCAGGACTGACCACCCTGGCTGGGATATTATTTTTTGCAAAAGCCATATATAAATTATTGCAAGAATAATACATACCTTAGTCAGGACTGACCACCCTGGCTGAGATATTATTTTTTGCAAAAACTATATATGAATTATTGCGAAAGTAATACATATCTTAGCCAGGACTGACCACCCTGGCTGGGATATTATTTTTTGCAAAAGCCATATATAAATTATTGCAAAAATAATACATACCTTAGTCAGGACTGACCACCCTGGCTGAGATATTATTTTTTGCAAAACTATATATTAATTATTATATTATCTCGTCAATGTACATGCGATATCTAATTAGTAAGAGCTGTATATTTTTAGTTGTACAAATTATTTATGAATTACTGACAATCGGCACAAGTCGCAAAAACGATAGAATTATTGGAAAAATAATACATACCTTAGCCAGGACTGACCACCCTGGCTGAGATATTATTTTTTGCAAAAACTATATATGAATTATTGCGAAAGTAATACATACCTTAGCCAGGACTGACCACCCTGGCTGGGATATTATTTTTTGCAAAAGCCATATATAAATTATTGCAAAAATAATACATACCTTAGCCAGGACTGACCACCCTGGCTGAGATATTATTTTTTGCAAAAACTATATATGAATTATTGCGAAAGTAATACATATCTTAGCCAGGACTGACCACCCTGGCTGGGATATTATTTTTTGCAAAAGCCATATATAAATTATTGCAAGAATAATACATACCTTAGCCAGGACTGACCACCCTGGCTGAGATATTATTTTTTGCAAAAGCTATATATGAATTATTGCGAAAGTAATACATACCTTAGCCAGGACTGACCACCCTGGCTGGGATATTATTTTTTGCAAAAGCCATATATAAATTATTGCAAAAATAATACATACCTTAGCCAGGACTGACCACCCTGGCTGAGATATTATTTTTTGCAAAAACTATATATGAATTATTGCGAAAGTAATACATACCTTAGCCAGGACTGACCACCCTGGCTGGGATATTATTTTTCGCAAAAGCCATATATAAATTATTGCAAAAATAATACATACCTTAGTCAGGACTGACCACCCTGGCTGAGATATTATTTTTGCAAAAGCTATATATTAATTATTGCGATCTCGTAATGTACATACGCTTAGCCAGGACTGACCACCCTGGCTGGTATATTATTTTTCGCAAAAGCCATATATAAATTATTGCAAAAATAATACATACCTTAGCCAGGACTGACCACCCTGGCTGAGATATTATTTTTTGCAAAAACTATATATGAATTATTGCGAAAGTAATACATATCTTAGCCAGGACTGACCACCCTGGCTGGGATATTATTTTTTGCAAAAGCCATATATAAATTATTGCAAGAATAATACATACCTTAGTCAGGACTGACCACCCTGGCTGAGATGTTATTTTTTGCAAAAATTATATATGAATTATTGCGAAAGTAATACATACCTTAGTCAGGACTGACCACCCTGGCTGGGATATTATTTTTTGCAAAAGCCATATAAAAATTATTGCAAAAATAATACATACCTTAGTCAGGACTGACCACCCTGGCTGAGATATTATTTTTTGCAAAAACTATATATGAATTATTGCGAAAGTAATACATATCTTAGCCAGGACTGACCACCCTGGCTGGGATATTATTTTTTGCAAAAGCCATATATAAATTATTGCAAGAATAATACATACCTTAGTCAGGACTGACCACCCTGGCTGAGATGTTATTTTTTGCAAAAATTATATATGAATTATTGCGAAAGTAATACATACCTTAGCCAGGACTGACCATCCTGGCTGGGATATTATTTTTCGCAAAAGCTGTATATAAATTATTGGAAAATAATACATACCTTAGCCAGGACTGACCACCCTGGCTGAGATATTATTTTTTGCAAAAACTATATATGAATTATTGCGAAAGTAATACATATCTTAGCCAGGACTGACCACCCTGGCTGGGATATTATTTTTCGCAAAAGCCATATATAAATTATTGCAAAAATAATACATACCTTAGCCAGGACTGACCACCCTGGCTGGGATATTATTTTTTGCAAAAGCCATATATAAATTATTGCAAAAATAATACATACCTTAGTCAGGACTGACCACCCTGGCTGGGATATTATTTTTTGCAAAAGCCATATAAAAATTATTGCAAAAATAATACATACCTTAGTCAGGACTGACCACCCTGGTTGAGATATTATTTTTTGCAAAAACTATATATGAATTATTGCGAAAGTAATACATATCTTAGCCAGGACTGACCACCCTGGCTGGGATATTATTTTTTGCAAAAGCCATATATAAATTATTGCAAGAATAATACATACCTTAGTCAGGACTGACCACCCTGGCTGAGATATTATTTTTCGCAAAAGCTATATATTAATTATTATATTATCTCGTCAATGTACATGCGCTTTCTAATTAGTAAGAGCATTTTTTAGTTGGTACAAATTATTTATGAATTAGGGACAATCGGCACACAGTCGCGAGACACGATAGATATTGGAAAAATAATACATACCTTAGCCAGGACTGACCACCCTGGCTGAGATATTATTTTTTGCAAAAACTATATATGAATTATTGCGAAAGTAATACATATCTTAGCCAGGACTGACCACCCTGGCTGGGATATTATTTTTCTGAAAAGCCATATATAAATTATTGCAAAAATAATACATACCTTAGCCAGGACTGACCCCCCTGGCTGAGATATTATTTTTGCAAAACTATATATGAATTATTGCGAAAGTAATACATACCTTAGCAGGGACTGACCACCTGGCTGGGATATTATTTTTCGCAAAAGCCATATATAAATTATTGCAAAAATAATACATACCTTAGCCAGGACTGACCACCCTGGCTGAGATATTATTTTTTGCAAAAACTATATATGAATTATTGCGAAAGTAATACATATCCTTAGCCAGGACTGACCACCCTGGCTGGGATATTATTT
This sequence comes from Monomorium pharaonis, assembly GCF_013373865.1. NCBI lineage: Eukaryota > Metazoa > Arthropoda > Insecta > Hymenoptera > Formicidae > Monomorium > Monomorium pharaonis. The sequence goes on from NC_050467.1 coordinate 20,315,980, forward strand.
TTTGCAAAAGCCATATATAAATTATTGCAAAAATAATACATACCTTAGTCAGGACTGACCACCCTGGCTGAGATATTATTTTTTGCAAAAACTATATATGAATTATGCGAAAGTAATACATATCCTTTAGCCAGGACTGACCACCCCTGGCTGGGATATTATTTTTTGCAAAAGCCATATATAAATTATTGCAAGAATAATACATACCTTAGTCAGGACTGACCACCCTGGCTGAGATATTATTTTTCGCAAAAGCTATATATTAATTATTATATTATCTCGTCAATGTACATGCGCTTTCTAATTAGTAAGAGCATTTTTTAGTTGGTACAAATTATTTATGAATTAGGGACAATCGGCACACAGTCGCGAGACACGATAGATATTGGAAAAATAATACATACCTTAGCCAGGACTGACCACCCTGGCTGAGATATTATTTTTTGCAAAAACTATATATGAATTATTGCGAAAGTAATACATACCTTAGCCAGGACTGACCACCCTGGCTGGGATATTATTTTTCGCAAAAGCCATGTATAAATTATTGCAAAAATAATACATATCTTAGTCAGGACTGACCACCCTGGCTGAGATATTATTTTTTGCAAAAACTATATATGAATTATTGCGAAAGTAATACATATCTTAGCCAGGACTGACCACCCTGGCTGGGATATTATTTTTCGCAAAAGCCATATATAAATTATTGCAAAAATAATACATACCTTAGCCAGGACTGACCACCCTGGCTGAGATATTATTTTTTGCAAAAACTATATATGAATTATTGCGAAAGTAATACATATCTTAGCCAGGACTGACCACCCTGGCTGGGATATTATTTTTTGCAAAAGCCATATATAAATTATTGCAAGAATAATACATACCTTAGTCAGGACTGACCACCCTGGCTGAGATGTTATTTTTTGCAAAAATTATATATGAATTATTGCGAAAGTAATACATACCTTAGTCAGGACTGACCACCCTGGCTGGGATATTATTTTTTGCAAAAGCCATATAAAAATTATTGCAAAAATAATACATACCTTAGTCAGGACTGACCACCCTGGCTGAGATATTATTTTTTGCAAAAACTATATATGAATTATTGCGAAAGTAATACATATCTTAGCCAGGACTGACCACCCTGGCTGGGATATTATTTTTTGCAAAAGCCATATATAAATTATTGCAAGAATAATACATACCTTAGTCAGGACTGACCACCCTGGCTGAGATGTTATTTTTTGCAAAAATTATATATGAATTATTGCGAAAGTAATACATACCTTAGCCAGGACTGACCATCCTGGCTGGGATATTATTTTTCGCAAAAGCTGTATATAAATTATTGGAAAAATAATACATACCTTAGCCAGGACTGACCACCCTGGCTGAGATATTATTTTTTGCAAAAACTATATATGAATTATTGCGAAAGTAATACATATCTTAGCCAGGACTGACCACCCTGGCTGGGATATTATTTTTCGCAAAAGCCATATATAAATTATTGCAAAAATAATACATACCTTAGCCAGGACTGACCACCCTGGCTGGGATATTATTTTTTGCAAAAGCCATATATAAATTATTGCAAAAATAATACATACCTTAGTCAGGACTGACCACCCTGGCTGGGATATTATTTTTTGCAAAAGCCATATAAAAATTATTGCAAAAATAATACATACCTTAGTCAGGACTGACCACCCTGGCTGAGATATTATTTTTTGCAAAAACTATGTATGAATTATTGCGAAAGTAATACATATCTTAGCCAGGACTGACCACCCTGGCTGGGATATTATTTTTTGCAAAAGCCATATATAAATTATTGCAAAATAATACATACCTTAGCCAGGACTGACCACCCTGGCTGAGATATTATTTTTTGCAAAAGCTATATATTAATTATTATTAAAGTAATACATACCTTAGCCAGGAAGACCACCTGGCTGGATATTATTTTTTGCAAAAGCTATATATGAATTATTGGAAAATAATACATACCTTAGCCAGGACTGACCACCCTGGCTGAGATATTATTTTTGCGCAAAACTATATATGAATTATTGCGAAAGTAATACATACATCTTAGCCAGGACTGACCACCCTGGCTGAGATATTATTTTTTGCAAAAACTATATATGAATTATTGCGAAAGTAATACATACCTTAGCCAGGACTGACCACCCTGGCTGGGATATTATTTTTTGCAAAAGCATATATAAATTATTGCAAAAATAATACATACCTTAGTCAGGACTGACCACCCTGGCTGAGATATTATTTTTTGCAAAAACTATATATGAATTATTGCGAAAGTAATACATACCTTAGCCAGGACTGACCACCCTGGCTGGGATATTATTTTTGCAAAAGCCATATATAAATTATTGCAAAATAATACATACCTTAGTCAGGACTGACCACCCTGGCTGAGATATTATTTTTTGCAAAAACTATATATGAATTATTGCGAAAGTAATACATATCTTAGCCAGGACTGACCACCCTGGCTGGGATATTATTTTTGCAAAAGCCATATATAAATTATTGCAAGAATAATACATACCTTAGTCAGGACTGACCACCCTGGCTGAGATATTATTTTTTGCAAAAAGCTATATATATTGAATTATCTGCGTCAAGTACATACCTATCTTAGTAGAGACCACCCTGGCTGGGATATTATTTTTGCAAAGCCATATATAAATTATTGCAAAATAATACATACTTAGTCAGGACTGACCACCCTGGCTGAGATATTATTTTTTGCAAAAACTATATATGAATTATTGCGAAAGTAATACATATCTTAGCCCGGACTGACCACCCTGGCTGGGATATTATTTTTCGCAAAAGCCATTTATAAATTATTGCAAAAATAATACATACCTTAGCCAGGACTGACCACCCTGGCTGAGATATTATTTTTTTGCAAAAACTATATATGAATTATTGCGAAAGTAATACATACCTTAGCCAGGACTGACCACCCTGGCTGAGATATTATTTTTTGCAAAAACTATATATGAATTATTGCGAAAGTAATACATACCTTAGCCAGGACTGACCACCCTGGCTGGGATATTATTTTTCGCAAAAGCCATATATAAATTATTGCAAAAATAATACATCTTTTAAAGTTTTCCAAGAAAAAAAACTGAACCACCCTGGCTGAGATTATTTTTTGCAAAAACTATACATGAATTATTGCGAAAGTAATACATAGCTTAGCCAGGACTGACCACCCTGGCTGGGATATTTATTTTTCGCAAAAGTCCATATATAAATATTGCAAAATAATACATACCTTAGCCAGGACTGACCACCCTGGCTGATTTATTTTTCGCAAAGCCATATATAAATATTGCAAATAAATAATACATCACTTAGCCAGGACTGACACCCTGGCTGGATATTATTTTTTGCAAAAGCCAGATATAAATTATTGGCAAATAAGACATATCTATCAGGATGACCACCCTGGCTGAGATTATTATTTTTGGCAAAAACTATATGAATTATTGCGAAAGTAATACATACCTTAGCCAGGACTGACCACCCTGGCTGGGATATTATTTTTCGCAAAAGCCATATATAAATTATTGCAAAAATAATACATACCTTAGCCAGGACTGACCACCCTGGCTGAGATATTATTTTTTGCAAAACTATATATGAATTATGCGAAAGTAATACATATCTTAGCAGGACTGACCACCCTGGCTGGGATATTATTTTTTGCAAAAGCCATATATAAATTATTGCAAGAATAATACATACCTTAGTCAGGACTGACCACCCTGGCTGAGATGTTATTTTTTGCAAAAATTATATATGAATTATTGCGAAAGTAATACATACCTTAGTCAGGACTGACCACCCTGGCTGGGATATTATTTTTTGCAAAAGCCATATAAAAATTATTGCAAAAATAATACATACCTTAGTCAGGACTGACCACCCTGGCTGAGATATTATTTTTTGCAAAAACTATATATGAATTATTGCGAAAGTAATACATATCTTAGCCAGGACTGACCACCCTGGCTGGGATATTATTTTTTGCAAAAGCCATATATAAATTATTGCAAGAATAATACATACCTTAGTCAGGACTGACCACCCTGGCTGAGATGTTATTTTTTGCAAAAATTATATATGAATTATTGCGAAAGTAATACATACCTTAGCCAGGACTGACCATCCTGGCTGGGATATTATTTTTCGCAAAAGCTGTATATAAATTATTGGAAAAATAATACATACCTTAGCCAGGACTGACCACCCTGGCTGAGATATTATTTTTTGCAAAAACTATATATGAATTATTGCGAAAGTAATACATATCTTAGCCAGGACTGACCACCCTGGCTGGGATATTATTTTTCGCAAAAGCCATATATAAATTATTGCAAAAATAATACATACCTTAGCCAGGACTGACCACCCTGGCTGGGATATTATTTTTTGCAAAAGCCATATATAAATTATTGCAAAAATAATACATACCTTAGTCAGGACTGACCACCCTGGCTGGGATATTATTTTTTGCAAAAGCCATATAAAAATTATTGCAAAAATAATACATACCTTAGTCAGGACTGACCACCCTGGTTGAGATATTATTTTTTGCAAAAACTATATATGAATTATTGCGAAAGTAATACATATCTTAGCCAGGACTGACCACCCTGGCTGGGATATTATTTTTTGCAAAAGCCATATATAAATTATTGCAAGAATAATACATACCTTAGTCAGGACTGACCACCCTGGCTGAGATATTATTTTTCGCAAAAGCTATATATTAATTATTATATTATCTCGTCAATGTACATGCGCTTTCTAATTAGTAAGAGCATTTTTTAGTTGGTACAAATTATTTATGAATTAGGGACAATCGGCACACAGTCGCGAGACACGATAGATATTGGAAAAATAATACATACCTTAGCCAGGACTGACCACCCTGGCTGAGATATTATTTTTTGCAAAAACTATATATGAATTATTGCGAAAGTAATACATATCTTAGCCAGGACTGACCACCCTGGCTGGGATATTATTTTTCTGAAAAGCTGTATATAAATTATTGGAAAAATAATACATACCTTAGCCAGGACTGACCACCCTGGCTGAGATATTATTTTTTGCAAAAACTATATATGAATTATTGCGAAAGTAATACATACCTTAGCCAGGATCGACCACTCTGGCTGAGATATTATTTTTTGCAAAAACTATATATGAATTATTGCGAAAGTAATACATACCTTAGCCAGGACTGACCACCCTGGCTGGGATATTATTTTTTGCAAAAGCCATATATAAATTATTGCAAAAATAATACATATCTTAGTCAGGACTGACCACCCTGGCTGAGATATTATTTTTTGCAAAAACTATATATGAATTATTGCGAAAGTAATACATATCTTAGCCAGGACTGACCACCCTGGCTGGGATATTATTTTTCGCAAAAGCCATATATAAATTATTGCAAAAATAATACATACCTTAGCCAGGACTGACCACCCTGGCTGAGATATTATTTTTTGCAAAAACTATATATGAATTATTGCGAAAGTAATACATATCTTAGCCAGGACTGACCACCCTGGCTGGGATATTATTTTTTGCAAAAGCCATATATAAATTATTGCAAGAATAATACATACCTTAGTCAGGACTGACCACCCTGGCTGAGATGTTATTTTTTGCAAAAATTATATATGAATTATTGCGAAAGTAATACATACCTTAGCCAGGACTGACCACCCTGGCTGGGATATTATTTTTTGCAAAAGCCATATATAAATTATTGCAAAAATAATACATATCTTAGTCAGGACTGACCACCCTGGCTGAGATATTATTTTTTGCAAAAACTATATATGAATTATTGCGAAAGTAATACATACCTTAGCCAGGACTGACCACCCTGGCTGAGATATTATTTTTTGCAAAAACTATATATGAATTATTGCGAAAGTAATACATACCTTAGCCAGGACTGACCACCCTGGCTGGGATATTATTTTTCGCAAAAGCCATGTATAAATTATTGCAAAAATAATACATATCTTAGTCAGGACTGACCACCCTGGCTGAGATATTATTTTTTGCAAAAACTATATATGAATTATTGCGAAAGTAATACATATCTTAGCCAGGACTGACCACCCTGGCTGGGATATTATTTTTCGCAAAAGCCATATATAAATTATTGCAAAAATAATACATACCTTAGCCAGGACTGACCACCCTGGCTGGGATATTATTTTTCGCAAAAGCCATATATAAATTATTGCAAAAATAATACATACCTTAGCCAGGACTGACCACCCTGGCTGGGATATTATTTTTTGCAAAAGCCATATATAAATTATTGCAAAAATAATACATATCTTAGTCAGGACTGACCACCCTGGCTGAGATATTATTTTTTGCAAAAACTATATATGAATTATTGCGAAAGTAATACATATCTTAGCCAGGACTGACCACCCTGGCTGGGATATTATTTTTTGCAAAAGCCATATATAAATTATTGCAAGAATAATACATACCTTAGTCAGGACTGACCACCCTGGCTGAGATGTTATTTTTTGCAAAAATTATATATGAATTATTGCGAAAGTAATACATACCTTAGTCAGGACTGACCACCCTGGCTGGGATATTATTTTTTGCAAAAGCCATATATAAATTATTGCAAGAATAATACATACCTTAGTCAGGACTGACCACCCTGGCTGAGATGTTATTTTTTGCAAAAATTATATATGAATTATTGCGAAAGTAATACATACCTTAGCCAGGACTGACCACCCTGGCTGAGATATTATTTTTTGCAAAAACTATATATGAATTATTGCGAAAGTAATACATATCTTAGCCAGGACTGACCACCCTGGCTGGGATATTATTTTTTGCAAAAGCCATATATAAATTATTGCAAGAATAATACATACCTTAGTCAGGACTGACCACCCTGGCTGAGATGTTATTTTTTGCAAAAATTATATATGAATTATTGCGAAAGTAATACATACCTTAGTCAGGACTGACCACCCTGGCTGGGATATTTTTTGCAAAAGCCATATAAAAATTATTGCAAAAATAATACATACCTTAGTCAGGACTGACCACCCTGGCTGAGATGTTATTTTTTGCAAAAATTATATATGAATTATTGCGAAAGTAATACATACCTTAGCCAGGACTGACCATCCTGGCTGGGATATTATTTTTCGCAAAAGCTGTATATAAATTATTGGAAAAATAATACATACCTTAGCCAGGACTGACCACCCTGGCTGAGATATTATTTTTTGCAAAAACTATATATGAATTATTGCGAAAGTAATACATATCTTAGCCAGGACTGACCACCCTGGCTGGGATATTATTTTTCGCAAAAGCCATATATAAATTATTGCAAAAATAATACATACCTTAGCCAGGACTGACCACCCTGGCTGGGATATTATTTTTTGCAAAAGCCATATATAAATTATTGCAAAAATAATACATACCTTAGTCAGGACTGACCACCCTGGCTGGGATATTATTTTTTGCAAAAGCCATATAAAAATTATTGCAAAAATAATACATACCTTAGTCAGGACTGACCACCCTGGTTGAGATATTATTTTTTGCAAAAACTATATATGAATTATTGCGAAAGTAATACATATCTTAGCCAGGACTGACCACCCTGGCTGGGATATTATTTTTTGCAAAAGCCATATATAAATTATTGCAAGAATAATACATACCTTAGTCAGGACTGACCACCCTGGCTGAGATATTATTTTTCGCAAAAGCTATATATTAATTATTATATTATCTCGTCAATGTACATGCGCTTCCTAATTAGTAAGAGCATTTTTAGTTGGTACAAATTATTTATGAATTAGGGACAATCGGCACACAGTCGCGAGACACGATAGATATTGGAAAAATAATACATACCTTAGCCAGGACTGACCACCCTGGCTGAGATATTATTTTTTGCAAAAACTATATATGAATTATTGCGAAAGTAATACATATCTTAGCCAGGACTGACCACCCTGGCTGGGATATTATTTTTCTGAAAAGCTGTATATAAATTATTGGAAAAATAATACATACCTTAGCCAGGACTGACCACCCTGGCTGAGATATTATTTTTTGCAAAAACTATATATGAATTATTGCGAAAGTAATACATACCTTAGCCAGGATCGACCACCCTGGCTGAGATATTATTTTTTGCAAAAACTATATATGAATTATTGCGAAAGTAATACATACCTTAGCCAGGACTGACCACCCTGGCTGGGATATTATTTTTCGCAAAAGCCATATATAAATTATTGCAAAAATAATACATATCTTAGTCAGGACTGACCACCCTGGCTGAGATATTATTTTTTGCAAAAACTATATATGAATTATTGCGAAAGTAATACATATCTTAGCCAGGACTGACCACCCTGGCTGGGATATTATTTTTCGCAAAAGCCATATATAAATTATTGCAAAAATAATACATACCTTAGCCAGGACTGACCACCCTGGCTGAGATATTATTTTTTGCAAAAACTATATATGAATTATTGCGAAAGTAATACATATCTTAGCCAGGACTGACCACCCTGGCTGGGATATTATTTTTTGCAAAAGCCATATATAAATTATTGCAAGAATAATACATACCTTAGTCAGGACTGACCACCCTGGCTGAGATGTTATTTTTTGCAAAAACTATATATGAATTATTGCGAAAGTAATACATATCTTAGCCAGGACTGACCACCCTGGCTGGGATATTATTTTTCGCAAAAGCCATATATAAATTATTGCAAAAATCATACATACCTTAGTCAGGACTGACCACCCTGGCTGAGATATTATTTTTTGCAAAAACTATATATGAATTATTGCGAAAGTAATACATATCTTAGCCAGGACTGACCACCCTGGCTGGGATATTATTTTTCTGAAAAGCTGTATATAAATTATTGGAAAAATAATACATACCTTAGCCAGGACTGACCACCCTGGCTGAGATATTATTTTTTGCAAAAACTATATATGAATTATTGCGAAAGTAATACATACCTTAGCCAGGATCGACCACCCTGGCTGAGATATTATTTTTTGCAAAAACTATATATGAATTATTGCGAAAGTAATACGTACCTTAGCCAGGACTGACCACCCTGGCTGGGATATTATTTCTTCGCAAAAGCCATATATAAATTATTGCAAAAATAATACATACCTTAGCCAGGACTGACCACCTTGGCTGGGATATTATTTTTCGCAAAAGCTGTATATAAATCATTGGAAAAATAATACATACCTTAGCCAGGACTGACCACCCTGGCTGAGATATTATTTTTTGCAAAAACTATATATGAATTATTGCGAAAGTAATACATATCTTAGCCAGGACTGACCACCCTGGCTGGGATATTATTTTTCGCAAAAGCCATATATAAATTATTGCAAAAATCATACATACCTTAGTCAGGACTGACCACCCTGGCTGAGATATTATTTTTTGCAAAAACTATATATGAATTATTGCGAAAGTAATACATATCTTAGCCAGGACTGACCACCCTGGCTGGGATATTATTTTTCTGAAAAGCTGTATATAAATTATTGGAAAAATAATACATACCTTAGCCAGGACTGACCACCCTGGCTGAGATATTATTTTTTGCAAAAACTATATATGAATTATTGCGAAAGTAATACATACCTTAGCCAGGATCGACCACCCTGGCTGAGATATTATTTTTTGCAAAAACTATATATGAATTATTGCGAAAGTAATACGTACCTTAGCCAGGACTGACCACCCTGGCTGGGATATTATTTCTTCGCAAAAGCCATATATAAATTATTGCAAAAATAATACATACCTTAGCCAGGACTGACCACCTTGGCTGGGATATTATTTTTTGCAAAAACTATATATGAATTATTGCGAAAGTAATACATATCTTAGCCAGGACTGACCACCCTGGCTGGGATATTATTTTTCGCAAAAGCCATGTATAAATTATTGCAAAAATAATACATACCTTAGCCAGGACTGACCACCCTGGCTGAGATATTATTTTTTGCAAAAACTATATATGAATTATTGCGAAAGTAATACATATCTTAGCCAGGACTGACCACCCTGGCTGGGATATTATTTTTCGCAAAAGCCATATATAAATTATTGCAAAAATAATACATACCTTAGCCAGGACTGACCACCCTGGCTGGGATATTATTTTTTGCAAAAGCCATATATAAATTATTGCAAAAATAATACATACCTTAGTCAGGACTGACCACCCTGGCTGGGATATTATTTTTTGCAAAAGCCATATAAAAATTATTGCAAAAATAATACATACCTTAGTCAGGACTGACCACCCTGGTTGAGATATTATTTTTTGCAAAAACTATATATGAATTATTGCGAAAGTAATACATATCTTAGCCAGGACTGACCACCCTGGCTGGGATATTATTTTTTGCAAAAGCCATATATAAATTATTGCAAGAATAATACATACCTTAGTCAGGACTGACCACCCTGGCTGAGATATTATTTTTCGCAAAAGCTATATATTAATTATTATATTATCTCGTCAATGTACATGCGCTTCCTAATTAGTAAGAGCATTTTTAGTTGGTACAAATTATTTATGAATTAGGGACAATCGGCACACAGTCGCGAGACACGATAGATATTGGAAAAATAATACATACCTTAGCCAGGACTGACCACCCTGGCTGAGATATTATTTTTTGCAAAAACTATATATGAATTATTGCGAAAGTAATACATATCTTAGCCAGGACTGACCACCCTGGCTGGGATATTATTTTTCTGAAAAGCTGTATATAAATTATTGGAAAAATAATACATACCTTAGCCAGGACTGACCACCCTGGCTGAGATATTATTTTTTGCAAAAACTATATATGAATTATTGCGAAAGTAATACATACCTTAGCCAGGATCGACCACCCTGGCTGAGATATTATTTTTTGCAAAAACTATATATGAATTATTGCGAAAGTAATACATACCTTAGCCAGGACTGACCACCCTGGCTGGGATATTATTTTTCGCAAAAGCCATATATAAATTATTGCAAAAATAATACATATCTTAGTCAGGACTGACCACCCTGGCTGAGATATTATTTTTTGCAAAAACTATATATGAATTATTGCGAAAGTAATACATATCTTAGCCAGGACTGACCACCCTGGCTGGGATATTATTTTTCGCAAAAGCCATATATAAATTATTGCAAAAATAATACATACCTTAGCCAGGACTGACCACCCTGGCTGAGATATTATTTTTTGCAAAAGCCATATATAAATTATTGCAAGAATAATACATACCTTAGTCAGGACTGACCACCCTGGCTGAGATGTTATTTTTTGCAAAAATTATATATGAATTATTGCGAAAGTAATACATACCTTAGTCAGGACTGACCACCCTGGCTGGGATATTATTTTTTGCAAAAGCCATATAAAAATTATTGCAAAAATAATACATACCTTAGTCAGGACTGACCACCCTGGCTGAGATATTATTTTTTGCAAAAACTATATATGAATTATTGCGAAAGTAATACATATCTTAGCCAGGACTGACCACCCTGGCTGGGATATTATTTTTTGCAAAAGCCATATATAAATTATTGCAAGAATAATACATACCTTAGTCAGGACTGACCACCCTGGCTGAGATGTTATTTTTTGCAAAAATTATATATGAATTATTGCGAAAGTAATACATACCTTAGCCAGGACTGACCATCCTGGCTGGGATATTATTTTTCGCAAAAGCTGTATATAAATTATTGGAAAAATAATACATACCTTAGCCAGGACTGACCACCCTGGCTGAGATATTATTTTTTGCAAAAACTATATATGAATTATTGCGAAAGTAATACATATCTTAGCCAGGACTGACCACCCTGGCTGGGATATTATTTTTCTGAAAAGCTGTATATAAATTATTGGAAAAATAATACATACCTTAGCCAGGACTGACCACCCTGGCTGAGATATTATTTTTTGCAAAAACTATATATGAATTATTGCGAAAGTAATACATACCTTAGCCAGGATCGACCACCCTGGCTGAGATATTATTTTTTGCAAAAACTATATATGAATTATTGCGAAAGTAATACGTACCTTAGCCAGGACTGACCACCCTGGCTGGGATATTATTTCTTCGCAAAAGCCATATATAAATTATTGCAAAAATAATACATACCTTAGCCAGGACTGACCACCTTGGCTGGGATATTATTTTTTGCAAAAACTATATATGAATTATTGCGAAAGTAATACATATCTTAGCCAGGACTGACCACCCTGGCTGGGATATTATTTTTCGCAAAAGCCATGTATAAATTATTGCAAAAATAATACATACCTTAGCCAGGACTGACCACCCTGGCTGAGATATTATTTTTTGCAAAAACTATATATGAATTATTGCGAAAGTAATACATATCTTAGCCAGGACTGACCACCCTGGCTGGGATATTATTTTTCGCAAAAGCCATATATAAATTATTGCAAAAATAATACATACCTTAGCCAGGACTGACCACCCTGGCTGGGATATTATTTTTTGCAAAAGCCATATATAAATTATTGCAAAAATAATACATACCTTAGTCAGGACTGACCACCCTGGCTGGGATATTATTTTTTGCAAAAGCCATATAAAAATTATTGCAAAAATAATACATACCTTAGTCAGGACTGACCACCCTGGTTGAGATATTATTTTTTGCAAAAACTATATATGAATTATTGCGAAAGTAATACATATCTTAGCCAGGACTGACCACCCTGGCTGGGATATTATTTTTTGCAAAAGCCATATATAAATTATTGCAAGAATAATACATACCTTAGTCAGGACTGACCACCCTGGCTGAGATATTATTTTTCGCAAAAGCTATATATTAATTATTATATTATCTCGTCAATGTACATGCGCTTCCTAATTAGTAAGAGCATTTTTAGTTGGTACAAATTATTTATGAATTAGGGACAATCGGCACACAGTCGCGAGACACGATAGATATTGGAAAAATAATACATACCTTAGCCAGGACTGACCACCCTGGCTGAGATATTATTTTTTGCAAAAACTATATATGAATTATTGCGAAAGTAATACATACCTTAGCCAGGATCGACCACCCTGGCTGAGATATTATTTTTTGCAAAAACTATATATGAATTATTGCGAAAGTAATACGTACCTTAGCCAGGACTGACCACCCTGGCTGGGATATTATTTCTTCGCAAAAGCCATATATAAATTATTGCAAAAATAATACATACCTTAGCCAGGACTGACCACCTTGGCTGGGATATTATTTTTCGCAAAAGCTGTATATAAATCATTGGAAAAATAATACATACCTTAGCCAGGACTGACCACCCTGGCTGAGATATTATTTTTTGCAAAAACTATATATGAATTATTGCAAAAGTAATACATATCTTAGCCAGGACTGACCACCCTGGCTGGGATATTATTTTTCGCAAAAGCCATATATAAATTATTGCAAAAATCATACATACCTTAGTCAGGACTGACCACCCTGGCTGAGATATTATTTTTTGCAAAAACTATATATGAATTATTGCGAAAGTAATACATATCTTAGCCAGGACTGACCACCCTGGCTGGGATATTATTTTTCTGAAAAGCTGTATATAAATTATTGGAAAAATAATACATACCTTAGCCAGGACTGACCACCCTGGCTGAGATATTATTTTTTGCAAAAACTATATATGAATTATTGCGAAAGTAATACATACCTTAGCCAGGATCGACCACCCTGGCTGAGATATTATTTTTTGCAAAAACTATATATGAATTATTGCGAAAGTAATACATATCTTAGCCAGGACTGACCACCCTGGCTGGGATATTATTTTTTGCAAAAGCCATATATAAATTATTGCAAGAATAATACATACCTTAGTCAGGACTGACCACCCTGGCTGAGATATTATTTTTCGCAAAAGCTATATATTAATTATTATATTATCTCGTCAATGTACATGCGCTTCCTAATTAGTAAGAGCATTTTTAGTTGGTACAAATTATTTATGAATTAGGGACAATCGGCACACAGTCGCGAGACACGATAGATATTGGAAAAATAATACATACCTTAGCCAGGACTGACCACCCTGGCTGAGATATTATTTTTTGCAAAAACTATATATGAATTATTGCGAAAGTAATACATATCTTAGCCAGGACTGACCACCCTGGCTGGGATATTATTTTTCTGAAAAGCTGTATATAAATTATTGGAAAAATAATACATACCTTAGCCAGGACTGACCACCCTGGCTGAGATATTATTTTTTGCAAAAACTATATATGAATTATTGCGAAAGTAATACATACCTTAGCCAGGATCGACCACCCTGGCTGAGATATTATTTTTTGCAAAAACTATATATGAATTATTGCGAAAGTAATACATACCTTAGCCAGGACTGACCACCCTGGCTGGGATATTATTTTTCGCAAAAGCCATATATAAATTATTGCAAAAATAATACATATCTTAGTCAGGACTGACCACCCTGGCTGAGATATTATTTTTTGCAAAAACTATATATGAATTATTGCGAAAGTAATACATATCTTAGCCAGGACTGACCACCCTGGCTGGGATATTATTTTTCGCAAAAGCCATATATAAATTATTGCAAAAATAATACATACCTTAGCCAGGACTGACCACCCTGGCTGAGATATTATTTTTTGCAAAAGCCATATATAAATTATTGCAAGAATAATACATACCTTAGTCAGGACTGACCACCCTGGCTGAGATGTTATTTTTTGCAAAAATTATATATGAATTATTGCGAAAGTAATACATACCTTAGTCAGGACTGACCACCCTGGCTGGGATATTATTTTTTGCAAAAGCCATATAAAAATTATTGCAAAAATAATACATACCTTAGTCAGGACTGACCACCCTGGCTGAGATATTATTTTTTGCAAAAACTATATATGAATTATTGCGAAAGTAATACATATCTTAGCCAGGACTGACCACCCTGGCTGGGATATTATTTTTTGCAAAAGCCATATATAAATTATTGCAAGAATAATACATACCTTAGTCAGGACTGACCACCCTGGCTGAGATGTTATTTTTTGCAAAAATTATATATGAATTATTGCGAAAGTAATACATACCTTAGCCAGGACTGACCATCCTGGCTGGGATATTATTTTTCGCAAAAGCTGTATATAAATTATTGGAAAAATAATACATACCTTAGCCAGGACTGACCACCCTGGCTGAGATATTATTTTTTGCAAAAACTATATATGAATTATTGCGAAAGTAATACATATCTTAGCCAGGACTGACCACCCTGGCTGGGATATTATTTTTCGCAAAAGCCATATATAAATTATTGCAAAAATCATACATACCTTAGTCAGGACTGACCACCCTGGCTGAGATATTATTTTTTGCAAAAACTATATATGAATTATTGCGAAAGTAATACATATCTTAGCCAGGACTGACCACCCTGGCTGGGATATTATTTTTCTGAAAAGCTGTATATAAATTATTGGAAAAATAATACATACCTTAGCCAGGACTGACCACCCTGGCTGAGATATTATTTTTTGCAAAAACTATATATGAATTATTGCGAAAGTAATACATACCTTAGCCAGGATCGACCACCCTGGCTGAGATATTATTTTTTGCAAAAACTATATATGAATTATTGCGAAAGTAATACGTACCTTAGCCAGGACTGACCACCCTGGCTGGGATATTATTTCTTCGCAAAAGCCATATATAAATTATTGCAAAAATAATACATACCTTAGCCAGGACTGACCACCTTGGCTGGGATATTATTTTTCGCAAAAGCTGTATATAAATCATTGGAAAAATAATACATACCTTAGCCAGGACTGACCACCCTGGCTGAGATATTATTTTTTGCAAAAACTATATATGAATTATTGCGAAAGTAATACATATCTTAGCCAGGACTGACCACCCTGGCTGGGATATTATTTTTCGCAAAAGCCATATATAAATTATTGCAAAAATCATACATACCTTAGTCAGGACTGACCACCCTGGCTGAGATATTATTTTTTGCAAAAACTATATATGAATTATTGCGAAAGTAATACATATCTTAGCCAGGACTGACCACCCTGGCTGGGATATTATTTTTCTGAAAAGCTGTATATAAATTATTGGAAAAATAATACATACCTTAGCCAGGACTGACCACCCTGGCTGAGATATTATTTTTTGCAAAAACTATATATGAATTATTGCGAAAGTAATACATACCTTAGCCAGGATCGACCACCCTGGCTGAGATATTATTTTTTGCAAAAACTATATATGAATTATTGCGAAAGTAATACGTACCTTAGCCAGGACTGACCACCCTGGCTGGGATATTATTTCTTCGCAAAAGCCATATATAAATTATTGCAAAAATAATACATACCTTAGCCAGGACTGACCACCTTGGCTGGGATATTATTTTTCGCAAAAGCTGTATATAAATCATTGGAAAAATAATACATACCTTAGCCAGGACTGACCACCCTGGCTGAGATATTATTTTTTGCAAAAACTATATATGAATTATTGCGAAAGTAATACATATCTTAGCCAGGACTGACCACCCTGGCTGGGATATTATTTTTCGCAAAAGCCATATATAAATTATTGCAAAAATCATACATACCTTAGTCAGGACTGACCACCCTGGCTGAGATATTATTTTTTGCAAAAACTATATATGAATTATTGCGAAAGTAATACATACCTTAGCCAGGATCGACCACCCTGGCTGAGATATTATTTTTTGCAAAAACTATATATGAATTATTGCGAAAGTAATACGTACCTTAGCCAGGACTGACCACCCTGGCTGGGATATTATTTCTTCGCAAAAGCCATATATAAATTATTGCAAAAATAATACATACCTTAGCCAGGACTGACCACCTTGGCTGGGATATTATTTTTCGCAAAAGCTGTATATAAATCATTGGAAAAATAATACATACCTTAGCCAGGACTGACCACCCTGGCTGAGATATTATTTTTTGCAAAAACTATATATAAATTATTGCGAAAGTAATACATACCTTAGCCAGGACTGACCACCCTGGCTGGGATATTATTTTTCGCAAAAGCCATATATAAATTATTGCGAAAGTAATACATACCTTAGCCAGGACTGACCACCTTGGCTGAGATATTATTGTTTGCAAAAGTTATATATAAATTATAAATTTTATACGCGTTTCTTTTCTTATATTGGTTTATATAAATTATCTTAAATTATACATATTTGCAATCTAAAAAAAAGATAAAAGAAATAATAAATAATTGTTGATAATAGTTTCTTGTATTTGAATTTTTTTCAGTGTGATTTTTTAGTAAATTTAAAAATATTTTATATAACATATGTTAGCATATTTTCAATAATTTTGAATTTATTCAAATTTCTAAATCTCTTTAAACATTAGAGAGAAAAGGACATTAAACGAGAATCAAAAAGACATTATAAAATTAGTTTGTATTATACAATCGATCAGTCGATCAACGTCATCAATTTCGCCCCAAGATTTCTCTCGCACTTTCGCATATCACAACATATGTGCTTCGATAATGAAGCTTAAGTTTCTTCACAATAATTTGCACTGGGCTAAGGAACTGCGGATCGTCTATCGTGTTTCGCGTGTGTGCCGATTGTCCGTAATTCATATATAATTTGTACCAACTGGAAGATGCTTTTACTAATTAGAGAGCGCTTGTACATCAACGAGATAATATAAAAATTTATATTGCATGCGATACGAGAATGCATTGCGAGAATAATTTGCATCCTGCAATCGCGTAATAATATACATATATGTCCTTCTTTTCCTTTCACTCTTTGTCTTTTTAATCTATCTCGATATAAAGAATATTACACTTCTCGTGCTACTTGAAATCTTGTTTGAATATTATGAAAATATAGTGAATTAAAATGACGAAAGAAATAATACGTTCGTGTGCTCAAGCGAGCAGCAATAAAGAACATTCTAGTCAAACGCGTGTTATTTTGTCAGTAACACTTTAATTCCTGAGTTTATGTTTATTTCATCTAGCGTGTCTGTCAGGTGTGCAAATCACGGAACTAATTACGTTCTATAATCGCATATTATGAATGTAATACGTCTTTTCGTTCTATAACTTTCTTATTATCATTAATCGAATATTTCTTCTATATTTGTCTCGAGAGATTGGAGGGTGTAAATCTTTTCGTTTAAACAATATTACCTAAAATAAACAAGCGATATATTCATGACTAAAACATGATACACTTGCTCTTTTCATTTTATTAAAATAATTTAATATATATTTTGTTTTTTGAGGAGAAATAATAATCCTATATTTTAATTGCTAATGAATGTGAGGAAAAATTTATATTTGTTCTGAAAGAAAAAAATAAAAATTTTCTTTTACTTTTACTGCAACATTAATCTTGTAAATCAGCTATTACTTGATTAAATCATGTTTTCTAATCATATAATTATAGCTTGTTCTTTTTTCATATTTAATTCTTTTTGTATTAAATGATGATATTCATAATTATTTTAATGTCTACGATTTTTATCGCTTTCGATAACAAATTTCTTTTTCTCAATAAATAATCTGCATATACTTTACTATGCAACATAAATTTGAAACATTTTACTGAAAACAAATTATTTCTGCAAGTAATTCATTTTTTAATTAAAATTACACATTATTGCTTTCTGTTATTAATAACATGGATATATTATTATTATTGCATTACGTACTAATAGAGATTAACGAACATTTAAGTTTAGGAATTTAATTTAATTTAATCATTTCATATGATATAAAATATTCACATAATTTCAAATATTATATGATGTCGCAAAAGTAGTCTTTCAATTTGTCTTTGACTATGAAGATGATAGTGTCACGTAATTACATTAGGTGAAGAAGGCGAATAATAATTATACCGACATGATTAACTGCAACGCGTTACTTTGTTCCTGATATGATCAAAACTTTATGTACAGTATCTCGCTTTCGCCAAGTCTATCACTCATTTCTCATAACGAACCGCGATGAAGCATCCATCATACTTGCGTTTGTTGGTGTATGTTGAATTTATTGTATACAAGTTCATGTAACATTTGGAATAGCCACAGGCTACTAGAATTCTTTTGTGTCAGAAATTTGTTTCACGGGTCATTGATTTACAATCGCTTTATTGCAAAACCTCACGCGTTTGTTCTACTTATTTGAGCACTATTATGAAACATTTGTACATAATGCAAAAATATATACATCCATCATTATTCATTACTCGTAAACGATTATTTGTCGTCATTGAATTAAAAATTTTCCTTAGCATTTTAGCGAACTTTGAATGTGACGTGTGCAAAAGGCAAATCGCGATACAACTACATCCATTTGCGTTTGTAAAGGTAAACTTTAATACGGCAGCGGGGTATTATGCTAACGTCGAGAAGGCAGACAGTTATGCCGAAGTGCTGACCTGACATATTCGTAACAATGCTAGGCGTGTCGCCGACGTGTTGCAACCGATTTCAACGACCATCTATGCGTTTCGTTCACATTACGTCGCGACGCGTGAGCATACGCATGCACCGTGCAAAACGCGCTATTGTGCGGAACGGTATGTGTAAACGGTATACCAATGTACGGGTCATACCGTATACTTGTGGTAACTGGTCTTGCACAGGCGGTCGCTGGCACGAAGATGCCTTAAATGTCAAGGCGAGGACGATGGACTGCTCGAACGTGCATGCCGTCTCTCTTCGGCCTGCACGCTCGACTGATGCACTCCGCGAAAGGAACTGTTGCACCGCGCATTCATTGAAACCTTTCCTGTCAGGCTTGAATAATCTCTAATCACTGCAGCAGCCACCGCATTATAAATACTACAAAACAATTCCGAGAAGAATAACGATGATTCCGATAGGCTATCTATTCTGTTCTTTTTTTCTTTCTTTTTTTCCAACGATTTTTTTTTATTTAAGAAACTAATTTAAAATCATGGAGAAATTATGAGAAATGTCAGTGTAAATTATTGGAAGAATAATACATATCTTAGCCAGGACTGACCACCCTGGCTAAGATATTATTTTTCACAAAAGCTATATATAAATTATAAATTATTAGAAGAATAACACATATCTTAGCCAGGACTGACCATTCTGGCTAGGATATTATTTTTCGTAATAAATTATTTGCAGTAATTCGGGAAGGGGAAGGGGGAGACCTTACAGATGCGTTACAGCATCCAGTTAGTTCAGTGCATCATGGTATCTGGCTAGTAACTGTTTCAAAACTGATAAATGTGTCGGCGCGGTTTATATACGCTATAAATATTAAATTTACAAAAAGATATTATTTACCATATTTGTAAATTTTTGACGATACGCATAAGTAATTGTGGCGGACGATCACTGAAACTTTTAAACCACTGTTTTGAGTTTCTACATACCTATTGTAAATTTGCTGTAGTTGCAAAGGTTTTTGTAACATTTTTCTAAAGCACATCATATTATTTTCGAATGGAAAACAAGAAAAATGATCCAGACTACTAAATTTGTGTACGTCATTTGCTAAATGAATGAGGTCGTGTACGTTGTAAGTTAAAAAGTTTTTACCATGTATAGAAATGCTGTCGATAACAATTGATTTTAAAATTGCATTTGCTTTGTCAATATCACCGGAAGGCCTTTCGTCTGAACTTATTAGAATTCTAGTTGCATAATGCAATTTAAAAAAATGAATAATTCGTGGATCGTCATCAAATAAGTCTAAGAAAACAGTCGGTCCGGTATATAACAACATCTGTCGAGATTCTGTAACTTTATACCTTCGATAATAATGAAGATTTCGAGGTTGGCGAGAAAATTCAAATGAACAACATTTGATAGCCAAGAGCTCAAGGCGTTGAGAAATTCGTTGCATACTATCTAACAATTTAGCGGGTTGATATTTCTCTTTAATCCATTCTTTTAATATCACTTGTTTAAAAACTCCAAGCAAATTAAATGCATATAATCTAAGGGTGTTTGATCAACTAAATCCAATGGTAGCGAATAAAGGACACAATTTTCAGTATCATGATGGTGATCATCTATTCTTAATAATTTTTCGCAGAATTCGCGGTCAGTTCGCGGAGGATAGTCTATTTCCGACGAAGGGTTGTTTTTGAAATTTTGATATTTTAAAACAATATTTAATAATATTCTTTTACTTAATTAACGAATACTAGAAATACACTTGTCAAAATGTTTAAAAAAGATATAAAAGATGATAAATGTTTTTGAAAGAAGATACGGGAGTCGGTAAAGTGGAAAAATGGCGAGAGAATTGAGCCCTCGCGTCGTCGCTCGAAATTCCGGAAAATTTCGTCCGAAGTATCAGCAAAGCATGTTAGGCGAGGAAGTTACTAGGAATCCTGTAACCTCCTTGCTTATTCTGCAAAAGGTACAAAGGTTTGTGCCTTTCGCCAGGAACTTTGCATTTATCGCAACTGTTGTAACCGGCATGTCCTTTAATATTTAGGCAAGCGTATTTGGCCGGCGTATCTGCTATAAAACAGTTTAATATAACTTTAATATTTTTACCATTAAATAGAATTCCATTATTAATCACTTCCAATAATTCTAAATTAAACTCTTCAAATAACATGTTGAAGTCTTTTGGTTTTGTTAGTCCTGCGTATAGGCCTGCAATTATAGGCCTTTTATCTTCGATATTATTTATTCGGAATTGTATCGGCCAAGTATCAAAATCGACACTTCTGTAAATGTTTGCTCCGTCCGTACTTATGTCAATCACAATTTGGGAGGGCACTGTATGACATTTTAGCGTTGACAATTTTTGCACAATTTTGTCTTTGATGCCCACGTGGAGATACTGCCCCGGTGTAACATTTATAATTTTTCCACAATGCTTTGGCATTTTTAATAACGTTCTAGCATCTTTAGGGAGTTTTGAATGGCATTCATGACTTCGTAATAGTCCAAGAAGAGCATTAATTTGCGTATGGTTCATATTAGTTTGGCAACAAATCTGAGCCAACTGTTGAAAGAAACTGTTTAGGTTTTTTCTCAACATAAGTTTTAGGTAGTACAATTATTTTCTGAATTTTTATATGAATTATTATTATATGATTTTTTAAACTAAACGTTATTTCATTACTTCTATTAATGTTAATTATTATTTTAAAACTAAAGAAATTTTACCTGGGTTGGAAATAACTCGTACATTTTCTTAGATACGATTTGAAACTCTTCAAAATGGGCTACAAAAATATATACTTTTCTTTCTAAATTATTGGAAATAATTGTTGCGAAAACTAATACATCAATCAAGACTGGCCGTTCTAATTATTTTTTACAAAAGCTGTAAATAAATTTTTGGGGAAATAATACATACCTTAGCCAGGACTGATCATCCTGGCTGAGGAATTATTTCTCGCAATAAATTATTTACAGTATTGCAAAAAATAATATTTTAGTCAGGACTGGCCATCCTGACTGAGGAATTATTTTCAGCATTAAATTATTTGTAGTAATTCGGGAAAGGGAGGAACCTTACGGATGCATTATAGCATCGAGCTAGTTTAGTACATCATAAATACGGTTAAGAATTTAATGATACGATTAAAATAACCAACAACAAGTGAAACAACAATGAATCGAGATCATTTACTGTAAAGGAATTTTGTCGATTTAAAATCGTCTTTTTATTAGTTGAATAACGTAGCAATTTTCGCAGCAAACTTCTGACGTAAAAGTCGTTTTGGAATTCTGGAACGATCCTTTTAGTTTAGTACTCTCTAAATCACGATTTCATCATAAATTTTGAATTTAAGCAGCATGGAGAAAAGGAATCAATGTTATTTTTAACGAATAGCGAATACAAAATGGGCAGTCTTTATTAGTTTACTGAATATATATGTGTGTGTGGATCTTCACATACTTAAAGTATAACCAATTAAAATTAATTTTGCTGGTGCACACGCAAAGCGCGTTTATAATGTAACATTTTAAGAGAAAAGACGCTTTAGCTAACAGTGCTAAAACATTAAATGTGAAATACAATAACATTGAATTATTTATAATAACACCAAAGTTTCTCGCAAGTCAACTCGGGTTAAAATTTCGATGCATATATTTTCATACATTTGTCTGTATTTTTTTTTCCTTTTTTTATTTTTACACTTTTAACACCGGGAATGAAACTACGGTACATTTCAAAAAAAGAGGAGCAACGAATATAAATGCAAAAGCTGTAACTGACAATGAGAAGAACAGATCTCATGAATATTCCGAAGTATATCCTACGTGATTACAGGTTTCGCATAATTATAGGATAACGAGGCCGCGCGCACGAGCCTCGGTGGTTTTAGCCAGAACACAAGTGTCGTTGGTAAAAGTTACCGATTCCGGAATCGTAGCTTACTCGAGCGTAACGTTTCACGTACAAGCAAGTGAATTCAATCAACGTAAAAGGTCTCCGTGAATAATCTCGTTGCTAGTTAGCTTTGCAAGCGCCTTGCCGAAACGGGAACGTTTCTCCAGAAGGTGTATGTACGATCGCGGCGGAACATATATAGCACCACACGGAATTTCTTAATCGACACACTGTAGACTCGAAAAATCTTATACTTAGGATCTTTTAAACTCGCACAGTTATCATCTAAAACTTAGGGAATAATTTAAACGTTAAGGCCACATGCGTTTTAGATCTAACAACGATTGGTCGATAAACAGGAACGGCAGTGCCTTACACTCTTAATACTATTTACCTTAAAATCTACGAATTAATTCGAATTTTTGCATCGCTCCGAAGAAGTGATATAAAAATTTTGCATGGTACTAAATTTATAACTATGAAACGTTTTCGCGTTCTTATCTCGATAGGGAGATAGTAGCGTCGTCGGAATTCCAATAGTAGGAATTGTATACCGTCTAACCGGCGACATCGCGCGTTTAATTTCGAAATGTAATTCTTCAGTCGCCAGTTTTTCGGTTTCGATTGGAAAGTTTATACGCGCGCACAGTGTAGCGCGCAAGTGAAGAAAAATGCGAATCTTCTCTGTTCGAGTTGCAGTACATTCTCCTCCAATGAATTAAAAAGAACGACGCTTTTCAGACTTTGGTTCTGATCTCGAGGCCAAATTCCGCGTTTGGGAGAAATCCCGAGGTTCGCGTCTACGTTAATGTACACTTTAGCGACATGTCTCTAAGCTCAGCTGAGAGCGAGCAGCGGCTCGACGGACATGCGAGATCTTCTGGCCTTGTCCTCCTCGTACTGCTTTATCTTCATGAGCTTCCACTTGCCCTTGCTCTGCTTCTTCCTCGGTATCTCCGTAGAGGATATTTCCTCCGCGTTAGATCGCTCCTCTTCTTCCAACATCCTGAGAGTCTCGATGATATTTCTAGGCTCCGTGACACGTCCGGTGGAACTGCCGTTCTTGTTGGCGTATACCACGGAAAGATGCGAGAAGCTGGACTTCGGTGGCGCCGTGATGTCAGCGAAATCGCGGAAATTTGCGAAGAAATCACCGCCACGAATCGGCTGCGGTTTTGGATTTCTGTAATAGTGCGCACGGCCACGACTCTGATAGTACGGGTTGTAGAGGCTCTCGTCTACCGAATATTCGTCGTTCTCCCTGTCCTCTGGATAATAGGTACCGCCGCGGATCACGCCGAAGTTACCAGAGCCCAGGATAGAGTGTTGATCCTTGGTCGCAGCGGTCTGATAATTGCGATCGCGTTGGAAGTAGCCTACGAATCTGTTGGGACGATATCGTTGCTGTTGCTGTTCCGCGAACGAAAGTCTATGATTCGCAAAGAGCTCCGCAAAGGACGGGAAGAAATTTTGACTTTCGGTTTCCAAATTTCTGTCTCCAGCATCGGTGAACTGCGTGACAGCAGTATTATCCGTGTTCTTTGCCTCCTGATCTTTAGAAGCTTCAGTTTTTTCAGTCTCGGATGATTTCTCGTTACTCTTCTCGGTGGTATCAGTTAACGAGGTTTCGCGTTCATTAGTCTTTTGCGTGCTTGCCTCTGTGCGATCCGATTGCGAAGTTGCCTCGGATTCATCCGGCTCCATATACATGTCAGAATCGTCATATTCTTCGCCTACCTCCGACGCCGACGCCACGGAGTCCTGAAACAGTGAGAAAAATGTTTCCCCTGGAAATTAACGTCGCTTTTCGAACAACAATTAAGCACAGGAAAATTAATTACGAGCTGTTGAACTTAAAAGAAAATAATTTTAATGGCTCATAAAACATGTTACACTTAATAACGAAAATATCAGATTCATCAGATTATTTGAGAATAATCCTGGAAAATTCAGGGAAAATTTTTTGCTAATTATGCTGGACACCCTGAAATTGACTATCTGTATTACATATATACATAAAAAAACTTTCTCTTTCTAACTTGAAATAAATAAAGTATAAATATATCATAATTTTTTGTCAAATTTACTATTTTTTCTAATTATCACAAACTGTAATAATGAGCTCTTAATTATACATATTAAAAATAAAACAGTATGCTTAGCTTATAATACCATATTTACATTTTTTACGTTGTTTTTTTATAAAAGGCGCTGTCATAAAATTATTAACGATTAAAGAGAGATGTACATCTCTCGCGTACACAATTGTTTCAATACACAATTATATATTAGGCTCTAAGATTAAATATTTTATTGTAATAAATCTCAATTTATTTAATCATTTTATGCAAATCTATCTCATCACATAATCTCTAATATTCGCAGATTCATTATTTCCGATTAAATAAAAGAGCAATTTGTGACACAAATGTTAAAAAAGTATATAAATATTTTCATATTAGAGATTTTTAGGCCTCAGAATATATAAAATTTTAAAAATTATTGTACAATATAGCTATAGAATATCTTGTGTGTATTGCGAATTTTTATTTAATATCGTAACAATTAGAACTTTGTATTACGGTCAACTGTAGAGGGAAGGGAGAGAAGTTTTTTGTTTTACTCTTAAAAAATTTTTCTTTACCTCATGTACGACTGTGTCCTCAGGGATTGGTGCTCCATCTGAAACAAAGAACAGGTCTTTGTGAGAAAGGTTTTATCGCGCACTCTAGTAGGCTTATATGCGACATATGCGTAGAATTGCCATCCGTCCTCTTTTCCTTGGACAGTGTCCTCTTTTTTTAGGCTATTCGGGGACGACCGGGGGGATTTTTGAAAGTGTTTGGAAATTTGTCCGGGAAAATTATGTGCTTCTGCGGGTTTTTAATATTTCAATTATTTATTTTCTTTACCATGCTTTTTCCAATGGCACGGCCACTTATCGAGCGGCTGAGTAACAAATATACAAACAAAATTAAAATACTTAATAGACTTACAAGAGTATACCCTTGAGGCAAAGACAAAACTTTCTATTGAGAAAAATAATCTGTTAGCGAAAGTGGTTTGCCTCCTCCACTTTTCGGATTTTTTGCGTTACTATTTCTTCTACAATATTTTTAAATTTTTTTTAGTCTATTTTTCTGAAGTTATCTTTATAGTTTGCGCTATTATGTTCTATTTCTAGTCCGTTTTTTTTATTAACTGAGATCGCATTTTATTGCGTCATGGTTGCTATCATATGATATGTTATCTAGGTTGTCTAACAAGGGCTGTGAATTTTAAACACAAAAATTAATTTTTGTAAAGTCGGATGCTAGGTTCACACAGATATCAATTACTCGCGCTTTTATTACTTATGGAATTAAAGAGAACCTAAATTTCGTGCAATCGATGTTTATTTTTTTACACGAGTTGTTCTGTAATAATTTCTAAATTATGGTGCAGTGCTTTAAATTATTTTTACGCTGTAAACCTAATATCCACAGTCTCTAATAAAATGATACACTTTAGCATTGCAATGCGAAAGGGATACATTTCTATGGAATTTAAATTGGCGACTATTTCGTCCGCGAAACCGGCTATCCTTGTTTGTCCTTGAAACAAATTAGATCGTATTTGCCCGATTTTTATAAACTATAAACGTTCGAGTGTTAAATTATACGTGTCTTTTTTCGCAAATTATTGCGTCTGGTAACACTCATTCAAAACTGTATTTATATAAAAAGATACAATAAAAAAAAAAAAGGATTGCGCGTTGTCCCGGTGCATCCAATCAGGCCATTATTAATTAACCCGCGGACATGGAACTTTCTTAATTAGTTCGTACTTTACCGACGGGTGATCTTGCCGGGTTTCTTTCATCCTCGACACGGGAGAAAGTCAATTACGTCGATGACAAGTCGACGGTTACCGAGGGTTTAGTACGTCTCTAGAGATCCTTGCGCGCGCGGAGCGTGTATAAAGTTAAGATCCTCCATTCCCTCGGCTCCGCTTGTCAACCGGTGCCTGAGACACACGGCAGCCGGGTCGTCGACGCCACGCTTCCGACATTCCCGCCTTTTATCTTCCTTTTTTAAATCGTTCGTCACAAATCTCAGGAGCGCGTTGACCGCGGACGGTTAACGTTATAAACGAATTATACCAGAAGTAATCGTTTTTAATGAGATATAAGATGCTTGCGTAATGCACGACTGAGCAACGGTTGCAACTAGAAAATCGCCCGCAACGCATTTCTGATTAGTTCTGCGAATACGCATATTCACTCTCGAGCTTTTCATATTTCGCTTCTTTTTTTTCCCACTCTCATGCGCTATCTCTCGATTGATCAAGTCTCTCGCTCGCGGCTCACGATTCGATTTTCGGATCGCAACGAAAGGAATTGGCTCAATGGACTTGTTAAAGCGCGGTCTGTCGACGGTATTTCACCACGCTAATTACGGCTCGCCGCAATGTAATGAGGCACCAACCGGCAATTTGTTGGTGTGATTCCACGGGATTCTCGTAATTTATCGTGCCGCGTATCGCGACTAGGAATCACGGGCCTTGACCACCTTCCGCTAAAAGAGAGATATGGCACCTTTGATATATAAATAAAAGAGAAAATTTTAATTAAATATTAAAAAAATTTTGTGTAGCGTTACGATTGTTTCAAACTAAAGTTTATATAATAAAT
Organism: Monomorium pharaonis; assembly: GCF_013373865.1. Classification (NCBI taxonomy): domain Eukaryota; kingdom Metazoa; phylum Arthropoda; class Insecta; order Hymenoptera; family Formicidae; genus Monomorium; species Monomorium pharaonis. Next base: position 20,344,246 of record NC_050467.1, read on the forward strand.
TGACTCGTTAATGAAACAATAGTTTTATATTGAGTAATGAGGAAAACAAAAGTATTCTATTTTATTTGTATTCAAATATTAATAAGTTTTTGTTTATTATAGGGAACATACTAATACTCGAGATAAAGTTTGTGCATATCTTTAGGTCACTTATGAAACATAAAATATTTCGTGCGCGATTGAAAAATTGTTAGAATTAGCGAGAACAATTAAAAATAAAATAACTAACATAATATTCGAGAGGCAAAAGTGCAAAAAAAAAATATAATTCGAAATTTTTAACAATAGAATATGAAATTTACCTCGTCGTACGCGTCGACTCATTCAAGTCAGTCCGAGCATGAAAATGTCAATTAATTAAATGCTAATATATTCTATACATTCACACTCGGGGTTTCGTTTTGCTGCATTTACTTTTGTAGAAGAGGACTGCATTGAGTTCAGCGAGGAAGCGTTGCACGATGACATGGTAATCGGTCTTCCTTAAACACGCATGACGTACTTTACTTTCTAGCGACGAATTGCGGGCGCTTTCTGCATAATAGAACAATCAAGCCTGAGTGACGAAAGGTACGCAGGCTCCGTGTTTCGTGCGTAATGTAATTCTTGAGTAATAGTTTAGTCTGCTTCAGTTACTTTCGACAATACCACCGCGAGTTACGTGAACCATAATATATCATGCACTTCAAATAAAATGTATCGTGTATTTTGCTCACAGATTTTATATAAAAACACCGCGCTATGACGTTCGTTTATAATGTCGTATTAATAGATTTATTTTCTATATTAATAGAAACTTATTTAGCTAATAGTTTTTTATTTGTAAATTATACATGTCTTGTAAGAACGTTAACTTTATCAAAAATATGTTGAAATTGCAAGAAAAGATTTTAAACGTGAAATAATAATTTTCTTTGTGCGAATAATCATACATGTGCGTCCCGATATTTTCGTTTTTATTAGAGAATGTGTTACATTCATATTCGTATATATATGTGTTACTTATATATGTGCCACTTATTATTAAGTAGTATTAATTTGCCGGCTATGTGACCCCATTTTTTAATGGCATTCCATTCAGCAACAATAGAGATGATACCAGTGTTAGTCTTTCATTTTCTTGCATGTGACATCGTCACACTCTCAACATTGTCCCAGCGACACTATTTACGACACCGGAGATGACGCTTTACTATTGCGCTTGCCGCGCGTGAAAAAAAAAATATTGCGCGATTATAACTTGATGAGAGTCGATAATTTCGCAAACATCTACCTACATCGCTTCACGGTTTGTGACGATTCTTTCATCCATCAAGACTTCTAATTAACTGGAATTAACGTTATGTATTTAAGAGGACATTCTCCTACGAAAACTAAAACGGTTGTCACAGCTTTATTTACAGTGTGGCATAATTTAAAGTAAGCCTACATTCGTATCCTCAATAAGGAGCAACGTAGTGTTAAGCGAACGGGATTAGAGATTACAGTTTACGCATAGGTAATGAAGACTAAAAATGGATTTTATATTAAAACTCGATTTAATAAAAGAAAATTTGTCTGCTAATTTTAGATTGGCAAGTCTATTTTGTTCATTAATTTTTTTATTTGATATCTAAGTCTATTATTTAGGTAAATTTGAACCTGCCACTCATTACTTTGTTTTTTAAATTCTAGCTAATTGCTAATAATCTGTTTCAGTAATTATTTCATAAATATATTTATGATCTGTAACGATTATGTAAAGAATATAATTATATAATACACATAAATTTATCACAGATGCTGGAAGTAACAGATGCGGCAAATTTTAAATGATTTTTTTTTAAGCATGTTTTTAAAACGTTTTCTAAATTCAAACTATTGTATATTTTTATCTACAAAAAATTTATATTTTTACACGTGACGCATGTTTTAATGAATTAATTTATATGTATATATGAGTAATTTAATTTATATAATTTATAAATTTTAGATTAATAAATTTTATTATTTTGAATTATTTTAACGTGTGTGAAGTTAGCATCTCAAAGTTTAGCATCTCATAAAAATACTGCAGAATTACTTGCATCCAGCATAGTTCTACAGTTCTTGATAGGTTTCAACAATAGTTCCGTTGAATTACTTATTTTAATTAAATTTTTATAAATGAGATGCTAACTTCCAAAATCACATAATAGCATCTCACCGTATTTCGAATATACGACCCAGAGAAGACTAAATCTATAGAGTTCTATCGTTTAGAGACGTCCTATCAATAGTTATGATGATTAAATTAATAAAAAAAAATTTTTTTATTACAAAACATACGTATATATGCGTATACGTCTGCGCACGTGGATTTGGTGTAAGTGGCATCTCAGATAGACAAAATTAATTTAAAAAATTTAGAAAGTATTTTTCAACAACTATCTTGATGAAAAATTTGTATTTATAGGTTTAGACATGAGATGCTGGTCGAATATCGACAGTTATATTTATTTTAACGCAGTTCTCATATTGTTCCAGACGCGTACAATAATTTTCTAAAAAGTTCCGGTGATATAATTAATTAAAACATTTTTTAAACAATTATTTTGCCCGGGAAACTTGAATTTTGAGGGCTAGACGTGAGATGCTGATCGAATATCGACAGTTCTATTTCTTTTAACGCAGTTTCCATATAGATACGGACGCATACAATAATTTTCTAAAGAGTTCCGGTAATATAAATAATTAAAACATTTTTTAAATAATTATTTTGCCCGAAAAACTTGAATTTTGAGGGCTAGACGTGAGATGCTGATCGAATATCGACAGTTCTATTTCTTTTAATGCAGTTTCCGCATAGATACGGACGCATACAATAATTTTCTAAAGAGTTCCGGTAATATAAATAATTTTTTAAACATTTATTTTGCCCTCAAAATTCAAATTTTTTGGGTGAGACCGGGAGAGACGGGGAGAGACCGGGAGAGACCGGGAGAGACGGGGAGAGACGGGGAGAGACGGGGAGAGATGGGGAGAGATGGGGAGAGACGGGGAGAGACGGGGAGAGGCAAATCATCAGAACTATTGGCAGGACGTTTTTAAACGATAGAACTCTATAGATTTAGTCTTCTCTGTGGTCGTATATTCGAAATACGGTGAGATGCTATTATGTAAGTTTGGAAGTTAGAATCTCATTTATAAAAATTTAATTAAAATAGGTAATTCAACGGAATTATTGTTGAAACCTATCAAGAACTGTAGAACTATGCTGGATGCAAGTAATTCTGCAGTATTTTTATGAGATGCTAACTTCACACACGTATTATTTTATATCTATTTAAAATTATTTTAAATTTATAAAGATGTACAGCTTGCCTTGATCTCGTACAAATGCTTGTTATTATCATTCCAATATGCAATAAATCATTTAGTATAATGATTTGAAATTTACAATGAAATTCGCGTTATGAAATAACAGAACAAAAGAATTTGAAACGCGGATATTTCTTTCGTACAATGTTTATGAGATTAAATGCTGGACAACATGCTGATACACATGAAAAAACGAGACATGATATAGTCTTTGCCGTTTTCTGCGATGTAGCTGCGCACTACTTAGAAATTGTAATAGGTACGCGAACGACATAATCAAATCGCAAATCAAGGGTTTCAAGATTCTTACGGGTGCACAGACAAGGAAGTAATTACACCACGTTGCTCCTCTCGGTTCTTTTTTTGCCCTAGGACGCGACAGGAAAAGGCGCGGATTGTTACGTGAAACGAGAAGAAATTTTGTGCTAGTAGATTAAAATATAGGAGAACAGGTGCTTCCTGCTTTCGAATTTTCCGAAAAATCAGAGGGCGATGCCGTAAGCTATTAACACGTAACTAAATAAGATATCGCGAAAGAGACAGGTTTTCGTAATTTATCAACTTTTCGGATCTGAATGAATAATGAAGCAAACGGATGAGGTGATGTTTCTTTAACATTATAATTATAAGTGTTATCAAATAATCGAAAGAATTATTATTTTATGTTACGTTATTACATAAAATAATAACAAGTTGTAAATGTAACTTGATTTGTGATATGTATGCAAGAAATTTTATATGTATGAAAGAGTTACACTATAAGTATTCGATAAAATCATAATAAGAATAAGCGACACACTTCGATCGGTTGTAAGAAGCGATCTTCGCATCAATAACCGTTAATGAGACAGGCACTTGGTTTTATATTCTCATAAATTTCTGAGCGATTTCGACATAGGATTACCCTAGATGAGTCTCCTTTCTCGTAATGAATCTCGTGTATTCTAAGGAACAACGTTACCGCACGCGAGTTATCTCATTAATCGATCCCGTAATCACGAACCTTGTGTACCAATATCTGCATCTTGAATCAACTCGATGTCGAATTGAAATACTTGATTATATATAGGACTTGTAGTATTTTCGAGATTGTTGCACGAAATATCGATATAATCTTATGTAGTTTTTTGCATGTAAAATATCTAACGATAAATTACAAAAATATAACTAAAGATTAATTATTTATTTAATAACATATTATAAATTTTTTACTTTGTTTTAATTTTGATTTATTGAAAAAATCCAACCATGCACACCATAAATAAAAACATTATATTTGTGTAATTTTTGCATGGTACATGTTAACGTAATTATCTGCCGCTATTTTGTCATTAACATTATAGATTAAAAACTCAATAATCATAATCATATAGCTTCAAAAATACTTTGATTCGTGATTGTTAATTTACACGGTAGAAAAATCAGGTAGTAAAGTTGCAGATATCGAAATGCATCGTTAATAATCAAAGACATCATGGGAATCTCACGGCATAGAACGTGGGAGTTCGAAACTAGCCACACCTTTATCTTCGTTGAAAGATTGCGATTGAAAAGGATTGCCGAGAGTAGAAAGAAAGACAGAGAGAAGAGCACTCGTCTCTCTAAAAATATTTCTTGAGAGTGAAAGCATCCGGCTTGCTACCTTCGAAGCAGCCCCAGTCGGTGGCTACACATTATATGTAGTAGCAATAGCCTCACAGGGGGAAACGTGACGACTTTAAACTTTCGTTTAATTTATCGTAGTGTTGGCGAGAATTCAATCACGAACTTTCTCCCAAAGGGAAGTCTCGATGAGATCGGCAAACTGCTTAACGCGATATTTCCTTTTACGCGAACTCTCTTCCTTCTTATCCTATGTTATTTTGTAATTTGACATTGAAAGACAAGATTTCACCATGAGAGTTTTGATATTACGAAAATAAGTGGAAATGGGATAAACAGCGAAAATGTACCTAGTGGTTGTTGTTCGGTACGACGTTTAAGATAAAGAACGATGATAATTGGTGGTTGACTTGAATGATGTATTCCTTATGTCTCCCGTCATGCTCGACTTTGATCAAGACACATGCTTCTATCAACCTGTCCGAAGCCGCTTTAGAAAAATGCGCTTTATCCGGAGGACATACAGATATTGCAAGAACGGTACCGGTGTTAAATTGATAGTACGATTTTTTTTTTATATACCACATAATCAACGGCCGCATTGTAACGTCTGAGATATAATGTTTGAGCATTGCTTTATCATAGGTTAATATACTACTACATTTCATATAGATTGGCTTAAACATCTTTTTGCTCACGGATAAGAATCTCGAGTTTTGGCATTTTAGAATTTTTAGATAAGGATGTCTTTTGGAATTCTTTCAAATATTAATATTTTTAAAGTGCAGGTATACTTAAATATTCGCGTAAGTTATATGTGCATTTGCCGCACAATATAACAGCATACGTATTATACATTTCAATTTTCTTTGCGCCTTTTGTAGGTGCGCATTATCGAAAGTATATTATTACAGATACGGTATGACAGTTCTTTCTTTTATTGCACTAATCGTTAACGCGATCATACGTAATAGTAAAAAGGGAGAAACTATTCAGTTTCACAAATATACTGTTAACAGAAACCATTCCGTATTACACTTAGACTACGGCTTAGCTTCTCATAATAATAATAATAGAATATAGTGGTGATTAGCTAAAGACAATGACTTTTGGCCATGGTTAATATCGTGTTTTTATTGAGGAGATTGACCTTGACAATGCTGTCAACGCATGTAGCCAATATTCTCTCACGGTTCGATGCCACTTTCACGATCAGAACTATATAATTATCTTGTAGCGAGGGTTCCTGCAAAACTCGTTTCAGAACTCGAATGTGCAAGAAGAAAGGAGGGGATATCTCATCATTCGGTCATAGCAATCAAGCTGGACTAAACATTAAAGTTTTAAACGTTAAAGTCTCAAAGTTGTCAAAAATATTTCAGTAAAATAAAAAATAAAAAATTGAGAGAGATAGAACATAAAAGTTAAGCATATAAATTCAATTTTTGAGTCTATTATAATTCTGATTACTTTAATAAGCAAATCAAATTATATGATCTATGTATATGGATCAACAATATAATGATAAATTTTCATAATATGATATTCTAGAATAAATAAATATTTCTGAAATAAACAATATATACATGATCAAAGATTATGATCAAAGAAGAAAATAATTCGCCTCTAGCTGATAGGTATACAAAATGTTATCAATTGCAGTCACCTCATTATTACATAAATGAGACATCTAAAGTGCAAACTGATTATACTTATAAGATTTTGCTAACAAAGAAATTCGGTAATGCTTTTTTTTGTTTTAAAAATATATATCTTGTGAGAATGCTGCTAATTAATTTTTTTCTTTAATGTAATAATAAACCCAATATTATTTTCACAGTGGAATCGATATTTATAGCTTGATTTAATCTGCAGTCAGTTTTATTGCCTCTTTAAGTTACATTTATAAATTTATATCTGAATAATTTCATGATTATAGTTTTCGATATTATTGACAATGATAAATCACCAATCAATTAAATTTTATCAGCCATTAAATTTATGTGTTTCAAGAGTAACGAATTAATTTCTAAGTCTTAAGTCTAACTAATCGAAAGAATCAATGTTAGATATAAGAAATCGCTGTAAGTTTTGGCACATATTATCGAATTGCTTCCTCAACTTTCTCTTCCCTCCCTCAGGGCTCTCTCTCTCTCTCTCTCTCTCTCTCTCTCTCTCTCTCTCTCTCTCTCTCTCTCTCTCTCTCTTTGTCGTGATGTACTTAATTTCCGGGTGTCACGAGATATGTATATCGAACAGGAGAATTCTCGATTTTCTCCTGTAAAGGTTTTCTTTCGGTTGATGAGCTAACGACGCGCTTTAAAACGTAAATCTTTAGGAATCGTGATTCCCGTTGGGCACGATCGCTGCAGATCGTTAGATGCGATGCTTTCGACGGTCGCTCGAGGGAGAAAAGTAGCTACTGATTATCCTTCATTCCGCCAATTCCACAATACGGAATTTGTATAATACTTGGATCGCTAGATCTGTTCCCTGCAGCAGGTTCTTTTCTCGCGATAAAGAGACATGTTAATGCTGCGTAAACTGCAATTCTCCACTTAGGAACGCGGTTCGCTTTCATAATCTCCCTAAGGCTAATTGTGGCTTCATATTATTTTTCTTTTAGTTTCTACGTAGAAGAACTTTCTGTATTGAAAGGGATAGTCCTCCGACACGAACTTGTGTAGTATTATTTTTACGAAATCTATATGGAACTGCGTATAGAAAGCTATATAAATTTTATGAGGGAGACGTGTTGCATTCTAGGACGTAGCGGTTTCGAAATAACTGATAGTTCTTCACAATCATTAGACCTTCGTATGATGCGTATCGTAAGCAGGTATGAAAAAAAAAAAAACATTATTAAAGTATGTCTGAGAAGGACATAACATCCTTGTTACCGTTTTCTTCCTGCATAGCTAATTGCTCGGTGGGATCTAGAGCGCCTCGATCATTGGCACAAGGACGTTTTGATCATTAAAGTTCTGCGGTAACCAATTAACTCTGAGACGAAAGCGGTGAGCTACGGTACGTGTTTCTGTTTCTCCCGTTACGTCTCATTAATCAAAGTCACACTAACGAAGATGATGATTTTCGATAATACATCTTTCTCTAGCTAGATAATTGTCAACCTTAATATAGCTTCGTGATAGAGAAATCGACGGCTACAAATAATTTAACATTTGTTGAACAAAAAGTTACATTGAAGAAAGGTTAGTGATGCGTTAAAGAGGCTTTTCATCGCGCTGTGATTTATGCATTTATGAGAATAATATAATCGAAATAATAAATAGAAATGCCAAATCGGAAATATTAAGATAAATTTATTTTAAAGTCGTTAGTTTTTAAGTTATTTTTGCTATTTTCCAAGGTTAACTAATTTGTACTAATGCCCACACATTTTAAATACACAAGATTTTAAGAGCTATTAAATTTAACTTTATAAAATATTACATAATAAGACATTATTTTAAATTGTTCTTTTTGCATTTATAATACTCGTTAAAGATTACACAAAACAAGTACCGTTTAATATTAAGTTAATGATTTTAAATTGTGGGAAAAATTTATATCAACAGTATCGGAATTTATTTTGGTCAAGGAAAAATAAAAAACTATAGCTAAAATTAAAATTATTATTCGCGAGATATTTTGTTATATAAAATGATCGTTTTACATAAATGAATAATGAATTAGCATTATTCTTGTCTGTAAACTCATATTACATCAACCTATGTCGACGCAATAATCAATTAGCGTACTTGGCGACGATCTAGGACAATATTGGTTTCTCGATTAGAAGTTCAATAGTCACCGAGCATTAAAGGGCATTACTCGGAATTAACGCGTTCCAGTTCTATTATAGCAAACCACGAAGCTTATCTCAAAACTATGTTCTATGGGATCGAAAGTCGACCGATTAATAATTAGTCATTTTCTTTATTACGTTACACAGAGAAACATAAATGTCAGCTATCCAATCCTGACTGAAATTACTCTCGGAAGTTCGATAGATAGAACAGGTAAAAGTATTGGTGAACTTTTTCAGTATATACCATACGGTGCCGTACACTGCGGTGTAACTTCTGCAAATTACGTTATCACGCGTTTCCAATGTCGCCCAGAATAAATTTTATTGGACGCATTTCGAAACATCTGCATACCTCGTTTTGCATATATAGCAATGCCAGTCTCGCCGAGAGAGATGCATAAATGGATAAATGTCTCAGCTGCTACGACACATACACACACTCCGCCGACAATCGTTTTATTTTTAGCGCGGCAAGGTTCGCATTGTGCTTCTCATTAACCTGTGTGGGTGCTGTAAGTACATTGTTCGTCGAAGTTGAATGATCTGCGACGTGTAGGTGGGAGATATGTGACTACCGCTTGATTGGCGGCGGCCGTTCGGGAATGTACCTGGCGTATTTACGCGTGTGAGCGTTTCGCCTATCGACTGTGCAGCGCGCGGGATAATAGGCATAATATGCGTGCCAAGGTTCACGAGTCACGCATAATCGTGTGACCCGCGCGATAACGATCCCGCACTTTACACACGTGCAAGGACTGACAACGCAAAAGTGATGCACACGTTCATCGTCGTCATCGTCGAGAAGCGTGTACTTTAACACGCGATCTTGCCATCTTCGGTGTCCTTGCCCATTTTTTTGCGCGGTTAACGGATAATAAGCGGTAAATTTATGCCACTCGCGCGTATCCCGATGCGCTTTCGCGACCCATAATATATCATTTTAGAGATAAATCTACTGGCGCGCCACCGCTGAGACGTATATATTTTGGAGTAGAGTTACCGTGACACGGTTTGCAACAAAAGTTACGTTGTTACGTTATTTTTGATGTTATCAATAATATTGAATTCTTTCAGTAATTCTGCTAGTTTGGTAGTTGCTTTTAATATTGTTGTTTTACTGTAGCAAATGGCTTTATTGTAACAAAGATAATTTGAAATATTATTTTTTTTAATCGCAAAAATATTTTAAATAGATATAATATATGCACTGCTTAAAATACTAATTTCATATTTATTTATTTAGTGTTATTAGATCAAAATATAACTTTTAACATGTTATTTCGCAAAAAATTAGAATAATTGCTGTAGATAACATCAAGTGCATGTTTATGTATATGCATACTTAGATATGAGCGGATAGCGCATAGCTCTTTAGACATGTAAACTACGTTCTTTTTCAAATGACAGATTTGATTCGCCTTCACAAGCGTCTGGAAACGCAAGTTACGCGTAAGGTGTCGGTGCTTTATTCAACACTTCACATTGTCGAACAAGGCTTCGCTTTTTCGCGTAGAAACCCGCGGTGAACGCTGTTCGTTACACATCAATCACTCTACTTCGCGAAACAGTTTCAGTAATATCTTCTCAGCAGGTCGCCGCATACTGTTTCGAGTAGCTAGATAGTGTGTGCGTTTCAGATTTTGCCGAGCGATATATATGTAAATTTGCAGAAAGCCGACCGCCGTTTACGACGTAGTCGTCGAGCAATGATTTTTCGGAGGCTAAAGCACGCCGGGACTTTGGTCGTTTTACGAGAATCTTACATTATGATCTTGCTCACCCTGCCCATTTAACCTGTCGGCATAATTAATTGTTTTCCACGAAAACAATTTGCCAGTACAACTAACGATTAGAAAGTACGTATAAATTAAAGAAATATTACAGTATAATTAGTCACAAAGCTGAGATCTTAAATCTTTAATCGGTAGTTACGGATTCGTACTTTGCACTGCTATTAAGCAGCCATTATTTTCGTTGCAGGTGGAGTACAAACAAAACTGCGCTTTCACGAGGCTTTCGCGTATATATAGAAAGTCGACACAAACAATCAATCGTGCGACACCGGATTATCGGTATTTTAAACGTGCGGGAGGATAAACTGGTTAATTCAAGGGGAGCCGGTGAAAGTGAACGAAAAATAATCTGGTTATCACGAAGGAAAGAGTTCTACGTACGCCAGACACTTTCTTTCGTGTTATGGTGTTAGCATCGTCCATGTGCACCATATTGCAAAGGAACGACTGAATAGAGAGTTCTTTCTTTCTGGCCAGAAAACAGATAACGTATCGCGATCGTAATCGATTCTCATTAACATGAATGGCAGAGGTTTCTCGGATCGGTCACGCAGATTACCCTTTATTTATCAACGCATATTCTTGTTCCGGCTTATTGTTGCAACATTTTTTGCAACTCAATCGCGATTCTTGATATTCTGCATTTTTAGTGTAACGTATTTCTTATAATATTGAATATTATTGAAAAATATTGAGAATTTCTTATCGTAAATAATGCCAGTTAGAAAGTAGCTTTGGAAAAAGTTTTACATAAATATTAGAATGTTAAGATACATTAATTTTATGATAATGTATGGAAATAGTGATAAAAATTGTGCTAGTATAACTATGTTAAGTACTTAATTAAAGTTATAATTGTTTTTTGTCTCAATATGATTTTCTGTTAGTCCGATTTCTGCTTTTTTTGTTCCATCGAAAAAATCTATTCTCGGTATGCTATGTGCGCACATTCTTGCTATTATGGAATCACTTTCACGTACCATCTCAGAGAAGATCTTCAACCTCAGGGAACGCGTGGTCACGACATCTTTCTCCGCCACAACCGAAGAATATCCCGCAAAAACGCGTCGCGAGCGTATTGCTTCCTGTTTAACGTAACTTTCTTAACCCATTGCGTTGTGGGTTCTTACCAATCCTCTAATGATTTCCTTGAAGTTACTTCTCTCAAAGAATAACTCCATTCGCGTAGCATTGCACATTCAACCAACAAGCGTTAATAATCCAATCTATGATAATAAACTAAGTTATTTAATATAATAATAAATTGAGATTCAACGCAATTGATGTCGAAGGACGTAGCGTATATAATGTGAAAGAGCACTTCAATGTTGCGTTGAGAGTCGTTGAACGAGGAAGGAAGGTCAGTTTACAATTTATAGCAGTTCTTGACCAGTCTTTTCTACCGTATTCAATCTTGGCATCAGTGCTATCGCAAAAAATCCATATATATATATATATATATATGACTTTTTCTATATTTTTTTTAATACTACAGCGTAAATACTCGAACGTATACGCGTGCGGATGAGTAATCCTACAACTCGGCGAGTGAAAGATATTCCGGTCTGACGGGGGCACGGAGAAAGTGGCCGATCGTCGAGCGGGGACTAACGCCGTTCTGCGGACTCATCTTGTCGTCCATGAATCGTTATCGCGAATCGGACGGGAGATCAGCTGTTGGATCGCCTACGCGTGATGATTTACGGTCGGGTGTTTAAGGATCACGAGCACGATAAATACACGCGTTTGTGCATCCATCGGTCTTTCGCCGGATAACAAATTGCCACTCGTTTATCTAGGATAGCAAATTTCTGGAGCGTTGATCGTGGGTTAAAATGCATCTTTGCTTTATAAAACGCGGTGTGGTTTCATGTGTCTTCTTTTTTCTCAGAGCCGTTGATCGAGAGTTAATACATCGGTAACGCGAGGCAATTTGTCAAGAATTCGCGCGAGATTTCAACGGTTATTGATTATCGGGATACGAGAAAGTGGAAGATTAAAATTGCTCTACTAGCAGTACGTACTTTGATGCGGTTGATACTTGAGCGGTTCTGAAATTGCTACTGGAATTCCATAATCGGAAGAAGCGGGGCTTTTTGCACCCATGTTCTCTAATAACATTATTTTTATCGGTGATTATCTAATGGTACTTTCGAATTGCAATGCCTGCACGCAAAAAATATAACAACGTGATGCAAGAATATAAGTTTGATCGTGTATACTTCTCTGTACTCTTAGTAACTTCCCGTATTAGCTTTCTCCTGTAATAATTAAATCTGTAAGCACTGCCCCCTTCCTAATTTGCGAAACAAATTAAGATTGCCACGCTTGCCGTTTGCACATTCGTCACGATAGTATGCACGTCACTTTGATGTATTATCTTAGCACTTTAAATGATTTTGCTCGACACAAATTGGTTTAACTTTTTTTATCTCGCTACGCGAGACAATGTAGACAAATATAGCCCCGCGGGTCTCAAAGAAAGTGTGACGCGCCAAGTAAAATATACTCCTATTTGACGGTAGATGATGATTTCCTGGTTACTGTAGCTAGTTTGTTCCGCAGCTCGCAATAAATTACCGTGTTGCTAATACAAATTACGCATCCTTATATAGTCAACCAGCTGGAAAATGTCTCGCCATTTTTGTATAGCTATTGCGTTCGTGTAGAAGAACACGCGGATGCTATGCGGATGCATGTCAGAAAGAACGCGCTGACAAGACTAATGAGTACGTTAGACTTGACGTAGTTTCGGATGACGGAATTCAAATTCTCTATTATTTTGCTTATTTTATACACACGTTTAAATTCAACATTATAAGTTACATTTTTTAACAATTATAAACGTAATTGTAATAAATGATACTTATTTATTACAATACTTAAACAAAATTTAAATTAACATAATATATTAATTAAAAATGCTTTATTAAAGATGTGATAAAAATATGAGATAAAGGAAAAGTCGCCTGTGTCATTTATGTGTGTATAAAATACGTGATAATAATATTTTAGTGATTTTTATGTTTTCTCGATCGTTCGTGATTGTTTTTTAATTTCCCTCCTAAGAAAAGTTTGATAAAATAATCGGTACTTGATAAAGCAAACGTCAACAAATAACACGTCCTTATTTACGAGAGTTGATTGGGCGGAGAATGTCTCCCCGGTTACCATTTTTGTCTGTCGATTAGATTACCCGTGTGTATGTGATCCTGACATAAACCGGGCAGCAAGGAGATCAGGGAGACCCAAGTGCCGTTACTTCACCCGGTCAGATTTCTTAAAAGGCACGAGATATGAGGAACTGGCTGCTACACTTGGCTTCGGTATAAGTCGTGCTTACCATTCTTACCTTTCCTCATGTTATTTGCGCGTCGTGGGTTTTTTTTTACTTTTGACAAGTTCGGAATCTATCCGGAAAATCGAGTCGAAAGCGGAACAGACCAGCATGGACGAATTTACAAATCAACGGAACACGTATTGAATTGAATATTCTCATTTAACCTATTATCTCGTTCGAGTTTAAGCTTGTTAGGTCAGCATTCAATCGACTATCGAAATTGGCGGTGTCGGCAGTTATGAGGTGTCATGCATTTCGAAAGAACCGACAGATAGGGAAGCGGAAAAACGAGAGGAACTGCTGGAATGGCGCGAAAGCATTTGTGGAACGCGGTTGGTTAGACAGTTTTTTCAAAGGCTCTTTAAGGAAGGCATATTATTAGGAAATTTTACGCGGCAGCGCATTTGATTTCCTTCTATGTTTAAAAAGGGTCTCGGCGAACGGTAACAGAGAATGTAACCATATGCTCTACTCTCTTAGAACATAAAGTAATTCTCTTTGCGCTGCCGCCACGAAATACATAGGGATATATAACTGATGAACCATAAATCATTATTGAACGTTGGTCAGTTTATGTCTTTGGAGTCACATGTACATACATACATATACGTACTATGTCGTGTCGACATCGATATCTTTCATCTGATGATCTCGTTAGTCTTGTGCAAGATAATAAATGGTCTTAGTATCATAAAAAATATGAAAGAAATATTTATCTTTATATGTAGCCACTTCTGGAATTATTAAGTGTACTGCGATCACAAAACCGCAAAACGATTCAAATTGCCGAGTTAATTGTTATGAGGTGATCCAAATCCTTCAACTACATATTTATATTATTGCATGTACTGTTACGCATAATTAAGTTCATTGAACAGCTTATGTAAGAGAAAAATTCTTGAGAGTGGACATCAAGGCTGACATTGATAAACCGGATAGTGTATTAACCGTTTCTTCTTTTTAACGTGATTGTAAAGAACGAATTTTTTATAATAACTACAAAAAATGGTTCCAGCACAAAAGTTGCAACAATATATAACATGAGCACTTAGAAATTAAATTGAGGACAAGAAGACAAATTACAGTAAAATATTAAATAACAAAAAAACATTTAAGTGAATACGTTGAAGTTAAAAAAATGAAGATGTATAATTAAATGCTAAAATATATCTTGAAAGTTTTGAAATGCTTAAAAGTAAAAATGCTATCGTATATTAATATATTATTACCACTGTACAATGATGGCCTAGCAAACAAACAATTTTATAAGTATTTATTAGAATTTGTCTCTTAATGACAGAGATATTACAAGTAGCTATAATATCATTTTCTCTAATTTCTTTGTCTATTTTTTTTAGAAAATCATTTTATTTATCTTGCGTTGATGTTTTTACAACTAAAATTTAATTGAAAAACAAACGAGACGGTAAATTACAAAGAAAAAATATAGAATAAATATTTATCTGCAAAAAATAAATATATCTTGTAAATTTATAATGAGCAGGAAAGCAAAGGTAAATCAACATAAAACTGAACGAGCACCGACCCGATTCGAATCATATGAGATCGCATGAAAGAACAGATCGAAGTAGTAGATTGCATAGATCGGCGGTGTTTTACAAACGTAATTAGTTATACTGGTTTCTCCCATGCTATAATTTTGAATCAGATACAGATATGGTTTAAAGCGGTGCTACGTTGTACATCGACGAGCTGATCGCCCTATCGCCGATTATTGCTAAGTATTCGGAGAAAGTAATTTCTTTACACTTGCCGGTCGGCCAATTAGAAACGGAATCATAACTTTCTCGGAGGAAGTAACATCGAAAATTCTATATCTTGCTTCCGTGTTATATAAATTGTTTGGCTAAACTATATTCTTAAAGGTGAGAAACTTTGAACGGCCTATGAAGAAATAATTATAGAATAGCTTTTATATATATGTATATATATGCTTTAAGTGTGATATATATATATTAAGCATTAATTAAAGCATGTTTCAATAATATTTTATAGCATTGTTAATTAAATGTAATAATGTCATGCGTAATAAAATCGCGTTTCACAGAAGCCATTCGTGCGGAGCACAATTTGAAGGGATTTCTTGTTAGATTCATTTTACGAGCTTCTACGCTGTCACTTTAACGTTCGCCGCGAGTACATCTTCAAGAACCTCGATTTATTTGTCTTTACTCTCCTCATCTGCTGTACTGCGGATTTATATATTTGCACGCGTGGACATTCAATGCTGCGTCGGCAATAGCTTACGATCACTGAACAGACCGGCGAATCTAAGCTATTACAATACGTAACGACCGTATTAATAAGTAGCAAACGATGCGCCATAAATAAACATGATATAGTAATTTCCCATGCACACTGATTGCGGAAGATTTGCACAAGTACCACTTGCACGCGTAAATCAAGTGAGTCAAGGCGATAATCGTATTCATTTTTTATACCGTCCTATATATTTATGATGACACATAAGTAGTCAAGAGCACGTAACTTTTCCACGCGCAATACTTTTATTTCCATGAATATCGAACGAGCACATATCAGTTATAATCAGCTATACAATATTCATATTCTTATGATATAGACAATATTACTTATTATTTTGGAAAATATGATAGTGTATCGATTCATTGATCTCTTTAAAAAAAAAAAAAAAATAAAATAAAGAAATTGAATTAAAATTTTATAAGAAAATTAATTATTAAATAACGTAACCCCGAGAGCGATATGAGTTTATAATAGATGTGATAATAAAATACTGCCAATTTTTTGGATATTAAAAAGATTTCAAGCACATAGGCGAAACATTTTTTCAGTGCTTCGGGTGTTACGCGTACTCGGTTTTAGTTGACAAGTATTCGACACAAGCTGCCTTACGTCAATTGAAAAGCTTCCAGAACAAGTCGTACGTCTGGTCTACATGCGTGCCACGTATTTTCGACTGTTTCGCTAATCGATTATGTTGGCAAACCGCGGTGATGCGGTTCATTCGAATGCGTACGAGGATTCACTTTCTAACTTGGCCGGCTCCCGCACATAACTCGGGATTCCGGTTACGAGGCGCACACGCGGTTTTTTTATGGCGTGCGCTTACCCGCTTCGCACGAGCGTCATAGTCTGATTAGCCTGTCGACCTCTCTTCATGCTCCAGGATAGCGCGAACGTATTTTGTCGACGTGTAACACACCCATCTTCTGCTGCGTGTGTACGTGCGTGTGATTCACCGGAGCGAGCGCGTAAACGGCTACCGGTTGCACCAGTAGGCACACAATGCTCGGCGTGTAACACGTGGAGAGAGCGATGTGCGCATACGTAATCGTGAACTAAATGAATTGGAATGGAATTCTGGAGTAGTCGCGTGCGACGCGCATCGCTGGTGTTGGTAATCGGTCAGAAACTGCGCAACGGTTTCGTGTCAAAAGCCCCAAACGAGAATGTTCGTCCTGGCGCGCAACGAATCAATTTGATATCACGCGTCGATATGAACTATTGCGCTATGTCAAAGAGGCGGAGAAAGGAGTGGCCAAATTTTTTTACGTCATATAGATATACACGAGCATTAGATATTTAAGAAGGAAAAATTACGGTATCGTCCGCATAGAAAGAGATACATATTGCGTTGCACTTTATAAATGTCAGACAAGTCACATACCCTATTCTGTCTTTTCGGAGCCTCAGGAATTTTTAGGCTTACCTGCAACAATAATGAGAAGAGTTCAAATTAATACATTGTTGAAGTAAAACATGGGTAAATATATTATGCATGGAAGAGATTTAATTTTTTAACATTTGATCCACTAGAATTTTGCGATTGTTGGAATTACAATATAATTAATAACCGAGAAGTAGGAACACGTAGAAGCTCACCAGACCATAACATCGTAATAACAGCGTACTATCAATAATTGTCAATAGATTTTATGCGAGCGCATTTCTTGACCACTAAATAACGGTTAGAAACGGGGCAGGTGCTACTATTACAAGTTGTCTATAGTTGATTTCGCCGGTTAGATTTGTCGGGACAGCCCGCGATTTGCATGTACAAGTAGCAATGTCGGGGCGGAACGTTTCCACGGTCGCGGGACATTGCAGCCTCGGTGATCGGCATCACGTTTCTGTGAATTCTCGGCGAATCGTATGCAACTCTCTCGGTGCAACAGTCGGCACTCTTTTGCAGCACGAAAGGAACTTATCGGGACCAAGCGTGATGACGATGTTCGTGTTGCAAGAGCGCCATACCTTATGCACTTCTGACGTTCGCAACCCACGAATAATGCCGATGTAGCGTAATCTCTCAATGTACGTATGTCGGTGTAGACATATTAATTAATTAGAAAATTAAATGCGGACGCATAGAATATGTTACATACATACATACATACATACATATACATGTTGATTGTAAATTATCGCACGGTATGTGTGTGTTGCGTAGTTAATACAAACTATCAAATGAGCTAGTGTTGAGTAAAAGTGCGGTTTTCGAAAAAGAAAAACAAAATACGATTGAAGATGATTCGGTTATCGTACCGGTTCTCACATTACGATTTCTCCAAAGATTCTCTTTCTATTTTCGGAAGTATCAAATTCTAGTCGAGCCAGTTGAGTCGATACACTGCATATCAAATTAGTTCTTTCTGGATACAAATATTCGTGTTTGTCAAGGATAACGGGTTGCGGTAACTGGTTTAGCAAGATAATATCTTAGTGCACGGCCACTGTGCCGTACTAAAAATATTCCCAATGTTTTGTATTGCACCGAGAAAGGCTTTCCTTGAAATTATAATGCTGTCGCGACGATGCGACGAAAAATGCCATCGCGATGACGATTCGCCGAAGGAATTCGGAAAATGTTATTGTCTACTATTGACTTGCATCCCGCCTCGTATAAGAATACGATTCAACGGATTTGCCTAATTAGAATAGTCCAACAATCGTCGCGCATACCATTTTTCTAATGAAATTCTAAAAGTCACTTGTTGTGCAACAATAAGGTAGGTAATGACTTACGAAAGAGGTATGCAATCCCGGGATAGGGGCTCTTGATTGTTTAGTTTATTTCTAAACTATTCTTCGAACAAACGCAGTCACCCGCACTACCCAATGCCGCCATGTGTAAACCATGTTAATTGCATAGTCGCCTATATCGCCTAAAGGCTGTTATTACGAGTACTATTTTTCGTTCAGGTTTCAACGCGCGCGCGTACATACACATTTGAAAAAATAATAATTTTCTAAGATTATGTTTAAAATAATTTAAAAAGTTAATACTTGTTAATTATTTAATAAGTTAGTTGAGCTGTAATAACTTTTAAGAGTGCAAGAAACTTTTTAATAATTTTTTTCTACTATTCTTGAGAACTTTCTACAATACTCGAGAACTTTCATTTTTGCTGAAAGCAATACAACATCTTCGCTTGTCCTTACGTAGTAATTTAGCGGGTATCACGAAACATGTTGTGACCTTCGTTTATTTGCTTGCAATCGACACAGATAATCTTTGCCTTACGAGTGAATCACACCTATTGCATGTCATCATTGTGACAGGTCATGGTTGCCAATGACAATAATAATCTGTCACGTATCTCGGTGGCTGGGTCGCAAACCTATCATATTAAACAGATGCACTTCGCGGCACACGATGAGAATGAAATCATTATTAGTAGAAAGTTTACACAGTACCGGTATCTCGTCGATAGCATATTAATTATACGTGGCTGTGTTCAGGGTATGTGTGAAATTGGCACCTCAACTTTCTGCACCGCAGATTTTCTCGCGAGTTCTGTTTGCATCCATAATAGTTTTACAGTTCTCGATAGTTCTCACATAGTTTCGACCATTTCCATGTTTCAAAAATTGTTCTGTTAATTAATTATATTCAAACAATTTTTTATTCCGACTGCTCGCACCGCACCCACTCGTTTAAATTCTTTAATTAGTTTGGTATAAATCGTACGAGATGTGAGAATTAGAATCGAATTTGCGCGACTCGTGGCGATTGATCGCTTTTATATAGAGTCTTTTTAACGATTATATTTTATAAATATTTTCTATCGTTATAGTTAGGATAGCAGCTGATACTTCGGAAGTAATACAAATAGAAAGACATACGTTAACGTCACTTGGTGCTGAAATAAAACGACTTCATAATGTCAGAGTACAAGATTCGGTATTTTACACGATTTTTAAATACATTATAAAACTAATTTTGACTTTCTTGTGAGAATCACTACACTGCAAAACCAAGTATGTAGTTTTTACACACTTAAGTATGTAAACCCATGTAGTAATTTTTTACGCGTTTATACGTGTGTTTCGTTTTTATCTATGTAATTGTAGACACTTTCCTGCGTATTTTATACGTTAAATTATATATTTAAAATGTTTATATCAAAAATTGTTTATATCAAACATTTCTATTTTATATGAAACGAATTAATATTTGGTTCATATAAAATAGTATATGGATACATATTTTTTATTGCCTTTCTTTTTATATTTTCTATTGTACACATAATATAACACTATTAGACACGCTATTTGTTGATTGTAAATGTGTATGTAACGAATATTATAACAACATGGAAAGTCGTTATAATTAAAGGCAATGAAAAATATGTACCCATATACACTATAGTGAAACATGTATTGTAGTGAAACAATTTTATTTTCTCTGTCTCTCTCTCTCTCGCAAGTAAAAAAATAAAAAATATAAAAAGAATAAAAAAATATAAAAGAAAATAAGAAAAAGAACAAAAGAATATTTTTAAAAAGAAAAAGGAATAAAAGAAAAAAGAAAAAGAATGAAAGAATATTTAAAAAAGAAAGTGAGAAGAAAAAAAGGAAAAAAAAATCAAGAATAGAAAATAATTAATTAGAAGTGCAGCACGTGTGCGCATGCACGTTTGTATGTGAGAGAAGAATTTTTATTAGATATCAATATTTTTTATTGGTATTTTCGAGATGTAAGCGATAAAAATTTCGAAAAATTTTAGCGTTTATGTTACAATGTATACGCGCCGTCAAGCCTTTCTATTTGTAAGTTTATTATTATCTTTAACAATTTAGTGCATTAATTTCTAATATCGATTATATAGGGAATCAAATAATTTTTATTAGGCGACAATATTTTTTTATGGTTTTCGAGACAATGCGTCGTTACGTCTTCCTAATTAAGAATTATTATCTTTAAATATTAATGCGTTTATCTCTTTATACTACCAATCTCTTTATAACATCAATTAGAAGAAATAGAATAGTCTTCATTAAGCGTCAATATTTTCCATTCATTGTTGAGATATAGGCAATTAAAGTCTTGGTGCGCAAAATTTTGGCGTTTCCGTTGTAATGTATACGCGGGATCATACATCAACATCGTCGGATCGACGTCCGTCTCAGTTTTGGCAATCAGCAGTGCTGCGGGATTGTACCGGCATCAATACATAGCCGTGTCGACGTCCATCTCAGTTTCGGCAGTCAGCAGTGCTGCGGGATCGTACCGGCATCAATACATAGCCGTGTCGACGTCCATCTCAGATTCGGCAGTCAGCAGTGCTACGGGATCGTACCGGCCTCAACATAGCCGTGTTGACGTCTGCCTCAGTTTCGGTTGTCAGCAGTGCTACGGGTTCGTATCAGCATCAATACATAACCATGTCGACGGCCGTCTCATTATCGGCGGTCATCGCTACGGAATCTTAACGACATACGCGTAGAGGCGTTGTCGTTGTATCACACGGTACCGTTGGTATTTGCGAGCTCGTCATTAGCCATACAATTACAACGTGGCTTGATGAGTTAGAGCTCAGCTAAAATTTGCTCCGCCGAAATCGTGACCACGAATTTCAAACTTGAGCTTCAATGTATCATCGTTTCCTTGACAAGTGAGGGACATGTGCTCAAGATAACCATCTTTGCAGTAACCGGTAAAACGGCAGCCATTTTTGTCACAGGATCACGCCATTAGACTCAACAGTCATCGCTTTCCAGTTTTTTCTCACGGAAACTTAACGCCAAGATCCGTTTAACTGCTGTTTTGTATCAGCGCTACAGAGCGACCGAGATATTGATATCCAACAACGTCAAACTCGTGGTGTTCGTATTCAAAATATGATGATGAAACGTCAACGTTTGGAATTATTATCAGAGGAAACAGCTTCACCAAGAAGCAGCTTGTCTAGGACTTGACCCCTCGAAGGACAAAAATACTTACCTTGACAGAATAATGTGTACGCGCCCTCATATGTAAATTCATTGTCTTTATGTAGTATAGTATGTTATTTTTACAAAGAAAACGGAATTACACACATAAATGTAGGTTTCATATATAAATGTGTAATTTTACACACTCACACACTTATACTACACACTTGGTTTTGCAGTGTATACTTCTTTTTTACGCTGTACAGTTCAGTACCCGTAATAGAAATTTCCGCAATAAGCACGTTTATTCTCGTTCACTTTTATGCAGAATTCACGTGCACGAGAGCGTGGCGGCCGGTGCACTGTCCGATGCACGTGACGAACAGTGCAATACGCTGCACATGGTCACGTGCACCAGCCGCGCGTTACCGTCGCGCTATGATAAGTCGACTTAGGATGTTGTTTTCGCAGCTCTAGGTGAAATATACTTTATACGAGAGAATCGTTAATTATTATATTACTTATGTCACATATATTGCACTAAGAGCAACACAACATCTTGCACGTAATCGTTTTTTTTTTTGTAGAGTAAAGCAATCGTTATTTAATGTTTGTTTTCTAATATTAATTATCGCTGAATGCTTGCATGTGTTCGCAATGTATTTTATAGCAATTGATGAGTCTTTCAAGCATATATATTTTGATCAAAGTAATAGATAACAAAATTATCGTAGTAACTTAATATTAACGTAGTACTAATAACTGTTTAATAAACATAGTACGCTGCTTTAACCGTTCTTATATAATTTGCCAATTTAATTTATTTAATTACAATATTTTATTACGGTAATAATTGTTCTAAATATATATAATTTCTTCCTGTACAATTAATATCTCGCAAGTTAGTTACAACTAACAGTGCTTTCTTGTTGTGTCTCAGAGCGATAGCAAGCAAAGTTTCTCGCGCATATCGTGTAGTCGCTAAGAGCGGGATAAAAAAATGTTTGCAAAGAGAGAACAACGTATTTCTGCTTTCTCGGTTGTTTAATTGCATCGCCAGCAACCGTAATTGGATGCTATCCGCCTTCGAAATTAAAGCACTGAGAATAAACCTTATTCCTAAACAAGGAATGACATACTCCACGATAAATCGCAATGCACGTCGTTGTTAACGCTTGTGTTTGCTTTGCGTTTCCACGCGGCTAAGTAAATGCCCAAGAAACACGCGTTAGCCGGTAGCGAATTCTTGCACGTTTTATTTATCGATATACATGTATATAGATCGGTTGCACATGTGGCAACGATCCGTTGAAGTTCTGCCGACCAATATCGCCTGTCTGCCCCGATGCCGGTTTTCTAGGTCGAACTTACATTGCACCTAATAAGTAATTACGCTGGTGAACGCGTGGAAACTACCCGATGTTGACCGCATACAGGCAGCTAGACTGCAATTCGTAATTGTTTGCTTGATTTTCATCGATAAATAATTATTCTATATATTATTCTATGGTGCTTACGTAAGAAAAATAATAATATTCTTTGAATTTTTCAAGTAATAATTTGAATATTTTTTGCTCTTAGTATTGTTGCATTATCGTTCCATATGCTTTAAATTTGTATATTAAAAAAATAAAAAATAATATATTTTTAATTTATTAATTATGCATTATTAAATATGTATATATAGTATTTTTATGCAATGTTTAAGAGTGCATTATTTTTAATTTCTTAATGAAGTAAAACATGTTTCCTGCATACATATTACCGTTTACATTTAGCAAAATTCATCGAATCTATAAAACTTTCGCTTTTGAATTTTACACGCCGGCAAGCTCGTAAATATCAGTCGTGATAATTAACTATATTTAACTTTACGTAAACAAAATTGCGTTACTTTCTTTGCAATGCCACTTCGTTACTGCGAGCCGCTGATAAGACGTGTTAATTAACCCAATTAAAACTAACATTTTATAATTATGTATTAATTAAAATAATTATTATTCACTTTCTACCGATAATCTAGACTCAATAACTCCTACGCACGGTCTTGTGTAAATAAAATTTACGGACTAAAATTCTGTTACTTGAATTCATATTCGAAATTTATGTAATAGTAATGCACGCGTGGATTAAAAGTGAGAAATGCGGATCTTTTTATTGTTACTGATTCAATTAAATTTCGTGTCAACAATGACGGAAATAATATCTCTCGGCGTGTTGCATTTAAGTGATGTTAAATGGAATCGAGGCCTGCCACGACTCTGAGTCGAATGACCAATATTCGTGTCAAGTCTCTATGTCCTCGTCATCCTTGAACGTAGAGATGCAGTCGTGCTTGCCTTAATAGGCAAACAAAGAGAGTGTGATAATGAGTAATCTCTCGGATATGCAAAAAATTAACACCTACGTATCTTATTATTCTTGTTTTTAAACATTTTTAAAAATAAGAATAATAATCAAAATTGTTTAGAAACCTTAGTCTATTAATAAGTTAATTTTGGTAAAATATTATATTAAATTTTTCTTAACTAATTATAGTTATATGATTTTAAGGCAAAATTTTGATAGCACAAGAGACCTTTAGGCAAAAACAATCGAAACGTTTTGTAAAATGTATAGAATAATGTACTTTTACAGTTTATCAAAGATATTCGGAAATCTATAGCCATCTTGTCATTTCATTGTACAATACAAAATCTCGTCTTTCTCGACCAACGTGTTCATAAACGACATTTATTAGCTGACGTACAGACAATTTATTGCAGGAAACATTAATCTCACATTTAGTCACACTTGCACACGATGCAGTTAAAGATGAATTGAACGTACTGAGTAAATATTTTATTGATGACTATGTCAGTAAATGGTCAGTCATGGTCCCAAGCCAATAAAAACAGATATCTTATTACTACATGTTTCATAGATCGTATGTTTACAAATATGTGTCTTTATTTTTAAGAAAATAATGGAATCAGTATGTATATCGTAACATGTAAGTAGTACAGTTTTCTCTCAAACTTGAGTAATTTTTTAGATTTAATTGCCGCGAAACATTTGTATACATATCTGTACATATTTTTATATAAAATAATAATGGACGAATAATAATTATTTATAACAAATTTGTTTCAAAGTATTTCATTTATTTGTTAAAAATTTCGTTATTAAACAGAAAATCAAATATTTATTGATAGAGATATATTTGTAATAAAGTACTATGTATTCTATGAACCGAGTGGGATCAATTGCAAGCAATTAAGGCCACCTGCTTTTTTTGACGCAAGAGTTACATACTTCTCGAAGAACGAAGGCAAGCGTTTGTCCTACCTTTCCTGGCGCGAAATTGTCTCTTGTTTCTTAATTAAGACGGAGTGAGTTCAAAGAGTATCGTACCGCCTGATCACTTTTTACGGATAATGTCGATAGAGATTGGAACAGTAAGAGGAAACGAGAGAGGCAGAGAAAGTATCGTTTCCTTTTTCTACTACAATAATAAATACAAAGACGGAGAGTGTGAAGGGAGATGAATGCACGATAAATGATACTGGCAAATAAATAAATAAAGTTACACGCATCGCCAAATGAATAACTCATAAAATATATAGTGTCTAATTGAAATAAATACGACCAGTCACGTTCTTAACAACATCTTTATCTGTATGAATGCATACACAGCTTTCCAGTTGCTTCAAGAGAAACGCATAAACAGTTTTTCTACGTAGTTAGAAAGTACGCACGAGGAATCTATATCTTTTGCTCGACAATAAAATCGGGATAAGAACAAACATTAAATTAATAGCATTGCGCACAGAAATTTTATTATGTCTAATTAATGTGTAATTCAAACAACCATCCTCGGCATTTCCTTCCTAACGTCCGCAGTCAACAATGTCCCATTGTTATATAATTAAGCAATAATACGATTCAATCTCTCATACTATTGGAAATAATGGCCGTCTCGTCTAAATCAGCTCCAGCGTTTCGCAATAAATTATTCGACGTCGCGCGCATCAACGCCTTCGCGTGTAAATGCGATTGTTCCCCATGCATAATAGGTGGCCGCCGAACGAAGCGGTCGTCCGCTCGTCGATTAGGATCTAAGAATCTGGCTTATATGGGTCGCTCGTGATCGTGAGATAAGATCTATCGGCAGCGTTCTGCGCGCGAGCGCAACTGACTGACGGCCGTTCTCCTCGTGCTCCTCGTCACGAGACGAGGCTGACGAGACTCGCCGCCGCGAGTCTATTTCATGCAAATCCGAACGTGTCCAGATAAGCGCGCGAAAGAGACTGCACTCGAAGGAAACCAGATTCCCTTGATCTTGCGCGGGGCGTAAAATTATTTCACCACACGCGGCCGAGCGGAGTCGCGATAATATATGTTTATCGTTATTACATTATCTCGATACACACCGACGCTCGTAAGGAAATGGTTTCGAAAGGTTTCCACCGTTTGCTTAATTCCTAATTTTTTTTTCATCGTCGCTCACAGACGCCGGTCTATTCAAGCGTGCACGTGTGTGCCTCCATGTACCATAAGCAACGCGATATCGTGACGGTTCCTCGAAGAATTTATAAAAGTTTCAGTAAAAGTGGCCCGTATTATTAGCGCACTTTCAAACGGTAAAACAGCCGTCACTCTGATTTACGACGTTACATTTCACACGCGCTACCGCGCGCGCGGCCATGTCGCTTGTTCCTACAAAGAGTCTGCGGTGCAAGCGAATTTTATCGATTCTTTCTCTTATAGCGCCAGTCACGTTGACGTTGCAAGCCATTGTTTAACCATTCATACAATACGAACGATTAGCACACTTGTTGATTTATTAGGCATTTCGGTCGCCGATGAAATGTCGTAATTAAAGCTATCGGCCTTAAATTCGTGCCCCGTTATCTTATCGTGCGAATTCATTAACATTTTGCTTTGAAAATAAAACCGCATAAATTAATTTTTTACTTTGCTTTACCTCGATTTTGTTCCTAACACGCCAATTCGCATTGCGCCGTTTAATGACCGTCTAGAAGAAGATTGCGATGCTATGACTCGTCGCTTAACAAAGGGAACTGACGGATTTTCCTAGGCAACGCTTGACCTTTGAAGCGACCACAATAAGGCGGCGGGCAAAGAAGCGTAAACCAATCAAGCGGATCAAATTGAACCGGTATTCACACTACCCACTTACATGTTCCACGGTGAAACAGTCGCGATGAAAAGAGAAACTAATCGTTTCGTTTCAATTTGAATCGACATGCGCATTTAAGATTTCCAATGAAATGATTCAATTAACTTAAAAGAAAATGTGATCAAACCCGCGCGCGCGCGCGCGATTACATTCGAGATTGTGGCACGTCAATTCGAAATCCTATCGTCGATTCGTGCACTCGTATCTGGCACACTTAGTACTGTAATCGAAAACTGGCGTCTAAATGGAAAGCACCAATCAGCCGCGCGCGGAGTCATTTTGCGCCGAGACTCGATGTACTAAGCGCGGAAATATGGCGGAGGCGTGTGTGTTTCGTGGCAAGCGAGCGCAGTTACGATCGCTTAAATCGAAGCTTAAGTATACGCTGATTTTTCTTTCGGATTATTTATTGGCGACCTGCGTCGAGCATATAAGGTTTTCTCTTACACAAGTTTCGCATTGCGACTGTCTTTTAATCGATCATAAACACGGTAGGAGGATAATGGTAAAAGCCATTTCGAGAGGGGGCGGCTCCCTTTATCTCGAAAAGCGGAACATCTCGAGAGACTCTCTCGCGTTCCGACTTAACGACGCGAAAATTATCTTTCGTTTGCGCCGTTACCGCGCATTTCTCCGTTGATCTGTGCCTCGGTGAACCGCGGCGGCTATAAATCTCGTGGCGGCTGCGAGCAATCCCGGGCTAAAAACTGCGGTTATACGAGGAGAATTTAAATCATTCCAGCTCTTTGTATTCTTATCTCGCAATTGGCTCGGCGAAACTCTTCTTTTTTTTATGGACCTTCTCCTAAGCAATCTTTCTTTTCGAGCATACATATGGTAGTCCGCATTATGAGAATATTGGTATTATTCGCGTTTGTCATCTGTAGGTGATATACCGATCGTTCTAAATTTAAACCATATGATATATCGCTTTCGAAAGCATTGCATTTGTTCATCCGTTTTCCGCGACGACGAAACGTTGATCATTCGCTTGGAGAAAGCAAGACGGAGATAGGAAAGGAGAGAGAGACCAGACAAAAAAGTAGAACCGTTAAGGGAGCGAACCGGCAACAGTTAGGAAATCCTGGCAAACATTGCTACATATAGTGTCTGGCAATTACATAGTGATAGGCGGACCGCTCTTTCGCGTCTCGGCACCAGTATGTCATGCAATAAAGTATCTTCGAGGATTTATAACGCGTTGCAAAACGGACACTCTCAATGCTCGCGACAGGCGTGCAAGTTACTGACGCATCGTGAAATTGGGCGATTAGACGCTTGTGTAATCGACGAGCTACGTGTATTGATCCTTCGCTATCGTTACATTCAGCGCAGTTTAAGTCTCCTATTTGTATTCGTCACGTAAATTTATATGCGTGTATGTCATACTATCAATTGACTTTGTTAATTGGCAACTACAAATTAGTAATATTTTAAGTTTTAGTGTAAACGGCAAGTTTAGTATGACATTTCTATTCATTTTATAGCACATTAATTACTAATGGCGTGCAAATTGACAACCGTATAATGTATTTTGAAAGGAAGGAAGAAAGCGATTGAAGGAGATACATTAATTTCCGTTTTTAAGCAATCGTATAAAAATATAATACACAAATAAAAAAATATGAGTACTTCTTAATAATAATGAATATAAATTATTCCTTTATGGAAATGCTTATTACTTTATGACTTATTACTTCTAATTTGTTACAGCTATTATGATAAATTATTTAAATTAAAATTTTTAGTAACGTGGAACTATCTTTTATTCTTTCCGAGATCGCATCAGCATGTTGAAAACAGTTACTTTGATTATGTGCTTTACCGGCCGCTAATGTGTCAATCAATTTGTAAATCATATCACGAGATTTGCTCATTACGGGCATCGGGGAATTAGAAATGCGAGCGACTAAAAGGGTATGTTGAGTATCTCAACGTGCATTTACTCCTATTTCTCAGGTATCTCTAATTGGCTCGAACGATAATAATGATGAGATTTGCAACAAGCTATGTTCACGCAAAGCTAATTCTAACACTCCTCGAATCCAGGATAAACGATGTATGATGCATTTCATGCACGGGGACGCGTGGCGCTTCGAGAGTATTGTGAACTTTAACATCAGACAGTCCTTGAATTGAACTTCTCCAATGCAATATCGATGCAACGCGACGTAATGCACGAGTGCGTGTATCGTGATTCGTGACTCGTCGCGATGACCGCCGGCAAAAGTCATCGCGATCCACGATATTACTATTTCTTCTCGTTTGTTATCCGTGTGGCTTTGCGCGGCGCACGACTTTTAAATAATCTTTCCCTGTCATCCCTGTCGATCTCGAGAAATAAATCCGATCGAGTCGTGACGAGATCTACCCGATTTATTATACACGCTCCCAATGCTCTTCTGCTTGGATTTGAATGCTAAAATTAATCTTCATAGCCTTGTTGTTACAGGATATTGAGAAAAATTTTACTTTTGACAGTTATATGTATATTTGGCTGCTATGAATCTTGAAATAATAGATCAGTTTATAGTTTGAGAAAAATTATAATACAATGTGTGGCTAAATTGTACGTTTATTAATGACGAAATTTCATAACTCTGTCTATTCATAGAATTAATGCAGAAGATAGAAAAAAATACTCATTCTAATTAGCTCTTGACACTTGTGATATGTCAATTGATTGGCAGTATATTTTTACATTGTGTAACACAAATGCGTTCTTTTGTAAGAGAATACGAAGCATTAATCTTATCACTTATTAAGATTAATGATCACGATAATCAGACATAGAACTTGCTTTTCAGGCGAATCGGAATGCAATATAAAAAAGTGCCAATAATAATCTATAATACGATATGCATCTCGCGTGCATTCTCCGACCAGTACATTTACGCCTCCACATTCTTTGTCGCATAATTGCCGACTGTCGCGTTGCTCACGAGATCTGCAAGCGAGTTTCAAAAATTCCTTCTGTACCTTCGCGTCGCAGTCCTTGAGCCTTTGGAATGCAATTGACTGTACATTGTTCGTGACTTTTGTGCGGAAATAAAAATTACGATAATTTATACATCTTACTTCGTCTGTTTATGTACTATAGTATCGCTGCTGGAGATGTTAATGCATGCATTACGTTAAAAAGGATAAAACAAAATGCAATGAAATTTAACGCAATCGTATTTTCAAAGAAAATGTCTTTTGAGCCAGTTTTGCTGCACGTATACTGCTGTAGCAAGAATAATCACGTTTTACATATTTAAAACATTTTAAATTATTTTAAATAATAATTTTAAATATTAAATTTTATTTCTTAATTTTCCAAGATACAAACTTCACGGTTTTAACTGTTTTTTTTTTGTGTGTGTGAAATTGTTCATAAAATTAGACTACATGTAAATATAGATGTTTTTACTTAGTACGGCGGTGTACCTGTGAAACAGGAAAGATCTTCAAGATCTAAACTCGGCTGTGCAACTTTGTTACACAACAAGTCTTGCTGGATCGCCTGCAATTTGTCGAATAACAAGAACTGTGGCTCTTCTCTCGGTGGTTTCGTGACGCGCCGGGCTTTATTGCCGCAATACGAAATACGATTGCGATTGCAAGACGACTTCGATAAATTTAATCTCTGGCATGTTCACTTCGTTGAACAAAGGAACAATGGGGCGGCGTTCGCTGTCTCAGAATCGGAAGCTGATTTCGCCTTCGTTGCAATCGACAAGTTTGATCATCCGTTCAATCTAGTGCTTCCAGCAAGTACCTGTCGCTCTCTTCAATGTGGCTCATTCGCGCGTGACACTAAAGTAATGATACCGTAACGTTCGCAAGCCATAGCGGTATTATCCATGAACAGTCGCGGCTCGTTTGCGTTGTAAATCGCAAGGTGATCAGTTCTATACCCTTTATTGGACATACATCGCTAAAGTTCTCGGTTATTAAAATATCTCTCTTGCAATATATTTAAAGTGCCACGCAACATTCTGAAAAAAATATATATATATAATGTATCTTTGATGATGCAAAGTATATGCTTTAGCAATATTCGGTGGACGGTTTTTCATGTATCAAACGTCACGCATACTCACTGTTTCGAAAGGGAATACTATACGCTAGTGCTGGCAACAACTTCTTTTTCTCTCTATAAACATTTTTATAAATGCGGTTAGGAATTCAGTAAATTTCATTGTATATACTAATCTGTTTTAACAATAATGTCCATTCTCCCATTCGTAATTCTGATCTTTTCAAGAGCAAAAAATATTGCGTAACACATCAAAATTGGAGCATATAACAAGTTACGATAAATTACTTTGTTTATGTATTCTAGAAAAAAAGTACTTAGCGATTTAAGGATAACGTACACTGAATATTATTTAAAAAAAAGTATGTAACAATTGCGAAATTCTAGTCTCGATATTAATCTCTCATAGAATGTTTTCAAAAATTTTATCTCTAACAGATTAGACATTTTATTAATAAATCAATTTGCTTTAATTATTGCTGTTAAATTGAAAAGCTTATTAAAATAGGAAACGAAAGTGAAATCGGTAGCAACGAATTCGATTAAAATGTAGAATGAGAAAAATTTCTAGATAATTAATAGCGATTTCATGACTTGCAACTTCAAGGACTTGAATTACAATTTGACAAAACAGTTTGTGGAACTGGATTTAGTCATTTTACAATCCAGAATGTTCGTAACCAGGCGACACGTGCATGGATGAGCACGTGGCCTGCGTTTAGTGTGGCCCACATGTTCAGTGAAGGGTTTGAGCAATCAACGACGACGGTGCGGTGCAATCAGCGACGACGACCGGCATAAGGTCCAACCAGGTAATAAGTAATATAATTTTCATATAACTGAAGTGTGTATTAGTTTCAATAGAGCACGCGCGCTATCGATGTTGTTCGGTCGCTATATAATTACGGCCCATGCTTAGACGACTAGAAAAATTTGCCTTTAAAATACTACCTGTGCGTCTAAGTATAAAGAAATTTTGAGCTATTTGCATAAGTAATTACAGCATTATTCCCCATTAACGAATATTTCGCGATAGTGGTGTAAAATTGATGGTTAGCACATAATTTCGTAAAATTTCCGAATATCAATCGATCGTATTCCAGCAAAAGACAAATTATGATAAATTTGTATATATTATAATACTTTAATAATAATTTTTAAGTTTATCAAATATTATAGAGATATATATGTATATATACAGCTATAGCATATATATATGTATAGCTTTTTATTGATAACATCGGCAAAGTCAGAGATAATTAATTCTTTTTTAGTTTGCAACAATATAATAATACCAATTATTTTAACTTATACGTAATATTATTAAAAATGCCAGAAAATTACAGTATATTATAAATTAGTGTATTAAGATTTATGTTCGTATAATTCCATGCATAAAGTAATCATAAAGTTTAGATTTGTTATTCCCATTTTGCAGATATAGCGGCTATCTTTCGTACCATAAAATAAAATTAACGAGTAATACTCTCACACAATCTGTCTCATAATTCTTCTTGCAAACGTGACTTAATGAGACGGTCCTTTACATCCCCATAAGAGTGTAGCAGCAATTATATTCAGAATACATTTAAATCCAATAAGACTAACGTTATCGGCATATCAAGATGCTATCTCGCACGTGGATCGAATGCAGGTTTTATATTATTTTCGCACCGTCGCCTAATGGCAGATTAACGATTTTTCGCGTGGTCATGTAGCTTTCGTTCGTGAAAGGCGCGCGAAGAATAAATCGTCCGATTTTATATCATTTCGATCAATAAAATTAGACGCGCACTACTTCTGAAGTTATCTCGCGTAAATTTTCACACAATCGATTGACATAATTATTTCCGACCGAACTACGCTTAAATCTCTGATTTTGTCATAACAACTTATCATTTATAGATGTATCAACCAGTAAATCTCTAATGTCGATTATTTCTAATACAGTGGCAAAGTTAAAAGCTGTAGGTACTCTGTTTACAACGTATAGATGCGGTATAGTGTATAATTATTACAATTGTAATAAATTTTAATATTACAAAAATATTTTATACTCTTATTAAATAATTAATATTTTACTTTAATAATATTAATGATACAAAATATAACTATATTATACATAATCGTATTTTTGTCTTTCAATTAATATAATTTTTAAAATTAGGTTCAATAATATATTTTTCACACTTAATGCTTTTATATTAAAAAAAAAACTTGAAATTATATCCTATTTTTAATTTTTTTTACAAAAATATTTTTCTAATAATGAGAGCCTGTCAAGAGCAAGAAGTGGTTGTAAATAAATAGAATAATTTATGATTCTTTAAAAGATAGTAAAAGAATGTCTTATGCTGGTTGAGTCGTCTATTGCTAAATCATTGATTATCTTAAAGTCTACCGTTCGCGAGTTCCGCGGAAAAAAGGATGCATTCCGTACCATTATCGTTCAGACGAATCCGTGAGGAATGGGCGCGTGCCGTGGTTTCACCGCGCGAGTTATATTGTTGATTTCCGGGTGTACGTTGCGGCGCACGAGAAATCACGGCACTCTTCGTGGAACGTACAGACGTATCGCAGATTTCGCGATCGTCTTCCGTGCCGACATGCCGAGTGCGCATTTAAGAGAACCTCGGGGGAACTCTCGATGGCGTGCCAGCCACGTTCTGTTCGGCGGTGACTTATGTACTGTCAGCTTTCGTACGGGTCTCGCATTAAACACTTTCTCGATTCGATCCTGCTTAAAATACTCGACCCTCAAGGATCGCGCGATAAGCACTGCAGATCGCATTACGAAACGTACAATGCAATAGTCTTCCTTCCGTGGGTTGCTGCAAAATTGCGTTCTGGACAGTTAACGCTTGCACGTGTCATGACTCCTCGAAGACCTGCCAACCCGAGTTGAAGTGACGGATAATTGAGTATCGAGCCTGCACGACTAAATGCAAATCTATTTATATAACTGAGGGCTAACACACTTCTTGTACACGGAAGATTTCTTCCTTTTATAAAATTTTAAGACACAATTTCATGTAACATAAGAATGAAGTCGCTAAAAGCAATTCACATAATAATAACATGAACTTATGAAAAATTAAAATTTGAAATTTCCCGATTATATAAGAATTTGGAGCATACATAGTATATTTCAATTTGTTTCGAGATAAGAAAAATATTAAATTTTTATATTTAATCTGTCAGTGAATATATACAGATTTTTATATTTATTCTGTCAATGGATAATTCAAGTATTCGGTGCGCACATTAAGATAAAAATAATTGAGGTAGGCCGGGAAGGCTAGGCCGTCTTTTTTTCCTGGTGCATTGAGATATAAACGTTTCATTCTGTGCAAGCGTAGCAACTCAGCACTGGAATCGTAATAGTTGCATAAGACAGTCTACCACATACTGTGCGCGAGGTGCCGCGTTCACCGAAGAATGTTTTAAATATCGTTAGATTTTTTTGCCACACATGTAACTTTCTATGCTTTATACCGAACAATTACGTCGTCGCAAAAAAAAAATGAGAAACCCGGACGCGGTTTCGCGCACGATCTTTACGATCGCATTTGAAAGAGAAAAGCTCATACATGGTACATAGTACAAAGACGCACCTCTTTCCTATCACCTAAAAGATAGTTTCAGACAATGCGATTATTCAATAAAGATTCTTGGATACTTCCAATGTTTCATAATATAAATAAATGAATATTACGAAAATTCATTAAAATTATTTCTATTTTATTATTGCAAAAAAATAGTATATTATGTAACAAGGGAGTAAAGTCGGCCTTTTTTTAAACATGAGTAGACGCAGCTAAAAGCAATCTGAAGGCGAGTTTGTGATCTGAATCTGTGCTACATAATTTTAAACGAAGAGACATTACGACATCAAGATAATGGACTTCATCACTAAGATTATTATTAAACGCTAGGAAGGAAAATGCTAGATGAGATGGTACGAAAGAGCGAAGAGATGATATGAAGCTAGATGGAAATAGCGTAATGCAAATTGTACACCGAGAATTTCAATTTGCTTATCGCGATTGCAGAGACAGCTCTAAAATAAGAATCAATCTTGTCAAGAATTACTCATTATGATTTATTATCAGATTTCAATGTATAAAAAAAAGATGAAAACTTATATATTTGGATAAAAATAATTAGAGAATTATCAATTTTTCTTAACACACGAAGAAAGAAATTGATATCTTTTTATTATTTTATTTGTTGACAATACACAAAGTTGTAAGCTTAATCTATTATTTATGAATATGCAGTTAGATAATTTTGATTACGATTTAAATGATTAGTAAAATCGCAGGAATATCTTTTATCGTATCATAAGATTGCAGGAGTTAAGCAATATCAAACTTACGCTTTCCATTTTATATCGTTTCTATGATTTAATCTCATGATAATATGCGCTTTTCAATGTGCTACATATATTTTCACACAATTGCTTGAAAGTTATTTTATTATCAGAATGTTTCGACTTCACTTACAACTGTAAAATATAAAATATTTCTACTAAAATATAAAATTATTTTGTGTTTACGATGCGGATAGGCATAATGTTTTAAATGTATAATATTATTAAAGTTGATATCTTGCATATCTTGCAGTAAAAAATTATGATAATAAAATAACGAAAAGATTTTGCAATGTATCTTTTTCGTTGAATGTAAAGATTTCAATTAACCGGAAATTTCGCTAACTAGTTATTTAAACAGGAAGTTACGAATTAAGCAAGAGAGTTAATCAGTAATGATATATTCCCAGCATAACTCATTTGAAATTATATTATTAAAAAAGAAGACACTCACGATAAAATGTTATTTTAATTTTAATTGAAATTTCGCAACACACATATGTACATACGAAAACATAAAAGTTGCAAATACGTAGATATGAAATTTCGGCTAATTACTTAATCACTTACAGTAATGATAAGTTGAAAAACGGTAGTTGCGAATATGTGAATAACTATTATAAAAGTACGAAAGGTAATGTTCTGTACGTGTGCGAATGCACGCGAAGATGCACACTTGCATTTCTTTTGAAGACGACTACGAGAGAGGTTTCCTATTCGATGGAGTGGGTATGTGCCAATAGCTTGCATGATAATTACATCAATTATTCGTGTACGGAGAGAAGAGCCGGAGCTGAGAGTTTCACTTTTGTTTCGAACGGCTGATTAAACAAATTCGACTGAATGGTTAACGTTTTCTACATTACTTCGTTCGTGTCACTATAAAATTTCATTCGCTTATGTTTTCTCGTGGATTTTTCTAATAGTAATGAATGCATATTTTTCTGTCAACATACAATTTCTCATATAAATAGAAAAACTTGTCAAAAATGTTGACACTAAATGCGTCGAATATGTACAGAATAAAAATTGCGATTGTTGACCTTTCTATACGCGGCTTTAGATTACAAGTTCGTGTAATCGTATAATCGTATAATCGTATACGCAGTGATCGGATATGAAATACTCCCTTGCTCGGATTATAGTTTCGTGGCGCTGAAAGTACGATTACACCGTGCTTCACTAAATCGTAGTGGTGGATAATCATAGCCCGTGTAACTGTAATCCCCTAGCAACATCGGTATTATTGCCACATTCTCGCAGCACCAGCGCTAAATTATTATCGATGCCCAACAATACCTTGGCGCAATTAAAGACCCAATGGCGTAGCGATTTCTATCTCACCATTCGCGATCAAGAAAGTCGATCTCACGTCGCGTAGTTTGGTAGAAATTTTCGCTCTATTCGTGAAAAGTTGCCGGTCATTGTTGAGAGCAGTGAGAGACAAACGCAAGAGATCGACGTGGTCCAGTGAGCGTAAAACCCTCTTGAAAGTGTCAGCCCGATTTCTTTTCTCTGTCGCGCTTGATCACGCGCGACAACTGAGACACATTATCGTCTTTTTAACTATGTAATTTAATCGTAACGTTCGCGCTTTGATCTTCAAACAAATAAATGTGTTCGTACAAAAGCATAAAGTATACCGCGATGCTAAAGGCGATAGATGAATGTCAAACGTTAGTCATCGCACTAATCTATCGATTTAGTTTATGAGTCAATCAAAAGACCAACGCGTATCTGATCAATTGCTGTAAAATAGCGTACACGATAATCGGTTGTCGAGTTAGTGACAGTTAATTACTAAGCACCAATTGATTCAAAACATCGCGCCACACGCAATAATCAGTCGTCGGATCAGCGATAATTAATTATTGTTCACATTGATTACGCAGTTTAATCTGTTGCATACAATCGCTCGACACTTAAGGTTTTGTTATTTTGTGTTTGTACATCAGCATGAAGATAAATTATTTCACGCAACTGCCACCGATTGAATAACTAGTGTCTTGTGAATTGCAAGATATTTTCGAAAGAGAAGAGAAAGATGGTAATCGATATGACACGTAAGAAGTCTGCATTGCGCAAAAGTAATAGCTGTAAGAGCTTTTTATATTTTATAGCAACTCGAGTATATCGCAGCCCAATGTCACCATTCAAACGCAACCGCAATTTTTTTAACCATTTCCACAGG
This sequence comes from Monomorium pharaonis, assembly GCF_013373865.1. Lineage (NCBI taxonomy): Eukaryota > Metazoa > Arthropoda > Insecta > Hymenoptera > Formicidae > Monomorium > Monomorium pharaonis. The sequence continues at coordinate 20,382,057 of NC_050467.1, forward strand.
CATTCTAAACTTTTTCTATCTGAAAGGCAAAAAAGCACACTTTTATTACTTATTATCAAACAGTATCATATAATATCAAGCTATGAAAAATATTTACGGCTCTGTTAGCGTTTTATATTATTTTTCAGATTAATATTAGTGTTTAATTCATGATTTTTTATTAATTATTTGATATTTCTGTTACTTCAGAGTTTAGTGCCAGTATAGTTATTCTAAGATTAATCAAAATAATGAGACAGCGATAATTTACTGCATCTCGAATTGATATTCTCTGAGGCGAATGATCTTTTTTGACGTCGATATCGTTTGCGCATCGCTTGATCTCTCAATCGCGATCGCACCTTACTACCGATTGACTGACAACGGTATAATTACCGGCACGAGTTCGAGCTATATATTACGTCGGGTATGCGCGCGATATCGAAAGACGCGAACGTTTAATGAACCTTACCAATCCGTCTTCGTAATTTCACGTTTAATCATGAAATTTCTCATACTGCATTCCCAACATTTCCTTTTCTTCGCGTTAACGGCGTTTCTATGATTGATATCGTCAATTCTCGAAGAAAATCAAGTTTTCGCATTTCGTATGCGTTCATGTGTAATTATTTAATGAAGCGATCATGAAGCAATAGTAGTCTCGATTTATTTCCCCGGCACGTATACGATCACTCATTTTACCTTACTTGCAAATTAGCAGCTGCGATACTCAAGCAAAGAAAGGACGATATTTCTGCTTTCTCTTCTGGATGAAGACGAGTTAAACACTCAATGATTACCTTCGAGGTACATTATTACAGGGTAATATCGTCGATGTTGATGAAATAATTCCTACATTTCCGGAGTATTTAAATTGCGCATATTTATGGGGACTGAAATTAGCATAATTTTGTAAGCTTAATTTTCAACGCCTCATAAATACAAATAAAACATTCTATGACAATCAGGTTTTTTTCTTTTTTTATTTTATAAATACATTTGAAATATTTCTGCATATTTACAATATTAAAATTTTAATTTGTTCATTTAATTTTTGTATGAACAACAGACAATACATAGACGATATACTGTTAATAATATATATAGCATTTTAGCGTTAGGATACATTTCTATTTTACATATATATCTGTAGACACGTTTCTAGACAACGGTGCTTGTATACAAAATTTCATAATATTCGCTGACGAAAGTCTCACTACAAAATCATTACATACAACAACTTTAATTTTACTCTGTCAAATATATTTTTATTATACTTCTCAAACGTCAAATGCAATAATTATCACAAAGTGTTATATGTTGCGTCCCGCGCAGCGTAATGGATATAAACAATAACAAACGTAAGTTGTGTAGTGCATGAGAAATGAGTAGCTAAATATTAGAGAGAAAGCCAGATTAGTCATAATTATTTATTATTTTTATTTGTCAAATCAGATAACTGGGGAAATCAGAGATAAGGTAAAAACATATCAGTAATTTGCCACTAATGTCAGAATAAACTCAGAAATATATAAAGAAGTGAATGTAAACTGAGAAGATATACGTAAGTAATTTCGGTAAACATCATTTAGCAGTAAAAGAGAATTTGTGTAGCGGTAGTAAAGTGTAACGGTTCGGTTGATCTATATAAGAGCAATGAATAGAGGGGTAATGCCGCAATGTATGCTTGTAATCATAGCTCACATAGCGACAATTAAGGCCGGGG